>NC_140030.1:85738509-86938509 GCF_963513975.1 Fringilla coelebs
TTGAAATAAAACACATTTTTGAAAACTGAGGTTAATTAAACATTGGAAGAATTTCCACGGAGGAAGTGATAGATTTGCCATTGCCAAGAGTCTTTCAGGGAAAACTTTCATTTTGAACACCCTTTGTCCAGTTTCTAGGAACAAAAATACCATGGACTCTGTGTGGAAATTTTCAAACTAGATGATCACAATGATCCTTCCTGACTACACAACACCCCAGTTTATAAACATGAGGAAATGAGCCCCAATCTTCCAAAAGAGGCTATGCTACTGAAAAAATTGTCCTATCTTGAAATGAGAAATATTGGAACCACTACAAAAAAATCCTTCCATGGAAGAATGTGCCACTATTTTCTCCGCAGAGGTTTTTTTGAAACTGCCTCAGTACCCGTCAGCTTGGCTTTCTGCTCCTCCTTTGATAAGCATAAACTTGGGGACAGCTACAGACAAGGTCGTTTGAATATCCATCTCGGGCAATAGAGTAAGCACCATTTGTACCTGTATTCTATTGCACACTTGCTGACTGTTGATTTCTCCCCTTGTACATTTTTATCATTGTCAACATTGATGTCCAGAAAATGCCTTTTCCCTCTTGGACAATTATCTTCACTCCCAGGCTTCTTCAAAAAATGCAAAAATGTAGCCAAATACTTTGGCGACCCTTCATTCTTGAACAGTGGTCAGGGAAAATGTGTTTCACCCCACAGTCATGCTGATGTAAAGACTGTCTGTGCAAGGGGATGGGTCTGAGGGACAGGCAGTGGTAAAGAAGGGGTCTTAAGAGGAGATTTTGAATTGATGTCCCTGAGAAATAATAAGTAGACGAGCTACGAGAAGGGTAGTAGAACATAGTGATGGGCATACTAAATACATAAAGGTAGAGAAAAAGATTATTTGTGTTGGACCACAATCCTTACTTATCTTATTATCAGTGGACTCATTCTTGCTCCTTGGGCAGCAAGAAGATGACATGTGCAAGCTATACACCTTCATCTAGATTTGGATTTCAGATTAGGATTTGTATTTCAAGTTCTTTCTGGAGGTATGGGCATTCAGCTGTGATGGTACAGTTCACTGTGTTGTATCACAGGATGAGTTATGACTGAAATTAAGACTTAAATATGGATTTCATGGAACTTCTGAAGAAAATATGAAGCACATTTGATTTTGCATTTTAAATACCTTCCCTTTCACACATATATTTGATTGAAAACAGGGGTTTATGAATATATATACAGCTTTAAATGTGTTGAAGGAAATTGATAGCAAAGGGCTGGAAAACCTGCTAGTTAGACAATGGACAGTTCAACAGAGATTGATTAAGTGTAGTTGTGGGAATTATATTGTTTAGATTTGATCTAAGAACAGATTGATTCAATTTACGGGAAATGATTCTTCATTACCTACACACAAGTTTGTTTCTGGGGCAGCATCAATATTTTAGCTGCTTTTAGGTTTAAATACAGCATCCAGGAGCGTTCACTGCGCTGCTTTAGATCCTTTGTCAGGATTTGCTAGCTTTGTACTGGTCTGGTGATCCTCATGCTCCAAAAGAGTGCTTCACCAAAATAGGCTTCTTTTCCACAGCAGTTTTGTGTTTGATATTATCCAGCTGCCATCACCAGTGCTACTCTTCCAAAAGTGGTTGCCCTTGAATCCTAACTAGCTGTCCTCAAGCAGAGATCTGCATGCTGCTTGGCTCTACGTCCTAAGTCTTAGCTTCCCTCCTTTTTGCTACCAACAGTTCTCTACTAGCCCTATGGCACTTCACTTAGTAAATCTGTATTAGGAAAGATTAGGAAAGTTTTTAACATCACTGAGGTTTCCCAATGGAAACAGAGAGGAGAAATCAGTGATTCTCACACTCCACAGTATTGGGGCAGCTATTACCTAATGCATGAAATTTTAACACTTAGACCTCATTCAAATTGGCCTGCTAATCAAGCTTTCTATGGCAGTGAAATAAGAGAGGAAATACTGCCAGAACTTTAAACATGGGAAGGCATTTCGGATTCTTATGATGAATGCCTCCTTACACAATTAAATGGAGGAACATGTAGGTGTGTATATGGATGGATGGATGGATGGATGGATGGATGGATGGATGGATGGGTGGATGGATAGCTAAAAGAATGATATGAATCAAGAAATGGATAGATGGATATATACTGCTGTACATACTGAGAGAAAGTGAAGGCTACAAAACTATGTCAGGAAAAACTGGGAAGTTTCTCATGCAGTGATCTGAGGTTCTGGCCTTCGTGCCATCTTAAAAACCCCTGAAATACATAAAGGAGGTATCTCAATTAAAGGCCACAGCAGCTTTAAAGGAAATGTGCTGGTTTCAGTAAAAGCATCTGAAATATCTCCAAATGTGGAGGAGGGTTTTGACATGATTCCTTCAAGCTGTGGGTAGCAATTGCCGGCAAACTTTGCATCTGCATAGAAGGATAGAAAAAAGTGTACTTTAAGCATTTAAAAAATGCTTTGTACTTCTTATGTTTGATGCTTAAAGAGAGTGCTGACAAGTATGGAGCATCACAGAGAAAAGTCTTACCAGCACAATCAGTGCTAAGTGGTTGTGCTTTATTATTTGCATTTCCTTCATTCCGTTCTTTTCTTTCCCTTGCAAAAGACTAAATTGATTACCAACTTTGTATCAATGAGTTCCAATTTTCATTACAAAGTAGTAGTTTATGCCATGATTTTAAATAAATTTTTTCTTCAAGTGTGTAGTCATCACTCTTCTTTAATAAGACTTTCAATTTTTACTTTAATGACATATGCCATGTTATTTCAGAGGTGAAGAAAAATCTGTCCTAATTTTAGCCAGGCATGCTGGGCCCACAGCTGAAAAATAGGAGCTTTGGCCAGACTTGTGAATTCCACTGAAAACTTGCTAACTTGTATATTCTCTGTCACATTCAATTTTTAGCGTAAAATATCTGCCTTCTGTCCTTAGTTTTATACTTGAAAACTTTTAAATTGGTTTGTCTTTGATAAACGTCATTATTTCTACAACAGTATCCAGAAACCTAATTTATTTTGCATGGTAGAATGCAATTTCTTGTGTTTTCAGGTATTGAATCAGGTAAAATTCTCATAGAATCACAGAATCACAGAGTGGTTGAGGATGGAAAGGACCTCTGGAGGTCATCTTCTACAGCATCCCTGCTCAAGCAGAGCCACCTCATGCAGGTTGCCCTGCAGTGTGTCCAGATGGCTTTTGAATATCTCTAAGGAGTGCAACTCCATCATCTCCACCATGGGCAGCATGTACCAGTGCTTTATTACCCTCACCTTGAAAGTGTTTCCTGATGCTCAGAAGGGGCCTCCTGAGTTTTAATTTGTGCCCATTGTCCCCCTGATCCTTCTGTTCTCCATGCACAGCAGGACCTTCTCTCTCAGCCTCTCCTCACAGGAGAGGTGCTCCAGTCCCTTATCACCTTTGTGATCCTTTGCTGGACAGCAGTTTGGCCCCCTCCACACCAGACCTGGCTCTTTCTGCTGCAGAGTCTTTCAGCATTACCTCTCCAGGACTCATATCCCTGAGTTCCCATGCTGCTCTCATGCCATGTTACATCTCAAACATGCATCATGGTATAAAAACCCCAAACATTTGGTGTGCTATGGTGTTTCAGGCACTTTGGATTGATAAAGCACACATGTGATCACCCCAAGGGTACCTGCAAAGTACCTGTGAATATATGGGTGGCAAAAGCAAGCCTAAGTTTCTCCAGAAGCTGGCAGTGTGGGTACAAGCCACCCTATGGTACCATGCCTGGCTGATCAAGATAGTTCCCCAAGACAGATGAAGGAATAGCCTGAATGGAAAGAGCAATCTTCAGGGATGTTAAGGCAGAGCACAACCTTTCAGCAGATGGCACATTTTTTTACAGCTCAACTCTGGGTCTTAAAGGGATAGGAAAACTCAGCTATTCCTCATGCTGACAACTGCTGAAGCTCCAACATCATAGCGCTCCTCCATGGCAGCATACATGAAGGTCAGATTTCCATATTATGTCAGCTCCAGAACAAGGTCACAGTTATCACAGTTACATACCTGTGTCTGAATTTTCTGTGGCACAGCAGCAATATTTGGAAATCCTTCATAAGCCAAGCTGAAATAGACTTGCAGAAGTTGTGTGTATATTAAAATGTAAATAGGAAGAGAGAACAGTTTGTGTAAGATTAGGGTGAGAAATATAAATATATGATGATTATAAAACCTGATGTAATGCAACATGGCAGGGTGGGGCCCTAGGGCTGAAATAAACTAGATTCCACTCTTTAAACTACATTATGCAAGAGTGAAGATATAGAAATTGGGAAAAGTAATGCAGTAATAAAAATGTTTTGGAAAATGAGACAGGGTGAACCAACACACTTTTTAACCCCATATGAATTTCCTGCTGAAATCTTTGAAAATGAGTTTTATCTTGTCCTTGTTTCTTTCAAGAGAATTTAAATTTTGAAAGGATTTGTGGTTTATTTTTTCTTTCAACGGAGTTGAATATGTAAATAACCCCAACAAAGAAGAAATTATCATTAGCTGAAACACAGATGGAGAATTTGTACTACAATGTGATCTGAGTGCCCGTGCTCTCCACAAGTCCTTTTGCAACCAGCCCATGGGAGAGTGTGCACCCCCATGCACAGTTATAGAGGCATCTTTCTGCTTAGATGTTTCGGGGACAGATTGCAGCAGCAATCAGATAGCAAGGAAAGAAAAGCAGAGAGGTGGCCTCACATGGGACAAGGATGTGCACTACTACTGACAGGGCTTATCTCCACCTAACCTCTCCTTCTGCTTCACTCCATGAGCTTGCTCTTTTGAGATCACAGATGTCTTGTATTTATGATGGATCTGCATAGAGGCATGGCTGTGTTTATTATACAGCCAAAATTTGCTGCACTGGAAGGGACTTAAAAGCTGCTCTGGCCTACAGCCCAGTAATGAGCTGCATCAATCAGTTTCAATAACAGTCTGGAATCAAATGCATGGATCTCAGCATGCAGGGCTAGCATTGGTGTGTTTGTATGGCCATGAAAGATTTGCAGACCTTTCCATTTTATTGACTGAGAAACTAAGTCAAAAGACATCAGCAGCCTGGCTCTGTTGCCATAGAAGTTGATAGTAAAAATCCCTTTTACAGTCACAGAAAATGAAAGGTTGAGTGAGAATTGATACATCTCAGCAGAAATGCCAAATCTGTTGGCTCCTAAGCTTTTACAATTAAACCCATCTTTTGTTTTGCTCCTTGTTAGGCACCAGGGGTCTGTCATGATCAGTACTTTCTCTCTGCTGCGCATCTGTGGTGCTTCAGAAGAAAGTGACTCTTCTATCTGTAAAGAACTGGTATAGATTTCCAACCATGTACTGGAGGAAATGAGATGGAAGCGGTCTTCTTTAGTCAGTAGTATTTATCCTGGAGGTAGAATTTGCATTCCCTTTGTATATGCAGGTATTATTTGATATGCATTATAGGTGGGAAAAGTATTAAACCTCCAAAATCACATACGGTGTATTGGATGTGTCTTCAGTTACTAATATTTAGTAAAACAGGAGGTCAGACAGTACTCTGTGGAAAAATGTGCCTTCCTGGGATTAGAATACTGTTCTTTATTGTCATAAAATTACACATTCTTCATAGATTATGGGTAAAATCAAGGGAGTGAGAAGTTATCACTTGGCAGTATCTCTTCATCAACAAGTTGCCTTCTGAGCATAAAAGGATGCTGCTGTGTAAGAACAGATAAAATCCTTTGCTCTTTTCCCTCTTTATTCTGAGAATGGCATTGGTACGGTGCATCCAGCTGTTTGAACAGAGAGGATTAATCTCCTCCTGGGGCCAATTATGCTGCCCAGCTGTCTGCTGCCATTGCAGAGCTGCTAAGGAGCCCAGCCAGGAGCACACATGGCAGGGTCCTGCTGTAATGAGAGTCCATGTTTCAGATGAGGGCTCCTGGCTTTTCCAAAGATGTGGATTCCAGGATCTCATAGAACTGGCTGTTCTGCTCTCTCGGGGATTTCTGGCTGCTGAGGCTCATGTTTGGTAACTCTGCTTAGGGAGCCACAGATCAAATGTGGGGAGGTCAGCTTATATTTCATGGGCTCTGTGAATTGACCTCATTGTGGGTCAAGAGACAGGCATGTGAACTCTGCTAATTGGGATGCTACCAAAATTCTGGGCATTGCTGGGGTCCTGGATCATCAGTCTCTGCACCTAACCTTGGGATCTTGAAGACTGGTGCTCTAAAGCTCTCCAAACACTTGGTGGTCTGACCCCCAGCTTGAACATGATGATTACCCACACCGCACCTCCTATGTCAGTGGTAAAACAGACAAATAGTAAAGAAAGAACAATTATAATAATTGCTGGAATCTCTGTATTTCTGATTCAAATTCTTCCTATTTGTGCAAGAAGCCAAAATACAGTAATATAGAAAATCTAGACAAATGATTACTAGATTCATCGCAGCTAAAGGAAAAAAAAAAAAATTGATCTGTTTGGAGAGCCATCCCCAACCTAAAAATACATGGACAGGAAACATGCAGGTTAGTTGCCTGGAGAGAACCTCACAAATGCATAAAGAGGTGGTAGAAAAAACAGTGAGAGGCTGTGAATAAAGTTTTCCCTCTTACAGAGGATCATGAGTCATAAGTTTGCACAAAAATCAAAGTAGTTTTCTTTCTGTTGGCTGCAGATGGACATTCTTTAAATCAAACATCTATTCTTTCTTTCTTTTTTTTTTTTTTCTTTTTTTGAGTGCTGAGAGGGGGTGGAGAGTGGAGAGAAGGGCAAAGTAAATGATGCACTGAAAAATGTCTATTTAACTGTGTGAAGAAGTCCTTGAAAATTAGAAGGCAAATTTGAAAGCTGTTGATTTTAGGAAAATGATCTTTTAACCTCAGAAATATTTTACAGCTAAATTTCATATTGTATCAGGATATGGTGAAGCATGACTACAGTACAAGTTTTCAAATAATACCTTGCATTACAGCCGCAGCTGTTAAAGTGCACACTAGCATATTTTGAAAATGGCATTAAACTTTAAGCCTATTTGTTACCATTAAAGAGCAAGCTGAAACATAACAGAAGACTGTTCCCAAATCTGTTTGCAGTGAATTGCTTCTACAGTTTCCACAGACTTGTCTGTTAGGAGGAAGATTTGGGTCAGATTTAGTTATTCTCATCTTCGTAATTAAGACAATGATTGGAAAAATCACTTTTTAGATATTACGGGTGATGTACATGCTTACATTTGAAGCCCAAGGGACTGTTTTTCTATGTGCACAAGCCTTGCTGACCCAGATTTCCATCTTTTCAGTGCCTTCCCAATGCATGATAATAGCAAGAAGATATTCATGTTTGTTTCTGGTATGTTTGAAAATTGGGGGACTATGGTTCATAGTGATCTAAACACAAAGGAGCTGTCAAGTGGGTTTTTGCAGTATTTCTTTTAATGCTGTGAGCAGAATATGAAATGACCCACCAAAAATATGGAGACTATATGTATCAGTGCCCATAAAATATGATGATTTTTTCCCACTGAAGAAGTTTCAGTAAAAAAAAAAAAAATTCATGTAGAAACTTCACTAGAGGATTTTCAGGGCATCCTGTTGCACTTTCTTTGCAATCATAAATTAAGAGTATGGATACCATGAAATGTTAAATCAATCTCTTGACCAAAGGTAATTGATACCTTGGTGTGGGGATGACTATTATTTGTTCAGAGCTCAAAGCTGTTATACATCTAGTGATGGGAGCAAGGTGATGTAAAAGAAAAGGCAAAGCAGACAAAAAAAGAGATGAAGGCCAGTCTTCTGAAACTGACAGGAATATTGCACATCCAATACTTGAATAATGCATTATGAATACTTCATCTGATGCATTTAGCCGACACTCCCATCTTTAATTTGTGAATCAGTTGCAAAACAGTCTTAGATTTAACATTATTCATTGACAACCTAAAAACACAGTATGAAAGTTATGCTACAAGCTCCTAAACTTCTGGATGTTTTCACTCCTAGTAACTCCACTACCAGCATACGCATCCAGAAAGAAAAAGAGGATGTTTTCTTATTGTGCCAAACATCCAAGTGATTACATTCACTAATGTTCATCTCACATGCAACCACTGCCCTGTGGAACATGACTGAGAAAGAGCTTTCACATAAAACACTTCTCCGTGGTTTTGTCAGACTGCCTATGAACTGTGCTAGACAACTACCTGACTTTCTGTGGCCTATTTCCCCTACAGTTTCATTACCTACATAAAATTGTGACAGCAGAAAAATACTCCCACTGTTACAAAAGTGTTCCCCATAGCTTGAAAATGGAATTTGTGGCATGAAAACTGGGTGCATCCGTCTACCAAGCTCTGGTCCAAAAGAAGTAATGAATCATGCAGTGACACAGATGGGGCTGGACAAATTCAGAACGTGAATGGATGGTGCTTTATGACTTAGAATCGTTTAATGCCAGAATCACATGAATAGGCACACAGATCAGAATAGAATTATCACATCCCACATTTGTGAGGTCTGACTCCACACTTTCATAAACATAGCATAAAATAAGGCTTATTGAAATTTTTACATGGAGTTCCCAAATACTTTCCTGGAATATGACCGTCATGTTACTGTTTCACTTTTCTCTTATGGCTTTTTACTGTATTTTAGATGAGTACCAGGTAGATTATGCTTCTCTGGCAATGTCTCATTTAAAAAGGAAAAAATAAAAATCAAACTAAATGACTTAAGTGTTCAACCTGACCATATTTTTCCTGTGCAGCTTCTGAGCCAACCAAATATCATGGCAGAATCCATCTTACAGCAGTTGTACTTCTTCTGACTTACAACAGCAACCAGAAGCTCTCCCAACTGCTGGTGGGGAATAGGACATTTCCATAGCTCATTGTCATTGTCCTTGCTGACAGTGCTGCCTTAGTCAGGGCTGGACCTGAGTAGTCAAGGGATCCAGATGTACCCTTTAAGTCCCAAAGAAGGCAGCACAATATAAATGTATGCCTGCAGTTTTGCGTGGATTCATGTGCTCTGCTGAGCTTAATTTTGCAGTAAAATGGACTCCCTATCCCTCTTGTGCTTTTGTTGTACTCAGTAGGATTCCAGATAAGGGTGTATTGAATATGTTTTAAAATCACCATGATATTATTGAGAGAAAATGATAACACAGAGTAATAATCATAATAAAAATCTAGTTTTTCCTTAAGCTAGATCCATTAAAATTCAGTGGAGCTGCACAGATCTCATTTGGGACTATTATTTTCTATTAAGTTTTGATGTAGATCTAGGATTTCATACAAATACTTAAAAATTGAAGAGAAGACAATTACTACATGCCAATTCTGTGTTCTAGAAACTCTTGGGTCAATTACTCTGATTTGAGTTTGCAACTAAGCACAGTAAAAGCCAAAGAACTACATTACAATTAATGCCATACAAAATTGTATGCACATACAAAAGACCTTGCAGTTCACTTACTTTGCAGAGGTAAAAAGCAGCCATCAGATTTACTACAAACCCAAAATGTGGGTCCACTGTGGTGGACCAAACTGATAGCGCAGGACTTGTAGAGGACATGTGGTCTCTTATCCCAGGTAAAAGTGGAAAGATGAGTTGCACAGGGGGAGATTTAGATGGATGTTAGAAAATATTTCTTCTCTGGAAGGGTGATCAGGCATTGGAACAGGCTGCATAGGGAAGTGATGGAATCACCATCCTTGGAAGCGTTCAAAAGACGTGGATGTGGCACTAGGTGGTAGAGTTCAGTGGCGAACCCAGTGGTGCTGGGTGAACATTTTGACTCAGTGATCTTAGAGGTCTTTGGCACCCTTAATGATTCTGTGTGTTGAATGATATTTAAGGGTAGATGCCAGCAGAAATCGCCTTTGTACACATACAATGTCATATATTATGCATGTATTTGTTTACAATTTATGCATATATATTTACCTATATATAAAGATGCAAATATTTATAGCCGTATATTTTGTGTTCTTTATCTTCAAGGATTTTACACCCTTCTGAATTACCCCAATGAGTTCACAAACTATGAAAGGGGAAGTGGGACAAAAAGAAAAAGATTTATTTCAATGTCCTCTGATTTCTGTGCAGTTTCTTTTGCTTGTGAATACAGTCTCCAGAAAAAAAGTCTGCCTGAATTCATGACACCCATTGCTGCTGACTGCAGCAAAAAGCAGCTCTTCCGTGACTGCCAGACAGACAAAGCACAGGATGAGCTTCCTGCTCATATCTACACGTGATCTGAAGAGATGGTAAAAGGTTTTCATATCAAATGTCTCCAGTTAATTAAAACAAGGGCAGAGAGGAAAAGGTCTAACTAGTAGAGTAGCTGCACTCCCTGTGCTTCCAGCAAGCCCAGCTGCTTGTAGAGTCATGCATAAACTCCAAACCAATTTTTCATTAACACAATTTTCCATTCCGGCTCCACTGATGCAGAGGTTTCCGCTTTCAGGCCCCTTGCTGTGTTGCAGAGCTCGTTATCAGTTGTTATTCATCTGTCCTCAATTCAGTGATCAGATCTGTCTGCTGCTGCTCTAGGAGTCAGAGAATCTAGCCAAACTTATTGAGAGAAAAATATAAAGCTGGAAAACATAACCATTGCATGAAGTGCTTTTCCTGTGGGCTGCCAATCTCACCCTGACATCATGTAGATAAGAAATAATTTTTAATCGACAAAGACAGGGCCACTGCAGATGAAGCCTGAGACAAAGAGAACAAAAAGTCATGCTGTCCTCCTCTTCAGCAGAGCTGATCCTGAGCACTTCTCAGAGCTACGGGTGACTGCAAAGTACCATCTCATCAGAATTCCCACTAACATCCTTCACTGCTTTTCCTCACGGAGTGTGAGCAGCTAAGAAGGTGCAAATAGGAATATTAAGCTCTCTTGTTGAGGGACAGTTCCAGAGGGGAACTGTCCCAACAACTGCTACTTCCTAGTGTGGAAAACCTAGTGACTGCTGATTACACTGAGAAAGAAGGAAAAAACCAACATGGGTCGGTCTTGCATCTATACATGTACTGCTTCCAGCTGAGTGTGGTTCACAGTGAATAGGAAAGCTCATTCCTCATGCAGGTAATTTCTATGCAGCTTTGTAAGGATTGAATAAGCCTGAGTCTCCATGTTTGTTGCTTCTGCTACAAGGAGTACCTTTTGTAGAAGTCAAAAGGATAAGGCTGAGGTTCAAATGATGACAGAATTATGAGACACAGCCACCTTTGGGACGATAATTCCAAGAGTTCTGCCTGGCCTTGAGAACAGGGCTGTCTCTGTTCCCATTTGTCTCTCCCTGGCCAGCTGTGCAAAACATGCCATGTGACACAGCATGGCTTCCAAAAGAGACAGCTGGAACACTGGGTGATAATTTAAAATAGGAGACATCTTCAGCTGATAAGATCTTCTTGATAGTGTGGCTAATCTGGCAGTGCCTGTGCAAAGTGGAAGTGTGCCCTGCATGAACTACCTCTATCTGTATGCTTTGTGGAGTGCAGAGGTCTGGCATTAATAACAGAAGAATATGAGCTTCAATTTATGTCTGGCTAAATACGAGAGAGAGATAGATGAGTAAAAGTATTCTCGTGTAACTAGATGATGAGATTAATGAAATGCAATATATGCAATGCAATGCAATTTTGCATTTCATGTTCCATCCCAGGTTCAGGGAGGCCTGATCTCATCCAGGCCAGCCTCCCAGAGATTGGCTTGGGCCAGCCAAGGTGGGGGCGTTCTGGGATGTGGGGGACAGGGCCAGCACAAGTGGGATGGAGTCCTCATTAGTCACCTTGGCCCCAGGGCATTGGGTCTGTTTTTGACCTCACTCCTGAGCAGTGCCTGGCAGTACAAGGCAAACAGCCCTGGGGAAAGGCCAGCAGGAAGGTTTGGGACTGTTCATGCCTTCCCTTCCAGAGCCACGGAGGTCCTCTTCAGGCAGTTGTCAAGAGCAGAGATTTGTACTAAATATCAAAAACAAAATAAATCAGGGGTAATATACACTAGTACAGTTTGGGGGCTGACCAGCTCTGTGGAGAAGGACCTGGGGGTCCTGGTGGACAACAAGCCATCCATGAGCCAGCAGTGTGTCCAATGGTACCCCGGGTGCATTAGGAAAAACACTGCCAGCAGGTCCAGGAGGTGATCCTGCCCCTCTGCTCAGCCCTGGGGAGGCACATCTGCAGTGCTGTGTCCAGTTCTGTCCTCCCAAGGACAAGAGTGGCATGGAGCTGCTGGAGCCAGTCTAGCGGAGGACAACTGAGATGAATAAAGGACTGGAGCATCTCTTACCAGGAAAGGCTGAGGGAGCTGGGCCTGGTCAGCCTGGAGAAGACACAGCTGAGAGGAAACTCCATCAGTTTATATCAGTATCTTAAGGGGAGGCATCAAGAGGATGGAGCCAGGCTCTGCTCCATGTGAGCAATAGAACAGGAGGCAATGGGCAGAAATTGATGCACAAAAAGTTCCATCTGAACATGGGCAAAAACTCGTTTACTGCCTGGGTGACCACACAGTGGCACAGGTTGCCTGGAGAGGTGGTGGAGTCTCCCTCACTGGAAATACTGAGCTGTCTGGACACAATCCTGTGCCATGTGCTCTAGGATGAGCCTTCCTGAGCAGGGAGGTTGGAGCGGGTGACTCACCATGGTCCCTTCCAACCTGACCCATTCTGGGACTCTGTAAAAATTAATTCTGAGCAAGTAATGGACATAGTAATTGTGCATTTTGCATTCTTTTTTTGACTCACCAAGAGCTACCAAACCTGACAAGAACATCTATTTGAGCACATTGATAAGTTTTGGTGCGTCAGACACAGACCAGTGATCACAACTGTGTTTATCTGTGTTGGCTCACAAATCACGATTAATGTATCTTATAATTTATTTATTGGATTATAACTTAGAAACTTAAATCCTTATTATTTCCATGTCTTGACAAACTGTTAATTTCTGGAACTTTTGCTGAAAAAGGTAATTATCAAAGCCAAGATATGTTCAAAGGAGGACAGCAGGAATGACTGAGGAGATGGCACAGTTGCATTAGTGACTAACAACTGAACCTGAAAATAGTGAGCACAACCTCCAAAGCAACCCCTCATCATGCACGTGTCCATGTCTAAATTCTACAGAAACCTGAGCACTTGGCTCAGCACCCTTCATTTGGAACGTGTAAAGAAACTTCCAGAAAAGTTCAGATGCACTGCCTGAAGTGCCTTGTCATGAGGAGCTGAGCAGAAAAACCAAGGCACAAGCTCCTGTGTGTGGGAGGTAGATATGAAAGTAAATCTCTGCTGCTCTCAGCCAAGGGAGAGCTGGGTACCTGCCACTTTGCAAACCCACAGATTTCTGAGATTATCCTCTGATGAGCAGACGTTTTCTTTAAATAGCACGCTGCAAATTAGCAGTTCTCAGAAAACTCCTCTGACAAAGCCCCTGACAAAGTTTCTTCCTTAACCTTAAGGTGCTGACTTAATGGAGTGATAGGAAAGGTAGGGCCTGATACAAAGATTACCAGTAGGGGTAATAGCCCCACGTGGCAAGGTAAGAGTGGGAGATACCGTGCTTGCCATGTGGGACGCAGTGGATATATTAGATTTTGAGCTCAGAGGCATCTGATTACAACTATTTTCTCCTTTTCAAGGCAACTTTCGAGGTGTTTTACATTCTGTTTGCTGTTCCAAATGATGATAAACACAAAATATATCTGTGAAATAAAAATCAGGGCTGACTCTTGGTTGTTCCCCCTCTTTGTCACAATGAATTCATTGAAATGTTAAAGCAAAAAAGAGTACTTAGTTATACAATTCACAGAATCTCACAGAAGTTGACAAGTTTGTTTTCACTACCTCTTTTGAAATGTTAAATTTTTCAGAATGGGCCTTTTCTGGCAAACAAGAACTAGTATTTCCTCATGAAAAAATGTTTCATTGAAAACTCACTGATACAATGATATAATGGAGAGGAGGCTAAAACTGCCAAAGCTGTTTTTTAATGGAAATATATTATATTTTTGCAAACTAAAGCACACTAGTGTCTTCCAGAGAAAAAAACAAGACCTCTACAACTAGATCAGTGTAATTCCATGTATTTCAATGCAGCAGTGTGAACAATGCTGGCAGCAAATCTTGTCCCATGCTTCTAAAGCAGAATTTCCTTTCACAAATAGTTTGAAGCCTGGCTCTGTTAATACATCATTCATGCCTCACACTTTTTCTGCACTAACCACTATTAGAAGCTGTTGTCTTGAACTGTAATAATCACGTACTTCATCCCAACATTGCTGCCAATATCCAACATTCCATTCTCAATATGTTGCACAATATTGCCACTTTCTTTACTCAAAACACCATTTAGACTTTAAAAAAAGTTCCATGGGCACTTACTCTGTCTGATGAAGATCCCTGCTCCACCTTTTGCAGTGTTGCCACAATACTTTTCATTTACAGTTAAGTTACTTTTAAGTTAAGAATTTCTCTTTTATTCCTTTCACTTCTTCCCATTTTAGTTATCCACTTGAGTGACTATGGGTGGGACTGCCTTTGTTTGTTAATTTTTTCTCTATGACCATCTCATGGACCCCTTTCCAATGTCAATGTCTGGCAGACTGCCAGTCCGAAATCTACAAGGCAAGAGTCACTGCTGTGCAATGCTGCAATTATTATTCTTATTCCCTGTGGAATTTATTTTCTGTATTCTCTCTTTCATCAAGTTTTTCTTCATAACAGCAAAATACCTAAGTCCAAGGTGTTTTACCAGTGCTGTTCCACTGAGTTTTGGAGGATTTTACTGGCACAAGTGTCAGTGGAATGCTGTCCCTAATTAAAAGAGATATGTAAGTATTCTCATAGAAAGGTAAGTAGATGAAAAGCTGCTATCAAATAATGGGTGTTGTCAAAAGTCTGAGCTGTGGCAATAAAATTTGTTCTTCCAGAACTGTTTCCTTGATTGTTTCCCATGTTCAAACACATATGGTATCAGCTGAAAAACAATGTAAAAATAACAGTTATCCTAAGAAGAAAATACTTTGACTAAGGAATACCTTCTTGTAGCATGGTCATGGCATATTGCTAAGAACAACAGGACAGTTGCTTCTTTGAAAGACTTCTTTGGAAACTGGATTGTCGTAAGGTTTGAGAACCTCTTGAGTCTGCAGACTTTAAGATGCTTTTGAGAAATGTGCAGGTGGAGTAATTCAGGGCTGTAGGCTGTGAGGGTGGAATGGAGCAGAGGTTAGAAGAATCTTTTGCCCAGGTACATTTCAGTCCAGGTCCCTAAGACTACTCTAACTCTTGTCACCCTGCTCCTTGGAAAATTGGTCCCTAAACAGGAAAATAGAAACTGAGGATTTCTGAGAAGCCTGTGAATCTTTTGTTTTAGTACTTACTAGGGAGCTGGTGGAATCCAGAGCCTTTGATTTTCTGGATATGTGATTATGGACATGGATCTGGCTCCATTCTTCAGAACACTATTGGATCTCAATTCAACTTTTGGTCTCTTTTGTTCTAGGTTTTGTCTCCAGTATCTCCTGCTATGAGAATCACTATCTGCTGGCATTTTTCTACCAGATTCCCTAATAGGAAGCTTTCTTCATGCTATTTTCTGTGCCTTTTAAATATAAGAGGAAATTCAGTTTGCAACAGGTGTACATTGGGGAGCTCTAAGACAGTCATAGTTAGAATCTGAAATAAAAAAAAAAATCAGAAGGAGAAAACCAGGCAAAAAATGGAAAGCAAAAATTCTAAACTTACTGTATTTAGCATCAGTTGTACTGCAGCTGCAAATATCCTCAAGTGTACATTAGAAATCTTGGGACATTGAATTACAAATGCATAATTCAGGCCTATTCTTGTAGAGGAGACTCACTGTAATATTTGCATATTAATATTCACAAATATCATCACAGCTCCAGTTTATTGAAAATTACTAACTCTCTAGAAGAAAAACTAGATAATATTTCTATGCAAATATTTATTCCAAGATGTATATCCTTTATATAGAAACAATCAGAAAAAGACAGCATTTAGTGAATTCACTAATAACAAAACCAGCAGAAGCAAAGGGTTTGTCTTTTTCCATGAAATCAGAGTCCCGAGAGCAGGATTTTTACTTGGCATACATGTCCAATGTCCAGTGTTAATGGTTGTTAACAGCAAAGTGTACATTGATGTCATCCTGTTCTTAGCCAAAAAACCCCACTTATTCAACACAACATACAGAAAATATCCTGCAGTTCAATGGTGCTGAGGTATACCTTTGCCAAAAAACTATATTAAATATGCATCATCAGAGTTTCAAAGACCCACTTCACTGAATAATCCTACAGTACCTAGAGAAAAACATGGAACCTTGCACCCATCTCCCTGGGAACGCAGGGTAATGATGTTCTTGAAGGAGATGACACAGTGGCTGTCAATTTGTCCTTAAGCCCAGGTTCCAGCTGCCCCTTTACCTTGGTGAGGCCAGAGCCAATAAGAGTCAATCAGTTCCAGCATTAGCCTCCACCAGACCTCTTGTAAATTACCCTTCAAACTAGCATAGAGAAATATGGTCATCTATCATAATGTACCTTAGTTTGAATGGAGAAGACTTCAGAAAATTAATTTACTAAGGTACTGAAGATAGAACAGAGAAACTTTAGGTAGCAATAAGTTTCATTTTAATTAATAGCACAAACTCATCTCAGTAACATGAAACAATGTCTGAGCTCATTTTTTTGCCTGTTGATCTTCATCAAATTCCCAAATGAGCCAGGTCATTTGACATAGACACATTTTTTGATAGAAAGCCCCTGTTTTATTTATATTTTCATAACTCAAGGCCATGTTGGATGGGGCTTTGAGCAACCTTTGGGCTAGTGGAAGGTGTTGGAACTAGACGTTGAGAAGACCTTGGGAGATTTTGTTGTGAAAATCTTATTCTTTGGATAACAATCATGACAGACAAACACAAAACTCCTTTACTTGCTTGTAGTTTGAAATCTCCTGTGTTTTCTTAGACTTTTACCTATCTTACACAATAGACCCTTCTTTTAAAGGCTGATTTTTTTTATGACAAAGGGCTGTACAAACTGAACAATAAACTATATAAAACATTTTGCAAACAACTGTAAAGCACCTCTGCCATGTACTCTAGTTGTAAGATGAGAATGCCAAAGATCTTAATTCAAGTTCGCTTGAAATCTGTATCCTTTGTCTGCAATAGTTTCAGCTCTTTGGCTTTAATTATACAGCTTTTTATTTTAAAGATACTTCATTGTTTTATTTGTGTATGCCACTTTGTGTTGTGTTGAAGAGAAGAAAGCCAAGTTACACATAAAATCTACAGTGATTAGTTTTGAACATGAGACGTGTTCAAAAACAAAGTGCACACAGCTGTAATAACAGCATGTATTATTTTATTGTTTCACTTCCATGAGCAGCCGCCTCAGTAACCTGAAATTCATGCCCCATTACTCCCATTTAGTATGATATTATGGTGGTTTTGATGCATCTTTTTCTCAGGATGGCCACAGAAAACAAATAAAGCAAATGAGTCTTTTACATGCTTAAGAGAATTCCAGATGAATAAAACACAGAGCAGTCTCTGTTCTTCAGTCTCTGTACTTTATATTAAAGCTAACAAATGTGCTTATCTGTGGGGAAAAAAAAAAAAAGAAGAGAGAGAGAGACTAGGGAAAGAGTCAAGCAGAGGAAAAGAGAAAAATGTTGCCACAGAACCTTAACATACCAACAAATGCAGGGAAAAGGCACCTTGCTTTAGCCTCTCTAGCTTTCTTTTCCTCTTGCTCTAAAATTAGACACATCCATTTCAAAAGAGCCATCTGGGCAATTCTAAGGAAAGCAAGAGAGACCAGACCTGACATTCTTGGAAACTCCAGAGGAAAAGTATTTTCTTTCTCCTTCTCTTTCTGATTTGAGGAATAAAGCAAAGAGAGTCAAGAGAAACTCCCATTGTGAAGCATAATAGGGAATGTCATTGCAGCTTTTCCTGAGATGATTCAAGGAGCTTTTTCTACCAGCATGCATCTGCATTTGCTTTATAACAGAGAGTAGCAGCCGGTGGGTTGAATGCCTAACATAACTCTGTGATTCAGCAAGCGACCTCCATTCAGAAAAAATACTGAAGCTTAAACTCTGTATGTTTATGGTTTCTCTGTTAGGTGTACTCTCACCTCTAGTACTGTGAGCAGTTTTGGGCATGACAATATAAGAAAGCTTTTAGAAAGCATCCAAAGAAGGGCTGCAAAGATGTGGAAGGGTCTCTTGAGGGGAAGTTGTATGACATGCTGCCGAGCTCACTTGGTCTGTTCACCCTGGAGAAAGGGAGACTGAGGGGACACCTCATTGCAGTCAATAACTTCCTCATGGGTTTGCTTATGTTTATATTTTTCTCAATTTCTCCTTTTTTTTCACCTTTCAGTTGTTCATATTAAGAATAAAAGGTTTTTATTTGAATCTTTCACATTTTAAAATATTTCCTATAAATTTTTATACAAATATTTTAAAAAGTTCCCTTCCAGCATCAACAATCATCATTACCCATGAATCCCAGGCCCCTAATTCTCCCCCTCCCCTCCCCCCTTTACTTTGAGTATCATTCTTCATGCTATGTCTAACTCATGTAATTTTAACTGTACTCATCATCTCTTTCTTGTGCTGGCTCCTCCATTTCTTTCTCCACTGGAGCAGCAGCTGCTCTCAGTGACTTTGATTTTTTTACTGTGTCAATGTTCACTATTTCCTGCTTATCCAAGATAAATTTAATCTGCCACCATGCTGCCTAGAGCTCCAATGACTTTAAGTACATCTGGGGAATTTCACAATCCTCTGCAGACTGTTATTAGCTGAAATAACTTCACCTTTATCAGTTCTCAATAACTTGCTGTCTACTTCTTTTACAGGCTTAGTTACAAGTTAAAAAACTTGGGTACCAATACTGACCTCTTGGACACTTAGGTATTGATCATCTTTCAAGCACAGAAATATTCATTTTGTAGATTCTTAGACTTCTTTAACATACTACTGGATTTCCAATATTACATAGCCTTCTGATACTAGTGGAATTTTTATTTTAAATCTATACCTTTTTTTTTTTTTTTTGAATTGTCATACTAATTGTCTAAAAAGTCCTGAGCCAGTGCTATTTGTATGTAGTATTTACCTAGTTAAAGAAAAAAACAATAAAATGCATGGTATAGAACAAAATACTGCCTTTATTAGACAGTATAATCCTGCTTAATTTAGCAGGATTATGTTTTTTTTTTCCTTATTTCTTAGCAGTTTGAATTGTAAGATCAATAAGTATTTTAAGAAGGAAATAAAATAAAAGCCATTCCAGTTCACTGATGTGGAAACTACTTCATGCCGTACCTAAAATTGCAGAGTCAGTGGCAGAGCTGGAGCCTTCCAAATTCTCGTTGTGTCTCCACTGAGGTGTGCTGCCTCTCGTGCTGGCACATCACTGCTCTCCCACTTACAGACCCTTGGCTGCTGTGAGTTATAACTTCTTGTGAATGCCTCTGATCCCTCTGTGGCACCCAAAGGTGGTGTTAAGAATGGAGGGAGGCACCTAAAGAAAAGGTAACTGATGTGGAAGGCACTCAGCTCCTGACAAAAGTGGTTTGCTTTTTTTTTTTCATTAGGGAAAAAAAATAAGAATCAAAATGAAGTAATTTTATTTAACTCTGGGTAATAATTTGATTTGGTATAACTGGGAAAGAAAGTGAAATTAGCTGGAAAGGTAGAATGGATTTGTAAATGAATTAATAACCTTTGCAACCAAAACTGCAATGCACACAAAATGAATGATTCCATTTTCTTTCATTTCAAAATATTTCTCATGATGGAATGTTTTGCAGAGAAAATCTGCGTTCAAGAAAATCTGCATGTCTTCAAACAAAAAAAGTGTGCAGAAAATGAGTAAAAGAAAGGAAAGGGTTCAAAGGAACGAAACATATTCAGCTATAAAAAGAGCAACATGCATAAGATTTTTTTGGACACATCAGATGCCCCAGGGCCATTTAGTATCCCACACTCATATTTGTATCACCCTGACTAGAAGAGGAGTGATTGGTAAGAACTATAGGCATGTACATACATTTAGGAAGTCCTGATTTCAAGAGAGGGATATGATTTCTGTTCAGAGATCAGTGTATTTCCTCAATGATGTGTGAGCATACTCTTCATTTGCTTCTTAGGTGCAAACTGTGTTCCAAACTCCTAATTAATTCTGTAGGATGTTTTTGGTTTGTTTCCTTTTTCTCACCCCCTCCTGCCAGCTGACATTGCAAGTTGAGAACCAGGACAGCTTTCCAGAGATGAGGGTGATGCTCATTGTTTTGGAAACTGGCCAGGGTCTGTGGTGGCTAACAGAGAAACAGAATCATTCTAATGGCTTTAAAAGCCTTATTTTAGAGACAAGAATCACAAGACTTCCTGTTTTTCTTGCTTTTTGTATTTTCATGCAACATGAGTCACTGCCAGCTCTACCAGCTGAACCAGAGTGCAAGATGCCCTCTGAACTTGTTGAAGAAAAAGATGCTTGTTTTCCCCTGCAAACAGCATGGGGGATGTATGACATCAGTGAAAACACAAATGGCAGCATAAACTTGCTATCATATCTGCACTGTTGTGGTCTAGCAAATGTGGGTAATTATATCTGCCAAGTTACAGCAGTATGGGCACCAAGGTGTGCCAACAGGCAGGGTAAGAGTGCTGTGGAGGCAAAGGCTGTGTCATACTTTGGGCTGACTTACATTTGTGACTATAGGGCAGTAAATACTTTTATACAATATGTTATTGTGTGCTATTGCAAATATACCCTCCCAGGACTCTTGGGCAAACACACTGGACTTCTGGATTTCTCTATACTTAGACATCAATAGACAGATGTTCACTTGTGAGCTGGGTGTTCTGAGTAGGTGGTTAGTTTGACCCATTTTGGCCAAATAGTTCAGGAGGGAATTAATGACAAGGGTACCAGGCTTCTTCTTGCAGGAAGACTGTAGCCAGCTGGCTCCTGCAGAAGCATCTGTGAGGGCAACATCTGCATTTACTCAGATGACTTTCACCTAAGCTCTCTCTGTAAAGATGCTGCTTTGTATGACAATGAATGTACTTTTTATATAAACATACTTTGTAATCTTGATTTCTAACTTTATCTGAATTCTCCGCATAGACAGACAAAGGTACCAAGAGAAACTCAGGCCTGAAGCAGTGCTCTCAGAGCTTATCTTCTGTAGGATTAATTGACAATAGTGCTGTCACCCCCTTAAATGTAAAGCCTAATCTATGTTAAATCTCCATATTGTCTGCTGAGCCTCGGACAAAAGGCTGTCATGAAAATTTGAAAAGGAATTTTCCTTTTATCTGTTCCTGCAATATCTAGAAGCTTTTTCGTCTCTTCTACCTCTTTTTTCCCGCAAAGACTCACAAAACTGAAGTTGTTGCTCCTAGAGCAGGGTGTTTCATTTTAGTGTGTCTGTGCTACCTGCTGAATTGAAAATCTTTACTGGTGCTCCCATGCTTGTGGGAAGCACATTCCAGACACATTTCACTGCTGTGGATCTGTACTTGAAGCTTACTGGGATTCTCTGCACTCACTTGCAATTAAAGATCAGGCATGAGGGACCCGGATTTCACAAACAGGGGGAGACTGCCTGGGCTCTGCAGGGCCCTTCATGAGAAAAAGCTTGCCTCTGAGATGAAAGTGGCTAAGAGGGCAGGGTGTTCAAATGAACTAATGAAATAATTAAAGCCTCATGGGGGTAGCAGGACACCACCTGTAAGTGGGTGAAGCACAATGTGCAATTGTGTAGGGATGCAGTTCTGATGGTGTGGCCGAAGAATGTGGGTGCACAGAATATCATGACTTCTGAAATGCTAACAGAGTAAAATTGCTTGTATGTAAGCTACCCTGATCACTGACTTGTAGTTACTCCTGAATTCTTCAACTTTTGGCTTTGAAATTTAACAAGGAGCCTTTGTGATACATTTGTTTCCTGCTCAACATATATGTGTGGCAAAGCATATAAGTATGTAACCAAACATCTAAGTGGTTTTATAAGTTATAGGATTCTGCAGTGGAAATAGAAAACCTTCTTAGGGGTGTATTTGGGGAAACACACAGACCTGGGAAGTACTGTCTCTTGGCACCTAAGACCAGAAGGGAATTATTAACAGAATTTTATATTTTAATGATGCTATCTTTGCTTAGTCCTCTCTGCTACTCACAATTTTCTTCAGCTAGTTTTCAAACCTTTTCTCCAGATAAAGAGAAAAAAAATTGTACAAAATTTGTACAAAATTTTTTATAGATAAATGGGAAACGTAATTTGTGTTTTAGGGCTTTCCTGTTGTCACATTATCTATCACAACTTTCAGTTCAAGACTCTGATCTGCTTTTATTTCATTGCTAGAATAAATGAAACTCCTGTGCATCTTTCCCAAGTGAACTTTCACGTGTCCATTATTCCTTCTGTGCAGTGTGAAGATCAGTTCCGGAATGGGCAACGAAGAGCTGAAAAACTGTGGTGTGGGAATGACAGAAGACAGGCAGTGTCAGAGATCTTGTTGGTGTCCACCACTTTCAGGAGAGGAAAACTTTGCCAAGTCATGTGAATTACTACATCAAAAATGCTGGCTGTTGCACTTCTTATCTCTCCTGTGAATTTGGGAGACAAGTGCGTTTGTAGGCAAAGTGAAAGGCATGAAACAATGGCCAGGATGTTACATATCCACATAGTTTCTTTGGAGACCTGTGAGAAAAACACAGAGGAAGGAGGCTATCTCAGATGTCTAAAGCCCACTTGTTTTGCAACTCATTGAATCATGTGACTGTGTAAGAAAGTGAAGTTTAGCCTGTTTCTAAAGCAATTAGATGTTAAGACTCTGGGCTGAAGCTGCCTCTTAGATTAGATTTGTATAGTAATAATGGGATGGTATCAGTTCTGGTTTTGAGTGCAGGATCAGAAATGTGGCTAATTTGACATCCCCTAGGAGACCTGTTCCCACTGAAGCAGAGAGGAGATGCACTAGCATGAAGCTGTAGGGTGAATCAGTGTTAGAGACATGCCTAAAACTCCTGCCTGTTCCTGGTCTGGCTTCCCGTATTTTCATTTTCCTATATTTTCATTTTTCCTGCTACCTGAAATAAAGTGGTGAGGGGAGGAAGACAGCTGAAGATTGCTAAAAGATAATTTCATGAAACCCCATTGTCAGTCTGGGATTCCATTCTAGGCAAAGGCACATCTCAATTTTATTTCTGACCTTCCCTGCAGATACTTTCTGTTTTACCTGAAAACCACCTGGGAGAGTTTCTTGCTCTCAATCTAAATAACGTGTGCATCCACCAAGAGACCAGTACTTGGAGAAAGACATTCCAGGGCTGCCCACATTATTAAGAAAAATGTCACCACAAACCACCTAACACATTCCTTGAATTACAAAAGCTAAATGTACACACCACCTATTATGAAAGAACCATTTCTTGTGTAAATGCTAGGAAATCCAAGAGAGATTAGCCTGAGGAATGTTGTTAAAATCAAGCTAATTTGTTTGTGAGGTTATTGGCAAATCAAAAATCTCCTTCTCAGTTTTGTTAGGCAGATGGCTGGAGAAAGTGTGTATGCTAGGTTCAGAGACAATCAGTGTAAATTTGTTTTTACCAATGAAGTTAGTTCTGCTGAGCAAAATGAATTCTATTCCCAGCTGTGTGGCTGAATCTTAGTCCAGTGCAGCCAAAGATCTGCAACAAAATGGTTTGGATCTGTGGAAGTACAAGATGAGAAAGAGTAAAGGGGGCTGCAAACAGTTCTGGAGCTGAATTAGGTACACTAAATATAGAGGAAAAGCAGGATCCACTTGTGCTTCTTTACTGTGTCTGACGTGTGCCTGGCAACCTAGGAAATTATGATCAGACCTGTAAGAAAACAATCCTCGTTTTGGAGTCTTTAATTTAAAGCAAAATGTTAATGTCTCTGGAGTTGCTTTTCTTCTGCTACTCATTCTGTCCTTTCTTACATTTGCCCTCTCTTCAGACACTCTTCCCCCTTCCTGTTTTCAGCCACTCTTTAAAACATCTATTTCTTCATGCTCTTTCCACCCACTGCATGCAGTCGATCCCACCTGTCCCCATCTCCTCTCTCTGCTTTCCTAGCTGTCTTGTTCCTGTCCCTTTCCTTCATGGCAGCTGAGATTGGAGAGCAAAGTCATTGAATCCTCGAATCCTCCATCTCACAGAACCTCCTTGTAGCTTTTCTGGTGACTTTGGTAAATGTGAGTGGAAATAATTTGATGAGATGTGAGACACAGGATGAGAGAACCTGTGGTTTTTCATCCTTCTTGCCTGCTAAAATGTCCCTTATATAACTTCAGCTTCACACATAGCTAATAGGGTTTTCCACTTTAAATTTTGAATTCACTTGGAAAAGAAGTTTATTCATTAAATGAAAATTCTGAAGCAACATGCAGCCTTTTATTTCAAGTGAAAATATATTATCAGTTACGGTTTTCACTGTTAAAAAGCTGAAAAATTAGTGTATGTAGTGGAGAGTTAGCCAACTGGGAGAGGACTCATCTGAGAGTAAAAAGTGTCTCTGGTAGATCTCCATTTGAGATCTCTGTAGACTCATACCATAGGCAGTGGAGAGATACAGTAATTTTAAGATCATTATTGATCTTAAAGTAGATATTTAAAATAGGTCAGACAAGTCATACCTTAAATGGACCTGTTTCTTTCCATTAGCTATAAAGGAAACCTGGAGTGACTAGCTCTGAGGTTGACGCCTACAGTGTAGATGTCTAAAGTTAGGCAAAATGAATCCCACTCTAACTGTCATCTGAAACACTCATCATAACATTTAATTTATTTTCCTTTTTTAAAAAATGAAATTCCAAAGCAGAACAACATCTTGAGGTAAAATGAAAAAATATTTCAGCTTGAAACTTCCAACAACAAGATTGTGTTGAAATTTTATAATTGTCTCAAATGTTCGTGTTGGATTTTGTAAAGTTCAGTCTTGACAGAAGAGCATTTTATGAAGAAAGCTTTTAAATGAAGAATGTGACCTGATTCTCCCAGTCACAAAGTAGAGTGTTCCACCCTACTTGTTCCTGGGCGTTTGCATTAACACAGCTTCATTGGGTCCAATTTGTGTCAGAAGGGGCAATTTCATGACTAAGTCACAAGGACCTGGGCTAAGCACTGCCAATCAATTTCACATGTATTTGGTTCTGTTGTCAGGTGGCAATAACTTCTGGTCACTATTGAACTGGACTTAATTTGCACCAGTGGCCTAGAAGACAAAATAAAATTTATTACCAGTTCTTTAATCCATCCAGTTTAGCAAAATAGCCTTGTATCAAAATATATCATTTATTTCCTTATGCCGACCTGGCAGGAGGGTAACTCTAACAAACCACCTTCAAGAGCAGGAGGATATGGAGCAATTTAAACATAATGGAGCAATTTAAGCATAATGGAGCTTAGAGCTTTCCAATACTGGGAGATAGCAGGTGTGGAAGGTAAGATATAAAGTCAGGAACAATTCTGTCTTATCCTCAGCCAGCAATCACTGTCTGTGAACATCCTACCTGTTCGTGTTTGCTGGCTCAAGGGGGATTTTCAGAGCACTTTGAAACCTGCATTAGAACGGTCTTAGATTTTGAAGAGGCCTAAGGTAGTTTTCTTCTGCTTGCTTTGACTTTCTTTTCCATGTCATAAAATTGCATGACTGATAGAAGAGTAATTTCTGAATTTCGACCTACATCCTTCATCTTGGCCTGAAGTAAACCTGAAAAGTGTATCCTGGTGTGAGGAGAAACTGTAACTATTCACTAGCCTATGTGCTTCTTTTACATTTGTCCATTAACACCTTCACCATTTGTCTTTCCCAGGTCAGACTGAATGAGCTGAAAGAAATCAATGTCTCTTTGTAAGTGCTGAATATTTTTTCCCCAGTAAAGTACTTCTCTAAAAAGTGGTTGTGTTGAACAACAGGGAAGTTGAGATTTGTCGCCACTGAGGTCAATAACAAATTCTCCATTGCATCAGTCATTCACTTTCTGTCACTTCACATTGTACCAGCCCAGGTGGTTTTTCATTCATCTCTTTCATATGATTTTTCTCAACCATTTGTCTCTGACAAAATTTTGGCATGCAGTCCTTTATGCCCAAATGGTAATTCCAAACCATGGGTCGTTCTAGTACATTCTGTTTTGTTAGAGGGGCTCAATTGCTCTGGTGAGCAACAGAAATAAGCATCTTAAACTCCCTTCCTGCCCAGAAGCAACAAAAATGCATTCAGCTCCTGTGGAACACCAAAATGCATGAAGCAGGGCAAAAAGTGCAACACAGTCACCAGGCTGTTTAGTCCTGGGGAAGACAATTCAATGGTAAATTCTCTACAAGGTACTTATGGCTGCCAGACAACTGTATTTTATTTTCAGAGACTTCTGTGTCACTTCATACTTTCTATTCATTTCTGTTCCTCCAGAAAAGGTAACACCAACAGATCAGGATTTTCTTTGATGGCTATTATTTTGTCTGCATACTTAAGAGAAAATCTGGATATTTCTTCATGCCTTTTGGATGCCCCATTGCAGTTGATTTAGTCAGGTTTTTCAATGCCCTAAGTTCAGAATTGTTTCCAAAACTGAAAACACACACTTGAGGAGTCAAATCTCGTATTCATGTTCTCTTCTTTTGGACATTTGAGATGCGGCTTAAGACGGCTAGACTTGTACAGTGTGAAAGGCTTCAGAGCCAGTGGCCAGAATTTTTCGGTGAGAAGGCAGCTCATTAATCCACTCAGAAGATTAGCAATGTACTTAACAATGTATAGAAGTGTGAACAGCTTTTAGACCCTTTGAAAAACAGGGTCACTACCCCATGCCATTGTCTCATAACTGCCAGAGGGCTCACAAAGCATTAAAATGTATTTGGAGTCCATCTCACAGAAGCACAGTATCCAGATCAGAGCAGCTATCTGTTAATCTCTGTGAGAAATTGCTTCTTCTAAGTGACTGGGGTCCTAAGTGGCTGGGGATGGCTCTAGGAACTGATTTCAGGAAGCTCTGCACAGTACCAGTATTTTCAACAGCTCCTCATGCACCATATGCAAAAATCTCAAGAACCCACCCTCCAAAAGTAGCAGGACTTTCTAGCAAATATGGCCTTTGCATAAAAACATCGCATTTCAGTTCCTCTTTCCACAGGTGCTGAAGGTGACAGACATTTTAAAACCTCCCTCCCTTGCTCATTTCCTGTTGTCAAAGTTTTTCAACCCTTGAGCTCTGCTAGGTGAGTTGATCTTCAGAGATGGAGATAATCTTGCAGAAATACCACTGATCTTGCTCACAGTCACATTGGATTTTTTTTTTCCTATGAAAGGTTAGTTGTTTTACTTAGTTCCTCCTTTTATTTATTTCCTTAGTTTATTTATTTATTTACTTCTGGCCCTGAGCTGTTATTGAAATTAGACTCATTGCTTTATATATAAAGATCAAGCTTTATAATATTTTGTGTGTGCTGAAAGGGCACACACACTGCCAAGTATAAGCATGTACCATTCTTTGGCCCAGCTCCTGCTATGTATCACAAATCTCAGAAATGTGGTCATTACTTTGTCTTAGCTGCAAAATTACTTTTATTGTATTGCAGTTAAGGCATCCTGTTATTTGCAGTTGTTTTTTTAGAATTTTTCCATGTTCTTTCCTGTCCCTTTTCCTCTACATTTGTGGAAACATAATAATGCCATTTGATCCTGACAATGCTCTGTAGGTGAATTTTCAGCCAGGGTTCACAGTCTGTTTAACACCATACATACTGTGGAAATGAAGATTTATACATGCCCAACCATGGTTTATGGTTTTTGCCAATGTCTGTGTTAATACATCATTCATGAACTTATGTACACTTGTTTCTATTGGGTCTGTGATTTGCAGCTTTTCCTTATTTAATGTGAATTTGTAGCCCATAAATAGATTGGTGGTACGTTTCTTATAAAGATTCTTGAATCACATATTACATGATTGATTATACAACATATTGCTGTAG
This sequence comes from Fringilla coelebs, assembly GCF_963513975.1. NCBI lineage: Eukaryota > Metazoa > Chordata > Aves > Passeriformes > Fringillidae > Fringilla > Fringilla coelebs. The sequence goes on from NC_140030.1 coordinate 85,766,603, forward strand.
TATTTTTTATACTTCATTATTGGCTGCTCCTTTGGATTTAAATAAAAATTGCCAGCTCCAAGCTGATTAGTCTCCCAGTAAGAAATACTAACTCAAGTCTTTTTCATTTTGTTTCATGTGTTCATTACAAGAATGTAAGGAGCATGTGGGATTAAAATACTGCTACTTGGTATGGACATGACCAATGCAAGCAAATGTGTTACAATGGGAAAAAAGAAAAGAAAACGAAACAACCCTCAACTACCCTTAGGCAGCAGTCTATGGGAATGCTTTAAAAACCCTTTCCACACCCAAGAGTTTCCATGAAGCAGATAGTTGCTTACAGTATGGAAAAAATGCATTATTGGAAGTGGATACATAAAGATCCTTTTGTCGGAGTGTGTCTGGTGAAATTCCCTTGTATGTAGAAGATAAGCCCAGAGCTCTTTCTCATGCACTGAACTTAAAGTGATGGAAAAGTCTTTACATACAGCTTGCAGATGAATATGAATTTCATCTATAAAAAGAGGCATTGCTGCAAAACTTCACTTGAAAAGAAATCATTTCAGCATGGTAAATCATATCTTGAGGATTTCTAGCATTGTGTTCTGGGTATGGCATCTTGTTTGAACAATTATTCTAGCTTATTGCTCTGTCCACTATATGGCTGTTTTTAATTGTATCTTTAAAAAGATTGATTCCCGTAATAAAACTGAGTTGGAATACAGAGATAACTCTCAGTAATTTTTCCAAGTGAGCACTTTTTTTTGAAATTTGACCCAAAAGAGTTATAGCTTAATTATGATACAAATAATCCATCTTTCAACAGGCAAACTGCTTTTTTTAAAATTTTCTCATTTGACAAACAAAACAAAATAAAGGAAAACCAGATCCTATTGTTAAAATAGAAATGGTGACATTTCAAATCACAGGAGAAAGAGTTAGAGGACTCTTGAGAGTTTGTACCACCCATGCTCTTGCTTTGGTGATGTCAGCAGCAATTATCTGAGGCAAGTTTGTCCTTGTTCTTAGCAGTGTCTCATGATGGATATTGCATACCCACTTTGGTGATTCATGAGCTCTACCACTAGAAGGGTATTTTAATGCCTTACCTGTATCCCGCTTATTGCATTTTAAATCCCTTTGCTTTCTCTCTTATTCTCATGAATGAGGAAGAGAGATGATACCCTCGGTATTTGGAGCATCCTTTTGAATATTTACAGGCTGTTTCCAAATTTCCTCTCATTATTCCCTTACCTAGACAATCTTTCTGCTCAATCTTTTCTTGTGTGTTATTATTTTTAGACCTCTGACAATTCCTATTGCTTTCTCTGTCCCTCCAGTATGGATAAAAAGCTCTTAAGGGGTGTCCTATAAGCATTTTTGTCCTGAGAATGTCTTTAATGTCAATCTTAAAATTCATAAATTTGTGTGTTTCTTAATGACTGCAGCATAAGGCAGCTGCTACTAATAATATTTCAGAGATCATGATTTTTCAGACAACTGTAGTAATAAATAAATAATGCCTATGTTTGTGGCACTGTTGAATTCATGGGTCTTCAAAGAGTTTCCTGGATTCTAGATTTATTGCCTGAAACAAAATCCAAATAACCAGAAGAGATTTTTTTTTCACTGAGTTAATGCACAGGACTTTAATTACTATATAATTTACGTAAGATTTAGAGTTGTATGACAGTAGTAATGTCATGACAGTTTTTCAGTGGTTTGAAAAAAACCAGAACCTCTGTTAATTTTAGGAACATTTCACCTGCTGTCTTACAGAATCCAACAGAAAAAGATGCCTGTGTCAGTCTAAATAACCAGGAGAACTTACGTGTGTTTTAGACATTTTCTGTCTTTTCTGGTGCTGGATTAGTGGCAGAAATTTGTCCTTTTTAAAATGGAAAAAGAAATCAAGAAAAATATTTATGCTGGAATTCATAAAAGTTCTTTCCATTCTCTTCTTCATTTGAAATCTTCGCCTCCAGTTCTCTGCTGCTGCATTTTGTGGGTTTTTTTCCTTTTTGTCACCTTGACAGTGGCTTTTGACCAGTCCAGGATCATACCCAGGAACTGAATATACAGAGTATAATGACAAGGTGTGTCTTAGTCTTGTTGTTATAATCTGTATACAGTTCTTTTAATGAGGCATACAAAATACCTGTGATTGTAATGGAAGGCTACTGTCCTTTGACCTCTTTTTTCATGTGACTGTGAATTTCAATTTTTTGGCAATTCTGCTCCCCTTCCCCAGTATTTATGGGCTTTTCCTAGCTGCTAAAAGCAAGGAGGGATCGCATAAGTCAGCCAGTTAAATGCTTAGTGCTTTAGTTGAACAGCATTTGTGTTGTAGAGGAGAACTTTTGGAGTGCATTACTTCAGGTAGGACTCACTTACCCAGGTTACAAAATGAAGCTCACTGTCAGTTCCTCCTGCAGCTGAGGAGGGTGTGACTTCCTGGGAGCATCCTGGATGGGATGTGTGCAGACCTAGTGCGTCACCAACTGAACACAGTTCAGATGGCATGCCCTGTTGTGTCCTTCTGCTTCCCAACAGCAGACTCTCTTGGCCAGCTCTGCTTTTTCTCTACTTCTGTGCTTTTCACATAGCCTGCTCCCATCCAAATTTTCCCCTTGTAAAAATGAATAGTTTTGATAGAATCCATTCTGTTCGTATTCCAGGTAGCTAAAGTGTACTGGTTCCTAAAGCACAATGGTGAGGTAAAAAATAAAGTCATGCTGTGCTGTGACTTTGTCAGATTAGGCATCATAAGCTCATTAAAGATGCACAAGAGGTATTTCTGCACTCTATGACTGCTTTTGTGGGCAGGTTGCTTGCATCTAGGTGTTTTATCCTGGACTAGCTGATGTGTCAATTAAGATACCAAGCCAGGCCTGCCATCTGTGTCTTTTCTTTGCTTTGCTTCTGGCACTATGAAGTAGTATGGCAAAGAATTATGGCTTCAATTCCACAGAATTATAACAAATTCTAACATGAAATTTAATGCATTTCTGCAGGAAATAAGAACTGCTGTATGGCTCCCCATGAGGGTAATTCACTCCTTAGCAGCTGTGGGGTAAGTGGAGATCAAATGATCCTAGTGGTGGAGACACAAGCTGCTACAACAGTGGTTTTACTTAACAAATGCAATTCTCTTTTCTAATTCACAAATTTTCTGAGGGCACACCAGATTTAAAAAAAAAATAAAATTATGTTCTCATTTAATGAATTTCAAAGACTTTACCATATGAATCCCAACACTGCACTGGGTAGAGTTGTTACCTTTATGTGGAACCCTGGAGAGCACTGGAAGTCAAGGTCAGAGCCAAGAGTTTACTTTAAACACCTTTACTTCTTGTCTAGGTGGCATTCTCTGCGCTGGCTTGTGTCTCAGATCCATGAAAAGCTGTGTGCACCATCTCTCACGCTGACACCCACACACTCATTCTCCTCCTGCTTACACACTTTTGTCAGGATAGTGCATAAACCCCTCCCTGTCACCCTGCATAACCTCTCAGTTGGAGACTGAGTTGCTTAATTGTAAAAAACAACAAAAAAATCTTGTTCTTCAGCATTTCTTTAGAAAGGAGGTCTTTTCAGTTATCCATGGCTCCTTTATCATATGTAGTGGAGTTAAAATGTTCGTACTTTTGAAAAGCATTCCCATTAGCAATTATTTTAATCTCCTGCCAGAAGGACTGCAAGAGCTTTTCTCTGCTTAGGCTCGTGCTTAATCTGCTGCTGTTTTTTACTCACATTAGAGCTGACCCAAGGCTCATGTACCGAAAGCACTTCCGCAAAACTCACACATATATCAGCTTTGTGTGTCGTTGGGTGAGGAATTGTGTGCCTTTGTTTTTATTTCTTTTTACCAGCTCTATTTAATGTGATCCATATATTTTGCACAGATCTTGTGTATATGATTTTCTAGGATGCTATTATGGCTTCGTATCCTTACCTGTGGCATATGAAAGGGAGGAATTGGAGTAGAAAAGGGAGGAGGCAGGCAAGGCATGAGTGAGTAGGTGGGAAAAAAAAGAATTATAGGATGGAAAAATGATATCTACTTCCAAGAATTAGAACTACATTTTTACAGCTTAGAGTCACTCTCTCTCTAAGACTCTGTTATAGTCAAAAAGTGTTTCCTCCCACTTCATTTTGAGGAAGTAGAAAAACATGGAGCATAGTTTCACATCTACATGAAACAAAGCTGAGTGCTTGGCTAATACATTGGCACCAAGATTGTTTTATGTTTATGATGAACTGTACAGTGAACATCATGTAGCTGATAGCCTGACTCAATTTTCCAAAAGTCCTAATCCAAGTGTCCCCTTCTTCTTCCCAGAAGTAAATAGGAAAATTCTTACAGAGCTGGATTGTTAATCACTGTGCAGCATCTTTACTTTTTTTTCCCTAGTGAAAGGCTTTTGGTATGGGCCTGAACATGACTTAAGACAATTTATATTGACAATTCTACAATTTTCTATATATGCTCCCAAAGATGTTAATATTTCTTAATCATTTCATTCAAACCTACTGACAGGAGTAAGAGAAAGTCTGAGGATCCTTTTCATGAAAATGCATTTTCCTATTCCTGTAAAGTAGGTAAAAAGGATTCAGCATTCTACACCCCCCACCCCCCCAAGAGCACAAATAGAGTTTGCTTTCAGGAGGACTAAGTCTTGTTATTTTTCAGTTTATCCATCTCTTTTTTCCTGCTAAAAGACAAGGCTCAGAATACTGCAGTCAATAACTGGAGAGAGACTACCCTTTGAGCAAGAAAGACCTACCTCAAATGAAAAAGCCTCAAAAATATAATTCTGAAACAGTTAGGAAGCTGACTGCATTATCTAATAGCTCTGTGCCCTCTTCCCTGGTTTACATGAAGAGAAAGACAATAACCAGTCTTTGGTCTTTTCATTTCTTCTTTTCAGCTTTTTTTTTTTTTTTTTTTAATGCTAAAAGACAGTTTCTCTGGAATGTTGAAACCAGTTTCATTCTCGGTTCTTTTATCTTCTCCAGATGGATTCATCTAACACATCCTGACAGCCTGTAATTTTATGCAGCCAGTGATGGGTAATAAGCTTTAGGTGTTTTTTGCATTAAATAGGATCTTTGTTAGAACTAAATGGTCCTGGCTGCAGGCAATAACCATGTGAAGGACTGGCCATCATCTCTGAAACAATGTGTTGGATAAAATAAAGCGGAGCTTTGATAGGACTGAAAACAACCACCATAATTTCCCTGATTTGTCACACATTTAGTGTTCTATGTACATTCCAGGTGAGCACTACAGAATGTAGCTTTGAGAAAGAGATTCATGACATTCTACCCATCAAAGTATCAGTGTTCAGTGCATCTCAGACTGCTTTGGAGCACTCTTGCACCTTTCATTGCCCTCTCCCCAGCTAGTACTTGCATAGGCACCACAACAGTAATCACAATGAAAAGGAAATGCTATGAAGCTGAGCTAAAAGGCAGCATTTATGATTAGTGAGGAGCTGCAAACATACTGAAATTTTTGAGTTCTGTATTTAACCCATGCTTTAGCATGGTGGCATCCAGCACACAGCTACCACAAGTGTAAGAAATTCAGTTTCTTAGACATCTTATTTATTGCCTGAGAGTTTTTCTTGGATTTCAGCCCAGGTGTCAGAATAATTTGTTACAGATACATTTTCTTTTTTGTTTTTTTCTTTTCATGGTGCTACTCCTCAACTAGCACGTGGGTGGCAGGAACACTTCATTCAATACTTCCCTATTCTGTATTGTACCACTGGGTTCTTTTCATTAGCAAATATTTTATCTGTTCCTTTTGTTTGCCCTCATCCTTCACAAAAGCTGTTCACTTAATTGCAGCCCATGAAATGAGAAGTAATTTCCTTCATAAAGCTGGGGGAGATTTGTACATCATTTCATCAACACCTTGTGATTCTTGAGGAGAATCATAGCAGACCATCCACAGCCCAAGTTAGGATCAGGAGAGCTGATCCCAAATTACCAGGTGGAGTCCTTATCATAGGATTAGGGAGTGGTAAAGCCCTACACAGAGTAAGAGAAAGTCTTGAATGTTCTTCTATTCCCTTGATGCTGAATAACTTATAATGTCAGTCTACATCAGCTTGAATCATACCAGCTACTCAGTCGGTATTTTCAAGAAGTTCAGTGATTTGGGATAAGCGTGGATGAATAAATGGCTGAAGGACATGTAAGTTCTTCACTCCAAGCAGCTTTATTGCTGACATCTCATCATTTGTCACTGACATAGGGGTGTATCACTAGCCAGTGGCATCATCTGACAGGGAGACTAATCCTAACATTTAATTAATTGTTATAAATTGTCATTTCATGCAGGAGCCTGTTCAGTAGATTTGGCCAAATGACATCTTTCCTTTAGACCTTGGAAAAATAAGGAGCTGTGGCAAGGTAGTCAATAAGGAAGAAAGTATAAAGCATCATGTTGTAGGTGGGCAAGGAGAGGGAGCACAGGGAGAGAGAGAGAAAGAAAGAGAGAGAGTGAGTTAGCTTGGAGGAGGAGAAGTTGATTTGTTCCCTGGCCCCAAAGCAGATGTTAGCTCCTGAAAGGTGGTACCATTCACTAGCTAACAAAGGAAATCTTGGCTGATAATACCTCCTGTGTGGTAGGTATGTAACCTGCTACTTGCTTAAGCAGCATCAAATACCCATCCTTGTGCTGCTTGTTCCATGGTAATTTTAGACAGGGGTAAGTGTATCTACATAACCAAACACAATTATGTATAGATATACCACGTACATTTCTTTCCAAGACATTGATAAAATATCTCAATCCACACATTGTGGGGACTGTAACAGTTTGCCAGTTGTTGGTAGACAATCAAGCTGGCTACAGTGCTTCTGAGAGGTTCTTTGTAAGCATGCCAAAACACAGAGATGCATAATTTAAGATGCTTAATTACCTTGCCAAATGGGAGCTCTGATGCTTGAAGAAGTTGGGGAGGCCTGTAAAAATTAATGACAGTAGTAGCCTGTGCTTCTGACCATGTTAATTGAAGTTGTTTTCATGGTCCTCATCCAAACTCAAATCCTGTTGTAGTGACTCGTTACTAGGAAAATTCTGTCTCATACCTTTTGCCATGGCTAAGCATGGATGCCCTTTCAAAAAGCAAACAAGAGAGATGTTCATTTGAGATAAACATCAGCTACATGTCTAAATATTGTTAAAGGCACATTAAGTTTTGGATGCCTAAAGTTTCAGATGTCCAGCTTGAAAAGCAATGGAGGGAACTCATTTTCTGTAAGATTCATAGAATCATTAAGTTTGGAAAACACCTCCAACATCGTAGAGTCCAACATTTTACTGCACACCACCTTGTCAAGTAACCATAGGATGTCTCAGGCAATCATCAGAGGCTCCAAATGAAAATGAAAGCTGGTGACAGATATCACAGATGTAGAGGCTGGGATCCACATCACATCCTCTTCACTGGTGACTGCCACAGCTAGACTTACACAAATATGTTTGCAAGCCTGTTTACAACCTGTGTTTTGTTCCATGGTTTCATGTGTTAGACACAGATTAACTGTGTTAGTGGCAGAAATGGCAGTGCTACTTAATAGTGGCCAGTGGCTTAAAACATCCAGCAGCTGACAAACCCTTCAGCTGCTGCCTTATACCAGGTTTCATCCCACTCCCTGTCGCATCTGTGATTAGCAGGTAAAGTTCACTTCATAAACTATAAATTAAGGTTTTTGTGAAGACTAGGAGAACAAAGCAGTAAAGAATTGCTTGTGTAAGGAAGTAATTGTGGCACACTGGCATCTAGGTATTGTGCTGTGACATGATAGGAGTCTCTGCATGCCATTTGTAGCAAAAGGGAAATGAAGTCTGGTGTGTCAGAATGCCTTGGGGATACATTTCCCTCTTCTAAAATAAGGCTGAAGCCAGTGAGAAGTTTTACTCAGAGCTGTGTAATCTTAGCTTGCATTGAATTGTTCTGGCTATCTCCATTCTTTTTGTGCTAGATGAGCTGTGGAGATAATGATTTACAAGTTAAAATATACTCTTACTAATATATTTTCAACAAATGAACACAGAAGGCCAGCAGAGCCACACAAGATGTTATTTGATCCATGAGGAGCAATACACTTCATAACTAGTTTCATTTGCATGTGTTCAGTGGCTACTGCAAAAGTGATTTGTTTTTATTCCTATCTCCAGAAATCATTCTCAAGTAACTATCTTTGTATGTGCAACACTGACGAAAATGGAATAATGTGCAGCCAAGAACCTAATAAGGCATCAACAAAATAAAGAGATTGCCAAGGCTGATAGGTCATTGTGATTATTTTCTTCTTTGTAAATAAATATCCAGGCTACTCAGAGATGCAATGAAATAAAGGGTTTTATAAGACAGTGTTTTAATTCTTGAAAACTAAAGCTATTTCCTAAACCATTCCCATGCTGTCAGTGGGAAGGGATGTGTTGATGCAACCATAGACTTTTGTGCCTCATGCGGCAATCAGAACTCTGTGGACCTACCACCTGTTTAATCAGGTTACCCATGAGTAGGAAACTAAAATTAGAGTTAACAAAGCCTGTAGAGAAGTCAAATTCACTATAATATTGCAATACAGCTACAGAAAGCTTCTCTCTTTTCTCTTACACACAAGCATATACTTGGTTTGCCTCTCTTCAACAGACTTCCTCCTCCAAAAGGTCCATGCATGCAAAAATGCTTGACAGCCCCATGGGTCCTTGGCTATGTTTGTCTTTTGGCTCACAGAAAGCATGGAGTGATTTCCATCTCCTGCTGAAGCCACTGAATGTATCCTACCACAGCACAGGATTAGCCCTCTGAGGACAGACATTGTCATTCCTTGTATGCTTTACAGACTGCAACACAAAATGACCAACTTCTCAGATGCCATTTAAACATTACTGGAGTAAATGAGAAAAACACAGCAATGAAATATTTTAATAAACCAAAATCAGTTATTTTTATTCATTTATTTTTTTTACCATGGCAGTGAATCAAGAATTCCATTATTTACATATCATAAGAAGTCTTTTTCTGAAGCTGGAAAAGCTGGCATTAACATTGATTTCCTGGCATTATTTTTTGCTAAAGCATAAACCTTTCAAATTACTACTTCCAGGAGTAGTTTGAGTTTGAGCAACAAGAGACATGTTCTATTCTTGTAAAGATAGAATCCAGGGAAATCCAGACAGAGAGAAAAATTTCAAAAGGCAACCTTCCCTCCAAATACTTTAAGTAGGATTTGATGCATATTTTAAAGTATTGTTCAGTAGTCTGTGCACTCTAAAAAAAAAAAAAAAACATTCTAAAAGTTGCTTTCAGGGTGTAAATGGATAAAATTCATCACATGGAAAAAAGAATGGATGAAACTTCAGAACTCTCCTAATTTGTGTATGAAATAGCAGAGGGTCATTGGACAAAAGAGTTTGAAGTATGACCATGATATATATGAAGAAAACGAGAAGATAGTTAATTGGAATGAGAAATTGAAATCAAAATGTTCAAAGGTCTTGAGTAAAAGTGAGTAGATCATATATCCAGCCCAGAACCCTGAAAGAACTGGCAAATGAAATCTTCATTCAGAAAGAAAAGGTTTAAAGTCTGTGCTTGAAGTGTGCAATGGCATGAAACTGGAAATGGGAAAATGCAATGCTCTTATGTAGAAAGATAAGTGTAATGGAAAATAAGAAATTCATGGATCAAACTTTGGAAATATGTTAAGAATTCATAAGAAAATAGGAATTGGAGAGACTGAGAAGACTGAGAAATAGGATATTACAGGGGTTTATTGAATGTAGATGCTGTCAGGATAACCTGATTTCTTTCTGTGTTTTCGTTTGGCTGGTTTTTGTTTAGTTTTTTTTTTTACCTATACAAAGGAAGTGCATCTGATCTTATCTAGCCAGAATTATGTGATTTCATTTATGAAGCTGTGTAAAGAATTGAGGAATTACTAGCTCTGTGTAGGAAGATGTAGATTAGCAAAAAGCACGACATAGTTGAGAAGGAGGTTAAAGTCAGACCAAAAGAAGAAGAAAAAAAGGAAATGTTAGAACAAGAATTTTTGGGTTTTTAAATGATTAATGGTGGATTTTCTGAAAAATTAGAGTTAGGAGCAAAATTGTATGTTGTTGTTGTGAATGATCCTAATCCTGGAACAGAGAAAGAGGAGCTGGTGACACAAACACAAGATATAGCAGTTATAGAAATCAGCTTAGGAATATTATACATTAAGAACAAAATATCAGAAGAGTCAGGATAACAGAAAATGGCAAAATGAGCTAGTGTGTAACCTCTTACACCAAGAATAACTGCAAATAATTTCTGCAGTGTCCTGGCATCTTACAGTCCAGAGCAGAAAGAGGAGACAAACTATTTGAACATATCTGTCAGTCCCCAAATGACTGTGAGCCACTGATATGATGCCATCATTGAAGAGTAGAATGTTCTCTTTGGATATATCAGGAGACACATGGGAGTGTTAATGGCATAGTCGTGGGGAGGTGTTGTTTGGAATACTGTGAGTCTCACCACCTGCAAGAAAGACAAATTCAGATGAGAGCAAAGAAAAGGAAGACTGCTAAAATGATTAAGAAAGTGGATATCTACTTGTAAAAGAAGAGAGTCTAGGCTGCCTAGCCTAGCAAAATACAAGCTGAGGAGTCAGCTGATTGATCCTTAGGAATAAAATAGAAGGATCAGCACCACAGTAGGAAGAGAGCTATTTAAACTCTAGGACATTGTTGATAAAAGGATAAAATGGATATTAATTTCCCACAATTAAATATATGCCAAATGTGGGAAACTTTCATATTATGCCAGTAAAAATATTTTACAACACTGAAAATTCTGTAAAGCTACAGTCAAGAAAGCTTTAATCAACCTGAAGTAGGTGCAGGAAGGAATTACTAGATGAATAGTGGAATGATTAATTTATTGCTCAAGAGACACTAGAAGAAAACTTGCCTTAACTAGCCCAGCAAAATAAAGATGGGGAGGGAATATTGCTGAAATGTGCTAAGGGAATAAAGATCAGGGAAGAAGAAGAGACATTTTAAGCTAAAAGAAAAATGGTATGAAAATAAATAGATATGAACTGTCTATGAATAACTTTAATCCTGAAATGAGAAAAGGGTTCCTAAATATTGGAGTAGCAGTGATAAGAACAGCAAAATGAGTGAATTTATTAGTGAACTATAGTGAGATTACTGAGAGACAGAAAAATTAATGCTGTTTGGTAGTTACAAGAGATTGCTATTTCAAATAGCATGTAGTCAGTGGGTTAGGTGATCAAAATGGACAACTTAGATCAATACATTTTCAATAGATTCAGACACAAAGGTCAAGGAGAAAAAAGTGGCATCCATTTGATGTTTTTCTGTAGATTGCATTTCCTTGAATTTCACTTGCCCTAAGTTCTTGTTTAAATTCTATTCCTTATGCAGTCACTGAAGAATCAGAGGTGTCCTGGCTCAGCTGCAGAACAGATAATGGTTTAGTACACAGGACAGGTGTATAGGTCTACACAAACTTCACAGCCCCATTATATCTATTAGAAACTACACTGAAGGTCCAAAGCAAATGTCTTTCCTTACTTTTCTAAATCCAGAGGCAGCAATAAAAATTAGGTCACTTCCAGTGCTTTCCCTGTGTCATCTACTTTGGATATAAAAATGGTTAGAACAGGGGGAGAAAGGAGAATAAGTGAAAAAAACAGGTTATGTATTGCAACTTTCTATTCTTCCAGTTCTTCTTCTTTCTTCTTCTTTTGACTCAAAATGACCCAATAAAAGTAACAGATCCCTAGTTTTTGATGCTGGCATAATATCCTCAGTCTAGTTATGAACTTTTAAAAATTCACAAAGAACTATGAGTCTCTTTTTTACACTGTTGTCCTATTTGTATGGCAGGAACTTTTGATCTCAATTCTAATCCAGCAGAGTTCAATGCTGAGATTCAATAAATGTACAAAAGTAGAGTGTTTCCATTACTTTATTGGATCACTCTGGAAATATTCCTTACGTTGTCTTTTTCTGAGATTTCCAGGCCCTTGCTTATGCTCAAAGTATAAATAAAAATTTTGTGTCTGGCGCTTGTGCACTTTATCTTTGATGAACCCAGACAAACACAATAAAAATAAGTGTGAAGAGAAAGAAACTAAAGTTTTCAATACTTCAATATGAAATATTTTGATGCTATATTGAGTTTTCAGGTATAGTTTCGTGCAGATCTCATTCCTGGCACTGATTTTCTCTCTATAGGCACAGTGGACATGATGGTAAATTTATCTTTCAGTTGCTTCCAACTGCTATACTTTATTTACCCTAAGAAGCAAGGGAAAAAAAGGGCTCCTCATGAAAACACAGGCCATAACTGTATTTTTGCCAGCTGCTGGGTGTGCAGAAAGAGGCTTAAAAAGAAATCAAATTATTATGTCAATGACAGGATGATTCACTGGGATCCACTGTTTTTTAAAGGTCAGGCACCAGCCTGATTTATTTCCCTTTACTTGAGTGATACAACAGAGTGAATAAACTGAATAGAAAACCATTGCTCTAATTGCTGTATGGGGACGTACAGTTCATTGCAACCAAACTTTGGGCATATTTCTTTCTCTGGTTGACCTTTTCGTGTGGCTTTTTCTTTCTCCCCCCTGGTTTATCCTCCAGTCATGGTAGCCAATTATAATTATCCCTCCCGCACAGGTCACCTGTTGTTCCCCTCTGTGAATACTCAAAAAATTTCTATTGTTCTTTTTTTTTTTTTTTTTTTTTTTTTTTTGTTTCAACAGAAATTTTGATTACTTTGCTAGTTCTTAGTTATATATGGGAGCATATATATGAGAGATATCTTTCACTCTGAAAACCCTCCACACCCAAGGAATCATTTTACCTATTACTAAATTCAGTAATTTCTGAAATGTTACATGCTGTCCAGACATGCTTGCTGGTCTTCCTCCTGCTGTGGGAAGGAATGAAAGGAAAGAATCCATCCTGCCTTCTACTGAAGGTTTATCTAGAATTGCTTTTTCTTCTGGTTTTCCTTTCACAAACTTGAATCTGATTTTCATGCTACTTCTTGTCCTTTTCAGATTATTTAAGGGTATTTCTTTCAAAACTCAAGCTTTACATATCCTTTTAGTCAAGTGTACACTGAACAAGAGCTGTCTCAATCCAGACTTGTATTGGGACTTTCTTGGAAAAAAACCTAATGAATTCTGTCTAGTTCACGACAGTCTGTAGGTTTGCAATAGAAATAAAATACACAAATTAGGATTTATGACGCAATGTCCTGCAAAATCCTCCTAACTTTTTCTTGCATTAAATAAACTGGAGACTGGAGTGAAACGAAAATTGCATCCATCACTTGATTAAAACCTTTCACAGCTCATGTGTCCCAAATGGTTTTATGAATTTCTGTCATTGCAACTGAAGTTTGGAGGAGGGATTAATGAGAAGGTAAACAAAAAGAGGCAGAGAAGGAAAAAAAAGGAGAATCAATGGTGAATATAATGCTTACCAAAAAGGAAAAAAAATCAAGTTATCATTGCACTTAGACACAGTTGTGTTTAGGAAAAAATCAGCTCTGTGATTCAAAATCTCCCCACTTCTGCCTCCATGGTGACTTTGGTCTATCACCCTCACTTGCTTTGCCTTTGCCCACACTGCTTTACTGAAATATCAGATCTTCAGAGAAAAGATTGGATGTGATTCTTAGCTACTACCAGGATGTCTCGTTAAGAATTAAAGAAAGGAAGAGGTTGAAAAATACACAGGGTCGCAGAAAAAAATATTTAGTGACATCAGGGACAAGGTACTGAGCCTATGGAACTCAGTCCTGTCCTGGAAGTGTAACCCTATTTCCTGCTATGCACCCCAGTGCTAAAAATATTAGGAAAATAAAAAAATTATATAAAATCAGGTTTGTAAAAACACCCAGAAACTTAATGCCACTATGCCCAAGTCATACAGATTGGCCTTGATTCATATGCATTAATGTTTTATTTCTTCTGATGCAGAGAATTAATTTGCAGAGCAGGTACATTTCATCCCTTTTGTGTTTACAAACTGTATGTATAATGACATTAACATTACAGAGATTTCTTTTTTTCCTTTACAAAATCTTTCACCTGTCATGAAATGCTATTTACCCTCCACACCAAAGAGATGCTTTCATCTGGTGTTGCATTTCTGAGTCAAGCACCACAGTCATCAGATACTGATTATTAGTCAACTTTGATAAATGATTTTAGCTATAAGCATATGGTATCTAACAAGGCTTAATTTTTAATGTGAAATCTAAGCCATGTTTTGAACCTCACTGGTGTCCAATGACACATGTCTTTTCATCCAGTACTACAAAAACTCTAGGCTACCCATTTAAGAGCAAGCAGCAATTAGATTTCATCTTTATATTTAGATATTGTCAAATCTTCAGGCTGAAGGGAATTAACACTGTAATTAATAATGGGAATAGACTAACTTCAGGAATCACTTCAGGATTGTATCCTAATGAGAGAAAAATTAAGACTATGAAGCAGATGGTCTGGGTTACAGTGGTGCTTCTAGCACTAACTTGTTGGGGAGGGGTCACAAAGCTTACTCAAGCTTCAGTTTTCTTTTTGCAATACGCCAGGTTTTCCTCCAAGTGTACTTACAGACTCAACATTTCTGAAAAGATGGTTATTAAGGATTATTATTTACAATGCATTTTATTTTTAATGATCATCCTCAGCTAGGAGAGTCTTTCCAGGTGCCATGACCATAATTTAATAGCACAATACAATAAAGATGAAAACCCCTTTAATTATTTTTTAACAGGGCTTTGGCTGGATTACAGAATGTCACTGAAATAATAACAATATGAAATGAAAGATTTGTTTCTCTTTGTAATTTTCAAAAGCCAGTGATCTGTAACTGCCTGTTAGCTGTTACACAGTTGTGTCTCTAGGTATGCATTTATTACTTTTAATATGCCCTTGATTATATGAAAGCTTGATTATTCCAACATCTTTCAGGTTCTGCATGATAATCAAGGCTGTGATAGAAGGAACTGATCTAATCCCAGCTGATGTCAAAGCCAAACCCAGCACTAAATACTGCTGGAAATATTGTAGGTTTTCTAAGTCAGTGTTCCCTGAAGGGAAACTGTGCAGCTCCAAATTGGACAGTAGTGTCCTCTGTCATGGTTTTCCTCTGATGTTTTCCATTACGTTGCAAAGAAGAATTTCTCCATCTTTTTTTTTTTTTGTTGCAATTATCTATTTGTAAAATTTAGATCTAACTGGTCTCATGACAGAAACCATCTGTTGAAACTTCCCCTTAGCTCATTCCCATTGTTTAACCTTTCAATAATGACCTTGTCTCCTTGTGGTTCACTTACCAAGTGGTCTGCAGGACAGAATCACAGGAGTTATCACAGGTGCTCAGACTCAAGGTGATAACCTGAGACATTCCTTAAAAATTATCTTCGTGGGGAAATACATCAGCCAGCAAATACTAGAGAAATAGATAAATAACTAGAGAGTGGATGAATGCATAAATAGGCAAACAGTAGGACAGATCTATTATTCCATCCTTAATTCCCTGGCAATGCAAAATAGCTTTTATTTAAGATTCTTGCAAGTGTTTCTGCTGTTATTGATCTAAAGTGCCCTGCAGAAGAATCTGGATGAAAATAGTCATCAAGCACTATGTATTGCCATCAATGGTTACAAAAATTCTCCTCATTTCCTCCCTAGCCTACAAAGTCTAAATGATCATGTTTTTTTTTTTCCTGCTGTATTTCCCCAGCACTTGGTTGTATTTTTATGAGACGCAATAAAAATGACCTGAACAAACATGGGGAGAACTTGGGAAGGGGATAGTATGACGTTATCATAATACCTGTATAGACCAGAGCATTTTGTTTAGAGTCCAATTATCATTTTCCAGTGCCCAAGGCACTCATCTCATGGACATCTGCAGAATAAATGTCTGAGCTAACATCTGAACTAATCTTACCAGGCTAATTTTGTGGGCAATGAGAGAACATCAGTTTTCTCACCTGAGTTAAACATTTGCTTTAGCGCAAGCTGAATCACATCCTATGAGTGATTATTTTCCTCAATTGTTATAAAGCTGGAGTACAAGAGCGCTCAGTGAAATGGTCACAATGCAGACATATGCAGTCAGATGAGATAAATTCCAACCTCATTGTTCCAGCTTTAGGTAGGACTCTGAGGAAAACGCAGTTTTACCAAACTAGGATGCAAAACAAGGGCCATAGTAACTAATCCAATACTGGCAAACACTAAGATGTCTTATTCCTGGTTCTTTGCTTTTCAAATCTGATTTTGTAGTCAAGAACCTATGGCAGATCCTATATCCCTTTTGTGTACAATAAAAGCCATCAATTAGTCATTAGTGTTCTAGGTGATTTTGAAGGTCCATCTATTCCAGTCTCTTCCTATAAAATAGGGATAATACTTCCCTTTTGTTGTCCTGTTGTTGGGTGAAGACTATCCATCAGTGTGAGGCACCAAACTGGGAAAGAGCTGTTATTAGCTTGGTTCCACATCTTGTGCTGCAGCATGGTCTTAGAGACAACTTCTAATCACATCTGCAACAAATTGATTTGAGCTGTAAGCATTTTGAAGTATTTCATACTGTAAATGGAAATCTTTCTATAGTGCCAAGCTCTAAAACCTAGTTACATAAAAAATTCTATTTGAAGTGGGGATTTTTCCTCAAATAATGCGAATCTGACATTGCTTCTGATTACTTCTCATCAAAGGCTCATCTTTATCAGAGGCTTCTGCTCCAGTTCCTTATTTTCCCCCCTTCTTCCTCTGTCTCTGCATACATTTTAAAGTCTAATTTAGGTTTCCAATACCATACTAAATGTTATCCGTTCCTTTAGACCCTTATTTAACTGTTCTTGTCTTAATTTCATCTCTTGCAATTGTAACTCATTATTCAGGTTATTTCTCACAAGATTGATTTGAGTATCAGGGGATCATTTACTTTTCCATTATAACAGCCACTTCAGGTTATAAATTCTGACTGTAAGGAGAAAATGTGCTTATCAGTTTTGTCAGCATTTGTATGAAACAGGACTGGGCTTGTTCTGCAGAGACATTCATGACTGATACAATTTCTATCTTTGTATTTTCTGCAGCTAATCCTGCTGTTGCATCTCCTATAGGTTGAAGTGCAGAGGAAAACACTCGATTTTTGTTGCCATTTTTCTGATGTGAACTGTGTGCCTGAAGTGAGAGGATCTTTCAATCTCAGGCCTGTTTTTAAGAGCTGCTGCTTGGGGGAGCAGGTGGTTCAGGTGATAAGTAGCTATGGCTTATGCTGCTATTGTTGGAAGCAATTATGCCTTAATTTTCGGCGTGTTGCATCTTTAAATTTCTAAGTGTTTGCTGGAGGCTGCTGCCATTTTGTGTTCATTTTGGATAGCATATGTTGCAAAAGGTCCTCTGCTCTCCACCACAGGGACTTGATTTCTTCCTTTTTGTTTGGATTTTCCTTCATACAATTAAATTTTTGATGGAATGAAGCAGGAAGATCTTTGGGCATGCAAAGAGAATGCCTATGGAGACTCCCAAGCTGTGTTTCTGGCTTGAAACAAGCTAGATTCATAAGAATCAGTAGAAAAACTAAAGCTCCTTCTCAGTTTGGAGGTACAAACTTAGAAAATTCTGATCTAAATTGTTTCTGGGTCCTTGATATGCTTTATTAGTTATTTTAGGAATCTCTTCAAGCAACACATGGATCATTGAGTATTGCTTGTCTCATACTCAGTCTTCCAGCTCAGGCATTTTCCCAAGCATTAGCAGCAAGGGTTTGTAGGGGTTTAGTTTGATAATAGCATTGGATTGCAAGGGGGAGTCCCCAGATAAATGAATGGAGCCAGCTTTGACTCCATGATTACTGTCATTGTAGTTGTTATTTCGCTGGTCCCTCTTGGCTGAACTCAGGATTCTTTCATTAATTTTCATTATGAAGGAAACACAGACTTTGGCCAAGCCTTTACCAGATGTCATGGGCTTGTCACAGTTTTGTGGCAGCACTGAGATATTCACCTGAGCTGCTTAAAGTCAGGGTCTTCCATCTTATAAAAGTATTCCACACAGTTTCTGTCTACCTGCCGAGCCCGAGGGGGCACCACCAGCCCTGCCTGCCCTTTCCCAGGACTCCAGCGCTGCTCCACCCTGTCCATGGCCTGGGACCCCATGGCAGTCTCCCAAGGCCACCAACCTCTGTCCCATCACCACCCAACAGGGCTGGGCTGCAGCTCCCCCAGCCCTGCCCTGCCCAGCCCCACCAGCCCTTGTCCCAGCCTTGCTTTGGCCTCCCCCATCCACAGGGGACATGCCTAAAATGTCCCAGGCTGGGGCTGCCACAGTGCCCCCAGGCTGTCACACTCCAGCCAGCCCTGCCAGCCCAGGGATCTCCTGCAGTTCCCAGCACTCCTGGTCCTGGGGAGCTGCTGGCCCACACAGTGCTCCATCCACTCTATCCCTAACTGGAAAGCTGCTCAGTGCTCATGTGGTCTGCACTCACATCCCACAGCAGTCAGGTTTTAGTGCTGGTTTTATATGAGTGATTGCTGGGGAACAGCTGGCACTCATAAAATGAAACACAGAATATCTTGTTAATGACTTGTCACCATTTTTCTTCTTTGCTTTATGGGTCAGAGGAAAGCAAACAGCTTCATGGGTCTGTGCAGAAGGGCCCGGCAGCCTTTCCCAGGCTCCAGATGCTGAAATGACAGTGATTAACCACAGCGCCCAGAACTGGAACTGCGCAGAGCGCGCTTGCACTGCAGGGGCACGTGGAGCTCTGCTGAGCCAGAGATGTGGCACATCCAGAGGGGAATGGCAAAGTGGCAGGAAGGTTTGCCAGGGAACATCTCTCCTGCCAGTTACTCGCAGCCTTCAAAGTGCCAGTGGCAGCACAGTGGCTCCCTTGTACTGCAGCTGCTGCAAGGACTGGGCTGATGTTAGCCCTGCGGCTAAATGCTTCAAAGTGCTCCTGAAGCAGACAACCCCAAAAATGGGGGAGCTCTGAAACCACAGGTTTTTTCATACAGGCTTCAGATCAGCTCATTTGGTACTAAGCTGCTGTTTTCCCAGAGAAAGCTCCTGACTATACTAAGCCCACCAATGTTGCACTGGAAATGCCACATGCTTTAAAATACAAGCTGAATATAACTCTCAAAATAAAAGTGCTTTACACCTATGTTGTGAAAAAGGAAAAGCAGGAGGAACCCACAGACAGCTGTGGAGAAAAAGACTGAGCTGGAGTAAGAAAGCACCAGGTGTGACAGACAAATCTAAACATTCTCTTAGTCCAATATGAATATTAAGGTATTTCAAGATTGCTGGATTGGCATTTCAAGGGGATAGAAATCTTCTATTTTTTTAGCAAGTGGGGAGAACAGAGAATGCAGAGATTGATTGCTTGGCTCACCATGAGTAGGCTGCTGCACTGCAAGACACACCACTGCCTTGAATTAAATGACTTGTCTCTTATTTGGGAGGAACAGGAGCATTCTGTGCATGTCTTCAAATCAGTTATTCAAGTCAGTAGAGGAATGAAAGGGATGTGTCTTATGCTATCTCCCCTCTCTCTACCATCAAAAGTCTCTTTTTAGAGATATATCCATCTTTGATCATTAGAAAATCTTCCCAAATTAGTGATGTAGGAGAGAAATCCTCTGGCCTGAGCTCAGAAGAGCAGTTTATGTCCTAATTCGCCCATTCAAAATCTAATGGGAGACAAATGCCTGGGGGCATTAAGTACTTAAATGCATTTGCGGATCTGAGCTCTTCTTCCTTTTATTAGTACACTAACTCTTTACAGTTATCCAGTTTGTTTTGAAACAACATGTTTTACATGGAATGTTATAAAACTAGTGTACAATTTAAAGACTAGATTAGAAAAGCACCTGAGGAGCCATGCTGTTTTCTTGGGTGTAAAGAAGCATTCAGGCAGCTACTTAAAGCCATATGATGTGCCCAGTTCAGAGCTGTTTGAAGCTATCAGCTGCATCTGCATCTGTATGTACAGCATATGGTACCTAACTACTGCATTTGAACTGTTGCAGCAATGTTATGGAGATGCATTCCTAAGATTGTTTCCACCCTGTGGCAAATGAGGGATGTGCAGGTTCCTGAGCATAACTCCATCCTAGATTCAGAGATGTCTCCTGTTAAGCCACTCTCTCTTACAGTTATCCCTTATGCTTCCATTTGTACTGAGCCATAAGCCAGTAAATGCACAAGCCTTCTTTGGTGCAGCAAATGCACTGCTGAAGAGGAAAATAAAAAGCAATTTTAAAACTAAGAACATTCAAATAAACTGACCTGTCAAATCTGTGGATGCTAAGACTTATCACAAAGCCAAATAGGCTCATTCAGTGCTCTGTCAGCTGAGAGGAGCAGTAAAGACCAATTCCTAATTCCCATCCCCACCGGTGGGATTTCGCTCCCTAAAAAGGGATGTCCATTATTGTTTTAAACACCCATCTGTATTCAAATTAACTGCACAACTGAAGGGCATGGGAGGTAAAATAGGCTTACTTTGCCTGCCAGTTGCCAATTCATGAAGGCATGTCATCCCACAGGTCTCACATTGTGCCAGCCCCATTCAACACTTGATATGCAGCTGGGCAGGCAGAACAGAATTAGACACCCTCTTTAATGGGGGAGGAGAAGAGAAGAAGAGGTGACACAAATGATACTTACCATTTCAGAATTTCAGAGTAATTTATTGCCTAAAAGTGGAGCATTACTTTCCAAAACCTTTGTGACAGACGCTGGAGGTCAGGGGAAGAGTGGAATGTAAATCTTTTCTCAGAGCTTCTCAGTTGTTAGCTACAGAGAGATTCTTAATCCCTGAGACACCTGATGTTCTCCATCTACCCCACAGACAGCAGCATTGCCATATGTGGAGGAAAGCCAGACATCTGCTTCAACATGAGCTCTAAAATATTTGATTTCTAGGTTTTTAATTATTTGAGTCCTAGTTTCATGTTTTTTTTAAATATTATTGAGTTATGTAGTGAATATACATGTATGTTATGTACTACAGTATATTTAATGATCTTATATATTCAGTATGTATCTGTAAATAAATTGCATACAGATTGTGCGTATAAAGAGAAAAGAGAGAAATCTATTCAACATTGCATATATACTCGTGATTGGGTCATTGCTCACTTTATTTTGTATTTATTGACATATTTCTAACAAACCAACTTTAACTTCCTTAGACTCCACAGGCAATATTCACAAGTGACAGCAAAGATTTGGAAGTCAAAACATTGTCTTAAGTGCAGCTGGCTCTAAAGCTCAGACCAGATTTCTGTATCTTGCAATGTACCTATCCTGGGAAAAGGACTTATTTTAGTGTATTGCTCATCATTTCTTCATGAATTTCACAGGATCACAATTGTTCTCTTCACATCCCATTTCTAGACAGTCCTGAATAGGAACTATGTCAAAAGGTAAAGAACTTTGACCATACAGGCTCCCCTTAGATGACCTTCTGGGTCCTCATCTGATCTCAGAGCTTTATATTAGGCTCTTCGAGGTAGCTGGATTGCTTTCCCAATTGATACATAAGTTCATATATTTTGGTCTGTCTGTGAAATTGTATTACTGCAATATTTGAGGTTTTAGCTGCCAATAGCTAATGGCTGGGGCAATAAATTTTATTACTTCAATATTGCTTTTAATGGGAACATCTGATATTGACTTTGTAAACCAGACAATACTGGCTCACACAGGACTAGAGTTACTCTCTTCCTGGATGTAAAACATCAATCAGCATCTTATTGCAGTGCTCAATCTGTAGGATTATCCTTGAATTGAAAGCGGTAAGAGGACAAACAATGAAAATGTCTAACTGGAGATTTGTGTTAGTAAAATGTATGATAATTACTATTGCTGTTTGTAGCAAAATCTGATTTTGGTTGCATAACTTCAAAATGCATAGTCTTGTGTTTAAAAGCTGAGATGTATTTGGTTATACAAAGACCTCTTATTTTTAGTCCTTTGGATATTTACTTTGCAACAGCCTTAAAAGTATCGGTACACTTAAAATCTACAGTGGCACAATCAAGGACAACCATTGGTTTCATTTTTTGTAACCATCTGTGGACAGTAACCTCTGGTTGTGAGTAAGTGGCCTGTGATGTGGACTGAGAAATGTGCAAAGACGTCTACAAAGCTTCCGTCAAGCTTGTTTGAAAGAAATATTTCTGTCATGGGTTTTCAGTGCATGGAATATAACACTCCTGCCAGCTTAGTCCAAAAGGCATTAGTGTGCTAACTCAGGTGGTGATGCTGGGATTCCATATGGCTAACCAGATTGGTTCCAGATCTGGGTAACTAGATTTCTCTCTAATTGAAAGATTGGATGTAGATCCATGAAACTGAGACCTGTGACAGGTTTGAGTGTTTGTGTACACAAGTTTGTGTGGTTTTTGGGGTTTTTGCCTTTGTGTTGTGAGGTTTTTTAGTGAATAGGAATCGAAAAACCCTGATGTTTCCGTTTGTCCTTAAAAACATATTCTTTCCTGTCTTTTTGGAAGAAATTTGTAACATATGCCTTTTTCCACTAATTAGACACCTCCCTCATCTGCCACAATTCTTTAAAGATGATGGAGAGTGGCCTTGCACTGCCAGCTCCTTCAGCACTCTAATGATGTTCATTAGTAACCAACCAATGAGAAGAATTCCTGCCAGAGTGGCAAGGGTATGTGATTGGATGCTTCAATTTACAGACATCTCTTGGATGTTGAATGTCTTTACTCCACATTTTGTGAGAACCTGTGGTTGAAATGTCAATGGTGGTTGTGGTGGACCTGTGGTTGTAAAACTCAGTAAATGGATGTTAACATTAACCGTATATTAATATTTTAATTAAACAAGTTGAAGTGTTTTGTGGCTTGCAAATCTCACAGAACTGATATTAATGCATTTGATATGGTTCGTTGTGCACAGCAAACCCCAGCCTGGCTTAAAGTGGTATGGAGGTGTGTCCTATTTAGGGAAAGACTGGCTCCTTAGCCCAGAGGATTAGTTAAAATGAAGGAGGTAGATTTTAGTTGTCTGGGGGAAAGCTGTCCAGTATTGCTAGATTAAAATACACTGATGTGACCACATGTTTTCTCAGAGTGCTGAAAATATGAATCACTCATCTATGCAACAGTATAGTCCAAAGCAAGAAACTGGCTGGCATTCAACACATCCCATTTCACACATATCATGGGTGAGATAAAGCTGATCTTAGAGGAGCCAGCCTCAGTAGTGTTCTACTTGATGTATCTCTCTCCTCCCATATTCTTCTCCTTCCCTCATGGAGAGTTTTCACTTAGCTTTCTTTGTTAAATTTGAAAATTAAATCCTGCAAGTCTGGACTTGCGCCGTCATGGGAAGTTATCAGGGCTGTGTTCTCTCCTCAGCTGCCCTGTTTCTCTGGCTGCTCTGTTTTCCCATCTCTGAAATGAAAGGAGGACTTGCACAGCTTCTGATGCATTTGATGCTCTGCAGGTGAAAAGTGCAGTGCTGTGAAATGTTGTGACTGTACAGCCGCATTTATGCTTGTGGAACGATGGCTACATTAAAGTTTAGAGCCTTACCCACCACCCTGCCAGATAATAGGTATGGAGCACTATGAATATAAACCACTAGTTTGGCTGCCTGATGGAACCCTTGCTAGCATAACAGCTTAGATAATCTAAATATTCCCTTTGGGCAGATATCAAGGATA
Organism: Fringilla coelebs; assembly: GCF_963513975.1. Classification (NCBI taxonomy): domain Eukaryota; kingdom Metazoa; phylum Chordata; class Aves; order Passeriformes; family Fringillidae; genus Fringilla; species Fringilla coelebs. Next base: position 85,790,370 of record NC_140030.1, read on the forward strand.
TTTAGTTTATCGCTCTTCTGCAGAAATGAACACTGGACCATTAAAAGAATTGATTTTTAATGAAATCTGATGGAATTTTTACTGTTTTTCTTTTTCAAAAGAATGAAGGAATAAGCATGTGTTCTCCTGTTTTCTAGGATTTCTTCTTATCTTCACAGTTTAAGGGGGCTGATGAAAGGAAAGAACCAAAGTGTTACTTTGTAAATAAAATATGGTCTGAGAAGCTTTCAATCTGAGCAGGACTCAGTGAATCAATTACACCTGTTTCTTCTACCTGAAAATATTTAACTATTTCACATACATACTGGAAAATTAAGCATTTATTAATATTTCAAAAGCTTTATAAAATTTCCCAATTATAACACTTAAAATCGAAAAGCTTTATACTATCATAATCATTTTTTATAGTGAAGGAACCCTTCAGGTTTGGATGTTCTTGCTCCTCTGAGTCTTTTCTAGTTTTCTCTAAATTTCCTGAACATAAAGGGTCTGGTATGCAAATGTTTTATGAATACCAATAGTTCCTCAATTGTTTTGATGCAAATAAATATCATATTATAGGGATGTCATCCATGTGACCACTTTTCTGTAGTCTGCACTTTTGCATTTCAAGGAGCTTTCTATCAATTGGAAGAGGTGACATTTTATGTTGATTTTGAGATGTAGGATGGTCCAGAGGAGAGGTATGTGCTATCCCTTTTCATAAGAGAATTGTTTCCTTATCTCCTCTTTTTGTTTTTCTTTTTTTTTCTCTTTTTCGTCCTTCCCTATTAGAGTCATTCAGGATTTGAAAAGAAAAATACAATTCTTTTTTTACAGCAAACACAGCATTAATGTGCATCGTTCTTTTTGCATTTTCCTTCTGATCTTCCTGTGAGCAGAGCAATTTGCCTGCTAATTCATTTACAGCTGCTTTTGTGAGCCTGTCTGAACACCCAGTAGAACAGGAAAATTTGCAAGCATAAACAGGCAGAAATATTTCCTGCACTAGCCATTTGGAACGATACATTGGGATGATACATTTGGAATGCTGGCATCTCCAGCAGAAGGATTACATGCATATGCAGCACAATGACAGTGGCTGAGCAAGAGGCTCATGGGATCCTTTGGCTGCTCAGGGGTGAACTTGAAGGCAAGAGCACATCTGCCCTTTTGGCTGGACGAGATTACCTCAAGACATCCCTTCTGCATGTTAGCACCTTTCCTTCTCCCCATCATCTCTTGCAGCTGTCCCATGAGTTTCCGGGTGCTAATTTCAAACCTCCTCTAGTCAGTGACTGTTTCTGTGGCTGGCCTTTGCTGATCTTCATGGTTTTGCCTTACAGAACTAGGTGAGCCAGCAAAGCTGGTGATGATCCCTGGGATGAAGTCTGTTCACCTAGAGTACCTGTGAGTGAGGAGAAAGACTGAGCAAGCTGCTGCCATGGGGCAGAGACTCATCACAAAAACGGAAACTGAGCCCTCAACATGGTCATGACCCAAATCATGATACCAGACCCTGCAGCATGCCAAGCATCCACTGAGAGGAACCATTTTGCACTTCATTTTCTGGGATGTAATGCACCTATGTACTGCCAGCATAAAACAGTAACCTTACAGATGAGCAGGGCTTCTCTGTTGCCATACTGTGGGTGGAGAGAAAAATTCTGCTTGGTTTGGTACTTGTATACTTGCAGGCACTTGTCACTCACTTGCTCTCTTGATTCTTCATGGTTTCTCCATAGTTTTACTTTGCCTCTTCCTCCAGGCAAAGAGGATCGATTCATAAAGGACACAGTTGTACTTTGCAAAGTCAGCATCTGCAATATTAGCACTGTTCACACAGTCTACAGTCTCAATCACCTTATTTTGAACACTCAATGCAGAGGAATACAGGGGCTGCTAATTGGAAATTGCCATGTCTCTCTCTCTCTCTTTTTTATTTTTTCTTTTTTAACATATGACTGAAAAGGAAGCATTCTTTCTCGTAAAAAAAGCAGAGGCAGGTTTTATTTGCAGTGTGTCTTCACAGTGGATTATGGCCAGTTAAGCTGACTGATGATGACTGAGTGTTTTTTGTAGGAGTAGAAACACAGTAAAGGTCTTCTCCTCACACTCAGGGGGCAGCATAAGAAATAAGAAATACATGGTTGAAAGGCCAGAATATTTGGGAAGAAACACGGAAGGAAGGATGTTCCAGAAATGTGTCGCCTTGGGTCTGAGGCGAGGGTCGGATTTTGACTCTCAGTGTACAGGATTTGACTGACAAAGCATACATGTCATGTAATCTGTGCAAACATCAGGGCACTAACCCGTGCCACTGACTTTAGGCTTCCCAACCAGACAAAGTGGAATTTCTCATTCTGTGATGTGTCCAAGAACCTAATTAGTAATTCAAGATCAGAATAATTTGATTCAGTCATTATTTTCTTACCTACAGTCAGTCATTATTCAGTCATTATTTTCTTACCTACTAAGCAACAGCCACATCTCTCTCCTCTCTAGAACATTCTAGGGAGAAAATCTGAAATGTTTAAGAGAAGAAGAACCCACCTTTGCCACTTATTTTCTAAAGGAAGACAATGGATCTGGTGACCTTGGCTCTCTACTGAGTGAGAACGAAGAACTTTGTTCTTGTGGGCCAAAGGATGACACTGGGAGCGTAGTCCTCAAAGGGAGTATACAACCTGCTCAGATGTCTCATGGAAATTAAAAAGTCTTGAAAGATCCCTATGTCCATGACACATGTAGACATACTGTTTTGAAATTTGTATTCCAGGTTTTCCCTTGGACATGTTGCAAAAGAGAAGAAGAGAGTGAGAGCGCAACAAAGAAGGCAAACAGAATTTGTCAAGAAGGTAGGGAATGCAAGAAAGAGGACATTATCAGAAGAAAAAGAATATCATAGTAAAATCCAGGATGTCTACATGTGAAGATGCAAGTTTAATGTAGGTGGTTAAAGAGAAGCATGAAGTGAAAAACATACAAATGGGAAAGACAAAAGGCTGTGTAGAATATGGTTCAAAGAGATACTTTAATATTTTCACATGATAAAAGAGAAAAAGTTATTTCATTAAAGCTGATTCCAGGTCTATGATTTGATTTTTAAGTGCTGAAGTGAAAGTGGCAAATATTTTTCCAGGTTTAATTTTACTTTCAACAAATTGGAAGTGTTGCAAAAATAGACTTAAAATTTGATATTAAGGGAAAGAAAATATGACACTTTTGTCAATTTGATATAAAATATAAACATTTGTTGTTTGTAAACTTTGTAAGCCACATTACAGCATTTTTCAGAATTGTGCAACACAATATGTTTGGTACAGTGGGATGGGTTGTTTTTGCTTTAAGGAAAAGTAATTCTGAAATAAAGAAATCTACAGACAAAAGACATTCTCCTCTTGCCAAGTGCCTTAGGTGCTGCAATCACAGTGAAGTTGAACACTTTCTGCTTGCTGCCTTTGCTCAAAGCTCGCTGTAACTGTTCACCAGGGCTCCTGTGACAGGGCCTTGAGCTGTGAGGGCAGTATTTTCAGTTGTTTTATTCTGTTGGACACATAGAGTTGGCCTCATGTTCTTGTACCTTCAAGCCCATACACTGATCATATAGACAGTTCTTAGAGGATGCAGTTGCCATTGGCATGAAGAATTTCTTCCTCCACCTTTGCTACAACTCATCTTATGAATTTTAGTTTTTATGACAGAACCACAAAGCTTAGAGCATAGCAAAGCAGGCAGTGGTCACCTACATGCCTGGTCAGGATTATCCAGTGAAACACCTGCCCCAAAGCTTTGTGCCAACCTGTGTGCAATGCCTGTGGCCAGCTAAGCGTGCCAGAGCCAGCATGAAGAGCATCACGAGTGGGAACAGCCCATAAGACCTGTCAGAGGTTGTAATGTAGGTATGAAGTGCTGGGGGATGGGGATGAGGATGAGGATGAGGATGAGGATGAGGATGAGGATGGCTGCCATCACTATTATAACCTGCTGTTATGAGGGAGACTGCAGAGGGGAATGCTCGCCTCACAATGACTCCCAGCTGGTCCCAGGGAGAAGCCTTCTTTGGCTTTTCCCCTGCTTGTGGCTTTCTACTCTCATTGTTTTTAATACCCTTAGTAACTTTGAAGTTGGTAGATATATCTTCACCTCCAGAGCCCACTAATAAAACTTTGTGCATTGAGCCTGTCTCAATGCCCTTCATGCAACACTTATTCAAATTCAGTGCTACTTAGTAAAAGTTAGCATGGTAAATGTGATTTATTGCAAGGTTGGCTTACTTAGAACATGTCAGACATGCCTTTGTCAAATTCTTCTAGGCTTGATCGGAGTTCTCACCTCACACGATATAATAGGCACCCAAAAATTTCTCTGTGTCTTATGTGGATTCTCTATCATTCATTCCCGTTGTTTTATCCCTACAAAGAGAGAATTTTAGCTTGAGAGAAAGATAGGCAAACCTGTACTGTCACAGCATCAAGTGCCACTTGGTAGATTGGCAGGAAAGATCAAACCTGAAGTGCAGAACCAAAACAGCAAGATATTTCTTACTCTCATTGTTGCTTGCTTACCCCCATACATTTCCACGGTATCATAGATTTAACCAGTTTTTTTGCATAAAATAGTGCTACCAGGTCCTCTGAGAGCATGAATTTATTCCTTGGCTACAATGGATTAATATATATGCAATTAAAGGCAATGGAAAGCATAATATTCTGCTTGTTAACTGAAGTCAGATTTTGGGTCATCTCCAAAGGATTTAACTACCTTTGTTGCTGGTGGCCATCCCGAGAGTTTATGTGACGTGTTTATGGGAGACTACATCACCCTAATTCTGTAAAAGAGACCCCTATATACTGCTGGTGGAGCAGAGAGGATCAGTCAGCCTCCTGAAGTGCATCCCTCCCTCTGCAGAGGGAGCCTAAATGACTAATCTATGTTAGGTACTAAAGTTTTAGATGGCTAACAGAAGGTAAAATTAATCCCAGCCTAAGTGCTCTGCTTCTCTTTATTGTCTGTTTTTCTAACAGTGCTCTTGCTGTAGCCTTATCTAAAGAGCACGCAGCAGCACTGTGTCCTTGCAAAGCACCCGCTCGTGCTCTCTCCCTGAAGTCAGTGGGAGGTTTTGATTGCTTTTCACACCTGCAGAAACAAGCCTAATGCCCCTTCTTTTTTGCTACAAACGAGAGTATTAACTAGCAAAGACAGATGCTGCTATCACAGCAGCAGAACATGTTCAATGACTCGGCCAGTGCACCTTCCTGTGCTTCTGGTGGCTGCCCAATTCCCTCCCCACCCTGGCTGTGCAGGAGATCACACTGTAATTATGCATGCATGTTTATTTCCACTTCCTAAGGTAACCAGCTATGGATGGCTCTCACAAAATAGTTGTCACCCAGGGAATAGAAGTGGAGCTGCATTTTGCTCCTGGTTGGGTACACCTCATTAGATCCACAGCCTTTGGCTCAGCTCCTGCCAGCGTAATTGGAAGTGACAATGATACTGTTTTGCCACATAGCAGTCAGCATTGGCAGCAACAGTCAGATCAGAGGGACACACAAGGAGAGTGAATCAAAAATATTACAGAAACATCATGAGATTACTGAATAAGTAATACCTTCAGAAGGGTGTGTCTTAATTTTATTAAGAGCCGTTGAGAACAATCATCTGTCTTAAATGACAGATGTCTGACCATGTAATTACGAAGTGCCAATTAAAAGAATTAGCAGCAGAGCAAAGAAACCTCCAATATCAGTGGTAAACAGAGCTAAATGGAAGAGACAGACTGATCTTCCATTTAAATATCTTCTGTCAATCCACCAGAAAGACCTGCATGTGCAGACTTCTTTTTTAAAGTCATAAATAAAATTCAGTGACCTGTTCACTGGTGTGTGAAGGGGTCACCCTGGCTGGATGCCACATGCCCACTAAAGCTGCTCAATAACTCACCTCCTCAGCTGGACAGAGGAGAGAAAATACAAATTTTAGGCTTGTGGTTGACAGAAGGGCAGGGAGAGAGAGCACTAAGCAGTTACTGCCACAGGCAAAAGAGATATGAGTAGGGGGAGATTTATCACCAACCAAATCAGAGAAGGGTAACGAAAAATAAAACTGAATTTAAAACACCTTCCTCCCACTCCTCTCTTCTTCCAGGTCCTAATTTTACTCACGATTTTCTCTACCTCCTCCTCCTGCAGCTGCCCTGGGGAACAGGAATGGGGGCTGCAGTCACTTCATCACACTTTTTCTCTGATGCACCTTCCTCCTCAGGGAGAGGACTCCTCACACTCTTCCCTTGTCCCAGCATGTGGTCCCACCCATTGGAGACAGTGCTCCACAAACTTCTCCAAACCTCAGTCCTTCCCACAGTCTGCAGTTCTTCATGAACTGCCCCAGAATGGGTCCCTTCCACGTGGTTCAGTCTTTGGGGATAAGCTTCTCAAGCGTGGGTCCCCCGTGGGGTCACAAGTTCTGTCAGCAAACCTGCTCTTGTGTGGGTTCCTCTTCCATGGGTCCTGCCAGGAACCTGCTCCAGGGTGGGCTTTCCACAGGGTCTGGCTGCAACTGCCCAGTTTTTCCCCTGCTCTAAAATCTGTTATCCCAGAGGTGCTACTATGGATGCTGGTGGGCTTGGCCTTGGCCAGAGGTGATTCCGTCTTGGCTCTGTCAGAGATGGGAGAATCTTCTGGGAGCTTCTCACAGAAGCTGCCCATGAAGTCCCCCCCCGACAAAACCTTGTCACAAGAACCCAGTACATGGGGACATTAGCCAGGCTTGTAAGTCTTGTTGGATAGAATTTCTTGTCAAAGCAAAGAAGGGAGTTATATTTAGCTTACAATCACAGAGCACCTGTGAACCTGCTGCTAAAATTGTCAGAGATGATACAGAAAGCCAGGCTGACATTTCTCTAATCCAGTGTGATGTCTGCTGTATTCTGTAAGCAATCTCATTTGACCTTACTTGTACCACTTAACATATGATCTTGGGGTCATTTAGAAATCAAAGGATCACAACAGGGAAATTGTTCACTTCTTCCCTAAAATATGAGGAATTTTCTGAAAAATTTTGTAGTTTGGTTTAGAAGTAAAGTGGTCAAGTGTGAACAGAATCCAGGAAGATTTTGATAATCTTTTCAGGATTATTCTAAGAATTTGTCTGGAATATGACAACACCATTTTCTCCAAACTTCAAGTAATACAGTTAACTAAATTGTGTTCCAGTAATATGCTGTACCACTACTGGATCCCATTCAGAAGTAAGATAGAAGTTTATGCCTATGAAAAGTACTATAAAATCTGAATATGATTTAAAGGATTTGCCTGCACAACTTGTAACTAGTTTAATTATATTATTAAGTTATTATATTATTATGTACAGACTTGTTCAATCAATGTGTGGACCAACCAAAACATATGCTAAACATGAAATTTCTATTAAGTTTTGCTGCATCAAACCACATAGCACAACACACTGCCAAAACTGTCATGTGGCTGATATAGTATTAAGGGACATAAAAAATTAGAGCTTTTGGAAGTACAGCATTTCTTTATATCAAAGATGGCATTAAAAACAAATAAGATTGATTAGTCATATGGATGTCTTTATTAGTGCTTCATAGGAAATAGGTTTCTTGTTCTATGAAAATTTAATACTGAAAAAAGCATTCATTTCCAACTGGAATACAAAAGAAAACCATTCTTCAATTTATTTTGCATTGTTGAGTTGTATTATTTCATTTCATAATGGAAGAAAACACCTGTCTTAATGGAAAACTATGCCTTTTATTTGTGAAAAGGAGCTGAAATGTCCTTTCATGACAGTTTTTCTGTATTTTCCTGAAATATTGTGCAAAACATATGCCTCATGAGGAATGACCTTCTCACATAAATATTTTTTTTTATTAATCATTAATTTCTGACTAGAAATGGCAAAAAATACCATATTTAAGTCCTAGACAATATAACACATACAGGTCTGGGATAATTCCACTGGTTTTAATTGATTCTAATTTTTACTATTGTAAAAGAGTTCAGTATCATGTCTCAAAATTTGTTTGAAACTGCAAATCCTTCCAGTTTCCTGACATAGCAATGATAAACTCTCTGATGAAGGTCTATTTTTGCACAAGATCTGGAAAGAGAAGGCATTTTTCCTTCCTCTTATGACATATTCAGAACCTGTAGTCTCTGCCTTTACTATGGTGTTTCTCTTTCTTTTTATTTGCTTTTCTTCCAACCTTGCTTCAGTCTCTTGCATGGCACTGGGTTCACTGGTCCCCTTTCTTTGCTCCCAAGCATTATAAAGGCAAGGAGAGCTTTCATTTTAAAAGAGTTGAACTGTGGGTGCAAGTAACATGGAAAAGTGCACCCTACTCTGTATTTGGTTTAGGGAGGCAGGTACAGGGCTTGACTTCATTTGGAACTGTTTCTTTTTTAGCTTCTCGAAGCTAGAGACTGGCATCTCTGTTCCATTGTTCCCTTATGTTTTCCAGTGTGCTTCATTCACAAGGAAAAATGGGCATTTGTAAGGCAGAACCAGCAGCTGTTTGGAAAGAAAAGGCAAATATTAGTTCTGCCAAAGGGCCATTATATAGGTGGAAAAAGAGTAAGTAAGCAGAATTAGTGCCTCACAAACCCGAGGGCTACACAGCCGTGGTGGGTCATGACCATTGGGTTCAGGACAGCCGCTTAGGGAGCAGTATGTATGCAGAAAGTAAGCAAAATAATGATGAACTGGATAAAAAGTACAGGCTCCTGAAATACTAAGCTCAGACTTGCTCTGCAGCTCTTTTTTGTTTGTTTTGTTGCTCCCGTGGCAAGACAACCACCTAGGAAAGTCAAGAATGAAATGGATTTTGTCTTTGGAGCTGTGATGTAAATGGTGTTTAAGGACATTTTGCCTCAGATTTGTCCATTCCTCTTATGTACTCTTCATCTCAGCAAAACAATTATGAATCCAGTGCTATTTTTACTGACTTCTTTACCTACCTGTGTCTTTTCTTGCCTTCAGAGAATCCTACAAGCAGTTTTTGGTACCTGTCTTGATTTTTTTTTTTTTTTAACTTTGTGCTGGGGCTATCAAAAAGAAAAAAAAAGACTTCCTGCCAAAGTGTCATCTCTCATTTAGGGGTGCTGTTTATTTTATCTGGCTGTAGACGCTCTCCTTGTTCCCTGCCTTTCCCTAGCAAGTGAGAAAGGCAGCCCTTTCCTCTGAGCCATCTTTCACATGGGACAAATCTATCTCACACAAGCAGCAGGAAGGGATTTGTCGATGCTGTGTCTCTAATCCAGTCTAATTCAGAGCAGATGGCTGGGGGAGCTGTTCATGTGGCCACCTGCAGGACCAGCCCGACTGTCCCCGTGCCAGCGCTGGCTCCCGTCAGCCCGGCAATCCCCACCCACCCGCGCAACCAGAGGGGCAGGAGGCTCCTGGGCTGTGTGCCCCCGCAGGAGTCCACAGAATCTTTTTACATGCCTGCCTTACTTAATTATTTGTAATCTTCTGGAAGAAGGTAGTTAACCTTAAACCTCATTCTGCCCCTGAGGATCCGGAGAGCTGGCGGCTGTGGAGGAGGGCTGCTATCCCGTTAGCGGCTTAGCGCGCCGGGGATGGAGCCCCCAGGGACAAGGGGAGCTGCAGGTGCAGGCTGTGATGCTCAGCTGAGACACATCCAACTGGCAGTGAGGAGTTAACCTGCTCTTTTCCTCTTAAAGAGTTGGGTTAAGCACACCCTAGGAATAGCAGACCCTCCCTAGCAGAGCCTGAGTAGGGCTGATTTCTCCAGTGGGTCTCATGGAATCTCCAGTGTAAGTGTCCTGTAGCAGGCTGTCAACTCTGCCAGGTGTTGTAAAAAACAAAGTCAGCAGGCTTTATTCTGAAGGGAGAAAGGATATGGTTTCCTTCTGACCCAGTCTGACACACAAGATGGCCTTAATGTTTCAAAAATCGTGAATGAGGGTCATGGCAGCCCAATCACAAGATATTATGGTGTTAAAAAAAAATAAATTGCCATTTGAATTACATTCTGATCTCCACATTTAGTCAAGAGGTTCTTTGCCATAGTCTGGAGGGCTAAAACTTTTTTTTTTTTTATTTAATGGAAGCTGACAATCTGTCAAAGTAATTTAAGTATAGGACCTTTTTGAAAGATTCCAAATATAGCAGTGTCATGATAAAAATCACTGACTTTGGATCCATTCTTTGCCTTGAAGCACACAGCGTGACAGACCTCAGAATTTTCATGCCAGCAAGAGCAGTTGCAGCACCCATCATTATTTACCTAAATGAAACCTCTAGCTCTTTTACCAAAATGTTTTCAGCTAGAAATCAGCCTAATTAGTGGATTCAGACTGGATACCTATTCTGTCCCCATCAATCCAGTATCTGAATGGCTCATAAAATTAAAATACACTAAAAATTTCAAGGTCACGTCTGTTTGGACTAATTGAAGTAGATTCTCTTTTCTATTAAGAACTATTTGCCTTTTTTTGTTGTTTAACATGGGATTCTGCACTTGATTTTGCACGTGGTCTGTTAATTTTATGGGGTGATCATGCTCAAAAGAGATATGATTTGAATCTGAAATCAGGGTAGTTTTGGTCATTAATCAGTGTAAGGTCAGCAATTCCAAAAAATCATTGGTATTTAATACAAAAATCCTTCCTGCTTGTATCTACTTAAAAGGACACATTGGCAGTATGTAGGCATGAGTATATACACATTCCCCATACAGCAGGCAGAAAGAAGGGCAGACTATCATGCTAAAAGGTGTATTTGACAAAAGGATAAACTCAGGAATTGAGTATTCAAATTCCAATGCACCAGGTGGGGATAAACTTAGAAATCCAGCACCAAATTAATACATTTATTGCTAGTGAGTTTAATTTTCCTCTTCTGCTCCACAGTGGGGAAGGGAAGAAAATAATGGGAAGATCATGTAAAACATTCCTGCACCTATAAGAAGATAAGTTTGCTTACCCTGACTCATCTTGCTGTATTCTCATTTCCCTGATTCACACAGGTCTTGCAGCAAAATTCTAATCCTAATCCCTGGTGCTTTTTATGCGTCCAGTCATTGCAGAAAGAAGGAAACCATGCCTAAAGGACAGTGTCTGAAGTTCTCCTCTTTTGGAAAGAGGGGGAAATGAAGTGTAGTGAATAGTCTCTGATTTTCAGTAAGGAATTAATGGTGTGATTAGCACTAGAGACAGACAGATGCTTGTACAGTGTCTTTGCATGCAGCCTCTCTGCTTGGACACCCTCCCTTTCTGTAAGCTTGGCCATTTCACTTTTTTTTGGTGAGAAAAATGAAAATTCCATGTCTGTCACTGAATTCTGACAGATTTATTAGATAGATGTGTGTGTGGACATAGATATGTACAAGCTTCTCTGGACAACCTGTTTCTGTGTCTTTACTTCACAGTAAAGAATTTTTCAGGACAGTTTTGGTTTTTTCCCCAGACATTTCCAAATTGCCTGTGTATTTTCACAGGCTTATTGAAAGACAGCAATCAAAACCCTGCATGTACTTTTTTTCTTTCACAACAAACCTACAAAAAACGTATCCTAAAAGGAAAGGAGTGGTTTGAAATCTCCCCTGGAAGGAATAGAATCGTTTCACTGTCAGTACCTGGATCAATGCAGACCTGTGTGGTGTCTGAGCCTTCAGTCTCAGACAGAGAATATATAGTCATACAAACATATCTACCAGAGATAAGGTGCACAATGAATTGAAACAGAGAATTTGTATGTGTGTGAAAGAAAAGGGAAGAGAGATCAATGAAGATGCAAGGACATGCTTCATTTCTGTCAGTTCTTACTGTAAATTTGAGGAAATCAGCTGTTGCTGCCAGTGATCAGAGAACTATGTGTAAATTCAGTTTTCAGACAGCTTCAGAACTGTGTAATGGTGAGACAGGAATGGAGACAATTGCTCTGTGTACTTTCAGTGCCTGAGATTTATACAGTCAGTCAGCCATTGAGTGATGCCTGAAGGGAAGTCATATATGAAAACGATTGCAGAAATGTATTTTCATAGAAGTTAAAAATCTGGTGCCATGTGGTGGACTGCAAAAAACCAAGCCCTGTATTTTGCCTGCTTCTTATCCCACATGCATGGAGAAATTTCCACCTGCTCTCCAAGGTTTTCTGCAAGACCAGCACTGACAGGTCATTGGTACCCTGCTATTATGGTGACAGAATTCAGAATTCAGCAGAATTTTAAAAACTGTAGATCTCCTTCAAATCTGAGTGACTTCTTCCTTCTGAGACAAGCAGAAGGTCCAAACAAAATGTGTGTGATATGAATTCACTCAAGAAGGTCTCATTGGAGTAGTATTTCTCTAAATGCTGTAGTATGTCTGCACCTTAAGATAGGTCAAAACTTATTGAATAGGAGACCAGGTCAATACATCTACTGATTTGGTTTTTCGTTTGCTTACTGGAGCAAATGAGTGTTTGCTCTAGGTCTTTATTCAGGCACCTAGGCCAGATTCTTTAATTTGAATAAATGGAAAGAATTATTCAATTAGAATAATTGAAATTCAGATTACACCCATATATGAAAACTGAGAAGTGTCCCCAGTTCCTCGAGCATTTCTTCTCAGTGTTTTAAAAGAACTCTGCCTTTGAGGGAGAGAGCAATACAGCCAGAAAAAAAAGTGTGAGTGACGTAAACCTTGAATGCAGACTAATTTAGATGTTTTTATAAAGTCTTGCAGAGTTCTCTCCACAAACCATTAAGTCCTAATTGCCACACTAACGTTATTTTATATTGTAAGTGCAGCTCCCGAGTCCTGATGTTATGGTACCCAGTGGAATTAAAGCAGGCACTTAGCTTTACCACCTTCTCTGCTGTAACCTTTTCAATCTGTGATTATTATTCTGTCAATGCACACTTGTTCATTATTACTTAAAGGTGTCATCCCTTCCTCCAGGAAGACACGCTGCTGTGTAAATTAGGGCCATAACTAACCTGGCTCAGTGCTGAAGCAAGCGCCTTTCTTCTGACAAGACATGAATTAAAGGCTTCTTTCCTCCCAGTGGAAGGAGCCTCTCTCCTTCATTCCTAATAAGGGCAATGCTGAGGTGGTTTAAAGGGCTCTTTTCTGGTATAGGGGTTTGATCTGTGATAATCTCCTATAATCTGGATACTAGGAGCAAACTGAGTATTAGGTCTGGATCGCAAATCCACTCTCAGCCTTTTAAAATAATTTATTTATTTCAAAACTCATTTGAATACATTACTTTCTTCTTCCCTTCCATAAAGAACATTAAGGAAATGCCTTTCAAATTTGATTAACTAATATTAGTTAATCCCACTTCTGGTAATTGCATTTCTCCTTCAGGAATTTCACAACCCTTTTAGAAACTGTACAGTCTTGGGTTGCAAACTATGTGCTATAACCCCACATCAGCTTCTCAGCACATTCTCTTGCTCTGAGTGTAGATGCAGCACAGTTCAGGAAACATTATAATTTCCATTTTAACTCACTGTTAAAGCTCTTAGAGTTACATTTTCCAGATAAATCATCTAATGAATTTTGTTTTGTTTCTCTTGTGTTTTCATAGCAAATCTTAAGTCTCGTTTGCAGATATTTTTACAGAAGGAGATTTTACTCTAGGATTTGTGATTATAACACTAATTTCAGCTGTTACATTCCCCATACAGCTATTTGTGGTAAAACTAATGTTATTACTAGTCCCTTACTGTATACGAACAATTTTGTCTATGGCCAAGTGATGAGGAGGACAAGATAAACAGCAAATAATGAGTGCAGAATACTTGTACTCATTTGGGAGTACTGTACCCTAATACAGGCAGTGGTAGAGAGACCATTCCTCATGCAGTCATATGCATGAAAAGTAACTGACAAAGATTTTTAAGAGTTGAAGACAACGTGGAGCGAGCAAACCACACCAACACCACACACATTTCGAGTCTGTCGGGGTTGTCACCAACAGAGGTAGTAAAGAGAGCATCATTCCTTCATCAGCTGCTTTGTACCAGGTAAAAAGTAACAGGGGACAAAACATCCAAGGGAAACAATTATCATTGTAGGAAAATTTCGCCCTACTCTTTTGGGAAAGACTGCTGCCACAGAAGAATTCTGATCTACCTCTGTTCAGAATATTTGGGGTTGAAGTTTTGGACAGAAAGCATATGTGGATATTTCTTTCAATAATTATTTCATATTTAGCCCTTTTTCCCACTCTGTTTTGTACTAAGGGTATGCATTCTTGAATGACTGGATATTTATTTTGGTGGATTTTGAAAAACATATGGTTTCTGCATGGGATTTAATTCTGAACAACAGTACGGCCCATCTATATATACCACAAATAATATGGATAATGAGAACAATCCACACTGCATTCTACATTTATGGAAATGAAGTTGTATAACTACATAAAATAAATATTTACAGCAATTAGCTTACTAAACATATACAGCAGATACTCAAAAATATTCAGGAGGGGATAAGGCACCTGAAGGGTAGGAGATCCTCTCTTCACTAAAATCCAGGTCACCTGTCCTGGAGATTAATTCCAAAGCTCCTCACCTATCATCCATATTAATGCCAGATGCAATTTAAACATGGTGACATTAATAGCAAATCTAACATATCTGACATAGTAATACATTTTAGCTTGTTGAAAACTGGCTCACCAGTTTGATATTCTTAATGCCTATGCTTTGCATCCTGCTGGAAGCATGGTAAACCTAGGGGGTCTGTTTAGTCTCTTTTTATGGTCAATTGTTTGCTCTATGATTGTTCTGGAGAAATCACACTGAAATGACCACCCTCAAATTATTAATTAGGAGTGAAAATATAGCAAGTATATATATAGTATATAGTATATAGTATATAGTATATAGTATATAGTATATAGTATATAGTATATAGTATATAGTATATAGTATATAGTATATAGTATTGAACTGAGTTCATGCATCCATTGAGAGAACACTAAAGGATGATAACACATGTATCTCCAGAAATTTGGGTCCTCAGTTTGTAAATGATGAAGGACCTCAGTTCATTTGGTTGTCTTGTTACACTGAAGAATTCAAACAACCGTAATTGTAATCATCAATTGCAATTACAGCTGTAATTGTAAGTCAGTGCAGTCAGCAGCAAAGTTGCAGCAGAGTAAGTAAGAATGGAGCTTGGCCAGAAATTCCATCAGCCATGCTCATTCTCCTGCCATGTGCAGCTACTTCATAACACTGACTGGGCTGGTGTGTCCAGCCGATGAAAAACAGCCTCTTGCCGAAAGCAAATGATAAATCATAAAGAAAGGAAACAGAAAAGGAATAAAGTCTCATCAGGGGATGGGAAAGGGGTCTGGAGGGTTAGGAGAGATGTAGAGGGGGGGAACATGATGAGTCCTGGAAGGCCAGGCTAGAGATGAAAGTTCCTTTCATTTCAAATAAACTCAAGTTCTTACAGGCTGATCTTAATGGCAGAAGTAGGGTTCCCCTTCTGGACTGACTTTCTGCAGGATTCTGTACCCTAAACTCCCCAAGGAGGGAAATGTTCCTGATCCTTATTCAGATTGTGCTCAGTGGTCTTTGTAAGGCAAATACAACCGGGGTGGCTTCGCCCCTCAGACTCTGGGTGCCCACACCAGCAGTAATTCTTTGATTTGGACACCCAGCAGGTACAGAAAACTGCAACCCAGAAGGTGCAGCCAAAACTGTATTGCTCTCATCTGCATTCATGACTTCTAACCAGTGCTACCCATTAGTCAACACAGCATATCATGGGCAGCTACATTTCAGTCAATTTTGGGTCTGTGCAGTCGTTTTGGATGTGCTTGTGTAGCAGCCCAACCATACAACAAGCTGAGGCTCTCTGGCAGCTGTTAAAAGCATTTGTACTAATGGCCTCAGGCCTGTTTGCATTTTCATGTACCTGCTGAGCTTGGAATTGGCCTCACAATTTGATTTTAAAGGTCCACAATCCCGCTGGGGTTTCCTCAGTAGAAAGCCATCATTTATCGTCTTCTATTAAACAAGAAAAAAAAAAAAAATAGACAACACCTCTTACTGGCCCAAAATTCAGGAGCAGCAGCTTCTTAGGATCAAATTGGTGCTATATTGTTTCTTATCTGATCTGCAGATATTACACAACCTGGTAGCATGCAGTGATCTCTTAGAAGATGAATCTTTTTTTCTACAGAGATTTTTTATTATATGCACATCCAGAGGTTTATTTGAAAACAAGAATGAATAGCTGGTCTTTTTTCCTCAAAACTAGGTAAGAAAGTTACTGTTTGAGGTAATGGAGTTTTTGTTTGTTTGTTTTTCAGTTTTTTTTGCATTATGGCCCAAAGTTTCATATTTTATAAAGTGGCTATGTGTTTTAATGTTGTTGATGTTTCTGTTGCCAAGAACTTTGGTCTGCATTTAGTGACAGTGAAGCACACAGCAGGTGCACTGTATCCTTCTTGCAAATGAGTAATATTCTCATCATCACTGCAAATACTCACCTGTCCATTTCCAAGTCCCTCAGGCAGTCCAGTTGCAGATGGCAAGAACTATCTTGTTTTAAAGTCAAGCTTGAGAGACTCAAAGGCAGGAACTCTAAAAGAAGAGGAAGCATTCAGAGATTTTTTTCTTTTTTGTCCTAGTTTTAATTCTGCTGTGCTTTATTTTTCAGGATGTGAATTTTGGAAGGAATTCTTTTCTTCTTTATGGGGAAGGGGATAAGGATGTGCAGCCCATCAAGCTTTGGGACAGAGTTCTCCCAAGTTTTCCTAAAGGTTCTTTCTCTGAAATAACTAGTGTCATATTACAGGATACTAGGATAGAATGATTTATTAGGCATGGAATAGCTGGATCTAGCATGTTCCTACCTCTCCATGCCTCCTGTCTCAGCTGTGACCTGTGTAGTGATCCCCTTTGGACGCTGCTTCAGCAGCCTTTGTGCATGAACTGTTCCACCAGCGACAGCATGCTGCAGCAACACTTGGATCTCATCTCTCTGATAAGCACCATTTTTCTGTCTGTGGCACATCACATTTATGAGCCAAATTATTTGAAGTTTCCCTTGTCTGACTCATGTTCAAAGGAAGGAAGATTAACACACATCCACTTTTTGTATTTTACTGGAAGTCTCATCAAGACTCAGGGTATAAAGATGGCATTTTGTCATGCTTTTGCCTTCTCAGATTGTGCATTTCATGCCTATAAACAAACAGCATTGTCAAAGAGGAACAGCTTCCCTGAAACAACAGTCTTTTTTTCCTGTTCAGACACCTGTCTTGTGATTGGACTCATAAATGGTACAGGTGGTGTTTAAGAGCCCAGCATTAAACTAGTCTGCATTATTCATTGAAGAGGACAGGAGTACTAATACTTTTAAAATAGACTAGTCACACAGAAAGAACTTGACAAGTTCTTTGGATAAGATATCCATTCAATTTCTCATTGCATGAAAAATATTATGGGAAAAGTTTTGCCTTAAGTTGATGCCCACCTCTGTAACTGTACATGTAACCAATGGAGCATTTTCTTCTCCTATTTGCAAACTAATATTTGTGGATTTGAAAGTTATTTTCTTCTTGTACAGGCCATTGATTTTCTGTGTTTCTCCTTCCCACCAGTTTCTGAGTATAACATGTGATGCTGCTCTCTCCCAAGAAACAAGGTAACTAACTAAAGCACAGCATCCTTAGTGAATGCAGAACAGTAACTCCCCGTGCCTACAGAACACAAGTCCTCATCGACAGGAGACTTATCTGCCTCATGTGGTGGGAGCATCAGCTGAATAAAAGTGCTTACAGAGGAGCTGAGACTTCACTGTGGTCGTAGGAAATGAATGAACCCTTTCACTGCCAATTAACTTTATTTGAAGCACTGATGTCTCCCAACTGGGAAGAGATGCAGCTTATCAACTAATCTGCTTCTTATAAAGAAGAGGTTTCTGTTCTCTCTCTCCCTTTCTTCCACTAGTATTTAATGAAAAATGTAAATGCTCCTTTCTTACCAAGCTAGAAAACCTGTACATCATAAACCCTACAGATAAAGAGTGCAACGTGTACACGCGTGCATGGGGACGTCCATGCCTGAATACAAATGCCTGCACTTGCTGATATATCTGTATCTGGGTGTGTATTTATATCTCTGACATTTGCCATCTGTTGGAAGTGTAATACTGGGAATAAGCATCTGGCACTGTTTCATGCAGTAGGGCCTTCTGACAGCTGATGCTAAGGAATGCTGTACCTCTGGGGATTAAGGAGTGGTTAATTAGGACAAGGAAAACATACTGCAGAACATAAAATTCCTATATTGAAAGCAAGAGTTTCAAGGCAATCTGATTTGGTTTTCATCTGGCCCACAGCCTAAAACCAACTGTAATTTAATGTTTTCAGAGGGATCTCATCATCATGTTTAGGGGAATTTAAAGGTGAAATATGCAAGACATTAATAAAGTTTCTTGACAATTCCACATCCAGAACTGCTGAATTACAAACACTGAACACAGAGAGTCACTGAGAAAAGGTTCCAGAGAACTAGGCTGCAAGGGGTAGAAGGGGGTACTGTGGGCACCATATGGAGTATTGTGGGTTACCCACAGGTTAATGGGTACAAAACATTGCAAGCAGATGTGACATGCAAGCTGTTCAAAGACTAAAATGTTTTCTTAGCTATCAGGTACAATTATTCATTGCTCTCCGTGTTAGAATGCTTAAATTTGCTGTATTAAAGTTGCTGCATTTATTGCACTCATTCAGAAACCTCCAAGGACTGTGTTTTGTTATCTGTCTTTGCAACCATTTGCTGGGTGAAGAGTGAGAAATGAAACAAGCAGGCATTTGGAGTACTATTTTCTTCTCTTGCCAGAGCAAATCAGTCCCATGACTTGAACTATAAATAAGTTTAGCAAAGGAAAATATACCACCTTTTCAATCTCACGTCATGTTGGGCAGAGACATCTCTCATTTCGCAGTTATTCATTGCTTTACAAGTGAATTAATCTCAATTATAACCAAGTGTGTCGTTTGGAAACATATCAAATGGGTTATCTTCCTCTAAGAAAAGTGGGAAAGTTTGCTGCTCTCTAGAGCTGGCAAACTCAGAAAGAACATTTGAAACCAGAAACATATTACAATTCATGTAATCTGTAAGGATATAAATGTAAGGAAATAGTCTGGTCTGCTTTGCTATGCATATGTACATACACAGGCATACACACACTTTTATTTTCATTTCATACAACCATTTGGTTCTTAGCAGACATCAAATGAAATCCACATAATCACTACTTTCAGAAATTTCCATTTTGTCATCTTGCTTAATATTCTCCAGGATGATAGGATGGTATTATGGAGATTTGGATTGGATTTTTAGCAGGCCTAACTGTGTAATTTAACGGTAGAATCATATCTTCTTCTTTCAAGTCAATGACATACATTTTTAGGAAAAAAGCTAGTTCCACTATTATAAAACACCTCAGAAAATGAACTTACAGGAGTTACATATGCATATGCAGATGTCTTTAATTATTCCCATAGACCTCACTTTAAATTCTCTTGCCCCCCCCTAATATCTCAGACTTCCCTTTTCCAAAGGCTCTTTTTGATCTCTGTTGTTCTCCTCACCATCTGCCCCACCCGACCTTTGCCCCTAAAGCATGGATGGTGCAGCTGAACATCAGACTACCCCATATTAATTTGATTAACTTAGATAACACCATATAAACATCTCAGTGTAGAAGTTCTCTCTTCTTCTCTCTTCTGAGAGGAGAGGGCTAGGCCATCAAAGCTATCTCAGCTCCTCAATGATGAGTGAAAACATTTATAGCACCAAGGGAGTGGGCACCCATGTATCATTTCAGGAAGCACTGATGTGCAGTTGTGCTCAGAAGTGAGGCAAAAAACAACCCCTGCTATGGCAGCACTACAGAACAGCCAAACCCAGAGGTGCTGAGTGAGGTGCACACAGGGAAACAGAGGCAGGGTAGAGATTGGTCAGACTGTGTGTGGAGGACCCTGGGGCCTTAGTTGAACCTTAGCAATTAGGGCATGGATTCAGAATGTAGCCCAAACTACAGAGCTGCCTTCATCAGCTCTCAGAGGGGTACAGAGGAAGCCACAGGATAATTCCACAGGCCTGCTTTGTTGGTAGTGGCAGTAGGGCAGCGACTGAAGGCACCTGAAGGATGGTCACAACCCATAAGTAGCTCCAACCTTTTCTCAGGGCTGGCCACTTGATGACTCAAGGTGAGGCTCCCTGCCTCACCTCTGAGTCCCTGCATCCTCTTCCTCCCAAGTGCTGTGAGCACAAAAGGTAGTTGCCCAGCACCTGTTTAATTTTGCTCAGTATTTGCAAATCAGCTGGTGTGGATTGAGCCTCATTCATTAAAGCTAAATTAATTAATATTATGATTAACCATAATAAATGCAGCTGCTAGAGTGCGGAATTTATTACCTTGGTTCTTTGGCAACTATCCATTATTTTAAAACTGCATCTGTTGGCTTACTTCTTTTAATTTTATATGGGAATGTGAAAGAGTATTCCTCTTTAAGGGTGTGATATATTTTGAAAATCATGGCTGCATGTGTTACTAATATTTAAGATGAACAAAATGCCTAAATTAAAAACAACCCAGAAGTCATGTTCAGAGCAAAGTAGCAACATAATTAAAAAATCCAACTGCACCACAGTGGAACAAGGAAAAGAAAATCACTAACTCACTACAAGAACTTGTTTAAGAGTTTTCAGTGCAACATAAATGTACATGTCATTAATGGTTAATATGAACTGCCATCTGGACAGTTGAATTATGTAGATTCTGGCACTGGAGGCATCATTCGTCTCAGAAAGTGTGAGAAAAACAGAGAGTTTGAAAAATGTTCCAAGCAAAGTTTGACTGGATCTCTCTTGAATCTATTAATGCTGTTGGTGAGCAAGAATCTGAGCAAAAACCTACAGAAAGTTGGGTCCTAAGTGCAAAAATGCTACCCATTCTGTCTGCAGATTTTAGATCAGTGTTTAGATTGCTCTAGTAATATAGTTCTATATAAACGTAACAACAGAGAAAGAGGTGAAATGCCTTTTACAAGATCTTTTTTCATGCATTCCAAAAAGGTATGTATTTCTTGATTCCTGCTTTATACCTAAAATCCTGAAGTCAAAGACAGTTTGTGGTAAAGAAAAAGAAAATGTCTAAATTTCAAAGATAATTTAAAAAATAATTGCTTCTTAGGTTTCAAAGCAGACCACGGAATAACAAATAAATGAAAAACAGGGACTTTTTTTTTTCCCAAGGATGGTTTTTTACTGTACATTTTGTAGCAAAAGAAAAAAAAAAGAGAAAGAAAATAAAGGAAAAAATATTCTGATCACAGGGATGTCGTTATCTAAAACTCCAAGTAGGAAACATGACGAATACAAGATCAAGTACACAGCCATGTCACAATATATCTCTGAACCTTTTAAAAAAAATATACATAGAGTTTTTTCATGTGTTATTTTCTCTGTGCCTTGCATACTTTCTCCACCTCTTTTACAAAATCATAGTAACAATGTGCAATTTCAGAATGGTTCCCAACAACTGATCAAACAAATAAATAAACAAATGACAGGACAGTTGCAGTAGCCAGCAGAATGCTAGAAATCACAGTAAAATTGGTAAGGAAAAGAAATTCTGCTGGATAGGCCATGTGTATTTCTACAACCACAGCAATGCTCACCAAAAACCAATTTGAGAATCCGTTTACAAACCCTGAAGAGCTCCTGTTATAAGTATCTTCCTGAGGATGAGAGACAGGGGACTAGGAGTGCACCAGTCTGGGGAAGAGCTTTATGTAATGCAGGGGATACATGGGACACCCCCCCTCTGTGATACCCAAATTTTACTCCACTTCTGTGGCTAATTTAGAATATAACCAATCCCCTGAAATACACAAAAACATAATTTTCCTGATGTTACTGATACAGTCAAGACATGTCATGGTGACAAGGAGCACAGACAAGGAGCTTTTGTCACAGTAGGGTGCAAGTCTGTCATTTTAGTGGAGTGGGAGCATGACCCCTACCAGAAGCCACTGCTATCCATAATGTGGAGAGCTCCCAGGAGCTACTTTTGTTTTTCCTTTATCCTTTGTTAGGGTATGCTGACAACTATTTTCCCCATCTTTGATAGCAGCATCCCTACAGATATCAATTATCTGCTGCAATCTGCCTTGAGCATTGATAAGAAGAGGTTATGAAGGAGATGGAAGAAAGAGGATGATTTTTTTTTATTTGTCCCTAGATTTAATTTTTCCTAGGACAAAAAGGGATAGTATTAGAAGTGGGTTATTCAGTACATCAGATGTTTGACCTTTGTACATATCCTCCTTTCCACCTGGGGAATTTGATGAGGCTGAAAACAAAACCAAAATATGCATGGAAACATACCTTGTGTTGTGGGAAAAAAGCAACTCAAAACAGAAGAGAAATAATTAAATACCAACCAAAAATCCAGTCAACAACAAATGTTGTTTGCCCAGATGACACAGTTAAGACCATGAGATTATGCTAAACAATTTACTCTGAGCTGCCCCTGTGGGTGCCCTGCCTGCACTTTTGAGAAAATTCCTTGGAATGACAACCAGATACATCTAGCACCAGTCATATCCACGGAAGTATACTTCTGTGGATGAAAAAAGAAAAATGGGTTCCATTAAAAAAAAAACAAAAACAAAAACAAAGAAAGAAAGTAAAAAGAAGCACTGTAAAATTTCTGCTGTTAAACCCCTTTTCATCTTTCTTGTTTAATCTTGTGTGAAGGTTCACCAGGAGTCTGAGTAACTTTTGGAAAGCAATGCTAAATACAACTAGCAAATTCCTTGAAACATTCACGCATGGTTTAGTTTGGGCCAGAACAGAAATGGTACCATATGGGCCTATTCACATTCCATGACCCTCGGTCTCTTTTACTATTCCTGTAACTTGCTTGCCTATCCTTTTGGCCGGCATCACAGAAAATGTTTCCTGCCCTCTCTTTCCAATTGCACGGCCCTGAAGCAAACCACGCTTTATAACACATGGGGGGAGAAGAGAAGGGGGGAGACACTGATATTTACACCGTGCTTTCCATCACCCACTCTGAGCTCCCAAAAGTCCCTTTGGCCCCTGTTAGGTCATTGTCATCGTACTGCAAAAGCATGCCGTTGACCGAGAGGCTCCTCTTTGTCCAAATGTTTGTTATCTTTTTTGGGTAGGTGCAACACTGAGATGTGGCAAAGTCCCCCATGTCAAAAGAATGGCTACGTTTAGTTTTGCCCTCCAGAGGCAACATGAGGAAGCTGCGGAATTTGGACTCTGACTGGCCCAGCAGTGGCTCTTTGTCCGAGTGGCGGGCCACCGTGGAAGTTCTGGAGTCTGTCATTTCCTCCTTTTTCTGACATTTCAGTTCCAGGGAGGCAAAAGCTCCCATTAGCCGGTCAATATTGTGTTTTGACCGGGAAGGAGGCCTCCATTTACTGGACAATGTGCCCTGTTCACTTTGGAGGCTGTAGTTGTCACAGTCGCGGCTATTTGCGGAGCTGGAGGAAGAGGAGATGCTGCTCCGCGCAGACTGACAGTTAAACTCCATGAGCTCATTTCTCACCACCACTTTGGGATTGACCTGGGGCAAGACTCCGTTCTGAACTGGTTGTGCTCCATTTGTCTGCGAGTAGACGTTGCTGACGTTAGACATCTTGCCCTGGGAATTGTTGCAGACCTTATAGCGGACCATGAGAATTACAATGAATACCAACAGGGTGGCCACAATGATGCCTCCAATGATCAGAATCATGGTCCCACCCAGGAACTGACTGTGCATCGACTGGCACTGAGGGTAGTCTTCTTTGGTGAAGAACTGGGCGCATCCCACAATATTGGTGGCAGTAAGGGTTGTGGCCGTGTCATCCCACATTGCCAGGACGCAGAGGTCATAGCCTGTTCCAGAAACAAGGTTGGTTACAACAAAGGCCTTGTTTGTAGCTGGTATCATCCTTGAAATGAAAAAAAAAAAAGAAAGAAAGAAAAAAAAGAATTGGTTAGTCTTGATACAAAGGTAAAAGAAAGAACAGAGATTAGAACAACGTGATATTAACTGTTCCGAGTAGTGGCAGAGAGGAGCCATAAAATTCAGAGCCATAAAATTCAAACAATCATTCCAGCTTCCCAGCTCCTGAGGATTCAACATCTCAACATTCAGTAACACGCAAGTTTTGAGGCCAGTTCTCAACTGCGCAATAAAGGGAATAAGAAAAAGCAGACCAAACTAAACTGGGGATTCTTTTTCTCCTCACTTGCATCTGTCCTAATCTGAAATATATTCAAACTTGAACAAAAAACTCAGAATAAAAGCATGCAAAGAGCAGGTCTTTCTGAGTATGCAAATGGCCCTTGTGCTTGCTGAGTCTCAACGAGGCAGTTGTCACATTTCTTCACAGGTGCCTGAACATTTACTGTCTCACATCGGCAGGTTACTTACCTTGTGAAGGCAAGGGTCCACACTCAGTTTTCTCATTGACTGAGAGTGAAAGGCAGGCAACAATTTCTCTCTTTTTCTCCACTCTCCCACTTACTTTCCTCATCCTCCTACTCCCCACTGTGGGAAATATCTCCTAAAAATGCAGCTACCATCATCATCTTTGCCAGAAATTTATGACTGCAACCACCTTCCCCTGCGTGAGTGAAAAAGGAATGCTGGCTTTGGCAGTATGGGCTGTGGAAGTGTGAGGAGAGGTAGGAAGATATAGGTATGGAAATAAGAAGGTTTCTTTAAAATAAAAAATTCTACTCATGTATAAATCCATTTCCAAAAACCAAATAGCTGGGCTGAAGCTGTGCTCCAGGTTGGGACATTTATGGAAGTTGTTCTTTGCTGCCACAACACTTAAGCAGTCATTTGAACTCATGCAATATTAGAGCACCACTAGCATTCAAAATTAGCTGATGGGAATGAACATGGTCTACCCCCATTTCAAACTGGTGAAAATTGTAGCACATTAGTGGAACACATTGGATAATCCCAGATGTGGTGCCTGGTGGGTAGCCAAGAATAACACCAGAGAGATATCCCATGCATGTTTCCCATTACAGCCACATTGCAGGCTTGGGTGAGAGAAAAAAGCTGGAATTAAAACAGCCTATTATGACTTAGACCTGCAGGTCTTTTGCACCAGCAACAAGGGAGTCCTGCAGGCACTCAGAGCACACAGTGAGCTGGGGTGACTATTTGGGAGGGTAAGGCCTGGGCACAGGAACAAGGCAGACTCCTTGTAGGCGTGCCAGGCTTCCTTAGCCTGAAATCATTGCCCCAGCCAGCACAAACTGCAGCTCTGCAGAGCCCCTTCTGTGCAGTGGGAGGGAGCAGACCCACAGAGAGAAGCAGCTCTACATCAAGGCACTGCAAAGATGATTTTCTGATCATCTTTGCATTTATGCATTCACGCCACTTACTCAACCCTTCAGTCTGGCCACAGGTGAGGATGTGGCTCCTTTTTAAAAAGCAAACAAACACAGAAAAAAAAATTCTGTAAAGGAAAAGAAATATCCGTGAGAGACACTTTGAATATAAACATCATCTGGCAGGTTTACTCAAGGTTGTATTTGAAATTCTAGGCACATTTATCATCCTAATGTAACTTTGACACAGATATAGATAAGCTATTCAGAATGAGACGAGAGGTCATAAAGCAGCCCTCATGAAACACTCCGGATACTGTTGCTAAAATGGTTCCAAAAGTTGAAATATTTGGTCTCAAGCTATTCCTAATTGTTCTGCTCTCCCTATGGCTCTGTGAATAGAACACCTCTGCTCTCAGCAGACTTCACTTTGTTGAATTGTTTAAGTATATATGCACACACCAAGGATGATATATGGAATAACAGAATGCTATTGATCTTTAAACATTTGATTTTAAACTTGAATGGTTTCACCAACTGCTTCCTATCTCCTTTTGTAGTACTATACTCCACTTTTCACCACCACTCCCAGATCAAAACCTAAAAAAATTCTGCAGTTGTTAAGCCATTCAGAAGTTATTTTGCTGTAAAACCTCATTACAAACAAGTTGCACTGTATCAGAAAGAGTAGTCAGCCCCTCAAACTGGCTCTTGGACTTGGGTCATAATCCTTGGAAAAACAGGACTATAACACCACCTGTTAGAGTGGTTCCTTTGGCTTTGCACTGGTGAAACACAGAGACAAGAGACACCACTGTCTCTGAGCAAGCAGCAAACACCTGAGTTTTCTCACTTTACAGCTTTGCACGTGTCTGTGATCTTTGCATGTAGGCTTTCTCACCACTTACACAACCCTTCAGTCTGGCCTCAGGTAAGGATGTGGCTCTTTTTAAAAAGCAAACAAACATACAAAAATAGAATTACAGTTGTTCAGCCTCACACACTTATGCCCAATTTCGGTGAACATTGATAGCCCAAATAATTTACAACTTGCTTTCTTCAAACACGCAAGCTTCCAAGGAAATGTAACTGCCTAGAATATTTCAAGGACTGGCAGGTGGTGAATAGTGGCAAGAAGTATATAGCCATTCCATTTTTGAATGCACAGAATTGAGGCCATAACTAGTCCTAAAGCTTGGACAGGTTAATTGTGTTGAAATGTGCTATAATAAAAACCTCGTCTTAGAAACGAGGATCATTTCTAAATTCAATGAATTCTGGAAGTTACATCTGTGGCAATGTGTTTTCAAAAAAACTAATGTGTTTTCAAAAAACTAGTGTGTTTTCAAAAAATTACAGTTGTAGTCCCAATTAAGGAAAAAGCAATCAAGTTTCTATATACATCTAAAATAAAGAATTTTGGTTGTTTCAGCAAATAAGTTTTAAATGCTCTTATAAAATATTCAAATTATTCTGCTAAGGAACAGCTAAGCATAGGAATAAGCAACAATTTCAGGAGTACTAGGAGTCAAGTAATCAATTTCAGACTTTTCTGTCTTACAGGGAAGGCAATCTTGTTCTCTTAAACTTGCCAAATTTTAAGAGTATTTTGGTATGGCTCCATGCTTTGGTCTACCCTCCCCAAACATGCTGCCAGTCAGATGATGGATGACATCTCTTAACGCTCCCCACATCAATGCAGACACATTTTCATTCTGGGATGTTGATCACTGTTTGATTGTCCCCAACACAGGTAGCTGCAAGATGCCACTTGAGTCTTTGCTTTGCTGCCTAAGAGGGGGTGTCTCTTCATGGCTGCTCCATATGTGCAGTGCCATTAACCATTAACCATGCCCTTAACTCTGAGACTCAACAGCACAGAGCTGCTGCAAACCTAAGAGGGGCCAATAAAACTGGGTCTAGGCAGAGATCCTGCAAGGCTTTGTTCAGTCCACTCATCACCTAAGCACAGAATGTTGGTTTCAGATAGCAAGGATCTGGTGCATTAGAGATCAAAAATAGCTTTCTAAAGTTGTTAGCTTTTGGAACTCAGAAGATCCTGGTGTTCACCTGCCAGACCTCAGAGAGCAAACGTGCTTAACAGCTGTGGTATCTTGAAACAACAAGCTTGATATTGTCCATCTGCTCTTCAGGGCATGGTGACCTGCAGAGATGCTTCTCATCACACAAGAGGAATAAAGATCTAGATTTGATACTAGCTTTTCTTCAGCGGGAAAAAAAAAAAAGTGACAGTTGGCTAAGTGCAGGAGGACATTAACTAATGAAAGACTTGCTTATAGATTATAGGTTGTGAAAGGTTTTAATCTATCCAATTTAAGGAGTCCTGGAGCAGTGAGGACTGAGAAAGCAAACAAACACACAAATATGTCAAAGGGGAAAGTGCAAATTTAGTTCCAGCTAGGTCAAGACACAGTTTGAAAGTCTTATGGAAATTTCACTGTCCAGAACCATAAGACACAGTAATTTCTGCCTTTCTCATTTGGTTTATTCTCTTTGAAGTAGGAGAAGCAGGCAAATCTCTACATTCCTGCCAGGATTTTATCAGATTCTTAATCTAGTTTCTGAATCCTATCTGAAGGTCAAAATATCCCAAAGAAAACGATTCATATATTAACAAGGTTCTGACCTCTCTGAAAATCCTGCCTCTATAAGGAGTGAACTGACGATAGAGGCTTCACAACTGACCTTCTTAATTTACAGGAAAAAGCCCTCTTCTCTCATTCTTTGGTACAAGAGCTTTAGTTACTGCAAGAGGAGGAGACTTCTGGCCAGGATTGGGGCATGGCATAGGTGTCTGAAATAGAACAGTAGACAGGGGCTCCTTGGAGAGTTAATGTGGGATGAAGAGCCATGAAGCCGTGAAGGTTTGCAGGGCTTCTTCAAACAATGCATTCCCTTCAATCCATGGAGATTTGTGTCTCATTTTGTGAAAGCACCAAAATGAGACCATGAGACGTTTTTTAAAAAAAGGGAAGGAGAGTGCTTGAACTCTTACTTGAAGTCAATCTTATTTTGTATCACCACTAAAATGCCCTTGCTATGTCCTTGTGGACACAACATTCAGCAAGCAAGCAATTTTGTAATTATTCACTTTGGTGTGTGGTGATATTAAGAAAATTAGAAAATAAATCAGTTAGAAATGCGGGGGAAAAAGGTTTGCTGCAGACTTCTGTCATAATCCCAGATGCAAGTGAGCACTGAAGCTTGCAGAGAGTGAACTGTGCTGAGAATTTAGGATAACTGAGTTTTATTCTTCCTTTATCAGCTTCACTGATATCAGGCTCCACTTTATCAGTAACTCTCAGTTCCTGAGAAATCATTTTGCTGTACTGTAAGGCTCCTCATTTATAAAATGGGGATAATGCCGGCAATCTCCTTTCAAAAGAGGCCTGTAGTGTATCGGAGGAAATTAGTAGATATTGTGATTACACTGTAATACACAAATGGTTCTTTTCTTCTATGTAGCACTGGGGACTAGCAGGACTGAACTGCTGGTTAACACTGCGGTTATGCAAAACAGACAAATTAGACAAAACCCAGATTAGGTTAATTGGCTAGGCAATTCTCTTCCTTTCCTCCACCAAAAGAGGGATATGATACTATCTAGTGTTAGTATAAAACTGCTTTAATCACAGAACTTGCAGGGACCTGTCAAAGCAATTCCTTTGGGAAGGTACTTGCAACTTCCAAGACTGAGTTCTATAGTAACTAGACTATGTTGCTTTTCTCATAGTCCTTTTTCTTTTCTTTTCTTTTCTTTTCTTTTCTTTTCTTTTCTTTTCTTTTCTTTTCTTTTCTTTTCTTTTCTTTTCTTTTCTTTTCTTTTCTTTTCTTTTCTTTTCTTTTCTTTTCTTTTCTTTTCTTTTCTTTTCTTTTCTTTTCTTTTCTTTTCTTTTCTTTTCTTTTCTTTTCTTTTCTTTTCTTTTTTTTTTTCTTTTCTTTTCCAGGACTATGTACTACCTATGCACAATTTTTGTTTTATCATCTGGGTCTATATACTACCTGTATACAACTTCTCCTTCTGAAATGAATGCTAGGGCTTCAAAATAGAGTCCTGATAATTTATTAAATGCTGTATCAGGAAAAGGTGAAAAAAAGCTAAAAAAGCTTAATTCCTTGGGTGTGAATTTTGTAGCTGTTGTAGACTATATGCTAATTATGGAGCAACTGCTAACCAATGGTGCCATTATTCGCTATGATTTGTGATAAGGAGGGGAAAAGAAAGAGAAAGAGGGAGGCAAAGGTGAAATAGAAATTGTTTTGCAAAATTATACTCCAGCTAGTTAGCATACTATCTTTTCTGTATAGTAAACCCTTACTGTGAAAATACCAGTCTCACTGTGCACTCCTAAACTTCCTCTTAGATAAAGTTCCTTTCACTTAAGTGCAAAATATTATTCTCAGAACTAGAAATCATTCCAGAAAAATTAAACACTAGAATCTGATAAATTTTTGTTTTTCAGAGAAAATTTAATGCCAAAATTTATCCTTTTTTTCATTAATAAGTTTTTCCCCTATTTTAAGATATTTATTGGTTTGGTTTGATTATTTTCTTCAGTCCAGTTTCCTATGTTTTTTTCTGGAGAAAATAAAAGAGAAAATATTCCAGGTAATTTGCCATTGAGGGTTGTAGAAGGGTCTGAGAGAGTCCTACATTTCAGGTGGAGTGGCCACCTTCAATCTCAGTAGGATAGAAGCAGGCTGGTAGAGGAAGGGGAGAGGGAAATTATCAGTGGGGGCATACTGAAGAAAGATTGACTAAAAATGTGAAGATCTTTCAGCAAAGCCAAGACAATTTTAAAGATAGTGAAGTGAAAAGACCTCAGATGGTGGACAGAGATTAAGAAATCAGGAGAAAAAGGCAGAAAAAGATCAGAGGAAGTCTAGAAGGATCTAAATTGAAGTGAAAACGTCACACATGATATATTTCCCGGGAGCAAGAGCATGCAATTGACAAATTAGGGCTGCGCACTTAGCATTCTTCTTGGCTGCCAACTTTTGTGATTTGCTTGAAAGTTTTATAGGATATACTGGTGTAATATTTTTTCTGTATTTTTTTCCTGGAAAGCCCCAGTTTCTGTAGTGATGGAATGAAAATAGAATCTAAAACATTATTAAAAATTAAGTAATCTAATAATGGAGATTAATTTCTGACCCTTTGGATTTCAAAAGAAATCCTTGAATATGTGTCTTCAGATCATACCAAGGCCTCAGGAATTTTAAAAAAACAAACAAACAAAAAAAAAACCCACCAAAAACAAACCCCCCAAATATAGGCAAAAAGTTCCAAGTATATTTCTGTGTGCAATTGCTCTTTTGGCACCTGATTCAAGATTTTTTAAATTTAGAATCTGGGAAAGACAGAGACCTATTGTGACCTGAATCTTGGAAAAATGACAGTTTTATTTCTGGTGTCCTGGGAAAAGTGATGTTTGTTAGTATTAGCAACAGGGTATAATTCCTCTGTCAGTCATGTCAACATAAGGAAATGTCAGATAATACCAGGAGGTAGCCAGACTTTTTCAGTAAACACTAAATCAACCCAGCATGAATAATTTATTGCATTTTTATTTTATTAGTTTTGGGGAGTTTTATGATATGCAATCATAATTTTGCCTTCAGATGGAACATTTATTATTAAACACAAATCCCTTCTTGCTTTTCTGAAACTTATCTTCTCATCACGCATTCATCCAGCTGCCCTTCAGAGAATCTCTCTTGTCAAATAAAACACATAGCACATATCATTTAATTATTATTTCCTAATTTGCTTAGGTTCTTTGCTGCTCTTTTGGAAAAGTGGGGTTGGAGGTGGGAAGAGAAGTAGAGACAAAAGCAATTGATATGCCTGTCAGAAGATGGTGAGCCAGGGAGATATTGATATTAAATATATGCCTTGTGCTATAAGGGAAAGTAAAAAAACCAAAACTTTAAACTATTGCCTCAGAGAATGTAATTTTTTTTTATAGGCTGCTGAATAATGTCCCCTAGGGGCACTTTGGAGTAATTTATCAGGTGTCAGAGGAAAGTGTAGGCCTCTAGGGGACATTATTTCACAAGGCTGAGGAAGGGAAACCATGGTATAAGGTATTCTGCTCCCCTCCATTGCCATTGCTCTCTTCCCTTTATAATTCTCAACAAAACTCTTGCAAACCACAGGGGGCTGCAGTCAGGCTCAATGGGTCAGGCACTTGGATGAAGATCACCAGAAACATCTTCTGATCCTTTGAATCAATGAAGGTGCTCACTTCAGCTGTTTGTTCAGGTGAAAGCTGCTGCTCTGGTTCAATCTCATTTTGGTTCATGTTGTGTGACAACACAAAATTAGTCTTTCAGGCTCCCTGATCTGTGCTATAACTTCTTTCATGTGGATACGACAGAAGCAGAAATTTAGTGCCCTGAGCTTTTAATTTTATCTTTAGAGGGAAAGCAGATACACTCTAGGAAGCTTTGTCAGCACTAAAGATTAATCCAGTCACACCCAAGCTGTTCAGCAGCACACAGAACACCTTTCACCTCATTATACTAACTGCCTCAGAAAAAAAATTCCTCACACGAATTCAAATCCAACTAAAACATATTTAAGCTCATTAGTGGAGTAATTGAAAGCCCACACAATATTTCTGTTAGTAAACGTGAAGCTGAAGTATTTATGGAAACAATGCAGAGGCACACTAATGAATTCACTCTGTATCCACACCTAAATGTAGAGTTAGAAAGCTCTCATAATTCACAGCAATGTTTCAAAGAGCCAGCCAGAATATTTCAGATTACTCAACAGTATGTAAAAGTAGCAACTGACAGTGGAAGCAACATATTACAACCACTCTGTTTCTAAAGATGGGGAAAGGTAAAAGTTTTCCATGAAAGGGATGTTCAAGTAATTAAGCAGAATTTGGGACCTGGGACACACTCTTCCTAGGTTTTTATAGACAAATGGCTCAAACACTTGGCTGAAGGGTCATGGTTATTTTCTCTGACTCAAGTAATTCAGAATTCTTTTTTGCAGCGTTAGACAGTTACCTCAGAAAAGGTCATCCTGCCATACCAGCAGAGGTTACCAAAAGGGAGCAACATTAGAAGTGAAGAGCACATTTAGAAACTCAAATGAAATTAATTTGGAAAAGGGAGTCTGCTATTTTCCTGGCAGAACAGATGTCAGATTCAGCCATATGCTGTCCTTTCTTGAGAGTTACAAGTGGGATTTTCCATTTATTTCCAGGCAGTGAAATCTGTGTAAATTATAATGAAGGGATCCTATAGAGGTTAACAGATGCCCACTCCTTTTTTCTGTGAGAGCTAATGTGAGCTAAGATAAACAGGATCCTCAGTGACTTACTAGCAATTTTGTCCCTGTTTGCAGCTCAGAGCCCTTATGCCAGGCTGAAACTCACATGTTCTGCAGAAACTTGGTGTCCTTCCACACAGGATAGTTTTATGTCCAGAAGGTCATGCTGGAATGACAAAAACTCCGGGCACTGCCTGAAGTTATGTTTGCCCATACTTTGTAATTGGCTGGCCAAAGCAAACTTCAACATGCTGTTTCAAGTTCTTCTGTCAAAAAAATCTTTGTGCTCTGGTAAGAGAAGTGTGGAATCAGCTAACAGCTGACAAGACTATTCTAATATTCTAACCAAAAGAAAGAATCTGAAATGAGATGAAATGAAATGAAATGAAATGAAATGGGCGTCACCACCCATAGAAACTGTATATACGCTGATATATCAGTTTGTACAGAAGAGTGTCTCAGCATTAGTTTAAGGCAAAATTTATGCATTATTAAAAAAGTTTAAACACATATAACTCAAGTGTTTCCCCGCCTCAGTGCTTGAACTTGTTGTGGATATTCTCAAGAGATAAGGAATGGTTATCTACCAGAATTTCAAGTATCTCTCTTATCATGAAGGTTGAAAAAAATAGTTTAATTCCCAAGGGAGAGAAAGGGAGAACTGCATTTACCAATTCTAGAAAAATGAACTAAAGTAACATCTATCAACTCACCAAAGACACAGACACAGTTCACCTATGTTTAGAGAATCTCCCTGGCAAACCCTTTACCCAGTTAGCAAACATTGGAAATACCTTTTACTGTGTGAAAGGGATACAGAAGAATTGTTTCCTTCTTGTAAAGTGAGGAAACTTTTTTGAAAACATATTAGCAAAGTAATCATCAAGCTTCTAGATTCTGAACTGGAAGAGTGAGGAAATATTTTGGAACAAAAATTTCCATGAAGCATGCACAAGGTAAGGAAAAGCAGAATGATTCAAGGTGACTTTTGCAGTAATATCCAGGATTTTTTTTCATATGCAGATTAAGAACAAGGGGTGCAAAAATCACTAGTGATCAGAAAATATTGTCTCCTTGGTGAGAAAATAAGCAGAAAACAAAAAAGTAAAAAAGTAACATAGATATGTAATGGGGGCGTTTCCTAAAGCAGAGGTCTGACATTTTGTCATTTTCTGGGTATTGCACATAAAGCAAAGGAAAAAGAAGGCTAGAAAGACTGGATAGCCTAGAAAGACATGGAGATGTTGAATTTTGGAATGCTCGACTAAAGGATAGAACACAGTTGCATCCTTTCAGTTTGTGCTACCAAAATCAGATAAAAGCATTGCTCACCAACCTGAGACACCCTGCTTCTTTAAAAGCTGAGCCTGGACTGAAAGTGTACTGTGTGAAGAATGACAAATCCATTACTGAAAAGGAAAGTAAAACCCATCCAGCAAGAAAACAACTTTTAGCTTACAATGACCCCAAGAGAAATAAAATGAGAAGTCAGTTATAGCTTCAAATAGCAACATGATTTTATTGTCTAGAAATATGTTTTATCATTTAGCAATATATATGTATGATAAAAGATCTTAGATAAGTGCCACAGATTTCTGGTACATGAAAAAAAATTAGCAAAAACTAGTTTATTATTTAGTTACATTTTACTCTCCACAATTAGGAGTCTAAAAGCAGAATACTAGCAGTCTAGTAAATATCAGCAGTCCAGAATCCAGGCTATGCATCCCATTAGCGAACTCATTGGAAAGAGGAAAGCTTGAGCAGTGTTACTTGAATTTTTCTCTCTTCCAGGTATCAGCTATATACTTTGCAAATATATATTTAGCCAGCCTGAAATTAGTTCTCGCTTACAGAAAGTATTCAAAAGATTTTTAAATACCAGAAAAGGAAAAAAATCCTACTCTTTAAAAACGTTGCATATTAAATGAGTTCATAAATATATGACTGCTCTAATTTTGCATCTCCATTTTATTTAAGAGAACCCCAATTGTTCTCTTTAGGTTTGATGGTGTAACATTAAGAAGAGAGCAGAATTTCTTCTTATGTTTCAACATCACCAACTGATTAAAATTTCCCCTGGCTCCTGAGATTTACCCTCTTACAGCTAAAATTTCTGAATATGGTTTTAAGATTGAATAGACTCAGACAGTGAGCAGGTGATCAAGAAGTTAATTTGTTTGCAGAAAATCCCCAAAAACAACAAATACTAAGTATGGCATCAAGTCTGGTGGTACAGCCACATCCAGATCTGCTAGGTTTATTATTCCTTTACCATGATGAATTGCTAGTCATCATTCCTGGAGGTTTTTGCAGGCATGGATATTTCATTGTTTACCAGGAGAACAAAAGCTTTTACTTGTTATAGGCATCCATATGAGGTCATTACAGACAATGAAAAGCAGCTTATTTTACTAAAATCTATAAATTCTGTGGAATAACATGTAAGAGTGCTCTCTACTGTTGAAAGGGAAATGAAAGAATAGATTTTTCTTTATCTTTGCTTGAAAAACTTTCAAAGAGTAATGAAGGAAGAGACTGACAGATTGCACTGCTTTGGAGAGCTTCAAGGCTAAAGACTGAAAAACTCAAAATTTTCGTCCTGTAAAATCTTCTCTGAGCTTTCCTGCTGTAACTCCAGATAGCTTAAATAAGTAGAACATGCAAAAATTACCCTGAGACCTAAAAAGGAGAGTGGAATAAAATGCAAATCAAATGCACAATGGTACTAAATGCACAATTTTTTGTGTGCTTGAAGAATACAGAATCATTAGTCACCTCTACTATCAGGCAAGGGAATGCTGTCCTCATCCTGTCAAAATGAGCAGTAGCAGAAATTTGCCAAATGTTCATTGATATTTAGGAAAAAAAGGCTGATATGAACATTGATTCATGACACCGAGCAGCATCAAAACCTCAGTGTGATCCCTTCAGAAAGACTAAAAGTCAAAAGTCATACTCATTCCTAGAAAAGAAGCACAGTAAATACTTTTAAAAATCACCACATAGAAATATCAGATTTCAGGCTTCTTTGGAGACCACAGCCAGCACTGCATTCCAGGGTATTTTAGTTTTAGAACTCTGGTTTCCCATACATATATTTGTCATGAGTATTACCAGTGTAGTAATCAGCATTTGACTCAATTTTTCTAATACCCAATGTAAACCTGAAGAGAAAACTTAAGCATGATCCTCTGCAACCACTGTATGGGCCAGGAGATTTCTTAGACCTGCAGTGATTAAATAACAAATTATGTTGCATTTGGGAAAGCATTTTCCCTTCTTCTTCCCTTTCCCTTCTTTTCCTTCTTTTCCCTTTCCCTCCCTCGTCAATAAATGGTTACCTTAGAAGTACCAGAGTGCAGCTCAGAGTGTATGAACATGAGAATAAGTAAATTTTGCTCACTTATGAAGTACTGCAAAGTTGTGCTTTATTAGCAGAACTGCTGATTTTGGCTTGTCTGCAGTGGGCTGGGTTAGAGGGAGTCCTAAACTGGCTTCTGTACCATTTGATACACAGCTGTTGGGCTCTGAGTTCACCTCTCTAAACCTTGTTTCAGGCCTCTTCCTAGGTCACACCCAGACAGTGCCAGTCCTGTGACATGTGGAAATAGGATAGGCTGAACCATCAGTCTGTGGCAGGACTCCAGCAAGGCACAGTGTCTGTCTTTGGCATGAAGAGAGGAGAGAGAAGAAGGGTCAGATGAGCATCTTGACTGATGAGATGGCCTTTCTTACTTTCTTGCTGGGGAAGTAAAGCCAACTTTGTAGAGCTTTCATTTTTTTTTTAAAGTTTAATTTCCTTCCTTATTTCTCTCTCTCACCTAAATTATGGGAGGACAGTCACCTGCAGAAGAAATGAAGCTGCAAACCTGCTGAACAGCAGTTCTGACTTACAAGATGGGAAGATGTAGCCTGTACCAAACTGCCTGTCAAAGAAAACCCCACATTTGCTTCACATGGTGAAAGAAACAAAGTGGGAATGGTCTAATAAGAGCTGTCTTTGGTCCTGAAAATCTGCTGGGAGCTGCCTTTGTTACCACAGTGGCTGGAGATGTCTCAAGCAGAACACACCCTGCTTCATCCCTTGTGCCTCTCTCCAGAGATAGTAGAGATGTAAAAAAATCCTGTGTCCAAGTGTCTCAAGGGCTTTTAATTCACTTTAAAATTGCTTTCAAACCCGACACTTAGAGTGTAGTCATTTCCCTGTGATGTTCTCTCTGTCTTTGCAGGTGTGTATTTGTACCATTCCTCCATGCTCAAGCATGAATCTTTTATTGATATTTGATATTGATGCTATTGATATTTACCCTACTGTGAAAATGCCAAAAATCATTGTGATGGTGCCAAAAATCATTACTTCGTGGTTGGAAAGGGCTCTATTCAGAGATATAGTGGAGATAACTGTGGCACTGCAGAAAACTTCTATGAGCTATTGGCTTTTACAAAACTCTCAGAATTTACTGTCTAATATGCCTCACAGGCAGACTAAAATTAACTTACCTCAGATAACAGAAACGCCAGACAGAGCCAATGATTCCTCACAGTGCATGTGTTTTTCTCTTGCACAATAACCTGACTATAAGCTACAAGTCAAAAATGAGTCTGATCCTAAATTCATGTGGCTATGCACCTAATGAAGATAAAACTCTGGCTCACAGTGATTAAATTTCAATGAAATATTGAAGAATGCTTAACTGTCTTCAATACTTCAGCTGTAGAAAAGAATTTATTCTGTCATGACTGAAATTCATAACCATGTTTCAGAAAATGAGTAAATCTTTAATGGCCATGCTGGCAACATTTTGCAGTTCCACAGGAAAGGTGAATGAACAGAAGAGTTTCCTGCGTGATTTCTCACTCTATAGAGTAAATATGTGGTAGCCTGCCACAGATTTCACTCAGGTCTTTTTTCCTTATGTGCACTCTGGGTTTGTTGGCAAATACTGGCCTCTTTATTCTC
The DNA here is from genome assembly GCF_963513975.1 of Fringilla coelebs. Classification (NCBI taxonomy): domain Eukaryota; kingdom Metazoa; phylum Chordata; class Aves; order Passeriformes; family Fringillidae; genus Fringilla; species Fringilla coelebs. The sequence continues at coordinate 85,828,017 of NC_140030.1, forward strand.
TAAAGTGTCCAGAACTTTCATAGTTATATTTCTGGTTCCACTGCTATGTGGATATTTTTTTTTTACCTTGCTATGGAATGAATCACTCCACCCTCCCTCCAGCACGAAGACAAATGTGACTGCTGCTCCTGAACATATGGTAGAGCCTAAAAAAAGAGTTATCTTGTAGGAGTGTATCTGTATGCATCACTTATCACACCGTCCCCAACGGAGAATTTAAGAGATGATAGCTTCTCTTTTTCTTTCTCAAACTGCTCATGTTCAGCATTTCTCTGTCTACTGCTTTCCAACACACTCATGATTCCTCGAGAGAGGAAAGCCCACTCCCAGTACAACTGGCCTTTTACATATTGCTCAGCAAGCTTGGATCTGCTCTACTTTCAGGGACAAGTTTTATATGGTTCAAAAGCAAACACACAGAAGTTTTCCTCCTTTCTGTGTTCATAATTTCTCTAGGACATTATAGAACACTTTCTTGGCTCTGAAGAGAACAACCTCTAATCATATGAAGAGACAGATTTTCGAAGCTACAAATATCTACACTGCTGCTCTCAGTTATCACCATAATATTTTATCCCAAAGCAATCTTCTCAGATTACAAAGTCTGTCTCCCTCAAGAAGCTGTTGGCATCTTCAGAGTGACCCATGTGATGACACAAAGGGTCAGTTTTCATTGAACATTCACTAGTGTCAGGAAAATACTTTGAGGATTTCTGAAAGCTTTAACCAATATTCAGCAGTATTTAACTAGAATAGTCTCTAATGGAAATGCTTTCTATTACTCAAGAGACGGCTATCGTGAGTTGAAGGAACAACTGGCTCCATTTTTGTCTATAAGAAAATCCTGTACAGGTAGAGATGGCTCCTCCAATGGTTCTGGCTAAAACAGATTTAAAGCTTGGTAGAGAAATGGCTGCTGCACTTGCCCACTCAAAAGTTTAAGTATATGGGTCAATGTGACCATAAAAGAAAATGCAGAAGAAATGCAAAGGCATGGGCATTTCCATCTTGTTTTAAATTAGAGTAGAGTCATGGGTATGTGCACAGGGGCCCTAGTGAGCTCTCTGGTACTGAGACTGCTCACCCACTCACAAGCACACTATGTGTTAATAATTCCTTCAGTGATGTTTCCTTCAGCAATTGTTTTAAGGCTGAGCTTGTGCTCACTAAACCTGGCCTAATCGGAACCACTGCACTGACCCTGTGATTATTTCTTCAAAGAAATCTGCTCTTGCAATGTTTCAGCCCTAGCCTTCCTGGCTTTGCAATGCTTGAGGCCTTCACACTGGCATATCAAAAACAGCAGCAAAGCAGCAAAGCAGAAGCAAAGAGGGAGATGCTGATGAATGGCTGCAGGGACCACTGAGCATCCCAGTCAGCAATACACCCCGAAAGACACATCTAGACCAAACCTCTTCCACAATGAACCACAGCACACAAGGCAGCCTGAAAGGCAGAGGTGTGTCTGCAGTACTCAAAATATTCTTGGACGGGACAATCCAAGGGACTGGCTAGTGGAGAACATCCCTGTGTGATGCAAGAAAGTGAAGCAAGAAAGAAGTATACATTTTTATATTTTTATGTCTCAGATGCAGTCTAATGTAAAGTTTCATAATATTCTCTTAGTTTAGTCAAGCACAAGTGCTTTTTTGCAAGCTGTATCTTGCTGAGATAAAATCAATTCACAAAACTTCAATGGAACAGGGTAGGAGACGCTTTGTGGATCATAGCTTAATTGTGAGAGAATAAACAAGGATAGAGAGAGACTTTGATACCTCCATGTGCTTTCTGCACCTGTGGACACTGCTTAAGGTTTTTTAGGGTCTGTCCTACCAGACTTCCAGACAACCAGCAGTCTCTGAAATGGTCAGTACCTGTTTCCACCAGACTTACTTTCAGCAACATTTAGGAAGGGCTGGTACTTGGAGACAAGTACTGACTGAAAGCTTGACAGCCCTTACCACATCAGTTGTAAAGGCTCTGCTTGCTTAGCTCTCAAGGAAGGCAAGGCCATGTAGTACCTTTTTGGATACAGCCATAGAAGATCCATTTGACTGCTGTGTTGTGACTGCCAGTTAAAGTAATGAGCATTCACTCACAAAAGTTAAGGCAACTGAAACCTTAATGCATAATGTAGCACTGCCTTACACAGAAATGTTCAGCTTTATTGAACCTGCTGACTTCACAGAATACTTTGATTGACAGTTTGACTGCTTTTATGATCTTGCCTTTGTGGGAAGGGGTGGTTCCCAAATGTTAATAGCAGTATGGGTAGTCATGATCACCCAGTCTGACTTTCTGTTCAGCAAAGTCTCTGGGGACTTTATCCAGGGATTCTTCCACTGATCCACAGCACTGTGGTTTACTGGACATGGAGACTTAAGGATTTCTCAGGGGATGAAAAGTTGCTGACTCTAGGTCTGTCTACTGGTTCATACCACAACATCAAAATGTCACAGCTCATTTCCACTTTGGATGTATAGATCCTCACTTCAGCCTGAGAAAGCTAAAGAGGGGTTTACACATCTGCATACAAAGAAAAAACAGCAAGCAAAGAACAGACTTTGAGGTAGGATGGAGACATAGTCTATTTAAAGCTGTTGAGAATTATTAAAATTCTGAAATTTACTTTTGGAAGAATCAGAGGATGGTATGAACTTCTATACTTGTGGAGAGGAGGCAAGGTGTTGTGGAGATTTGGAATATTAAAAATAATCTCATGGGTGATGGGTGGTCTGCTACTGGCCAAGATGACTTGCTAAATAGTTAATGGTTTTTCTATAAAATAATTTTTATAAAATGATTGAAGAACAGACTTGAGAAAGCCCAGGTGGTCACAGACAACCTGTCCAAGGCCAGGATAAACATGAAGACAAGTATCAAGAGTTTAATTATGGGAAAATACCTAGGATAACTGGTTGAAATTGAAGGGGATACAAAGACAACATGGAAAGAGGAAGACCATGATATCTCATGCATAAAAGGTATTTAAAGCCAGTTCTAGAGTGTCTAAAGAAAGTTGTGTTTCTCTATCCAGTCACTTCCACTTGAAACACGTCTGTGACTGTGAGGTACTTCTGTGTGTTATTATCACTGTTAAAAGTGACGTAGAAAAAGTCCCCTAAGATTTGGCAGCTTTTTCAGAAGGTCACAGGACCACATGAACACAGAAGAATGTAAAACCAGTTCAGCTGAGTTTTAGTTTCTGCAGTTTTAGTTTCTGCAGTACAACTCAGTCCTAAAGTGGTTCTACTATCACACGTGTCAGGGAAGCCAGCACCGTTCAGCCCAAGGGTTTATGCAGCAGATCTTTCATGCTTTCATGACAAGCCATTTTCAAAACTTTTGTTGGGTAGATGAAACAAAGGTGACCTTTATCCTTTTCTTTTCTCCATTTAAGGTCAGCAGCAGTTCTCTGATCTACTGACAATGGCACATGACGCCCATGGAGAATATTCCATTGTTACCAACGATTAATAGGTGCCATGCACTCCCCTCAGGGTCACAGCTACTCAACACCTGAGAATTTGAGAGTGATGGAACACCCTGGGTACAGATAAACTCATTAATCCTTCAAGCCAACAAAAATCACCAGCTCTCTAGGAGGTTCTTCACAAGTCACAGTATCATTTTCAGTATCATCAGCAAGGGTGTCACAAGAGTGGGGAAAGCAGATCACTGATAGGAGGTACTGGAGGAGTAGTTTAAGACTGGTTATCATCACTTCTAAACTCAGTTCGTTGTTGTTCACTTTGCAGAAAGAAAATGTCAGAAAGGCAATAATTTATTGTCCAGTCTATCTGTGTCTGTGGCAGACATTTCATTTGCAGTTGTGCTGAGAAGTGCACTCTGAAGCACACGACTTACCCCAAAAACAGCAGTATAACAACATCACGAACCAGCTTCCAAAAGGGCTGCCTGTGGGAGTAGTGTATCAGTCACTTGGAGATATAGCTGCTGATTTTAGCCACCAAAAGCTTTTATTTCTGGCAGCTCTGTAGAAAAAAAATCATGCATCAAAGAGAGTTGGACTATGTTTAGGCTAATGGATTGTCAAGAAATGGCTCAGCCACAAAAGCTCAGCCTTCCTGCCTGCTCAGAGCTCCAAATCACTATGTAGAGACAGTCTTGCCCCTATCCTGGCAAGGTGAGGGGCCAACCATGGTGAATCCAACTCTTGGGTCCACCTGAGATGTGGCCCCCAGAAAAGTGAGAGTGGCTCTCACCTACTCCAGCTGGGTGTGGGAGCTGGCAGGAGGAGGAAAGGCAACCCTCCTTGAGCTGCCTTCTGCAGCCATGGTCTGAACTTGGAACTTGGGGTACAGAAACCTCTCCAGGGGAGCCAGGCAGTCTGTTTGTGTAGGCTGACAACTACACTCGACTTCTTTGTAAACAAAACAGAAGGCATGTGAGATTGCCAAAATACTAACTCTCTGCTACACACTGTAATTTTCAGCTGTGAAGTTGAACAGAGCTTTTCTGGATTCATAACAGAAAAGTATCTTGTAGTTCTCAGAAGCTGCAGTTTATTAAAAAGAAATTTGAAATGAAGTAGCTTTGTTTGCATCTTTTGATCATAATAAGAGTATTCATAGGTTCAAGAAAAAAAGTTAGCCTATTTTCAAAACCAGAACTTAAGAAGCTTGTTATTCAGTGAAAACCTTTAAAATATTAATGGAATAGAATATTATTTCCTATATATTTTTCTTACGCCTTCCATAATTTCACTTTTCATTTTGTGGGGAATAGATCTACAATTTTCTGAGATGTTCTACCTATAGACATTTAGAATTAACAGCAGCCTCATTAAGAAAACCTTGAATATTTCATTGAATAGTCAGTCTCTGCAGTGTTTTGGTGCTTATCCAGATCTGATTGAACAGCACTTAAATTTCCATAGTTTCTAAGGATGAAAAATAGGACTGAAACCCACAGAAAAGTCTGTTCTGCTTCCATTCCTGGCCTGCTCTACAGCAGAAGAGAGCACCTCATTTTACCTCTGTGGTGGAGTAGAGAATATAGTGGATTTTTAGGGAACTCTCTATGTTAACCCATCCTTGGAAGCAGCATTGAATTTCTAATCTCCAAGTCCTCACTGAAGGTCATTCTACTTGTGATTATCTCAGCTGCAGTTACCACATTTGTGATAGACACAGGTATAAGGGAAATCCTATATTGGCTTATGAGACTGTTTTCTATGTATATATTCATCTATCTGTGCTCAGTAAAATATTGGCTATCAAAAGAGGTATCTAAATATAGTGGGTGAGAAGAAACAGCAGAAGGATAAACAGGCAGTCAAATCATAAAACACAGGCTCAAATGATTTATCTAACATTTATCTAACATTTTTAAAGAAGAACTCGATGACAGAAAAGTCAACAGTCGTAGATCACACAGTTCACTAGTTAGCAAAAAGCTTGCAGATCTGCAAGCTTGATAATTCTGAATAGAAAATAAAAGCAGAGAAATTTCAGTCTGCCCATAAATTAAATCACAAGTGGGAGAAGAGGATCCAGTCCTGACATGAGGTCTGTTGTGACTTAACACTACTAAGCTCTTGATTTGTAGAAAAATCCAGAAGGGAAAAAAATGAAAAGAAGGAATACATTAAGCAAAGTTGGGAACAGAAAGAGGGGGTAAAGATAAAGAAGATTTTTTTCCCCCCAAATTGATCTCTCTGCCTTCATGTACCTTTCTGTGTGCTCATGTCACCCTTTTCAGATTTTATCTTCCATCTTCATTCCTCTGCCTTTAGCTAAATGTTGCGCAGCTCTCTGCCTTTTTGAACTGCCATTGAAACAAGGCGTAAGAGCCAGCACTGCAGCTAAACAGCAACGCGTGTCACCTGCTGAGCAGGGCTGTCACTGCCAGCAAAAAGGCAAGACATCACACACTCAAAATTGGGCAAAACAGCTCAGAGTATGTAAGAGGGCCTTTTTGTTTCACCCGTAGCAAGGAGGGTGCAGTTGGGATGGTACAAGTGCGGTATCTACTGCTGCTGTCAGGGAAAGGCTGACAAATGTGATGACTCCCGGGGCAGAAACTTCAGCTGGAGGTTTTTAGCTCCTGCAGCTGTGACTGTGTGAGGCAGAGCTGTTTGGTTTGTGTCTGGCAGATGGACTCGTTACCTGTGCCAAACAATCTCCCCCCAAAGGAGCCTGTGTAAAGTATTTTGCATTACTTGGATGTCTCCTGGACCACGTGTTCAAAGCTCCTACATGCAGCATTGGATGCTAGTAAACCCATGGTTCACTTTGACTGTAAAGTGGATTGGATATCTCAAATTAAACATAATTTTAGTATTAAAATAGGAGGTTCTGCTAGATCAATTTTTTCTTGTCTCTTGTAAGAAAAATAAAAATGAAAGCTATAGATGTGCAGATCCACAATGTTCTTCCTCTTCCTGGCACCTGTGAGGGGGGCTCTGCTCCCAGCCCTTGCTCTGCCCCTCCGCCATGTCCTCTGCTCCTTTTCCACTCATCCATGAGCAGCTGCCTCCTCTTCCTGCACACTCCAACCATTCCTTTGCCACTGAAGGAAGTGAAAGCAGGGACAATATGGGCTGGAGGGAACCACCCTCTCTGGTGAGGGGGGAGAGAGCAAAGTGAATGTGGTGAACTTACAGAGTCTTACATCCAGGAGGAGAGTAACTCCTCAAGCGGTATGATGTATGGTGGAAATGGGACTGTCATTCCAAAAGCTGTAACATCCACAAAGAGATTGATAGCAACATTTTCACATTTCCATATGAAATGTTTTTGGTTTTTTTTTCCAATAAGCAAACGAAACAACTGTTATGGAGAATTTTCAGTCTACAGAAACAGATGTTGCAATACTGGAATTTCCCAGGGGAGAGGTATTCCAGTGTTTGTTCCATTTTAAACAGGGCTAGAAAATAAAAGTGAGTTGATGCATGGTTTGTTTCTTCGGAGCCATTGCAGAGGCAGGTGTTTGGAGGGTGTGCTAGACAGATGTTGCACATTGCTGCAATGACTGTAAGACCAATTACCGTAGATCTCGGATTTTTAAATCAGTTTTTAAATCTTATCCTTGTTCGATGTTAAGAAGAGTCAATTTCATTGTGGTTCTGTCCCATTATATGCCAGATTAAGGTTTGCTTTGGCTAAACTGAGGTACTAGCTTCAAAATTTCCCCACAATAACATCTTTTGTTTGGGAACTAGTAAATGTGACCTGATTTTAAAACCAGCCTGCAGCACTTTTGGTTATATGCCTCCCTGTCATCAGCAAGCTTCACTGGGGTTAAGCAGAGGAGAAGAAAACGGCAGGAGCCAGGAAAACGCAGATCATGTCCTCAGGACTTAAAGTAGGAGGGACTCCTATAAGTTTCTATGGCTTTTCTTTGACTCCCTTTGCTACCTTAAAACCACAGAAAGTTTCTGGACTGAAATCAAATAAAGAGGGTAGAAAACAGGTTTCAACCTAGTGCAGGCATACATGGTTTCACTAAGTAATGGGCATGAATCTCAGCAAGCACGTTAACCCAGCTTTTAAATGGGGAGGTACAGGGAGCAGCAAACTGTCAGGAGCTGTGACAGAATGGAAGCTGTTTAAGAACTAAGAAATAAAGGATTTAGTTTGAAAAATACTCCAGCATAATTGGTTAATTAATCCACGGCCAATAAATTTTCTATGAAAGAGCACAAAGAAGGAAATATCCATGAAAGAGGCCAAATAGGGAAAAAGAGGAAAGGTGAATAAAAAAAAATGATACTCTGTTATAGTGAGAAAAAACCTTACCTCCTGAAAAAACAAACAGCTAAAACCTCATATGCTTTCACTAGGCAGAGTTTGTGTAGCACAAGGTCTTCACCCCACACCAACCTATTGTTGTACAAAAGTGCAGTACAGTGCCCTGAAATGGGACTGCTGCAGTCCCTCAGGCTTTTGTTAATACTCTTCACAAGTGGGAATCCTGCTCCCAGTGTTCATTTCATCTTTCCCCTTGCAAAGAGTTCTTCACCTCATAGAAATTGCCATTGTCCCCAGAGGAAAAAAAAAAAGCAGCAAACAATTTAAACTACCAGCCATACATATAGACTTGCGTGCTCGGTGGGGGTCATACCCCTAGGCAAATCATACAAGTGCACTTCTGCACTGCTTTTTTCTAGCAAAGAGATTGCAGCATTTCTAGTGCCACTGCGAGCGCAGGAGGTTTGTCTGACACCACCCAGAGAAGACAGAGCTGTCCCTGCCCCTTTCTTCAGCCAGCAGCCTGTGACAGCAGCCAGCCTGGGCTTTATGAGTCCCTGGGCTGCAGGGGCCAGGCTCTGAAGGTGACTCCAGGTGGCTGTTCCTTCTTCTGCCTGCTCAGGGGCTGCCACGTCATTGACTGAAACAGCAACCAGAGGAGGCTGCAAGGATCCAGGGGTTGAGGAGAGAAGCAGGGGTCCTCTTGGTTTTGTTTCCCGCTCAGCTCACAAGAACATTTGGCCGCCTTTCAGGGCTAAAAGGGAAGAGGCACAGAGAGATAGGACAGTTCCAAGCCAATTTCTTTTCTTTTCCCCTCTCCTACTGCCCAAACTTGGCAGCACAGTTAAATTCCTCCTCATGGCACTTCCAGGCTGTGAAAATCCACACTGCAGCAGAGAGAAGAGCAGGCATCAAGCTAGTGACACATCCTCACCTGAGAGTAACCAAGCTGAAACTCTGCCTCCACGCACCCAAATTAGCCAGATTCAAGTCCATTTGGGCACTGCCAGCCGTCCCAAGCCTGCAGTTCAAGGAGCGTGGGGGCTGTGCTTGTTTCTCATTCCGAGCCAGCCTTCTGGAGCAGAGGCGTGCCCCACGCTCCCAGCGCCAGCACAAGGACTGATTCATCCAGCCTGACTCTCTGAGGCAATCTGCCAGACGACAGAGCTGCTGGTGGGGTGTCTTGATGCTGTCAGCTGCCCATATGTCTACTGGGCAGCTACTGCCTGTGCAATCCCCACTCTGAGAAAAATTCAGAGCACGGTTTGGGATATCTGCATAAGAGCCAATTAGTTCCACAAACTAAGCCGATTAAATAAACAGATAATTAAAAAAAAAAAAAAAAGTATTGGGTTGAGCAAATAGCACTTTTATTTGTTTTCTAGTCAAAATGAAGTAAATTATGAAACAATAAATATATTACAACACTTAGACAAATTCAAAGTGATGGAAGAGGAAGGGGAGGGACGACAGATGGGCAAATACAGTATGAATTCACACCTAGTGCTGGCTGTCTCAAACTGTTCATCTCTGCAAATAAACTAATCTGTAAACCAGGAGCAGCTGAACAAAAGAGGCTTAGGGCATAGCCTCACCTTGCTGTCTCCAGGGATTTTTCAGCCTCCTTAAAGCTTTCCCATCCAAGGATTCCAGACCAACATCTCTCTTCCTTGCCCAGCACAAGTGACTCCATCTCTGCTGTTGTGGCACACAGGTGATTTTGTTTCCACTCTACGGTGCCCTTTGCCAAAACCTGCTTCCTTTCTGGCCAGAGCCACTTTATTGGATTCTTGACAAATGTCCTAGGACCTAATATGATCATTCTGTGACTCTGAGAGGTCAGTAGGGCTGTGACAATATGGCAGATCAGCCTGCTGGCTGGGCTGCTTTTCTCTGCTATGAAAATCACAACATTTCATTTTAAACATATGCAATTCTCATTGGCCTTATAGTGTCAAGGTTTCTTTAGATGAAAGTACTAGTCTGCTATTCTCAGCTAGGGCTGGATTACCATTTTACTAGGCCCTATAGAGATTATTATGGATTACAGGGTGCATGTCTGTACTGTCCTCATATTAGACTGCGAAACAAGAAATATTTGGGGGAAAGGGTGGCATGACAATGAAATAACCCATATCTTGTTTTCAAAGACATCCGTTACTTCATAATTTCTTTCTTTACTAGTCAAAATGTAAGCTACATTTCTCCTGGGTCCTTTTAAGAACAAAGAAATGATAAATTACTTGTAGTACAAGCCTTCATTGAAAACCTACAAGTACAGCACTCAAAAAGTTACATGGAGCATGAATCTGATTTCTGCCTCAAATTTTGAGTTCCTCAGCTTGTCTGAATTCTCTTCTTTCATCTTTCCCTAACCAAAGCATTAACACAAAGACTGTTCACCATCAATATCCCAACTGAAGCCCCCAAAATAGGTTTAAATGAGAAGAAAGTGTTGCATTCAGCTTGCACTCTATCATCTGAAAAGAGACTTTTTCTCACTCTGAGTGCAAATGTTTTGCTCAGAAAACCTGCCTTTTACAGGCAACTCCAAAAATAACCAGACTTGTAAGGGCTAAAGCTAATGAAGACTTTATAATTTATTTATTCCAGCGCATTCTTCTCTTTATTTTTTTTAAATTTTTCCAGTGCTGTGTCTTTTTCCAGTTCTATATTTTAAGTCATTTCTCTAGGAAAACAAGCTATACCATTGCTATTATGTGTAAGGGTTAATCAGTTCCATCATTGTACAAAAACGTAGATTTTCTTCTGAAAATAGCCTGAGCCTACAAGCAGAAATCCTGGTGTGAAAGAGAAAGGGTATAATAGAAAATTCAGAGCAAGCAATTAGGTAGGTAAGTCTGCAGCTATGCCAGTGAAATAAGGCACTATGTTCTGGCTGTGCTTGTAATTTTGACTTATTCTTTCCCTGTCATCCTCTTTGTCCTGTCTCATGTATTTGATAGATAAAATATTCCTACATAACCAAATGAATATAATTGCTTGCACAACCCTCAAAACAATATTCACAGTCAGAGCTCAACTGTTCAGCACTGGAAAGACAAGGAGCCTACTGCAGGAGGAGCAAGAGCTCACTTTGAAGACCCTCCTACCAAGAATCTAAAACCACATCAGCTTTGAAATGGGTAAAAAGGCTGTCCAATGACTTCAGATGGGAGCTGTTTGGGGTGGGGTGTCAGAAAGCTGGGGAGGTAGGAGCTGTCAAGGCACCCTCTTTCACCTGCCTACAGCCTGGAACCTGCGCGTGAGCAAGTGGGAGCTCAGCTGAGCAGAATGATCTCAAACTGGCAAGGCAAATTTTAGTAATATGGGGTTTTAGAGCACAATGGGCTTTTAAACATTTTTTCATTTGTAACACTCTTGGAAAACACCTGTGGATAAAAAAAAAATCATCCTCTCCTTCAAGCAGGTATTTTTCAGCCATTAGTTTTGCTATTGGTTCAACACCCTTGGAGGAGATTTCTAAGTGGTCTGAATTGGTGGTGATCCAGTTGAAATGAAGGGTGAAGTGAGGGAGGATGTTCTTGGCTAGAGATTTAGTAGGACTAGGAGTAGTTGTCACACTCTGTGGCTGCTGATACCTTTTCCATTCCTCCTAAAAGGGCCTAGATATCAGTAAATGTGACCCAAAATAAAGAAGATATTAGAGTGGATCTCTGACACAAACTAGAATTCAATGGATGAGCAGTAGAGAGAAAAAGAGATAATATTGAGAACTTGCTGCAGGTGCTGCAGTGAAAATGTAGAGATCAAGTAGAGCCTCTTGGGTGGTTAAATGTGCATTACATTTACAAATTATGGACATGGTAAAGATTTTCATTTAGAGATCTAATTGTTGACTCACCTGAAGCTAAATAAAAGTCTTATATCAATGTTTCATTTTGGCATCAAATGTATAACTTTTTATTGCAATAAAGGCAGTAGGGGGCAGATATTGGCATTTAGGTTCAGAGCATCTGAGAGAGAGGATGTGGCAGATGTTATGGGCAAGACCAAGCTCATCCTGAATTCCCCTCGAGTGAAAATGCTCTGCCTTATTGAGCTGAATTAATAATTGGTAACAGAGATTAAACAGGGTACCACTGTCTTATGCTGAATCACAGAATTACAGAATATTCTGAGTTGGAAGGAACTCACAAGGATCATCAAAGTCTAACTCCTGGCCATGCACAGGACGGCCTTAGGAATCCCATTGTGTGCCTGAGAGTGTTGTCTAAAGTGATTCTAATTTCCTTTCCATGTTGTGCAACACCCCTAGATGTGGGGTGAGATGAGAGTCAGGCGATTTGCCTTCATATTCAGCTCCTGAGGCTGAGTTTGGGGGTAGAGCTGTCACATACAACTTCTCCATAGGCCTCAAGAAACGTTATTTGGATGGAGTTAAACTTTGAAGGAAATGGGAATGCCTCCAAGCTGGGAGCAGGGGCTGCCCTGCCCTGCCCTGCTCTGCCAGGGCACTGGGGAGTATTCAGCAGCAGTGTAAGCACTTTCTCATGAGTCCTCACACACATCTCACATGCTCATATGTCAGGGGCATATTTCCCCTAGGGATAAAGGGCCATTTAGTATTTTGCATTTCTGTGCCAGCTATCAAACAAGAAAATGGTCTGGGCAGCATCTACATGGTGGGGCTCTGCTCATGATGAACTGGACTTGCTCTGACCAATGGATTCCTCATCATTTTCTGTGATTCTTAAAAGCACCAAGTAGATGATAGTTTGTCACAACAATCTAGGATGACTTTAGGGACATTACTGAGATGTACACCTAATTTTCTTACATATATTATTTTTTAATATATTTATTTCATATTTTATATGTCTATTTCCACTTCATTTTCTGGTAATACATGTAATTTTTCTCCTTTTCACTACATTCTCTTTTTTATTCTTTAAATATTTCTCATATTGCAAGGGAGGGTGAGATTGTCGGGGAAAAAAAACAAGCACAAAGAAAAAACAAGCAAAAAACAACTCCAAAAGAACCTGTACTTTCCACAGCAAAAGAAAGAAAACAAAAAGAAAGGCTAGATGAAAATGTTTTCAGCAGACACAAATAAAACACCAGAGTCCCAGAATACAGGCATCTGTAAAGCAACTTCATTATGACTGGTGTCTTGCAGCAAGCTTGCACTTGCTGATGGTACTCTACAAGCCAGTGCACACTCCTGCTGCAAAACACTTTCAAATGATCTGAACTACCAAATGTCCATGCCAGACTTCCCTCTGCACTGACTATATAAATCTTGCTTCCCTTTGGAATGTGACTTCATGTTTTTATTTTTATCAATTGGCGCTCTCTACCTGTCAAATATAAAAGATTAATACATGCTGATTAACATCCTCATGTGCTGTCCTCCCTCCTAGTTGTTGTTTTGTTTAATGTTTAAATATTTAAATGCTTTGACTAAATCAAGGGTTTACCCTGCATATAATGCAACTGGAATAGCTCAGCTCATGTGCTGAGGCAAAGTTGGGAATTTTGCTCCAGGTGTGAGCCATGGAGGCAGGTCAGTGCCTAGCAAGGCTGGAGACGGGTGGAACTGAAAACTGGGCAGAAGTGTGGCAGACATGTATCTGCAAATCCGTATTTGTCTGAACCCAGTAACCAAATACAAATAAGGACAGATGTTTGGGTCTTTCAGAATAAATGGATCCTCTGTCTTTTCCAAAACTAACCAGTACTCTGTATTTCTAATTTTCCTTAGACAGAAAATGACATAAACACACTTTGCTACAGCATCAGGCTGTTGAGACAATTTGCCCTACCAGCAACAGGACAGACGGGGCAGGTTTTCAGTCTTGAGCTGGAAGATCTCCACACAGTAGACTTCCCTTGCAAGAAGCATTAGACAATGGCATCCTCTCTGATGCTCAGTGTGGCACTGCTGTTTGAGGGAGCCTCCTGATGTGAATTAGATATTCCTGAAGTTTGCAGCACCTCAGTCATGAAGCACTTTCTTATTGACATGCACTTGACTAGAAGAGTGCATGGGTATATTTATACCACCATGCTGTGGGAAATTCAGGCTCAGTTAATTACTTCCTCCCTAGTTTAAAGTATCCATGAGTGCAAATGCTGAAGCTATTTTTTGCTCATGAAAAGGAACTGAACCATCACCTGCAGATTGCTAAACTGCAGCCAATATTTAACTGAGAGGTGACAGGATAGTGGGGATCTCTGTTCAGCCACCCTGTAACGCACTTGCAGTAAAAGGAGCTGTGTAAATATAAATCATTATTATATTGTTTAAGTAATCAAATCCATGGCACCATTGTTTAAATAAACTGGAGATGTGGAGCCATTTATTCATATTTTAATGTTTCGACTGCCTGCTACATAAAATATATATTTAAAAAATAAGCTTTCAGAAACATATAAAATACTTTTTTTCCCAGTGTGGAATTTATAAGTTAGGGAGACTATAACACTACAGTAATTCTTAATTTGTACAGCTGTTTTCATCACTTTTACTATGAAATACCACAAAATAAAACAGACCTAAATGTCTCATAAATCTAATGGCAGTGTTGCACTTCAGATGTACATTTTTAAAAGGCTGCATCTTTGCTTTAATTCAAAACACAGCCAGAAGCTCAGTATGACCTGGGAAGTTCTACAAAATGCTTGCAGATTTATTCACTAGTGAAAGTATTTATTACACCAGTGCCTACTGGCCAAAACTGAGACTTGGTCCCCCATCATGTAGGGTGCTCTATGCATGAAAAAACCACAATCTCCCTCCCCACATGCCTTACTTGAATTCAAGTGTTGCAGTTATGTAATCCTCCATCTTAATCATTCATGACTATCCATGTTGCTGCAGACCACACAATGACTTCAAAGCAAGTCTCCCTATTTATTTATGTGGGCTCCAGGTTCCATAATATTTTCTAATGTGTTTATCCCCCAAAAAACAAGGTGGAGCTGTCACCCAGGTAACAGATGGGAAACTGAGGCTCAAAGATATTATTTTATAAACATTTACATTTCATTTCAATTCCTTATTCAAAATGAATTAAGCTTACCAGTGCATATGATGACTGATGCTTTTACACATCTAAAACACTTTGGAGTCCTGACTTAGAGAAGTAGGTAAGATCTTTATGACAGAGGAAGTTTCCTAGTGTTTACTCCTTTAACCCTGAGTCCAAGGACAGACCTTGGTCTTCTTCTGTCCTTTCTCTATTGGACATTGGTTACACTTTCTGCATGTTTTTTCTTTCAAAAAAGAGTGATTTTCAGTTCTGCAATTTGTAACCAGCTTCAGGTCTTGGCTAAAAGTGATTTACTAGCACTGGTGTTGGTATTACAGAGAAGATGAAAGAATGGAAAGACTGCTGCATTAAAACCCACAGAATGCAGATCCAGGACCTACTCATTTAAATCAGAATCAGAAACATGCACCCTGAATGCACTGAAAGAGAACAAAACCTGCTATGAACTTGAGCAAAGGCCCTGAGATAGCAAATACAAGGGAAGGTCAGATGTGATAGCAGACAAACAGTGCTCCTCCTGCTAATCTTCATTATAATGGCATTGGTATATCCAAAGCCAAACTTCACATTCTGGTACCATTTCAGCTCAGGGCAAATGGGAGGCCCAGCAGACAGCATTTGCCAGACTGTCCCAAAACTTGAATTTTCATTGATCCATTGCACCCTACTGTAGTCCCCTTCTGCACCATCCTGTAGGTGGAAAATCACAGCTGGCATGGAAGGGGAGATGGGACTGGTGTCCTGGGTAATGATCAGGAGAAATGTTGATATCAACGGGGAGGGGAGAACTTCTGCTTTCACTCTTTCACAATGAGTACAATGTTCATGAAAACTTCATAGTAGAGAGAGCAGCAGATTTCTGTCTTTTGTGCATACATTTCTTGCTAGTGAAGCAGGATTCCTAAAAGCTGAGCACAGCTGATGTGTCTCAGTCCTGGAATACCGAATGTCTTAGCGTATATTAAGTGCCCATCATTTTAGCTGCTAAGCAGTATCACGTCCCATTTAGCACATACACAGCATTTTATGGAGCAGAGCACTGTAGAAATCCTTTTCCCTTAGGTTTTTCCACACATTCATTGCAGTGATATGCATCTGACCAATTAAAGCAAAACAGCTTTAGTTAATTAACTCTAAGGGACTGAGTGGTTCCCTGACTGGAAGTTGTAAGGACTGGTTTTGATATTATGAGTACCATTGATTAACTCTCAGACGCTGGACAATCACTTCATCTTTCTAGGCTTCATTTTTCCCTGGTGCAAAATGCAGAGGAAAAAAAATTGTTTTCATTGGTGAAGTGCTTTTGAGAGCTGTGAGTGAAAAGAACTATGCATCATCAGTGAATCCTCAAAAAAGGCCTGATGGGAGATTTTTCAAGATAACACTGTCCTCACTGAGCTTCTGAAAAACCGAGCCACAACCAAATAAAGCAGCAAAGGACCAAAACCTCACTGGGAGATGGAAGTGGGGACATGATAAAAACTTTTGGGGTTGCCTAAAATCTTGACAGGAACTTTTCTTCCAGTACAGGCTGGCAAGATATCATCTTTCTTCACTGTGGCACCCCATTCTCATCCATCCAGCTCCTAGGCTGCATATCAGTGCTTTTGCATGGTTTGATTTTTTTTAACCCTGGCCATTCTCCTCCCTAGAAAATTGGCACATTCAACCACTTCCAACATCTGACATCCCCTGCAAACTTATCTTTCTGGTTGCAGGGATATTCCTGTTCACTGTGCCAAATTCATTTTACAATGAACATATGACTTATACATCTTTCAGAGTGTTTTTCAGCCTTACACTGTGCTTAAGATCTTAATTACTGCTGAGCTTTTGCCAAAAGCATTGCCTTGGGAAAAAAAAAATTGCACTAGCATTTTTTCTTCAATTCTATTCCTAATACTGTATCATTACTTTATCTTATCCTTTCATTTTGCTTAATTCCACATAGTTGCAATTCCCAAAGCTAACACATTGGTTCCACTGTACATTAGCAAGAGCAAAAGAAATAACTTTCACTTTCTAATTGATTTACTTCAAGATATTTTTATAATTGAGGAAGGGAGGTGGACAGAACTGAATTTCCTCAGATCAATTCAGTATTTGAATAAATATCCTTTAAAAAATGTTTTTTTGGACTTGCTGGTCAATATTCCTGCTTTTGGCAATGAGTGAGTGAATTTGAGTCTCTAAATTGATAATTTTATTCTTTCTGTTCTACAACTGACTCAGATAAAAGTATTGCTGGCACAAAATTTTGTCCATGTCAGCTAAACATTCTGCTCTGGAGAAGCTTTAAAATTAGGTTTCATTGTAGGAGAAGGGTGAAGGGAAAATGTCACATGAATGTTTACTATCTCTCCTTTTGACTTCCTCATGCTGAAGAAAACCACCCTGTGGTAAAGAAGAAAATAACAAGGCTTGCTGTGGGATCTGGAGGCCAAGTACCATGAGTTGATGAGTGCCTCAGCTCTCCCTGCAGGCAGCAGAACAGAATAGCCATCAGGCAATAACACCAAACCTACCATGAAAATCAATGCCTTTGACTATATTTTGGCCACAGTTTATTCTCAAATTGGATTCAAGCCCCAAATCCCATTGTATCTCTACCAGATCAAATTTTTCTCCACTGCTTCAGGATGCTTATAAAGCTATATGAGTTGATATATTTGGTTCTATTTTTCCATAAGATTCTGACTTTTGCTGATAGATCTTATACAACCAAAGATACAGTTCAGTTCAATGAAACTTTGCAATAAAAAGGAAGGACAAGGTGGTTTCTAGGGATTCATCACTAGCATGAATATGTCAATCATTCTTCCATTACACAAGGAAAAAACAGTAGTACTGTTTTCCTGTACTGTTCCTACACATTTTTAGTCCATAAAAATTTATTGCTGCTTCACTGCAAGAGCGATTCCTGCCTTACATCATTAGAAGTCAGAGGAGTTGTAGAACTGGAAGAACATACAGAAGATTCAAGGTTTGCTCTCAAAATTATATCTGCCTCTTCTTGCATTTAATATGGTATAAAAAACTAAGTGCTCCAAAGTTTTCAGCCATTACGGTTGTATAGAACAGATGTTAGTGAAATAAGAAACAAGCTTTTTCATATAGGTGAAAAATGTCTTGTTAGCAACCCCAAATCTTGAATCACAGAATAATTAGAGCCTGTGTTATGGGTAGACAGCACAAACTTCCTCCCACGTTGCTTCCTCTCTAAGTAGTCTGTTTCAATCCCACCTACAGGAGGTGGAAAGGGAAATTTCTGACTTTTAGTCTTCAAGTTTTCCTTTCTTTGTTAAGCTTACTAAGGAGGCTAACAACTGCAGTACTATTTTTTCCCAAATTGAAAATTTTACAGAAAACAGCTGTTGGAAAATGAGTACTACTGAGATTTGCAATGTGTGACTTTGACAAAAAAAGCAATAACCACACCAACAGGCAAACTGACAGAGAGAATGCAAATTTATGAAATACCACTAATGCTACTGGTCACAGCGCTGTCTCAGTTTTCCAAGTCAAATCAGTAAAAAGCCAAAGAGCAAAAGACTTCTTATGTTGATTTCCACCCCCTGCCATCATCAGAGGACCGAACAAAAAATGCATTTACCTGTAGATCAGGACTTCATCATCCGAGCAGTTATACTGCAGCTGATACATTTTTACCCGAGGGGCCGACTTGCTGACTGTCCACTTGACCAAAGCTGAGGTAGTGGTCACATCTGAGACCAGGACAGCCCTTTCTGGGGGACCTTTTGTTTCGCCACGATTGGACTTGGTGGAGCTGGTGATGTCCGAGAGCCTGGATTTCGGTGGAGCTGCTTTGCCTGTGCCGTTGCTGAGATGGGGGAGCTGGACAATTGAGAGCTCAATTGTTGCAGTGGACTCTCCTGCAGCATTGGCTGCTATGCACGTGAAAGTTCCGTAGTCCTTGGAGGTGGTGATGTGTATATCTAAGGTGCCATTGTCATAGACAGCCGTCCTGGAGGAGTTCCCGATGAGGCGGTCATCGGGGGCCACCCAGTGAATGATGGGAGTGGGATCCCCAATGGCTTTGCACTTCAGCGTGGCAGTCTGCCCTTCCAACACCAGCAGCTTGTGAGTGTGCTGTGTGATAAGGGGAGGCTCACAAACGAACTCCTCTTCCCGTACGTACCAGAAGTACCTTCCCTTTAGGCTTGGAGGAGAAGCACAGGTTTCCATATCGTCGTCTCTGTCAAGCCGCCTTAACCACAGTAGCTCGCAGTTGCAATGAAGTGGATTTCCCCCAAAGCTAAGGGACAGAGGTGGTGAAAAAGGGGTAACAACCAATGGAATTATTTGTGATCTGGCAAATATAGGGTCAGGGGGGAGCTTCTGAAGTCTGTTGGATGTTAGATCCAGTCTGGCCAATTTCTGAAGATCTGCAAATGTCCCCTCCGTTATATAATCTATTAGGTTGTGATCTAAACTAAGCTGGTGCAAGTTTATCATCTTTCTTATAGATTCCCAGGGAATGCTTCGGAGGTTATTGTAGGACAGGTCTAAGTCTTCCAATGTCAGTAAAAAATCCTCAAAGGCATCATCAGAAATGCTGCTTAGCTGGTTGTTGTTTAAAATCAAATGCTGAAGGTTAATTAAACCTCTTAAAGTATCCTCTTCAATCTCAGGCAACCTGTTGCTGTCCAGATGTAAAGATCGAAGGCTCTCCAAGTCGGTGAAAGAGTAGGGCTGTATGTAACTAATGGTGTTTCTGGACAAAGTAAGGTCAACAAGTCCAGACATATTGGCAAAATCCTGTCGGCTGATATTGATAATGAAGTTGCCCCCAAGACGGAGTTCAACAGTCCTTCGATCTATGTCCAGCGGTACAAAAAGGAGACCCTTGGAGGGACACAAAGTCCCCAATGACTCAGACAGGTTCTGACAGACACAATATTTGGGACAAGCATTGACTGTGACAGCCATTCCAAACACCAGGATGCCGCAGAGCAATTTTTCCATTGTAAATCACGCAACAGTACCTGGAAGAAACAAAAAGAGTGAAAAGGAACATCAGCAATTATGGTATACTAATTAAGATACCTTTCTTCTTATGTTTTGCCTAACATCTACCTCCAGAGAGACTTTGTGATGCCTCCTCTCAGGAGTCACACCTAAAGGCATCAGCCCTCCAGGATGGGACAGTTACGTGTTATAAAACATGATAAAATCTTTCTTTCTTTCTCTTTCTTTTTCTTTCTTTCTTTCTTTTCTTTCTTTCTTTCTTTCTTTCTTTCTTTCTTTCTTTCTTTCTTTCTTTCTTTCTTTCTTTCTTTCTTTCTTTCTTTCTTTCTTTCTTTCTTTCTTTCTTTCTTTCTTTCTTTCTTTCTTTCTTTCTTTCTTTCTTTTTTTCTTTCTTTCTTTCTTTCTTTCTTTCTCTCTCTCTCTCTCTCTCTCTCTCTCTTTTTCTCTCTTTCTCTCTCTCTCTCTCTTTTTCTTTCTTCTACCACAGATTGCAAGGCTTATTAAAAATCCTGAAAGATTTCATTTGAAATAGTGTCTGCTTCTTTGGGAGTAGAAGCTAGAATCAGTATCTATAATAATTACTTTCTGCTGCATAATAATGTGCAATTAGTTTTAGGGTTGAAGCAGCTGACTTTATGGATAAAAATAACTGCATTTTTACCCTTCAGTAATGTGGTTAATAATGACCATGTAATTATCTGGCCAGTTCTGGGGCAAGTCACTTGCCCACTCATAATAAAATTAATGACAGATAGCATTAGAAGCAGAAATCACTTATGTAATTGCCACCTGGTTTCACACTGTGCTCAGCCAAGCCATGGAAAGGGTGACAGCATCTAGCTCCAAAGAGAAGGGGAAGACAATGCTACCTTAGGCCCCTGGCAAGCTTTTTGACAACTACATGCTCTCAAAATGCAACCCCTACTGTTGTAGTGACAGTGAAGCTCTTGCCCATCTTCATGGCCCTCCCTTGCACCCTGTCAATCCCTCTTTGTGCCATTATCTCCCTTTTTTCTGATTTCTCACTCACTTTTTCAGCTTCAACTGCAAGGACATATCTTTGAATTTTGATAAACAAAACTCATGATTGGGCTGGCTTGGAGAGACAATTGCGGCTGGGAGAAGCTGAAGCCCTGCTTCATGTTTGGGAATACTTACACAGGCTTGCTGACATTCTTCCCACATGAGCAGGATATATGGAAATTTGCTTTCTTTCTGTTTATCCCTTTCCCAGACCCTGCTGTCCAGCAAGGCTGAAGAACAGGTAGATCATTCATTTCTAGCCCTCATTCTCCTTCTGAGGAAAGGGGCAGGTAGACAAAAAGCTATATTTTTGTAAGGGCTCTCCCAGGCATTTTTTGCTAGGATGGTGTGCACCAGTCTCCAAGACCCTCCCCTGTGGCACTATCTACAGGCACAACTCAGGCTCTCACTTCTTAAATGGCAATTTTGCCTCTCTTTAACCTTCAATCACCATGCAAACTTGCAGCACTCTTTGGTCTATGCCATATCCCTTCTCAACTTGCAGGTGCCCATACACTTAGCAGTTTCTTGGCACATGTTTCGAGTTATTAAACCCCAGTAAGACACGCCAAGCACAAAACAAAAACTATCACTTCTACAATTTTTTAAGAACCCTTTAAACAGGTCTTGCTCTACCTTCTTGTGAAAGGAATGGATGGTATAAGGCATAGGCCCCTAAGAGCTTATGTTTGGGGCTCTGCCCAAAACTTCTCAATTCATGCCCTGGGTAAGGTGGTATCTCCTCTCTAGGATATGCAAGATGAGTCAGAAAGAAGGAACTGTAGAACTGCAAGATGCTATGAGTGCTGCACTATGTAGAGTGTCTTCTTTATGGCAAGGTTTTCTGCATGGTGCGATGATGGTAATTATATACTGTTATTACTATTTCATAGCAGAGGAAATGACTGAAGCATCTGTGTTTGCTGAGCTTTACAAACAAGATGAAAGCGAGACACTTTTAGAAAGGATGGCTCGAGAAGAGTAATCTTACCTTCAATAGTAAATAAAGGGCTACTGAATAAAATGTTTGGAGATAAGCAAGTGTGTTATTGATGCAAATCTGTGGCATACATACCAAAGAGCTATAAATATCCCTTACAATATTATCAATTGGTGGTTTAGTAACAGGCAATTGGCTTTTTCAATCTTAATTATAAATGTATTATGCAGCTTTAATTTAGTGTATTACCCTACCAGCTGAAATGATAAACAAAAAGCAGTTTAAAAGGGGGAGAAATAGATATAGTTAATTAGTAATAAGCCCTTTCATAGCTTCTCCCTCATCTACATTCCCACCCTCTGAATATCTATTCAAAAATGTGAATGCACACTTACGACAGCCGTGTCTCCTTTAAGTGTCTCAATTCTCTAACCACGTTTTTTCCGGATGCTGGTAAATATCACAGTGCTTTGGGGAGATGGTTGACTCTAAACGTCAGAGTAAAGAGCATTCACGGGAAAAAAAATGTAAAAATGGGGGGAGGAACAGAAGTTAATTACACAAAATAGGGAGTGAAGCACCAAGAGGAGGATGTGAAGCAGGAGGCCTAAATGGCAAAGCAAGCCCTGATGGGGAAACCATCTGTGGATGGCTGGAAAGCACATCATCTGCCTGTGTGAGCTTGCACGTGTGCATGAGAGTCACAGAGAGTGCAGCATGTGCTCTTGCCAGCAAGAGGGCAAATTGGCAACAGCCACTGTCATTCCAGCTAGTGCATGCACTTGAGAGTACTAATGTAAATATTGTTTGTTTACAGAGGAAATTTCTGCCCTCTGTGATCATTTACTAGCATTGTTATTGCAAGCTTCTGAGCACTGAGTTACTCTACAATGTAATCCTGAAGTGAACAGTTCACAATTCAGTGAAGAGGGTATAAACCAAAAGGACTTCCTCTAGGGCACTGGAGACAACATGTGTCAAGAAATGGACAGGACTCCTTAAGGAGAAAATCTGGGACTTCCACTGGGCAAATGATTTTCCATTCTCTCTCTCCAGACAGACAAAGCACTTGGGCCAAAGATGAGGTAGGAATTCATAGACGAATAGAATGATAGAATGGTTTGGGTTGGAAGGGACCTTGAAGATCATCTAGTTCCAACTACCTGCCAAGGGACACCTTTGACTAGACCAGGCTGCTCAGAGCCCCGTGCAGCCTGGACTTGAGCACTACCAGGGGTGATTCCAGGTAATACTGTAATTCTTGAGCCTGCACAATTATAATAATATCCTTTAAAATCTAGACCATCCCACAAAGCCATGGTAATTGCTAGTTGCCAAGGAGATGGATGTATAAAAAAAATTGTTTTGATTTTATTTCTGGTAATTTTCTTGTAAGACAGAAAATAAAGTGTCAAGTTTAGGGTTTGTTTTTGCTGACCACTCTGCTCACTTTGTTCACAAAATCTCTTCTTAACTGCAACACCAAGAATTTTATAAGCTGCTAATGGCAGTCTTGTGATAAGCTCACCATTCTGATTTACATTTTAAAGATATTTATCAGCCTGATAAAGCATATTTCTCACAGCAAGTCAGTAAATCTGGAAGAGTTCCTGTCTCAGCCCAAGATGAAAAATAGCCCCTTTAGTCCTCTTAGAACATGGATTGGTTGGAATTAATATGTGCAAGAGCCATAAACCTTGGTGTTTTGTATTCAAATTTCCTCATAAAGATACAAATTCTGGGATTTGGCATCTCATTTCAGCAATGCCTCCAAGGCATTTTTTAATTCTTATTCATTGAACTTTGCATTTAAATTCCAATAACCTTTGCCTACAACAGTGCCAAGCACAAGGTAACTGTCAGACAAATAATATGCAGCATAAAGGCTGGGAAAAGGGAGAGAAAGAAAAAATTTAAAAAGGAGAGATGGATGGGTAGTGTCTCTGATTCTACAGTTTCCAAGCACCCTGGGACCCAGGCTCCAGGGACTGTATGGGTGAGCTAAGATACCTCCTTTCAGTTTTGTAGGTGCTGCAGAGGAACTGGGTTTTCTTCACCAAGAGCTGCCCTTTTCTTTGTTCTTTATCTTCTCTTATCTCTGTTTTAAGTGAACTTATGTGACTAGGAAATCCACTGTCAATGCAGAGCTTGAAGGATTGCAGTGAGAGGTGAAGTTTCACACCTATTCCATAAGCAGTTTAATCAACACGGCATAAAAGAGGATGGGACTATGTCAGGACAAAACTTACTCCTTTATCACCAAAAAGCTGTGTGGAAAGGTAGGTCTTGTGTTTTCCCTGATCATACAAGCAGTTTATGCTTCAATTACCAAGCAATTGCACTGGCCACAAGGAAAGTAAATGTCTCTGCATCTGGATGTGTCCTCGGTAGCACATCCATGAAAACACAGACTTGGCGTTAGGTCACTGCTGGCTTTGTGAGCATCTGTGAAACTCTTCAGGTGTTTAAAGTCAATTTGCACCTAGCAGCTTAGAGGCTCAAAATCAGGACAACCAACGCTCACTGCTTTTGTTGAGCTTTTGTATTTTTTGCTTGCCCAGGCTCCTGCATTCTTTGACAATTCACCTGATCTTCCTCAGATGCGTATAGACAATGCAGTGGAGGTTTTGGCTAGGCCTTTTAAGGAGCTGGTTTCATTGAAAAAGAATTAATAGCTCTAGCACATGACCTGCCTGCTTGCTCCAGCCACCTTGTGTTTTACACATCAAGAGGGAACATTTGCAAGAACGCATTTCTCCAGGCGCTTGTGGCTGTCTATACTAAACTCCACCCATATTAATGTGTATTAATATTCTGTTACTGTTTCCACAGTAACAAAAACAGGGAACCCTGGGTAAAGTGTAACAATTTTATTACCCTTTGCACAACTTTTTTTCTTGAATATTGGAGCCATAGCAAGGTTGCACCAAAAATATTTTTCATCCCTTTACCACCATGAGGTTTGATTCTTCTGAGTGCTCTTCTATTGCTTTCACATTTCCAAGCAGCTGGTAGTGAGTCCCTCCTAGCTGCTCTGTGCTCCCTAGCATGGAAGCAGTTTTAGGATGAGCTAGGCTAAAGGCGTGGATGTGTCCAAGTAAAATTGCCTCACAGGATGCTCCTAAATGTGAGAACATTTTTTGTTAAGCTTGCAGTCCTTAAAAAACTGGTTATAATGGATCCAGAACAGAGGTAAGGATAATGCAAAAAGCTGATTTCCAAGAGGGTTCACTCTGTGAAGGATGATTTAATCTATTCAACTGATCCCAAGGAAATGACCAAATATTTTCTTAGGCAGGGTTTTCTCACACAGGAAGATACTGCTCTCATTCAGTCTTTCATTGGCAAAACCTGTGTCTCTATGTGTGCATTCTTGGAAAGCTTTTCTTCATTTTTCATAATGCTTTCCTGATATTTTCCTGACAGCAGTCATGTTATTTCTTTTTTTAAATACTAACATTACCCAATTCCTTACTGCTACCAAGACGGAAATAATGCATCTGTCAAAAGCCCAGATTATCAATGTAGCTTTCATCTCTCCTAGTTTACTAAAGTATCTAATTTCTTTCATTAAAACCAGTACTTTCCATACATCCTAAAAGAACAAATCCATATGCTAATGGTCCAGCACACTTAATCTTTTCAATTAGTAACCTCTTCACATTTCAGGTTACTTAGGCAAAAAAAAAAACAACCCTTGGACACTTTTATGAAGTTTTAACATATAGCACTTAAAAGACAATAGTAACCCCAAATCTTATCAGACAAATTTCAGAATCAGTCAAAAATTTTGTTTCTGTTTGATATAATTACCCTACTAGCAAATGCTTCTTTGGTGAGCTCTTGGAAAACCTGGAAAAATTACTTCCTAGAGTCACTTTCTTGCTGTGTATATGGAAAGGGTATTTTGAGCACTAACATGTATGTGGTCACTGTCCTGGTTTCAGCTGGGGTAGAGTTACTATCTTCTCAGAAGAAATTCTGAGAAATATGTATGTACATAAGGATTTTCATTTTTCACAGTGGTATTGATCCAGGAGAAACATTTTATGTTTTTTAGCTTCTCTGACAAAGATGTCCCTGATGGCTGGGTAGTGTGTGTGTCTGGCAGCCTTAGTGACCCCAGAGCACTTAGATCCACAATGCACTTACATCCTAGTTCCTAAGAAATGCAGCAAGAGCTCTTAAGTAAAGAAGTAACCACGTGTAGGTCTGTTAGATCACTCTTCATTATTGCTAGCACTTGGCTGAAATGAAGTTACCATTATAAGCCACTTGGTTTTAAGAAATGTGTAAAATTAGTCAAGATTTTGAGACTCATTTTGTGACAAAATAAAACTTAGTGAACACATTCTGTGTACTTCCAAGCATCTGCCTGTCTGGCACGTCCCCACAATACATTTGGGACATTTTCATCACTTCACATAAAATCTGAAGTGCAGAAGCCTCAGAATTATTTACTACTCTCACTTTTCAAGAATACAGAATATAGTAAGTTTCATGAAAGCAGAGGAGAGACACTTGGTTAGATTTGTTAGACTTCTGTGCAGGAAATTATGCATCGTTGTGCCCATCTCATCTTTGGAATCAGAGCATCCAGATGGAAGACATACGTTATCAACATTATCAACATTATTAACATTTTGCCTACTGAAAAGCTTTTAACCCAAGTTCAGCCTTTTTAGACAACAGCCCACTCTGCTGTTAAAATGGTCTGAGCTGTGCAGGTTCTCCATTGTCTGATAAGCAGTGAACTTGTTCCACAGTCATGCCATGACTCCAGGACTTGGTCAGTTAGGGGTGCACATCCTTTGGAAACTGGACTTCCAGTTTCCATCCAAAGGGTACAGGTGCCACTACTTCCTGTGACAAATCTCTAGACCCTGTCTGATCTGGCATCATGCCTCTTGAAGCTGAGACTAAAAAGCCTTCATGCACACACAGAGAACAGAGAAAAGAAATGAGTGCCCAAAATTCCTCTTGGCAATTAGCCTAAATTTCTTGTGCTGCAGAAGATGGAAATTTTTACTCTAGAATGATGCCTACCTGCAATGCCAAGGTCAGTCTCATTTGTATCT
Organism: Fringilla coelebs; assembly: GCF_963513975.1. Lineage (NCBI taxonomy): Eukaryota > Metazoa > Chordata > Aves > Passeriformes > Fringillidae > Fringilla > Fringilla coelebs. The sequence continues at coordinate 85,854,781 of NC_140030.1, forward strand.
GCCTTGAAGCTTACTGTTCAATTTTTAATTGCTGACTGCTGACTGTAGTAACTAAATTAATTCAGTCCTGCAGCATAAATCCAGCAGGCATGCTTGATTTACTCATTCATTAAATATTGTACTTTAGAAAATACGTATGTGAAATGCAGGGTTTCCAAATTAAAACATTTCATTTCAGAAACACTAGGAACAAATATTTTGAATGCTTCATCTAATGACTTTCTTAAAGTGGTCTCATGAAACCTGAATAATCTTACAAACAAGTTTTGTCACATGGGCTGATGCCTGCCAGTGGGTAAAACCTGTGACAATATAGAAAAAAAAGTATATAGCTTTATCCAGAACTTGTGAATGGCGCATTATAACCTTAATAATCATAGCCAGATTTTGTTGACTAGTTTGATTTTACCTGTGAAAACCTACCTTCTATCAGTATCATTCTACCTTCACTGACTGGAAAGCACAGGCTTTAGCTGCCTGATTTGTTGGCACAAAACAGTGCTTAGCTACCTGGATGGTTTTTGGTAATGCACGAAATTTAAATGTGTAGGCAGTTACTTGTAAGCATACAAAAACAAACTGAAGACAAAGAGGCCATTTAGAAAATCCAAATATGTGTGTGTTTGGTAAATAGACACACTTAGGTGTGTTGCATCAGCAACAGGTCTTTCTGGGCAGCTTCCTAGAGCTTTCCAGGGCAGTCACTGTGCGTCTGTGCAGGATGGTGATTTCCTGTGACACATACTCAGGAGAAGAGGAACGGTGTTTTCAACACCACTAATTATAAATGGCTTGAGCACTAATTATAAATGGCTTGGGCTGGTTTGGTTTTTTTCTCCCACAGACCATTTGAAAGTCCATTCATTTTTGATTGTTCATTTAATGGCCATCAGCATTTATCCTATTTTAATGCTGTGTGCCAGTCTCTATCAGATTTCATCTACAAGCTCATGAGTCAGCTAAGCTGGGCCCCTCTGCTATTTTTACCCATTCAGTTCATTTATTTATCTTGTTCTTAACAGCAATCCTACATTTTGCTTTATCAGCACAGTAGAGAAGTCACCAGTTACTCTGTTTCTTACTCATTTTGAACACACACAGAAGCTGCAAAGGTAGAAGGTGCTAAGGAGCAGCTCTCTCAGAGAACTGCCTGTGGCAAGAAACATAAATGTCCATCAACAGACCCTACTGCTTTCTGCAAATACAACTGAAGGCCTCTTCTCTTAGCCTGAATCCAAATTCCCCTTGGCTCTGAGCCACAACAGAAAATCCTCAGGTAACTCTTTAGCTTACTTTAATTCTCATAAAAGTCTTTATGCATTCTTATTTCCTTCCACATCAAAGGAAGAGCAGGATAATTAGAATCAGGATTCTCTTCTTTATCTCAGACTGTTACTTTTTTTTTTTATTGACCCTTTGTCCAGCTCTAGAGACAAAGTCTGTCCAATATTTCATAGGAAGTATTCTTTATTTGGAGTGCAGACTGCAGTTCTTCTTTCATGTATAACCTACATGCAGAGAGACACTGGTAGGAAATCCAAGGCATACTAAAACTAAAAGATCTTTTTTCTGATTTTTTTTCTCGTAAATTTAATTGGACACACAAAGTGATATAGAAACATCTGGAAATCCTTTGAAACATAAGCAAGGCAGATTTGAAGTCCACATTTAAAAAAGAAAACAAAACAAACAATCAATTTTGTTGAATGTCTCAGGACTCCTAAGGATGTTAGCATAGCCATTTGGTGGCAGAGGTCTCCTTTTACAAGGAATACAAGCCCAGGGTCTTATCTCTGTGTTTGGTTCATGGGTCAGTGAGAAATTAGCAGAGTTCTGAGAAGGAAACATGAAAACCCTGCTATGCCATTGCATGACACAACACATGGCCTCTACAGTCTCTGGGCTCTTTCAGCAGCCTGGTAAACTTTCTACTGTACTTTCTTGCTTTTCACTTCAGATGTGACTAGGTCTGTCCATTAAATTTCTCCTTCTAGCACTTCTTCCTTTTTTATTCACATACAGGAAGATAATTTACTGTTTCTCTGAAGAGCTTAACATTCCCATTACTTCTACCATGAAAAGAGCAGCTTTTCAAAATTGTAGACTGTTGCACCTGCTTACATAGATACCTATTTCCAAAGAGCTGTAAATGGAAGGGGAAAAGAAAGGAGGACTTTTGGTAGCAATACCAGTACTTTCACACCAGAATCCTAATGTACTTTGAAAAAAAGACAACTTCTACCTAGTTTTAAGAAGGGAGTAAGAAGACACACAATCTGCCTCAAGTGTTTTGCCCAAAATAATTCACCAAGTTCCTCATGGAAAACCCAGGTCTCATACCTTCTCTTTCCACAGTGATGTTTCCACATGTAAGGCATTACTGGGCAATTTTTTAACACAAATCTAGTGTCATGGGCAGTGTTTACACAGTTGCATTGAAAGGAGAGATGCAGTGCCTTTGTCTCCGGGGAAGAAATCTGGCTTTAACATTAACTCCTGGATTGCTTCACCATGTCTTGCTATGCATGTGACCTTGGATGAGTTTCAATTAACCTCTCTTTCTCCTCTGTAAGATAATGATAAGTACTGATTTCTGCTAATCAGTTGTTTGCAAAGTATCTGGAAACAGTGCATGCATGTAAGAACAGTTTATGGGGCAGTCTATTGTCATAGCACAGGAAGGGAGATTGTGATAGGAGACTTCTTGTACAGTGTTTTCTCTAGCTCAGTCATTGGTTCCCCATCACCCCAAAACTGACAGTCAGCAGAAGGCAGATGCAGTGTGTGTCTGTGTGTGGCTGGAGTGACTTTGCCCCCAGTGCCCCATTTGCTGTCCTGAGTGCCTGCAGAACAGAAGCCCCTGAAAGACACTTTGCCTCCATTCCTGATATCTCACATTCTTTTTCTCCAATGGCTTAACCACAGCTCAGAGGCTCAGCTGTCACCAGTAGGAAGCTCACATATAGTGGAGTAGGTTTCAAAATTTCCTGACTGCGAAGAAACCTTGACTAGTACAAATGAGTACACCAGGAAAAAGCACCCGGAAAGCAAACAGAAAGGAAATAAAAAGCATCTCTAATCTATTACTTTATAAATAACAACAGCATAAGTACATAATGATACTTCAGTCATGCTAATGAGACTGAAGGCCTTTTCCCTTTCCAAAAGGCAATAGAGCTGGTGAAGAGTCTGGAGCACAAATCTTATGAGAACCGGCTGAGAGAAAGGGGAATTTTTTCACCTGGAAAAAAGGAGTCCCAGGAGGAACCTTATTGTTCTCTACAACTACCTAAAATGAGGTTGGAGTTGTAGCAGGTAGGAGTTGATCTCATCTCTCAGGTATCAAGCAGTAGAACAAGATGAAATGGCCTCCAGTTGTACTAGAACAGGTTTAGATTGAATATAAGAAAAATCTCTTCACCAAAAGGTTTATCAGGCACTAGAACTTGTTGCCCAGGGACGTGGTTAAGGCACCATCTCTGAAGGTATTTAAAAGACATGTAGATGTGTCACTTAGAGGCATGGTTTAGTAGCTGGACTCAATGATCTTAAAGCCTTTTTCCAATCTCAAAAATTTTATGATTCCATGAGTGTGCTGTTTGACTGAATCATAGAATGGTTTGGGCTGGAAAAGACCTTAAACATAATCTAGTTCTAGCCCCCCTTCAGGGACACCTTTCACTAGACCAGGTTGCTCAAACCACCAACAAACCTGGTGTTGAACACCTCCTGGGCTGGGACATCCACCGCTTCCCTGGGCAACCTGTTCCAGTATCTCACACCCTCACAGGAAAGAACTTTTTCCTAACATCCAATCTAAATCTACCGTCTTTGAGCTTGAAGCCATTCCCCCTTGTCCTGTTACTGCAGTTCCTGAGGAAGCCTCCCTCTCTGGCTGCCCTACAGGCCCCCTTCAGGCACTGGAAGGTTCCTGTGAGATCTCAGTTCAACCCTTTCCTCCCCAGGCTGAACAGACCCAACTCTCTCAGACTGTCTTCATCAGGGAGATGCTCCAGTGCTTTTAACAGCGTCATGGCCCTCCTCTGCTCTTGCTGCAATAGTTCTACATCCTTCCTACGCTGGGGGCGCAGAAATGTACGCAGTGCTCTAGGAGTTGTCTCACAGGAACAGAGTGAAGGGGTAAAACCCCTTTCCTGGCCCTGCTGACCATGCTGTTTTGGATGCAGCCCAGGATATGGTTGGCTTTCCACGCTGCACATGGAGGGTGTGAGTGCCAGCTCATGTTGAGCTGCTCGTCAAACTCCATCTGCTCTGCAGAGACCTTGTTGCAGGAAAGATGGAAAGTCTTTCAGGTTAGTCTGGAGGAAGGTGAGTGGAAAGCAAGATGAGGAAAGCCGATTTTCTACTGCACTTGCTATGTTTATTTATGAGGAAACAAAAGTCTTCAATCCCCAGGGCTCTCTGTGCAGCACCTTTCACTGGCACTAAGTCAGCAAAAAAAGAACAAGTCTCTTAAAATTAAAATGAAGGGAAAACATGCGATAAAATAAAATATATAAGACCCCAATATTTCAAATATATATTCTGCTTCACTTTGCAGTTTCTGCTCACCAACTATGCTCCGAATGAGTCTTATCAGATAAGAGCAGCCAGCTGCCATTTGCTGCATTTAAATTTATATTGCCAGCAACAGGCTCCATTACCCAAGGATTTTCTTGTTGCATTCCTAATACTGCCTTTCTGCATGCTTCATCTCTCATTTCCTTACATACTCTTTACTTTCTAGTGTGACCAGAATATCCTGGTATTTGTTTCACACATTTTGAGTTTTTTTACTTAGTCTGTCTTTGACTAGTTTTCCTTTTTTGTGCCTCTAAACTCTTTCTGCTTCTCAAATACCATCTCTGAAGCTGCTGTCTTACACACTCTTTGCTGTTTCTTTCTTGCTTTCTGCTGCATCCCACCCCCCCTTCATTCCCTAATCATTTGATCACTGCAGTTCTTTGATGTGTGAGGCTTCCAGTTCAGTCCCAATTTAATTATGTTTTTCAGAAGACTGACCTCTGTGGTCCCAATTTGTTCAAGAAATTTCCTTCATTGATCCAAGGCCAGATCCCTTTACTGCCTGTTCTAAGCTAGATTCCTGATATTAGAAACAGACATGTATTAGCACTTAAGGTCAGTTTGCATATATCAGCAGTTAATTGCACTGATTTATTTGTAGTAGATACAACACACTCTTCCCTGCCCTTAGGTCTAGATGCATTAACACAAAATCAAGGGGAAATAATTAGAGGTATTCTCGTACTACAGCAGATGCACTTTCTTCACTGCTCATAAGAATGCTCAAAGAATAGATTTCACTTTTCAGTAAATTGCAACACATCCCAAAGGTTACATATTTATTTTCTCTTGGGCTATTATGGAAACAACGTCCAACGTTATTAGAGTTTCCCTTCTTAAATTCTCCACCTATCATCAGAAAACAATCAGAGAGATTGTTTTCAAGCTTTGAGGTGGAAAGTCAAATCAATGTTTTCCAGAAAGAATAAGAGTCCTGTAGAACAATTACAAAGCAAAACACACTATCTTGATGGTACCCAGAGTGTCTGGAAACTAACTCTGTCTATAAAATACCTGTCTGACATACATTAAAATCTCCCCTATATTAGCAAACAAGCATCTGCTTCCTTCAGCAGAGCAGTAAAATCTTCCTATTAGTAGCAAAAAATGTTATGGAAAAATGAAATACAATTTCCCTTCCAGGGAGGGAAAACTGCAATGCTTCAGCCAGGAAAAGTGGGAAAAAGTGATGATTGCTGCTGTTCATTGCTTCCCCAGGGTCAGCAGTCAGAGCAGACCCTAGTGAAGGGTGCAGAGCACAGTAAGGGCACCGAGCCACTGAGCTGCATGTCCAGCAGGCACGAGGAGTGGCAAAGGTCTCTCTGCATTAGACTGAGCTAATTAAATACAGCTCTGTGCTTGACAGGATCCACAAATGCCTCAATCCACTTTGGCCAGTTGTACCCAAGGATGATGTCGCATCTAAGCAGACCAGCATGAGCACGTTACCCTCACTGCTGCCAAAAACTACCAGCCTGAATAAGGTCAGCACAAAGGTTACACTTGATCTGACTGAGAAGTATCAGGGAAACTGAGCCTCTGGATAAAACCAGAGCTGCTTCAGGCCCACAGCGCTCCCTCCCCAAGGCAGGAAACTCAGACTGGGATGGCAGATCTGCTGCTGTGAGAGAAAAGGTGTTGGCCTCCTGGAGTGAGGTGCTGGCCTTTAAAGTCAGAGGTGCTGAAATTCAGAGTGATCTTGACAGTCCCTTGTTCCTCACCATGATCATCATGAGATGTTGCTTTTCATGTCCATGGAAAATTTTTGTTTTGAATGAGTTTTTCAGTTTAAATATAGGAGAAAATCTCCATCTTCTCCCTTATGCTACTTGTATACATATAATCACGAGGTGTGAGAAAATGCAGAAATTCTTCTCAGGAGACAGATGTTCATATAAAAGAAGAGATTAAAATAATCAGATAATAATAGTTCAGGAACAAACAAAAATTAAATCTTGGATTATCACAGTCTACAGCGGTCTTCAACATATGTTTAAATGACCTAAGGAGCACATCTCTTACCTCAACAAAGCAACTCACAGAGGAGCACCTCTCTGTCTCAGAAATATTTTAGAACGCCCATTTGGGTGCTGCTTTCCCAGATGAAATTTATCTGTCCAACACACACTCAACTCATTTTCTCACTTCTGAGTTTGTTCACAGCAAGGTCTGAAAACACATGCACATCCTTGTAACAACTGGTCAGAATGGGAAGGAAGGGTCCATCCTGCAGGAATTACTTTCTGCTTGGAATTTTCCCACTCATGCTGCTTTATGCCTCTTGACTCATGGAAGGAATAATGTATGTCTGAATTCTGGAGACTGATCCCTCCTTTTTCTGAACTAGATTCCAAAATCTCCATTTTTATAACCTGTGGGAGGTTTGCCCAAGTGAAATATGAGTAAGGATTTCAAGACATGGACCTCTGAGTCACAAACTCCTTGAAAAAGCCACCAAAAATGGCAAAATACCCCTTTCCAATGTACTGGAACTGTATTACAATTCTTATACAGAGGTACTCAGTGGTACCTCCTGACAATAAAAATAAAAATGATGAAGAAAAAAATCTGTGGAAGGCCCTCTGCAGGGTCATTTCCAGGATAGCAGAGAGTGTTTGATGCATCTTTGCTCAAAAAAGCATCAAATCTTCGATTTTGCTGAAGAACTCTAAACAAATACAACAGTTTAACCTCCTCTGAAGGTATTTCTTGATTTCATTCAGATAATCTTGTTTACTTTATCTCTTTGTAATAGCTTTTTTTTTTTCTTGGATCTCTGACATGCACTGGAGTATACTCATGCTTCCTTTCCTATTCATCAATGGTAAGAGTGCACTGTGGGTGTGCCAGATGCCCAGGAGTCTCTCATTTCCTTGGTAACAGCAAAGAGTTACTAATCCACAGCAAATAAAAGTAAAATGTAATGCAGGCACTGGGATAAGGGTTAGGATGCTTGATCCCCTTTCCTGGTAATTTTGTCTGTAATCTCTGTTCAGATGTTATCCCACTCTATGCCTTATTTTCATCAGTAACTGAAGAGGCAAATTATGTTGCCCAGTAGACAGTGCTGGGAGTCAAAACATAACGTTATATTTAAGGATTTAATAACACATTGGGACCTAGAAAAAAGACAGCACAATAGGAAGTGCTAAATACCTGTCAGCATCCACGCAGCGGATTCAGCTGCAAGCCACGTTGGTGCTGGTCTGCACCCCGAGCACAGAGCAGCAGCAGGCAGCACACACAGCAACTGGTGTCCAGAGGGAAACCAAGAACTTCCCTAGGGGCTCTCCAATGGTGCTGACACATAGCAGGGAACAGTCTCCAGACTGCCCCGGAGGAGGTATCCCTAGCACATCAGAGACCTCCCTTTGGACCAAGCTCCTGAGGGAGAACGCATCCCTGCACATTTGGGACCCCTTGGTGGGACTGACTGCCCACAGGCTGCCAAAGGGTCTGTGTCACCACGTGATGTGGCTGTGACAAGGTCAGCACACTGCACAGCTCCAGGAACCACGAGAAAGAGATCAACTGGCCCTTCTCCTGGACTCTGCAGGTACAACCGAAAACCCCAGCTCCTGATGGGGCTGATGAAAGGCCAGCCACCTGGAAAACAGCTTTGTGAAAATGATTTGGAAGTCCTGGTGGACACCTTGTTGAACTTGCATCTGAAACACGCCTTTGTGGCAAAGGACAGCAACAGCCTTTGGGCTAAGTGTTACCAGCAGTTGAGGGAGGTGCTCCTTCTCCTGTACTCAGCGCTGGTGAGACAATTCTGGACTGATGGGTCCAGTCATGACCTCCCCAGGGCAAAAGACACAAGGCCATACTGGAGTTAGCTCAGAGAAGTGCCACAAAGGTGGTTTAAGGGCTGGAGGCACCCTATCATGAAGAAAGGCTGAGATAGCTGGGGCTGTTCAGCCTTGAGAAGGCTCAGGGAGAATCCTGTGAGTATCTACTAATACTTGATGTGGGGGAATAAAGAAGATGGAGCCAGAGTCTTCTCAATTGTATTCAGTGACAGGACAAGAAGAAATAGACAAAATTGAAATGCAGTCAATTCCACTTCAACACAAAAAGATACCTTTTTTACCATGAAGGCAGTTAAATACCAGAATGAGTTTTCCAGAGAACTCATGAGTCCCCATCTAGGATAGGTTCAAATCCTGCCTGAACAAAGTCCTGGCCAACCTGTCCTAGCTGACCCTGCTTTGAGCAGGCAGGTGGACTAAATAATCTCCCAAGGTGTCTTTCAATCTCAACTATTCTGCAGTGTAAATAGGCTGTGTATTTTTATATTGCTTATCTAAAGGGCATTCTTGATCTCAGTGCAGAGGCAAAACAGCTTCTGTCCTTGTATTGTACATCACCTCTCTTGAAACTTTGAACATAATGCAGACAAGTAACCAGTGAGTTCTACAATAATGAACTCTGTTCATAAGGAAATTAATTTCTACTGAAGATGATTCTGTCAAACCAGCTCTTATTATAGCAAATACCTCACTCCAGAATACAAGCTAATGATTTCCTTCATCCATCACACTTTGTAGTCCTGGCTCAGGTAGCAGGCATTGCTGAGAACCACCAACATTCATGGATCAATATTCCATACACAAACAGGGTCAGATTGCACTGGTTGATAAATTATGGTAAACTCATTGCTAGAAATCAATTCTTTGTTAAAATGACTGAGAATGATTGGAACCAAATTGTGCTTAGGGAAGCAAAGGTCCTAGGCTCCCCCTTTCATTATTGCCCACGTAAATAAAGTTAAATCACCTTTTTTTTTTTTTGGTTGCCTTTGCCCCCCCAGTTTAGGCAAACAGTGGATGTAGCTGAAGTCATCACTTTTTCCTATGACTGTCAGAGGAGTGGGGTACAAAGAGGGGGTGGATGGGGTGGGTGAAGGAAGGCAGATTTGTGCTCATCAGTCTATGGAAAGAAACTGAGAACACCGATAAAATAGGATTAGTTATGACATATAAACAAAGGAAGGGTTCCAGTTCCATGTCTCTGCTTGTCCTGACTTTGTGTATTCCCTGGCTTGAAGGTTCAGTGCATGTGGTTCATTACAGCAATGTACCTGAACAAGCAAATTTTCTCTGGTGAAAGGTGAGGACTAGAGATCAACTGGAACTGTGCATTTTAATGTCTTTCCAGAAAAAAAGTATTTTATATGGTATGGCTATGAATACAATCTAAGGGATTCAAACCTGTAAAAAAAAGCTCCATCCCCAGAGGTATATATGCATGTTTGTCATCAAGCAAAGAGCCTCAGGACACAGAAATGACACAAAGAAGGTCAGAAAACAGACTGAACCTAACATAATATGGAAATATTTCCCTCAAGTATCATATCTTCCATTTGACCACAGCTCATGCAGAGGAATGTGGTGAGGCACTGCAATGAAAGATGATAGAGTATAGCCACAGGGGGAACCTGCAAACAGAAAGGCACACCCTAAATCAGTGATGGAGCTTGTAGGAATACCTGTGAATTGCTTTACTGCTCCCCAGTACATGGGGACCTGACAACAAAGCAAGTTTTATTGCTACCTGTGGAACTGGGTACATCATCGCTGCAGTGACATACAAGCCCAAAATATTTGCAGCATGTTTCATCTCAAATACAGAAAGTTTGTGTCTCCGTGTCAAATAGAGCCAAAATAATCTCTCTGTCAAACTGTTCATAACCTGACAACCACTGCTGTATTGGTGAAGTAGGAAAGAAATATAATTTCTCTTGATAAAGTGTCTATTGATGAGAAGCCTTCAGTTTCTAGGATTTTACCACCCTCAAAATCCAGTAAATGTGTGAGTTACTCCTTTACCAGCATGAGTCAGGAAGCAGCTGGAAAACTGCTTTGCATATGATGCAATGTCCTGAAATAATATGAACATCTCAAGGTTGGAATATACTCATACAGTGCAGCTGCTTATCAAAATGCAAGCAAATGATTAATCAAAGCACAAAGAGCTGGGAAAAAATGCAACAGGTCCCTTATCCTTTCAGGCACCTAATTCACTATTTCCCAGCATTTCCAAACCACTATGCTTGAATTGGTTCCTTGTAGGAAGTTATAATTTCTGCAAGAAATTGCTGGCATGAGGAGAATATTCTGATTTTACAGGCTGCTGTCCAACTCCTTTGCACAGAAATGATCTAAATAAGAGGTTGAATGAAGTAAACATGGGAGAAAAAAATGCCAAGGACTGAAGACTTCTTGACCCTAGTTATACCTTAATTGGAGATGTGCTGTAGTCAATTAAAGCCTTCAGCATCTAACCCTTGTTTATCATTCCACATTTAAAATAATTAGTAAAAAAATAATTGCTTCCACCAGTTTAGAAAAATTCGATCATCAGAATTAAGGTAAAATCGGCTTCTCCATCTGAGTATCCCAGTCATATAATTTTAAAGAGTTTTTCATTCCTGTAGTGCAAAAGGAAATTTAGTGCGAAATTTAACTATGGGACTTGAATAGGTTGGTTAAATTGGTCACAAATTGATAAAACATGGAACAGTTTTACAAGAATTGTTATTTTTCCTGTGAGGTTTTCACCTTCTTATAACAATAATTGTTTAAGATTATACAACTTCAAGAATTCCATTTCAGGATACTCCTAATTAGGAATCCTTGAGTGATGAGGTATGTATTTGGCCTTTAATAACCTCACTTTTGTATAATTTTCATGGAAATTTCCATGGCTGGAAATGGAAAGAAAGGCAGGAGACTGGAGATTACTGGCAGTGGCACGACTGCAAACCCAGGGCTTCAACCTTGCCATCTTGTTCCACCCTGGCTGCTGAAGACTGCAGTCAGAGCACATTCCCCTAAGGAGGCAGCATACATAATCTTTACATGCTTTACAGGGTATTAATTTCACAGATGGATCCATCTTTAATAGAACTTTTTAATCTTTTTTTTTAGGAGGACAGATTGGAATAAAAAACAAAACAAAAAATGAAATATATATAGCAATGACTAACTGCCTACAAATAGTTGAAACATCTGACTGTTAAAGATGAAAAAGAATTGTTTAACACATTGCAGAAGTATATAAATCATCAAAATTTAGTGTGTATGAAACAGCTGAAGATGAAAAAGAAAGATGATCTTGTCGTGCACAGGCAATTAAATTCACAGCTTTGTCACAGTAAACTGGTATTTGTCCTTTGGAAACTCTCTTAATATTTTCCCATGTGAGTTCTCTGTCCTTACAATAAAATCAAAGACTTTCACTCCTCATTGTTTTTCTGTCCTGTCCACACATTTGAAAGCAATTTGGGCCAAAATTGTTTCTTTCGATGCATTCATATAATATAAGCAAATTATATATCAAATTGCTTTGGGGGCCTCTCAGCACTGCCCTAATTAAATAATTATACTTGCACAAAAAGTGCCTTATAAATGTTAAATGTCATATTCTACCTAGTCTAATTATATTATGTACCTAGTGCTATAATGTATAATAAATTACTGTTTTCAAAGGCTAATTCAACCCAAATATCAGCAGTCTCATTAAAGGCAAAGGCTGAAATTTCAAAGAGTCTTAGTGGCTTAGGAGCTGCTGCAGATGTATTAAAAAAAAAAAAAACATAACATCTACAGGCTTTGGGTATCATTGAGACCCTTCAGGAATCTCACTTTTGGGTAACTAAGTAATCTCTGAAAATTTTATAAAGTTATAAAGAAATGTTAAGGACTTCTGAAATTTTGAACCCAGAAGTCATATCTTTGAAAAGTCTCCCAGGAAATCAATGGGAGTCACATTGTTAAAAAGAATATTTAAATTATCTGGACAAAGCACACAAACTTTGTCTCAAAGAAAATCCTAGAGTAATGAATACAGACCGACCCCCTGCTAGAAGAAGTATAGACCACTTTAAGCTAACAGGTCTTCTTTTGATCTCTCTCTTCAGTTAGTCTTTTGAAGAGAATTTTTTTTTCCTTAATGGCAAAACTAATAGAAGAAACCTTTCTTCAGTACAGCCTTACACTCACTCTTTTGATACACTGGAGAGTAAAGTTCCTCTATTAATATACTCCACACTCTCACACACATATCAAATAATATGTCAAAAGATAAGAAAGGAAAGCAAAGAACTTGGGTGACATTTGTTGACATTTCCAACACGGAGGAAACAAACAAGTTACGCTGTGGCTGAATGTTAAAAAGGCCGTGGAGAGTGAGCTTCCCCTCATCAATATGGCCCTTGGGGCATTTTTAACTCAGCCTGATATTGTGTTCCCCAGTAGGAGGTATTCCTGCAACATGGGAAGACAGGGAAGGCTCCTCTCAGCTCTCTGAAGACCTCAATAAAAAGGTCACCAGATCTTTTATTTTCATTTACATTTTTAAAAGATCAACATCACTTTAAAAAGAGAATAATCAGGATGCTCAGCCTGCATCTAAACCAATCTTCAGCTCCAAACAGAAATGAAAATCAAAATACAAGTGGTTTCATTTTTTATTTAAAATTTAAAAAGCAGCTGGAATTTCTTTTTCTTCTTTCCTTTTCTGAAATCATGTTATAATCCCTTTAGAGTGCAACTGAGAAACATCAAAAACCTTAATGTGGCCTGAGGGTGGCTTACTACAAAGCCATGCGCTAATAATACCTCACATTTATAGCTCTTTTCAGCCAGAACTGGATCCCCAGGCTGTGCAGATAGTGTGTATGCAGGAATAATAATTTTGAGTCCCCTTGCTGACATGTGGCTCTCTCCGTGGGGGCTCAACACCCAGCCCCCAGTGCTCCATACTTTGGAGCTGGGGGTACCCTGTGCCATGGAACCCCTTCGGAGAAGCTCAGTAGAGCAAAGCAAGCAGCTGAGCTGAAACTCACTAGAAAATAGAAGCTGTGAGACCTTCCCTTGCAGAAGGTGTCTTGGGCCCACTGAAGAATCAGCCACATTGCTGCAGGAGCTGCCCTGGAGCCTTTTGGAGGCTCTGGCTAAAACCAGGAAAGTACAGGGGTTCCCTGCTGCCATGCTGACAGGATTCCTGGTATGCCATCCCTCTCCCTGCAAGGTTTCCCATATGAGGGGAAGCAACACTCTGACTGGATCTGATCAATGGTCTCAAAACCACAGCACAAGCCACACTGCTCATAAGGAAAATCAAACCTCAATTTTTCTTGTAACTAATCTCATGCTTCCATTATCTTAGCTTTGCAGAACACCAGCTCATCAGGTAGGAAAATTTGATATGATGAAATCTATAATAAACCACCAGTATTACTCTGAATTCACGTATATAACTTGCTAACTTCTGAAATTATATTAACTTAGTGCATGGTATTTTACAGGTGTCTGTTTCACTGTACTGGTGAGTGAAAAGGTGATATAGTAATTTATCTCAGGTAAGAGACAAACACATTTTCTCTATGCATTGGAACCTGCCCTTATACCCATGTCCAAATACTGAACTACTCCTCAATGATACACATCAGCATGACCAAATTAAAAGTCAACAGAGCAGAGCTCATTTAAATCTAATGTGTCTATTTCTAGATCTTTACTACAATGGTAATAAAATAATGATTAATAACAATCCCATCTCTCATTACTAATCATAGAAAATCTCAAAGAATTTGTGAGTTATTTGCCCATGGAGTTGCACCCTCAGTTATATATACACATAGAAGAAACACATCAGTTAATAAATTTTCTTTTGTATATCTCATTGGTCCAAAATCAAATACTGATTTAATCCTGTCAGTTCTAGTCTCTACACTGTCATGTTATGTCTTTTCCAGTATTCATCCATCATAACCATCCGTGGGTTTAAGATCATAGAAGCATGTTCTTTTTCAGACTCTCTGCAAATAATACTACCACTGGTACTTTTAAAATTAAAATGTTTCTCATTTAACACTCTGCTATGGATTATGCATATTTTTAATTTGCTCATTTTCAGATTTAGTAAACATTTTATACAGTTCATAGCTTTATGTTTTGGATATTGAAAAAATAGCAGAATCTAAACGGCAGAAAAAAATTGTCAATCATTCCTTCCTGTCATCTTCCTAGTAAGCTGGAATGTTGGCACTCATCTATAGCTCTAGTGGCATTTACATTTTTAATGAAGTAGCTTATTTGCTGAACAATACCCTTCCCCTTGCAGTTGTTCTGTGGATTATGCCTAATTTTATGAATCCTGTCTGTGCCAGATTTCACAGAGGTTTATTCCATTTCTTCTGTTCTTTTCTGTGTACGTGCATAACCTGAATTTACCAGCCCATTCCCTCAACAGGTATAAATCCCTGCCTACTGACTCTGCACCTCATAATTCAGTCTGAAATTGAGCCTTATGCAAAGTACAAGGAAACTTTCCCCTAATGAAGGCAGCCGACTTGCAGCTGAGTGATGTGGAGAAAATAGGGCACGACTGTCACTCACCATTAATGCTATTTACCACCGTCTCTATCGCTGCTCAGCAGAAAACCCTGCAAAGCCTCTCTCTTAGGTGGGGCCAGCTAAGTCTGTAACTCTCTGTAAGCACTTGATGACAAAATGCACCCAAGAGACAAACTGCTGCCAGGTGTGGTTTCCACAGCTACTTTGATCAATTCTATTTGATACGGGCTTCCACATCCCTAAGCCAGCAAGCATAAAAGCACATAATCTGGGATATGACTTTATAGCTTTTAAAAGAAAGCAGGACAAGGTAAATACAGAGATGTGAAAGGCAGCTGAGTCCTCCTGAGCCTGCAGTCACTGCAAGAGCTTTGCTGGATTATTTTGGGGCCTGGCAGCTGCCTCTGACAGGGACAGGGACATGTTTCTAGTAGTCATGGTGGGGACAAAGAGACAGAAGAACTCACTGTCCTCATCCCAGACGAAGTGGATGCTATCAGCACTTATCAGTATACCAGGACCAGCACTGCCCCACAATATTGCTGAGTCTAATAGAGGGGCAAGTACCAGTCCCACAGCAGGGTCTCACTGCATCTGCCACCTCTCTGTAGTTCTTAACTCCAGCATACAAGATACCTGTCTAAAACACATCGCCTCCTCAGTTTCCCATCTTCCCATCTCTTCTTTCCTCCTCTGATGGACCTCCAGCTGTGTTTCTTTTTTAATATCTTTATCAAATGATCTGCATGAGGGGATCAAGTGCCCCCTCAGTCAGTTTGTGGACAACACCAGGTTGGGTGGCATTGTTGAGGGAAGATAGGAAGTTTTGCAGAGGAAACCAGGCAGGCTGGGTCAATGGGCTAAGACCAATATGTATGAAGTTCAACAAGGCCAAGAAATCCACTGCTTGGGAAAGAGTGGCTGGGAAGCTGCCAGCAGAAAAGGACTTTCAACAGCAACTGAACATGAGCTAGTGTGGCCAAAAAGGCCAATGACATCCTGGTCTATATCAGAAATAGCGTGGCCAGCAGGACCAGGGCAGTGACTGTCCCTCTGCACTCAGCACTGGTGAGGCCACACCTTGAGTGCTGTGGCCACTTTTGGGTCACTCACTACAAGAAGAACATTGAGGTGCTGGAGCGAGCCCAGAGAAGAGCAATGGAGCTGGTGAAGGGTCTGGAGCACAAGTCCTCTGAGGCTGGGGGGGCTGGGATTGCTTAGCCTGGAGAACAGGAGACTCAGAGCAGGGAATCTTATTGCCCTTGCCTGCATGGAGGCTTTAGTCAGGTGGGGGTTGATCTCTTCTCACAGATAACAAGAGACAGGATAAGAGGAAATGCCCCTCAAGTTGCGCCAGGGGAGTCTAGATTTCTATCAGGGAAAATTTCTTCACTGAGAAGTTGTTCAATATAAGAAGGGGATACCCAGGGGAATGGTTAAGACACCAGGCCTTATTATTATTATTATTATTATTATTATTATTATTATTATTATTATTATTATTATTATTATTATTATTATTATTATTATTGCTATTATTGCTATTATTGCTATTATTGCTATTATTGCTATTATTGCTATTATTGCTACTATTATTATTTTTATTTGATTTATTTATTTCATGAGTTCTCAACTTTTTAAAAGATTGGTCAGCCCTGTTCCTGCAGTTTTAAGTTGCAAATGACTGAGGTGAAAAAAACATGATACATTTATTAAAAATAATGATTTTTTTATCAGTTTTCAGAAGTTCCTTGAAAGTTCACAGTAGTCTTTCATTGCATTTTATTCCAAATCTAACTTCTCGTTTACATGTTTAGTTTCTATCTTTTTTCCCTACCCTTCCTATTCTTCAAGTGCAGATAGCAAGGAGCCTCTCTAAGGCAGACAGAAGACCAGAGCTCATGTTCAGAACTAAATCCTCACCACTCATTTACTGAAAGAAATTGTACCTCTAGGAAAAAAAAAATGTTTTAATCTTATCACTAGGTGAAATGCCAGTGGCTTTAATTTGTACTACTCCATCTGACTCTTGGGGCTACTCTTAAGATGTCAGGCTTAGTGTACAGTAACTCCAAGGTCACTCTTGGTAGTCAGTGGAAGGAGATGGACTTTTCACCATACCTCAAAACCGAATTGTCATCTGAAGGAATTTATCTCCATCCTGTGACTACAGACATAGGCTCAAGTGACTATTATGCTTTCAGTTCCCACACAAGAATCCACACCTGACTGTTTTACCCTAGTAAAAAGGTAAAGGCAAGCAGGCATTTATCCAATGCACATTTTTAATTTCATTCTTACAGCAACAACACTAATATTTGCCATGTGCCAGTTTTAAGTGGTAAGGTTGAAATTAATTTTATTTTGGTGGGTTTATACTATTCTCCACAGCTTTACTAGAAGTGGCTTTCTGCTTCAGGGAGCTTTGTGAACAGAAAAAGCAGCTGCAGGACAATCTTCTAATATAAAAATGGGCTTTGTAGAACTTCTCTGTGTAGCTCCCTGAGTATAACTGCTTGACCTTGAAAAAGGAGCAGGAGGTGTGTGTGTTTGACTCAGGTATTAGATAGGCTGGACAGTGAATCCTTCAATAGTCCACTAAAAAGCAAGTGATTCAACATAAAAGGTAAGTTCTGACCTTTAAATTTAAGCCTCCTTCAGTTACTAGGGAAAAGAACTGTGGCTTCTCTACAAAGTTAGTCAACAGTACTGTCCACTTCTGGTGCAAAGTAATCCTCTATCCCACACTGGGAGATAAAACAAGTAGAAAAACGGCCAAATCCTTCCTAAATGACTCTACTCTTCCCAAGAGGATGAGTAAATGTCAGCCAGCTGCCCTGAAGTAAAATCTTTACTCATTAAACTAGTACATTATCGCTTAGGTCAGTATGGGATGAGGCACAGAACTTGCTCCAGTAGCAAGGTTTTAATCTTTCAGCCAGATTCATTCGAGTAGCTCTGGAAGTCTCAAATTACCTATTCCGCTGATCTGCAGGAAATAATATGCCTCTGAAGGGATTTAGTTGCAGGAACATTACTGGCAAGAAGCACCTTAGGTTTTCTGTAGTGACTATTTTGCTGTGAAAGCTTGACAATCTAATACTTCCAAAAAACTTTGTGAACTTTTGACTAAATACATGATATGATCATTTTGGTTATTTTTCACTTTTAGTGAAAAACTGCACAGGTTTGAGGTTGCATGAACAGAAGCAGAGACTGCAGGTAAATACTCTGACTTCTGTGATTGAAATCTAGACATACAAAGGATTAAATATATGCATTAATAGTTACTCACATAACAAAATAGGAGAGGAAATATGTAATAACAACACTCAACCAAGACTGAAAGAGATATAATTTTAATTTTTTCCGTCCTGACACTGCATTTCACAAGAAGACTGTGCTCCTCTCCCAGCAGCCTTGTTGAAACACAGCCTTTTACAAAACACTCAAATTACGACAAGTGCAATGTTGATTTCTGCCAAAACCAAAAGTTTTTAAGACCCAAGCAGAAGTTCTGAGGTAACCAGAATCAGTGTTTTCTGTTAGCTGAAAAGCCCTCAAAAGCCAGATCTCCCTATTCTGACTTTGCATTCACATCTGTCACTCTGTCTGTTGGCAAACAACAGATTGTCTCCTGCACGAGCATTGCCGCCCAGACCTCAATCTGAGCATTAACAGCCCCTAGGCAGAGCGTGATAGTTGCTCCTCAGCAAGCTTAAGATCTCTAGGAGCTCCTTAGGGACAGGCCTAAAAACTAGGTTTGTCAGGTGAACACCACCATCATTTGCTATTTAAATTCGCTGTAGTGCTGTCAACACTTTCTTGAAGTGATGACTGAACAGGTGGATTTATTTCAGAGTGGCTGACAGCCAGTGCTCTTTCTACGAGACCTTTATTTTAGAACTTGGCATTAGATCCTGCTTTTAAGTACTTAAGGAAAAAAAAAAAGAGGAAAATATATGTTCACTTTTCCACTTTTCTTCTTTGTTTCCTGCCATCCCATTGGAGCTGCACCTGCAGCAATCAGGTTGAAAAAGAGGGCTATTCATCAAGGTGGAAATTGATATGTTACTTCTCTCTGAAACTAAGCAAAGTGCAACTGTTTTTTTCTAAGCACAAAAGAAAAGAGCAAGTGCTGCAATGTTTACAGGGTAAAATATCCCCAATGAATTTGGTGCATTGGTGTGTGATGTGACAGCTGCCTGGTAGAAAACCAAAACGACCAATAAAAAATCCAGTTAAAACTGGCCTGTTGTGTTACAGCTTTTGCCAGTTGTCTCAGCAAATATGTCACTGCTGAAAGGTGCAGAACTAGAGACTGAAATCCCCTCTGAGTTGCTAAAAACGCAGCACACATGATGTGCAACACTGCTGGTACTATAAGGCTGGTTCTTCTCTTTCACCCTCCCCTCCTGTCACCCCAGACAAAGCTGTGCTACTGCTGCAGCCCACTGTGTCCTACAGCTTTTGGTGCCTCTGCATTTAAACAGATGTCTGTGCATTGTCTTTGGGGTGGGCTCCCTCCACATACTCTCAATTTTGCAGTGTCAAAATGTAATATAATTTGGAGGCCGAGGAAATGGGTTGCAATTATTAGGAAGTAAAGTCCTGCTACCCTCTGCACACATCCATATATAATTTTATGACCTATAATCCAAGTAAAGATTTAGAATTATGGAATCTTGGAATGGTTTGGGCTGGAAGGGACCCAAAAATTCATCTATTCCTGCACCCCTTGATTAAAAGGGACACCTTCCACTAGACCACATTGCTCAAAGCTCCTTTCAAACCTTGAATATTCAGAGGGATGGGGCATCAACCACCAATTTGGGAAACCTGTTCCAATTTGTATTTCCTAGAGTTATCCCATAAACACCTTACAAGTGGTCCTCACCTCCAAGAAAAACAAAAACCCTAAAATGACGTCAGTTGTAAATCCGTCAGTGTGAAAGGAATATGGCAGAGATCTACATGGACCTGAAGAGTAAGTGGAAGTCAATTTGCAATAAGAGATCCAACAGAGAAGGGAAGAGAATAAGTCAAGTAAGAAATTTCATGAAAAGTCTAAAATGAAATTATGAATTCTGGAAATATTCTCAGAAAAAGGAAAGATGTCTGTCATACATACAAAAGAAAAATAGATTTCCACAGACTAATCAGAAATGGTCCTGATATAACAAATTGTGAGGAAAATTACTTACTGGTAACACACTTTTAAACTAGCAATGCCCAGATGCTGAATTAGATTTTGAACACAAGGGATCTCACAAAACATGTGTTGTGCTCATACTCACATAATTTTGAAAATAGGTGTCTAGTAAAGTCATACACACCTACACCTTTTATTACTTTGTTATTTGTCTTGAAAAATGTGACATTTCTGGGCTTGATGGTTGCTCTCCTGTGCCCTGTGTATCCCACATATACCTAGGGAAAGGCAGAAAATATGCTCAAGACACTTGGAATTTGCCATCTATTACTGGCATTTCCAGAAAAGACAAGAATTTCAGGAATTAGGGTTATTAGTTTGCAGTCTGTTCATGGTGTTGTGTAGACATCTTATGAGTTGCATCATTTGAGTGAGATTAGGAGGCACGTGATAAGATGATTTGCAATTGACAATTGAAAGTGGGGATCGTTCTGGTGGCCCTGGCAGGAGGCCAGTGGGATGCTTGGGCTGTGGGTCCTCCAGGAGACAGCAATCACCACTGGTGATGGTGCTCTCACACAGGTGTTTTTGCAGGCTACATGTCTAAGGATTCTCATCATCATTCACAGACCTCCAAACAAATCTCCTTTACACCAATGAAAAGTTGTCCATCCACACCGGTGGGTTTTGGAGCAGGGCTGGATTCAACTAATGCACTCAATGCATGCATGGAAATCAACACTAAAATGGACTACCCTGGAGGCAGTCTTGATAGCAAGCAAAGAAACTGGAAAAGACTGTAAGGTAGCAGTCTCATTCCCCTTAAAGTCTTCAGATAGAGCAAGAACATATTGCTGCTGTTCATGGAGTACCTGCCTTTTGACTCCAGACTCAGGGGCTGCCAATATGCTACTTTCAGCAGCACCAAAATTCTCTCCAAGAAGCTGATGATTTCTAGCTCCATAGCTCAATTATATTTCTTTAATGTCACATCATAAATGCTGAAAGTCTGACCTGCAGCACTGTTACTCCTCCCTGAAGGCACACCAGCATCCCTTGTCTGCCCATTCATGATGCTGTTTCCTGTCCAGAGCCATAAACTTCAGCACAACATAAAATTCCAAACTCACCAGTCTTACAGCTCTGAGAGGCAGTTTGCTCAGCATGCCATCTGGGAAAAAGCTTCTTTACTGTTCTTCAAGACAGCCCACAGGAACCACCCACTTGCAGTCACTGACCTTGAATTTGATCTGTATGGATATTGTCAATCCCTGTTAACATGTTTCTGATAGGAGGTGGAGAAGACGCTTTTTCCAACTCTTCAAGAGAGCTCTTTCATTCACTCAAGCGTGGGGACTGAGCCTCATATGACTACAGCACCATGCAAACAGACTGGCCCAAAGCCTCTGGGAGGTGTTTTGACAAAATTTCTCATCAACAAAACACTTCAGCTAGTTCATCACAGCCGAAATCCCCAGTGGAAACACCAGGAAAATATTGGCAGTCAGATTTCTGACTTTTCAAGAGTCACCAGTCACATATGAGTGAAGAAAAGGAAAAACCCAGACCGGCCTTCTGCAAGAATATCCCACTCTACAGACCTCCTGACCTCCTGTACCATTTGGGTTTAGATATTCAGAAGACACATTTCAGTACACTAAGAGCTATTTCAGAATTAAATTCTAATTGGAATTCTTTCATTCACTCCTGCCTTTTTCCTTGACCTTAGGGAAATAATTTAATTCCCCTTGCATTGGTTTTCCCTAAAAATAAAAGAGCAATGATTTTCTGTCGTACCAACCTCTAAGTGACAAAATAATTTTTAGCTGATTGGTGTTTGCCAAAAGCACTGAAACCTGTCAAGAAAAATGCCAATCCCTGCTAGTGTGCCGAGGGAGACAGAAGAAAAATGTTGAAGTCATAGAAGCTTTCCCTTAGTGGAAAGTTCTTGGCTTTATACAAACAAATATTTTCCTGTCAGCATTTACCACCAACTATATGAATCATTTACATTGCATTTTCACAGAAAGCTCTTTAAAAATAAACTCAACATCTCCGGTGAAAAGTATTTTCATGGGATTTCAAAAGGCCCAAGAGAATAGTCTGGCACACTGGATTCAGACACACCTCACTGCAGTGTGCAGAGACAATGGAAGAAGTTTGAGAAATAGGGAGGTAATAAACATATGTTGCATGAATAGCAAAAAGAGTTGTTAAAAATTAATTTGAGTGTTACAACTAAGAGGTGCTCTGTGGGGAGAAGCTGCTTCTTCCTACTTTAGCCAACAGGAACATAAGAACAGCTACACTGTGTCACACCTGATGTTCATGTAGTCCATCCCCTAGGCAATGCTATTCACAATGCTTAAGACAACCATACATAAAATTTCTCTCAAGTGTCTCCCAGTGTGTTATATCTTGTTTACTGCATATTATTCTCAGGAAATATGAAAACATATGCTTTTCCAAAATACAGATGGGTCTCTTGCTGAACCCCCAAACCAGCCACATTTATCAAAACTATGCAGAGACAAAACTGGAAGTCATCTATTTCAATACCATCATCTTCATTGTCAATGTAATAATTTTTAAGTTGAGTACAATGATTATGTTTTATTGCCTTATTTTTAATGCCTGTTTTTACTGAAGAAATGCTCAATAGTCTTTGGCAGAATGATTTTTTAGTAGTATGAATAGTGTTATGCTCCAATGAGTTGGATAAACAAGACCCAATTCCAGAAAGAGCGGGACTTCAGGTGGGAGCCCTTTCTAAAGCTGTTAATATTCCCCAGTTTTCCTCTTCCTCTGACCTCTTCCTCCTGTCTCATGCAGCAGCTATGGCATTCCCACAGCAGTACTTGACTCCCCAGACTACTAATCCAAACAGATTTGGATTTTTATGCTGGTAGTACCTGTGAGCATACTTCAACAAATGGGGCTCACGTTGTTTCACTTTGCTGCCAGCAGATGTGCAGTGCAGCAGCGTGCTATAGGCTGGCTGTTCCAGAGAAGTAATCAGAATATCTCGCTGTTTTCAAGCATCCCTGGGCATGGATTTTAAGTTCTGTATTCTATAGAGATGCAAAGGACCCATCTACCTCTGTCCATTTGTTTACTTGATCCTGGTGTGATGTAGCTGTGTAACAGTGTGCACTCATCTTAACAGTTGATGGCTGACATATTCAATTCATTTCTCAAAAAATTCCCTGAGGCCTGCTAATCTCCTCTAGAAGTTCAGCTTTGGCTCCAGAGGACACTAAATAATATCTTACCCAGGCCACTTAGCAGCGACCCCTGTCATTGTTCTACCCAGGGAATTTAGATTAGAGCAGGGTTCAGGATGTGGAGATGCTAAAAGTTTTGCAACATTGTGCAAAGCCAAGAGAACACAAAGACTTTCTTCATCCTTATTTTATGTAGCATCTCTCAATATGTTTAGTGTTTGGTTTATGCTTTGGGATACTATGAGTGCTATGGAACACACTCCCTTGGAGGGGGTACTGCTTTCACTTCAGATTTCCTCTCAAAAAGGGGTAATTCCTCACCCAGGCTCTTAGAGACACATTTGCACTATCGATTGCATTTATTTAAACGAGCAACAAGGAACCTGTCAATACCCACATGGCAAGTTTTCTTCTCTTTTCTCCTTAAGTACGCTAGATTATTAAAAAAAAAGTTTACCAAATAAGTCAGGGGAAAATAAAAAAGTTAAATATCAAGCCAAAGTGTTTCATATCTGGGGGGACAGAAATAATGCATCTCAACCCCAGGAAAAACAGTAAAAACAAAATTTTTACTTGCTCTCACAAACCACAAGATATTAAATACTGCTGTCTGGTTTGTAGTTTGTGCAACAAACTGCAAATATTTTAATCTTATTCACCCTTTCCACACTCCCAAAAAAAAAAAAAAAATTAGGACTATGGAGATTATCCAAAACAGGCATGAATAGTATTTCATTAAGATTCAATAATATTTCAGGTTTTTTTAACTTAAGGTGTAGCAGTTCTAGGTGTCTGTATTTTATCCTAGAAAGATCAAATATTAATATGCTGCTCTTTCACAGCAGTTCTCCCAGTTACCTTATCTGGGTAAATTCCCACAGACTCCCAAGTCCTTGATGGTTTGGAGTTTCATTGCAGAAAATATGACACAGTGATGGACATCAAGCTCAAAATGTGTCATGCTCTAATGTGAGGTCATGACAACTGTCATGAGATCTGGGCCTCTTCTCTTCCTTGCTATCCATCTGCCTGTTGTGCCCACCACTGCTCTGGACTAGGCTCTCTCCTCCCATCCCTCTTTCCCCTGTGTAAGTAGACTGAAAGCTCTGGAGCGCTGGCTCTCTCTGCATGTGAACCAGAGCACAGGTAACAGACCTCCAGTTGCAATTGAGAGCTCTCAGTAGTGCTGATAAGTAGCACAGATTCAATTACACAGACCAGACACTTACTCTAATCTCAGCTACCCACCTGTGCAGATGGAAAATTGCTCAAAAGGAACCCCCCAGTGCCAGCCTGATAAAGTATAACAAATACTCTGTCCAACAATTACTTTGGAGAGGGTTCATTGCCCATGCTGATGCTTCCGGGACCAACTGTTTTCTTCCTTACACTGGTGATTTTTTTTTCCTTGTGAAAGAAAATCCCTCTGACATTATTTTCTTGCTTTTCTAACAACCTTGTTCTGAAGGATGTCAGCACCAAATCCTTGTAAGCAAACCGAATGCACAGAATAATCTGACTTCCATGCAAAGACAGACAGTAGTATCTAACTCTCACTCTTGTGTTATTACAGAAAACTACCAGGCATAGCCAAGACAAGCTATGCTACAGGAGGCTGACTTGCACCACTCTGAGGGTGGAGCATTTTTCTGATTTATCCTGTTCTTGGCTTTAAACATCTGGTACCAACACAAAGAAATTGCATCTTTTCTCCCTTCTAATTGTGAAGTACCTGACTGATTGCTTATGACTGGCAAGTGTCTGATAACAGGAAACGGTAGCATGGCAGTTTGGTGGGTTAAGGATGAGACAGGAAAACCAATTATGGCATTCTTCATTTAAATATTTATGCATATTGACTGAGGGATGTCAGCCTTAGATTTGTTGGAAGTGCTTGGATACAGGAATTGCTTAAGTGCCAACTGTTATTATCAGTGTTTTCATTACCATAGCTGTTCTGAGACCTAGTCACAAATCAGTTTCTCACTGGGAGAATGAAGCATGGAGAAGCAGCTCAATGAGACCTTTTTCTCAGCTGCCTGAAATCTCATTTTTACCATGGTATTGCAGCTGTGCCATTATTCTCAGGGAGCCAAGTGCACAGCAGAGATGTTCTTTGGAAAACCCCATGTCAGCTCTGTGGTCTTTGAGCCTCTACAACTAGGCACTAAGCTGGAAAAACTCCAAGGCAGCCTGATGATGAGAACACATGACTTCATCATGCCATGGGTTGGTGTTTCTGGGATCCCAGGGACTGTTTAGCCCCTTGGAGACCAAATCCGCTTTCAGGAGTCTTGGAGCTGGAGATGGACAATGTGCTGTCCCCTGTTACTTGCACCACTGGTGATGGCATCAGAAAGATGAACCAGGGACCAACAAAAGGCATTTTACAAAGGACAGATAAGGCTCTAAAGGAAAGGTTTGTTCAAAACAGATGTCCTATAGCTGGTGTTTCTTGGAAAATATTTCAGTATCAAGATGAAGAACAAACGAAGTCATGAGAAGAAGCTGATGAAAGAAACTACTCTGACTTTCAAGCACTCATAATTGAACTGGAACAGGAAAGTGATATTGATTGAAAATCCAAAGTAAAGCAAAGTGGTATACTTTCAGACCCAACAGACAGAAGGGAAAAAGTAAACAAGTAGTCTGAAAGGTGCCATTATTTTAGCAATGTGAATTAGATCTTAAAATGTCAATTCATTTTACATAGCCCAAAATATTATTTATAGCACAGATAAAACCTTCTAATTTCCAATAAACCATTCTGAAATTAATATTTTGTACTAAATCCTGCTCAAGTTGCTCAAGCATATCATTGTATCGAAGTCATTAGGACTGTACAAATGAGTAATGGCAGCAGGAGCTGGTCTCTTATTGGTATGACTTTGAAATGGCTGCCTTACTCAAGCATGTCTATAAAACATTCTTGCCAGACTATCACGTATTCCATTTACTTCCCTTTTAAGAGAGAGGGGAAAAGGTTATTTTAGAAATACTTTAGAGTAATAAAATCTTTATTGCTACAATTTTTTTGTATCTCTTATGCCAGTGAAGCCAGTTGATTTAGTTATGTCCACAGTTCTGAGAGTGATAGAAAGTCAGTGCTTATACATTTTGTACACCTCTAAATATTAGTTTAGCTGGAGTGTCTACAACTGTGGGGCGTGTGTGTGTGCAGTTTTAAGGACATGCAGCTCACAACTTGACATGAATGAGAAAAACACATGCTGGGTATATCATGGCCTCACAGTCCCACCTTCCAGAGGGACACAGCAAGTGCTTCTGGGTATGACAGCTTGCAAGGCAACAAATCTAAACAGGAATTGAATTGAAACCTGTAACTCTAAATGAAAGACATGAAAGATTGAGAAGGGATATCTACCAGAAGCAGGGAACAATTTAAATTCATGCACACGTACAAGTTTGGGATCTTTTCAAATCTACGTGAGCAACACAGACACTTTCTAAGCTTTATTAATTTTTAAATATCTTACTGAATATTGGGGATGGCATCTTCTTGCATTAAATTCCAAACATGCATTATTGTCCAGTTTATCTATTTACTGTGCAATGAGCCAAATAAATATCTCTGCCATCCCAGCTTTTTATTCATTGGAGCTATAATATGTGCTTTTATGGAAGAAGCACTATATTCCTTCTACCACTCCTATCTTCCACTGCTGCTGGTGCAAAGATGACTAAAGAAACCAACTCCCTCCCCACAAAACCAAAATCAAACCAAACCAACAAAACCAAAAAAAAACCCAAAAAAAAAACCCAACGAAACAAACCAACAACAAAAAACTCTACCACCACTGTGCTCAGCTATCTGAGCCACTATTGTTGTGAGAAGTGAGCAAATTCCTGCTCTGTTTGTTTATCAAGAAACCTGTCAGCTAAATGGTGATCATGCTACCCTTCCCTGGTAGTAGCACAAGAGAAACAGGGGAATCTTGGTGCAATTTTCTAAGTCTGCAGTGCTGGCATTTAGAAAAATCACTGTGTAACTTATAAATGGAACAAATTTGCACAGGAAATCACAGAGGAAAAAAATATGGAATGCTACTCTGTCGTTTTGACAATTGCTTCTCTTCTGTAACTTCACTTTGAAAGAGAAGCCAACATCATTTGGAATAAGATATCTGCTTTCTCAGCCGACACCAGTCTGTTGAATGACAAATATCTTGGTGTTTATTTAATTATTAAGGGCATAATATGCTATTTTATTTGGAAATCTGTTTGCTCTGTGGATAAACTGTAATGCTGAATAATTTTTCCTTATGAAGGAACAAGATTATCCTCTCATTAAACAGCCTCATTGGCCCAAAAGGAGCGTCACTCTACAAAGAGAAGCTATGGCTATTAAAAGAATGAAGCAGAGATGCCTGAAACTTACAGAAAATATAAGAGACAACTCAGTCCCTTAAGTGAGTGAGAAGAAAGAAAGCTCTGGGGTCTTGGATCAACAGTGCTGCCTGTATGGGCAGAGGAAGTTGGGCTGCCAGGGAGATACTGAGTTGAGGATCAGCTTTCCCCTTTGGCTGCTTGGTCTGGTTTGAACTTGAGGGGTGGAATCTGAAGTGGCAATGTTCATGGCACTTCTTCCTGCTAGAGAGTAAGCCAGGCTGACAAGGGCAGTCACAGATACTCCCTGGCTTTCTCTCAAGATGAGGATCAAAGGGCCAACCATACCCAGGGTGTTTATGGCTAAGGTGAATCCTCTCACACCCCTTCTATGGAACCTGGATGCTTGATTACCGCTCTAAAGTGCTTGTACAGAAACACATGCAACATGGAGAATAAACAGGAAGAACTAGAAATCTATGGATGGTCACAAAGCCAAAATCCTTGGGATTCACCCACGGGATACACCCATGGGTGCTGAGGGAGCTGATAGATCTTGGTCTTATGCCAGTCTCCATCATCTTTGAAAAATCACGGAAAAAGGGAGAGATGCCTGACTGCAGGAAAGCTGTTGTTAGTCCAATCTTCAAAAGGGGCAAGAAGGAGTACCCAAAAAAATACTGGCCAGTCAGCCTCACCTCCATCCCTGCCAATCCATCTCTCCATCTGTTCCAATGGAACAGATAGTTTTGGAGGTAATCACCAAACCTGCAGAAGGAAACATCATCAGGAGTTGTCAGCACAAATTGACCAAGGGTAAATCATGCTTGACTGATCTGATAGCTCTTGTGAGGGCATGGCAGGATGGGTTGATGAGAGGAGAGCAGTGGATGTTATCTACCTTGACTTCAGCAAGGCTTTTGGCACTGTCCCACAGCATCCTCTTAGGTAAGCTCAGGAAATGTGGGTTAGATGACTGGACAGTGAAGTGGATCAAGAAGGGGCTAAGTGGCAGAGCTCAGAGGATTATGAGCAGTGGAATAGAATCCAGTTGGAGGCCTTTAGTCAGTGGCTTTCCCCAGGGATCAGTACTGGATCCAGACTTATTCTACTTGTTTATCAATGATCTGGACAAATGGATAGAATATATCCTGAGCCAGTTACACTCCCGAGTAACCTGCTCTTGGTGACCCTGTCTTGGAAGTGGAGTTGGGCTAATTGACCTCCAGAGGTCCCTTCCAACCTTAACAATTGTGTGATTATGTGTGATTCTGTGGTTGGCTAAATTGACCTACAACCCCAGGGTGACACTGGTTGGATTATGGTAGAGTCCCATGGGAACAGAGTCAACAAGCCTTCCTATGATTTCCTGGGGCTTCTGTACCGGTTTGATCCAGAACCCCAGAGAGATATGGAAGGTTCATCTTCTCTAACTTGATTCCATCTGATGTACATCTTCAGATAGAAATGCTCCGGAGTTGAAGGAATAAATTATATAAGTGAGGACAGAAGGCATTTCAGGATGCTTTGATTTTTGCTGCATTCTGCATGGTGATAATAACAAGCTCTAAGCCATCAAACAGTGCTTTCCATTTTAATATGGCCAAAGAGTTTCACAGAGCTCTGTCACCACCGTTTTACAGATGAAAAGGCACAGAGAAGCATTTTTCTTGTGGCTGTATTAGAAATAATAGTAACAGTAACATATCTGAAACTAATACCTAGCTCCCCAACCTTCTACCTAATTCTCTAAACTCCTACTTTTCCCTAGAGACAGAAACATGGATAATAAATTTTTTCATGTCACCATTAGCATAGTTTACATCACACAAAAAACAAATGCTTACCAAACTCAGAAAATAATGATAAGAGATCATTTTAATAACTGATTGCTCCGGATGGCCTACAATTTTATCTTAACAGTGCTATTTCAAATAGCAAACTGAGTATCTTAGGAGCTAATGGACATGTGGAAGTTAGACCTTGTATCCTGGCTTGGATGAAAGGATCAAATGAAACAGCCACCTCATCCGTTTTCTGTCTCTGATAATGGCCAAAATGTTTATGGACCAACAGAGCAGACACTTATCAATACATCTCTAGAATATTCTCAGAAGACACAAGAGTTTGCAAATGAAGAACTTCCTGAGACAAAAGATGTGGTTTTTACTTGATGGACAAATAGCAAGGCGTGCCACAGTTTACCCTTCAGAGGGTAAGATCCCACAGACTTTGCTCTTCAGAGGTTCAGGAAAATACTGCAGGCCTTTTTCCCATATGCCTTGCTTAGGAACTGTCCACTTCGGATGGCTGACATTTTTAAAGCAAATAACTCTTTGACATCTACAGCAGAATAATTCAGTGTCTTTGCCCATTTTACTTTCTGTCTTCTCTGCCTCTTCCACCACAGATTCTTTTTGTTGTCAATGGCAGTGTGGACAGCGATTCATTTGACATGTATGATTTCATCAATTCATCAGACACAGACTGGCATGGTACCACTGACTTTCAGTGAAACAAAATTTGAAGTGGTGAACTACAGATATAGTGTTCTGTGTCCTGTTGACAAGCCTGAAAGTGCAAATATTTCTGTAGAGAACTCTTAAAAATGGTCTGGTCTCTCTGCCCCAGCAGAAGCGTGCACATTTCATTTGCCTTTTTAACCACAATTTTTTAGATCTTTAATGTTTTTTGAGGTGAAGTTTCAATAAATGTTTTTCAAAACAGGGTACACCTACAGAGTCTTTTGAGCATTCAGCTATGTTTAGGACTGTGACATCGCAATGCTATTTGCAACCAAGCAAAATGCCAAGGCCAGGCTTGAGAATAAGGCTAATATAGTTTTCTGCATAGCCTAATGTGCCTGGACTTATAAGAGTATATGGCAAATGCAGCACTGTGCCAGCTCAGTGACACTGCCCCCAGCCCAGCCCTGGGTTAGTCCAACCATCTTTGAAGGGCATTTTTCCTTACAGAGTAACCATCCTAGGGTCTTTGACAGGTCATTTTATGTACCACAGCCTAGCTAAGCACTTGTCTTGTTTGAAAGCAAAACTTGCTTTTCAGGATCTCATGGAGGATTTCCAGGTCTCAGTTTGTCTATCTGCACTGAAATGCCAACAATGCAATGTGGCATATTTTAGTATGGAAAGGATTTCTAAGCATACAATCCCATTGGTCATAATTAGCAATATTATGACTAATAACATTTAGTGAAAGAGGTCTTCAGTTACCTGATTTTCATCCAAAACCTGTTGATTAGCAATCCCCTGTAGCTGGGCCATAACACCCTACTGTAGTACTGAAGAGAAACTTGGCCTGAATGTAATCATTTGATTAGCATTCATCCAAGCAAAACATCCACCTCTGTAGAGAGCAAGCATATTTCTACCTTTGCTGTCTTTTGACAAGAAGCAGGTGTATGAAGCATAGGAAATATATACAGTACAGAATGTTTTTAGACTAAGCACATGGAAAAATACATTTTTTCCTAGACAACAGTGACACTCCCTTGTACATCAGTAAGGTATCGCTGAGCTGTCATCTGCTGTGCTCTCAGATGGGCGAGAGATGATGCACGCAGAGAAACGCAGAAAAATAAAATACAGAGATGAAAGACACTTAAAAAATAACTACAGATATATTTTCTAAAATTTATCATGGATTATTGTTGTTCCAATGTTGCTTTTTTTTCATGTAAAGGAAGCAGCCAGCAAGCTTAAGTTGTATTTTTCTTTAAGAAAACATAAATCAACAGAACAGCTACCAATGTGTTGATTTGGTTCCTGTACCTTCTCTGCTGAAACCCAGGGAACCTCTTGGAGTCCATTGCCTAAATTAGTAGCAGCTACTCTTGGTAACCACAGATGCTCATAAACCCCTGGAAGACGACACACATTTCAGGAGAAGTTGGATCAGCACACACATATAAAGGGCATGGGACAGTAAAGTAATGCATGCCAAGGGCAGAAAAAAAATCCCTTTCAGTTTATAAAACACAGAAATGCTTCTTTCTGCTCCAGGTCACATTGACAGCTGCCCTTTTAAGGGTCCTACTGTGACTGTTGACCCCCTGTACACCTCTCTGAGCTATATCCAACAAGATGTGTCTAATTTTTTGCTTCCTTCAACAGTTGTATTCCCTGGTCAGCCTTAGAGCACCTTATCTTGGTCTCTCACTGCCTACTTTAAACCAAATTTTTATGATATACAGCATAATATTAATATTCCCACCTCCCAGATGATTATTGCCTTTCATTTTTGACAGGAAACATCTGTTGGGAGTATTTGGAGAAAATGAAAGCACAACTAGAGGCTGAATGAAAGTTTCCACCTTCGGCTACGTATCTCAGGGTCTCACAATTTCTAGACCCTTATTTTACATCCCTTTGGAAACTTCAAATAAATCTCTGAATCCATGAGAAAAGGCTAAAAATGCACTCAGCAACTCAACATGCAAGAAACTGCTTCCACTACCAACAGTATCTACTTCTATGTGCATATGTTTGTGTTTCTTCCACCACTTCCTATCTGATGGGTTAGGAGGGAATTTCTTAATCTTCCTCAGGTGGTGTCTGTGAGGAAGCACAGCCCCTGAAGCTGCCATGCAAGAAAGAAGATATGCTGTACTGTCAGCAGATTGCAGGACAGGAGTTTTCTTGTTTGTCAGTTCTAAGTCCCTTCTGGCTACAGAAGGAGGTGACAGCAATAACTAGGAAAGGAAGGAAGATTAATGGTGTGTATAACACAGCAGAAATAAGAAATAATCATACTCTGCAGAAAGGAGCTTTCCAGAGGGAATGGCTCAAGAGAGGAGGATGTAGGAACCAGTAACATTTGTAACTAGTCATTTAGCCAGCTCATGCAACTGCTTGATAAACTTCATGCAACCCCCTGATAATAGTTATCTTCTGACTCAAATGCCACACAAGGCATGGGGTTCATGATCAACGTCTGGCGGGCACAGGGTCCATGTTACCAAGCAACACAACTTCTTTTGCAGACCCAAAATTTTTACCTTAATTCATTTCCATTTATTTTCTACAATTTATGCATTAGTGATTGAAAGGAGCAGGTACAACACACATCAGTGAAGCATCTGTTAACTCTCCAATGTTCATTATGATTCAGATCATTCCTAACGGACACAAACAGAGAAATTAATAAGTAATTCACATTTACTCTTTCACAAATAAAGCCATTCACAAAGAAATTGTTGCCTAGAGTAAGATTCACTAGCTATTGTGGACTAAGTGGATGCTTTGTAGAATTTTATTGTCCATAAGGCGTCCCACCCCTTGCTCACAGAGATAAGCACATAACATGGACACAAGGACATGAGGAAGGGAGGTTGGATGGCAAAGGCAATAAAGGAGCTACAGTATGTGAAAAAACAGTCACTTCACTTACCAGGTGCTAACAGGAAAACAACTGTATCAAAGGGATTTGATGAAAGATGATGAAACTTACAGAAGAGCTTCTAATTCAGTAGACAACTGCATTAAGAGTTACTTATTTTTCCCAGTAACCTTCTGTGAAAAAGCATAAGTTTCAAAAAGACTATATGTGCTTGCTTAGAGTTAAATAATGTTCAAGACACCTGAGTCCAAGATGGTGAATTACATGTCTGTGCCAATAAGTTCTCAGGTGCTGCTCAGCAACTTTCCTAACAAAGATTTGTGTGAGTGTTTGCAGTTTTTTTAACATTTTCTGGCCATTCAGCGTGACATTTGGTGCTTCAGTTTCTAGAAATGTTGACATCTTCTGTCTACAACTAAGAACAATGAATCTGTGCCCTGAAACAATAAATTTATACAAACTAAAAGGAGAAAAACTGAAAGCAAATTTTCCCAGAAGTTGAGAAGTGTCTGTAACGATTAATTTTCATTGCCTTAACTCATGTCTTGAAGGATAAAAGAGGAATAATGGAGGATGACAGTGTGGGATGGATGTGGGCAAATAGTCATAGCACCTAGGTTAAGTGAAGATTAGGTCCTTTTCTAAACTTTTCACCTCCTACCCCTCTCTTTGGTAAAATCTAGTGATGCATCATGTAAGGTAGAAGAAAGTAGAGCTCCAGAAGGGAGAGAAAAATGTGCCCTAAATGCACCTTTACTGGGCTATGTGAATAGCTGGTGAAGATGTAGTCTTGACAATTGAGAGATGAGGAAACACCTTTGCCACAGCTTCTCTGCTCTGGTCACAGACCTGACGTTCAGAATGGGAAGAGGGGCACCCATGTGCTCTCAATTCCTGTGAAAACACAGCCACCCATGGAAGGAGTTGTCTCTCTATAGCCCTAGACAAAATTTGGTTTGTGGAGGAGATTTCAATGGATGGAAATGGATGAATCTTTTTTTTTTCCCAATAGATGTAAAATCACCACTATGGTTTCAAAGACCCAGGGTGTAACTTTTACTGCCAATTTCAAAGAGTCCATCAGTTTTCCCCTCATTCCTGACTTAGAAACAAAATGCTTGAAAATTTGAAAAAAGCCATCAAATATGTGCTAAAAATTTCCAAGCACAGTATATAACTTTGCATATGTACGCAGGGGAAATATTGTACCTGTGTCCTTTACATTTGCTCACAACAAACCTTCTTGAAAATGAATTCTCAGTACAAAATATTTTTTTTCTCTGAGTTAAATACTTATCATTGCAACCCCTCCTTCTGTAATTTTGCTTCTAGTGGTATTTTTGATTAAATTCTCAGATTAATTTATAGTAATGACACAGCAAACCTGGCAGCCATAATCCCTTTAGTAGTTCAATATGTTTATGAGGGTTGAAGGATGTTAAATGTGGCAGTTTAAATGCTAAGCTAAGTAATCAGTTCATTAGAATTTGCTCAGTGTGTTTGTCATCTGCAGCTGAAGCATGCAGAACCAGACTCTGATAATTCACCAGACACTTTAATGTATGAACAAGGTAAACTCCTCACAGATTGATTGACAATCCCTGGAATTTTGCTAGCAGAGATAAGTGCATGTTCACACCTACACCATGGATAACTTACCCACTTCCAGCACAGAGGAATTGTAACACAAATGTATTTGGCAGTCAGGTCTGGTATGCACAACTCCACCTGCAAGATCCTGACCCAAGACAGCCTCAGCCAGCAAATCCAGGCTTCAGGGAGTTGAGAAGGAAGATGGAGAGCTGCATCCCAGCCATGGAAATCTTTTGTCTGCAATGGGGACTATGCCACACCTGTGTGTCATACTGCCAGACTGAAATACCTATGGCTCTATGGTGGCCTTTCTTTCTGTCTTAAGTAACTCCATTCCCCATTGCAGAAAAATCCCTTTGCCTTCTTGATGCTGTTTCAGCTTTTTGAAATTAAACTTCATTTTATGCTGTTGCATTCCTCTCTTCTACAGTAGCATTCTGCAGACTGAATGTTTGTTTTTCTATTTTTTTTTTCCTATAGATGTAATTCCTCTTATTGACCCTTATCTCACTCTTCACAGTAAATTTATTTCTGCTAATGTTGAGAAACAGCCACAA
Source organism: Fringilla coelebs (assembly GCF_963513975.1). NCBI lineage: Eukaryota > Metazoa > Chordata > Aves > Passeriformes > Fringillidae > Fringilla > Fringilla coelebs. The sequence continues at coordinate 85,889,960 of NC_140030.1, forward strand.
CCATCAATAATTTAACAAAGCTCAGAAACAAATGACTCAAATTTCACCAGAGTAGTGATGCTAATATTTTTTCTGACTGAGCTTATACCTTTAAATATTTCTGACTCTTAATATGCATGGAATATAGTAATTTAGGCATGGTTCAAATCCCTGGTTATGTGTCTGATCTGATAATAACCAGATGCAACGTACACCCCCAATATGACAAATGCCTTTGCCTAGACAGCCAGAGAAATTTGCTTAGATCAGTTACAGTTTGAAGAAAAGGCCAGAAAAGGCTGAAACACCCCAAACTCCATCACTTCTTGAGCAACTACCTATTTCTTTCAGTAAAGGAGGATGCCTCTATCAAAGTATTGAATTATAAACTCTTCCTGTCAGTGTCTGAGATATCTGTGAGGATAAACCTGAAGCAGGACCTCCTCCTCCAGCACTCCATTAGCATTCACTCAGTTCCTTGCTAGCATCCTATTAAATGCAGAAGCAATTCATGAAACCCCGAATATTTGACTGATCAAAAATCTCTCGAGGCTCTGCCTCTGCAACAAAAATTTATGTAAGGAGAGAGGGGGGCAGAGGAGAAACAGCCCAGAAAAATTCCGCATCATGGCTCGGCATGATAAACAAACCTGTGAAGGAAGTGTGCACTGTGGGGAGAGGGAGGGGAGAAGTGATTATGTGGCAAAGAATAATCTTCCTCCCCGAAATGCCTCTGGGAAGGAGGAAGCAAGAAAACGTGAGAATTCAGCCGGTACACACAATGACCCTTCAGAGCGCCATGGGGAACCTACTGATGAAGAGCTGCTCTCTAATGCCTCCTGCCAACTCGGTATTTGCCAAATCCCATTTGCTTCTAATCACTTACAGACAGTTGCTTGGCCTGAATCTGCTCACTCTTCTCCTGGTGTAAAGTTGGAGTTGGCTGCGGAAGCTCTCTTGGCGCCGGTGTATGTTAAAGCAGGGACGTGCCTATCTTCATGATCCACAGAGAAATAAAAATGCTGACTGATCTGCCTTGGGGGCTGGCTTGGACAAGCCCTGGAGAAGAAGGTGGGCAGCAGAGTGGGCATGTGGATGTGCACGACATTATTATAAGCATTGTCCTTGTAGGAAGAAAGACTACTTGCTTAGGATGTTCCCAGTAGGTGCTCTGGGAAAAAATGGGTAATCAGAGACACAATTACTTTTCTGACAGCTCAGGGAAAAGAAACTGCCTACTGAAGGCTATATTGACATTCATCTTGGTCCAGTTTCTTCCATAATTCTGCCCCATGAATAGTTACCCTTTGTATTAATTCACTGAATTTTGCAGCATACTACAAACAAGGCCTGGCTGCCTGTTAGAGACAACCCCAGTTTTCTGAAAGATACTTTAGGACACAGCAAGCACAAAGAACAAAGTCCTTAGTAGGTGCTAGTCACACAGACAGAGCACCAAGGAAAACATCCTGGATCTGAGCAAAGTGTGCCAATCTCTGTAAGACCAGCCATTTATCCTGTCTGCCTTCTTCAACCATTGAGTTGTGGCAATACATTAGGAAAGGGAATTGGCTTCTGACCCTGCCCTGCACACCTCCAGCAGCAGAAGCCATCAGCTGACACTGTGAAGCACAGCAGCTGATTGCATTTCACATGCATAATGGTGGCTGTTATTACTGGCAAGAACAACAGTTGTTACTGTTCAACAAATGTGTCTTAATAATTTTCTGCTTATGTAACACACCCTATACAAGTACTAATGCAATCAAGTGCACTCTAAATACTGACTGCAGAAATACTGCCTGCAGTCTCCTTATACTCAATAAACCTGTTACTGAATCTAAAGATCTGGATAAAAAGCACTCTGCAGAAAATGGGGGATTTGAGGATATTGGTCCGATGTTGAAACATTTCATAGGAAAAGTGATTATGGGTTTAGACTCTAGTTTAAGAAAAGTGAAACAAAATTCCTCCATGTCTCTGATCTCTTTTGCCACTGGGCCATCAGGATTACTTGCACTTATTTATGTCTTATTATTCTGAATTTAGAATCTTGTATGTAAGAGCAAATACAGCCTGTATGCAGCAATAATCTCATCTACTCTGGATAAAAACAGAAAGGAAAAAAAAACCCAGCAGCTATGTGTGGAGATACAGAGATTTTGCTTCTCATGCTCATAAATTAATTATGCCAATACTCCCTTTAGCACTGAAGAGAGCAACTACAGACTGGTGTACAGCTGTACTGCTGAATTCCCTCTTCCTTTCAACAGGGTAGATTCATCTTGGCTACGTACTGAGAGAATCTTGTGGCCCCTGCTAAGAGTGATCACCTGAGACAGTGTACAAGGCAAATCCTCTGCGGGTCCCTTTCCAGCAATGTAACAGTATGAACAGCTAATGTGGCTGCCCAGGGACCTTTCTGGCACTCCTAAAATCATGAACTATAGTAATCTCAGCATTGCTGAACCAAATTTGCTCCATCCACAATGTTTTGGATTAGTGATTGATAGCAAAATTAAAATAAAGGTTGCTTTTAAAATAGATATTCATATATAGCCATACACATGCATCCAGTTTCTGTCTGGAATTAGATTGCTTCCTAGGGAACTGTTCTTCTATAGACTTAGAAGTAGCACTAAAAGATACTCTTTTGTCAGTGGACATGTCATTTCCTCTTAATGGAAAGCAGGAGAAGAACAAATACACTCAGATGGGGGGACAAGCAGTTCCCAAAGTGCCCCTGGAAACTCATTTCTGACTTTGAATTTCTGGGGGCTTAATAGCCCTTAAGCATTTTTCACATTTACAATTTATTGCACGAAAAGCCTTGAAATGAAGATATCTTTCATTCCTGAAAAAGGCAAATATCACCTCTCTTTTTTGGTAGACCATGGGGCGCAGTTCAGGTAAAGTTTACAGAAGCATGCCTAATGCTTGGTTCCTCTCCTAACCAGCCTTTGGACCAGAAGAGTTTTGTTTTTCTTGATTCTTGGTTCTGACTCTTCTCTGCAGGAAACCACACAATTTAATTGAAAACCAATGTATTTTTCTGTGAATTGTTTGGTGACTTGGCCTGAGAAAATACCACATATCCATGTGTCAGGGGGCACTTCAATTGACTTGCAACCAAGATTTCAAATTGGAACGAACGCTGTGCACGTCCATACTGCTACCTTGAGCACAGCAAGGAGTTTTTTAACCTGTGAGAGACTATGCAAGACAAGTCTGGTTGGTTCCCTGCCAGCAACATGAGAGACTTTCTCAGCCCCTCTAGCCAAGCTTTGGGACAACCACCGTCTTGCCCCTGGTGAACAAGTTTCTGCAGTTGCTGTTTCAAAGGTAGAAAAAAATAAGCAGCCCTGCATTGAGCACTACAGCAAACTGAGCAAATGGGAGCAGAATCAGAACTGAGACCAGCGGGCATGCCTTCTTGTCTTCTTCTTGCTCAAAGAAATATTTAATGCCATGGACAGCCCCAGGGTTTGAGCCATGCTTCTCCCTGAGCTCACATAGGTACTGGAAGGAGAGTCCAGACATCCGCTGGGCTCTTGACAAGTAGTTTTGTCTAAATATTGTAATAAATATGCCCAAGATTTCAGATTATTTTTTGACAGGAAAATGAACATTATTTCCTTGCTGCTGGGATCAAACAGCCAAATAACCTGTGGCTTTATGATACAAATACACCTAAATAAACTACTGTAGGATAAGGAAGACATTCAATACCAAGATCCTCAGAAGCACTCGGCACCATGACCTTGCCATGTTAGAATTTGAAAGTTAGGAGAATTGCATTTCACTCATGCCCTCTCAGCTTCTAGGGCTATTTTTATCCTTGTGCTGGGGTCTCATGGCTTTCTGTAATGGCATGTCATTGACAGATACCGGAAACAAGAAAAACAAAGATATCTTGCACTGGGGGATGTGAAGGTCCAAGAAGCGGATTATGCTCAAATAAGTCTTTTTGAATGTCTTGTGGGAGTCAGAATATGCGTGACTGGTTTTATTTCCCAAAGAGGAAATAAAGGCTGGCTTTCACAAGTTTGGGAATTATGAATCTGTATGTTTCTATAGCAGGAAATGCAGCACAGAAAATAGCAACATCCACAGAAATGCAGAGCAGTCCCTCGACGTTTAACCATGCATAGCAACAACACATACCATTATGACAGCCAATGAAGAATGCAGTACCCAGATGAATGGGGGATATTTCAGAATTTGTGTGCTAAATGTATTAACAGTAAAACCTGCACCACAGCCAGGACGTCAAGGATCACAGAAGTTTATAATCACAAGGATGAACAACTTGGTGCATGGGGGATCAGGTCTGGTTAGTGTCCTGATCACAACCATTCTAGATCAAAAGAAATTAGAATTTGTAAAGAAGAAAATAGAGTCTTCTGACTTGCCAGGACCTGAAATCCCCTGTTTAAAAAATTCTCTTAGACCTGTTCTGGTTACAAAACTGCAAAGGTACAACAGACAAGTTAAGAAGAATTACATAAGTGACAGCTTATCTGAATGAATCTAAACCACTTGACTGAAGAGATGTCTGGTTTGTGAAAGGCAAAATTTATCTTGCATTGTCTTCAGCTAGCAGAAAGAAAAAGAAAAAAGCAAATGCAAGTACAGAGGAATTGTGAGAAGGGGGAAATTGTGGAAGTTACAGTAATCAGATGTAACTGCTTTAACAAAGTACTGGACAAATGAGCAGGAAAACATCCCTTGCTCAAACACTGTAAGGAATAGTGGTCCTGTATCTTCCTGCAGTAGTGGGCTGAGTGAAGGGCCAGAACCATTTCTCTGCAAAATCCATCCTGAAGATGTGCTACGTGTCACCTCACTATTTATTTCAGGTTGCTGATGCCAACCACATCATGTTGGACTCAACACAGTGCTGCAGGCTAAGAATCCCTCCAAGATGATCCTCGTTTTCCCAGTGACTGAATCCATCACAAACCATCTGCACTTCATAGTCCTCATTTACCCCACCTGTGAAAAACTAGCAAACTCTTCCATTTGTCAAATTGTCAGTGCGAAAATCAGTCAACAAGAGTCAAAGCACAAAACCTTAGTCCTTGGATGAATAGTTTTTTACCTAGCTAATCTGTCCAATTTCTCTGGAATTAGATATTTAGTTATTAACTAAGACTGTAACATTTACATACTATTTTGGAAGACATCTTTTTGACACCATCTTATAAGACTCAAATCTGATCTTTTTTTATTCCTAAGAAGTATGACTTTATGAAGCAGAAGACAGATCATAGTTAATCACGATGCTAGGAGGGATTCTGCATCCCTATCTCGTGAGATGTGTTCACAAGAAAATGTGAAGATGGAAGAGAGTTCTGCCATCTGAGGTTTTGCCTGACATGGTTTGAAAATAGAGTTCAATTCTCAGATGACAATCTGGTACGCTGTATGTTGTTTTACAACCCAAACATTGCGAAGAAGTCAAAATGTTAAAACTATGTACAAAGGTAAAATTAAAGCAGTCATAATAACTGGAAACATTGAAACACAAGCAAACTTGATCATCTAGAAATTTTGTTCTTTTGATCTCTTCAAAGATCAATATGAAATGCCTTTTTACAAATTACCTGAAACTTGATTTTTCCACCATTTAAAAAGGAGACAAAACACTACCTGTTGGTATAACTTCTACAGTTCTTTTTTTGCTTGGCTGTGAATGCTATCTATGGCTGAGGTAGCAATTTAATTAGGAATCCAGAAAACATTTTTTCATTACTATAATTGCTCCTATTATGGCTGAACCTAAAAACTTCCAGGAAGATCAAGATGTCATTCAAACATCTAATGCACTCCTCCTGCATGAAGCATCAAGGAGTAACAACATACCAAGGCTACTCAAGAACCCAGTGGCAGAATCAGGGATCAGATTTTGACTCTCTGAGAGCATATTCAGTGTGAAAGCATCCTTGGCTTCTGGAGAGTTATGACATAGACAAGTTATTCTGTGTGATCAGAAAGGGAAAACAGAGGCTGTGTCTGTATGCTACTCCAGATCCAGGATTAGTTTCTTACAGTAATGAGATGGCTAAGTAATTCCACAGGATTTCACCAAGGTAATCAAGTCCAGACACTGCATCATACAGCCCTAAGACAGTGATGGAGGCAAAGTCTTTGCTGTTATCAATGCATATGATAAACAGCAAGAAAGTAATTTGAAAAGTACCTTCTGCTTAGAGCTGCCACGATTCTTTCCTAAAGCATGGCCTGGCCAGAAGTGCATTCAGACAGCAGGGGTATTAAAATCCTTCCTGGTAGGATGTTGCCAATGATGCTGGTGTGTATATGCCCTTGGAGTGCCCAGGCTGTCAGCTGCACCAGCTGCTGCTTCATTCATTATACATGAGGAGTCACAGGCAGCATGAAGCGCTGAAATTAATCCTGACAGAGTCATGAATAAAATGTAAATATATCTTGAGAAGGAAACATTTGCAAGGGAATTTTAAAAAAAAAAACACTAAAAGAACCAGTAAGAAGAGAGAGAGAGAGAGAGAGAGAGAGAGAAAGAGGGAAAGAGGGAAAGAGGGAAAGAGGGAAAGAGGGAAAGAGAGAGAGAAAGAGAGAAAGAGAGAAAGAGAAAGAGAGAAAGAGAGAAAGAGAGAAAGAGAGAAAGAGCGAAAGAGAGAAAGAGAGAGAGAAAGAAAGAGAGAAAGAGAGAAAGAGAGAAAGAGAGAAAGAGAGAAAGAAAGAAAGAAAGAAAGAGAGAAAGAAAGAGAGAAAGAGAGAAAGAGAGAAAGAGAGAAAGAGAGAAAGAGAGAAAGAGAGAAAGAGAGAAAGAGAGAAAGAGAGAAAGAGAGAAAGATAGAAAGAGAGAAAGAGAGAAAGAAAGAAAGAAAGAAAGAAAGAAAGAAAGAAAGAAAGAAAGAAAGAAAGAAAGAAAGAAAGAAAGAAAGAAAGAAAGAAAGAAAAAGAAAGAAAGAAAGAAGGAAGGAAGGAGGAAATAAGGGGGAAACTGATCAGTTGTAGGAATGTAGAAGAAGGAAGCAATACAATCTGCAGGGTCAACTCCTGGGTCTTGCCTCATTTCATGCCAAGAGGAAGCTGGCCCCAGGACTGTGAACACGTACCACAGTGTGGCAGCTGCCTGAGAACATAAACATAGCAGCTCAAAAACCAAAGCAAAGCAAACCAAAGCAAACAACAACCAAAAACCTCCAAACCAAATGGAGTGTCCACCCTCCCACCTCTCTCGTCCCACCAAAATAAAAAAAAAACCAAAAAATTAAAAAAAACCCAAAACAAAACAATGAAAAAACCCAAAGCCCATGTTTGGCTAGTGAGTTTTAAACCCAAATGAGTTGTGGAACTCGCCTTGAGGGCTATAGGATAAAGGCTTGCTCTGTGTGTGGATTTGGCAGAAGAGGGAAAAGCTGGTGTCCACTTGACTCTTAGCCATGTCTCAGAGCCTAGCTAAAAAGTGTTGCCAGCTTGGTTTGGCGCTCTAAGACAAGATACCTCCCCCCTGTTTCTGGCTGCTACCTCCTTCAACAGGCAGTGACTGCATGAGCTCTCCCAGGTTGTTTGCCCAGTGAGACAGACCAATTAAATCACCTTTGGCAGAACCATGCAATCCATGCGGGAGGCTGTTGGCTTCCTGAGACACCCAGATCACATTGCAAGCATTCACATGACTGTTCACACTGCCTGGCAGCCATCAATTTTCTTTACCCCACCTAGCCCCAGATTATCTGGTTTTACAATCCATCAAATTATATTAATCTCCTTCAATGGGGAATGAAGAAGAATGATATGATTCTGGATACTTGATAAAAATGTTCTCTAGATGCAAAATCTGACCGTAGCACTGATTTTCCCCAGCCTCTTTCATCTCCTGTGGTTTGAAAACTGCAGGTCAGATATTGCTCTCAGCTACACCCAAGCGATTCCAACCAATTCAGTCACAGGCAGGACAAAAGCCTGCATATGCAGGGCTCATTGTAACACCACCACAATTTGTATATGTGTGTTTGGGGAGGGCACGGGGCTGGCACACAGCAGCCACTCTCTGGCAGCAATAGTACCTACCCAGCAGGGTGCAGGAGGGAGAAATGAAGAATCATTTTTTCAGTGGAAGCTACAGAGATAATTTTAAGCAGGGAGAATGTAATTACCTGAAATGAAATCGTACATTATACCCATCACACCATTCCACATAAAAATTTAAAACATGATTTGCAACTGAAGAAGCTGAGGTGAATTTCTGAGTTCTATTAATTTGGTACCTCTTTTTCAGCACAGTGCTGCTGATGAGAGGCAGATTCACTTTCATGGAGAGGCAGTGTCACCTTCTCAGTGCTCTTATCTAGAGGAAGAAGTTGGGAGTTGTGTTGTGCCTTTTTCTGAAAGAACCTCAGCTACAGATCTTCCATCATAGTCTTTGTACTGCTTTCTCCCCACACAGCTATTTCATCTACACCTTAATGGATGCATATATGTAACTAAACCACAGTCCCTAGCTCTGTGTGGCACTGGACACCTCAAAATCCCTAAGGCTCTTATCCTTTCAATTAATCCCTCCTGAGACACAGTGACAAGTTGAAAGCCAAGAACTGAGGCTCAGAAAAACTCAGAGTAGAATTCATCTCATCTAACTTGAGAAGTCTGAAATATAAGTGTGTGCACCTAAGCAAGGAAATGAGGCTTTTCTGTGAGAGACGTTAGACCAAAAGAGAGCCTTATAGGGCTGAGCTGTTCTCAGTGTCTGGTTTAGGAGGGAATTGATCATTCCCTGGAAATGCCTGCTTGCTTTCTTTGTCTATAAGAAAAGATTAGATAAAAGCCCTGTTCTTTACACCTATACAGTCTAAAAAAAACCCTGATAGTGGAATAGGGAATTGAAAGCACATCTCCTACCTCATACACAGATTTCTTGAGTGGGGAGCCAAGACCCTATTCCTGAAGTAAAGATAACAAAATCTTCAAAACTATAGTCCTGCAAGTAAAATTGCCTTCAGACCTTTGCAGATGTTGTGTCCCATGAGTGAGTGGGTAATTCTGTGTCATCTCCCACCACATTTTCAAAGGAACAGTGGGACTTAGAGTGTGTTGCTGAGGCAGAGGAACATTGCCTCCAAGGCTTCAGTCAACAAAGTTTGCATATTAAAAAGATTAGACTGAATCACAGAGAACTTCCATCTGACTAAACATGGGAACTGAGCCTGATTGATGAGCGCCTACAGAATTCTGGGTCACTCTGGTAGAGCTTAATATCACGTGGCAGAAGGAATTCATTTATTTGTAATATATATATATAATTATGAAATAAACCGACATAATAACATAACAGTAATCAAAACCTTGGCATTATTTGACTGTGGCACCAATGACTAAAGGAAAATTGCCTACACACATCTTCAGTATTGTCCTGGTTTGAGACAACCTAAAGGAGAATAGTTGGCAATATTTTGGGACACCCATGACAAGCATGGAGAAGGAAAACTTAGGGGTACCTAACCTTCTAATACATACAACAAAGCAGCTGAGGAGACAACACCAGGCTCTGTGTTGAGGAGTAGGATGGGACAGCAGAAAAAGAAGATTGTCATAAATAAACCAGGACAAGTTCAAGTCGGATACAAGAGAAGATTTTTTCACAATGAGGACAGTCAGTCACTGAAGCAGTGTCCACCAATGGAATTTTTCAAGACCTGTTTAGACAAAGCCCTGCTTAAGCTGATGCAGCCTCACAGCTGACTCCATTTTAAGCAGGAGGTTGTTCTAAAGACCTCCTGAGTTCCAAGTTCCCTTCCAAAACATACTATTCTGTGATAAATATATTGTTCATGGACTGCTTCCCATCCACTAACAAAGCATGAAAAGAGTAAATAAATGTAGAATGGCCTTCTCTGTTCTCTGTATGATGCGTGAAAGGGCAATGGAGAGTTGAAATTCTCATTATGTTTTGCGGTTTCTAGGTCCTTCAGCAGCCCAAAGGTTTGTTCAGCTAGAGTAATGAAAACTAGCTTGAGAAATCTTTGCAGCACATGAGAGAGACCAAAGAGGTAGCTGCTGTGATGATGAGGATGGTGGCTGTGACTTTTTGTCCCCAGTGCTCCAGGCTGCAGACAGCACAGTTTATAACAGAGGGATCTGGCCCTAACTTTCCACACAGAAAGCTTGCAGTGTGCTATGAAACAGCTTGGTCACCTTTACAAAGTGTTTTCAATAAAAGAACTTTACTTTCCCTCTATGGAGCACTGCCCTATCTTGTAGTAAATCCTAAAAAATCCACTAAAACAAAACAGTAATGGACTTCTGAACATCCAGAATTTAAATTATCTTGGACCTACACAGATATTGAGTGCTTCAAAATTCACCCAAGGTTTCCTTTGGTGACTTCTAGCTCACAATGGTCCCTGAAGGAAAGGAAATAATCTTGAATTTTTCTTATGTGAATCGCTTCGCTGTCATGAAAAATTACAGAAATCACTTGGTTGAAAAAGTGAAACAAGTTATGTCAGCATTTGTTAAGAAGTTGGATTCCTCAACCACGGTGTTGCTGAGCGTGAGTCCATGGGATTTTTCCTTCTTGCCAAGCCCAAACAAGCAGAGACCTATATTGCACCTGCAAAACAGCTACAAAAAACTTTTGAATCCATTGCTCTGTAGAGATATTGCATTCCTACTCCTTCCAGTTTCATTAAGCATTTTGCACTGAGGATTAAATCACTTGACTGGTTAGCAGGACTTCTGCAGAAAGTACAGAAGGCCCACTCACACTTCTTGGGGATTTTTTATTTACCTGCTGTAATTTGAATGAAAAAAAAAACTACATTGTACTCTTTGTTAAGTTGTACCTCTGCTTATGAGAGGAGGAAAATTCCTCTAGCAGAGAAAACTCGGCAAAGCTGAAGGACAAGTCATAAAGCCATTGAAATGGAAAATTGAAAAGCAGTATAAATAGCCTCTTTGGAAAAAAAAAATAGGTCTTCCCTGCTATAGTGAGCATGAATAAACAATAAATGGTCATGTCAATAAGGAAAACACTTGCTAGAGAACATCTTCCCTCTTTGATTACAAAGCTTCCATTCAGAGGCAGTGGTGCACAGGCAGAGAATTAACCTTGCTGGGCTCTTTGGATGTGTCAATCTCCTATGAGATTCATTGCTTCTTCCCCCCCCTAAGATTATGGATAAGGTATCTTGTCCAATGATAAATATTTGATCCTGACAGATACAGTAGTAGGAAAGGTGATTTTACTTTTTCAAGACCACATAAAAGAGACCTGGAAGAGCAGGAGCTCTGTCTTGTCAACTTCTGTCTGAGATGCATGATGTCAAAGAAATTTGAAAACCACATCTGAAACCAGCTCTTCAAACCACATTTCTTAGAAGCACCTGAAATTCCTAAATTATTAAAAAATATTTTATTATTAAAAATTCTTTGGGTAAGTGATCTGCTCACCTTAGAAGAGCTTTGAGAGTTTATACTCAAGCAATGCCCAGCTGAGCCAGATCAGCAAAAAAAAAAATTTGCCCTGTCACATCTCTTCATATTCCCAAATGGTACAAATTGGCAGAACTACACTGGAATTATGCTTGTTACACTTGATATTACTGCAACTTTCAGCTTTTGAGAATAAAATTTATATATTAATTTTTTTGCTTCCTTTATTTTTGATTGTCAATAATGAATATTTTTTCAGAAAAAAATTGCACAGAAAAGTAATCATTTTATTGCCTAAAAATATTGTTTTTTGAATCTCCTTTTTCTGACTGAAAACAAAAAAAAAAAAAGAGGGAAAACTGAAATATTTTAAAAGTTAGTGAATGCTATCAATACAAGGAAATATTGTGAATGAATATTTCCAAAATAAAAGAAAATTACTAGGACTTAGTTTCACAAAAAGTACAAAGCTGAGACATCAAGAACCTGGAAATTGTCTGTTGTGAGGAGAGACTGGGAAGAAAAGAATGAAGAAAGAAGATTCAAGAAAACCAATGGTTTTCCTTAGATGATGAGATGAACCAATAATATAATGCCATATAAAAATCTTAATTATTTGTTCTAGAAACTCTTTTAGCACAGCCAAATGCACAGTAGTGTTCTCAGCAATGTGCGCCACATATACACAGGAAAATAAACAAACAAAAAATCCCCACGTCCTGGGAAACATCAGCTCATAAATAAGCTGTGAACTATGACTGATAAGTAGCTCTGATTCAATCTCCTAAAATGGTGCATGTGGTTGAAGAATTGTGGGTAATGCTGTTTGACACCTGTTTATTGAAGGAAAATGATGGAATTTAGGAATTTTTAAAAACGAAATGTTTTTCTCCTCATTCAAGCTCATTTCAGTCTGTATTTCTGGACAATTAGGCATTCTAGATCTCTTAACTGGGATATGGCATTATGTCATGAAAACTTTTTAGCTATGTCAATGAGTTTCATTTTTCAAAATTGCTCTGCTTTTAGTGAAGTCCAATGATGCACTCAGGATTGATTCTATTTAACTTTGTAAAGAAAGTATAAATACTTTTGTCTCTCTTCCCCCTCAGCTTCTACCACCTCAGTAAAACACTGAGAGAATTAGATACAATGCTCTTGTCAAGATTTAAGCTTAATGTGAAACAATTTTTGCTGGTAATTAATATAAGATTGACATTTTCTCTTAATGCCATTTGCAACCTAGGCTAGGGAAGACTTCTACTTTCTTTATCTATCCATAGAATTTATCCTATTTTTTTTAATGAAAGGAATCTGGGGTTCAAGTTCCACTTGAGCAATGATAGATACAATTTACTCAGTCTGAAATATCATCAGCTGAGGGTGAAAAGTGTTAATTAACTATAAATTCTTGGAGAGAAACCCTTTGGGATTTTTTAGAAGCCTTGAGTGGATGGCCACAGGTTAGCTCCCATAAAACAGAGTTCTTCATCACTGTCATTGCCATCATTGTCTGAATTTCTTTAAAAGGAAGAATAAATACATGGAATGGAAGATATTTCTGAGAATAATAATGAGAAATACAGCTTGTGAGACAGAGCATGAGGTCAGGCTTAGGGCTGAAATGAAAAGAGGCAATTTTCTCTGCTCATTACATGTCTTTCATGAAAGGGGCTTTATTCTCCATTCCCATTTTTCTATTTATTTTTTCTCTCCACTTAGAATGATTCATAGTATGGAAAGTGAAAAAGCAAAACTTGATAATCCACATCATTTTTTTTTAGATCAGTGCAATGGCTTTTGCCACTGAATTTTTTCAGGGCTGAATTAGCCTGACTAGTCCCTTAGCTATTAACTCCCCTCCCCACCCATAGAAGTTTACTGGGATCTCAGATCTCCACCCATCTCCTTCACCTCTGTTTTTAGAAAGAAGACTTTCCTCAGAGAACTTAATTATGCTACTGCAATGCCTCATCTGTCTTCTAACATTTCAGGAGGAGACCAGCTCAGTCCTCAGCAAAAATTAAGTACCATGCAATTAAATAAGGCTGTAACTACTCTATAGCTCCAAGAGACATGGCTGTTCTCACACAATTATATAAACTGGGTTTAATTGAGCCAGACTGATTTATAGTCACAGAATGAATGGGAAAAAGGGTGTCCAGTTTCCTTTCCACCCCATGAGCACTGTCTGGAGTAGCTGGGATACTTGGCTGACTGGAAAAAGGAGGACATGGGCTTTTATGAGGTTGTAGGTCTGGCAAATCTTATGTACACATTAAATTCTGAACCAACAGTGACTGTATATTCAGGCTGATCACCAAAGTCACCATAACAGATGTACAGCCACTGAACTCTACAAGAAATCTCGTACTTGGATGGTTTCAGTTGTATAGTACCATCATCCTGATGCCTTTTGAAGAACTGAGTAACTAATGAGCTGGACACAGCCTTCAGCCACAAAGGATGAGCCTCTGACCTGCATAAGCAGCCCTAGGATGCAGGGTCACTCGTCATGACCATAAGAACATAACTTTTGGGTAAATTTTTGAATTTCATCAGGGATTCTTCCACTCTAATTGGGATCAGATGTAAGAGCTTGTTCACACTTGAACACTATTAACTTGGGTAACATACACCCATTCCTAAACAAGCAGCTTGGATCATAAATAACATCATAAACTTGACAAAGAGGGCCAAATATTGCACTGTTTTGCTTTGCAGAAGATGATGGGAATTCGAAAGCAAAAGAATTACTTCAGTGATTATATTCCTTAGTTTCTCTGTGTAAGGAGAGAGAACTGCTTGTTAAATCTGTATATTTATTTATTAATAAAGCGACTTACACTAGCTTGAAATCGCTTCAGAGAAGTAGAGCTTAACAGATACATTATTTTCTTTGATGTAATCAGAATTTTGCTTTACATATTTATCAGAGACACTTTGCTGGAGCTGAAGTTCAGCATCTTTTTCTTCCTTCACTGCAAGCCAGTAGATAAAACAACTACCCCAACTATAACTGAGACACATCTAGGGCAGCATCTTTCCTGCACTAAAACATACTTATTACTAAATATTCAAAGATAAGGGTCAGAAATGCTGGGTTGGGAGTGTTTTCTCTCCTTAAGTGGGTTAGTTGCCTCAGCCTCCACACAATCTGTCCCCTTGAAGGGCCAAGCAGATGAAATTGTGGTCCTCTTGCCTTTGTGAAGGCCTGGACATAACTGACAGGGGGAGAGCTGTGCAGTATCATGGATGCCTGTCTCATGCTCCAAGGCTTCCAAGTGGGAGTGTTAATTAAGGGAGAGCCAGAGCTCAAAGTCCCTCCTCTGCATGACATGTGCAGGGAGTGGAGCAGTGAGGGAAGGGAGTGTGGGTATCCTGGTAAAACACAGATCCCTGGCCCAGCCTGGGCTGTTCCTAGCAGGACAGCTGTCAGCAGATCCATCTCTCTGGCCTGAGGTACTGCTGAGGGCTGCTGCTCCCCCCTGTTAGTGCATGCAACCCTGTCAGGTCACCCCTGCCGGGGGAGGCTGCATGGGTTTTCCACTGGATCATGAACTGTGTTCAAACCTGCTGCACGTGGGGCAGTGGGAGGTTGGTCCTGCAGGACCATTGGGCTCTCCTGATCAGCTTCACATTGTTCACATGGGAAGCATAAAAAGCAGAGTTCAGTAGTCCCTACATTATTTGGCTTTTTGCAAGACATGGCATTTTTATCACTGCAGATGCTTTGAAGCCATCCTTTCAAAGCCTGGAATAGCTCCTGCCTTAAGTCCAGCAGAGGCTGGCATGAAGGCATCCATTGACTGATCCCATGATGTACCTTAACTTGAAGGAAAAGGGAGGAAAAGCACAAATAAATCCTAATCCATATTGTTTCTACCTGCATGCAGGTCTTACAGAGCATTTACATGTTGCTGCCTTCTCAGTGTGTGGATCCATGCACATTTACTCAGAGAGCACAGAAACTCCATCTGGTTTGAGTACTAAACCTTAACTAATAGTTTATCACTAAGGAGCTGTGTGTGCAGTGAGAACACAGATGAGAGGATGCTGGCAGTGACACGGCTGTCACTCCATAAATGTATATCTCTGTAACTTAGCTCAGGATGTAGCTGGTTGTATTCAAAGACACAAATAGAGATGCGCATGCACAAATTAGTAAGTGATCCAGGCATTCCTCAGGGAATTTAATCCAAGTCTTACGCATCATATAACTGAGATGGGAAGCAGATGCCCAATAATAGATCTGTATTCCAATACCATCTGCTCAGACCAAATCCCCATAACAAACTGTGTCTGTCCGCATGTCATGCATTTCTGCAGTTTCAGCCTTTCCGAGGCTCCTTCTCCAGGTTGAAAGAATAAATCCCTGTCATGTACACCCAAATCAAAGCATTAGGCCATCGGCCATCTGTTGTTTATTTGTGAGGTTATCTTATTTCTGCTGAGCCTCAGCATCCTGGCAGACACTGTAAACTCAACCACATACCGCTTCTCTCTCTTCTCAAAGCAAGACATTAAAGATGTCCCGTTAAATCACTTCAGCCAAAATATCTAAATGAAGAAGGGAAATCTCAACGGTGCTTTTACAATACAAAGTCAACAAGACATTTTATTTCACTCAGACTAAAACGATTGATTGTTTTAAAAATATCCTTATCAAGGTATCATGACTGTGAAAGCAGCTATCCCCTCAGTCTTCAAAACAGCAGACAGGCTCTTTCATTTCCTGCACAAACACACAGCTCTGCAAACTGTATAGATATGTGTGCTCCTTTCTCCTGCTAATAAGAAGGCTTGATGACCGAAAGCTTGATCACCGCACTTAACCCTTTCCTGTTTGGGAGAGGGCAAGCAGCTGTACAGATCAAGGGGTTATTCATAATGTGCACTGGAGAGCAAATACTCCTGAGAGCTGGTTCTGGGCAACACATTGTACCTGACCCCCACAACTGACCAGCTAAACTCAACCATTAACACCATCCTCTGTGCAGTGATAAAGTTGATGGCCCCACCTTTGGATCAGAAAATGATGCACTGCAGGCATTCAAGCTGGTCCTTCTGTTAGCTGGAGCAGGTAGGATGCTCCTGGGTTTCTATGGAATCATTTGATAGCAAGAACCCCAATAGCTCTAGGTTAGTTTGCTGATCAACAACTAGGAAGCAACTGGGATTAACAGAAATCAGGTTCTTACAGATATCTTCTACATGATCACTGCAGGGGTTAAAAATGTTTATACTAGAAACGATCTTTTTTCTTTTATTTTAATTCTCACAGATCAAAACAAGTAAGTCTCTTGTTTCTTCTTACTTCTCATGCACCTAAATAAGCAGTACCACTCTAGCCAGTATCAATAAAGCACTAGAAAATTTTCAGTGACAAGAACTCAAGTTGGATGCTAAGTCCTGGCCCTCACATTGTTACTCCTGAGCATTTCTTTGCTGATATTGCTGTTTGTGGAAGGGATTCCCCTGTGCTGTACATAGACCAGCTGCTCCAGTCAGCCCCATAGAATTCAGTGTTGTGGGGCTGATTTAAAGCATTGCAGACTTAGGGCATCTCCATTTCCTCTGTTTTCAGTCTTCCCCTGCCCCCACATTAGCAAGCTTGAAGCATGGGGATGTGGAGGGTGCAAGCACGAGGGCAGGTGTGCTGAGCAGCACCACTACAGCCCCAGGGTAAGCAGCTAATGACAGCAGCTCCTGCTTTGAGTGCTTAAGCAAAATCATCACTGCCAAAAAGAGTTTTCCCCACCAAATGGCTTCTGCTGCTACAGAATGCTAACCACCCACTAGGAAATCACTTCAACTGCTCTCCACAGCCCTCAATGCAAGGTCTAACTCGTCAGGCATAGACCTGGTCTCTGCCAAGATTGCATATCTGTATCTAGCCTTTCCATGCCAACCCTTTGAGGGATGCATCCCTTTCTTGGGTTCACTGAAAACCATCTGCATCCCTCTCTCTGAATCTGTTGGATAAAATGCAAAGCACCATTTTCAAACTCTTTTGACTTCAGAGTTATTTAGCGTGTGTCTGACTATCTAGGGTGAAGTTTTTTTTGATGATTGGCAGATAATTCACAGACATAACTGTGGCCTGTGGTTGTTACTCTTAATTTAGGTAAGTCTGTTTTGGAGTGCTAACCTGGTAAACCCACACTCTCCTGATGTTAGCAAAAGAATGGAGCTGTCCTGTCAGGAAGGCAGTCTGTATGGTCAGTCATGGCTGTTATGAAAAGCAAAAGTGGAGTCTGGGAACAGGAAAGGAGCTCACATCCATTCCTTACCCGGAGCCTTTAATGGGTTCTAAAGCTAGCAGCTCCCTTAGCAATGTGTGTCTCTGAAATGGAAGTCCGTGGTTAACCCATAAATCACAGCACAGCAGTCACCATAACCCTGGAGCTTGGTTCTTGCTGCTCAGCAGCTCAGTGGATTGTCCTCCCTGCCTCTGCCAGTTGCAGAGATGTCACTCCCAGACACTGAAAGTGGATTCGACTATATCATCAATATCCAATAACTACTAACCAAAAAGTAAATTGCTTATCATGAAAGTTAAGCCCTAGAAAGAGTACTGCTTTGGGCCTCATACCTAAGAGTGGAAAATCCTCCATGACACAGGAAATTGTTCTAAAAACCTGCAGAAAATCTATGTCACCCATTCCCTCTTTCCTGTCTTTCACTGCCCTGTATTCTAATAGCGTTGGATAATGAGGATTGAAGGTTTATGTGACTTTTGCAGCAGGGAACAAGGCAAGTGAGGAGCAGTTCTGACATGTTGCCAGGAGTGGCTGCATGGCATGATCTTTGCTTGGGAGCACAGCATTTGCACCTTGTGATGTGACACCAGTGTCACAATGTTGTGACACTGCAAATTGCTCTGCTCTCCTCACACACGTTTTTATTATAGAGATGCTTTCACCTTTGGTGCCTAGTAAAAATGGATAGGAATCAGTCAAGTTGCTGAGAAAATGAAAGAAAAGAAGGAAAAAGTGCTTCACTGAGGCTGGAGAAACTACACAAAAAAATGAATAAGTGCAAGAAACCCTGACATGGAGTCATATGTCACTTCTGCAGAAGACTGCTGAGCATTTAGCATAGGGACTGTATAAAGAAAGTTGAGTAGAGGGATAAGTCACAGTAAATATAAAACAATGCACTGTAAGTAAAGGTGTTATTTTAATTTTGTGTACAGGTGACCAAATTTTTTTAACTTATTTGTAGTTAGATTTTATCTGATAAAGGTTGATAATACATCCAGTAACAAAAGCATCTGGGAAGATTTGGTAGTCAAGCAGCAATAAAGAAAAGGATATTTTTAAGACCTAATGCTATTGTTTTGCATCCAAGAACCAAATAGAGTAAATCTGGTTTGTGTTGAAATAATAGCAGAAGAAAAAGCTATGAAAACAGGAAACCATCTCTAAACTGAATGCATCTCATTTCAGCTCTTTTGACTGTATGAAGCACAAAGCTTTTCTCATTCACAAATATGACAGCAATTTTATTTTGTAACTTCCCTGCTTTTTTTTTTTTTTTAAGAAAACCATCTGACTTCTTAAGGATGATATTAGGTTCAATAATAGAACAGGAATGCACCTGTTTTCTTTGCAAATTTACTCTCAAGTAGCTTCTTGTTGAAATGATGCCACTTCCTGGTTTTTGGTGGGGTTTTTTTCCTTTTTTTTTTTTTGTCTCTAGCAGAAGCAAACAATGTATATAATAAATACAAAGATAATTTTGGAGCACATTGAATATACATCTCCTAATTCTGTGTGGGTTTTAAACCTCTCATCCATATTGTCTCCCTAGTTATTCATATGCATACTAGACCTTTAGAGTTTTTCTCTTTTTTCAGAATCAGTGTATATACCAAGAATTATAGCAATACTTGCCTAAATTAGACTCCAGAGCTTTGGTGTTAAAATGCTCGTTAAAATATTTGAAATATTCATCATAATTAAACCACACTGACGTGAAATGTTAGTTGGTTTTGTGGGCTTGAGCTCTCTGTGAATCTCAGAAACAGGCAAGCAATACTTTACATTAAGATGCCAGAACATTCTCACAGCAGTCAGTGGAGCTCTGTGAGACTTGTTAACTGAGCTTCTAAGATGGGTTATCACTTGAGTTAAAAATTAAGGCAACTTTCCATTACTATTCTGACTGTAGATGAAAAAAGATGAGATGGACCATCTGGTAAGAAAACATTTTAGAATGGAAAGGACTTGAGAAAGCAAAGACAGGTGGCAAACTTCAGTCAAGGAGCATGGTCATTTTGTGTAACAGATTCCAATTCTCTTCTTCAAAGAGCTGTCAATCACCTGTAGCACAAATATTTTTAGAAGAATTTATGAATGTGGTTGAAACACCCTGCCATTCATCAAGAAAAACACTGCTGACCATAAACTGTCATTTGAGTTAATAATAATGCTAATAAGTCTGAACAGCTTCTTTCACTCTCCAGCCCTTTGATCTTATGAAATGCATAAACCTTGCAAACGGTTTCAGTCTCCTGGGAGTAAGTGAATGAAAAGCCATTTTCTGCTGTAAGCTGTACCACAGATGCAGCCCCAGGTCTTCAGTGACAAAGCCAGGAGGCTGGAACTAGAGTGAACCATCCTGCCACCACTCTGTTCGACACAATCTCCAGTTATTGTTACAGCAGACAGCTACTAGGGAGAGTGCCTGGGCACAGATCACTGGTAAATGGAAGTTTTGGTGAAACAGATGTCAAGTGTATTTACAAGGCACCGGTCCCCAGGTGAGCTACTCATCCTTTGAAAGGATATCTGAGGAAATGTGCAGGAGGCAGCCCCAGTTCATTCAGAGAGACTGCCTACCTTGGAGAACTTTGAAGCAGGGATGGGGAAAACAGGAAATTTCCTCAGTGCAGACACAGCCATATAAGCCTCAAAACCAGCACTACATGCTTTTGGGGATTGATTTCCTTTCCTCTGATTGCAAGGATTTTTTTTTCTAAAGTTAAACCATTGTCTCAAATAATGTCTTGCTTGGGCTCTCTGTCACTCAGAATTGTATAAAAATAAATAGAAGGCATGTCCAAAACTTATACACTATGGAAAATGCCATGAAAAAATATTTTTTTCTGGTCAAAAAGATCTAATCATTATGCGGTTATGTAATAATCTTGCCAGTAGTCAAACCATCCATATAGCATAATTCCCATTGGGAATGGACTAAACCAGAAAGCAGCAAACAAAAAAACTAGATGCACTATTCATTCATAAATACTGCATGTCAGGTCTGTTGTTTGCAGCAACTTTTTCATTGTTCACAGAGTTTTTCCGTTCCTAATGAAAGTTTCCCCAATGTTAACAGCAGCTAAGTATTTGTGAAGGCTAATCTCTCACTACTCCCCTGTTTCAAGTGATCAAAAGAGGAAATCAGGTGACCATTTGCACAAACAAACCTTTGCAACTACCTAGAGAGACCTTAGATAAAAGAGAAGATGAAAGTTGTTCCTTGATATTTTTTCAAGGAACACTTCTGGGGAGCAAACATCTTAAAAGACTGTCAGGATTTTATGATGAACCTGCCAATGCTGAAGTTTGGGCTGTGAATAAGTACACAGCAAAAAGACACTCTCTCTGCCATGCTAAAACCAAAACTTCTGCTGTCCTTATGCAACCCACTTCATAGGGCTAAACATAACCAAATTAATATGGGCTTTTCCAAAAGCCCATATTTACAGCAAATATGGCTCAGAATATGTATATAAACAAAATGGTTGATGATAATATTATTTTGGGGAAATCTTCTGTATCTTACTACCAGATTGTCAATGACCTTTAGTAATCTAGTTTTGCACCTCTGTCTTCTACACAGTTCTGTGGTATAACATTAAAAGTTCAGATCTACACTGCTCTTTTGCAATCCTATGCAGCAGAGAAGGGAGCTACACTCTGTATAAGCTATTTATATTGAACCAATAAAGCTCCCCTTTGATTTCATATTGTGGGTTCAATCAAAATATCAAAATATTCCTTAACAAAATACTGCCAGGATATTTGCATTTTTGGTAAAAATACTTCAAAAGTCAAATCAGCAGTCAGAGTTAAAACAACATCCTCATTGATTTCTCTCCGTTACTTTGGTACCATCTCCTAACAGCCAGACAGAAGCCTCCATGGATTTCTTAGTGCCACGAAGAAGTCTATTAGGTATAAACAAAATGTTTGTACTTATCTATCCATAATCATGTTCAGAGATGTCTCTTTCTGCATGACAAAATCACTAGTGAAAGAAATGGTACGTGATTTGTTTTGAAAATCCATACTTGTCTGTTTAACAGCAAGGTGTCATCATCTTTCAGAGCTCAGAATAGGAATGTTTATTCTAGCATGAGAATACAATATGAGCAAGCAAGGAAGGACAGGAGAAGAAATTAATTGAATTATTAATAAAAAAGTAGTATTTGATATAGTGAGCAACATATTAGACACAGTCCTCTCCAGTGGTTGTTGTCTATGGATTTGTTGGGTTTTTTCCACCATACAAGAGCCACAAGGGTCAAGAGGGCTTTGGAAAAGGGCTTCTTCTACATGATCAAAGCATTAGGAATACAAAAACTCCCTCACAGATTCCTGCTCAACACAGTTCCTCCTCCCTCCTCATCTTTGCACTCTGTTTGCCTTCCTCAGCCTTTCTTTTGAGCTCTGAGCACGTTTCCCAGCCTGTTTCTGTCAATCACCATTGTCAGAGCAGCAGCTGCACGGAAGTGTCCACAGAATTATTTTATACTGAAAACTCACCACTTAATGTATCTGAAATCTGCAGGAGCATTACTGGCAAGGAAATTTTGCCCAATTGCTTGCCTGCTATCCCACCTCCTAATTGGTGGGACACTGCTGAGCTTGCTACCTGGCTGCTGGTACAGTGAGAGCCAACAGACCCAGAAGCCTTCCCCTCAGCTGAAATGAAACTCATTTTATTTGGGGTATTTATATTTTGGCATGGCATTTGACCTGCACGTATATCCATTGTCTAGTTCTTTTTCTGGTTAAGGTAATGATGAAGAATGAAGCAATAGTGGGATTAAAAGGAGGGAAAAGAGTGTCCTAGAGAGTTTCAGGGGAAATACCAAGTCTTTCAAACTTTCAAATACTGATGAGGTTGAACATGAGTCCAAAGCTCTAATTCTTGGTTACATACTGAAACAGAACAACTCTACTCAGAAGTACAATATGTGCTTTGAGAAACAGTGCTCAAGACTGACCTCTGGCATGTAAAGGCCCAAGTCTAGGAGAAAAAAATTCAGTCTTTGAAAAACAACAAGGATTAATACTTCCTCTTCTGAATTAGAAATAAGTTAATTTAAATTAAATAAGTCTTGATTGGTTTATAGGATTTTGTTGTTCTTTATATTTTTTTAATATTTACAAAAATAATGAATGGATTTGGTTGGAAGCATACAGCTGTACAAAAAAAAAAAGGATTATAAGGTATATCTCATTTCCAAGAAAAGCTGGTTGACTGGACATTTGGATGCATTTCTTTATTGAGAGATGGTCAAGCACTAAAACAGGCACCCTAGAGAGGTGACTGACGCCCCAAGTCTGTCAGTGGTTAAGAACCATTTGAACCATGCCCTTAACAAAATATTTTGGGTTTTGGTCAATCCTGAATTGGTCAGGCAGTTGGACCAGAAGATCATTGTAAATCCCTTTCTAATGAAACAGTCTAGTTTGTTCTAACTTTCCTACTATCAGAGTGTGCACGCATCAACTGCAGTAGCTTTTTCCCACTTCTGATTTCTCTAATGAGCAAGTGAAAAAAAAAAAGACAAAATCATTCTGAACACTTAGTTGAGAAAAAAGAGATGTGATTTAACCTCACAAAATGGCACCACATGTGTAACTACTAACCATAAGAGTGCTGATCACTGGCATTAGAATTCATGTTGCTCTTTTCCTAAATAGGCATTTACAGGCATTGTGCTAGCAGCTGAAGGGCGATCATTAGCAGCTCCTGAGACATGATTCACAGTCTTTTAAGTTTTCCCTTTCTGCACTTCTTTTTTATTTTTTTTTTCCTTGTCAGCTTGCTAAGAAAAAGGAGTGTCAGAGCCAGAATATAGATATCTGCTAAATGAGAACACAGGTCATGGTCCATCTTGCCCACAGCCTGGCACAAAGCTCTGCAGGCAGTGATGGGGCCCTATTACTGATCTTACTGATACCATGTTATACAGCCCAAAGTAAAAGAATGATCTCCACCTCAAATCATTCACAAGTTCTTGGTACTGGTCCATAACAATCCATGGAATTTCCAGCCATCAACAGCAAGTACTGATAAAAAACCCTAATGACATGAATATCTGGAGAAATTAAATACAATAATTTAGTCTAAAAAGTGAATAAGTGGAAGTCTTTGTACTGCTTTTCCTTCCTGCCTGCTTTTGGACAGAAGGCAGCACAAATTCACCAAATCCACCTCTGTTTCTACATGCACACTCACACTGCAGCAGAAGTTGGTAGCATTACTAACTTCATTACCGTGGTGCCAAAGAAACTCACTTAAGCACTTCTGGAAATGAATAAATATTTCCAGTAAATTTGCATAAGGGTACCATTTTACTGCTGGCAAAAGAGATGTTCAAATGGAAGAGATTATTATTAAAAAACTTTATTTACAAGTGAAAAAGGGGACTATATTCAAAGAGACGAAACTGATGGTAAAGTGTAATCCTTCCACCTCCAGATCCCCTCTGAAAGTGCTTCAAGAGAGAAAGGCTCACCTTGCTGGTGGACCAGTCTGTTTCTACTTTTTTTCCCCGTTCCCAGGCGTGTGAAATGTTTCTGGGTGCTGCCTGTTGCTTCAGTGATTTTGAGTGCAAGAGCATTACTGGCCAATGCTGAGAAATGCCTGAGATCAGGAGGGAGCTGCTACCCAGATGGACATTGTCACCTCTGCTGGCTTTCTTGATGGATTCTCCTCAAAATGCTCAAGTTCAACAATTTCCGTCTCCTTCTGGGTTCTACCAAAAGGCCAATAATCAAATGTGAGAGACACACTGAAACCACTTATTGAAAAGAAATACATAAACAAACTTTTTTGCAGAATTTCTACCCATCTTCTCCTCCACTGATACTCTGTCTACTCCTCCTCATTGCTTGGTATAACCATTCTTAGAATCAGTGTCAGGACAACTTTGATGCTGTTGAGAGCTGAAATAACCTTATCTGAAGGTATAAGTTATTTCAGGAACCTGCTTCTGCTCCTGGGAATTAGGATATTGGGCAATTCATGTGTGCATAATGTTGGAGTAATTTTTTGACACCCACATTTTATTGACATTAACAACTAAGAAATAATTATGGGCAGAGATAAACAAGTACTCTTTTACTAAAACACTGAAGTTATGGATTAATTTCAGGGTCTCTTTTTTTGAGATGCTTCAGGAAGGTCAAGCCAGAAAGATTTCACACTGTGAGGCAATCAGAGAACATGATACCATCCCAATATAGCACCTGAATTTTTGACACAGATGAAAAGCTCCCATAAGCTTTTCAGAAGCCAATATTAACAAATACATTATTTATCTGGTTAGGAAAATTCCCGTTCCTAAAGTTTTGTTGCCTGCCAGGACTTCGCAGTGAATAATTTATATTTTAGAAACTTTGATGACCCAAAATTTAAAAAGTTTATGGGAAAGTTTAACAAGGGACAGCTGCAATTATTAAACTACTAAAGTACAATACATTCTCATTCAAAAGTTATTACTCTGAATTATTAATTATGCAGTAACTTCTACAGCAATGGCTTAATGAGACAAAAAAATAAGAGTATTTCAACTGCAGTCATGTCTAAGTAGAAGGATGTGGAGGGAGCAGGAGTCTGATGGTGGAACACCTCGGTGTAAGAACTGTCACTTGAGACACATGGGCATTGACTAAGCAAAACTTGGGTAATACAGCATAAATTTTAGAATTTAGGAAATTTCTAACGAAGCTTAGGACTATTAAGTTTCCAAAATAGAACACTCTAGAAGTTAAAAAAAAAAACAATAAAATAAAATACCCCTCTATCTCAGGCAAAACTAGTACACCAAGTAAGTAAAGGTGTAAAAGTTAGGATTTTTTTTTTCCCAGCTCTCCTCTCAAATCAGGAAAATGTCTTACAGATTCAAACAATCAGAGTAGGTCCTTATTTATTCAAAAAGATGGTACCCCATGACACTTCTGTTGCAATTTGCAGTGTAGCTCTCTACATGACACACCTGTCAATTTGATTTCTCCAGTTAAGGGATGGGAGGAATTCCTTAGAAGCATCTGACCTTTCTGATATTTATCTAAATTAAAAATCAAAATGCTTTGAGATTCACAAGCTGCTCACCCTAATCAATTTTTCCTCTTCCAAGCTGCTCACCACATGAAACAGCCCATGAGCCAGAAGGAGAGAGCACACAGACCCACCACAGTGATCCTATGGTTTGAACAAATTCTCCTCTGTGGTTTGGCCACAGAGGTATTTTTTTCCATTGCTATGTATAGAAGTGAAAACTACTCTATTGTATAGAAGTGAAAACTGGCTGAAATAGCTTTTTAGGAGCTAGTCAGGATTCCTGGCTTCTTTCCTTGGATTGATGGCCACATGACCTACAACAAAACACAGGCATCACTTTTCCCAGAAATTTTTGTTTGGATTTAGAGGCTGATCTTGACACCTATTGGAATGTGTAAGCTCTCAGAAATGCTGGGGGTTTTCAGCTCTCCCTGGAATCAGTGACAGTATCCTGATATTTGTTACTCAAAACCACAGATCCTTTCTAACTCACCTGAACTTCATAAAAATAAAGTTACTGAAATTCCTTCCATTTTTAAAAAATATATATACTTATACCTTTATGGAAGTATACCTTATCTACCTCATGAACAAAAATCAGTAAATTCTTCTTTCTCTGCTCACAATACGTTGTGAACTGACTCATATTCCAGAATCAGTGCACAGATGGAAGAAACTAGAGGACGTGCAAGGCTTCTTCATTGGCTTTCTTGCTTTTCCAAGAGCCAAGGGTCCATCACAGCCCTGCTTCTGGCACCATGCAGTTCCTGCTGTCTGGATCCAGTAAGAAGCTGCTGAAAGCCTCTCTACAAAGTGAGTAAGCCGTTTTTGTACTGGCACTGGATTAGTCCAAGATGAAGCACTGAGGACAGAACAGCACTGGGATAAAGCTCTTACGTCCACAGCTGTGGATTAGGTCTGGCAGGATAGGGCAAACCAGGGAAAGGAAAGGGACATGAAGCAGAGAAGGGGAGCATAAAGCCCCATGCCTGTGTAAGCACTCTGCCACCCCTGCAGCCAAATGCCAGCATAGGTAACGCTGCAGAAGCTGCTTGGGTGAAGGAACTGCCTGGATGAACAGCTGCTTTGTGTGCAGGGACAGTAGTAAAACTAGCAGCAATAAGGCATTTTCAAAAATCACCACCTGTTACCAAGGGAAAAAACATCTAATGGGTGATCCCATCAAACTTTATTAGTGGCATGACTTTATCCATGGTACATATGAAAAGGTACCACTGCTATGCTGGCTGGCCTCATGGAATCCTTTCCCCACTCCTGAACAGAAATACATTTTATCCTGAATGGCTGCTTAGAGACTGAATGCCATCTGTTGCTGAGACCTTGCTGCCATTCCTTTTGTTCTTAGAGACAACTGGGTTTATTTACCTGTGAGTAATGCAATCATTCCAAGCCCACGATGGCAAATCCTTACTATCCTATCTGTAGCTTACAGAAGGCTCTGATACACAAGGTCAATGTATAGATTGAAAGGATTATGGCAATCTGGTTTGATCTGCTTTATAATTGACTTCTCAGGTCTGAATGTACCTATTTCAGCTCAGGAAACCTTCATGTACCACGCTGTCTGTGCATGTGTGAAGACACAAGCACGTGAAAGCACACACTGAGACCTGCTGTGATGCTGCATAGTGCTGGCTTGTGAAGAATCCTTGAAAAAAGAATGGAGACAGAGAGGAAATTAAATGAGAAGACAGAACATCTGTGTTCTAATGGCACACTAATAGCTGCCTTAAGATGAGACCCCATCATTTTGATTGGAGTTCAGGCTCATCAACCCTGTAGCACATCCTGATGTCATTCATCTTCTCTCAGTGCTATAACATCAAGGTTTAAGCCATAAATTATTTTATATGTTAACTTTCCTGTGTTTCAGATTTGTTTGCAATCTTTGACTCTCCCTTTTTTCAATTAGTTCCTCCAATGCACCTTCAAGGTACAAAGAAACAAAGAAAATGAAAAACATCCATGGGAATGGTATGAATATTTTCATGTTTGGATCCTATCTGCTGCACACGGCTAGAACAGAAGTAGCTGCTGTATTTGCTCACACCTGTGTGGGAAAACTGATGCATGCATTCCATCATAGGCAAGGGTTGAAGCCAGGGGATTTTAATAGCAACTGGGAGCTTCATAGGGCGTATTCATGACTGATATCTCAGCACACATGAGGAGAAATAAAAACCTGGTCTCTCAGAAGAAGGTGAGATTTCCCAAAACAAAGGCATCCAGACCTCTAATCATGTTCAAGACTCTTGGTCAACAGGTCAACATACATTTGGTCAACACTTGGAATGTCTCAGAAGTTGGCATATAGTATGGTGTTTGGGGGGAGGGGGTGTGCTTTGGGGAGTAAAGTTGTTTATTGGGGAAATTTTTAATGGATTTTGTCGTTTTGTTTGCTTTTTTGTTGATTTGGGGTTTGGTTTTGTATTATTTCTCCATTCTTGCTTTTTCTCCCCCCACCCCCCAAAACACCCCAGCTAGATGTGTCTTGCAAGCACTGTGAGGCTGGTTCTGTATACAGTGAGTGGTCTCTCATTTCTAGGCCTCCCTAAACCAAAGGGCAGAAAGAACAAGTTTCTACTTTTTCAGAGGACATTATCTCTGAAAACATCCCTGACTGGTTGCCTTCTTGCACATCCAGATGTTTCTGACTCCCCCACTATTAAGGGCTGTATTAGAGTTAGACAGTGATTTCAAATTATATCCCCTTTGAAGAGGTGATTTAAGTACCAGCATTCTCTACATGGATCCTATCACTGCAGAGAGCTGTGAAAGTTTACAACTTTCGTTTTTGGGTTGGCATCAATTCTTCTGTCCAACCCCATTTACCCAGTCAACATAGTGAGGAATTCCACCTTTCAGGTCCTGTTCCCTGACAATGGAGAGCCACCTAAATACTTTCAGGGTGTATTTCATCCATATCTCCAGCTGGAGATCTTAGCTGCTGCAAGGAGCATGATGCTAGCTTTAAGGAGGGATTGACCTGATATAATCCATTACATAGTTTTCAAAAATCTATCTTCCTCATCATATTAAATGTCTTAATATAGATAATAAAAATAATTATATAATTATAAAAATTATAATAGTTACATAACAAATATTTCAAATATAACATGAAATTTAGAATAACTTAAAATATAAAAATTCCCTATAGTTAGATACAATGAAATAAAATATATTGATGTATAGTATGTAAATTATTACATTAATTGTGCTCATCTTTAAATGTTAATAAATTAATATATTTCTGACATACATGCAGCCACTTATTCTACATTATTTAACTTAGTTATCTGCTTTGAATGACAAGGCCCACTCCTGAATCACTCTTCTGGACACAAATAGTTATTTGTACCTGAGTTTTCATTGAGTTTTTCCTGAGTTTTCATTGAGTTTTTGTTTTCATTTTGGGTTACTTTATAATTATAACAGCTTCATAATTGATACTAGTTATAATTGTTTAAAAATTCAGTGTTCCAAATTTTTCCGATCTGAATTTTTCTGAATCTGCAGAAAATCCACCATTCATGCCAATTGTAAAAGCTGCATATTAGTGTTGTCAGAGGGAAATACAACCAGAGCCTCTCAGAGAAAAATTGTGTCCGCAGCTTATGTACCAGTCTACCCAAAACACAGCTGCATTGTATAAACAGCAATCCATTCACACCCCTGGGAAAATCGGATCACAAATAAAACTACCACAACAGACCAAAATCTCCATCTGAATGACATACATCCCAGTGAAACAAACAATAACAATCATCATCACCATTATTATTAATAGGCATAGCCTGGCAAATTCTTTGCAAACTGAGGAGAATGTTTCTCTATTAGCTCACTGCTTCTGAAAATGGTACTGACAAAATCCCCTTGACAATCCTAATGTGCATAAGACATTGATGGAAAATACTGAGTTATGAGCTCTTGCATGCTGAACCAGCTGTCTGGAAAATGTATCTTGGGTACAGTAACAATTTGAAATGCGCTGTGAGATCCTTTATCATAAATTGCCTGCCTGCAGAATCATTCCACATGTCAAAGGAGGACATAAAAGTGAAGTACAGGGATGGACAACGGAATGGCCAGCAGCTGAGCCAAAGAGGGAACAGCAATTCGTTTAGCCTCACCATGGGGATCAGTGGGAAAAAAATGGCAAGCTAGCTCCCTGTAGCCTAAATACTTTTCTGATCAAGGGTAATGGAGGTGAATGCTTTTATTTTGGAACAGTAGACTTTTTCTTCACAAGGATGTGGATAATTCTTATCTTCTGATGGGATCACTAAGCGTAAAAACAGGGCAGGTCTGTGTATTAAATTTGAACCAAGTGCAAACTAGGAACACAGAGAAGGCAAAATCCACAGCAAACCACTGAGTTTGGCATAAAGCACGGTTAGTAGTCAGGGCCTAGAGGCAGGGATGGGAAATCCAGTTTGAAAATGAAGCTGGAAAGGGTCAAAAAGCCAGAAGTATGGGAATCCCAGTAAAAATGAGGGTAATAACTTTTGAAGAGCTGGAGCAAGGCCAGTGCATGACTTCAGAAACAAAAAGCTGAGCAGGGATTTGGAGATAGGACCAGGAGTGAAGTTGTGCATTAGGGGGTGGACACCGTGAGCTGGCACAGGGCAGGCACAAATATGGATAATATGACTGTGCTATTAAAACTGTGCAATGGTAAAGCACTCAGAGAGGGTGTCTGGGCTAGAAAATAGCAAATATTATCCATGTCAGAGGCTGTACCACAAATGACATGATGAGAGGCTCCCCTCCCTACTGCTCAGAGCCAGAGGCCAGCCCTGCCCCTGGCTGGCTGGAGGCACAGCCTCCCAGGAGACTGACTGCGCCCAAGGCAGTCACAAACACTTGATTGCCAAGGTAGAGCTGTATTAAAATGAAGGCAATCAAATCGTGACTTTCCAAATTATTAAGCCTGGTAATACCATGGTGACACTTCATCATGCAAATAAAAAACCAAGGTTTGGATAATCAGCGTTCAGCCCATCTGTAATTTGATGAGATTGTGAGCAGGAATGTCTCTAAAAGGCGTGGGTGCTCTATTCATGAAAGCAGGCAAAGCTCAGATGTTTTTTTCTCCCAAAATCTTCAAGATACAAAATGCAAATCAGACTCATCCAAAACCAGAAAAGGCTTCTTAATGTTTTTTTTTAACTTTTCTCAGTTTTACCTAGGTTGTGAAAATTGCAAAGGCATTTTTTTTCTCCTAATATGGCATCAGAATTCAGACGGGCAAATAAATGGTCAGAGACTTAAAAAAAAAAAAAAAATCAGAACAGGTAAACATGTCAATAAAATGCCTAAGTCCAGATTTAAATTACCTAGAATTTCATGAGTGCTCCAGTCTGGGTCCCTGATTTACACAACTCTCTAAATTTCAGAGGAATTTCTTGGCAGGGACTAGCTCAAGAAACTCTAATTTGGATGAATCTAGTGCACAATATATTTTGGATGCTTTGAACATTACCTTTCAACATTTGTAATACCATTATAAATTTAAATCAAGGCAGAAGAGAGGACACAGTACACTGGTTCCCAAAGACTAGAAAAAAACCTTTGTAAACCAATCTAAAGCCACTCTGGTGTGGATGAAATCTGAACTTGTACTTGTAGCCAGAGAAACACTGCCTTCCCTCTTCTACCTCTTCCATCAGCTTGCAGCACAATTGTTTTTGTCACTGAACCATGTGAAACCTTAGACTGAAGGGAAGTGGAAATCTGATGGGTCAGACAAAGGATTTATCCTTTGTAAGCAGTGTGTTGATTTCAATTAATGTTTAATGTGCTTTGCTTTTAAAACAGATGCTTCAGGAGCCTCTTGCAATGTGTTTCTGAAGTTTGCTCTTTAGGTGCTCATGCTGGATGTCATGGTGAAAAACACTGGAAAGAAGGGGCTCACACAATGAGCTGTAAGAGGCAAATGGTCTCAGTTACTGCTCATGACACTACAATTGGTGACTGTGATCCCAACATTCTTGATCAAAGGGATCAGGTTCATTTGTGCCTTTTCTCCTACAATCCTACATTTCTTTTGAAGAAGAAAGGGAAATATTGTCCTTAATCAGGGAAAATGTGTTTGGGGGACTTTTGGTTTTTTCTTCCCCAAAGTATCTTTTCCTTGTGAATATTTTTTTTTTATTGAGATCAAGAGCCCCATGTTTGTTTTTTTTTTAAAGGTATGAACAGCAAATACCTTTCCTCTCTCATTTTTCCTATGTAAGTACCTCCATGTCTTTTCAGGCAATAGAAGTCCTCCCTTATGAGCTACATTCACCACCTGGCTCCTTTGCCAAGGACATCAGTGATGAGCTATAATATGCCTGCAAGACGAGGTCTTGAAGGTTGAAGGTGAGTTTCACAAAGGGTGTTCAGAGTGCAGGGCAGATTGGCAACATAAACAACCTAAGCATCTCTGGAGAGACACAGAGGGAAAATTCAAAAATTAAACGCCTGGGTTTCAGATAAAGGTTTATGGCTAAAATTTGTTTACCTTTTGAACCCAAAAGGATTTTATACTTTCCAAAAAGAGAAAACTCTGACTTTTTTCTGACTATTGCCTTCTGCTTGCTTTGGGAAAACTTAAGCAAGTATAATGCTGAGCCTACTGGCACGTTACCCTGATTCAGTGTCAGGGTAGAAAGGGAGTTAGTGAGCCTGACTGCTAGTGAGGTACTACAATAAAAGCCCTAGTGCAGATATAGTCTGAAAAATATAAGGTGATTTATGGGTATGTAAATTATTTCTCCTGCTGAAATGGAGTAAGATACACTAACATAAGCACTTTTAATCTAGCAATAACTGTATTCACACTACAGGGGTTTTGCCAATTTAATGATATCAGCATAGCTAAAAAGCAAAACTTCCCCCTGTCAAAAAGACATAGTCCACATATAAGGTAACAAAGTTTTCTACAGAAAACAGGAGGGGAAAAAAATGCAGTTTTTCCTTGTGAAAAGCTCAGTAACTAATGTAAGTAGTTCACTCTTTCTCCTCCATCGCTGCAATGACTTCACTCCTGGACTATAAATTCAAGTAACATCACACCAAACTTTTACTCACAATACTGAAGATAAATCTAATATTAAAAAATTTACCTAGACTGTGGGTGCAGTTTAAAATGAAGTAATTGATAATTAATGTATGTGCTTGAAATGTTCTTGAATTCCCATTTTATTTGGCTTTTGATTCTTAACATGACTATCACTTGAAAATTGAGCTAGTTTGGCACAAATTGATACACACATGACAAATTAATTTTGCAGGAAGCATCATGAGAATGGAGTTGTACAATGCCCAAGATATTGCTCACCTCTACACAAGGAGAGACAACAAATTGGATCATCTTCCAAGAAAGGACATTGTCCCTGTTGACAACACCCCTTTACCAAGATATAATTTTCCTTGTGCCAGGGGATTCACTGAACATTTTTCATGATATCTATTACATCACAGATTGATATTGCATTTGAGACTGAGGGTTTCCCAGGGCTTTTGGAGGACTTGTGAGCACTATGCTTCCATCAGGGACAGCTTAGACTTTTACAACAGAGCTTGTGAGCAGATGTTCTGTGGGTTAGCAAGAATCAAAAAGACTTCAGAGTACAAGGACTGCTTTGGGTTATAACCCCTTTTAATACATTTTCCAGATTAATTCTTACCCTGCTGTAAACAGATCTCAAACCTTCTAGTAAATCTCCATTCTGCCTTAGACTGAAGACCTTCTACAGCCTCTGACCTGTAGGAGGTCATGCTTGATAAAACCACCCAGAGCTGGTAGGGGGAGATTTGTTTGATTGTTTGGTTACTTTCTTCAATAAATTTGATAAGCTTACATGAGATTAGTGAGAGGGAATAATATTTTTTCTCTTTTTTTTTTTTGGCATAATATTCACCATACCTTTTCCCTGCTTCATCGCTAACCCAGTATGAACTGATGGGAAGAAAGTTCATGGCAAGCTGAAATATCTCAACATTATTGCAAAAGGCCCAAAATAGAGGAGGCATATGTGAGCTCCTGAGCAGTCCAGGGCTCAGCAACACACAATCATTCCCCACAATATATAAGTTCTCATGTTTACCAAGTTTCTATAAGATAAAGTCTTTCATTCCTATCAGGTGACATTGAACCAGTAGACTCTGATGTTGTGAAATACTGAGGGCACATTGATTTGCCTTGGAGCTTTAAAATAGCTGGCAAAGTCTGAGTGCTGAATGACAATTACTGTGTGGAGGTACAGCACTATTGGCAGCATAATGTTTTAGAGGCAACAGTAATACAAAATTTACAGTGTCTGCTCTTGTGGAACGTACGGGTCCCAAGGTACTACTGCATAACCACGGTGCCTTGGCCAACAGCCCCCTTGCCAATAAAACAGCTTTTATACATCCCCTGTATATATGCATGAACCACTGTAGAGTACATCAGAGCACTTACTTTTGCCTGCACAGTCCCTGCAGGATTCTGCTTTCTCCTACCCTGCTTCAAAGCAAAAGCAGTCTCAGAGAAGACGATAGAGACACACTAGAGAAAATCTTAGTGTATGCTGCAACAAGGTGAACCTTCATCCTGTCCTTCCCTGGGATGGAACCTGCTGATTTGAAAAGGGCTTTGGGGAGTCCTTTCTGAAAGAAGACTGTGGGGTAAAAACCTAATCTGCTTCTTTCTATAATTTAGCTTATTGAATTCTCTTCTTTCAAATACCAAGGGTGTTCTTCTTGAAACATGTACTCCTGCACAGCAACTTAAATACAGATAAAAATTGTAAAACTTAAGAAAGCTGTAACAATTTAGGCTCAAAGAGTTTAGGTTCAAAAGCTTAGGTGCTGCATGATGGAGAAAACAGTTTTTGTGGTGCTTGTTGGCTTCTATAGATTAAAATTTCATGCTACCAGTTTCAAATTCCTCCTTTCACCAGATGCCATGTAAAACTTCTCATTTAGATTTTTAATTCAGAGTTCTTCTCAGTGCCATATTCAATTGACATTTTTACTGCAGTGCTAGAAATACTGATTTACCTGGCTTAAGTGCCTTTGGAAACTTGGTATATCAACAAAGGGGAAAACAAAGCATCTGTTTAAATCAAGGAAGAACCTTCCAGCTGCATGCTGCAGTAAAACCAAATAATTTATAACTCTAACAGGCCCCAGAGCTATTCTCTCCTTTTGCTGGTCTGTATTTACTGGCCTCTTTTATGTAGTTTAGGTTCAAAAACATTCCACAAAAGCTGGTCTTTGCTGATAAATCTCCTTGAGAGAAACCAAATATCTTTAAATGAGTAATTTAAAATATATTATCAGCGTTATTTACTGCACTAATGCCAGACTGTGAGCTTTGTATAATGTTATTTTTCTGCATTCTCTGCAGCAACCAGCTTTTTTTGTAGCTTGGACACAGAGATTTTCCTCCACATAATTTTATTTGGGAAATACCAAGCATCAAGTTTATGTCAGTACTGACTTGTTAAAAGGAGTCCATCATACTGCAGATATGACACACCTGAACTAGAAAAATACTTGGATACTGCTGTCAAGAACATTGGGTTTTTTTCAGCTTGGTTATCATATCACATAAGTGTAAATCTTGGATAATGTTTGGAGGACTCTTTCCAGACAGAGTTATAAACAAACCAAACTCCTAAATTTGAGGCTTAGTAACAGCTAGTCATCCCTCTCTCCTGGAAAACATTAATTCATCATCACTGCAGACAGTCTACCCATGAAGTGATCTGTAATAAATATCACCCATTGCTGTTTCCATCACAGTAATCAAGGTCCCACTCTGTTACACATTGTGTGAAGGATGACACCAGCAGTGCCCCTATTTTCAGGCAAATGCTGATCTACTCACACAGCTAAATCCCCCTAGGAGTCACACTGCCTGCTCAGCAGCCTGCTCATCAGCCCTTTTCACTGAGGTTTGATGAAGACAGAAAGCTTGGAGAAATCCAGCACCAAACCTTTGTACTTAGGCAACGCTACCAAGGCTGGCCCAATCCAATGGGGTTTTCTTATTATTTTTAGGAAATCCTAGGGACCCCATTATTGAGCTGTAACAGGAGTGGAAAGCCCTAAGGCAGATGACCCTCAGTACCCTTAATGGCAGCTCTCATGCTCCCTCTCCCTTTGCAGTGTTGGCACGTTCAAAGTGCTTGCCACCAGCATTTGAGCAGAAGGGACCACAGGAGGAGTTTGCATACATGCAAGAATGAGTTTGCTATATCCATAATACTTGTCCTGGTATTGCCAAAGAAATTCTCAAATAATGCAACCTGGACATCTGAAAGAAAGAAGGAAAGGCCTTTTTCTTTTTTTAAGCTAAGTAGTTCTCTAAGTAGTAGGAATGTACCTGTGGTGGGACAATCCATGTGATAAAAGGTTTAATCACAGAGGCCAGGCATTCACAGCTGGATTTCAATTAAAGTGTGTGTTATTTATACCTTTTAATTCCTTGCCTCCAGCCATATGCACCGACTACTTGATCATTGATGTAATAAAAGAAGGTGCACTTGAAAAGGGATATGGATGAGAACAAGCTAGTTATTACCCACAGTGTTATTCATTGCTTAGTGTGCCACAATAGCCTCCATTACCTCAAGGTCACTCCTCCCTCTTCTTCCAGTCCATTCCACTTCACCTCTGTAAGCAGCTGACAGCTTAATAACACCTCATTTGTGAACACTGACAACCATATGGTGTTAAGACTTCACTAAACTAGGGAAACATGTGTTTTACAGCTGCTATTACATGTATGAAGATGGCACCTGGGGCTTGGAGCCAGGCACAGGCCTGCTTGGTGATGGCAGGAATTAATGTGCCTCCTCCAGCTGCTGAGTGAGCCACCCGTGCTGAAGGGTCTTGGAAGGAGAGGAATCGGACAAAAAGAAGAATTGGGAGTTCCTTGAAGAAGCCAAAAATTAGGTTAGTGCAGATTGGATCTTTATGCTTGTTATGTTCCTGATCATCATCATGTCAGCATTTCCTGGCTTCAAAGAAGATTTGAATAGTTGCAGGATAAAGTAGCGTCGATCTTTAGAGGCCAGAAGGTAATTACACTGCAGGTCCATATTTCCTGCTACACTCAGATCCTCATGTCGTCCCCCAGACACAGAACTGACATCACATTTAGTTTACAAAAAATTAATTTCATCTCTGCTCAAAGTGGTGCTGCAGTGCTGGAACTATAATTTTAACGAAGGGATCCCTGAATTTTCACTCAGCCAAAAACCTCTGAAAGTTGTCATAGAATTTTATTTTGGGACGTCTAAAATAAGGTCTTCAGGGGCTTGAATGTCAAAACCACACACACAGAGAATAATAAATTGAGCCAACAGAAAATCAGAAAATAGTTATCATGCCAAGATGCTTTATTATTTGCTTTTTGGGTTTGTTTTTGTTTTGTGGTTGTTTTTTGGTTTGTTTTTTTTTGAGCTGTGGAGAACAGGAACAAATCCCTAAGCATTCACTCAAAACTATAAGGGTTGAAATTAATTAATTTTAGTGCCAAATGAGATTTGTAACATAGTCTACTGTTTCCTGGGGCTGGGAGAAGAATAAGTAGTTTGGTACATATTTGTAAGAATGGAATACAGTCCAGAAAGAGTTCAGGTTTTAGATGGAAACATGCCAGCAAATAGGCTGATCAGACAACGCTAAAAATTAAAAGATGCAGGTTATGGTGGGGTTCAGCACACCTGTTTTCAGATCTGGCTTTCAGGTGGAGCAGGGGATTTCAAGGACTACAATACACATGTGCAAAGTAGTGTGTGTTAAAACAGCAAGAAAGTGACAATACTAAGCTGATAATCACAATTTTGGAAGTAGCAATTAAAAGACTGTTCTCAAGCTCATCCTTTCTTGATGTAACACAATATGAGAATTAGTGAATATGCTCAGGTCAAGAGATTATCCAGAGAAACACAGCATCTTAAACAGAATCCCTAGTCAGTCCTGTGATTTTTCAGCTAAACCCTTGTCTACATAACAAGGAAGATTTTCAGCCACCACAGCTCAGAACCCCAGGGAAGATTTGGGCTCACTTGTGTCAGACCAAGTACAAGGTAATAAAGTGTATTTAGGTCTTTCTGCATGGAACTGCAGGTGGGCAATAAATCATGGTAAGACTAGAGGCCAAACTGATTTTGGGAAAAAAATACAAAACCATACAGTTCTATTATCCCAAGCAGGAAAAGAACTTTATGCATCCTCAGAGCTGAGGGTTTTTTTCATTACAAAAGCCCCTCATTTGAAACCTAAAAGAAAAACCTCTGTGGAAACCGAATATTTTACCTCTTTTGAATTCTACAAGAAAAGCACCAATCTAACTTGATATTTGGTTTTCAAATTAGAAAAACATTTTATTTACTTTGAGACTTCCACTGGAAGCCAGTATATTGTGAAAAGTCTTAAGGTTCGGTCCAGTTGTTTTAATATTTGATATTCTGTTTGAAAGCTGCTTCTCCCAGCAGTTGAAATACATGCTATACATAATAAATATATAAAATAATATATTCTAAAGCTCTTAGACAAGGAGGCCATGCTATACCCCCCAAAGTTTTATTACTGTGTTAGTCTGTCCTACAAATTATGATTGAGTATCCCCAAGGAAACATGAGTCTGGTGGCCTCTGACTAGATATTTCTATTCTCTATATTTCACCAATTTCTTGGTGAAATTGCTTCTATTTGCACCTCAGAGCTTGGAATGATCCTTGTCCTTGAATAGGTTTATGCAACCCAGGAAGTCAGACAGTGATCCATAGTGCAAATACAACTTGGGATTTTAATTCAAGTCCACTCCTGTGTCAGCAGGACACATAATCCTGCCTGACAGTTTTCTGAACAGACACTGAAGTTTCAGGCTCTGGTTCTCCTTTTCTTAAAACTGCTGGTACAAAATAATGCAAAAAGGGCTGTTGCCAAATGAACATGATAGCATTTAAAATACTGATTTGCAGATTGATAAATGATGAAAAGTAAAATAGTAGAGAATTAAAGCCTGCTTCCATAGACAGAAATGTGCAAGTGTTTATTAACTTCTAACCTGACCATACATATACATAAATGCAATTACTTTTTTTTTTTCTATGCAAATATATTTCATTGGCTCGGGCATGTTTTTCTTTCTCTAACACACCATAAAAAACATGCAGTGAGAAGCCCTCATGAACTTTTGGGGACTTCAGATAATGAAAAATTAAAGAATACATGCTTATCTTCATTTTAATAAGTTTAATGATATCTCACAGATAATGGTCTGTTTCTTAACACTCGTTACAATATATTTTTCATTCAAAAAGTGCCAATTTAAGCTTAGAAAATTCAGCTTTTGTTTGTCAAATACACTGTTCTTGATGCCTTTCTTCAAACTCCTCAAATTAGCAATTATGTTATTTACCCTTTAATATGGTACACATTTATTTTGTCATCAATCCTTATTGAGGTGTCTTGAGCTAAAATAGTAAGGCAGGAACACAAAAATGATGCCGTATATTTTTCCGTTTTCTGTTCATTTTCATCCCCAAGTAATAAAAGTGAGAACCCAAAATTCAACAAAGATGACCCTAAATCTCAGGGAGTAATAGGACCATCTGCATTCAAAAACAGAGCTTGGGGCTTTGCATCATCATCCCGTGCTCAATTTGTTTTCCAAGGCAACTCATCACACCCGTCATGACAAAAGCAATCCTTCAGGACACCCCTCAGTTATCAGCTCTTGGCTGCCCTAACAATGTTCATGGTGTAACTACAATGGCACTGCAGGTTAGTTTTGTTCACTACATGAAAAAGTGTGTGGTGGTATTACACCCTACTTTTCATGCAGCTTGCCCTATCCACAATTGCAGTTTTAGTCCCCAGTGTGCCCCTGTTTTCCACAATCTACCTATTATCTCAGGTAAGTGCTGAGGTTCTTGACAGAAAATTCTACACAGGCTTTGTAACAGTTATAGCTTGTAACAAAGGATCATATTTAGGGTCTTGACC
Organism: Fringilla coelebs; assembly: GCF_963513975.1. NCBI lineage: Eukaryota > Metazoa > Chordata > Aves > Passeriformes > Fringillidae > Fringilla > Fringilla coelebs. The sequence continues at coordinate 85,929,688 of NC_140030.1, forward strand.
AAGGATATTCCTTTTATTCAGGATAAATGTATTCCTTTTAGTCCCATGATTTGTCCTGTGTTAGGACACTAGGATAGACTAGTAAGAATGTGCAAGCTCAAGAAATGTTTATCCAGATTTTTAAACTTTTGCCTGAGACAATACATCCTAGACATTTATTCTTAATGTGCCTGACATGTCACTGCATGTCACTTTGGATGGACTTCATCTTTAATAAATGCAGAATGCAATATCTTGGTGAGAGAGAAAAAAGCCACCTCAAGCTTTTTTAGGCACAAGTGATGTTTCCAGTGAGACCACTCTTTACCATCCATGCACACCATGAACATCAAATAGGAGGGAGCACAAAACCGTGTTTTATGTCAGCCTGGTCATACAGGTTATCAATTTCCCTGAACTGGTTGTTTCTATTTAGGGTAGATAGGAAAGAATGGTGACATGCTGAACCCGCTGTGCCTGAGAGCAGTGATAGTCTAAATGGATTTCCCTCTCTGTCTGTGCTTTTTAGGAGCACACAGGTTTTTTTTATCTTCACTGTATCACACTCCTAGAGTTTTCTCTAAGGTGACTTCCAAGGAGAAGAATGCAATGTGCAGAAGAGTTTCCCAAGGTTATGAGCCTCCCATTCTCTTCTCACACAGTAAAAGAGAGCTGATATCACATTTCACCTGCCTATTGTGCTAATTTCCTATTTATTTATGGACCATGCCTCTGCCAGAGGGAAAGAGAAACAAAAACCGTTCTTACTTAAATTCTCTTTTCTTATCATGGCATCATGTTAAAATTTAACCTTGGCTCAATTTTTTGGCCTCAGTCCTTTTTTTTCCCTATGAAGTTTCTGATTGCTATAGACTTCAAGCTGATGAGAGAACCAGCAGAGGTGAGGAATGACAACATTTCTTTGCCCTGTTCTTGCATGTAGAGATTTTTGCTTCCCTCCACTCACCTATCCCAACCCCCACTCAAAAAAGACAAAAATCAGCCGTATTTCCCTTATTCAAAAATGAGCTCATTACCAACCATACCAGCCTGAGTAAGGGAACACTTGAGGTAAGGGAATGCCACATACACCATATGGTGCACGTCTTGTTGCAGCAGTTTCCAAGCGTACAGTACAGATTGTACAATCATCTCCATAAAGCTTAGCCAGAAAAGCACATTTCTTTTTATTTAACAGCCAGTGCTATTTCCGCCAAGAAGAAACTGTTTCCTTGGCTTTGGAAACTAAAAACATTCCTGAAATCATTATGAGGTGAGATGAAAACAGGATTAAAGGAAAATAAGTGGCACATACTGCCAGGAGCAATTTCCAATAAAATTTATACCAATTGCCCTGGGAAGGAGATGGCTGGGGACAGAAATGGTGTTCTCTCTACATCTGCCTTACACATTGATTTAGAAACTTCTGTCAGCAGAAACTGGGCAAAGTTTGTTGAATGTATAGAGGTAGAACTGTTAACTAGATCTTAATGTCAGAAGGAAAAGTGCATGGATTTATGGATCCTTTGAAAAACAGGCTTGAGAGAACAGTCCTGTGAGAAGATGGACTTTGTTGCTCACAGAACAGCGTTCAATTAATCACCTGAGGAGCAGAGAGAAATGTAATCATCTCTACCTATCCTTTTAGAATGTTTGTGCATTGCATAATTAGTGTGGTGAGTGGCATCTCTCCTAAAAATACTATGTCCTTTACTGTCAACAGCAGGCACGAGAATATGTTTCTTTATGTAGGATTATTTGATCTAGTATCATGCTCCTCTGTCAAAAAACCCTGGAAGTTACATTGGACTGAAACCTTTGATACTTTTTTCCAAGTACTGAATTATCCCAGCCACCAACACTTCCTATTACCACTGATAACACTGCCAGTTACCCCAAAACAGATTAAATTATGCCTTATGTTCTCTCTTCCTGAAAATAAATTTAGGGGAAAAAAATGATGTCCCTTACAGATCGACAAAACCACCAGGTCTTTATAAAGGACTCACACACTCAGAGACTTCTGCTGGTAATGCACAACTTCATAACCACTTGAAATATTCAGTGACTCAGAGCTGAATGTTCCGTCCAAGAACCAAACAGGTGCCCTTGTCCTCCCCCTCACTGAAGTAGCCAGAGATTTACTTTTATTCCATTTCTGTTGCTGATTTATATTTCAGAACTTCAAAAAACAAACTGCAGTCTGTAGCAGAGGGCTGGATCTTAAATCACAGACATAAAAGACAGAAGAAGCCATGTTTTTGACAAGTGCAAATAAAGTGTCCTAATAAGAGATTAGTCAGATATTAAGCTGCTCTCACTGGATGTCAGTCAAAATACCCCATATTACTAAAGTTAACACTTCACAAGAAAGCAAGAATTTTATGGTTGTTTAGTGGTCAGCACATCCAACATCCCAACATTTATGTTTTCACAAAAAATTGGGACTGATCAGTGTTTTTCTGAATTCAAGTCTCAGGTATATTATTTTTGTCTCTTACTTTTAGTTTATTATTGCTTTGGCTTTCCTTCCTCTACAGGTTGATTACTTTTTGTTTATAAATACATTTACATAATGTTTTTAACTAGATCACAGTCATCTGAGCAAACAGCAAGTAGGAAGGTTATTAAATGATAAAGCTCCAATTTCTGTAACTTTCAATTACTGAAACAAGATTATGTGAGTGCCACAGGGAAAACATAATGCAACATTTAAATGCTGTGTAGAACATTTGAGCATCTCTGGGAAACAGATCAGCTTTCTCTGGATATTCCAGAGCCCTGACAACCTTCTTTTACTTTAGAGATTTCAGAGGACACTTTCTCAGGAAACAGAAGGCAGGTCTTGATGGGACACTTCAGGTTTATTCTAAGGTATACTTGCTAATTTAAAATTATAAATACAGTGGGGACATGGAGAATCTGTTAGGGAAGAACATTTGGTTTCAAGCATTCGTGACCTAATGGAATCCACTGGAGGAGGCTGCCAAAAGAGGGAAGTTCAAAGTGTTGCTGCAATGTCAGCAGGATGTGCAGTACAAATTCTAGGAGGATGGGAACCAGAGAGCAGTTGGGATTGGGGATCAGGGCAGGGGTACATTAGGCCTGTATTCAGCCACAACTATCATCGAAAGACCAAAGCAGGCACTAGAAAGATGACAGCAAAAGAGGACAGGTTTTACTGTCAGACCTCTTTTTGCTCCCAATCCACTCAGACATTTATGTTGGGCATCTTAGTAGGTGTTTTTTTTTCCACCAGATACTCATATCCTGAAAATTCCCTCACTAGGAGAAACCAAATCAAAGAAAATCCTTTTCAGTCCCTGCCTTGAGCCTGCTACCCTTCCCTGCTGACAGCAACAATAGTTTTTGATGTGGGAACTTCTGAAATATTCCCTCCCAGTAGCCAGGATATGCCAGCCTCTAGCATTAGCTGCCTTATACACAGACCTATTGGCAGACTCTCAAGAAACTTCTCTTACATTGAGCAATAACAGCTTCACTGATGCATCTAATTTGCAACAAATTCTATTATTTAAGAAGATGCTAAAAAAAAAAAAATTAAAAAACCAACCAAAACCCACAAAAAAGGCAAGAAAAAACCCCTAAACCACCCCTGCCCCCGCAAAACACAAAATTAAAAAACCCCAAACCAAAAACCAATCAACAAAACCCCCCACGGTAAGCAAAAAAAAAAAAAAATTCCTGTTCATTATAAAGAGATGGCCTAGTCTCGTTTAAAGAAAGTAGTTTCAGGAGCAATATTCTGGAAGCCAAGAAAGTCACTGTTAGTAAGGACAGATAAATAACACAGTAAGTGTTCAGATTTAACTCCAAGTGGCCATAGCAACGTCACTGTTTCATAGTCTTATTCAATGAAGATTAAAAAAAAAAAAAAAAGGAAAAAAGGAGAATTAAGTATTAGCACAGCTAGCTATCATTAATATAAAAGCCTGCTAAAAGGACTCTTGTTACACTTCAGTGTAATCTCTCTCCAGAAGAGTGGCACCTGTCACTTACCACTGGGCAGATGATGGAGCAAACAGAACTCAACTAAAAAAAATGAATGAGCAAAGCCTCAACCTTTTTTGTGGTATGGAGATCTCATGGAGGCATCAGCAGCTACCTCCAGGTTACATATGTAAAAAGTATAGTGACATTAGCATGGGGAGGAGTGGGGTAGGGGAATAAAAGGAAAAGGAAAGAAAAAATAAATACGGTAACATTCCTGATAATGTTAAGGTGATGAACTCAGGATGCTTCCTCGTTTCTTACAGCTTCTTTTGATATTCTGCAGGTTATAAAATAAGAGAAGCCCTTTTCTCAGTTTGTACTCATCACATGTCTGGGCTGACACTCCCCCTGCTGCCCCCAGGATCACGGCAGCAGAGGCCTCCAGAAGCAGCTTTGGACCACACTGGCAAATGATCCATTCCTGGGCCTGGAACAAAAGTCACTTCAGTGCCAAGAGCTGTCAGGGAGCCTGGCTTTGTGATGTTTAGCATCACAGTGTTGCTCTGTACGACTGCTGCACTGCATGAAAAGGAAGAGGACTCAACATCCAAGAAGCTCCTTACAGACTTATATCCATGCCCAAATCATTGGTGCTCACACCTAGAGCAATGAAGGCTTAATGACTTCTCTGCACTGATCTTTCTGCCTCTGGGTCAGTCCCTGGCATTCTGCTGCGCTGCATTTCCAGGGTTTTCTTTGTGACAACCTCTTGTTTCCTAACGTCTCAGTAGCACTCCTGTCATGACTCCAGTCATGCCTCCCTATCCCATTCCTAAACGTTTCTCCTATCATTCTGGGCCATTCCTTTCATTCCCTTTCATCACCTACTCTGTCTTGGAAGAAATGATGTAAAGGTGAAGAGGGACAAGAGCTGTGATCATAGAATCACAGAGCAGTTGAGAGTGGAAGTGAGCTCTGGAGGTCATCTTGTCCATCTCCCTGCTCAAGCCATGTCAGAGCCAGCTGTTCAGGGTTGTGTCCGGCTGGGTTTAGAACACTTGCAAGGATGGAGACACCACATCCTCTCTGGGTAGCCTTTTTCTATTCTTGGTTACACTCAGAGTGAAAAAGTACTTCCAGATGCTCTAATGCAGCATCTTCTGTTTGTCTCTTTCCTCTTGTCCTGTGCCTGGCACCACCAAAAAGAGCCTGGCCTTGCTTTAAAGGAAGCCAGAACCAGGTATAATTATCTTGCTGTTCAACTGATAAACAATTAGAAGCATGACTGAAGTTGAGATCATACTAAACAGAGGTATGAGATCATGTTCTCTGCCCTTTTCTTGTTTTGTTTGTTTTTTTTATAAATTCAGGAGGGTTCTACTGCCTGGCACAGTCTTAGCAGGATGGGAGTATTCATGAGCTTGCATGATTAATGTAAAGAAAAACTGTCCAGTTTTAAATAGAAACCTTGTAACTAAAACTATAGTATTGTTTGTGGGCTACCGACTGGAACTCAGGAAAGAAATCTGATCTAGTATGTTTCTTGTTTCAGTTCATTTAAACTTCTAGGAAAACTACCACCAGTAATGTTTATGATCACCACTCTTTTGGATAAAGAAGCTGCACATACATCTACGTATGTACACACACAGCAGCAGTAACTGTGAGTCAAGCATGCTATCATGCCCCTGGGACTTGCTTGTCTGCCATTTACTTAGGATTTTCTGCCAGCAATGAAGAAAGAAAAAATATCAACATCAACACCATCAACACCAAACTCAGGAGATTAAATAAATAAATAAATAAAATAAATAAATGTGGAGCATTGAAATTGCTCTAAAAGGAATACCTGAAGAACACAATGTTGGAGACCACAAGGAATACCTAAGGAAAGGCATTTGACCCCTGCCCTCATGCTGAGCTGTCTGCAGAAATGCCAGTCTAGCAGCTGTGGGGAAAGGCTGCATGATATACATATCTGCATGTTTGGGACCTACACATCCCACTTCCTTAGCAAATGCTAATGGTCATGCACTGTACAGCTCATTTTGGGTACATTAACAACACTGAAATGCAGGAGCCTATTTGCCCAGAGACATTCACATGGAGCTATCTTGAAGAGATTCCCCCACAATATCGTAGAATAGATATCAGTCAGAGGCATGGCAGGATGCAAAATTAACTTACCCCGCAAGGAGAAGGAAAACCACCCACTGAAACCCATCCCCAGCAGCCAGGGCTCAGCCAGCCTGTGGGTGGCAGGCAGCCAGGCTGGCCTGAGAGCTGGCTGGCTCAGCAGCTGCACATCACCCACGGGATCCACGCCACTTTCTTTGGCAGCAGACAGAGAACCAACAAAACAATCACGTGTGTCACTCACACTCTCTGTTAAGAGCCACAACACTGAATGCAGAAAGCTGGCCAAAATTTTTCCAAGTTTTCCATGAGACTGGCACTTCTTCTGATTGGTCTACTGCTGTTTGGACACTATGAAACAGCTCTTCTGCTCCAGAATGGAGGTGCTCCCACATCACTCCGAAACCCAGAGAGCCCCTGTGCAGGGACTTGCCTGCTGTCATCATTCCCTTCGTGCTGCTCAGGCATGATGCACTCCTGCAGAGGGGGAGTTGTGCTATGGAGTCACTGGTGTCTATTTCTGCACTCCATTTAACGCACTGCTAGGTCCTCCCTCCCTCTTCTGGGATGAAAAAGCTCCACTGTGGGTGCAACTGGCAGTATTCATGCTCTATGTGCAAAATCCATGTCTTCCCCATATGCAGAGCTTTCTGTGCTGCCCATTCAGAAAGGGCACAGAGAGAAGAAAGGTGAGGTAGAGCAAAGTAAAGACACCATCTGTCCTTGGAGCTTTTGGGAACATAGAAATATGGATGCTTTCACAGGAGCTGAATGCTACACGAGGAAAAAAACCACCCCACTCATTCTTCTGTGAAGGGATGTGGGAAAGCAAATCATTTGCCACAGCATACCCATAGCTCTCAGAAACTGTAGAGCTATGTAAGTAAGCTAGAGGAATCCAGATATACAGTGACAGATGAGGCCACCTCAAGGCTTTTGAGAAATGCAGTGAGAATTTAACTTTTCCAAGGATGAAAACTTAAGCCTCTAACAGGGATACAGAACTCCAGCTATGGAAAGAAACAAGATAAAGATAACAGACAGAAAAAGAGGAGAGATCAAGAGACTAGAATTTGCTGTTTGCAAGGGAGAAGGATGGTTGCTGTATTTCTGCAGCATAAGCCTCTTCTGAGGCTCAGTTTTCCAGGCTCCTAAGCACAGTCAAGACTGCACAGAGAATCACAAGCTGGTCTTTTGCCTCACAGTCATTTTGCTGGCAAACACCCACTTTACCTATGCCTAAAGTCAGCCTTGAGAATTTTGTTGGCTGGCACCACCAAAACCCACAGCACAAAATTATAGCACATGGGCATAAACAGGTGCCGCGTTACTCAGCAGAGGAACAATGTCCAGAAACCTGGGGTTAGCCCCAGTTCTTTGCAAAAAAAACCCAAACTTCTGTCTAAGCAGGTGCCAGTGAGAAGGGGGAGGGACCCATTAATGACCAAGGCTGAACTCAGCCATCACACAGCCAACACTGTGGGTCCCTAGGAGGATGCTGGGAGGATGCTCCCCTCTTGCTAAGATACTTCCTGTAGAAACTAGTTAGATCACAGGGCCCAGAAAGCAATCCTATGCTTCAGTCAAGTCATAAAAAATATGCTAACCCCAGCTGCAACATTAGTGTTTGTAAGCATATTCCTCCTGACAGGTAGTCTGCATTGAAATGTGCCAAGACGTACCTTGTGCTCAGCCAGAAGTGACAAGATGCAGATAATCAAGGCAAAACAGGACCATTAAAAACAAGCACACCCATCTGCCAAATAACAATAAAAGTTGTACTAGCTAGAAGTTTGCACAGCGTTTGCTTTCCTTAGTAGCAAAATGGTTTTCCACAACAGGAGCAGAACAAGATAGTATTTTTATTTTTTTTATTCTTGTTTTTTGTATTTTTTTTCTTTTTCTTTCTCCCTCACCACCTAGAGATGGTCTAAGCAGACAAAATTGATTACTCCAAATTTACATCTTCATTTCTGCAAACATATATACTTCTTCAGGATAATTAGACAAAGTTGTGTGCTTTGAATTGGAAAAAAAAATTCCAATACATTTCCTCATCCATCTCCCTCTGCTTGTCAGGCTGGAGATGTGAACGTAGAAATTTCATACTGTCATATTAGTTGGCTAAATAAACCCTGATAAGTCTTGAAAAACTTCTAATGTTAAAGAACCAGAACCCATGTAGAAGATTCCAAAATTAATTCTTACTGTTTATGGTGAACAAAACTTTAAGCCAAAAAATTTGGTTTTGTTCCAAGTAGTTACAATGCAACAGAAAACCACAATGATGTGGCTATTACTCCCAAATACACATTTCCCCTTTTTAGGGACATATCATTTCAGGTCTTGTCTACAGTGCTCTTCTGCAAGAGAACTTTAGAATTCAGATTTGTCAAACACAAAATTTCTGATGGCATTAGTTTTGGTTTTAGTTATGGAAAGAAAAGACTCATTCTTCCTATAGAGACATGGAAATGATAGTCAATCATCTGAAGTGTGATTACACAGCTACAGATGTGCAGATAATAGGTTCTTGCTAGTTAATTTTGTCCCCCTAAAGTATTTCTGATTTGGAATGAGATTTTTCAAGCTGAAATAGGTGTTTTGTGGGCAGAGGTTTCAGCAAAAAGAAATAAAAAAGGCAGCCTTGAATATTTCATTAAATGCAACATGATTTTTTTTTTCTTCCTAATGCATGGGTTTAAATGTCTTTGCAAACATTCTAGTTTTTAAAAGGACAGGTGTCACTTCAAGTAGAACATACTGAGACCTTCTCTAACACTTCAATGTGACAGCTTCCAGCCAATGTTATGCCATCCAGATAAGGTAAATTCCCCCTCCACAAATGGACAGGCTGTTTGCTCCTTTTGGGAGAGGCAAGTGACAAAACAGAGCAGCAAGTCTCTCCACTTACTCTTCTGAAAGCCACCAAGAAGGGGAAAAAAAAGCCAGCCCAGAGCTCTTTAGTTGCCTGCCAGTTCAGACTGTCATTTATCCAAGGCAGGAGACCTGGTCTCTGCTCTTCCCGACTCAGACACTTCACCAGAAAAGCAGCTCTTGCTGGTTGTGCTCAGTCACTTGCTGTCACCAGCCTGGACATCTGCCCATTTTTAACGGTGCATGTGCAGTAAAAACAACCATAAGCAAACTTCAGAGCAGCCAGGAGATGACAATGACTTGCCTGAAGATAGGAAACAGTTCATGTTCCTGCTCTGCATCAGGGGGAACAAGGCTTTCTACAGCGTTCCAGCTGAGCACCCCTCTGGTTATCTCACCTCTCCCCATGGCAGCAAGAGGAAGGTTCCTGAAAGCACAGAATTGCTCTGCAGGGCATGAGGGTATCTGGCCCAGTACCAGTACTGCTGCCTTCTGCCCTGAACTCTGCGGGCCCCCTTTAAACTTAATAGTGTTTTTCCTTCCTGACAGAAGTCACTCTTCAGCCTGCAGTGATATCACACTGTAGAGGTTTATCTAGCAGAAAACTCCCTTTCCATGGACTCTGACTCACTTCTGTAATCACAAGAAGTGTTCACAACCTCAGGGAAACACATATATCAGAAACACCTCAGAAAACACTTATCACCTCCTCGCCTTCTGACCGCGAGATGAGGGGACGATGTATGATTTAGCTCAAATTATCTGCTCTAGTGAGATTCAGGGGTTGCTGCCAGCAAGTAAGATACCTGCTGGGACTTGGGGACAGGAAGGACTTATTCAACCAGTGTTGAGCCATAATTGAAGGTTTAGGTTTACTCGAATTTAGTATAACAGGAGACTTAGGACATTTTATCTGTCCTCTAAGCCTGTATTTTTGTTCCTTATTCCTTTGTGAAATGAAACCAATCTGTTACATGATTTACCAAGCTAAAAATTGAATGCATCACTACCAAATTAGGAGAGAATTAATTATCTTCCTCAAAGCAGAAACTGGAGGAACAATTTACCTAAAAAACCCAAACCCATACCCCAAAATATAAAGACACTTCGCTGCAAGTCTCTGTTGCTTTACCACAATTTCCCAATTCAAATGAAGGTCTCAGTTTATAGATAAATATTATAAAAGCATGACAGCCAGTACTATTGCCATAAGACTGACTCTTTTTGTCTCCCTGGTCTTCATCACAAAACATGAATCCACGTGACAAAAACAGATGCAGAGTTTAAGTGTCTTTGTCATGGTTATTTCTGGTTACAAATAATGCAACTCCAACCACTGCATGAAATCTTTCATGGCACATTGTACAGAGCTTAAATCCCTCCTCAGCCACAAGAATAGGACAGTGTCTCTTGTGTCTGTCTTGTGCTTGTCATGTAGTCACTTATAAAGGATTTACTCTTTGCTTACCACTGTATAGGCAGGGCAGCATAAGACAATAAATATAGAGGAAATAAGTGCTACAGGAAACAAAGGCAGCTGCTGGAATGCAGTGCACCGAGGAAAACAAACTACAGAAAACTGAAAAGCAAGGTACCCATTGCAAGGGAGCATCTTGCACCTGCCCTGGGTTTCCTGCCCTGGGAGTCAGTCGCTGCAATGGTCACCTGTGTTCATGCTCCTGAGGAGCTGAGTAAGAGAGAAATCCTGCTGTGTGCTCACCTCTCTTCCCTTCTCTCCTGTGGTTGTGGGGACACAGATCTCCTGCAATGTGAAAGTTCTTCTTTTCCTGACTTGGTGCTTTGGGAAAGCCCTGTTTCCCTGGCTCTGCAGTCAGTAACTGAGATTGGGTATTCATCTGCAACATGGCTTTAATCTTCCCCACATTCAATGGTCCCACAGGTAATATCACTGTGAACTAACGTGGAACTGCAGGTTTCTTATTTAACAGAAAGTCAGAAACATAAAAATTACCTGTAATCTCAGGGGAAGTGTGTCTCTTGATTCCTTGCACTAGGGTTTGCAACAATGCTACACAGATCTGCTATTCAATGTATGGATCTCGGCTGGGTTTCAAAGTCATGGTGACTTTCTGTGCCACTATTCTGTAAACAAACTGCTGTTGCTGGTTCATCAGGCTCTGCAGTTTCATAACATAGCAGGGAAAGCTCTACACTCAGGTCACCTTGTCTCTTTTGGGTAGAGAAAATCAGACACAGAGTCTATAGTCTGTGAAACAAAGGTTCACATTTCTTAATTTTCTTTGCACACAGAAACAAAACAACAAACGAACAAAACCACAGCAACAAAAAAAATGAACCTAAAAACAAAACTAGGGTTCCGATACTCTAAATTTTCTGCAGCTGCTTTGTATGGCTAGACTTCTTGCTACCCACATTACCATGTCTCTTTCTGGCCCCTCTACAAACATTTCACAGAAGTGGTGAGAAATCCCTTTTTCACATTTCCATTAGGAACAGAAGCAGATTTCAAACTTGAAAACTATCTTGCTGGTCAAGTATCCAGTGATTCTAACTGATGTGTAGAAAACTACCCAATTCACTTGGTTAGCCTTCATCCCTTCCTCCAAATGATACGGCCACAGCTGGATTTCCTACTTGTTTATCTTAGTAACTTTATTGACCTGACTGAGATTTCTCTTCACATAGCAGAAAATACTGACAGAAATAGAGGAAGAAAACTAGGTAAAACCCAGTTTTTTCAACAGCAAAGGAAGTTGACAAAAATGCTACCAGAGTACAGGGTTTCTTTCAGAAACAATAAATCAAGACGCATAAGTGAAAGTGATTACTTTTTCAGTCCTGCTTAGGAGACTGCCTAGCACAATAATTTAAGAATTTCTACAGCTATTTTGGTTTACTGCTTGGCTATAAATCCTGTTTAAACAATCCTAGAAGGATTGCTGCAGACCTCAGAAGCACAGGGAGCTCCACAAGACGACACCTTCAAACACAGGAAGGTTGCAAGCTTCAGTGACTGCCACCCCTGGAAGCTTAATCCACAAGGGACACTTCAGAAGGGTTCTTTATGTCTTAACCTATCAGTTTCCTAGAGGTTTATTAGAAAAGTGCAAGGTCAACCATTGCCTAAATATCTATTAATTACCAATGTTGGATCTATTGAATTTCAGAAGCTCTCCAGCACTTAAGTCTGGCATGTGTCATTATTGAAATTCTGTTGAGGTCTAGGTTGAAATCTAAACCAAGAGAGTTAAATGCGTAAATTGAAAAATCAATCAATCTCAGCTGGATAATTTGCAACAGATGCTTTACACTGATCCTTTGCTACGGGTGGCATTCTCAACATATGCTCTAAGCATGTAGGAGGTTAAAAGAGGTGGACAAAAGCCATACAGATTTGTATTAGCTTGTAATAAGTCAAAGAATTATGTATTCATTTACCATAATAGAACCAGAAAGCAGTGATGTTCTAGGATCTATTCTCTTTTATCCTAAGTTTGTCTGTTAAAAATAAAAATCTTTTCATAAATTGAGGAAGAAAAGAAAAAAACAACACAGATTCCAAATATCTCCTTATGCTCATTGTCTCTATAAATCATAGTGATAACAACAACAAAAAAGTTTAAAAAATGCCAAGCAAATAATTTCCTAAATTAGCATTTAGAGAGTTCAAGGAACATAATCAAATAAAGAAGGGTATCGTCACAGCACAGATGGATACAATGTGAAATATGAATCAGTTAGTCACTGGTCCATTTCTGTGCCTGTGGTACATAAACAGTCCCAGGGACAGTTGTTTCACAATGGATAAAGCAAGTAATTTAAAGGGAAATGGTCATAGTGTAGAGCTACACAGTGCCTGAGCTGTAAGTAAAGTTTTCAGAAGCAATTGATACGGAATTATTTTTCTCAAGTGAAACCAGTGGGGCAAAAATAAGGTAAGGATGCAAAGTTAAAATAGAGATGAAGAGCTTTTGCACATTGAATGACCCCTGTGTTTTTTATCCACAGTGACAACTGTGGCTAGCAGTGGTTTTGTCCCCATTTTTGAGGCCTGTAATTTAGATATTCACATATTATCTTGCCATCTGGTGACCCTTGTGGATGAATCAAAAGACTTAGACAGTTCTGAGACATAATTCATCATGCTTACTATTGATGTCTACCTTACTGAATGCTTCATGTACCAAAGATGAGCACAGCTGCATCATGAAAGTGCATTCCTCTTCACCAGACATAAAGGATTGGATATGGACACCCCTTATACAGCCACCAGATGTCTGCTCAGGTTTAAGGAAAAGCCACAATTAGTACATGTGTGAGTCACTGGGCATCACATGTGTCTGATCCACCCAGAGCACAGGAGCAAAGAGCCTCAGCACAGGTCTAGTCCTCTGCGAGCTCAGGTGAAGTTTGTTCCTAAACATACACCTATGGACAAAGAGTAAAGAAGACAAGCAGGAACAAGAATCCACATCAGGTAAGATCAATTTGAGATAAAATTATTTTCACTGTTTTCAATGACAACAGAATTTGGCCAGTTGGTAAAATGCCTGAAAATCCCACAGCCAAAGTGCTTTTTCCAAAATAAAAAGAATGTTGTTAAGAACAAGCTATTGCAGACCTGAGAATTTACATAGCAGCTGAATTTTCAAAGTCATTTTATGTCCATAAATCCTATTGTGGGATCATTATTAAAAAAAAAAAAAGAAAACAAAAATCAACCCATGAAACACCAGAGCACTTAGCACCCCATCTGCATTCAGAATGCTGAGCACATTTGAAAAATCTGACCTTAACATATTCTCTCTAATAGGCTCAAAATGTACTTTTTGAAGGAAATGTGCTTGGTGTTATGTTGGTGACAAAAGTAACAGGGGAGAAAGGTGTAATCACAGTCATTTGAAACTGGGTATCTAGTATGCCAAAGTACACCTGATTATTCTTCCTGTTATTCACCACTTTGTCTCAGGCTGTGCCTGTGCCAGATACAGGCATCAAAACAGTGCCTTTTGTTTTGATAGAATCTCTGTACTAGAGAGAGAACAGAAATAAAAATAAATTGTTAAAATGCATATGACATTCCTCATGCAGCCTATGGAAGACCTTAGAGACTCAAATTAGTAGGGAAGGATGGAAGAGGAAAAAAATATTTTTAAATTTGGAAAGTGATGTGCAGGTTAGAAAGATATGACTTTGGTTGAGAAAAATCTGTTCAGGTATGTCTTTTAAATTGTGAAGAGCCCAATTTAAATAAAATTCAAAATTTTCTCCTATATTCCTTACACAAACCCTTTTGCTTGGGCAAGAACTAAAGTATTTTAATTTATTTTTCTACCTGTTATGTTGCTGGCTTTTATTTAATCTTTCTTGTCTTGATTGGCAGGATTTGGCAAATGAGTCCCTCTCTCTACAGGAATTCTTTCCATGTCATGGTTTTCCTGAACAAACAGGTAAACTGATGCTCAAGTCTGGTTTTCAGAATACTTAAGCAACAACTTTTAAAAGCATATTTTAAATACCATAGTGAAAAAAAAAAAACCCAAACAACAAAAAATCCACAAAAGCTGAGGTTAAAAATCCAAACAACAAACTCCACAAAATCCTGCACAGCCTTGTTTTGAGAAACTGTCTTGATTCAGTTTGAAATGCACAAAGGGTGAATAATATCAAATGGTCTTTATCCAGCTGCACAGGGACCATGGACACATGAACACACGGGAGCACAGGGCTCCTGGAATCACACGGTTAGGAAAGAATTTATTTATTTTATTTTTAAAGATGGTCCACAATAGTTTAGAAACTGGAGAAGGGAGCCTAAAATCAGACAGTGCTCCAAAAGGTAGATTATGCCATGCTACACTCTCATCTGACATTTAGAGTGATGGTTTCTGAATGCTTATAGCTAACAAGATTTAGTATTACATACTGTTTCTTCACAGCCACCTTAAAAGACCGCTCAGCTCTACAAAACAGAAGTGGTTTTATTTGAAACCTTTCCCCACTGAGATATGCAAACAAGAGCAGAGAATTCAGTCTGTTTTCCCACAGAGGGGAAAGAGAGTCCATCTGCCACAAAGTTTTACTGATGTCTCCTTCTGGCCTGAGTGCAGCCCTGACAGAAGGGACCACAGAGCCCACTGCAACTTATCACCATTCCAGGACTTGAAAAATTGCCTACCAGGAAAAGTTAAAGTCCTTCTTTTTTGCCTGCCAAGAACCAAATCTCTCTTCCATGTGCATCTACTTACAGATAAAAGACATACACACACATACAGATTTTTTTTTTAAATATATGTGGAATTTATCTGTGTTTGTGCATATGTGTATATTTATATATGTAAAATCTTTGCTGGGAAATATCAGCACACAGCACAAAGGCTGATATGGCACAATTGCCCTTCTTTCAGTCTCCTGGTCATGCATAATGGACAGACATGGTGAATAACAGCCAAAAAAAAATAGAATTGACATAAATTAAACTCTATGAATTCAGGTGATAGAAAATGAGGCTGTTAATGGCACCCCTCTGAAGGAAGCTATCACTGGAAGGAGAGGTCCTGCTTGGCCATGGATATCATTATCTTGACAAATGGGCTGGATGATTTTGCTTAAAGAGAAAGGAGGGTACGTACTTTTAAAATTACAGCAGTAATTCTAAAGCTGAATGTCAGTTTAAGGCTTCGTCCTCACCTGCAGCATATAATTGAGGCACCATCATTATCTCATTACCCCAGCACACTGCTCTAAGCTTGGAAAATGGCCACTGACACTGCTTGAAGAGTTTTGAGGAAACATTATGTTTAGGGACAAATATAATTATTCACCACATGTTTTTTTACTCAAATGAAAGGACCACATTGCAAGCCACAAGCAGCAGACAGCAAGAGCAGCATGAATGAAAATGCACAAAGTGAGAGCCATGACAATACCATGAAAATTTGGTCCTGGTTTGTCACTGACATATTTTCTGAAAAATACCTTTGCTAGGATTTTTCTCCTGAGAAGCTGAGAGGCCTCAGAAATGAAATGTAAACAGTGACTATCTTCTGCTGTGGAATGTGACGGGTGAGGTGCATCTTTGATTGGTCTCATGTGGTTGTTTTTACTTGATGACCAATCACAGGTCCAGCTGTGTTGGACTCTCTGGTCAGTCACAAGATTTTATTATCACTCCTATCTATCTTTCTGATGTCTTCTTGCCCTTTCTTTAGTGAAGTTTTAGTATAGCATTTTCTTTTAATATAATATATATCGTAAAATAATAAATCAGCCTTCTGAGAACATGGAGTCAAGATTCTCATCCTTTCCCTTGTCGAGGTTGTCTGCAAATTCCACACTGGTTATTTATTGATGCAGTTTTTCCACCCCCAGGATCGTGTCCCAAGCAGAACCAAGAGACAGTATCACATACCTGTGCCACAGCACCACTGACCCTAACCCTATTCCAAGCTTTGGGTCTCCCTTAATAACAATGAATCATCTCTTCCTCATCTCCAACATTGTTAATGCTATTTTTTGGGCTTTGGTCAGCTCCTGCAATTTTCCATGGTCTGTGGTGTCAAAATTCATACCAAATTGAAGACAGGAACCATAGCAGTCTGAAGAAAACCACACAGCTCTTGCACTGGTCCTGGAATCACAAGCATGAGTTTTGTGTGGTCCTGTCAGTGCCACTCCAGAACAGGTTTTCTCTGCTTTGTATGAGCAGGCTTTGCTTTATATGAACAGGCTTACAACCAGGCTTACTTACTTGCATCTGCCTGTTGCAGAGACAGCCTCCTTCCCCTTCCTCACCTAGGTGTCTCCTGATTCTCATGCTGTCCATCTGGACTATCTCCTCCTGGCCAGGTGCTGTCATAAAATGATGCTTCTCAGCCCACTTAATTGTCCTCAAGTGACAGATGGGATTTGGCTATAGCTGCTAAGCCGTAAGTACATGAAGCAGATGAGCAGTTAATTAGCAATGCTAGTGTTTCTGTGCAAATAGCTATAGAAACTACACATCAAGAGATGGCCTTATCAAGCCTGTTAGTCCATCTTCTCTCTTCTAACACATTTCTTATCTCATGCAGTACATTAAAAGGTTTGAGTTCCCCTGCGCCCAGTAAGCTACTTTTAAATTCTCAAAGTTTCTATCAACTTTCCTTAGGAGACTATTTCACAATCTAATGAATCTTGCTGTCAATAAATCTTTTCTTTCTGTTCAGCCTAAAGATAGTTCTTGAAATATTGAGCAGGAAAGAAAAAAAAAAAGGGAAAAAAATCTGATAACTCTGTAGAACAATTTCTAAAAACGGTACTGCGCCTTCATGTTTCCTAGGACACATTAGCACTTCTGTAAATGGTTGTATTAGAAAAAGAATCAGTGCAGTTTCCTCCACAACAGAACACAAATCTAGATATTCTGATCAAAAAAAAAAAAGAAACAAAGAAAGAGAAAAAGGAAAAAGAGAGAGACAACAATAGAGTATAGGGTAGAATTGAATGGGGTGATCCAAGCAAGAAAAGCAATGCAGTCATAATTTCTTATATTGCAGGCCTAAACCCAATGGTCAATGCCTATGAGTCTATCCAAGAAGGGAGTCTCACAAATTCATTTATTTAGTATTCAAAACACACGGAACAGACTGGAGAATTTTGGCTAAACAATCCCCTCCTGGGACCCAACTATTTCATAAAATAACTCAAGATTTCCTTAGGCTTTCAGAGTACCTTGACAACACCTGAATAAAGGTTTTAAAACTTTAGCCTAAGAAAAAATAGTGGAAATAAAGGCATTTTTTAATATATAATTTATAGCACATTTAATATATTTCTTCTGTAAAACAACCTTCTGATGTTCAGAGTCTTGAGAATTCTATCTGTGGTTTATCACTAAAGAAATTTAACAAAACAAGACACAACGGCCTAGAAAGAAATGAGCTCTTCTGTCAACAATTACCTTGTTGACAGTTCTTTAGTCTCGCCCCCCACATCCTATTTTGTCTTGATTTAGAGGCTTCCCTCTGCTCTTGTCTGTCTGGAAACTCCTCTGAAGGAACCTCCACCAGCACAAGCAAAAAATTCCTTGGTAATGCAAGGTAGGTGCCAATGTATAATTCCACCCATACAAAACTCAGGTAAGCCAGATTCTAAATGCACACCAAAAATCCTAAATTAAATCAATGAAAGTTAAAGAAAGCATATCTGTTTATCAGTCAGATGTCTACTTAAAAGAGTTTCCCCTGTTGCCATACTTCTAACTTGTTATCAAGCTTGAGCACCATATGCAAGAGCTCAGACTCCTGCAGGCTCAGAAACCACAGCCTTCCAAGAAATCTCTCATCTATACACTCAAATGTTATCATTATAAAACTTCTAGAAGAACAGTTTCACAAGAGAGAAAGAAGAATTCTCCTTTTTCCAGCTTAAGAGGGCCATAATAGCATTTAAACTTTTTTTTCTCAAGAAGTATAAGAATGCCTACCTGGTCCAGCTGCCAGAGCTCAACATCAGCCTCCTCGTGTTCACACCAACACAGCCAGCCACTGCAACTACTGAAGAAGCCCAAAGTGCAGAGAGTACAATTTTCACCTAACTAGGAGTGAAACACTATGAAAGCTATCTGAAATTTCTGAGTCAGAGACCGTGATTATATCAGCATAGTTTCAGAATCCAGGGTGCTAATAACAGCCAATACAGTGGTGAAGCTTTCTCTCTGTATCCTGGTAGAAGATCACTGCTTCTGCCCACATGTGCAAGCACTGAGTAA
This sequence comes from Fringilla coelebs, assembly GCF_963513975.1. NCBI lineage: Eukaryota > Metazoa > Chordata > Aves > Passeriformes > Fringillidae > Fringilla > Fringilla coelebs. Next base: position 85,948,367 of record NC_140030.1, read on the forward strand.
TTTGCACCTCTCTGCACCCTGCTGGTGCACAGCTGTGGGCTCAGCCAAACACAGCATCCTTCTGTGCCATGAGCACCATAGGAATCAGTATCTTGAGTTAAATCAGTCTGAGCAAAATCTGAATCATGTCCCATCTATGGCACGTCCAGCCCATTATCTCATCTCTGCTAGTAGCTAATAGGGAAAACAGTCAAAAAACTTAAAAGCAATGCAAGCTTTTGGTGATAATTTCCCAGAATACTCTGTCTCAGCTTCTTAGCTGCTTGTGGTGCAGCTAACATTGTTAGCTGAAGATAATGTCTTTGTGTGTTAAAAAAAATCATGTTTTTTCTTGCTTAGTTCTCCAAATGGTCTATAAATCAAAGCAAACAATTAGGAACCCCTGAATCCTGCAAAAAAGGGTTTAACATCTATTCATTATCCCAAGATAAGCAATGCTTCATTATTTTTTTTTCAGGACCTGCCACTTGCCAATTTAATCTGTTGTCCTGTAAGACTTGTATTGGAAGAGACACGGAACAAACATATTTTTCATGGTCTTAGATATCTTTATCATATCAAACTAGACTAAATTCTTTCCAAGCTGCAGTACTGAATCATTCTTTGTTTAAAAGCCTGTCCATCCATCCATCCATGCTCTCCTTCTCTGCATTTTTTCAGTTCCTCTTCTAGGACCAGAACTGTGCAACACCACTGATGAGAGCACTGAAGTCTCTTCACAGCTGAAGCTGCACCCAAAAGGGCTGTTGTAGACACAGAATTGACCTGGTGGGTCTCTGTTAGGATCTATCACCAGTGGCAAAGGGCAATGTACTCTCACTGGATAACCATCTGCAGGACCTACAGAGCAGTTCCACTTTGTACCAAGCAAAAAAGCTCACACAGCACCTCCCAAGGATGATCTTGCAGGCTCTAGACCCCTAAACTTTAATTTCTCAAGCTAGAAAGTACAGGAAGACATCTCACCAAATAAGGAGATGTTTGTAGCATCAGCTAAAATCTCTTCTTTCTGCTATTCTGCTTCATTTTACAGTAAAGTAAATAAAATCATGAATGAATCATCACCTAAAAAGTCTCAGGAAATCACAAATCACATGTTTATTGATGACACAGTGAGTAAACCATCTATATTTAATAAGTACTGCTCTTCTTACTGCTCTTATGGATTATGTGTGTTAATCACACTGGTGATTTTTGAATATTTATTGTTGTTTTTGTCTCTGCAGTAGTCATATATTAGAAGCTTTCACATCAAGAAGAACAAGTAAACATGCTGCTGCTGAATGTATTATGGGGGGAATTAGAGTGAGACATTAAAATGAAGTTTTTAACAGGCAGTGCATCTTCATTCAACTGAATGTCATGGGAGATGAAGCACGTCCAAGTAATTATGGGAATTATCAGTGCAGCTAACAGACACAGAGTCTATCCTGTTCTGGGTAACTGAGGTTTTGACAGCTGAGACAAGATTGTAGTCTGTGGTAGGAGGGACTAGTTGCAATTCAGACAAACTGCACCAAATGTGAAATGAAAGATCAACATCTGCAGTGCAGAACTTTATTGGGTTTGATGGCTTTTTTTTGTTTGTTTGTTTCTCAGTGTAGGCTTAAAGGCTGTTCTGTAAAAGTGGTAAGAAAAGTTTTGATCAAGGGACTTAGGTTTTGGTGGGTTTTTTCCTGAGTTTACATAAGTAACTATAAATCTACTAAAGTATAAATTCTACTTTTTTTTTTTTATATGAACCATTTATGAGCAGTTGGCATATTTCCTTTGTGAATAACTAGATCAATGATCTTAGGTCACCTGAGCTTTCTGATTTTGCTATTTGCATTTTCAGTATCAGGCTGAGGTTATGTTTACATGCACAATGAGGAGAGAGAAGTGAGAAGTTCTTGGTCTCTTCATCTGAAAACTAAAGGAACAAGTCAACCATGAGCTGACATAAATTACACCCTTCAGAACTTCAGCTGAAATAAGAAGCCCTTAAAATTAAAAGACCAAATAAATCTTAGATGTAGCATAATGAAAGTAGAAAAATTGTGTACGTAATTTGAATAAAAGGTTTCAGTCCATCACTGGAGTAAAATAATTATTTCATTTGAATTTCTCCTAGTGTGAATTTCATCAGTAATTCAGTATGCCAATTCATGATAATAAGTAAAATATACATGAGGTAGAGTGGGTTTGCCTGGATGTATGCTTGGATGATTTCTAGCATTCCAAGCAAGTCAGAAAACTTAGCATAGCTATTTATGCTTAGGTGTTGGTGGGGTTTTTTTTGGTTTTTTTTTTTTTTTAAATTTTGTTTTGATTTCGCTTTTGTTTTTTTTAATGCCAGTTACTGGTAAATCCATATCCCTCCCAAATGACTATTAAATAAACATAGAAAAAATATGCAGGAAGATAATGCATAGGATGACTACTTTCTTCAATCCTATTAGAGCATGTAAAAATTGTACAAAAGCGTTCAGTGGCTCCTACTTTTAGCTAAGGCTTGCTATTTGAGTGCTGTTTTCATAGCAGTCTTGCTGAAATGAAAAACCTAAATGAAGCTCTCCAGTGGGCTTACTTGTGTAGGCACAGCTCACGCTGTTGCTGCTGCAGCACAGCTCTGGGGTTTGATCTGTTTTCCATTCCTCTGGCTTAGCACCACCTCACCCCTGCCTCAGCAGGATGACAAAAGCCAATGTGGTGGCTGACCCGACCAACCACTCTGCTGTAGGCACTTCAGGTGAGCACCGAGCAGTTCAAACCAAAGCCCATGTGCCAATTTCCTCAGTTAAGGAATAGTAACTCTGCCCCAATCTACATGGAAAGCACCATGGGTCAACCCATTTGCTCAGAGTTCTGAGTGGAAGATGCGCTAAAAGCACAGGGAGTGTTCACTGCAGTGCCAGCGTGTCACCATACAGTCTCCAAAAGCTCTGCACTCTAGGAAGAGTTCGATACAAACTGTCAGGATCCCCTCATTCCCCTTTGCCCTGGCTTAGGACAATGAATCATGTGTTAATGATAGTCCCTAGCTCATTTAAAAGTGAAGTAGTTGCAGGTTCACTTTTACACCTAAGAGAATATGAGCCATGGACCACCCAACAGCATTTTTAGTGTGAAGGGTATCCAGCTGCTGCAGGGGGCTCCTCTACCACAGGAAACTTTCTTACATTTCTCAGCTGTTTCTTTTACCTTTCAGTAAAATAATGCTCAGTTATCGCAGAGCATTGACAGTGAACTCCTCAATTCATTGATGATCACTTGTGCTCCCTCTCAGCCCCCATTGCTTCTGCACAGGTTATATTTCAAAGGTTAATTTGGAGTTGTGATGGTCTGCTTTGCCTTGGTACAAGTCTCCCACTCAAATACCACATGTTCCTTGCCATTTTACCTTCGTATTTCCTGTCCTATGAACCATAAATAAACTCAGCATTTTTACAGCCTGTTATATTTGGAGAAGCCTTTCAACTATCTGTTCCATTTGTGCATAAACATCCACAAAGAAGAAACCTACCAGGACAAGAAAACAAAAAAAAAAAAAAAAGAAAAAAGAAAAAGAAATAAAAAATCTACAAAAAGAAGTGGTATTATTGCTGTATGGCTATCAGTTAATATTAAAAATTATTGTTTAGAAACTGTTTAGAATTGTTGTTTAGAAAAATTATGTTAAGAAAGCATAATTTTATCAGAAATTGAGAGAAAATTTTGACTTATTTACATTCAATTGTCTCATTAAAATTTGAAGAATATCTGCTTTCTGGGAAATATTAGGAGTCATTTTCTGTAAAAATAGCACAACATGCCACATTAAAGCTTTAAACATGATATAAAGTTCAATTTCCTTTAGAAACAAAACTCATAAACATTCCAGCCAAAAATATTTTAAAAGACAGAACATATGAAGATATTGCTTAATAATACCCATCCCCCCTCCCACAACATAGGAAGCTAATTTGGACAAAAACCTCTTCCTTAATGAAAAAAGTTCATGGAATCACAGAATGGTTTAGGTTGGAAGGGACCTTAGAGATCAGCTAGCTCCAAGCCCCCTGCCATGGACAGAGACAGTTCTGAACAACTAGACCAGGTTGTTCAAAGCCCCATGCAAACTGGTCTGGAGCACTTCCCGGGATGGGGCATCCACTAGTTCTATGGACATCAGTGCTTCACCATGCTCACAGGGAAGAATTTTTTCCCAATATCTAAGCTAAACCTGCCCTCACTGGGTTTGAAGCAATTCCCCCTTGTCCTGCCACTGCCTGGCCCTGTAAAAAGTCCCTCTCCATCTTTCTTGTAGATTCCCTTCAGGTACTGGAAGACCACAGCCATGTCATCCTGAAACCTTCTCTTTTCCAGGCTGAAGAATCCCACTTCTCTCAACCTTTCCTCAAAGGAGAGGCACTCCATCCTCTAACCAACTTGATGACCTTCCTGTGGATGCTCTCCAACATGTCCACGTCCTTGCTGTGCTGGGAACCCCAGAGCTGATGCAGCGCTGTCAGTGAGTTCTCAGCAGAGGAGAGCAGAGAGGCAGGATGCTGCCCAGGACACATTTGGCTTTCTGGGCTGTGAGTGCACATTTCCAGCTCATGGAAATATGCCTCTCACCCAACAGCACCCTCAAGTCCTTCTCCCCAGGGCTGCACTTGATCCCTTCATCCCCCAGCCTGTGTTAATTCCAGGGTTGCTCCATCCAGGGGCAACACCCGCACCTGGTCCTGTTAAACCTCATGAGGCTGCCCTGGGCCCACTTCTCCAGCTTGTCCACATTCTAGGCTGACTGAAAATTCTTCACCAGCTCCCATTAGTTGTGTGTCTCCTTCTGTTGGTGCAGGTGCTCTCCTGAGTGGATCCTTTATCTTCACTGGTCTATAAACACTTTGTAAACATCAGCACTGCTGAGCCTAAGTCAGGTCTCTGACATTTGTTACCATTACCTCCTGTTACAAAGGCAGAAGTGAAGAACAGAATTTATACCTATGGCCAAGAATGTAGCTAACAATATGTACCCATTATACATATATGTTTAATTATTTAAAAAATGGAATTAAAAGGGTCAAAATTATTAAAAAATACATTTTTTTGAGCTGACTTGTAATTTTCTTATTTAAACGGGAAAAAGATCTTTTGTTTCAGTTGAACTCATTTCACCTTTCCAAAAACATTTATTGAATCTGAAGTAGAAACATAATTACCCAAGCATTTAATTTCAAATCATCATTTCCATTTCAGAGGTGACCTAATGTATAATGTATGAAAGGGGAAATTGGAATTTTGGAAATGCACCTTTCCAAAATTAAGCAAATTGAAATTGTTTTCCCTTTTTCTTTGCAGTCAACTGTGGGCTTTTGCAAACCTTAGTAAGTCCTGCCCAGACTGTTTCTTGCAAGCCTACTTTGTCTTTAAGGCTTTAACCAAAGCCTTATTTGAAAGGTTTTGCTTCCTTCCTCAGTTTTTTCCTGCAAATACATGAAAATATTTTAATACAGATGTACATCAAAGGGGCTGGTCCTGCCATTCCTTTCCCTTGTGGGATGCCAGGATTTACTGGATGTCAATTTTAAAATGCACTAACAGTGATACAGTCTACATTTTATTTTTATTAATTTTTAATGGTGGTTAGAAGTATCAATTTCAAAAAAATGGTTTGTTATTATTTAATTCTTACTTTTTTTTTTTTCATTCCAGGGTACTGCTGCTTCTCTGAATGACTAAAACACCTGGACATTTAAAGATCACATTAGTCAAATAATCTCAGAAAAATTAATGGAAATCCCAGTGACCAGTAACAGTTAATGTCACCAAAGCTCAGCATTTATCAACAGAATTTTAAGGAATCAAGTTTCTCCTGAGTATCAATTTACAAAGGCCTAAGCTCAAATATCCTTTTCTTGTGTGAGGTAAATATTACTTTACTACTTGGAGCCCTATAAGAATTCAGCAATATCTGTTATACTGTGACACAATCAAACAAAAAGAATTGTGTGTTGGCAAGGTAAATGTTTTTTTCTTGTTCCTGGTAAGACTACAGAAACAAAACCAATATGTTTTTAACAAAAGGATGTAACAATAGAAGGAGCATAAAATAGGGTACAAAATAAATTTATAGCTGCAGGAGAGATTGTTTTGAAACGAAGTAGAAATTATTCTGAGAATGTCAATCTAAGATCCCATATTCTTTCCAAACAGCTCTCAGATAATGCTTTGCTTAAATGTTAGAAAGGCTTTGAAAATTTAATCAGGAGTGGAAGGAATGGAAGCAAAGGTCCAAAACTGTGTTCTTTTGTTCTTAAATGTTTTTGCCACCCTATGACTAAAGTCTCTGCAAACATGGTATAATCAGCTTGGGGCAGGAACACACCCTGTCTTCCAGCCTTGAAATACTGTGACTGAAGAAGCATCCCTCTGAAAACAGACCTGAGTTCTGCAGAAATAAAGTCTCAAAGTGCAATTTGCCTGAGCTAGCAAGACAAGACATATTTAGGAAGAACAGCTGGCTGCAGAGTTCATTTTTGTTCTTCATGTACTTGTCAGTATAAAGAAAAGAGAGGAGTGATTGTGAGAAATGTGAGGAATGATAGTGAGAAAATTACATCATGTACTAAACTTGGGAGGCTTTTTATTTAGGATTTCCTAAAAGATACTTGGTTTCTATAACAGGATTTTTGTGGACTACTGTAGTTTTAACAAATGAATTAAGCTCATCACCACTTCATGATAACACAACACCTGCTATTAAAAAAAAAGGAAAAAAATAAAAAGTTGAAAGTAATTCCTTAAAGTGAGCATGATTAGACTAACATATAATAAGCAAAAAAATCTATTTAAGAAACAGAAAGCACAGCCTAACAAAGACTTTGTTCTCAGGTCTTTCTCCACTGTGTGGTGAGATGGTGGTTTAAGGACTGATATATCTGCATGCAAAGTCTACCCCAACCAAGTCTCAGTTTCAGTAGGGTCACTTCATGATCTCTCTGTGATTTAATGCTAACTACAGCACCATGGGAGTAGCAGGGTATGTCAAATGAGAGGACAAGGTCAATGAGCTGTGCTGGAAAGAACTGCAACAGCTGTTACTTGGCCTGAGGGCATTATTTATTTTTAAATGTAAATCCTATAGTTGAGATAGAATGTGGCATAACTTTGATTTTTCCATTCTGTGGTAGGACACTGACATAGGATAAAAGTCACCAGTACACAGAAATTCACCATGTGAATTTCATGTCTTATCTCAGCCTTCTTACAGGAAGGTGGAGTTGTTCCTTTTCTTGGCACAATCCGAAATGTAGCAAGGTTTTGTGAGACATAGACCCACAAGGTCATCACAGACCTTTGCTTTGCTGCTCATAGCATTGGACAAATGAAAAAGTTGTAAAAGAGGTAAATAAAAGCACTAAGATGAGCATGAAATGCATCTCTTAGATATCCAGCACAGAAAGGAAAGAACTCAGCCCATCAGTTGCACACTCTCTGGAAAAGATACCATAAGAGGGACCTGGTGTATTTTAGAGGGTCTCTCACATTAACTTGAAAGCTTGTTGCTAGGTTCTACTAGGAATTGAGTGCTTGTAAGTATTAGCTGATGATAAGAAACTCTTTGTGTTCAGTCTTGAGGAAAAATAAAAAAAAATAGCTCCTTCACTCACTCACTGATCCAGGGAGGTGAAAGACTGAGACATCTGAAACAAATGCACAAAGGGCTTGAGTACATTTTCTCATGTTCACCAAAATGCTAGAACAGGTTAGATGTGAAAAATAAAACAACCTTGAGTGGCTGAGAGAGTCATCAGCTATGTACAGTCTGACTAGTGACACACATCATAAGTCTGTCTTTAGCCAGCCTGGTATTCTGGCTCAGTGGAAAAAAGTGTCATACAAATAACTAAAGAGACAGAAGCATCTTCTTAGCTTTACCACAGCTGGTTTTGCTTTCTGTCTTCCCCCTCATCCTACCCAAATTTCTCCAGTTTTTCTCCCAGTGTCACTCTCTTTGCTCTTAGGGTATTTGCTCTCATGAATATGCATCAGGCCACACTTCAGCTTCTCTGCTCCAACTCTGTCAGTATGACCAATTCTCTCCAGTTCACATGAAACAGCCACCCACCCCTGGATCTGAAAGAAAACATTATAATTATTGCCCCTGAAACTTCTCCCACCAGCCAGAGGCCTGTTGGGTCCAGTCAGGGTAGGGTGATGAGAGACCATGGACAGAGGAAAGCTCATTCTCTGTGAGACTCCTGGCCACACAGCAGAACTGTGAAGTCCATGAACAACCTTCCCCCTCATCTCAAGAAGGTGTCACTGTCAAAATGCATCTGTGGAGCCATGAACAGAAGGTGTAGTTGCACTATTTAGGAAAGGTCACACTATCCTTCCAAAGAGGGTGTCAACTGAAGAATTCATGGCTCAGTGGGCTAGTTGGTCATGTGAAATGGGATTAGTGAATACTCACATATCTCGCAGAGGAATTTGTCAATTTTCAGAGATAATTACAAGATATTTTGATTATAAGCAGCTTTCAAAAAAAAAAAAAAATCAAACCAGAAAAACACAAAACCCCTTGATCCTCTTCTTCATGAGAGTTTCTGGAAACAAACACATTTTCCCGTTTTTCTACTGAACATTTCCAGAGGAGATAAGTTATCTGACCTGACAACAGGGAGAAAGTGCGGTCAATTGTTTGGAGAGCAAGTAATCAATGTTGTACCCTTATTTAACAAACAATATACAATAAATATCTGCCAGCAGCAGTGATAACATTCATTTACACTAAAGATAAGTCATACGAAATGCCAACTACTCCTCAATTTAGGAAATCAACAAAATGGTCTCAGTCCAGATAATTTATTTTCTATCAATACAGTTTGGCCTTTTTCTTTCTAAGTTTAGTATTCTTGTTTCACACCCAAACCATGCAGAGCTTTCTGAGCATCACATGTGTTTAGCAATTCACAGGAATATTCACAAAGAGAAGGAGATCAAATATCTACTGAAATGATTGGGAAGGTTTTGATATTTATCTCTAAGGAGACAGACATTTGTTGTTGGCTACTTTTAAACCAGACAGGGAATGCTGAACAAGCCACGACAGGCACTTTTTTCATTTGACTTTTCCTTTTGCCATTTGACTGCTCATTGTTTTCATTCTGTACTGGAAAGGGCAGAGAGATTTTTTAAAGGCTGTTAACTGAGGCATCTAATACAAATCCTGGTACAGCCAGTTCTTCCTTTGTAGCACCAATACAGGTGCTGCTCTCTTGCTGATAATCACAGCCTATCCATCCTGCCACTGCAGCAGAGGATGTGGCATATTTAAGACATCCTCTTTTCCTTTCCCGTTCTTAGTTTTTATCTTTGGGCTGTAACAAAAGGAGGATTACTCATTCTGACCAACATGTAGACTGAAGCTTTCCTGAGGAGCTTAAACACGACAAAGGAATTGCTAAGAGCTCTTGGTAACTGGTGCCATTTTGAGCCCCTTTGCTCCTCAGCCTGTTAAAGCAAATTGCTCCTCTAAAGGCAGTGGAGGAAAAATTCCTTACTTGTCCACCATGTATTTCCTCCAACCTCGATCATGCCTGGTCACCACAATCCATGGGACTTGATTAGATTTAGGTTTTTCATAGTCTTTCCTTCTCCCACCCAAGTCAGCTCAAACTCTACTGTCCTAACTGGACATCTGCAGCAATTTGTCTCAGCCCTGCACATAAAGATCTATGTGCCACTCTCACCTACCTCTTCTGGCTTCAGGAAAAGAGTCACACTGGTGATTTGCTGCACCAGCGCCACACACGTGTTTTCCAGGGATTTTCACTGCAACATTAGCTCTATTAAAATAGACAAGATGCTTTCAGCCATCATATACTTTCTGCTGATTTTATCCTTAATCCAGCTTCTGTCCTGCTCAGAACCTGCCTTGCTATGCACTGGGATGCACCAGCCCTACCCCTCACCTTCTGACCAACCATTGTCCAGAACGCTGGATTTACTGCTATTCCAGGACCCTCTCCTTATCTCACCTCTTTCCATAACCCCACAGTGGCAGCAGATCTTCCAGAGGATTAGAGACCTGTTCCTTCTTGAGGTGTGATTAGCAGAAGCCTCCTAAATGCTCCATTGTACTGCTTATACTATTGCTGCAGCTATCCCCTCCTACCTGTTATTTAGCTGCCATATCCTCTCAGTGCATAAGTTCTCCATAGCTGGAGAAATTATTTCAAGAGCAAGCTCTCAGAGGCCTTGATATCTCACGACATTTGTTACCAAGACACCCCTAAAATTATCCTATTTGGTGAAATAAGTGGATTTCCAGGTAAGGCTTGGCAGGCAAAAGTTTTCTTGTTCCTTGAGTCAAAATGACAATGTCTACAGTTTTCTTGTCCCAAACTGAAGGTATGCAAACCTTCTAATGAGCCAGAAATGTTTAATTCCAGTTCAGCTCACAGATTTGCTTGTCCTTTAGCAAAATGGGATTTTATGATCAAGTTTCATATGAATTATTTTCAGTTTCCATGCAAAATGCATGAACTGAAAAGAAAAAATAAAAATTATCTTCCAGAAAGAATGTAAGGTAAGGTGTTCTGGAAATTTTGTTCCTACAAATTTTTAGTCAGGAAATTCCTAAGACTGACCATTTCCCAATCATGTTTCTGTCTGTTAAAAATATTTTTTCCTGAGAAAACAAAAAACATTTATACTAGAAAACTCCCACTCAGCTCTGCCTTCTATGTAGGTCAATAGTGATTCTGCATGGGGGAAGACCCTGACAGCACATCTTTTTCCTTCTCCCTTGTTTTCAAATCAGCATTTTTTTTAACTGAAAAGATGTTTTCTGACTTTTACTGCTGCTGCTCATTTTATATGCTGAAGTTGGTACCCTGGATTTGTCACCAATGTTTTTCCATAAAGATGAGGATATTATCAGAGACCCATATCGTGGTTAAGACAAACAAAATGACAGGAAGAGAGAAAAATCAGAAAAAATGTCATAAATATTCTGAAGTACGGTGACAATTGCTGATCCAAGGGATGCAGCAATACTTCTAAATGATGCAATCTTTTCCCAGTTTTCCATGTCACATCACTGTGAGCCTTCTAATGACATGTTTACGTATGTTAATTTCATGCCAAGGTTTGTCATTTAGCTATGCATGAGGTAGCTTGCATTCCTAGAATCAGAAGTATCACTTACAGGCTTTCCTCTCTCTCTGTGCATCCCAGGTGGAGCTGGGTTGGGCAGGGAGTAACAGCTGGCCCTTCACTGCAGCACTGCAACACGCTGATTTGTCATTTGTGGGGTTTGTTTCTATTCTGGGGCACTCAGATGAAACCCTGTCTTTTGTCACAAGTTTCAGCTCATACCTGGGCGCTGTTCAGCCCCATCCAAGCACATGTGGCCTCTGGACACTGACAGAGGAAATCCCAGCCCCTTGGTGAGATCCTTAGTTGCTAGAATTAGTTGCTAGAATTAGTTGTTAGAACTTGTCAAATTCTGCATGGTAAAACAAAAGAGGGAAAAGAGAATACAAGCAATGGCCTATTTGGTGTTAGACAATAAATTCCACAGTCATTTGAACAGGTTTGAAGGAGCCTCAGATGTCTTCCTTCAAAAAGAGTGCTACTGCTTTTCAGTTCAGCACCTAGAAGATAATTAGCCTCTCCACAAAAACAAACCCATGACAGCACACTTGGACAAACATGAAGAAAGTAAGGCTGAGTGCTCAGGCCAGGAAAAAAAAAACACGGAGTACACAGTTGGAACAAATTACCCCTCTTCTCCCACAGGTGATCTTTGTAGGTCAAGGCAGAAATGCATTAGCAATGCAAAATGGGATTTGAGAGTGAACAGGCACTGTCATCATCCCCTCCCTCACCTCTGTGAGGGTGGGTAGCAAATGCAGCCTCAAGGGTTTTCAGTCCACAGGTTTTTCAGCAGGGAGTTAAGTCACTTGAAGAATATTCCCGCCTACTACGAGTTAAACCTTGATAATTTGGAATCAGCCTCCCATTTTGCTTTTTGCCCACAAGAACAAAAAAAAAAAAAAAAAAAAAAAAAAGAAAAAATAGAACTGGGGGAAGGGGGCGGATCAGATGTGTCTCTAATCATTACATTGCAAACTTGAGTCAGTGGTCAGATTCCTCAGCAGAGAGGGTGAGCAGAAGAGCAGAAGCACTCTGACTAGGATTGCTGGGGGCTGTCAGCTCAGGTCCACCTGAGCAGCAGGCAAAGTGGAGGCTATGGGGCAAGGCTACACGTGCCATTTGTTCTTCCTATTAGGAAAAATGGTCAGTGATGACCCAATTGTAAATTTAAACAAGAAGCACCGAAGCTGTGAAGTGCAGCGTAGGGCAGAGGGGACAGCAGCAAACAGGGGCTCTGAGGCCGGGTCACATTTCTCACCCTTTATGGTGCACCAAGGGGGGCCAGCTTGCCTGCATGCCAGTGCCCTACACACCAGAGACTGGGACACATCTGGTCCAGAGTTACCCTAAAGAAACCAGAGCTGTGCTGGGGGGAGCAGATCAGACACTGTCTCTGATCCAAGAGGTGATGCAGATCTTTGCTGGGTTTCATGGGTTAAAAAAATTCAGCATGAATTTTTTGCTACCTGTCTCCTGGCATTGTTTATTTTTTGCATCCCCTCTCTCCCCTAGAATTAGAAGCAGTTTCAGGGAAAGTCTGGAGCTCCTCTTCGTGCTGCTGCGACGCGGCAGCTCCGAGCAGAGCGCGCACAAGAAGCGCTCTGTTGTGCTCAAGTGGCGATCTCTGGGCAATGCAAACTCACCACTGACACAGAGCAAGCTGTAAACAAGGGGACTGCAACCAGCCTGAAACACAGCAGGAGTGGAAGTAATTATTTGTCTCTCTTCTTTTTCATCACAAGCCTAAATTTTCCCTGCTACAGTCTCTGTGCACATCAAGGTCCAACAAGAAATTGATCTCCCGCATGGCAATGTTTCCTCTTTCTGGAGGAAAAGAAAATCCCCATGACAATTGTGTTGCATCTGCTGGACTTATGCATGCTGAACATTGTATTATAAAGTTAAGAGATGTCAATTTAATTAACTGTGACTTTATAATCTGATATGATTTACTGTTTCCCTCCCTCTTCTTGTCAATAGAGTTTTTCTGTTATAGTAATCCCAAAGATGGAATAGATAAAATAAATCTTATTTTTCTTAATATCTCCATGGCACTGCCCCAAAAAATACTAGATCAGACAGTCTGAAAAGAGAAAATTATTCTTGCTTTAAATCAATATTATTTGTCTCTTCTGTGTAAGTAGGAGTTACCCAGTTTAAGAACCCTTTCTTACATACACTACCACAACTGACCATTTTACATTTCCATACTGGGACTTGTTGACTTCATGCCAATTTCTTTTACCCCATTAGCTCCTTACTTTTATTCAGTCATGCACTTGCTTTGTGTCCCAAACGTGTACATACATCCTTGCAAATCAGAGAGAAATTCAGTTTCCATTTTCCTATATCTTGTACTGTGCTGCCACTTCCCCCACCCCAATTCTCAGTACATTTAATCTTGCTGAGAGCATATATGTCTGCTGACGTCAGACAGACATGACAGAGCATATACCTGTTTGTGTACCCCGTCCCCCACATGCCCACCTTGCCTGTTCTGGACATCCATCACCAGTGGCATCACCTCGCCAAGAACAACAGCCTCAGTGACAGCAGACACCAAAGTGGGTGCCCACTGCCCCTCCACACCCCTCACTGCCTTCCCTTCTCCAGCTGCTCCTGTGCCTTCTGTTTCTTCAAATGACATTTGCCAAGGTCCTCACTTTTACTCTCCTGTTTTATGCACAGCAGAGTTGATCTGTCCAGCAAAGTTCTTCCTTATCTTGGTAGCATTTACTAGTTCCTCTGAAAGCTGAAATTGCTTTCACAGCCTTACTCTATTCCTCAATTCTTCCTTTATTAGAAGAATTGAGGAATAGAGTAAAGCTGTGAAGTTGAATTATCCTTTCTTTTAAGCATTTTTCCATCACTGTTTAAAAACTACCATAAAAAAATTCCTATTGACTCTAAAAATTATTGGTTTTGAAGTGCCTTTTCATACCACGAGAGGCAGAAACCAAACTGAGATCCATTACTCTACATGAACAATCTTATCTAAGCTAACATGAAAAGAGAGATAAAGTTATACATTTCACCAATCCTTTAAGATGCACGACTGAGGCAGTTTTTGCCATCAGAGGTAGCTGTCTATAAAATGTTTTGGGCACATATCTATATACAGTTTATGTTATAACTACACAGTTTATACATACATAGGAAAAAAACCTTGCACTTACCTTTGAGAAGTAACATTTATCCCAGGTTTGGTAAAATAGTCTCAGACAGGCACTTAGACCTTCTTTCTATTCCATGCATCCTTTTTTCAAAAGAAGATAGAATCAGAAAAATCCCAGTTGATCTCTGGCAAACCAAAATGTAGACAACACTGTTTGTCAGATGCAGCCTGATTCAGTGAAGTCCGAGCGTGTCAATCCCTGAGACTCCTTGTTCAGTAATATCCAAAGCACAAAAAAGGGAAAGAGAAAAAGCAGAAAAAGAAAGAGAATAAAAAAGAGTGAATAACTTGTCCTTTTCCTGTGTGATTTAAAAAACCCAGTCTTGGAGGACTAAGCAGCCTGCAGGTTTTTTGAGCATTCTGATCCTAGTGCATCCCAAGGTAACACATGCATTTCAGTATTGCAAGTCTTCATACAAGCACGCCCAGCTCCTCTGTGTGTGTGTGTGTGTGTGTGTGTGTGTGTGTGTGTGCTGGGGTGGGGGGCCAGTCCTACCGCGGGGGGAAGAGAGGCAGGGAGATACAGACACACACACAGTCACACGCAGAGATGGAAGAAGGAAAAACAGCAAAGTGGAGTGATCTCACAAAGTGCTCTAGATGGCAGAGCCTGCACGGCTTGTAAGACAAGCAATGTGCACACACCAGGAAAAAAAAAAAAAAAAAAAGGGAAAAAAGGAAGGGAAAAAAAAAGATAGAGAGTGAAAAACCCGAGAGAACTAGCAGGCAGCTTCAGGAATTTCTTCTTACCTCTTCTGACGATGCAACATGCAGCAAGTGCTTTGTACTGCATAGGAATCCGTGCAGGCACAACTCAGTCAGACCCCTCACCTCTGAAATAAACAAATATGTACCACAGGAAAGGGAAGAAAACCAGAAACCAGATGAAACAAGCGTACAAAAAGAAGCTAATAAACAAGTAATAGTGTCAGGGAGGAGTCCTAAGTGTGCAGGAGACAAATAGCTGATGTAGAAAGAAGCATCCAAACTCCGGGTCCTAACAGAGATTGGCGCTGTAATTATGTGGCAAAGCACTGCCCTCTAAGCCATTGCATAATAATAGAAACCTAAGCTGTGTAGACACAGCCTGACATGCTAAATCCTCAGGAGCTACACTCAACATTTGTCAGTAGAAAGCCTGTCAGTCCTCTGGGGGCGGAGGAAGAGGAGGGAAGACAGAAGAGGAGAGAAATTTTACTGCAAAATGCATAAGCTGCAGTTGAGCTCTCAGGTGGTGCCGACGCTCGAAATGTTATAGTGGAAGTCACATATATCTGTATCCATGTAGGAAAAGATAGATAAAAACCATTTGTGGTGCTTAGGGACACAGTTTAGTGGTGGATTTGGCAGTGCTATGTTAACAGTCGGGTTTGATGGTCTCAAAAGTCTTTTCTGACCTAAACCATTCCATGATTCTAATAGCACTGCCAGTGAAATAGCTTCATTCATTTTATTTAATCCTGGAAACAATTTTCCCTTGCTATGTTTTAGAAACTTAAATGACAAAGAGAAGAACATGAACAGGCATTGCCCTTGTTAAATAGTATTATTTCTAATGCTGTTGGCAAGAAAGTAGTAGTAGTTCTCCCTTTGTACTGAACAGTATTGCAATATCTAAATAAAACTTGAACTGAGGTAAAAAAACTCATGCAGATTGATTAGCCTTTCCCATTAACCAGTGGGTTCCTCTCTCCAGCCCTCCTGACACAGAGAAACTCATTTTTTTCTGCCTCTCTTGGTTGAAGAGGCTCCTAGACAGAGCCAAGGAAAAGATGAGCACTGACTATAAAAAAGGAGGAAAAAATCCATCTTGTTCAACTTACTACACACTAGTATCAATACATCAACAGAAAGAACAACTAAGATTGCACATGGAAAGAGTAGAAAACAAACAAACAAAAAAACAAACATGAAAAAACCTCACAAACCAAGAAAGTGGTATCATTTTGCAGTGGAAATTTACCTGAGAACTGTGGCCCAGGGTCACACCTATGGTCCATTTAGTCCAGTCTCCTGTCTCTGGACAGTGAGCAGCACTAGACACCTCTGAGGAATCTGAATGAGTTTTTGCAGCCTGTGCTAGACAGCCAGGGCTAACCTGTTCATGGGCAAAGCTTCTCCTTAATCCCTGTTCTTTAAAGATTAGTTAATGCACTGAGGCATGAGCAGTGAAACAGTCTGCTCCTGCACAGCCAGACTAAACATGTAAGGTCTGATTTTGAGGGCCTTTGCATTTGGTGTAAAGTACACCTTTTTTAAGGCACTCAAGATCTAAAGAGTAAAATCTTCTGACACTTTGTAAACATCCCAGTGTGAAAAAAGGCCATGAGTTCAGAAAGAGCAGTAGTATTTCATTCTGAAGGGTAAGAAATATATTTTTATAGCCTCATCTAGCCTAGCTACTCTCCTCATTTACTCCTTACTCCCAGTGGAAACATCAGATGTACTCCAGGAGGCTATCCAGCGCAGGTAGAAGAACCAGGTCACACAAATAATATGCAGGTGTCAAATTTGGCCCCTACAAAGTCAGACCAGACTGAACTGAAAAATTTGAAGCTATTTCCTGTGAATGACTGCATAGAGGAATACATGAGGTTTTCTTGGAGGGGCAGATCCAGCTGCAAACTTTGGATCCCTTGCAGTTACCAGTCTCACCCCTTTGACCTGTGCTTGCTGCATCCCCAGTGACTGTCTCTCCATCCCTAAGGTGCAGGCTGAGCACACAGGGGATCCAGACTGCGTTAAACAGATGAGGAAGGACTGCACAGACAGCAGTTGCCTATTTTTCAGTCTACTCAGCTCTCCTTGGCTCTGTGTGGAGCAGTGCTGAAGGGCTCTTCTTGGGAGGAAGGCCAAGAGTAATCTTACTGGGCACTGAGGCGAGTGGGCAGGCCAAAGGAAGGCTTGAGAAGCTGAAAGCTGCCAAACTGGGTGTTAAAATATTAAGAAATTAATTCATTTATAGATGACTGAAACATGAACTTAGAGAGCTAACTTTAAACGTAACTCCTGGGAACCCTGTGCCAGCATTTTGGCTGGAAAATCGAATGAAAGCTCTAATCATGTCAGTGCCTTATAAAATAAATGTCAGTGCATCACAGACAAGAAGACATCTCTTAATGACATCAAGAATTAATAATAGACTCCAAGACTAGTGTTTCAGAGTCTGATTTGAAAGCAAAATATTACTTGCAGTGACAGAAATCAGTGTACTCTGTCAGTGCACTCCAAAAATCTTCCAAAAATCTTTCACCAGCTACAGTTTTGGCAATGAAAACTCCCAATGAAAAATAAAAGATGATACAACCCTGGAAAAAAGTAAAATTACCCAAAAATTAAAGTTTACATGAGGCTATGGTGTTATGGGTGCTTTCTGTGATGTCCTTTAGAATTTAATCAGAATTCCCTGGCATTTGTCCCTCAGCTTCTCCTCTTCACTAACCATCCCTGGTATTTATATATTGCTTTGCTCCCAAGTAAGGAGCTTCTCAGTGAATCTACAGCTTTCTTTCTTGGTCCAACTGGCAGGTTACCACTTCCACTCATCTCTTTTGCTCAGGCCTCCCCTCTGTCCAGTCCTGCCCTAGCTCCTAGTCAGCCAACAAGGGTGTTTGAGCTATATCTGCTGCTATTTCCACCTCCACAGAAATCCCATCGGACCCAAAGAGCCACAAGAGAACTCTTATTCTGCCTGGGTTGTGATAATCTCACAAGCTCACAATGCTCACTCCTGGAAAGAACTGTCAAGGTTCAATTTTCTAGTCTTGACTTAGATCTAGAAAATACATGAGGATTACAGATGTCTAACTTTTGCTCCATGAATTTTTCTGAGCAGCTGAAGCTTTCAGTGATGCAGGGAATCCTGTGCCCTAACAGAATGCATAATTTCTCTATGAAAAGAGACTCATAAAACTCATTAAATCCTTAAAATCACATTCACACAAGTTTCCTTGAACAGTGTCAATCACTGAAAAGATCTAGCTTGACACTGAAATTTTGGAATGGAAACCCTCTCCTTTGACGTACAGTGCCAGATATAACATCAAAACCTAAGAAAACTGAACTAGGCTAGCAGAGCAAGACAAAAATAAAATTGAGATGTTTTTGAGATTTCCAGAACAATTCCACCTGCTGCAAACACCACTCTCTGTTCCAAATCTAGCAGAAAAAACACTGAGGCCTTTGGCCATCTGACTGACAATACAATTTAGCATGTGCTTGTAGACATTGGTGATTCCCATTTCCTACCAACTCCCTTCCAAACCCAAGTTGTCAGCAGTGGTCCACATTTAATCAGTGGCTGCCAATCAACTACACTGATTGAAAGACAATCTAAAAAACCTTTTGTCAGTGGCCCTACTGACAAAAACAAACGTCAGGAGCTGAACCCACCAGCTTTCAAACACTGGAGGTTTGGGGAAAGATTGTCTATTTCTTGGGTGTTGTATAGCTCAGCTCTTTACAAATCATTGAATATCTGTTTACACATGTATATGCCAGTACAAAATCTCCTTCTCACATCCTCCACCCACACATCCCTCTGCTTTTAAAAGCAGCTCCAGCCAACTGACAAACTGAATGTGCTATCTTTCAGCTTCTTGCATCTTAGCATGGGGAACACTTTATCCAAATTTCTAGACTCAGACATCCAACAAAGATCAGGTGATGTTTTCCAGTGCAGTGAAAGGAAAAGGGGTTTTGAGGGTATTGATGAGACAAAAGCATCACAGAGGGTCCCTTTTGCAATGCACTGTTATAAAAAGCATAGACTACTAATATCACAACCAAATATGAGCCTGAACTTCATTAAAATACTTCAACAACTCTGCAGCAATCTTTCATTGTCCATCACGCAGCTAAATGCAGAAGGGTTTCCAAATACCAAGAAAAAGTTATTTCAGGTCATAGAATAAATTATGTATTCATAATCTACTCCATTCTAAGCATTGGTCTCATCTGGAATAACCGGGATACTTGTGCTCACCTTAAAAGGACCCACTGTAACTTTGTAGATGCTCTGAAAGAAGGTCAGCATAATATTTTTATCCCAGGGTTATTATTCTTTCCAGGTTCTCCCTTTACAAGCAGGAAAATCCTTGTACTTCTGTTTTGCATAATCACATGTCCAGCTCAGTGAGTAAAATTTAATGCCCTTTGATTGATAGTTTAAGACCAGAAGGGATCATTATGGCCATCTCATTTGACCTTCTGCATAACCTCAGTTACAGAAATCCTCTCTGTGGCTCCTGCATCTATCATCATAATATTGGGTGTTACAAAAATATATATTTTATAAAGGCAGTCAATGATTAAATCTTGATTTAATGATGATGTATTTACTCTCTTTATATCTTTAACTGCTGGTATTACTAAAAAAAAAATACCACACTGCATTTTGTTACTCAAAAGAGTTTGGTATGTTATCAAAATTTCAAAGTGATAATTATGAATTACAGCTGGGCATCCCCTGTTCAGAAAACTCAGAATTAGGAATAGCAGAAGTTTCTCCCAGCCAAGTGGACTGATTCCACTGGGGACAAACGAGTGCTCTTTGAAACCAGTGCAATTTATTCACTCAACAAACAAACAAGCAAATAAATAAACTTCTTATTTAGTGGACACCTGTTTTAGCACAGTGTTCATCAGAATAAGGAGACTGCCTTGGCAGTGCTTCCCCAATTCTCTTAATTTGATGAAAAGTACAGCATTAGCTTCCACAGTACACCTGGAGGCAGCAGTCCTCTGCCACCTGCCCACGGGGACCTCATCCTGGTGGGTTTGCAACCTCTGGCATCGATGCTCTCTGCACAGAACACTCCCAGTCAGCACTGAAATGCAGAGGGGAAGCAGATGCCCAGTGCAATAAAGGCACGGCACAAGAGGAGTGTGACTATGAGTCTTCATTCTATAGTTTGACCCTTTCCACACAGAATAAGAGATGCCAGTGTTATTCATTATTGAAAGAGGATATGTGTACTTGCCATGCAGCAGGGGGTCCCTTTTTGGAGAGGATTCTGCTAGGCTGTGATCATCTCTTACAATGGCAATTGGAGCAGTTTAAGGGAGGTCAGGCTGCCTTGGCTGGGATTTGCTGCAGTGACTCCCCTGCCAATCTCGCTTCTGCACCAGCTGAGTCATTTGTCTTCGTGCCCTGTTACATGGTACAGATCTTAGTTTGCCTTCTAATTGTCACTTAAAAACAAGTTTGGAAGAAGAGAAGGTTATTTGGCATTTTTTAACCTCTAAGGAGAGAGGGATTGTGAGAGGCTGGGGACAGGTAATCCTCAGAGAGGATTTGTCAAGCAGGGGTAATGTTGTGAAACCAGTCTTCTGCTAATCATGCAAGAAGACTACAGCATACAATAGAGAAGAGTCCATATCTAGGACAAGGTCAGCTCCTTAAGCTGTTCAGGAATCATTCTAGTCCTTTCAAAATTGCTTGTCTCAGCCATGGAACTGAATGGTTAAAAATTTGTAACTGAATTAAAATACATGGCAGGCAGAGGTGAGAATTTTTTAGGCAAACAAATCAAGGATTTTGTATCAAAATTACAGCAATGACCATGAAATCAGTACCGGCAAACAGTTGTCACATTATAGCATGGAGGTGTCAAAGGAATGAATCCATCAATAACCTCAATAATCTATCTTGGAATGAGTCTATCAATAACCTCAATAATCTACCTTGCAAATTGTGGGAAGAATTCTTCACAGCCACAAAGCACTTAGTTTCTGTGGTCACAATTGTCTGAAAGCTACTGTTTGACAAAGATGGGATCAGGTACTTAAAAGGAACAATCCCAGACCTCTGAAGTGAGTTAAGATTGTAACACACAGCTTGCAGCACACAGAGCAAAAGAAATAAAACAAGGTGATATTTTTCTTAATGAAGCTTAAGCATGATGCAAAAAATGCAGGTTTTATTCCTAATATTACAAAATATTTAGGTTAGAAAAGAAGAAAACCACAAACTAAGCATGACTTGGGATCTGACTTGGAAACTGAATGTTATTGAAGTTTGACACAGAAAGGAAAAGGAAACAGAAGGGGGTGTGAAAGCCTTAGAGGCAATGCAGGGTATGATTTCTGCTTGCTCTGCTGCAGACCAGCTTGGGGGAAGATGGGCTCCTTACTGCTCCCAAATTAGTGCTCAGGTCTACCCTCTCCTATCGTTCCTTCCTGAGACCGATGCCAATGAAGTGTGGATATGCAGAGAGGAAATTCAACAAATTCTTCTTGGTTCTTGCCTGAGGCCTTGGAAGGACATGCATGGGTGAGGTCCCTGCTTCCATTCAAAACCCAGGTGGGCACATCCAAATGAAGGAGGAAGAGGAAAATTTGTAGTACTGCAGAGTAGCAGTATCAGGATAACCAGTGATTTGGATTCCTCTCTCAGCCTATGTTCCTATTTGAGTCTACCAGAGAAAAAGAAGGAAGGAGAAAATTAGTCCATATCTTCTTAATTCTTACTTCATATCTTCTTTCTTATTTACTTCATAAAGTTAAGAGAAATGAAGAGAAAAATGACAGCTGGCTTAAAAAGCATCAGTGAATGCAAGAGCTAAGTACGTAAATTTAAACTGTGATCAGAAAGTGGTGCAGCAAGAACTACTTGGCTGTGAGGAGAACAGGGTACACAGAGTAATTTCAGAGGTTTCAGGTTATCTCAAGCATGGTGTGAAAAAAGACAGCATTTTAAGAACAACCTAAGTAGAGAGTCCTTTGAGATGGTTTTCACCGCTCTCTGTGCTCTCATCTCTGAAAGGGAAGTAGGACCTGGCCTTCAGTCAGATCTTGCATGTGCAGGGCATCTCAGAGTGTCTTCCCTCTGCTGTTATTCTGCTCAGGGACACTGGAGAAAACAAAGTGTGTAAGCAATAAGTGTACACGGAAGAAAACTTTCCTCGTGCATTAAAAGCTTGGGCATTTATTGCAAGGCATATGTGATGCAGCTCAGTATTTCAACACCCAACGCAAATGCTTTGGCAATTCAATTTTTTTGCTATAAATTTGCTCTATAAGGGTTGGACAATCTTTTAATGAGCTGCTACTTCTCTTTATCAGCCTCCTCAACCTCTGTGTTCACCGAGATTACACATGTAAGAAAATCTGTACTTCCTAGAGAATCATAGTGAGTAAGATGGACTTAATTTCTGTATTTCCTTATAAAATGTCAAATATTCATAGCTATGTCAAATTAAATGAGTTTCTTGTGCTGCTGTATTTTTCAGCTCATTGAGTCCTCCTCAGACGATATCTGTCCTACCATTACATGATCTACCTCAAAGACATTATTCAATACAAGCTCAGTTTCAGAGCAGAGTAAAGGAAAAAATATGAATTTCAGAAGAACTTGGATACTGATCCACTGCTGTGTCTTTATCACAGTTGTATTAGAGGAGAGACAGAAAACGCCTTTGTGGTTACAGGCATAAGAAAGACATACAATAAGGCTTGGAATTTGGTTCACTACAGAGCAAGTAAATACTCCCTAGAAGTCAAAAGGAAATTATTCTGAAATAGCTACAGAAATCTCAAAGAAACCAGGCCCATAAATGTACAAACTAGAATGAGCGATTCTTGCTTTCCTTTTTACAGCTGCCCTGATTTCTGTACATAGGATTGAACATGAGGCCACCAGAGCAGAAACCTGAAATATTTCCATGTTTCTCTTGTACCTGGAAATCATTGTCTCTGTAACTGGGCATAAAATGGGAGATTTAGAAGGCATTGATTGAAAATATTAAAAGCAGAGGAGTAAATGGCACTGCAGGACAGTAAGGGTACAAATTCCCCTGTGTGTTTATTCCCTTCATGTGCCCAGCTACTTTGCAACCCATCCCAAGAGTTCAATTCCTGTTTTGCAGAGGAGAAAGAGAAGGAAATAAAGGTAGTTCTGTCACACCTCCCCGAGCTGCTCAGAAAAGACAGGGAACCTGGCAGAATTAACATTAAAAAAGCGAAACAAAACAAAACCCAACAAAAATGATAGACCCAAAAAAACCCAAATGTGGAGAGAGAACGAATGTGTGAAACAAGAAAACAGAGAATTAAAGGGAACATCACAAAGGGTTTTGAGACTTACATGCATATAAGAACAGAGAATTAGAGTGAAAACAAGAGAGCAGAGAAAAAAAATAAGAAAAGGAAAAGAGGAACTCAAAAAGGGAATTGGTGAGGAAGCCAAAAGGGGCAGAAGGAATTTTTGGTCTTTTCCCTTACTATTCTGGGCAGCAAGTAAAATGTGGGCTGACAACTTCAACATCACCAGGCAGGACAAACCGTTTTGTGGGACATCACTGAAGTGGGCAAATTTTTTTTGGAATGCTTTCCCAGGCTCTCATACTAGTGTATTAACCAAGAGGGCTGTGAACCTGAGGTGGGTGCTAGTAAACAAATTAACATAACAGAAACTCCCTAATTCACACCAGCTAATAGAGATACCCACTACAATTGTAAAAGCTGTGAAACTGAAATGTTAATTTCTTTCATGCCAAAGGTTTCAAAACAAACACACTCTTTAGTTAGAAGATTGTATTTTATAGAACCCAAAACAATTACCCCTACAAAAATAATAAAAGCAAAGCCTTCCCTTGGTAATAAAATCGCAATGTTTCCTGAATGTCTGATGAGAATGTATTTAGGGAAGCCTGATGTGCAATCACACACCTAATTATTTCTGCTCTCACGTGATTTGTGTAAGCGCTTTTCTCTAATGTATGCAGGCAGGAGAAAGGGACATTTATATACATATATATATATATATATGTTCTAATTTTGGCAGCACATTCCTTTTGATCAAACACACCATTGCTTAAAGAGAGGAGAGAGGAGCAAAAATAGAGGCAGATATTAAAGAGAAGGCAGCGTTCAGCACTAAGATCCAGGGCACAGCCCTTCCCTTCCCACACCTGCACTTGTGTGGGGGCTCAGGGGTGGCTCCAGGTCCAGCTCCCATCACTGGCTGCACAACAGCATGACAGACAGGCAGACACCAAAAGGCAGCTGTGTCACTCTCAGTTAATATTTCTGTCTGGGAACAAGATCTGTTCATTTACACAAGGAGCATGGCTCAACCACAGACAGCATCCAAAAAGACATAAACCAGGGAATAAACAGCAAGAGCTGCACCATGACTTGGCACAAAATCTGGTCACGGGACATGAAACTCACTCTCAGTTTAAATAATTAAGACTTCCACTCAATTCTTGGACTATCCAGTTACTTAAATTGGAAATGCCTTTGTTAGTGCAGGTGTTTACCCTAATGCATCCACAGGACATTTTCAGTCTTGCTGAGACAGGCCAAGAGTGAAATGATGTGATAGAAAACACCCTAATTCCTGGATAAAGGAGACACCCGTGCAAAGCTGATGATTTAGGGAACTGATGTTACTGCTGCTCGTAACAAGCAGACACCAAAGCTGCTCAAGCCAGGCAAAAAAGCCCCACTAAGCACTCAACTGCACTGTCAGGCATGCAAATGTCCATGCAACTTTGATCTGAGTTGTCAAACCATTGACATTTCACGGACCAAAGCCCTTCAAATCACACAGAAATGTACCTCACCTCCCTCAGTGGATTTTGGATCAGACCTTACTGAACACATAAAGCTGGCCATTTACTTTGATGTTTGATAAATTTCCTTCTCTTTGAGGTGTGTATTTTAATAATTTAGCCAAATAGGCACATGTACTGCCAAGCACATTCTTTTCATACAGCAAGAAAGGAACCCATTTTCTGTGAACTTCATTTATCTACTCTCACACAGAGTACAGTTCTGCTCAGGTGCAGCACAAGGGCTGAGACAGTTAACTACAAATATAACCCAGCTAGAGACACAAGGTGCTTTCCAGAAAAAAAACAGCTTCCTAATTTATTTATTAAACATTAATTGGTATATTTTTCCTTCAGATTTTTACCCTGAGATATAGTCCTAATCTAAAATTTAAACCAAAACCACAACTTGGCCACCTGTTTTTAATCCTGATGTGAAATCAGTGCCTCCTTCAAATCAGGTTTTGAAAGCTATACAAGTAAGACCAAGCTATGAAGCAAGAAAGAATCTCTTATATGCAGAGGTTGTCAGGAAGTAGTTTTCTTCACTTCCACTCAGAAAGGAGAAAACAATCAGGGGTGAACGTGCTCCAGAGGCTTGAACTCTTCTCATAAATACTTATGCTGTCTAAACCTGAAATTTTGATGAAAATTAAGAATAGCCTTGTTTTTCTATTAGAGAGAGCATATATTGAAAATAGACCTATTTGAAAATATTATTTCTACTGATTTTCATATGAAAGTTATCTGTTTCAGTATGTGTTGTCACAAGGCGTCAAAAAAAACCCTGTGAAAAGTAAATTGACCAAGTTAAATTTCTTTTGACTGTGCAATTGAAATTATAGTTCAATGCTGTATCTAAACACCTAAATCAAGCCTGAATTGAATTAGCCTTGACACCTAAGTCAAGATCTCAAGTGTACTGAAATTCAACTGAAATACATGGCAACTGTGACATAATTTACACACAAAGTACACACAAGCTACTGTTTCTGATGGCTGGAAGAAACCCACCTAATTGTGAACATTTTTTAAGAAAAGTGGAAGTACAAGTATATTAACCAGGTTCAGACCTGGTTGAGGGAAGTTCCTTTTGTGGGAACTGAAACTGAGATCAAATACAACCTGTAGAAACAGTATTTTATAAGTTGTTGTCAAGCAAGTGGGGTGAATATTATTCAAAAAGACCAAAAAGCATCTAATGATTAAGATTCAGGCTTCCTTGTTCTACTATTAACTTCAGTTAACAGCCTGAGTTCCTGTTCAGGAGAAACATCACCAGTGCAAGGCTGTGAATGCATGTAGATCAGGCCACTTTTTTATGCTCTTGAGTCTGGCTGAGGTTTCAGAGAACACATATGACAGGATTAGGTTTGAAAAGGCTTCATTTTCATAGAAAAAAGAAAGTGTAATACACATGCAACCTTTAAAAACTTTAGCTAGTCCTCCCCCATATTACTCTTCATCAGCTCCATGTACATCACACAACTTCTGCAATGGTGGCACCATTTCCTGAAACTGTTGTCAAAGGTACCTTAAAGAAAAGCAGGCAATTTGGAGCCGTGTAAGCTTGAGTCAGAATGTGCTGTTTATGTTAGAGGAGATGGTCCCAAAGGGAAGATCTATTCAGATGAATGTTGGATGTCCAGGTTGCAGAGCCTTGTTGTCAGGTCCAGGAGGCTGCTGCCAATCAAAGCTTCCTCAAGAACCTGACACAAAGTCTTTACCAAAGGCAGGAAAGGTGACATTGCTCAGCTCTCATTCCCCCTGTGGAAACTGCTGTTGGTTATCGCTTCGGCTGTGAAGTGACTGCACCTCAATGCAGCAGATGGATGAAAGCTGACAGGGTAAATGTGGGCAGGGTGTGCACACAGCCCCTGTGCCGTGCTCCTGATGCAGCCTCCTGAAAAGAAACACTTTCAGCTCTGTCACTGCAGTCATTTGCAGCTTCTCTGGATGATGCCCTGATAAATACCCCAGAGAGAAACTCTGCATTGAATATGAGTGGGCAGGCTGTCTCCACCTCCAGCTTCTAGGTCCAGTCAAATAAAGAGAATATTACTAAAATTACTAAATTTTAGGCCCTTAAACCATGGGGAAAACAACACACACAGCAGAACTGATACAATTCTACTACTCAAGACCTGTGCAGAGACAAGTCTAGGGAGCATGAACCAACGAGAGAGCACCTACATAAATGTCCCAACCAGCCCTAAAAAAGATGCAAAAAAGTGGTAGCAAAGGTCTCGTTGTGTGCCCAATGTGGTTTCTTGTCATTATAGAGAAGGGAATGACAGACCCCAATGAAGCCACTGTGGTAGTGAAGGTTCTGTGAAATAACTTTGAGGGTATTCACTCTGTGATGAGTGATTTGTTTCTCCTGTTTATTTTGTGAAATAAACTGTGCACTTAGATGAGAAGAATAGGGGAGGGCAGGCCCAATGTACATCTTTTGCCTGTAAAGATGATTATAAGGAGATTAATAAATCTGATTTTTTTTCACAGGTCTGCCTACCTGTATCATAGAGATCTGCATCTTAGACCAGGGTTACAAGAAGAATAACCACCCACTCCCTGAGTTCCAATTCATCTCTCTGCAGAGATTTAGGGCACAGATTCTGTCTTACTTATGCCTATTCTTGATGTCTTAGAAAACTAGTGACCCTGTAGTAGCTGTGTTCGGAAGGATGCCCATCACGATTGAAAGGTACATACTACAGGGAATTTACCAATGTGCAATTGTCTCTTGAACTGCTCTGGTCAATTTTGCAAAGAGATTTGCAGTTATATTAGTAAATTTTCTATATGGAGGATCTATAATTTATTTGAAAAGGATTTTCCTTTAAAAAAAAAAAGTTACTATTCTTTATTGTTTAAGAAGCAAAGAATGTCAAAGTTAAATCATGTTTCCATTACATTTTTCTGAGACTGTAAGAGTTTAGTAGTGTCTAAGGAATACATTTTGTTAGATTTTATATTCAAGTTTTGTTGTCTTTCCCAATATACCTCTATTACATTGATAGAAAAATATGTTTTCTATTGCCAAGTGTTGTGGTAGATGAAGTGTCTGTTCTGTATGTGGAAGTAACTGAGAGCATTGAAAAGTGTGGTTGCTGTACAGTCAGCCTTACTTCAGGTCAGAGCAAGGAAAAATATTCACAGCAAGACCCTAGTTCATATTTTTCCTCCCTTGAAGAACATATGTGCTGTAATAAACGACAAATTAAACCTTAATTAACTGAATGTTGCTTGCCTCCCACATAAAGGGTGCAAACACACTTTGTAACTCACTCCAGGGGTTCTGGGCCGTTGGCAGAGGATCTTCTCACTTTGTTTTCCTTGCCTTGATGGTTGGAAAAGTGGGGTCCCTTTGACAGCCACTGCCACAGGTCTGGGAAGATTCACAACTGAGTAACTCCTGATTTGTGAGAGAGACCGTTCAAAACTTAGCTTTCTGTGAGAGGGGAGAAGGGGAGCATCATCCTTCCCTCAAATGTGCTGGTACCGTGTAAGCAATGTAAGCACGACAGTGCCTTTAAGGTATCAGGCCAACTTCCTGACCATTTCAGCTTTAACTCATTATAACTATGACAAGGCTGCCCAGAGTGACAGATCAAAAGCTCTGTAAAATTAGGTTGTGTGAGTGTTTGGCTTAAGGCAGCTGGGTAGCTTTAAATAGATGCTGAGGACTGTGACCACTGCTGAAAAAGTCCTGAACTGAATTAGGATCAAGTCCAACCCCTCTTCTGAGAGCAGCCAAACTCCTGCCCCCAGAAATTGACTTTCCATTTTAAAGTGACGAGCAGTGCCAGAGGTACTCTGCCCTTCTAGCTTGAAAAAGTTGGGCTTGCAGTGTACACCTTTCCAAAAAGAGAGGAAAATAAAAAGCAATAAACCAATCCCTTACAGAGAAAGCTGGTGAGATAACATGGTGATCTCTTGAGCCTCTGTTGACATTTCCTCAAATTTTAGAGGTCATATATTGGTAGAGCAGAATATTAAAAGAGGAAAGAAACATGCAATCTGAATTATAAAAAAACCCCAAGAAACAAAAAAACACACAAAAAAAACCACCCCAAAAAACAAAAAAAAAAACCCCACACTAAAAAATGAAGGATAAGGAAAAAAAATATATTAAGCATAAGAGGAAAGAAATGTCTTAGGGAAATTCCATCCTGCTGTTTCCCTCTTCCTATTCTCTCCCAGATAACTTACCCAATTGGTCAATAAATTCCAGCAGGCAGATAGAGACCTTGGAAGTACAAAGAAAGCCCAAATGCCACAAAAATGATTGGGAGGAAGAGACATTATTTTTGTCCTTAGATGAGAGTTATTTAGCCAGGAAGTACTACCTCACTAAGCGCAAACTTTTAAATGCCCCATCACAGGGAAGACCTTAACTGGGATTTGCTTCCCTCCAGGCATTCCAGTTAAACAATTCCCACACACGGCACTGGCATATGCAAGGATCTGGTGTGCACACTAATAAACTTCTTTTTCTGCTTTCTGGAAAAATGCCTGCATATTACGAAATGTTTCTCAGTAGGAAATATAAATCTATGCATTGTAAAGATGAATGGATAAGAAGACAACCATCTGTTCAAGATGCAGGACACCAAGCACAATTAGATATTTGATCTGAATCACCAAAATTCTGCTTCAGTTTCTGTGACAGCAAATCAGGTGTGCATGAATTGGGTTTGCTCAGAGATTAAAGTGAAAAGGGCATAAAATATGATTTAATAACCCTAGTAAGGAACTTCTGCAGAAATCAAAAGTCATGAATTTATAATGCATTTTTAACCAAGAGATACGTGTTTGCTTTAAACATTTAATTAGAGCAAAAACTCTGAGGAAAACAGTGCATACCATGAGGACAGATATCCTGAAAATAAATATTTCTCTGTTTCTTCTCAAAAATAATGACATTTGCCTAAATACCGTCCTTTGCTTTTGTCATCTGAGCAGCAATTCTCACCTCAGAAGCACTGCAGTACTCAGGGAGACAGATGAAGCAAGGTGTCTGCCCCACCTGCAGGGGTGGTGGGTTTTTCCTTGGAGGAGAAGAGTGGGTACCCCTTCACAGAAGTCACTGCAGATGCAAACGTGACACTGAATCACTGGGTGTCCCTCTTCTTTCTTTCCTATTTTTTCTCTTTACAATTATTTTATGTTTAATAAGCACATGTGAAAACTGTTGGTCTGTTCAGATTTCAGCATCAAAACCAGACTTCACGCGCAGAGAAGAATCATAACCTTGAAAGTTGAACAGGGTGTTAATAGGCTTTAGGATTCAAAAGATCACAATGGAAGTTGAGCTCCCACCCCACACTTAGATGAGTGATTGCACCCTACAGCAGCCTACAGACTCCAGAAGACTCCAACCCATCAGCAATGGACCCTACACTCCAAAGGCTACCAATGACAAATAAATAAATCCATTTCCTTCATCGGAGAAAATGGTAACTATAGATCAAGAAATGACATGTCAATATAAACCTTCATTGTAAACTGGCACAGTATTGTCAGCTATTTGCTGTTCTTGGTGTGGCTTTGCTCTTCTCTCCACAAGGCCAGGATTTGTATGAGGAGGTCTGATGATACTTCATGGAATCTAGGAATAGCAGGGAACAAGTGGCACAGATGCAGACCAAGACCACGGAGTGTCTGGTACAGTCATGTCCACAGGGCACTTCAGCAGCATAGAACTGCTCAGTTCAGCAGCAAACTGTCATATACAGTAAATTACAGAAACCATGAGGCTTGAACAGCAAGATAATTAAGAAAAATAATTGATGGAGACAGGAAAAGAGCAAGACCTGGCTTTGATTACTCGTCTTCCACACAAACCTGATTTCATTGGAGATGTCTCTGCTCATTGGAGTGGGGTTGGATTAAATGACCTTTAAAGGTCCCTTCCAATCCAAACTGTTCTATGATTGTGTGATATTTGTATCAGAGTTTCTATCTTTGGGCAGGGTAGGTATTTACAGAGGGGGAACACAATGAAGGGACCTGATTTCCAGCCCCTTTTTCCCACCATATGTGAAAGAACTTCGTTGTGTATACTTCACTCTGTGCTGCAGAGCTGGGTACATAAATCTCATTCATATTTTTGGCAAGTAACCTGCACTGTGTTAAACCAATTTGATGGCTTAGCCTGCAATTGAGAAGATTTCTGCATAAAAACTTGTTTTCTGTTCAGCTTTTACACTGTGGCTTTAGTCACAATTTATGTCTTTCTGTCAACAAGCAGTCATTAATTTCTTGCAGTTACAGTCAATACCTGATGTCATTCTTCCCTCTTTATGTTTGTGCCTGACATTCCCTTATTCTATTCATGGCTTTTATGTTGCTTGTGCAGCAATTTAAAGGAACATTAAATCAAGCAAAATATTAAAACATAAAATAACAAGAATTTTAAAAGAGAAACAACAAGAGAAAATAAAACTGAGATAGAATTCTTTCATAAACTTTAAGAAGAGGGAAAAAAGAGCAAGTACCTGAAAACAATGTCTCTGCAAGAATCGTGCACCTGCCCAGCAGGCAGGTTGTGGATCAGGTTCTTTCCAATGTGGATCTTCACATGGGGTCACCCTCTGTTCAAGGAAATGTGTAGCTGTTTCAGTTCTTCTGAGACATTTAGTTAGGAGGACAGAAGTGTTTCTCTCACACTGATGATGCAGAAACCACAAAACACTGGAAGAAAGATTTCCCCACTCTTCGGATTGATGCTTAGTCCAGCAGGTTCACTAAATAGTGAGAAATCTTTGAAATTATTTGCTTACAGAAAAATTTCAAGATAATTAATACACAATTTGATTGCAAAAAATCCCCCAAACCTTTCTACTTCAAGCCATTTTAAATAATTTCTCCATACACAAAATCTCATAATGGATTTTCAAAACCTTTCAGGTGAGAAAGGTGAGCTTTTATTAAGTTTTGAAATAATCTTCCTCATTAAGGAAATGGTGCTGGGAAAGGAAAAGCTTCGGGGTGACAAAACAGTGTGTGAGATATTTACTACAAGGCTTTTTTGGGAGAAGCTCAGATGAAGGTAATGTGAACTGAGAGAAAACTGAATGCTTAAAATTATGTGGGGGGGCAAAAAACTTCAACACCTTACAAGTTTATGAAAGGGACTCAAGAAGCTTGGAAGTCTACTGAGAAGGAAAACAATATGTCAAGAATTTATATGGGAAAAAAACCCAATCCACTGACAGAACTTTGGATTTCAAATGAACTGACCATTGTGGGATTTATAAAGAAAGAAACTAGAGGTTTTCATTTAGGACACCATTGAATACATAGCTCATGTCCAAATCTTAAACACCTCGTCTGTAACTTTTGCACATTAATCTTGGTTACAAAACCACACAGTCTTGACTTACATTCTGTGACATAACTCATTGCTTGGCTAAGGCACCCATTAAACAAACATGGAATTGTCACAAGTAATAGGCTGGTGTTGTCTGCTTTCTTACTTCTAACAAGCACATTTGACAACAGCTTTGAAACTTTAATTGAACAGAGAATAGCTATAAAATTGTCCTAACAATTTTGTTTTGTTTTGTTTTGTTTCTAAGCAGAACATTTCTAGGTAAAATGAATAAGTGCTTTAATACTGGAGAGTTTCAGTTCTCCTTAAGTTCTTTCTAGAGTATGATTCACAGTTTAGAAGGTTAAATAAAATAGTAAAAAAGCTGGTGCTTTTGTTTAGAGTAATCTTTATAAAGTTTCTGCCCTTCCAATAGAATAATTGTTACATTTCACTGCTACTATCAGACAGAGACCTCTTCATTGGGGAGCAAAAGGGTTCCACATTGCACAGGTTTGCTTCAGTAAGCAAAATGTAGAAGGACGCACATGGAGTTGAGATGGCACAAGATACCCTCAGTCAGCTCAAGCTCTGAAAAAATAATGTTTATTCTTTTGGTTCCTTGTTATACCTGTGTCTATTCCACTTAAGCATCCTCTCTTTATAAAGAAGCTTTCTAAAGTAATATCTGGAGGAAAAATAAAATCTATTTTTCTCTGAAATGCCTGATATAAGAAAGAATATGCCAAAAATTGAGCACTAAAAAGACAGAAACTACATGTTTACGCAAGTACTGGTTTTAATGCAAACCTCTTCAACACTGAGACTGTTTGAATTTTATTCAATTATTTGTTCACAGTTTAATTCCATTTTTATTTGAAAGTGACTTTACCAATGTCTGAATATAGCTGGGTGAGCTGTAAGATAAGCTGAGCCTGGAAATATATATGAATGTCAGAATGTTTAATATTCTGCTGAAATTTCCATTATCAACTTGCTTCCTTATTTCCTGCCTTGAAACCTCTTGGTTTCTTGACTTCCATCCTTTCCTGTGCTATCCAGGATCATCAGCTGGAGTCTGAGGGCAGAGAAGAATGAATGTGAATTTCCAAGGCCCCAGGAAATCACTCAGCAGAGGAGAGGGATGGTTGCAGGAGTGCAGGCAGGAAGGAGTTCTCCAAAGAGTGAGATGTGATGATGAGGTGAGATGAGATGAGATGAGATGAGATGAGATGAGATGAGATGAGATGAGATGAGATGAGATGAGATGAGATGGAGATCTGGACAGCCAGCCTGCAGGGGCATAGATGTGCTGAGAATTACAGGGGACAACTGGGAGCAGGAAAAGGTGCTCAGATACTGTAGAACGCTGAGAATGCTGTGGGAAAGAAGAAAAAAACTTCTCTCTGTTCATAAACAATGGTCTGGTGATAGTTAAGCAGTATGACATCAACATTTCATGGAACTTGCAGGATTTTCCAAACAATCAAAATTTCATACAGGAATATTGAAAAATATTGAAATCATTTCCTAAATAAAATGGAGATCCTAACAGTTTTTCCATGACTATTTCATTCCATTAATAAGTAACATTTGCAGAGAACTGAAGGGATGGAGAGCTTATAGCATCTTGCTACAAGTCTCACTTGACAGTAGATCCAGACAGCTCCAGACAGTCTCCAGACTTGTGCTGATGATCTGTGACACTGCAGCGAATAAGTGAGAGAAATCACTCTGCAGGCACCAAGGTCAGTGAAGCAGGACAGGAAGGAGGTGCTCCAGGCACTGGAGCAGAGATTCCCTGCTGCCCCCAGTGAAAGACTGTGCCTCTGCAGCCTGTGGAAGTCCATGCAGGCCATGGAGCAGGTGGATGCCCAAAAGCAGCTTGTGACCAGATGGGAAATCCATGTTGGAGCGGTCTCCTGGGAGGGACTTGCAGACCCATGGAGAGAGGAGCCCACATTAGAACCCCTGGTAGAACCTGTGGCCCTGTGAGGGACCCACCTGGAGCAGTTTGTGCAGGGACCCCTGTGGGAGCAGTGTGTGAAGAGCTGTAGGAGAGAAGGACTCACGCTGGAGAAGTCTGAGGACAGTGGTCTCCCATGGGAGGCACCCCATGCTGGACCAGGGGAAGGACTCCTACCCCTGAGGAGAAAAGCAGCAGCAGAAACAACATGGGATGGACTGACAGTAGTGCCCATTCCCTGTCTCCTGCACCACTGGAGGAAGGAGGTAGAGAACTGAAAATAAAGTGAAGCCTGGAAGAAATGAGGGGTAGGGAAAGGTGGTTTTAAGTTTTGTTTTATTTCTCATTATTACAAATCACAACCAGAGAATGATAAATTCAGGTTGCTTCTTTAAGTCAAGTCATGACTGTGAGTGACCTCCCCCTATCTATACTGCAAATTATAAACTTTTGTTATCTTTTCTTTCCCCTGTCCAGTTGAGAAGGGGAGTAATAGAGTGTCTTTGGTGGGCACCTGGCATTCAGGCAGGGTCAAACCACTACACAGTCCTTCAGACTGAATGGAGAAAGATGCAAATATCTTGGCTTCAGACCATAAGTCTTTTGGCAGCTTACAGAGAATATCTGCTCTTGGCCATTGGCCTCTGTGCATCATGCAGGAACAGGATGGAAATTGAATGTCTTGATTATGTTTATAGACAAATTCATTTAGGCTGTTTACACTTTTTCATGTTCTTCATAGAATTAAAAAAAAATTTGTAATTTTGACTTCTTGCTCCCCAGTCAGGGAGAAAATGACTGCTGATTCTAGAATTTCTCTAGGGAGGAGAAATGCAGTCCTTCCAACTGTTCTGCTCCACAGACCTCTCTAGGTGCTCTTTATTCCCACCAAATACAGTTTTGGTAATATCTCCTGCAGCAGAAGTGGTCTGTGGGTGAAGGGTGCCAGTACTGCCTGCAGGTGACATTCAGGAAAGCAGGAAGAACAATCAGTGGAGTCACTAGAGAGAGCACACAGGGAAAGAGCAGGGCTGCTCTTCTCCAGCAGGGCACTCACCTCTTTCACGATGGATTGAGCAGCACAAAGCAGGTGATGACAAGGCTGGGAAAGGACAATGAAAGATTCACAAAGGATGAAAGGTAAGCAAATTAATTAGCAATGTAATTTTAGAGAAGTCACAAGGTCAGCTGGTGAGACTTCATGCCCGCAATAATTAGCAGGAGAAAGTGTAAATATTTTCTGTCTTTCTCGCTTTTCATCTCTGTTACCTTCGTCCTAGTGTTCTGAGTTTCAACCAACACCCATGGTAACTATCCAAATATACTGCATATATTGCTAAAGATGAAAAAACAGGAAAAAACTATACATATGATGAAAAAGGTCTATTTCTCTGTCCCTACAAGGCCTCTAAACTGGAACTGGCTAAAAGACCTATAACCCTGTGACCACTGTATGTGAGCTTCTTCCAAAGAAGCCTAACTAGTAGGCTTGGTTCTCATCTTTTTCAGAAACTAGACATGGGTCTCAAGACTTTTTAAAACCACTGTGTTATTTTAAAGTATTTTCTCAAGAGAAGGAATCAGCATTCCACTTTATTGAATATCCTTTTTTAGGCTGTCTTGCATGTGTTAGAAATTTTTCCTGAGCAACAGGAAGATAGCAACAGCTTAACCACTCAGCTGGGGGTTAATCAGGTTGGGACATTAAGCCCTTCTTATTAAATCATTCTACTTTTCATGAGAAGACTGTGTGCACTGAAATAGAGTATCAGAATGGAACTACGAGTTAGCCCAGTTCCCAGGGAAGTCTGGGAACCTGTCTGTGTTGCAGTGACTGTACAGGTGTGTTATCTAATAAATGCCTTCTAGAAGAACGTGCAGAAGAAGGTGTTATAGTCGGATGCAGTATTGGAATCATCTTTCTTAGCTCCTGGTTGCATATAGGGTGAGGAAAGGCATCTAACCTTTGCATAAGGTCTGGTTCTGCAGGGGTGCAGGAGGCCAGCTTGACAAAATGCCCACACAGAGGTTTCAGCCGGAGAAGAAGAGCCACAGTAGGTTTTGTTGTGTATAACTTCAGCCAAGTTATTCAAGACAGCCAAGAGTAAAACTGACACAGGAGAATTGGGGGAATATGGCAAAGATGCATCCAACACTACGTACCTGTGAAATTATACTTAGGTATATATCAGGTACCACTGATTTAAAGTCATGGGCATTAAAGGTTGGATTCTCAGGAGGACTGTATATTCAGGGGGGGTTGTGCTGTTGATATGAACCACAAGTGCTTTGTCTCCCAGGACAGAGGAGACATTTGGCCAAACATCCCACAGTATCTTTGAAAGGGTCAGGATCCCAGCACTCTGCTGGTGGGCAGTTCCCTGGAGACTTTGTCTCAAAGGCACTGCTTGGAGTAACCTAATTGCTGCTTCAAGCATACCAGGGCTAAACCATGCCAAGAGCTGAGACCGTGATCTTCTCCTTATTGTCCCTCTACTCTCTCCACAGCCCTGCTGAGGCCAGAACTATGTGACCAGGGAAAGACTGGTGCCCTGTAGTGGTAGGAGAAATAAACTGGAGAACTTTGTACCCTGCCATTAGCACCAACCAAAGTCCCATGTGCACATATGTCCAGAATGAACAGTTGCAACTTGGAAAACTGGTCAGTCGGGACACACTTAAAAAGTTAAAAAATAAGGATAATGCTTTTATAAAGCAACCACAGCAGTTTCAATGAGTACACTGAAGGGCAGCACTGAAGCAATCTGTGGTGGTCAGACAGCAGGAAATGAAAATCACTGGGAGAGGCTCAGGAACTGGATAAAACCAAATTTCTAGATCAAACCTTTAAGATCCCTCAGATGCAGAAGGAAAAGAAGAAATATAAGGTAAAAGAAACTTGGTTCTGCTCTACTCTTATGGAGGGTAATATCAGGCATGAAAATTACTTAATGTGTAGGAAGAATCTTTAGTTGTATGGAAATTAAAAATGAGATGATAAACTGTTCAGAATGTAGATGGTTAAAGATATGACCCATCATTTTCCATATATCCATTTCCACATAAAAATTGCTCAGTTCTTATTTTGTCTTATCTATTTTATAATAAATGTAGAAAACAAGCAATTGTAAGGACTAAATGGGAGGGAAAAAAAGGTTTAATTTCTTAAGACTATTACAGCTCTGTGAAGAAAAAAATCTGATGGAAAGCAAAAAAAAGCCAAGCTGATGGAAAACATACAGGAGGAGACTAAGAGTTAAAGTACAATTCTGGTTCAAGAACAATATGAATATAAGCCACTATAGGTTTACTTAAAAATAAATTTATAATTCTTATAACCAATGGAGATGTGATGATCTGGGACAGTCTTCCAGTAAAAAAAATCAGCATGAGAATCTATCCTGCTTTCAGTTGGAACACAGTTTCTGAAGGAGTGGAAACATTTTGATGACCGCAGCAAAAACATTTTGTTTGCCCAGGAAATCAGGTGGTTTTCCTTCCAATATTTTTATAGCCAAACTGGCAGCCAGTGCTGAATGAAGAGAGGTGTCAGGCTCTTTGAGAGCTGCAGCAGGACCTACATGCCACACAAGGAGCCACATCTCTGCTGCATTTCACTCTTGCAAACATTTGGTGCTTCTGACACCCAAAGGGACCTATATACCTGCTGTCTAGGAGAGCATTGGTACAGAATGTCTCAGCACACTGAACCATCCCCTTTTGAAGCAAGGGAGGTAGCAGGCACGTGGCATCTCTCCTTCACACTCATTTAATTCAAAATTGAAGAATGAAAACAAAAAAAAATCAAAATAAATAAACCCCACAGTTCCCATCTCCCTCCCATTTTGTGATTTCTTCTGTTTTTCCTATCTGACTGTAAAAAAAGGATCTATTTTTCCGGTGAAGGCTTTAATTTCTAACAATATTTTAATATTTAAAATTAGAAAAGTGTTTTATATTCTGGGAATTAGAGAAAGCAGAATGGCTGGCATTTATGGGCCAGTCTTCCACACTCTTTTAGCTTGGCATTAATTGTAAAGAAATCACACATACTGTGACAAACTGAAATTATCTCCAGGGTGTTCATCTGTCAAACAAGTTGATTCCCATCTCATCTGCTTTCTGAATGAGAGATGAAAATGAGTCTGCTACATTACCTCTGCTGTCAAAGGAGAGGATGGATTCAACCCCCTTTAAAGTGACAATGAACTCTTTGCTGTCTCTGTCTGAAGAGTTTGACTTTATCTGCAGGGAATTAACCTTATCTCAAAATATACAAGGAGATACGTCCAAAAGATTTTCAAAGTTGGTCCTTCGGGCCTAAAGCAAAATTTCATTTAACTTTTAGCTCATATCTGCCTTCTTGAAGTTTTCTGATTCAATTGATTGTGAAAGATGTCTGATTGACAGCGCTGTTCAGGGAGAGACAAGGTCCCAGAGCACCTTAAGCACTTGTTTTAACCACAAGATTAGGATTCAGCAGATTGCACAATGAAGGAGGACAGAGATGCCAATGTTCTTGGGAAGAAGTAAAAGTTAGGAACCAAAAGCTGTGACAAAGACCTCTTGAAAAAGTGAATACAAAGCCATCGCTATCCAGCATGAGACTGAATTGTTCAATTGAATATGAGGTGAACTCCATTTCTTTGCTCTGTAACAAACCTTTACTCAGTCTTTATTTTTACATATTTTCTTATTCAGCTATCAAAGTTCCATCTGATTATCATCCTCCTCCCAAAATCCCTAATAACTTCCAGAAGCAATGGAGCATCCAGACCAGTATAACGCAAACTTGAACCTACTGCCATTTCCATTGCCCTGTGTCTGTCATGCCACCTTTTCTGTCTCTTCATTCTTTCCATCTCTTTCATGCTGCATATTCAGCTTGTGGTTTTGTAAACTGGATCCACCAAGGTAAGGATCTTCCTCTCCACCTGGGATGCCACAGCCATACCTATAGCAGTGCAAGTATGCCAAAAATCGTTCCTCCAGCACTGAATTCACAGTGATAACGTCCTGAGGGTGCTTGTTGGGCAGAGATCTAAACCCTGGTGATGTTGGAGACAGAGAAAATAATTCTCTGCCTAAATATTCATAAACCTCTGTGGTAGAGCAGCAGCCAGGAGCAACAGACCACAGAGCAGCACA
Organism: Fringilla coelebs; assembly: GCF_963513975.1. NCBI lineage: Eukaryota > Metazoa > Chordata > Aves > Passeriformes > Fringillidae > Fringilla > Fringilla coelebs. The sequence goes on from NC_140030.1 coordinate 85,987,663, forward strand.
GAGATTCTTGTACTAAAAGGGCAAGAAAGTGATAAACACACAGCCCATTATTGATCAGGTAGACAGTATCTGTTCATTAACCACATTTGCTTACTGTTGAAACCTGTGACACCATTTTCTCTGTCCTTCCTGTCATAGATGTGCAATTAGAAGAAAGAAACAGAGAGCATGAGCATTTACTGAGGCCAAAATGCGTTTGGGAGACAGTTGTCTGGGTAACAGCCCTGTTCCCTGAATTATTTTTGCATTTTTAACTATTGTTCAGTAAAATAGGGGAATTCAGACCACAATTCGGGACTCTTCAGGAGATCTTTTATCTCTACAACAGCCACCCACATCCCCATTTTGCTGTGAATCCATCAGCTCAGGCCTTAAGACCCTTGCTCCCTGAGAGAAAGACTACAGTGATTTCTGGTTCAGGGTGGGGAAGGTGCTTTAGGTGTGGCAGACCAGGCCCTTCAGGGAGGTGGCCAGAGGAACATTGAAATTTCAAGATCGAAATATGGCTACAGTGGGAGGCACATGCTGAAAGATTCAACTCTGACAAAGCTGATGCAGGTATGAATCTGTGGAAGAACAGAGGGCTTGGCATCTTAGTCCTACAGACCAGCAGGCACTAAACAGGAGCTTTCTGGGTCACACTGCTGAGCTGAGCTTACGTGTCCAAGTCTTTTTTTTTAATCTGAATCAATACTTTTTTCATAGGTATTTAGGCAGTACATCAGGATGGATGTTCTGAAATCATGACATTTACTTCAAAAAAATTTGCAAGTGCAACTATTATTGTACCCTCCTTCCCATTCCCCATCCTCCTTCCCATTCCCCAGCCTTTCAAACACCCAGGCAAATACACAGTCTTTGCAATGCATCTGGAGGACATGTCCCCTTTTCAGGTGTGCTACAATAATCCAATATTAATGTGACACACAGGTTGCAAGAACAAAGTTAGGATCCACAACAATGTTCACTTAAAAAAAAAAACCAAAAAAAACAACAGAGATTAAGCAAGACTTTCCTAAAACCTGCTGCTGCATGATTTGCTGGTGAATAACAATGTACCACAAGGTCCCAGTGGAGGACAGACATCCTCAATTAGCATGGTTACAATCCTCAGTACCTACTTGCTTCTTCAAAAAGAAAGCCAGCAGCAGCACTTCCCTTGGTACCTGTGGGGTCAGGATCAAATCTGCTGCTATCATGACTGCCCCTATATTATTTCCTGCTTTTAATTTTTTCTGCAGATGTAAAAAAATAGATGTCTCGGATCTCCCAAACCAATTCAACATTTACACATATCCATGGGAGATCTGGTCTGCATGATGGTCCTTCTATTTCAGGATGTGATGCAGATCTGTATCCTGAATCCATCTGTCACACTCCACAGCCCAAGCATCAAAGATTGCAGTCAGGTAAACTCCAGCCAAGAAAAATTATTCATGGATAGTATCCAATATGATAGGAATCTCCCTCTCCTCATATCATGACATTGATAAAAGCTTGGAAGATTTCCTGGATTCAGTGAAATGGTAGTAGTGACACTCAGCATGGAGAAGATTAGCGGCTGAAGAAAATTTCCATCATCCTGTAATGCTTTCATCTACTTAATTGTTTCCAGTTTAAAAGATTTAATTCACAGCTGAATCTGTCCTTAGAACTAGATGATCTAGGTTGGACTAGATGATCTTAGAGCTCTTTTCTAGGCCAGAAGATTCTACAGTTCTACAACATCTAATTTAAGAAACATATATTAGCCAATTTAACACCTTATTTTCCTAAAACCCCAAAAGACAGCTTTAACTTCCTCATCTTGATTTTAAAATGGAGAAAATTTCTGTTATAAGCTGGGCAAAAAAAAAAGTGGAAACAAAGCTTACAACCCTATCAAAGGAACAAATCCATAGCCCTCAGGCCAAAATCCTTGCTACCATCACAGCGTCAGTTTAGCTGGAGAACAGAGCTCTGTTTTACCCTGCACTCACACACAAGGATCAGCTCATCTGCTCCTTAGGAAGGGAGGCCACTTACATGATTTTACCTTCTGAGGCAGAAAACAGACAATAAGGTGCATGGAAATTACACAGGAATTGTGAGGTGACATTTCCAAAAATTCTTAGTAGTGGTTTGAGCTTTCACCAAAACTATGATTCTATAAATGATTTCAATAGGAGAGCAACCACGTCATAATCTCCAAAATCTTGTTCCCTCTGCAAATGCTCAGATTTGAATATTTGTTTAGAGGGCCACTTCACTGATTTGTTAGTGTCACAAGTTTTGCAGAGGTTGATTTAGTGTTTCCCCAGAAACAGGCTTTCACTGAGTTTTGCTGCAGCTCTGCTTCCCTGGTTTGCCAGGGTGCTCCACCACACCCAGAAACCACTGAGTTAAGGTCCTTACTTCAAATACAGGCTTCAAATAACACTCTATCATGTATTTACATAGTACATAATAGACCACTAACAAGCCTTTGCCTAGAGGAACCCAAAGTTTCAAAGACCCAGCCAAATGCTAATTAAACTCAAATTCACCACTTCCTTCCACAATAAGTCTCCTCTGCAGCAGATCCTTGCATGTGTCCATTATGCTTATACAAAAGATGCAGAAACACCCTGGTGTTCAGAGCACTCATCAATTAAAAGCAGATTAAAACATCAATGTTATAACAGAAAATGAAGGAACCACAACCATTTAGGACCTTGGGCTCTGAAATATTTAATTTTAGAAAAAACCAAGACAATATCTCTGCAGTACTGTTATATTACTATTGTTTATTGTCTTCTCTGTCTCTCCAGCAACAACTTTTCCTATAACTATAGATCTCAAACTACTCACATTACCATGATGTGTAATGTTGAGCTGCAGGATAAGAACAATTTCCTTTATGAACTGAATTCGTATGTTCATGTGGTAAATTCTTTCTTTAAAAACCTTATTCAGATTGTAGCAAAATACCTGTAGTTCATGGACATTCTAGAAAGATAAAATTAATTTTGCATCTTAAGTGCTTAAACCTCTCGTTTAAAATCACTACTGTAAGTGGAAATAATGATATTGAATGTAGTAGTGATTATGCTGGCTCTAGGTGGGAAAAAAGGTAAAGGCTCGAAAGTGTGAGCATGCATCTGAAAGAACTGTATTCACTGAGGAATCCTTCCCTTGCTTATCATGCACTGATAATTTAAGATTTTATTAAAAAGCATTTACTAGTCAATTAGCATTTGTTTATTTGTTTAAAGAAAAGTATCCTAAAACTGAAAACCAACTGTAATTAACCTTGTACCATAAATCTGATCAAACACATAACTGAGAATAATAGCACAGCTCAGTCCCTCAAGAGCCATTTGTTACACTGGGCTACTGACAGTGGAATACAGAAAATATTTAACTGCTCCCAATCTGAAGAGACAAACAGCAAAGGAGATAATTGCACCCTATAATCTGAAAATGCCAATCTTTATGCCAGTGCACATCCCCGCACTCTGCATTCAACCCTATATATCAGAAATCTGCATTTTCTTCACATGGCTGCAAAGTACAGATGGATATTTTTGGTGAGACTTGAATATGGAAACTGTAGACACCATTTCAATTCAATATGAAAATGATTTCAGGGTACCAAACTCATTTTTGAAATGATCATGTCTACAAAAATCTCTGTAAAACCAGCAACACACAAAAACTGCCATAACAAGGCTGTCAGAAAGTTTGATTCACAGAGCTAAAATACAATGCAAAGTGAAAAACTGACTGCAGCAAATGAATCTGATATAGAGGTTGCCATAGGGCTTTCTCTCTGCTTTAAAAAGCTCCTTCAAGCCCAGTGTCAAGAGAAGATGGGAAGAGCAGGACTTGTTTCCTCCTGGGGATGAGCTTAAGGACAGAGCCTGGAGCAAAACTTGAGCTGTCCCAGAGTGGCTCCCATTCAGTCACTGCTGCTCTGCTCACACAGAGCCCCTAAATTGCCAGGTACTCGCCCCAGGGGCGAAGGAGGGTGCCTACAGCAGAGGCAATGGCAGAAGGGCTCTTTTTGCATTTGGTCCCCAGCTGACAGCATTGAACTTAAGGAACAGTGAAAACACTTTCTTAAGGTAGCAAATTGCTACACAGGTCACTACCAAGCTAAACAAAATTAAAGGGCTGAGTAATGTAAAACCCAAGAGATTTGTTTTTAATATTTTTTGTGTAATGACACATTGAGCACAGCAATGAACAATACAGATGAGCACATCTCCAACTCAGATCATTGACTGCAAAACAGTTAAGAGGCTGTACCAGAAAAAGCATGCCAGAAGACTTAGAAAGCAAGTACTGTCACCAGGGCTACAACTTGACTTTTTCCTGTGCAATACATATTAATGAGGAACAATGGGCTAGAGCTTTTGGGAACAGTTCAAGAATAAAAAAAAAATTGTTTTAAAATGATGACAGTTTCAGGTTATTATGTGTGTCAACACAGACTAGGCTTACCTCTTACAACTGAGGTCAGATGCATGTACAGCTTTACTCATGCTGCCTTATTTCTGGGCAAACACATACAGAAGGGAAATCCAACCCTGAGCCATTAGGGGTGTTTTGGTTGGAAGCAGAATTTCCAAAATATGGCTCCTGTCCTATGCATCTTATAATTCCCAGGTAACAAAATATATAGAAATGTTTTACAAATATTTTAATAAAGTGCAACCATATTTAATTCTATGAATAATTTCAGGATCTAGTTATTCTGACTGAACAATTCCATGCAATGAATCTCATATGACAAAATCATTGTTCCATGAGGATGCAATTTAAAAAACTACACCAAGGAAAAAATATTAATTCACACAAACACAAAATTAAGAATGAATGTAGAGAGAGATTTCAGTAATACCCAAGGCCTGCAATATATACCAGAATTAAAACTTGCTTTTGAACTCTTAGCTGCAAGGGTTGAGGGGAACAGAATTATACTCTATGTACCAGATAGAAACACAGATAATATCATATAGGCATATAGGCATAGGGCCATGCAATCCCATCATCATGCAACAGATTAGTGACCACACAAAATGCAGGTTCAATGCTTTATTTTTTTTTTCTCTGCCCAGGGAGAAATAATTTTCATACTAATGTCTCTATTTTTATATGCTTATAATTTATCGTGTGTAATACAAAATCCCTGTTTCTTCTCAGACTTTTGATAAGACTTCTGGAGGAATATGTTTGTGGAGAGATAATCGGGTCCTGGAAAGATTAACATCATTTAGCAACCTTGAGCAGATAACTCCCCTCACCTCAATCAATGTTTGGCACTCTTTCTGCAAATGCTGAAAAATCCCTTGTGACCACTAGCACACTTTCAAGGGGTCAAGAACCACCTCTAAATAAAGCACCTACCACAGGAGAGGAGCATGCAGTTTCCAGACAAATAGCACACAGCAGATGATGAATAGTAATTGATTGCTGTTTTCCATCATGTCACCACTTGCAAATGTGAAACTCAGTAATGTAGTTTTTCAGTATTTTGAATATAGCTGCTCATGACCAGGTAGCACAAGGTAAATCTGCTTTTGTTTGCTATGTACAGCACTACTGATTCTAATTTTCAGTTTCATGGAGGGTGCTACCGATTTACTGGAACATATAATATGTTTCAGAGAGATTTAATCCAACTCCCAATAATATCTAAAAGTAATTTTACTTGACTGTAGAAATACCACTTCACGAACTATTTTTCACTGAACTCTTCTGTTCTTTCTTCCCTTTATGATCCCCAAAAGCAGAAAAGGTTAATGACAGCAACTTTGGTAGATGATCATTTTCCTTTTCTTAAAGTAGTATCTGTGGAAATGATTCAGCTGCAATTACTGTCTCTCTTCTGAGCCCTGTCTGCAGATGAGTTTTAGATTTTATCTTACAAAAGGCATGAACTATCTAAGTAGTTCTGAGGACGGGGACTGGACCAGAAGCCAAACTTCCCCTCCTGCCCACTAGTCTACAGTTACTCGACTTCATGCACTGTCACAGCCAATGAAGCACAGCGAGCAAGGAGGAGTGGAGCAAGTCTCTGAAAAATAAGGGCAGTGATTAGCAGATACAGGGGAAGTAGGAAGCTTGTGTCAGAGCTATCTCAAATCAAGCAAAAATTGGAGCAGACTCCTTCTCCCTAGACAAAAAGCCTCATCGGCGACTGATAATACATAAGAAAGGCAGACACTAGCACCTTGTCCAGCATTTGTGTTTTATATAAGGACAGGAATTCTTAATGGTCTGAAATAACTTGGTCAGGCTTTTCCCTTTGGGGACATTCAGATGGACAGAAGTGCCTTAACTCCATACCAGAAAGAGACAGCAAGAGCTAAGCACCAACCAGGACATTCTTCAATGCTATGGCCTTTCCAGATCTAGCTCTACCCATTTCCTCCCACAGCAACTGAGCCTCCTACCAGACAGGTGCCATCACGCTTTGCCAAGCTCAGTTTTTAGGCATGAAGTCTGTCACTGGTTTCACTGCTTACAGGCCCCTGGCAAAACTCACTTCTCAGGCTGCAGGTCCTTATTGACAATGAGAATTCCATTGCCATCATGGTGCAAGGATCCTCAAAGAGGACCTGTTCATGCTCACCTGAGAAAGCAGGTGTCACTCCAGTAGTGCTGCAGACTGGATGTTACAGAGGTATAATAGTAGCCATACAAAATTTGAAAGGGTTTATTAGCATTAGAGTTCCCATGGAAAAAGCATTTAGCTGAATCATCTTTTGACCTGTGATATTCTAACAGCGCTTTATGACCTAAAAGATTTTTCACTGTGGCCTTAAAGTGTATTTCATGCTCAGAATGGCCAGGGTGGTTTTTTTTCTTTGGGCCTTCTGTGTACTAGCAGGAAATGAGCAAGAAATAGGACAGGGAACAGAGAAAAATAGAACCACTGATCTTCAGAGCTAGGGGGGTCTACAATATACTTATGACACAGGTGACAAACAAGGCTGTATGTGAGCACATCCATCAGTTCGGCCTGTTGGCTCAGCCCTTTCTTCTGATAAATCCAATGTAGCTGAAAGCCACCAAACTAAAGAAGCAGGAACTTTTAATTATCTGAAGAAACTACCATTAGAATAGCTGAAGTGAGCGCCTCTTTCATGTTGCCTAGTCCTAATTGCTGACAAGTTAAGCACACAAGATGGGGAATACTTGGGAGAGACAAGACACACATAATCAGAATCTCAGTAGGTGTAAATCTGTATTGCTCCTTTCAAACTAAACAAAGTGCTATGCTCATTTTGATTAAAAGTACTAATGAAATAGAAAATTATACTGAATTTTTCAGGGTTTGGAATGTGCTCTTAAAAACTCAGCCATTGTTCTGCTGATGGCTGTTCTGTCTGAATAGATTTTCCCTTTGGCCTCAGAAGCAAGGAAGAGTCCAAATTGCCTTTCCATCTAACAGCTCCTAAGGAGGTGTTGAAACAGGAAACTACATAAATAAGGAGATGAGCTGCAGCCTTTCTCTATTAGGCAAAAGATTTGGATTAATTCAGTCCTGAAAGGGACTATAGGATTATTGCACCTCAGATAAGGAGTCTGGTCTCTTTGTCTGAAACCTGAAGATTCTCCAGACAAACTCAGCTCCCTGAAAGTGTAGAAGTACTTACCACACTGGAAAGAAAAATAAGAGGAGAGACAAATAACACACAGAGCATTTCAAAGAGACACCTTCCCAAAGGTACTGTTCTGTAAGCATGTTTTAACTAGAAGGAAAAGAAAGGAAATAAAAAGGCTGTGGACAGTGAAATAAATGCCATGAGACACAGTTCTGGGACATGCTCAGTGTCTGCAGATCATTCCCTGGTGCATATCACCATCAGTTGTGTGGCAATTTGCTGCTATTTCTTTGTCCTGTGGTATCCTCTAAAAAGGCTCAAATGAAAATCTATGGTTCTTATAGAATGTCTAGTTCAAAGGAAGAGCCTGTCCTGTTTAGTGTCCCAGTTCTGTACAAAAGAAATACAGAATAGTCTTGACTACAACTGCTGTATCAAGAGATGTATGTTTCCATTTCTTAGAATTTAATGACCTTCCAGGTCAGTGCTTGCAAAAGAACATGGCAAACTTCTGTTTTAAATCTTCTACCTAATCATTTTGTCAAGTTTCCTCTGCTTCTTCAACTGTGAGTATGGAACTTTTACTCATTATTTCTTATATTTTCCCTGTCATTTGTGATTATGTAGGCCTACATCCCAGTTACTTCTTTTGTGACCTAAGCAACCTTTTACAATCTAATTTATGTTATGCAGTATTCAAAACATGGGAAGAGAGTTACAGCACAAGGAAATAATAGAATGCATCACAGAATAATGATGCATCCTGTTTTATTCTCTATTCCCTTCCCAATCATTCCCATCTTTCTAGTTACCTTTTCAACTCATGTTGAGTAACAAGACTTGTGCAGATATCCTGTATTTGTTTCCTAGTTTTGTGTAACTGAGAACATGGAATTACCTCCAGCCTGTCTCTTCACTCACTTTTACTTCTAACACATTTTTAATTTTTTATTATTTAAAACAAAACCAAAAATCTCCAATTATTGTTGTATCACTGTTAATTTCTTTGCAGAAACAGCCTATACATTTGTTGAGTAGTGCTGATCCAAGCACTTCCAAAGATCCTAGTGGATGATGTTAAAAACTCCTCTCAGCTGTAAAACCTGACCATTTTTCAGCCCACATGAGTCATGGCTGACCAGATCACCCACATCTCTGACTCCTTCTGAGAACTAAAATAGATGTGTGTAAGACATGGCCTCCATATACATTATACACAGCAGTTCTTTCCCAGTATATCATGTTCATTCATATATGTGCTCTCCCAGGTAAGCAGTTACAGCTTGTACAGAAGGCAAAAAGCAATCAATTCAGATCAGACCCACAGCCCTTTTTAAAAAAGGATTCTATTAGCTATATGTGCTATATATATGTGCTCAGATAACAGAACAAATTTAAATTATAACCTATATAAGGCCACGAATAGTTGACATTCTTGACTAGGGTATTGCTAAAAAACAAGTCCAGAAAGGAAAATAATCTTACACAGACATATCTATAGCACCTTTTGTTTTCTTATGTTTTTAGGACAGTCTTACAATGGCTATACCTGCCATATAGTGTCATTAAATTACTCATGGAGTACAGCACACTTTATCCTGACTGAGATAATCACAGCCTCAGCTTTAATGCCAGGCGTCTTTATGCTCTTGGTTTTTTAGCAGCAGGAACATTAAGCACTTCCCTGTGATTTTCTGAACTTTTCTTTGACCCAGTTTATTACCTGGACTTTCTTTTTAGGAAAAGGCAACGAACTTGAGTTATCTGTCTCATGCTCAAACTCAACAGCCCTTGCTCATACTGGCAAGAAGAGGGATTCAAAATGTCTTTCACTGTAGTACATGTGGAGTCCAGTAAATTTACACATGGAAAGAAAGCCATGTGGTTGTTCTGTTTATCACTGAAAAGCTGAGGTATAGAACAGTACCACAGAGGCAAATTTACAGTGCCCAACAATTATGAGAAGAGCTTATTAAGATCTATTATTCCTCCCTCCACAAATTCTCATGGCACTTGCTCTACTTTGGGGAAGCCACATAACAGACACTAAGCATCCTCAAATGTTTTCCACACTCAAACATATACTTGAAAGGAATAAATTATGATTAGGCAACTGTTTCCCAGAGAAATTGAATGAGATTTGGTACTCTCTTTCCCTGTTCACTTTTAAAACTTCACATTGAATATGTGTCCAAGAGATACATCACCTCAGACCTTGATTTACCTTACTCCTAGTGCTGAAATTCAATGAGAGAATACATCTCAGTGCAAAAGACACATAAAACTCAGAAATCTTTCCAGCTTTCTGAAAACCAATGCTTTGCCAGCATATATTCTGTCTGTTGCATTGTATACATGATTGTATTTTATGATTCAGCCACACTTCTTTCCAGCTTCATAAATGACAATAAGGTCTTAGAAGACATAAAATGCCAGCTAACATAGGGCATATTTGCCATTTTTTGCTGGAACACAAACAGCCTGCAGAGGAAAGCAGGCATCACTTCCTAGCTCTTGTTTGCAAAGAGGCAGCAGAGCCTGAAATGATGATTAGTTCTTTACTGTAACATTAGCTGGTATAGAAAATTTTTCTTTAAAAATAAACCATACTGTTCTCCATATATATTCCAAGTAAGCATGGAGCATGTGGGAAAAACACCCCCACACCCAACACTGACAAGGAAAGCTGTGCTATTTTGTGGTCTCTTGTATGAAACGAATTAATTTTATGACTTCATTAGCATGTCTTAATCAGTATTATCTTTACATGCTAAAAAATAACTCCTTTTCCTTGACCATCTATCCCCCTTTTCTTTGTCCATCTCCCTTTTCACTATTTTTGTTACCCCCAATAGGCTTGCCTTTCCAGAGTCAAGACATTTATACCAGAAACTACACAGCAGCAATAACAGAGAAGTTCACCATTTACAATCTCACAGAAATATTTTAGCCAGCAGGATTTTTTATTAACAAATAGTGCTGGGCATTTCAATATCCTTACAATATTCAGAAACAGGAGATTTTAACTATCTGCTTGACAAGGACATTTTCTTTCATGGTTTATGAGGTGAATAATAATAATTTTAAGCACATATTATAGGTGAAATTAATGTAGCAGTCAATAGTCTGCCATCAATACAAGTGCAGGCCATATGATGTAAGTGATGGAGTGGAAACCTGCCCCATGGGGCAGAGATCCCAGGAAAGTGGAGGATCCCAGGCTGCTGCTGCTGGGGGCAGTTTGCTGCTGACCCTCTTTGCTGCAGCAGCACCAGCTAAGCACAGCCAGGCTGTGCAGGCTGATCCCAAACAAGGGCCTGTGACAGCCCCATCCAGCCATGGAGGGGACTTTGCTGCTCACCAGGTGAGCTCTGTAAAGAAAGGCAATCCCTGCAGCTGGTTGAACTGTGCTCACTAGTTCCAAGTGTCACCGTGTGGATATGGCACCCCAAAGAAGGATGTCACCTAGACAAGCAGCTCTTTAAGGTCTGTTATGATTCTGTTAACATCTTATTTTCTTACTCTGCTGGGGTTTAAAAGGGCATTCAGAATTCCTCCAGTAGTGTTTCTTGAACCATTTCTTTCTTCATTAGAGCAATATTTTATCCTATCAGAACTGATCAGAATTCCCATGCATTGTAATCTAGAAATTCATTCACTGTAGAGGGGGTTTGCACAAGGAGAAAAGTGGCTCTGATGTCAGTCAGTCACTTTTTAAGCTAAGCTCTCCTTCTGCATCAAGCATTACTGTTGAGCTGCTTTTGTTCCTGTCCTGCTGATCACTTTGACAAGTCCTGTCTGTGTGTGTCTAGCTGCAACTTACGAACCATGTTAAGTACAGGAAAGGTGTAGAGGCATCTGTGGAGTGAAGAATAGATGATAATAAAGTATGAGAAACTAGTGGAAGCAATCAATAGCTGTCAGCCCAATAATGATGCCCTTCTACACTCACTCCACAGGCATTTACCCAGCATGACACTGTAGATGCCAAAAATCATGGAGACTCTTCAGTACATACATTCCTCTAGCAGCCCACCATTGGCCATGCAATAAGGTCATTTTAGCATTTACTCAATCCCATCTTGCACAACAGACAGAGTGCTACATGCATGAAGCTACATTTGGCAAAATTCAACCAGGAAACTAAGATTTTGCCGAAAGCAGAATCCCTGCATTTATCTTGCATTCTTTTCTTTGTCAATTTGCTACATGCAACTCCTGCCAGTAAAAACTACACTTTAGGTTAACAGTAAAAGTGGTGTTTAATCAAAGTCTTTCTTTTCAGAACCACCTCCTGAACATTATTTAACAAATATATAATTTCTCTTTCCCATGACAGCATTAACACTTTGAATAGAAGTACTGTATGCTCCCATAACAAAATCATTATATTTTGACTGATCTCCAATTCCTTGAATACAGACTTTTAAAAGCAGTATCTTGATGCTACCCCCCAGACATGTTGATTTCAGTGTCTAGGTATGGCATAAGCCTGTGCAATGAAGTCAGGATCCTTTCATGTTTTTTAATGGGTGCAGGGTGCAACATTCCAGAGAAAGGGAGGTAATTTCTAAATGTGTGTCTGGCCAGCTCCAAGACCAAAGCATTTTCAAGAACAACTGGGGTCCTTCTCATATTTCTGAAATTCTGAAATTAGCTGACCTGTTTGGGTGGTGAGGCTTTTTTAGTTGCTTTGGGTTACTTTCTCCTTTGAAATCATATATAAACAAACAGCTTTAGTGTAAATTTGACCCTGTGGAAACAGAATAAAGAGCTATTGGTGACAGGGCAGACAAATCTATTTTCTTTGTGAGCACTTTATTGGCTTGTGAAAATTTGTTTCAGCAACATATTCTCTACTGTAACACTTAGATTTCTGAGCTCCAGGGTCCACAAAAATTTTATGCCCCAGAATTTGAACAGGGTGTTTTAAGAAAAATTTTAAGTGTGATAAACCCAATTAGCTATCGCAGAGGTACATGAGGAATTGTGATTTCAGCAGCTAAGGTTGAAAATCCTTACAGGATTTATTCCAAAACCCAACTGAGCAGCTCCCCGCTGGAAATGAAATTAGTGAAACTTTAATGATCACAGGAAAAGCATCAAATCAGGACTAATCTACAGCTGGGTGACAGAGCAGAGGCTGAATGGACTTTGCAGATTGGACCAACAGACTAGTTGGAACCAAGGACTGCCGCAGCAAAGGTTGCTGTGAGCTGCAAGGATTGTCACTGAAAAGGTTGCTGTGGGCTCACAGCACTGTGCTGACAGCTCAGGCAGGTCTAAAGGAGGCTGCTGCTCAGGGCTGGAGAGCTGAGGCAAAGCAGCAGATGCTGATGGGCTCCTCTCAGATACAGCCAAGACAACATCTTAGGACTGAGATTACTTAACAAAACTTTCATGACACCTGTCCACATGACACCTGGCTCTAATGCCGCTATTAACTACTCAGAGGCAGAAGCAGTACATTTCCTGAACAGACAAGACAGAAATCCATTAGAAAATCCTGGATTCTCTTTTTAGCAATAGTTATGAGGTTGCACCTGTTTTCAAGCAAAGCTTGAAATATTACTGCAGCAGAATCAACTTTCTCTGGCCTTGATGCAAAATACCCTCTCAGTTAAATCTCAAAGTTCTGTGGAACTCAGGCAAATGTGGGTGGCCAGACATTTTCTGTAGCGAAGCAGACACTAAAAAATAAGGATAGAGAATGAAAGAAAAAACAGTGTGTTGATAATGAGAAGTATTCAAAGTGATCCAAATGCATATCTGTGACAGCTTAGAAGAGACACTTCAAGCCTCCTCTGCTGGTGATCATCAGTAAACACCATGATGTTTTGTACAAGTCATACTGAAGGTCAGCTTAGGTTTACTTACACCATCTCAAGTTTCCCCTGTAGTGTCATCCAGAGAAGTTGTTTTTACTTACTCATCTGAAAGAAATACAGCTTTTCCTTTAAAGATATAATGCAGAAGTTGTACTGGTTCAACAGAGGGACTAACTGCATATCATTTGTAGGATCCTGCTGAAGTAGTTCAGATAGGAGAGAGAGGAAAATGAATCAAACTAGGAATGAACAGGTCATAGCTGCAGTTGATCTGCTCAATCCCCCATCACTTGTTATTCCATCAATCAGACATAACTTGTAAATGTAGACATGTTCTAAGGCAAAGCACAGACAAAAATAAGAAGTCAATGAGGTGTATGTAACCAAAATGCAACTTAAACTGTAATGGTACTTTAAATCATCTCCAAAGCGGGCATTACTAATTTAAAACATGGTTTGAAAGTGTAGAAGCCAGAAAAGAGTAAAGAAATTTGCTTGAACATCCTGACCTAGAATACAGGATCTCTTGACTAGCTCCAAATTCAAGTCCTCTAACTGCTGTGGCCTCTAGATTTCAGGAGCAGCTTGAAGATATCTTGTGGTGTCTGTGTCCAAGTTGCCCTTGCCAGAGAAAGCAATGGGATAGCTTGTAGTGAGTGAACAAACCAGATGATCCACCAAGCCCTAACGCAAGATTTTTCTGTGTTGAGAGTACCTACTAAGCTCATTCCACATATGTTTAGGGAGGCAAGTTATTGACTCTGGAGAAGCAAGAGGAAGCATGCAGGTCCGTGTTTCCCCAGTTGCCACATGGGCCCTCAGGGAGCACCACAAGGGAATCAGCATGTGCAGCCAAATCCCCAGCTGTGGAAGCTGAAGAAGAGTTTTTCATGACCACGTTTTTATTGTTTCACTTTGTTCCTTCATATGCTCTGGTCTTCTCCAGAGTGGGAGTTATCACATGACTACAAGAAAAGGCAATTTGAATATTAATTCCATCTTGCCAAAATCTTAATCTGCCAGCTCTTGAGCTGATCCACAGGCACCCTGTACGATTCATTACCATGGCACCACCTGAAGGATTACAGGATGCCGACTGTCATGGTTCATTATGCAGCATCTAACTCAGCACATAAAGACTTCCTGAAATGTTCCTGAAAGCTGGGGGAGATAACAGTAACTTTAAAAAGCAGAGCTCTATGAGATGTTGCTTTTTGTTTAATATACAGTTGACAGTCAAATACATTCTGTTCTAAGCATCCAGTCCCTAAGGAGCTAAAACTGCAATAATTTTTCACAAAGCATTGGCAAGAAGGTCTCATTTTCACCTGTAGGCTCAGGGATCATTGGCAGTCAAGATACCTAGTAGCTCTGGTGAGCACAGGAGTTTCCAGAAGCATCCAATCCAATGCCTAGGACTTCCTAATTTAAAACAAAAAGTTTAAAATGCATAATACTGCAAAAGAACCTGCCAATTTTCCACTTTATGACCTAACACAAGTGAAGCATTTTAATGTAAAACCCCTGGAAAAGTGGTCTTCAGAAAAATCAGGTAATATAGCTACTGGTGCACCCCAAGTCATACTTGAGCAGGAGATATATTGTTGGATAAAGCATCAGGTTAGTCTGATGGCATAACCTGGAATAAACAAGTTTAGACAAATGCTTTAACAAGTGATCAGCAAGAAAAATGCCCCTGTTGGCATGCTGGGTAAGAACTTACCTGGAGTCCTGGACCTGTAGGAATTTGCATCTTTTACAGAAAGCACCACTTTAGACAGATATTCCTTGAAAACATGTCTGTTAACCTTTTAAATTTTTCACATCTCTAATCCTATCCATGTCATGTACTTTTCTCAGTTGTCACTGAAGTAAACCAGCAAAACCTTACATCAAAAACCACAGCAGCTCCTTATCTCTAGAGCCTGAGAACTTGTTTGCTCATATTGGGGGTCCAAGACCATACTCAGGGTCCAGCAGAGTGTTGTGTGGTTCCTTGAGATGTCACTTTGCTACACATAGAGTGCCTAGCAGCTTGCCTGCTCACCAGAAATATACTGAGCTTGTCACTGCACCATCCCAGCAGACACAGAACCTGGGTTTAGGTATTTAGTACATTTGTGAGGGGGGGAAAAGTTCGTGCTCATTCGCATTAGACTGAGCTCACATTTTCTGCATTTCCTTGCCTGAAATAGTTCACACTAGTAATGACAATGTAGCTGGAATAGAACTGGCTTTGGAGCTACTGGAAAGTAAATTTATTTCCTCTTGAAGAGACAGTTTCTGAGGATACTGTGACCTTCACCTGACAGCATAAACTAGGACCATTCAAGCAGCTAGTGCTAAAAAATGTGTAAATATACAACAGATGTACCCACTGATAGTCACTGCACTGCTTATGTAGCAGTGCTTTCCAGAGTTGTTCTCTGACAGAAAAAAAACCCAACAGTGCTGTTTTTGTATCTCTGATGTTATGAAAGGTGAGGTTTATCATTAGTTGGAGTTTTGTTGTTGATTTGTTTTGATTTGCCTTTCTAGCTACAGCTTCTGATTCAATAAAAGCAAACAACCTTTCAGAGACAAAAACCTTTCTTCAGGCAGAACATCTTTTAACCATCCCATGCATCTATGCCCATTTGCACCAAAATTTTTCAAAGAGGATGAGATGTTCACCATCACACTTCACCTGTTACTTCTGTCTCTGTGCTCCATTTCTCCCATTTAATCCTGCTGTTTGCCTCTTGAGACAGGTACTGATCTTCTTTGCCAGACTACAACATCTTCCTTCACTGCTGCACAATCTCTCTGGGAAAATTCTTTGTTGGCATTAGTGTGACTTGTGGCCCTGGCCAAATTCTACTTCCTCTGGTCTTTGAGTTACTCCAACCTCCCCAGACTCTCCCAGACTTCTGTTTTGTTTTGTTTGGTTTTTTTCCTGATAATTTTAGCAGAATTCAGCCAAGCAGCAAGTGATGTACACTGCTGGAGAACAAAGCCATTTCTCTCATTACCTGTCTGACAAGTGCTTTGCATCTGGGGCAGTGTCAGAGGGCTGCACTCCTTCCTGGCAGGGTTCATGCATGGCTCATTCAGCTCCTGCTTCCCTCCAGAACTTGTCAGTTCAGGGCCATGAGAAGTCCTGGACCAACTGTGAGAAGTTCCATCATTCAAAGCGAAGGTCACTCATCTCCGACTGTCAGCAATTCTCCACGCTCCACTACCCAGCAGCAATGCACAGGAGCAGCTATCACTTGGCTAATGGACACAGTCAAAATTCCCCTGGTATTTCCACCCCTTTAAGACTTTGATTTGTTTCTAGCAAAATGACTCCTCATCTTAAACCATTTGTCTATATTTTTAATTGTTATTTTTGGCAAGTGGTAACTTTTTCTATTAAACTGTTTGAAAGAACATTTTAGCATAAAATTACCGAATACTTAAGATTTTTATAGGAACTAGTATGGGAAACTTTTTAATAAACATATCTGTGCAGTAACTGTTATTCTGAATGCTTCTAACAGAAAGCTCCAAATATCCATGAAGAAAGTAAAAAGGATTACTTTCATAGCAATTTAAACTATTTGTCATTTTGTCTTTCCCAGTGTCAAAGGAGTCTTGAAAGATAGTTTAAGTAAATGATTTTATAATCTATGGCAAGGCCACACTGTTCCACTATTTTCACCCTTTTTTCACCCTTTTCAGACCGGTGCCTTTTCTTACCTGTGCACATACACTTTTCTAAGCTTGATTTCTCTATATGTCAGGTAAAAAAAAACAAAATGTATATATATATATATAAGTGATCTGAGAAGATACTGAAAATAGAAATTGCAGTTTCTTCCAACCCAATCAGAAGACATTTCATAAGGAAACAAAGATGGAGTCACAAGCTTCTACCTTCTGGCATGGATATTTATCACACAGCACACTCCCTACTTCTACCTCAGTAAAATATACCATACTTATTGGTGAAGCAGTGATAGCACCGATCACTTTATTCCTCATATCTTTTAGGCAACACACTGTTTATCCCTTGTACTTGCTTTACCACAACATCATACTAAAACTCAGCTGCATATGGCTCATGATGTACAGCAGAATTCAGATCCCTGTCTTGCTACCGAGCTGCTTCCTGGCTAGTTCCTCCTTCCCACGCTGATGGTTTAACAAAAAAAAGTTATTTTGAAGTTTCATGGTTTATTTTATCTTTTTTCCCCCCCAAAAGTATACTCATCCACCCACACAACCCCATAATTTCTACTGTAAAAATCAGTTTCTAAAAGACCTTAGCCCCATTTTTAAAAAAATCCTTCCTAACATAACTAATTTTCTAATTCTAGCTGTCTTGACAGGATGTGACAGGCCTCAGTCTTTCTCCAGCATTCCTCAGCCTCCTTTCCTTTCTTTAAAGACCTCCTTGTCATGTCTGTTTGCCCTTTAGCCTCCCCTGCCACCCGGCTTTCCTAAGCATAACCACATTCCCTTGAGAATAAGGGAAGGAGGCAGATCCACATGGTGGCACCTCTCTCTGGGTGCCAAAGGCTCTGAGAGTGCTGGCTGATTGCAGCCAGCTGTACACACCCCTCCCTGCCCTGCTGCCTGTGACATGTGCTGTCACATCCTCTCACACACAGCCTGATCCACTGGCAGGGCAGTGGCTCGGGTCCCTGACAGCCTGGCTGTCTCCCTGTCTGCACAGGGCTCAGTTCTGGCTGGTGGGAGCTCTGTGACCAGGCACCACCCTTACTAATGTGGAACCCCTCAAGGCTCCCAGCCCTCCCTGCTCCTTACAGAGCTTGCAAAAGCTTCACATAATCTGCTCACCAAACATTGCCTGCAAAGAGCTTTTGGGAGCTGGGAGTAGAAGTGTTTTAAAAGGGTCATCAAATAAGAAGTTATTGGCTTGAAGAGAATAAGCCCTCTCCTGTTGCTTAGCTTCATCTTGCTATCTTCCTTGACTGCTCTGCAGGAAAGCTATTTAAACTCCACTTAGCACATAATATAGGTACACTTATTTTTTAGTGGACACATACCGTGTTCTGTAACATTAAACTTAACACAAGACATTTTTTCCTAAAGTGAATATCCTAGGAGGACATTGGAGCTCTCTTTAGACCAAATCCATCATTCATACCAAAAAAGACTATATGCCTTCATGCAGTAAACTCTTACTGCTTTCCTCTCTCACTGGTTTTTAATTCAGCACCTAAGCCTGGCAGAAAGATGATCTTGACACAGCAGGTATTGGCCAGCATAACCTAAAGAGCTCTTCTTCCTACCAGCAATAGATGTGGCTCTGAACTCTGGCCCATGGTAAAACCCCCTTGGGTGAATACCCACACCTTTGAAAGGAGCTGCCTGGTGGACATCTGATATGTGGAATAAAGATGTCCAGTGAAAAAAACTGGAAGGCCGGGCTGGAGGGAATGAAAACATGTGCCATGGTCCTTGATTGTTCCTAGCAGACTGATAATTCTGCCATGTAGAGACAAGGGTGTTATTGTGCCCTCAGGACCAAATAGACTGATGCACTTTACCCCCAACAACATGCATTAAATTCAATGGGACATCAGTTCAAAAAGCATAGGAGTAGGTGGAAGAAAATCCAGCAAGGGGGATGATTTTTGTTCTGGCTGAGAAAATGAGAGGCTTGGATAAGCTGCAGCAGGGGAGGAAAAAATAGAAAGGCTATGGTAAGGCTTTATCCAGACCACTGGGAAACAAAATAGACTTGAACAGCTTTTTCTTTTCTCCACGGGAGAGTCTTTGAGGGTGGAAGGGTGCAGAAGCTAAGAAGATAAAGTTTACAAGCAGAACTGTACTGACAAAGTCTATACTGATCTGAAGAGAAATATAAAATAGGGGAATAACTTGCTTAGAATCAGCAGGAAAACTATTACCCAGTTAGAGTACAGAGAGAAAAGGACACTGAATCACAACAAAGTGGAATACTTGAAAGAAAAGTAATACTTTTTGCCATTTATGCATTTAGAAGGTGAAATTCTCTTCCTCGAAATATTATAAATACCTTACTTTAGACAGGTTTCTGGGAAGGATTAGACTCCCACATAAAGAGAACACCTTAGCGTTTCATTCAAGTATAATATTCCACATATTTATATAGAGGTTTGATTTAGGATGTATAGATCCTAACATGTTTAGATCCTAGATACATCCATATGTCTTTCTTTAGATAAAGAGGTAGATAGATAGATGGATAGATAGATGGATAGATAGATGGATAGATAGATAGATAGATAGATAGATAGATAGATAGATAGATAGATAGATAGATAGATAGATTTTTTAACATGAATTTTGAAAGGATATAAGGCTTTATCCATCAGTAAATCAGTTAACCACTCATTTAAGGGAAAGGATATTTTCTGTCTCAGCTATTTTGTATTTAAATTTTTTCACAATAAAATGTATTAAGGACTGTTTTCAATACTTGTTAGGCTTTCATTCAATAACCAAAAGGGCTCAGAAAGTGATCTAGATATGTGAGGACAGGGGAGTGAAAAAAACCAAAACTCTCTTTTAAAGAAGTTCATAATTCACTTAGGTATAAAGCTGCTCCCCATTTTGTAAAAAGATGCTTTTGATCAGAGCTATTTAAAGTCCTCAGTATTTAAATTTCCTGATATAGAAATATGAAATTACATCATTATCTAGAAAGAAAGAAAATGTAACATTCAAAAAAATATACTATTAAACAAATGTGCTGCAACAGTGAAGAACAACCTTCATCTTTATTTGGTCCCACCATTTATCATCCTATTGGTAGAACTGCATGGACAGTGGTGGTACAAAAGACACAGAAGTCCAGTTAAGGGAGGTTGCTTCAAATAAATGAGAATGAGTTTTGAATAATTCCTGCGGAAATAATAATAATAGCAATAATAACAATACCAATACTACTACTACTTAATAATAATAATAATATGTAGCTTTTAATATTTCTGATTGTTTTGATTTCAGCCAGGACAGGGTTAGTTTCTTTTACTCTTGCCAGAAGGCTGTGGCCAAGACCCTGATGTTATTTGATAGCACCTCATGTCATTGTCAGGGTGGTTGGCCTCATTACTGAGGGCTGTCTAAATGATTTCTCTGTCGTCTATCTTTTGTTATTAATATTGTGCTGTTACTGTTCATTTTCTTATCTCTTTGCTGTTTCTAGTAAATTGTTTTATCTCAACCAGTGGGTGACCTTTGCCTCCAGTCTTCAACTGCATCCCACTGCAGCGGAAAGGGAGAGGGGAAAAACGGGGTGGGAGGGAGCAATAGAGACAGAGGCAGTGTGGTTTTGGTGAGTCTCAAAGGGGGCACTGAAGTAAGGAACACCATTCCTAAACCATGATACTGATCCATTTTATCATACTTGGTAGAAACAATTTTTTTTTTTAAACTTCCATTAGACAGAGGAAGAAAAATCAATAGAGAGAGTATAGAGTGGCAGACTCTATACGTTTCCTAAGTGAGATAAGAGATATTGCAACTAACCACAGGTATTTTTAACTGAGTTCATTTCAACCATCTTTGGTCTCATTTAATGCATAAAACCACATTGAATGTACACTGAGTGATTTCCAAGCCTTAGGAACAAATATTTAAACAAGCAGAGCTGTTAACTCAGAGCCAAACGCCAAATATCAAGTAGTCCACCTGGGAGTAACAGGTATATTTCCACAGAAGAAAAGTTAAAAACTTACTCTTAAATATTGCACGAGAGAAAGGATTGCTTTTTCTTGGCACACCATCTCCTTTGAGGGCACACTGGAGCAGTGCCATCTGGATTTGCCAGTTACCTGGTTACTCTACCAGTATTGTACCAAAATTATGGACTTCTTTTGTCCTTTCACCGGCTTCCCTTACCACCAAAACCACTCTACAATGTTTGTCAGTCGTCAAAGTTTTAAATTCCTTTCCCCTTTCTTCCTCCCCAGGACAATATAACTAGAATGCTTTCAAACCTGTTTTAAAATTAGTTACTCTGTTCATTTGAAAAGGAAAAATCTTGTAATGGAATAATCAGGAGCTGTGTTTTCCATAACAATGGACTCTCTCAACATGCAAAACATGCACAAAGGATGAGTCCCTGGAAGCACCAGTACCTGCTGCAGGGCTGTGTACACACAACTACTTTTGCCCTCCAGCTGCCAATGCAGCCTTCATGCCAATGAAGGGCATCAAACTTTGACCTGGTAAATTACATAATGTTCATAATTCCTAGCAGAGGCTGGTGTGTTATGGCAATCAGACACCAGCACCAGACACCAACAACATGTAATTTGTCATTAATGGACACAGCCTGATGGCATTCATGAGCAGCTTCAGGAACTTAACTCAGAACAAATTCATTCACGTAAATATGACAATCAAGAAAGGCAATCTCTCCTGTGCCAAGTGAAGAATAAAAGTATATTTAAATATGAATTCATATGAATGATATAGGTTTGGCTTAGCTTTGCAGAATAAAAACCTGTTTATGCACTGAAAAGAATTACATCAGGAGAGACAGTTTCTTCAAAGTGGCATTTATTTGACATGCCCATACAATGAACCAGAGAAAATATTTTCAGAGCAGAGGGAAGTTCATTGCTTTTACCCTGAGAATGCTGTTTAAAAAATTCAGTTACCAAATCTTGTCATGATAGCTGGTATCTTACTTCCCTCATCCTTAATAAAAATAGCATAATAATGCATACCACAGAGAAATATCTCAAGTCTGAGAATGTGCTCAGTTATTGCCACTATTAGGTACCTGAAACAGAAAGGCTCATTTCTGCATATCACACTTTGGGACACACTTCTGACCCTGACACGACTGTAGATGATCACTGCTGTTGGACCTGTTCCCACAAAGAAAGAGTATTTTCTCAAGATGTATTTCAGATTAAGACCATCTGGTACCAACAAACCACCCAGCACTGCTAAATTCCTTCCTTTAAAAGTATTAACAACTTTTCTTCTGTTACACATGCATTTTTCTCCAAACACCACTACTTATTTTTGGGATGATTTAAGCTTGAGAACAAAATTAGTTCCAATGTATTTTGTTGCTTTGACACATCATTAAATGCAACATGGCTGTCTTTGATCATTGAAGAGAATCTCCAAGTTGCATAACCGTCCCATTCCTCTCTCTTCTTCCAGGCAGGAAATCATACCTGACAGGTTGTGGGTAAGAGATGCTGGTTGTACTGGAAATGCAAACATATTTGCAGAGTCCAAGATGTGGACTCCAGCCTTTCATTTAACACAGGGACTGGCAAAGAAGATGTTCAAGAGGGCTCAGGAAATTTTCCAGAACATGAATAAAAATATCCCCACATCTGAATTGCTGCAAAAAGCCATGCATCTCTTTTGGGAGCACCAGCCACTGGTCTGCTTTAGGTCAAAGGTGTGAAGGGCAGTGAAGTGACAACAGTTCATCTGCAAACAGCAGTTCCTAAGTTACATGGTTGCAGGCTGATGCCAAGTGTAATTAAAAGAAGCCTTCTAATTTGCATTTCCATGGCTAGCAGATGCATATGTTGGCCACACACGGATGCCCAAACCTGGAAAGCAGTGCTAAATTTACTTGTAAGTAACCCACCAGTGCAATGGGAATTGAAGAAGCTTCAGTAAAATGAAGAAGGTAGGAGATGGGAAACAGTCTTCAGTTTAAACAGCAACCAATACAATGCTATAAACATGACAGCTGATTTTTTAAAAACAAATAGCTAGGCACAAAAAGGCTGAGGATACAATGGATACAAAATTTTGTATTGCATGAGATCTTAGAAATAAGATTTCAATTTATAAGTATTCCAATACCTATGGAAAGGTTTCTCATTCTCTTACCTTGTGAATTCTCGATTCATCTTTTGGTTCATCTGCAAAATCCTACCAGCAAATGAGTATTTTCTTTTGAGTTCAATCTTTTGTTAACCACTCAGGAAAGAGAATT
Organism: Fringilla coelebs; assembly: GCF_963513975.1. Classification (NCBI taxonomy): domain Eukaryota; kingdom Metazoa; phylum Chordata; class Aves; order Passeriformes; family Fringillidae; genus Fringilla; species Fringilla coelebs. The sequence goes on from NC_140030.1 coordinate 86,011,017, forward strand.
ACCAAATATCCAGCAAGTGAAAAAAGTAACAGGCAAAAAGAGGCCAAAAATATGAATCTAAAGACTTTTTTAGATAAATATCTACACATATGTTATCTGTCAATATACTGAATCAGTGACAGATTTGGAAATTTGACCTAAATAAAAATAGGAATTCACCTGCAGCAAATGTGTCTACAACTAATATTTTGGTGAATTGTGCTCGATAGGGCAATGGTAGATATACTAAATTACTAATTCTGTCTCCTTCTTTCTCCTAAGTCTGTTTCCTCAATTTCCTATGGACATCCATTACAAGGATGACAGTGAATATGCTTTCTCATATAGAAAACTGAGAAGTTTATAAATATCTGCAGCCTACTTGAAAAAGTTTATATTTGCCATGTATGAAATGCTATTCTTTAAGGATAAAGTTTTAATTATGGGTCTAGTTATATAAGTGGAAATCACACAAAACTTCTCTTGGCTGCTACTTACTCTCAATATTACATTTCAGGGTCTTATTCTGAAGACTGTGAGAGACTGGGAAGATGGATTAAAAAGTTTTGACCCTGACTATTGACTGTTTATTCCATAACCTTGTGCATTTTTCCTAACCCTTGCAAAACTCACATCTCCTCCTGAAATTAGTATAATGAGGGGGAAAAAAAAAAGCAGCTAAAAATTTAATGATGCTTGTGAGCCACTTTGAGGTTTTCCAGCAGAAAAGGTTATAATGTAAATTTCTATAACAAAAAAAAAATGCAGTGCAACTAGCCCAAAAGCTTCCAAGTCACACAATTATCCAGTAGAAAGGAGGAAAAAAATATCTGAGCCAGAAGACCTAAGGTAATGCCATGTATGGAGCACAGCATGAGGTGACGTCAGAAGATCACCTCAGCTTCCTATTCTAGTCCAAATTCAGGCCAGAGCTACCAGATCCAGCTCAGATCATAGTGACAAGGACATCAACTTGCCAGGTGCTACCAGTTCTTCAAGTTATTTCAAGCATTTCTCTTCCCCTGAATCAACATGACAACTTTTATAATTACATGGGCAATCTCAGCTTCCTCTGAGGACAAAACCATGAAGTATTTCCCTTGCAGCAAAGAGATTGGGTATTCAAGCTTTTGGAAAGAGGGGAAACAGAAGGAAATTAACCCAGTTAAATAAATTGTTTACTGGGGAGGGGGAGCTGGGAGGGATTCCCTCTTCTGAGCCTAAAACCTTTTGATAATGTAAACTTGTAGAAAGTGCCCAGATGATTGGGGTGAAGGACAGGAGTCCAGGGGACATCCTGACACAAAAGAATGGCTAGAGAGAATCTTTCTGTAAAATAGAAAATGGGTCTGTACCAAGCAATAAACTATAGAATTTGGCACAAAGAGCAGGAAACGTTAAGGAGTAATAAATTCTTTTCTTTTACTTTTTCCTTGATTAAGTCTGACTTTCAATGCATAAAAAAGGACCAGCAATTTCTTTCCCTTTTAAGCCTTTTTACACTTTGATTCATCCGTGTTCCATCTGCCTAAATACTCTATGAACAATTAATTAATATACTAGCTTCACCTAAAGAGATAATTTCAGTTTTCAGAGAGATTTAGGAAAAATACTACCTCCAGAATCCTTGTAAGCTGTTTTGATAACAGCAGTCACTAAGATTGAAGTAAAAAACATGGCATGAGACATTTTATCCCTCTCTAAGGCTCATGCAATCTAAAAAGGGAAAAACAGTCCTACTAAACCAGCTGACAGAAATGCAACCCCCCCTTTAGCTAGGGGAGCAGTTACAGTATGAAGCCTCTGTGCAAACACTCTATTTATATTGCTTTTACCACATTTTTCCTTCTACTGTCCTCTTATGTCTTTCTTAAATTATTCTGATATCCCAGCTTTCTTATACTTATATGAAAAGTGACAGCAGCAAGAATATGGACATCTTGCAAAGAAATGCAACTCCTCAGCAGGGGATATGTTTTTCAAAGAGGACAAGAAAAAGCAGGAAAGGCAACAGCAAACTCCTGCCAGTACTTCAGCCTGAGCTGTAAAGTAGGTTTTCTCTCATTTCTAGATCCCAGCAGAGGCTGTTCACCACCTCCCTTCATCCCTGAGTTGTAGGACTATAATTGAAAAATTAACAAAAAATACAGGTATTTTTCAGTCTTGTTTGAGCTTCCATCTCTGACAGCTTGTATTTCACACCAGTCCAGCTCTACCATTTCATTTAAAATGTCCTAAAATGTCCCATTCCTGGAGGTTTAGCAGCACCAGCTAGAAGGTTCTTCAGGTTCCTTCTAGACAATTTTATTCATTAAGGAGACAAAGCGAGTCCAGTTATGAGTGTTGGCTTATCTTGACCATTTCACTTACATATGAATGGTGACAAGGGCTCAACAGGAGGAATTTCTGCACAGGAGGTTGGGCACAGGTAGTCATGAGCCTCTAACCCTGCACCACCATTAAGAATTCGAGTGGACTGGCATGACACAGGAATTACAGGCAGTGCAAGGGCTGTGCAAGCAAAAAAAAAGCAAATGGATGGTTCTTTCAGTGCAGCAGTCATCTTCCCTGCAAGAGCTAAGGAGACAGGGGTGGCTTTAGGTCACCTTTTCAGTTCCTCAGTCTTTGACTAGCACAGGGATGGGCAGTTTTCCAAATCAGATTAAAGAGGCTATAGGTAAAACTGCTAAATTTTAGCTTGGGTTCAGCAGTCACGGAAGCAATTGCTGACTACGCTCCAAGTACAAGCCAAGAAACCTCTCATCTGAATCCAAATTTCCCTGAAGCTTAAAGGTGCTTAGATCAAGCTTTCTGGGTCACTTCCAATGTTCAACTCCTTTGTTTATCTTCTATAGGCTATTAAGGCTCTGTTAGACAAGGAATTTAGAGCAGCAAGTAACAGCACAACCTCCTCTAGAGTACTGTGTGTAATGGCCATGTCACCCAAGCAAGACTTCTCTTAACTGGAAGAAGCTCAGAATGGCGATCAAATGAGCAACTGCTTAGGAGAAAAAAAGCAACAGACTATCATCCAGTAAAAATAAAAAATACTTGGATTGGGAAACTGGCAACAATAAGAAAAGAATTTGTAGAACAGAGCACTTACTGAAGGAAAAGGCCTGGGAGCATCCAGTCTCCCTGTCTCACAGGGTTTGGACAAAGGAAGCTGAAAGATGGAAAAAGAGAAAGGAACATCAGTCACGCATTGTGAAATCAGGCTGGGGAGGTCACTGCCAACATGCCAAGATTCACACTGGACTCAAAGGGGAAATTTAGCATAGAAAAAATTACCCAGGATTATAACAGCAGATTTTTAAAGGAAATCTAGAAGAAAGAGGGGGGAAAAAACATTGCAAAAAATGAAATTTGTTGCTTTCAGGCTAAAGTTGGTTTCTGAACATTCAGGAAATCACAAGATTATATCACATCTCCATAGTTTCTGGGAACTTTGCCAGAAACCTTGCTGCTGCCCAGCATCAGAGCAGATACATTGGAAAACCCGGATGCTCCACTCCACTTACTGAAAATCTGCAACTGATCAGAGAGACCGGGGGAAACAAGAAATATCTTCCAACATGAGTTTAGAGGCTTGCAGTATGCTGCAGTATAAGCATGGTTGAATTAAACTTCCAGGCTTTATCCTCACTTGCATCATGCATTGCCATTTCCTTTTACACTGACACCTGCCTGTACAGAACAGTTTCTGCAGCCAGAGACAAAGCTTGGCATCTTCATGTGTCCAGAAACTCCTGCCCACAGCTGCATATGACAGAGCAGTCATATCTCAGGTAGCAATTAGAAAGTGAATGAAGTGGAAGGAAAGCCTTTACAGACAGTGATCCCAAGCCAAAGGCAGAGACACTGTCAGGTCTCCCTGGAAAGAGAAGTTCTGAACAACTGGAGACACCTCCTGAGGAATAGTCGGCCAAAACCCAGCCAAGAGATACAGCCTCTTGTGTACAGCTCCTTGGGACACTTTAGAAGCACTCTTGAGCATCTTCTTAGTATTTACCTGACGTATTCAGGCACAAATTTACAACTACTTGGAAGCCTTTGGCCCCGTATAGCTACCTCAGAACTGCTCAGGCAAATTTGCATTTACTCTGCTGACCTCGAGTCTCTTCAGCTCACCCCTGGGTTCTGCCAGACCTCTGTCACACATAATATTGATCTACCTTCACTTCAGCAGTAGTGAGGTACAAACTGAATAGGACAGGCATTTCAGACTCACATTAGCATGTCAAAACTAATTTATAACATTTTTTTTTTCTAGTGAACCATTTTATGGTTTTATATATTTGCTTTACAGTTTTTTTATAAAATAATTAGTTATTCTTGTTATTTTTCATTCTAAATACTGGTATAAAAAATTATCTAATTCTAAAAATATCCTCAGTAACCATGCTTGTTTCATTGTAAAATGCTTCTTAATTTTTTTTTTCCGAGTGACTGGTTTTGATCTCTTCCCGGTAAGAGATGGTAACACATGACAGATACTAGCAAAAGGTTTGTATAGCAGCATCACAAATTTCTCCCACACAATGACTTCCTAAAAGTTACAGATGAGATCAGGCTCATTTCTGAAGTGGCCTCACCAGATGCACTGTGACCCTTATGCTGAATCTGACTGAACTGCATCTGGACGTTGGGTCCCTGGGTATTTCATCAAAACTGTGCTTGTGCATAAACTTGACAAGGAATGGCTATAGATGAAGCTTACAGATGCACAACACAACATTGGAATCATTTCAGTTATATACCCCTCAACATAAGACCTTTTTGTAATAAATATATTACAATTAATACACTAATACAATTTAGTTCTCTTTTGAAAATTCCCTAGATTATTTAAATTCTTTTGGCTAAACCATTTAATCTTCAACTTCCATAAATGACCTCTTTCAATCATGGGCCACCCTGGAAAAAAAGATTTTACTGTGTTTTTTATCAAGAGGCCAGTAGCTTTAGGTTACTTTCCCAAGCAGCACTCATTTAAAAAGAGCCACCAGCAGCTCAGCAGCACAAAGACAGATCGAGGAGACAAAGCATCCTGGACATAGCTCTTGGATTCCTCCTCATAGTTTATGTGCTGCTGAACCTTTGGCACATTATGAGATGTCCCAAAAATAAAGGTCAGAATAACCACTGTGTGCTGCTATACTCCAGCAAGCATGGAGGGCATCAGCATAGACAATTTTAGTCAAGAATATTTTAGTACAAATAACTGCCAAGGCATTACCAGGACATAGCATTCTTTTTCAACCAGACCTGACAATGCATTGGTTCCTAAACATCAGTGGCATCAGATGAACCCAGACATACAGAGTAGATTGTCATTCTCTCTCCTGTATCTTATTTCCAATGGCAAGAGGACTGGCAAACCCTGTCTGTTACCAGTACTTACTGCAGGCTCACTGTCAAACTGGGCATGTGTAAGCAAGAGCAAGGTAACACAAAGAGGCAGTGTGTTCAAAATATCTCTTTCACCTAACATCTGTCACAGAGAGGGGGAATGGTTGCTGGAGATGAAGGTCAAAATCTGGATTTGAAGGTCAAAAGCACCACAAGACTCTAAGACATTTAGTGAAGTGTTTTCTTTTTTTTTTTCAAAGACAATCCTCCTGTAGAAGATAGAAAGGCCCCTGGTCCTTCTGCATCTTTGATAAGCATGAAAGGTTTTTTCTGTTCCCTTTTCCTTCTGCAGTGACAACTTTTTTTTTGTTCCAGCGGAATATTTTCCCATCCTGCCCACAGTCTGCTCCAACACTGTGCTTTCCAGATAAATGAGCTCTTCCTTCCCATTAATCATCCCTAATGAGGCAGATATTCTTTCCATAAATTCCCTCCTTCCTTAGCACTTTTTGGATCCTAGTATGGAGGTCTTTCTTTGCAACCCCTTAGACTGAGAGAGGCTGTTCGGTCAGATCATGAATTTTATTTGATGCTTTGTTTAATATGACTCAGCAAGAGGAATAGAAAGATGTGGCAGTGCCCAGAGGGAGTAAAAGATTACTTTATGCTTTCAGGAATTACAATACCAAATCACATTTCTTCTTGCTTTAAGATATGTGCAATGAACTGAGCTGTAGCATTGCTGCACATCTTCCTTTAGAGGGAAAAAAATGGCTACTTCCTATCCTTTCACTGTTTGTAGTCATAAAGACACTTTCACACAAGGGTTAGCTTTCACAAATGTGGGCATCAGCCTTCTTCAGTTATTATTGGTGCTCTATACTTAACCTCCTGACTGTGTATAAAGAGGGCTGGAAGCTCTTGAGCTGGCACGCTCCATGGTAGCTCTCCAAACCTTGTGCCTGCTTAGGCAGGGCAGGAGGAAATCAGGGAATCCAAGTCCTGTGCACACATATGTGAATGGCCACACATCATGCCGTCATCTCAACCAAAATTATGAGGAGCATTTTGTCCTTGACTATCGTGCACCTGCAAATGTCTGTGCTCTCAAAAAATCCTACCCAGACACCATCTCACACAGACAGGTTTGGCCTTGATCTCTTTGTGATGCTGGAGCTTTCAAGGTCCTTTATAAGAAGGAATGAACAATTTAAAAAAAAAATTGAAATTTTGAGTGTTCTTAAGGAAAAAACTGTCATAGAATCATTGAAAGTCCTCTAAGATCAAGTCCAACCTTCAACCAAATATGGTCCACTAAGCCATACACACAAAGTGTCACCTCTATTCATTTTTTTAACATTCCCAGGGATAGCAAATCCTTCACTTTCTTGGGGAGCTTGTTCCAATGTTTAACCACTCTTTCAATAAAGAAGTTTTTCCTAATATCCAACTTGAAATTCACTGGCACCACTTGAGGACATTTCCCCTTGTCCTACCAACAGCTGGGAAGTGAGAAGCTGACCTCCATCTGTCACAACCTCCTTTCAGGCACTTGCAGAGAGCATTAAGGTCTCCACTCAGCTTCCTTTTTCTAGGTTAAACAATGCCAGATCCCTCATCTACTCTTCAGAATATTTGGATTCCAAATCTTCCAGCAGCTCTGCTGCCTTCTCTGGACGCTATACCACTTCAATAAATGTCTTTATTGCGGTGACAGACCCAAAAGTGGCCACAGCACTCGAGGTGTGGCCTCACCAGTGCTGAGTGCAGAGGGACAGTCACTGCCCTGGTCCTGCTGGCCACGCTATTTTTGGTACAGGCCACCATGCCATCATCCTTTTTGATCACCTTGGCACAAGCTGGCTCATGTTCAGCCACTGTTGACCAGCACCCCCAAGTCCTTTTCCACTGGGCAGTTTAATTTAGTCCCATCTTCATGTTTCTACAGATCACTTTTTATGTAGGTAATGTGGTGCTTTGAAACTTCTGAATCTGATTCTGCTGAGTTTTAGATTGCTGGAGCTTTATTAAAGTTCTCCAATGCAAGACTTTTCTACACTAGAATAATGAATCTTGGGTCTACCTGGGAACAACACCACTGTCTTCAACAGTAAATCTGTCCTAGGTCTTCAGAAAATAGCTTTTCTGGTTTTATATTATAGCTATTCTTGGGGGACAGAGGGAAGGAAGAGGGATCTGAAGTTATGTATAGAAATTATTTTTTCCCTAAGTCTCAAACCAATAGACACAGCCACTTCAATAATTTAACAATTTTTTTCCATTTTATTTTAAATAGGTCTCTGAGCCAAAGTAGCAAAATCCAGCAAAGACTCCTAACATTTTGGAAGCTCTCAAAATATGAGAAAATATCCCTTGGACACAGAAACCTCAAAGGAGAAAAGTCAAAGGCTTTGTCTAACTTTCCACAGATCCTGATGTAACAGTGTAAACAGATTGCCTTGCTCTGTGAAAGAGGAAAGCTAAATCTCCATCTGGAGTACCATGAAGACTTGGGAAATTCTAATGCCTTGGAGTTTAATAACCTCACTGACTTTGGGTGTAAAGACTACCACAGAGAAAATTTTTCATGCAAGGAATGCAACATAATAAAATCCAGGTTACAAATGGCAGGCAGCCAATTTTCTGAATGCAGCCAACTTTCTAAATGCTGTTCCCATGGACCTATGATACAGATCCATCTTTTGCAATCCACCTTTAACCAAAAAGTTTTGACTATATCATCAGCCTGTGTAAGTTGGCAGCATTATCTGATTCTTGGGCAGCTTTCAATGGAGGTGAGTATTTAGGTAGAATTCTGCATATGAAAATGGCCAGAGAATTTCCATTATAATTTATATATTGCACTATATGTTGTAAATGTGTGAACTCTACATATATAAGGCGCTCTCTAGAAATTCCTTATTCCAAGCCATAACCTCACTTTTAATAGAACAGGGCTTCTAATCTAGTCTAGACTTAAAATACTTTTATAATTATGGGTGTAACAGCAGGTAGGTTACAAGATTGGTGAGATTTTCCTGCTGCACTCTGAGTCTGTATACAGCAGAGGCCACACTCTTAATCCTTGCAAGGTGGGAGTGTTTTCTATGCAACACAGACCTGGGGATTGCTGTCTTTCCCTGCATGGTTTTTACCATAGCATGAAATTCTGATTTAGGTGGGTGTATGTGAAATGATAACTGAGCTTCTATTGTCCCTAAACATAGAGTCACTGCTAAATTAATTTAACCAGCAGGGCTCCTGACAAATGGCTCACACTTCTACAGGAACATTTAGGAATTATTTCACTCTAAAAAAAAATAGGTTAATTAGACATCTGCTCTTCCCCCTGTTTATGCTGCTTTGTTGTTCTGCTTTCTCATTCTTTCCCGAAGTCTTGGCACACACAAGTCATTTAACTTTCCTCTCTTGTGCTCTGCAATAACTTCCCTCCAGGTTCAGCCCTGGTTTGCTCACAGTCCAGTGCTCCTCCCTAATCCTTCTGCTTCATTTCCCTCTTTCCTTTTTATCCATAATAGCTCATCATCCATGTATTTCTCTTGTCTCCACTCACCCAGGTAAGAGGCATGTCAGCAATGTAGAGCACTGAGTAAATGTTACAGGGCTATGTAAATGTTTTGAAAAAAATCCTTTGGGGGAAAAGAGGAATATTTTTCTCTTGCTGAATTTAATACAATGATTTTGCAAACAAGATGCAATAAATTTGTTTGAATTTTTATCCTAAAATTATGTCCTACATTTACTCCCAGCGCTCTCATCCTTTTAAAAGAGTGCAGTAACAGCAGATCAGCATGATTCCACCTCTTTTTTAACAGAAAATCATCCATCTCTCTTATGTATCCATCCCAGCAGACCTGAGCCCAACCTCACTTAAGCTTTGTCATGATAAGAGAAGATCAGAAAGGAACATTCCATGGTAATTTTGTTTAAAAAAAAAAATAAATTTGAGGACTATCCTTCCTCAAACTGAGCTTACAAATGAGCTTCCTTGAATTAAGAAAAGTGTTTTAGAATTATTGAATGGTTTGGTTTGGAAGAGGACTTAAGGTCATGTAGTTTCAACCCCTCTGCCATAGGCAGGGATGCCTTCCACTAGAGGAGGCTGCTCTGAGCCCCATCCAACCTGGCCTTGAACTCTTCCAGGGCTGGTGCTTCCAGAACTACTCTAGGCAACCTTTTCCAGTACTATGTAATCTAAAACTACACTTTTTCAGTTCTAAGCCATTACCCCTTACCCTAACACTGCATGCTCTGGGGGAAAGTCCCTCTCCAGCTCTCTTGTAGCCCCATTTAGGTACTGAAAGGTGCTATAAGGTCTCCCTGGATCCTCCTTTCCTCCAGCTCTCTCACCCTAATTGTCCTAGCAAAGGTGCTCCAGCTGTCTGATCATCTTTGTGGCCCCTCTCCATACCCACTAAAATAGGTCTACACGCTCCCTATCTGGGATGCCAGATTTTACATGGGGTCTCACAGAGTAGAGGGGCAAAACAAATCCCCTCCCTTGGCCTGCTCATCACACTGCTCTTGGTGCAGCCCAGGATGTAGTTGGTTTTCTGTGCTGCAAGTGCAAACTGATGGGCCAAGCTGAGCTTCTCATCAACCAACACCTCCAAGTACTCATCCTCAGGGCTACTCTCAATCCATTCTTCACCAAGCCTGTATTCATGCTTGGGATTGCCCAGATCCACGTGCACAACTTTGAAATATTACAAAGCGGTGTCATATTCTGGAATAATAATCACATAAAAGAATAATAAGTCCAATTTAATATGATAACTAGGTTGCAAAGGCTTAAGAAGTCTCTTGTTGTGTCAGTAATGAAAGCCTTGTACTACAGCCTCATATTCCTCTCGATAAATTAATATACCTTGCACACCCACGTGAATATGTGCTGTTCTGTGGATCAGCTCGCTTTTCTAGGAGCCACATAGCTAAAATGAGGGAGAACAATTCCAATCACCTGTTCAGCATCCCCAACATCTGACCATTTTCTCAAGCCTGAGACAACAGTGTTTGATACGGTGAAGATGCTATCAACATGAGGGTTCCCAGATAATTTCTAGAAATGCAGCAGGGAACAGGGGAAGGCCATGTGCTTGAATTAGAAGTCACCATCATACATATAGACAATTTTAATGTCAAGAAAATATGAAAATTGTATGATAAAATGGAGTGTAAATTTCTAGGGAGGAAAATGCAGAAGTTTTCTACCTGACAATTTACTCATCAGCCTTTGTGAACTGAGGGGAAAACAGTAGTTATTCTCTTTCACCTCTGGAGCTTGATTCAAGTCTCATGAAATGGATCAGTAATATTGCCTAGAATATACCCAGTTAACACTCATCTCCAGCTGAACATGCTGACAGATGTGTTCAAAACAGTCTCAAATCTCAGTGGACTGATAGTACTTGGGTACAAAGTACAAGTCTGCAAACACTCAGCTGTTCTAGGCTCATTTACCTTTTTCCAGACTGAAAAGAATTGAAATAGAGGGATGTTGCATTCACTGTTAGTACAGAAAATGCCAAAGTCTTTGAACAGGAATGCAAAAAGCTTGCTGGCACTTTCTGAGAGTTCACTGTCTGGGATGTTATTCCTTGTGGGAATATGTGACAACAGACATTAGTCACTGCTGCAGATATTAACGTGGAAAGCCAACACAGAATTGCACGCACTGCTTCCTCCTTTCCTTTCACTGCAAACACCAAGCAAGCCTAAACAAAGACCAGAAGCACAGCATATCCCCTGGGATAGAATGATGCTTTGTTCTCAGGTTCTCTTTTGGAAGAATGACTCTCAAAGTAGAGTTTTTTGCAGAGCATTTTGGTTTCTCAAAGGCACAAACATAAGGGTACACGATTTTTTCATCTCTTAAAAACATTGACCACCTTTTAGCTATCATAACACTTTTCTGACTTTGTCAATGGTAGTATGCAGGGCTCAGAGTGACTCCAGAAGTGAGAATAGACTGGACTGTAGAGCTCCATTAAATAGGAGGATCTCTCCTGAGGTGCAGATCTTAGATTGTCAGATAGCTGAACAAAGGAAGAATTTGGACAAACAGATCCAGAAATTCTGCAAGTCTTTTTGAAATTACCCCTTTGTGGATTGCCAGACACATTAGTGGTCTTATAGGGTTGGAGAAATAAAAGTGGATCACCAGAGGGAACACTTTATCATCACTCAAGTCTGCCTCATTTTTCCACTTAAAGTAATAAAAATTGAAGGACATCTGCAAAGTTCAGATTATTTATATCCACTGTTAGAGTACTGAGAAAATTGAGGAAAGGCCGTGACAGAAGTAAATATAAATATTGAATCAACTCCCTAAGTGGGAGTATCAGTGGATTTACCTACACAGGAAAACAATGTGGTTTAACATAGACTGGAACACTGAACTGTTATGGCATTACCTGTTCATATATGCATCCTGAACATACACAGTATCTCCATGCATCCCCAGACAGAGATTTTTCTTGCGTCTTCATGTGTAGTGGTATAATCTAGCATATGTAATGGTATAATCTGATAATAAGTATTCTGGTGTATTAAACCATAATAATGATTTAGTCTTTCTTTTTTTTCTAAAATGTGCACCCAAACTCAATCCAGTGGAATCTCAACTTCACTTAAAACCTGTCCTCATAAACCTGATTTCACCTACATTCCAAGGAGATTCTATACAAGTACAGCTCCTAACAGGCATCATATTAAGACATGAGATTATGCTGCAAAGCACCTTCATGTGAAAAACCAGCAGAGTTCAGCAAGAAACCAAATAACATCTGTGACATATTGGTGATTTGGTTTAGGTGAAATTGGAACCAACTGCGGAGTTGTGTGCAACTGTTTGCCGTTCATCAAAATCTGAAATTCTGTTTCAGAAAGCCATATCCTCATGTTTGAACTGTGAAGTCAAAAATCTCCCGAGCACACTACAGAAAAGAGAATTCTTGCTGCAACCAAACTAAGCATCATACTGGACATGCATTCTTTATATCACTGCCTTTGTCCTGCCATGATTCATATTTTGGTTTTTTCCCCCAATGGAGATGCACATGAACAAACAGCCCAGCCACTGGAACCTAGATCAGATATTGACAGTGGCCAGAAAGATGTCTTTTTCTTGTCCTATTGCTATGTTTTTTTAGTATTACAGTGAGAATTTGAGTGCTTGCAAGAGTCAACAGAGGTGCTTTATACAGAAAACTACAAGCAAAGCTAGAAAGTGATCTGTTGCAATATTCATTGATACCACTCTGATCAGGTGCAGTGGACAAAACCCCCAGAATATTTGTTTCTATGATGAAGAAAACATAGAATACTGTCAAACTTATAGTCCAGAAAGTGAGGAAAGGAACAATACCGAAGTTTAGCAGAAGACAAGGGAAAGAAACTGAAGAATTCCTTATAAAAGGTTTTCACTATGCCTGAATCCTAGATTTAGACAGCATAAAGACTTGGAGAAGGGGAGTCATTAAATAGAAGAGAATTATTTCATTGGCCTGAGATATTTTGGGGGTGGTCTAACCTCTTACCTACACTATTGCAAAAGGAGAGGAAGAGGAAGGATCTTATCATGTTTCCTGAAAAATATCACTATCACTTAATAAATGTTACTTCCAGAATGAGGCTGGGAATAAGGCTATGTTTCTTTCACTTGCTAAATAATCAGAAACCTTGCTAAATAATCAGTAATTCACAAGAAAGGGTCATAGAGAAAACCTTTTCACATTCTGTGATATTCAACTTTCTGCCTTTGAGAATAATATTAAAGTTGTTTGCTCTGCCTGGAGTCATATTTACTAGGGTAAAAAAAGGAAAAGGATGCAAAAGACGGAATTGTCCTCTTGCAGGACTACCAGAACATATTTTATTTGCTCTGCATGCACACAAGAGTGAGCAAGTCTGCTGGTCTATTGTCAGCCTGGCTGGCCTGCTCACAGAGCTGCCAGAGAATGATACAGCAGAGGTTCCCTCCAGCCCCAGTGGGCTGCCTTGTCTGGAGCTTGATTTAGCAAGATATGCATTGGTAGTTACAGTTTAGCAAACTGGCAGCCTTGTAGGAGTAGCTACAAGAGCTGAAGCATCCAAGAAGGTTATTTTGCATGAATTATGATTTTGGCCACCTTCAACTCCATGCTGCCTTAGATGCTGCCTTCAGGATGGGTGTTTTGCACTTGGCAGTCCATCTGCCCCTCCAGTGATGGCCAAGCACAATTTATCAAGTGCAAACAGAGAAATGGAAGATTTATGAGCATTGTATAACCCCTTCATCAGTGTAATAGTGCTTTCTCAAAAGAGGATTATGTGATGGGCAAAATATATGGGGAGAGATTTGACCTTGGCATTTCCCCATGGCTAATGGCACACAGTGAATTTGACAGAAAACAGATCTTGCCTGAATAAAAACCCAAGCATAAGCCAGTCATGAGAAATGCCAGGTCCCAGCCACTCTGGATAAGGAGCAGGCAGAAATGGATATACTGCTGGATATAACAGCAATAGCAAAAGCCAAACAGGACCCATTGCCTTCACAAAGCAAGGAGTGCTTCAAACCTCAAAGTGTAGATTTAAAATGCAGAGCAAGGTAAAAAAATCACTGTGAGAGCAGGCAAAAACCTTTTCAAAACAAAGCTTTGACATGCAGCAGATCCTGCGCACAAGCAGCACTAGGTAAGTTCAGGTTGTTTACTGAGCTTTTCACGTTGAGTGTGAGAGAGAATATAAAGCTCATTAGGAGATGATGTCTCCAAGATCCCACACCAAAACAGTGTATTTCTTATTGGTGATATATTGAAGACATTATAACCCTTATTTCTTGGTACTAGTGCAGTGAAGGGTACTGAAGATGGTGAAGCCTTCCCTCTGAACTGCTTGCCATGTGGAGGAAGTGTCTTGTCTCAGAAAAGGGATTGTAAGATAAATCCTACTGAGCATCTTGATATCTCAGATAATTTACTTTCTGGACATCTTTCTCAAATTTTACAAGTGAAGTCAGAGTAGGCTAAATAAAAAAAACAAACTCTTTTTCAGTGGTGCCCAAGGACAGGACAAAAAGCAATGGGCACAAACGGAAACACGAGGCTCCATCTGAGCATCAGGAAACACCTTCACTGTGAAGATGTTCAGGTAGTAGTACAGGTTGCCCAGAAATATCATAGGGATTCCATCCCTGGAGGTGTTCTAAAGCCATCTGGAGTGATCCTGTGCACTGTAAGTGGCCTCTATTTGAGCAGAATACCTCCAGAACAAACCTCAGCTACTTTGTTCAATCCCAACAAGTGGCAAAATGTTTGGTGAAAAGGTATTCTTTTCACAATCGTGTTTCAGAGTCATATTTTAGCTCCTCAGCTTTCAGATTTCCTTTAGCCCTTGGCGTTGGTTCCTTGGCTGAGACATTTCATACAGCTGCTCTCAGAGTGGGTAACTCCAGACACAACAGCAGAACTGTTGTTCAGAAACACCAGCAGTGTTATCACTGGGCAAATTGAGAATATGAACAGGTTATTCTCTGGCAGAATAGGGTGTGGGTGGAATTGTTTACAGTTACACTGCAAGGTGTTTGAGCAGACAATAGGGAGAAGACTGAAGAATTCTAATATTGCAAGCCAACATTTGAAAAGACATTTAATTTTCAAACAATATAGGAAGTCATCAGAACTGCAAACTATCCATTGAAGATTCGCTGCAAGCCTTCAGCAACCTGGTGGGAGAGGCATAAAGAAAGTAGGAAAGTGAGGGACAGAGCAGTTGAGTAACTGGTTACTCAGATTGCCTTCTAGACGAGAGCATGTTTTTCTACTCCTCTACTTCTTCCTCAAAGGCATTAACTCTCTCATCTTCACTTATAACTAAGGTCAATCTCTAAAGATACAGCTATTGTAAGAATAATTTGGCCTGTAGCTAGCCTAATTTTGGAAGAGGACTAGGGAAAATTGCTCATTTGGCTAGCAAAAGAGAGTAGAGTCAACTAACCACTGTCCTCCTCCCTGCATGAACCTGTATTAGACCAACCTAAAACTCCAACAAGATGCCAAAATAGAAAGTTTCAGTACTAGCTGACCTGAAAAAATGCCTCCCTACCTTTCTTCCTCAGAAAGTCCAAAGTTATTCCAGTTCAGTTTCCTACAACAGTTCACTGAACAGGCACATAAGTCATCCCAGGAGCCCAGGGGCAAACAAAGGTTGGGCTCTTCCAGATTGAAACACTGCATGGGAATCTTCTGTTCCTGGTGCCAGAACTGTTAGGAACATTCTACATATATGAGTACATGACACACCGTGGAAATTAGCAGCATAAAGGATTCCTCTTTCACCTGGAATTTGGAGCTGAGAAAGAGCCCACAATTTTTTATTTTATTTAAGAATTCACTTCATTGCCTTGAGCCTACTCCCCACCACACTTACTCACCATTCCCTAGTGAGTTCAAGTCACATAGGGGAACTGAGCTCACATTAAGTCTTGTTTCCTTAAAAAGGCAAAAACTTGCAATTTACAAGTCAGTGTCACTTGTTCAGCTGTAAAGGATAATGCTCTTCACCTCCTGTTAGCAAGCTAATTAATCTAACAATTTTTTAGAAATTCCTAGAAAATGTATTAATGTTCCCCCATTTCTGGGAGCATGTAGCACTCCTCTAGCTAAGCACAGTGCCTAGCCATAGGTAGGCAGTACCAGCTGTGTCATGAGCCCCTGCCAAACATCCTCAGCCACACCTATAACACAAGGCATAAACACAGAAACACCACTGCACCCCTTGTGACCAGATGACTGCCCAGGTAAATTGTTACCAAAAGCACTGCTTTCTGACAGTGTGCTTTCCTGCAGCACTATCTGATTACTGCCCTCCCAGACCTGAGCTAAAGGTCCATTATATTGCCTGGCTCCACTGGCTGCTGCTGAGAGCTGATTTTGGTGAAGCTGCTCGACTGAGTCCTGCATGGAACTCAGCCTAATGAATTCCTGGAAAAATGTCAATGCCCCAGAACTTTATCCAAGCCTGAGCATAAGCCTTATCCAATACTCCCAACAGCTACAATTGATCTTTCCTTGTTTATTATCTGGTTGACCCACTGTATGCTATAATAAGACAGATTGTAAGTGCATTGGGTTGTTTTACAGCTTCTCTGTAGAATGACTTAATTAGTATGCTTGATATGCTTCGAACGCAAGTAAAGTGATAAAAATATTGGCAGTATTTTGCCTTATGCAATATGATCATTCATGATCTGGTGTGGCTCCAAGAAGCATTTTATGACTAAGTGTAGAAGAGGAGGAAGCACCTAAGGTAAAAAGTTCCCTGATTCTATAAAATGAAACTGATGGAAGGTCAAAAAATCTTTCAACTCTTGTGAATTCCGGTGGACATCTTTGCAATACTGTCTTCTGTGTCCAAAAAAAGCAGCAACATATATATCTCAACAAGACAACTTGCCACTCTTCTGTTTCCAACTGATACTATTGTCACATGGGGCATCACATGAGCTCCTGCTATGACCAAACCACCTCTTTTTTCTGTTCAGCAGTGAAAGCTTCACAACAAGTAATAATGGTGCTGCCTTGATCTGTTTTATCTCTGCAATTTTTTCTGTAGCGCTATTAATATTGACAATTTTCTGGTTTTATGAGATGATGGAAATTCAGTGTAGACTTATTTTGCTTTTCAAAAGGATATATACATAGTTCCACACACACACACACCCTGAACAAGTTTAATTAATGGTCTTGTTTAACCTTACCATGGCAGAAAACAATCAGAGCTGTCTAGGACTGTCCATCCTAGATTAGTTCAGACAGCAATAATTTCTAATGAACTGTGCATAATATCCTGTCCATTTCTCTTCATTAATACTTGATGACTTAAAATATAACTCATGAAAACTATTGAGCAGCTTCATAATGAATATTGCCTCAGCAAACTCCAAAATGGCAACCTTTTCTCCTCTATGATCAGAATACACATGTGGGAAAAAGCAGAGGAAGAAGGATAAATATGACTGGGCATGAGTAAGTGAGATACCAGTCAGTGCACTTACCTAATCACAACAGTCCGTCATATTGTCTCCTCAAACTCCTTTTCCATTTTGTTGACTTGGTTCCATTTTCTGGACATGAATAGGGCAATATGTACGTGATTTGCTACCAAACTTCAAGCCGGATCAGACAGTGATTTGGAGATCAAAAACTGAAAAACCCAGAACTGGATCTGGGATAAACAGGTGGGATTGTGGACAGACTTTATATCTGATTTGTGTGCCTTTAGATCAATCAAGCTAGGGCATCTGCATGGCCACGTGGAAAGCACAGTCTTGGTGAGCTGGCAAGGAGGAGCAGGGTCAGGCTGTGGTTGGTGCTGGGTGTGCTTGTGTGGGTGCTGATAAAGGCGTCTCTGTCAGACTCTCTGTCCCCATCGGTGTGTGCTTGGCAGTGACTGTACTGTGTGGTGGCTTTTCTCATTTTTGGAGTAGACACTCAGCCTTGATATTGGATGAATCTGCCAAGGGTAACAGCAGCAAACAAGACAGGGGACAAGTCCCCCAGACCTTAAGTCATCCATACTTGGTTTCACTAAACAAGGTCCAGCCACTCCTGCTTTTTTCATGCCAAAGCAGTAAATACTATGGCTCCCATTACTGCAGTGTAATGTAACAGTACCTGTGTGCAGTTACCTGCTCTGTCCAGGACTTTCAATTCTGTTTCCATGTTTTCCCTTCCAGATTTAAGCAGCTCCCCAGGAACTGAGCCATTTCTCCATCTTAACTCCCAAAATTCCCCATTCTGGAAGGGTTTGTGTCAAGCACAGTGACTGATCTAAATGTGTAATGACTGACCCAGCACTGCACTGAAAGGCTGGCAAGGAACTCTGAAAAGTAGAAGGCATGGTCATCCATGAAATATCTATACTGGGAAATAATAAATATGATTGGTTATCCAACCTCTACTGATCACCACCTAGTTAACTAGACCATGGCACCGAGTACCATGTCCAGAGATTTCTTTAACACCTCCAGGGATGGTGATGGTGCCACCTCTCTGGGCAGTCTGTTCAATGCTTAACAACCCTTTTCTTAAAGAAATTCCTTCTAATGTCCAATCTAAATCTCCCCTGGTGCAGCTTGAGTTGATAACACAACCCTGTTACTTTAGGAACCTGAGCCCTGAACCTGAATCCTATTGAAGTTGAGCTAGCTCTGCATGTGGTCATCACATGTATCTTTGTGTCTGTGGTATCATTAACCAAAACCTGAAAATCCACCCATCAGAGGAAAGTTACCTGGACCCCATTTGCCAAAGGCCATAAATGATTCTGTTTGAGCTCTATGAGTGCCAATCAGTGCCTTGTAAGGAGAAGGACAGTCCAAGTCTTGATTTTGCCCTTGCCATTAACTTGTGGAGGTGTTGTTGTGCAGCTGCTTACAACCACAAAGCTTACAGAATTTTTACACTTTCCTTAGAGAATATATAAGCTCTGCAAAATCATTAGTTAATTACAGACATCAGTTTCAAAATTACAGGTATAAATCCTAGAGTTAACACCCTTGATCATTAAACCTGAAATAGGATTTTAGGAGTCTAATTTAGTTGTTCCCATTTCTCCTGTTGTGTCTTTTCCTCCAGCTGTCTTCTCAAGCAGTGAAAGGAGGCCAAGAGACTTGACTCTACTTTTCCTGCTCTGGCATGATTTTGCCTTTTCAGGATTGTGACATTTAAATCCTAACAAGACATCTTCAAACTAGAGCATAGAAACTTTTGCAATTGTTATATGCAATCATGTAGGGTACAAACAGTTTCATTGAGGGTCTTAGGTGGTAGTATAATAAGACAAATAAAATACATCTTGTGGCCAAATTTAAAGTTTTCTTCAAACTGTTTGATTTCACTCAATTTTTGACAGAGGTGAATGAAGACCACTGTAAAATTGGCAATTTTTTCTATGTTTGTTTTATTCATGCTGTTTCCCAGCATAAGATTCCTGTGCTGAGCAGTGGCTTTTGTTGCTTTGTTCAGGCCAGTGTGTATTAGTTAGATATCTAGCTTTGGTTTTATTCACTGTGTCACTTTGCAGTGAAGGGGTATGAATATTTCATTGTTACATTTTAATTGGAAAGCTGACTCTTGTCGATAAACACCACAGATTTAAAGCATTGAATATATTTAAAAGGCTGATGACAAAAATCTATATATTTAAGTCCTTGAAATGATCTTACATTTAGCTCACCACTTGTGGTGTCATGGTGATATCAGTGGAACTGCTCCATGAGCATTAAGCACATGTCAGTCCTACAAATAGTTGTTTTTATTACTAATGCTTCAGCAATGATATCACTATTTTAGAAATGGAAAAATATGGCAACAGAGCCACCAAGAATAAAAAAACAGCAGAAGACCTGGTTTTCACTCCCAGAAGCACTGTACAATTTCATAATTTTTTTTTCCCATCTCTTCCCCATTATCATTTCTAGTGTATTGCCTCAGTAAAGTACATGAGCACTAATTTTTAGGAAGCAAGTGCTGGCATGATGATAATAAGCCTCCTTTTATATTTAACTTTTAATTTGACAAAAGTGTTATTTAATGACTTCAACACTGAAACATGAGCAATTACCAGGACAAGACTCTTATTTGAGATACAGAAAACTATAAACAAAAATGGTTTTACTATTAGGAGCCTTAGTTAACTGAAAAAAAAACCCAACTACACAGCCAGGTAATCATAGAAATATAGTCAATGCATCTATTATTTTAAACCTTTACTTATCCTAAAATACCTTTTTCAAATTATTTATTAATAGTTAGGTCTTCTTTCTCTCCTACAAAATTGAAGAATTAGACTGGTCCACTCTTAGGCTGCTTTTCCTATTTCTTTCATGCTCAAAATAATTTCCTGCCATATTATGTTCATTTAAATGAGGAACGTAATGAGAGAGTGATACTTTCCTTTGATATTTTTAATTATCTGCTTTGAAAGTAATTAAGCAGGAGGAGAGGAACATGGAAATCTTTTTCCTATGAGACAGCAGACCAGGTAGTTTCTGTTCTGCTGGCTGGAGTAAACTGTCTGCAAGCAATGCTGAATTATCACCGATGTGTCCTGTGTGTGACGCCCAGAGCTGCAAAACCATTCATTCACACCCAATAAAATCTCAGGTAGAGAAATAAGTCTCTACTAGCAGTGAATAAATGTGATTTTATGTGAGGACCAAACATTGCTGTTCCTTCATCATTAACTATCACATTGCATGCCAGGGAAGATGCAAAGATGAAGCTCAAGGTCAAGGTCACAGGGAATACTTTTTTTGGGGGGCAGCAAAAGCCCACATCAGTCACAGTGCTCAGGCTGCTGGCCCCTGCCACTGAACCAGGATGTCACCCTTCTCCTGGGGTCAGGGGGATGGAGGTTCCCAATGGCTCTGTCTTCACTCCACAGGTGGGGAGAGCTGTGCTTGGTTTACAGACAGTGCTCCTTGCACAGTCCCCATTGGGAGCTCAGCACCCCGGCAAAAAGTGGGTGCTGAGTTGGTGAGGCTTTGCCCCTGCTCTGGACCTTGTCAGGAGTAAGAGAGAAGACTATAAGAATAGTAGAAGGGGATTTGCCTGGATTGTGGAAACACAATGGCGCTGCATGGGAGTGTCAGTTTTTCTCTGTGACTGATGGGAAGAAAATGAGACCAGAAAATGATGAAAAGGAAACACTCATGTTGCTTCCATTCCCTGTATTGGATTCTTGGAAAGAGGACTGTAGTTTATGCTTTAGTGTTTGGAGCTCTTATTTAATATTTAAACTCCAGAGGCACAGGGCCAAACTCCATCCACATTAACTCACAGAGCTGGCAGAGCAAGAATCCAAAGGACTCTTTCATGGGGGAAATCTCTTCATGTGGATTGTCTTTCACTCCTGTTTTGTTGGCAACTTCATCTACCATTATATTGCAAATCGCTCAGCCTTACTGAGCAACCTTACACAGGTGAATGTCTGAGCAGAAGAAATTTGTTGTTGACAAAAGTCATCATCCTCATCCTGGGAACAGCACTCTCAAACTTCACGTGGTAAATGATGGGCATGATGCTAATAGCTGTGTCTCAGGCCTTGACTGTCACAACAGACACGCCACAAATATCCCAGCTCAGGGTATTGTAGCAGTCAAAAAGCACACAAAATACCAGGAAAACAGAGAGCAACAGAGAAAATTTTTCTTTCCACAATATGAATCCAAGGTTTAGCCATGTGTTGAGATTGTTTTTCAACTCAAGTTCTTTTGTCCCATAGGAGCGCTGGAGCAATATCATCAAAGACATTCAATAGCTTCCTCATGAGAAATACTTGACTATCCTGGGACTTTTTACTCTGGAAAAGAGCCAGTGAAAGGGAAATATGTAACTGTCTATGTGAAATGACACAGAGAATGAGAAAGGGAAAGGTGCTTGCTGTCTCTACTGCAGCAAAAGTGAGAGGCATGCAATGGCACTAATAGCAGTCAGACTCAAAATGAGCAAGAGGCTTCATGTAACACACAGGGGAGTCCTGGCACTCCTTGCCAAAGGATGGTCATGCAGCTTCAAGGGGAAATTGGAAAGTGTTTGGAAAAGAAACCTACTGAGGCTTCAAAAATATGCAGAAATGTCATTTGTCTTGGGTCAGGAAGTCACTGACCTTAAAATTTGAGGAGTAGAATAGAGGGGGAGGAATCACATATATTTTTATTCCTGTATTTGTTCTTCCCCAGGCTTCTACTTTTGGTCAATGTTTGAGCACAGATACTGTGCTAGGTTGAATTTTGCCCTGACCTAGTTAAGTCTGCTCTTATATTCTTAACCTTTCTTACAGATGCCAAATTACTAAAATCCCATAATACTTTTAGCAGCACAATCTGCAATTTTAAGTGAAGAGCTGCTGCCTGCCTGGCTGTGGGATTCTGCACATCAGGCATGGCTACTCCTGAAGCAATAAAAGTGAAAGGAAGGCTAAGGCCAGGATACAAGATGAAAGAAGACTGAGTCCCATGACTGGGATGTCAACCTGACCTTCACACCTGGATATAGCCTGCCTGGCTTTTGAGATTTTTAATAGAGGGAAAAGCCTTCATTTGACGACTTGAGCTACCCATAGTCTTTCCTGCAACCAGGCCATCTCCTCACAGACATACATACAATGAGTTTTAACAGTGACTC
Organism: Fringilla coelebs; assembly: GCF_963513975.1. Taxonomy (NCBI): domain Eukaryota; kingdom Metazoa; phylum Chordata; class Aves; order Passeriformes; family Fringillidae; genus Fringilla; species Fringilla coelebs. The sequence continues at coordinate 86,033,540 of NC_140030.1, forward strand.
AAATATAAACAAATAGACATCTTAAATGGTGATGTAAAATTATAAACAAATTTCTGTGCATGAGAACTCTGAATAGAATCTGTGCTCATGTAGCCTCTGAGAGAATCTGCCACAACCAAGGAGGCTCTCATAGATTCATAGAATTATAGAATGGTTTGGGTTGGAAAGGACCCTAAAGATTACCTAGTTCCAACCCCCCTTGCCAAGGGCAGGGACACCTTCCACTACAGCAGGCTGCTCAAAGCCCTTTCCAGCCTGGCTTGAACATTGCCTGTTGTGAGGCATCCACAAGATCTCTGGGTAATCTGTTCCTGAGTATCACCATTCTCACAGTAAAAAATTTCTTACTTATATATAATCTAAACCTGCCCTCAGCAGTCTAAAGCCTCTACCCCTTGTCCTCCTTCTGTGGATCTCTTGTAGCCCCCTTTAGGTATTGGAAGGTGCTAAAAGGTTACCCCAGGGCCTTCTCTTTTCCAGGCTGAACAATCCCAGCTCTCTGCCTGTCTTCATAGCAGAGGGGCTCCTTCTGGGCCCCCCTCTGGACTCACTTCAGCTGGTCCACAGAGTCACAGAATGGGTAAGGCTGGAAAGCCTCACCACAGTGAGCCACTGGTCCAAGCTACCTGCTCAGTCAGGGTCATCCTAGAGCACATGGCACAGGATTGTGTCCAAACAGCTTTTTATTATCTCCAGTGTGGTAGACTCCACAACCTCTCTGGATATTCTGTTCTTCCCATCCTCATGTTGTGAGCCCCAAAGTCAGACACAATAGTCCATTTGGCGTGTCACAAGACTGCAGCAGAGGGACAGAATCACCTCACTCACCCTGCTGGTCACACTGCTTTTGATGTAACCCAGGATACAATTGGCTTTCTGGGCTAGGAGTGTGCACTGCCAGGTCACGTTGAGCCTCTTATCCACCAGCAACCCCAAGTCTTTCCCTTCAGGGCAGCTCTGAACACATTTTCCACCAGCATGTCATTGTTCATGAGATCGCCCCAACCCGTGTGCAAGACTTTGCACTTGGTCTGGTTGAATTTCCTGAGGTTTGCACAGACCCACCTCCCAAGCCTGTCAGGGTCCATTCTCAGATCTGTGTATGAGTGTAAGCTCACTCAGGGTTGTTTCCAGGTGGTCCTGTACATAAGCACTAGGTTGATTACCTGTGCTGCTCCTTTCATTGTGTGCAAGGAAGGAGGGATGAACTCACCTCTCTCAAAATAGCTTTATCCATTCTCTGGAGCTTTTGACATTCCTCACAGCCAGCTAAAGTGGACTGTGGGAAGCAGCTATGCTGCTGAGCCTTTTTACCATATTAAAGGACTAAGAGATTCATCATTAGGCATGTCCTGTCATTTTCACATTGTGAATTTTGAGATAAAGCATTGGTATGCAAGACTAAGGACTCTGAGACTTTGTCTTCCCCTGGGCATTAATTCTCCACACACTTTCTAAAGATTGTTGTATCAGGCAGTGGGATCTGACCCTAGTCATGGCTAAATGCCTGCTCATGCTGAGCAGAGACAAAAGCAAAAAAAGTGAGCTTTTCCAGAGCTTGCTCCTTCTTCACCCAAATCCCAGGGCACTGTAGCTATTATTTCTAAGTGGTCAAATTTTAATCTTGCTTTCCATAGCTCTCAATTGAAAATATATTTGAAAACTGCATTATGACTACCTTAATTCAGCCCTGCAATTTGGCTTTTGCTATTTTGTTTTACTCCTCAAATAATGCTTTTAACTAATTTCTGTTTATTTATGGATCTCTAACAACACTGCTTCCTGTAGGATTATTTACTTTTATTTATTCATTTATTCATTTATTTAAGGCATAACCAGGAAAATGATCTAGTTATGGATAAATGCAGATTTTTTTTCTTTCAGGTCCCCCATATCTCAGCCTGTGATTTCTTGTCAGCAATCTCAAATTTTACTGGATGGATGCTGACTTGAGAGAAATCTGAAAGCACTGGGGGTAGTAGGTTTGGGGACTCAGTGAGTAGCAATGCTCCCATTGAATTATCACCAACCACTGTTTCCAGGGAGTGTTGAAAGCGTCATGCTGCTAAAGGTACTTAAGAGTCAGTCCCTTTTTTCTTTTTTTTTTTAGCAAGTGGAGCTGGTTTATTTTCACTATGTATATAGGAAAGGATATGTGCACAGGTGCTGAGCAGAATGAACTTATTGGGATGTTCTCAATAAGTACTAACGCAGTAGCAGTCATAAGTGCTTATAGAATTTGATCATATTCTTAAACAATATGAAGAACAATGAATCACTGCAACACTGTGAAAGGTCAGAATTAATCTTGCACCCCTTATCTTCACCCAGTTTGTATGTGAGTTCAACACAATATCATATTTCCCCACCTTCAGCTGAAATTGCCACAGAAAACTCTAACCAGGTGGTCTGGAAAAATGTTCAGAGATGATCCACTAATACACATCTGGAAAACTGGTAGAAAAAAAATGAGGGATGTTCAAGTCCTGTGCTGTCCCCATTATTGTTAGTGTGATAAAGTGGGTCCACCAACCCTGTATGGTTTGCCAGCAACCCAGGGAGCACTCCTTGGGTGTTGGGAAGTCTAACATTTATATGGGCTCACAGTGCTTCCAGCAAGATATACCAGCTAGGTGTTAGCTAGGGCTGCAGTCAGGTCCAGAGCATACTCTGATGGGTGTGGAGGGGTCTTCAGCTGAGGAAGAGGGATCCCAACTCACTTGTGTTGTGATTGATTTGCCCCTCAGTGGGACGAAATCCAATCTGTGAGCTCCTCTTGAGAGGGACAAACAGAAAGCCTCTAGGCAGAGAGAGTGTAAGCATCTTGCTGGATCCTGATTTTGTCTCTGTGTAGGACCTCAGTTGATCTAGGACTCTCAGCAGGTTGAAGGAGTCACCTCTGTTAATAGCTGGTCATCTCAGTTCTGTTGCTTCTCCGAGCTTGCTCATAAGGATTTCACCTAAAGGGATGCTTCTTCTGCACAGTGGGCAGCCCTGCTGCTCCGAGATGAAGAAGTCCCTCAGCCATCTCCTTGCTGGACTTGCAAGACTCATTCAGTGCTTTCCCACTTGTCCACTTTCCTGTGTTCTCTATTGCTCATATTTGTCTTGTCTTGATGTACTCTTACTGACAACAGGCTGCTTTGGGAAAACTGTCCAGTTTTGTGGGGAGAACAGAAACCTGGAATAGAATGGCACAGGTACTAGTCCAGCTCTGGCAAGACCTTGTTCCTGCATGAATCATTAGACGTCATTGTGCTGTTTTGTCTTTCCAAGTGTTAAGAGACAATGACAAATTCCTGACATAACTATTAGAGCTATTGTGAGGCTTATTACACCAAATATTTTTAAAGTGCTCTGAAATTGGGAACTGGAAAAAAAATTTCTTAAAGAGTCAATTAGTGACACCAATTTTGCTGTTTATTATTAGTATTAGTTACTAATTAACACTTGCATAAATTCATTGAGATATGTCAACATCATTTACCAGCATTGAAGAACATTAGGCATGTAATGCAGGGAGGTATCATTAACAGTAAAAAATGTTCTTTGCAACCAATGACTATATTATCCATGGAGTCAAGCTACTGTTTACCCCAAAAAGGGTCTTACTCTATGTGTATGAGACCATCACAAGGAATTACCAGATTCTGTATAAAGGTTAACAGCAGGCCCAACTAAGAATCTTTAGTGTAAGGGGATTAAAATATTCACACAAATTTATTGTCACAGCACATAGCATGATTTGGGATCACTATTAACTCCCATCAGTCTGTATTTTTTTGGTTTTGGTTTTTTTTCATAAATTTATATGGTAATGATACTGGCGATACATCTTTAACATAAATACTTATGGGTAAAGAGCTGAGGTTAATGATATCAATATTTTATTCAATCTGTTATACCCAATTCTTTATTCATGGAATGGAGAGAGGAAAAAAATCATGCAGAGGGAAAAATATTATAAATCTGATATTTTATGAGGATTTCAATTTAGCCTTCCCCTCAAAAGTAACTTTAAGGTTTATATTTTTCTTATTTTTACTTAAATGTGTTTATAAATGCTTGAGGTTTGAACAAATATTTCATTTGGTGCCAATAAACTTTTCAAAATTATATAGTAGAATTGATAGTAGGTCAGGCTGCAGGTTGCACAGCTTTATAATAAAAAAGATTATATTTTAGGTTGTGGAGATTGCAAAGCTTTTCCTATTACAACTGCAGAATGGTGCATTTGTAATTTTCTGAAGAATTGTACTGATGAAAAGTTTGTTTCCAGCAAGACCCATCCTGCCCTCTCAGAAGCCTCCACAGGAGCCTCCATTAAACACAGAAGAGACAGTTTGAAACCATACTCTATCTTTTTTCCTTTTTTTTCCACACAGAGAGGATGTTAGATGCCTGTAAAAATGTGCCATTGAGCACCACTTAGTAAGGAGCAGTATTTTCCTATTATTGCTAAGCTAGATGGTTAGAGAGCCTCCTGCTACTGTCAGGGCCAGAACTGAGCATCCATTGACAGAAAACTGGTCCTTCAAAGGGAACTCTCTGTGCACAGCTCAAGCATAAGATTTGCAAATCATTCAAATACTTGGTTAAACCTCATCTCTGACACTGTAAAAAATCCAAATACTTTGAAGTGATGGACGAAAGAGGGGTGAATTTCACCCAGAGGGAATGAGGAAATCAGGATCAGCAGAAGTCCTGTACAATGACAATACCAAAGTGATCTTACCCTTTCCCAGTGCATTCCTGGGCACACCTATCCTTGCTCCCAGCTTTATATGGTATTAGCTCTTTCAAAATATAGAGATGGAACAAACTCTTGGTTTTTCTTACTGGTTACATAAGTGTCCTTGGGGGTTTAGATCATCATGATTAATATATTGATTACCATTTTTAATCTTTCATGAAAAACAGTTACGAATCCCTTTGCTATCCTTGTTAAATGAGACATGCACAAGCATCCCTTAGAAGGAGGTTTTCCTTTAATTGATTTTTCTTATTAAATGCTGGATAGTCTGGGGAATAACCCCACTAAAACAAATATACTTTAAAGATTGTATCTCCCTTAATTTGTACAATGACAGGAAGGGAGAATCTTCCTCCCAGTCCTGCACAACAGAGGCAGGTTGAATCTAGTAACCTTAGCTTGTCATAGCTTTGAAGACAAAGGATGCTTTTCACAGGGCAGCCTTCAACATCTGTGCAAGCATCAACAAAGAGTTCACCCCAATTATTGTCGCTACGATGATTATCAAGAAAGGATAATTAATATGACAGCTTTTCAAAGTGCTGCCCAATTTCCATAGGTGATATGAGCACAGATAGTAGCAGCATCTGTGGATAAATGGTCTCTGTTCAACACTAAGCATTAAGGGAGTAGGTGCATTTTTGCTCCTTGCTGAAGTTACAAAGCAGAGTGGTGATTTTGTTTTATATCACAATGCAGCAAACAAATTTGTCATTTGTGTCTGGATACAAAAAAAAAGAAGGGCAGAGCCCTGTCTGGTGCAAACAGGGCTTCTTGTTTCCAGAGAAGACACACTAATCTAATCTAATCCCTGGTCAACTGTCCAGCATAGAGAAGCTGCATTTCATTAGTTAATGAAAGGAGGGTCTTAGCTCCTGAGTTTATTAGGCTGGTTTGGTTGTCTTATGATTTTGGTTTGGTTTTTATTTTCTACAGGTTTCCATTAGTGATATTCTGTCATTGTAAGGCTGAACTCAGTTTCTGGAAATTCTGCCTCTCAGGCGCAATCAGCTCCAAGGTCTCAGTCTAACCTGCGGCTGTTTCAGACTGCAGACCAAAGTCATGTCTCAGCAGGGATTTTTGATGATTATGGATTCCAATAGCAAACAACTGGCTTGAACTCTTTGACTTTATTTAAATGCATTTTGGTAAAATATCTAAACATAAAGTGTCTCGGTGGACAGGGTGAGTACAAGAATAATGTTAGACAAGTGAAAAAAAAAAAGGAGTTGCTTTTCCTCTTGCAAATTATTTTTCAAAACCAGCAACAAATTAAAAGGAGTTATTATTTCTTCTTTCATATTTGTTTTTCAAAGGTGCTTTTTCTCCTTTTAAATTATAAATTTTAACTCTCTGACTTTCTGTCATAGAGATGTTTGCCATTCCTTTGGTAGAGAAGTTCAGATCAATGAATTGGACCTTGTCAGCAGCCTCTGGCAGGCTCGTGCTCCATCATAGAGCAGATTCAGCCATGAACTAAATGAATGGATTGGGAGAAGCTGGGGTGACCTACCCAGATTTGTAGCAGTGAAAAAATAAAGGAAAAAATACAGCCTACAACCCATATTGTGAAATAGAACACAAAGTCGTCAGAGAGGGCTGGTTTCAGTACTGCCCTTAAACCTTTTCCCACCATCACCACCTCTGCCACAGTTGGAGGGTTCTTTACCTCAGGGAAGGAATTTTTTCTCACTCTAATAATGGCAATGGAAAGAGAAAAATGACAAGAATAACAAATGAATGCAAAAAAATTTGAAGGCCAAACCAAGTTATGGAAAAACAGCGTTGTTTCAATCACATAACTGTATAGGCTTTCACAAAATATCAGCCTTCTTCAATCAGTAGAAACTCCAGAAGGAAATGTTTGGAATGATTCCCTCATGTGTGTATGTGTGGGTGTGATGGGAAAAAAAAGGAGGAAAAATAATCCAATAAAACATTTATTTTTCAGGAATGCTTATTTCCCTCTTCTTTAAAAAAGAGTTCCAATCTCTGTCGGCTCTGATGGAAAACAGGTGTCAGCAGAGCTGTGTTCCTCATCCAGCAGCCACCACTGGCCCCCCACAAGCACCTGCAGCACCCTTCACCCCACAGCAGCACCATCCCTCTCACCTTCCTTCAAAGGGCTCAGAGGCAGGCACACACTAGATTCCAGGCTCCATCTTGCAACAAAGAAGCACAGTGTTATGGATAGAAATCAAGTCTTTTTCTGAAATAAACTAGTTCATTCCTACTGTTGGTTCTTAGGAGGTTCAAAACAATTTCAGGGTGACATAAGTCACTTCCTCAACTCCATTTCTTCTCTTGGCGTGACTGCCTAACTTTCCTGCGCTCTGCATCTCAATTTTATCCCCAAATTTACCCCCATCTCAATTTATCCCCAAAAAGTTTCTGATGTGCTGTCAGCTAGTTCTCAGTTTCACCTAAGGAACCCAGATTTTTTTTTTTTATTTTTGTTTAATGAGACAGGATACGGCTTATAACAAACAACAAAATTCACTTTTTCACTTTTTTTTTTTTTTCCTGTAGCTTCTTTTTCTCTAAATGAATTCACTGGCAGTGCAATGAGCCACCATGCCTCCCCAGCAGGGAAAGTGTCCTCTGCAGCTGCTTACCCCTCAAAACCTTTGCCACCACAAAACATAGCTGCTGTGACTGCACAGGGGCCTGGGAGCTAACTAAGAAAAAAATTCTGACAATGACAAACTTCTGTCCTTTTTGTCAATTCACTTCCCTTGTTTTTCTATTGTTCTCTGTTTTGTTTGCAATAAATATCAAAGTCATTTTGATATAAAACTGTGTGTGTATCTAGCTACTTGTGGATTTCATAGAGATGCTTGTGGCTCTATTACCTAAATGGCTTTGAGAACCTCATCCTATGGACCAGTAGGATATCAAAAACTTGACATCCCTGTGAGAAACATTCAAATAATTTTAGATTTCCCCCCAAAACGGCAGTGAGTGGGAGTGAGGAGTGCCTAAAAACAACAAGCTGGTTTTTAAATTAATGAAATTCTATCATTGCAAATGACAGATCTTCTGCCCACAGTATTTGATGGCCTATGGCTTTTTCTCCTAAATAAAGTCCCATACAAAGTCCTTTTTCTCCTAAATTAAAAAGAAAAAAATCCCAAACACAGATTCTGACTGGGTGGAGGATGGACTGTGAGCAGCCCTGGGGAGAAGGACCTGGGGCTGTTGGTTGTTGGGAAGCTCAACATGACTTGGCCATGCACACTTGCAGCCCAGACAGCCTACAAGTATCCTAGACTGAATCCAAAGAAGTGGGACAACAGGTGGAGGAGGTGATTCTCCCCCTCTTCTCTGCTCCTGTACCTCACTCTGGGGCCCCCACCATAAGAAGGACATGGACATGTTAGAGTGAGTGCAGAGGAGGACCATGACGACACACAAAGCCCTGGAGCACCTCTCCTGTGAAGAGAAGCTGAGAAAGTTGTGATTTCTCAACGTGGAGGAAATGTTTTTAGAAAGACCTTATGGCACCTTCCAGTACCTGAAGGGAGCTACAAGTGAGCTGGAGAGGGACTTTTTACAAAGGCATGTGGTGATAGAACAAGGGAGAATGGCTTTTAACTGAAATAGAGTAGATTTGGATTACACAGAAAGAAGAAATTCTTCAGTGCGACAGTGGTGAGGTCCTAGATCAGGTAACCCAGAGGAGTTGTGGATGGCCCATCCCTGGAAGTATTCAAGACCAAGCTGGAGGGGGCTTTAAGCAATCTGGTCTAGTGGAAGTTGTCCTTGCCTGTGTCACAGGGTTGGAACTAGATAATCTTTAGGGTCCCTTTCCACGCAAACCATTCAATGATTACAAGAGACGAATGTTCTTCAAGTGAGAAAAAGGACAGTAAAGATATATTCATTGTACAGAGGCTGGCACAGGACACAGAAATCAGATTCCTTCACCAGGTATCACTTCAGGTAGTACTGGTGCAATAGCTAAAGCTGCAGGAAAGCAAGGGAATTATGCACAGTTCAGACTCCAGATCTTACTATTCTGTGTGCCAAGGGTCATCATCTGCATGATGGTCCTCATCACACAGACAGGGATAACTAAGAGCTGTTAGTTAAGACTGGAATAAAGGGGGATCTTGTAGAAGAAATCCCTTACCTCTATCTATCTTGCCCTTACTAAGGCTAACAATAAGTTACAACCATTAATTATTAATATCTTAATCACTGACGCAGTGCCATGATGCCCATGCTTTGCAATTACCTCATCCATCTTCCCCTTTGGAATGTCTCTTGCTCAAAAAATCTTCATGCCCTTCTAAGGACCAACACAACCAGTGACAGAGATGAAAAGGGGGAATGACTCTGTCCTTGGCTGTCTGGGTCTAGTGTTTTGGGTCAAAGGTTTCCCAGATATTGGAGACATGATCAAAATGACAAAACACCCAGGAAATGTTATAGCTGACATTCCACATCCTGCCTGCTGCCACACAAAGGCACACTGTCATTAGAGATATGAACTCGGGAGCAAAAGCAGGGGCAAGGCATTTAGAATCTCCTGGCTTCTGTCAGTTTGCATCAAATCTTTTGTTTCACTGACAATATTTAAATGAAATGTAAATTTATCTATTTTTGCACTGAATTTCTTGCTGGTTCTTAAAGCAAATTCAAATCATTCATGGAAGGTTATGAAACATGCAATGTTTTCCCTGGAGATAGCCTATTCTCTCTAGGAATGTCTTGTTTTTGTTCCTGCAAATGCATATTTTAGGTCCACTTGTACGTGTATTTATGCATTTTTTAAAAGCATTCTTTTTGGTCTATTAAACACATTTTCTGGGTCAGGCTGAATCTCTGTAGCCCCACTCTGCAGCAATCAGGTTGGATCTCAAGTAACATTTCACTCCTGTATCTGTGTTTCCTAGCAATCTGTGGTATCAAACATTCAGCTTTGAGATGTCACAGCAGGATTGAGTCAACATTTGTTTAAAGCCACTGGAAGCAGTTCTGACAATTAGTAGAAACAGCAAAAGAAATTCCAACAGGCACATACTTCCAGCAAGCAGGAAGCATACAGTAAATTTGTCATGCAAGCCTGGTGAACTTTAAATCATTTCCCACTGTGAAAGCTCTGTCTTCTTTAGTTAAATTAGAGAGAATCAGCTTGACACTTTGATTAATATGAACATGAAGGGGCTTTAAAATAATTAGCAACTCTGCACCTCACTCCACCTCTTGCATTTGAGGTCCTAGGAGAACTTCAGGAACAGTCACTCATGTCTGCCAGTGATGCTGCTACCAGCTCATTCTCATTTCGGAGGTAGGATTGTTGAGGCACAATGATGTGCTGTGACCTTGGTTGTAGGAGCCTAGGAGAGATTCTCAGGGACCCAGGGATATATTACTAATTGGTTATTGCTCTTCAGACTCATTTCAAATGAATCCTTTTTTTTTTTTTTTTCCCCAATATAGTTTTTAAATAAGACTATTTACTTTAGGGACCAGAACATTTTTCCTTCTATCATTATTTGTCCAGATGATGTCAGAGAACTGCACCTTTCACCCATTTCCCTTAGTCTGTTGAATGACAATAAGTGATTTGGCTTTCCTTAAAAATTGCCTGTTGTTATCTCTGAAAAATTAGAGTTCGTCATACCATCAGGATTCCATTTTGCTTTTCATCTTCATAAAGGCATGCTAGAATTTATTTAAAATTACTGTTTCAGCATTCCTTTGTAATGGCAAGGGGCTCATATATTGTTGCCCTCACAAACAGAGCTGGGGAGGGGAATGATGATATTGCACTGCCAAAATTCTCCTTTCTGCAGCACTTTACAAGGCTCTGGTGCCTTTGTACTTTCTTCAATGATGCCTTCATAGCATGGGATGCAGATGTTGTACTTACATAATACCTGAGCAAGAGCTTTAGCTGCCCCTCAGAAAGGAAGGGGCAGAGGAAAAGACAGAGGAGGGGCAGAGCTGAAGGATTGCAGCTCTTTCTGTGAGGAAAGCAAACCTGATTTTGTCCCTCCATGCTGCACTGAGGGCATAACTCTTGCTATCCTCACGTAGCTTCCAGCCCAGCACACAGCAGACACTCCTTCCCTCTGTCTGCTGTGGAACCACTTCCAGGCAGGTGTAAGAAAGACAGAGGGGTCCACAGCAGAGGCAGCAGCACCTCTGCACAGCCAGCTGCTGACCCTGATGAACAAGAGGGCAAGTGCAGTGCCTCTTGGAAAGCCAGACCTCCAAGGGATTTGGGGAGGCTGGGAAGGCACAGATGATGGCCTTAACTGCTCTGATGTCTGGCTCAAAGTTGGGTTTTTTGCTTTGTATTGTACCCTAGGACCACTGAAGTCCCTGCTGACAGCCATTTCCTCCTCTGTGCCTGACAAGGAAGGCATGCTGCTCTATTGTGGCTTGGCTTTCATTTGTTCTTGGGTTTTTTGCTCTCCAAATCAAAAGTAAAAGCCTGTCTGATTCTTAAATAATCATCTTATACTTTCCTTATTGAATATCTTACTACAGACAGAAGAAATTTTTCAGGAATTGCTTAAAAGCATCCTGGCAGTGAAATACAGCTTTGTTTTGCTTTGCATTCTTCAGACAAAGTGTTTGCAGTTTTGTGTGTTATAGTTACAGACATAAATATATATACAGACCATCCTGTAAAATTAAGATAGGGCTTTGAAGCCTCATACTACTCACAGGTATCAGAATCCCTCATGATAATATCTGAGGAAGAAAAAACATGTAGACAGAAAGAGGAAAAATACATGGTTACAGTATAGGTTAGCATCCTACATCTGCAAGTAATCCTACTGAATTCCAGCAGCATACTATTCAATAAGAGTGAGGGTAGGGAAATATGCCTTGAAAGAGTGGCAGAAGTGTGCAGCCACACAAGACACAGAGTGGTCTGGAGCTGATCAATGGGTAGAAGCTGTGAAACGGATCCCGAGAAAAGAAAAATTTTGTTGGATGGTCTGTCACAATAGGTGATTTTAATCTGAAGACTCTCTTGCTGTCCTTGTCAATAAGAGGTTGGTATCAGTGCTCAGAGCTTTCATTTTCAGATATATCTCCTGTCTGTTGTGCCAGGAAAAAGACAACCTGGTCACATAGTGACTAATTTGTAATAGTTTTCTGAAGATGTTATCTTTAACTTGTGGAAGGGCTTTGGTAGCCTTGGGATCTGCTCTGCCTCAGGAAGAGACACAGTGGTAAGCCAAGAGTGTAGCACATAGTTCACCAATATCTGTGTGAATCAGAAGGGAATAGGACTCAGGAGAGTACCCACCAAACCTGAAAGGTTGTATCTCCTGAGACAGATCCTCTGCCTTCTGCCTCTTTACAGTATCAGAAGGATGCTGCATCCTGACATACAGGTGCAGGGACAATGATGTTTGCACTCCTTGCTCCAGCTCACCACTTCATCAGACTGAACCAGCCCATTGTAAACCTGCCCAAGATACCACCTGCTCCCATCTCCTCCTGCCTTGCTGGTGGACTCAGGAAAAATATTTTATGAGGTTTCCTCCTTCCCATTGTCTGTAGGATAATGTGAATAAATCTGGCGTGCACATGGAGCTCAGCAGGGCTGCACGTAGGGATGCTCACAGGAAGGTGGTGTGGGAGACACCAATGCAGTGTTGTCCTGCAGTATCCAATGTGCACCCATTTTATTATTCCTCTTTAAGATGAAGAAATGTACTCTCCCTGATTTTCCATCCATTCAACTCAGCAGCATGTGCGCAAGAAATAAATCCAGAAATTCCCTGCTCTTGTGCAGGCTTGAGTCATATTGCTCACGCTTGTCCAGCCATCCCTCAGGAGGAGGGTTTGTTGTATGGGAATGACAGCTGCCAGGTTGCCAGTGTCCCTGGATTTACATGTTCAATGATGATCTACCTTCACCAACAAGGTGGCTGACACCCTAGCCCGAGAGGTCCCAGAACCAGGGACAGACTCCAAAGCTCTGTGGCTTCTCTCAGGACAGTGCTGCTGGGGCTGTGGTATTCACTTCAGCATCTGTGTACCTCTCAGGATCACTGTAAGCAAGTGGTCATTGTGGCCAAGACTTCTGGCTTCATTTACCTTTCTCAATAAAGTACTTCAAATGCTACTGTACTCCCTGCAGTCATTTAATTCCTTCTAAGGCAAATAACCTTAGTGCTCATCTCCCCTCACTGCTGAATAGCGCCCAGAGCTGTTACAAGCGCCTGAAAGGCATTTCTCCATCTGAGTAATTCAATACAGATCTTGTTTGTGTGGGTGTCTAGATGGCTCACAGAAAGGGAGAAGGGAGTCAGTCCTGTGTTTGCCATCTGTAGGACATTTCATGCTTTTTCAAAACCTGTGTCTATAGATTTCTTCTGAAATCACTGCTATGGGCCAAAATGAGAGGGTGCTGCTGGTTTGCTCAGGGAGCAAGAGTACAAATGCTGATCTGTTGCTTATCTCACTTGCTGTCTGGACTTCAAACCTATATGAAAAGAAGTGAGGAGCTGTTTATAGTGGGGCTGAGAGCCATGCTGACACAAGCTGTGGTCAGAGCTGACCCTCCCAGGTGGCAGCTTCGAGCACTGTCTGCGAACCGTGGACGCCAAATGTTTTTTTCTCACTCCCATGTTTTTTCCTAGAGTCATGCTCAGGTTCACCAGAGAAAGTCATTGCAGGGTTAGCTGATCTGCATCCTCCTTTTCAGGTCTGCAAAGTAGGTGTCCATCTGCAAAGCCTTTCATTTATCAGTTTACGTATCAAGCTCAACTGCCAGTCCATGCATAAAGCTTGCTGACTTGTTTTCAGAGCAGTACATTGTCCAGATTCACTGCCTGGAAATCCCTGATAGACTTTTCATTTCTTTATGTCTTTCAGTCCTGTTCTTTGCCAGTCATTTTTTTCATTTTCTTCTGCCTGGATCCTGTGATTCTGCAATTAATTGAGGCTACTTTTCCCTCCAATTATATTGGTTACTTTAGTAGCTTTTATCTGAGAAATCTGTGATTTATTTTTATAAATGTCCTTTCTGATTTTCTTATTTCCCCAAAACATAGGCAGCCTTCTAGTGGAAGGTCAAATATGATGACAATGTTCAGTGGCACAAAAGGTATAAAATTACTGAAAGGAAAAAAGAAAATAAAATGGAACCTTTCCAAAAGAAATGCATGTCTCTTAAAACACACTATACCACTGCTGTACACTAACTAGACAAGAAAGAAGAGGGAGCCTTAGACCTTCCTTCAAATGAAAATAACTCCTTTTTGGTAGCAAAATTACATTTTCTCCTAATCGTATGGTTTTGTTTTAAGCTAAAATAGAAGCAACAGTAAACATCTATCAAAACCAGCTTAATTAAAATGTTAAATACCCTTCCATAGAGAAATCTTCTTTCCCAGCACTAAAACCTCACTACAGAGTTAATTATTAAAAGTAATGTATTTGCTTCTCTATGTCTGTATATAAGAGATTAACATATTAATGGGAATGTAATTATGTTATAAAACTCCTTTTTTATTTGCACTGGGTCTCAAGATGCAATGTTTCAATGCCATCTGATATTTGTCTTCCTTTATAACCTCAAGTGTGCAGGGCACGTCCTTTAATGATGATGATTATCATGGTAAAATAGGAGTTTTTAATGTCACAAAGAGAAAATTTTCCTCTTCCTGCATTTTCTCTAAAGGTATTGCATTCATCTTTTTGAACACTTAGTGTGTGTTTTCTTGTGATCCTTGCTCCATAAACATTTGTTTGCTGGCAAACCATCTGAATAAGAGAATCTGAAGCTTTTCTTTTCTCATTGTAGGTGGAAGGCTTATTCCTCTCTTCACCAGAGGTCGTGCTATGAGTTTTGTGGTCTCAGTTCACACTACCCAAAACATTTGTCCGCAGCACTGAAGCCAACGCACGCAGCACATGCCTTAGCTCTCGTGTCACAGCCACAAAAGAACCTGGCTCCTGTTGACAGAATGACTTGGTGCTTAATCATGATAATATCCCTGCAGCACAGTGAGGCTGGGTGTGCAGCTTTCCCTGCTGCTGCATCCCTCCCATGGCAGTCAGGAGAGTCCTTGGGCTGCCCCCTCTGACCAGCGCAGCCATGCAGCCCAGATGGCACCAAGACATTCAGACTGTGCTGACACTGTGGTTCTGCTCTGTGGTCCTGTGCAGAAACCAGGGGTCACTGACCTGCAAAACAGTGGTTTTACCTCACCTCTGTGCAGGACCTGCTGCTGGGTGCTGCTTGCCTGATGCAATGAACTGCTGGCTTGCCTTGAGGCAAGAAGTCAATGCAGAGAGGTGTTTTTAACATGTGCAGAAGTACTTGGCCTCAGCTGCTCCTGGTTCTGGGCTCAGCTGGACCAGGAAATTGGACTGTCTCTGTTTCCATTGGAGGCAGTGGCCACATTTTCACATGTTGTGTAGGATCTCAGGGAATGTAGTGGAAGCCCCTGACCAGTCACTATGCCTGGCCTTTGGAAATGACAGCAAGAGAGCTGCTCATTTCATAGCCCACTGCTCCAGCTATCCCAACCTGCAATTCTGCAGTACTGACCACTTCCACAAGTTGTCCATGTCTCTGGATGGTCTTTGGTGGGAAGAGTCTTAATAGCCATACTTCCCAAACCATCTTGCCCATGTTTCATTGGATCCCTGGTGTCTGGGGGAAGAGAATAGAACACTGTTACTGAAAAAAAATTTGACAGTTAAAATGACAGTAAATTTATCCATTAAAAATATCTTAATATCAGCTATCAATTGTTGAGCTATGTAACAGCATCTCCACTCAGAAAAAAGGCAGACATGAAATTTCAAAAATAATTATTAGGCTTTGGTGGTAATGTAAGAAGACAGGGACTCTCTAACATTTGTCTGAATATTTGGGGGAGAGGTTCCTCTTCACTCTTAAAGAAATTCTAGGTCTAGTCTCTTCTAGCAAAGTCCTTTCTCTTTCCCTTCATGTCCTAAACCTTCCTTTCTCTCTAGGCCTTCCACTTTTTTCTCTAGATCTGCAGCAATATGTTCTGCCATAAAGGTCTTGTCTCAGTTGTAGATCCTGCTTTTCTTGCCAGGCAAACCCATTAGGGTGTGCTATTCCTGCTAAGACAGAAGGATTGAAAAAGAACAGTATATTCTTCTTTAGTGCAAGTATGAAATGGACTTTGTTCTGTGAAGGTGGATTTTCTTTTTTCTTAGAATAAGAAAATTTTTACAACCTAAGTGCTTCAGATAGGGAGGGTCAAATCCATTGGAGCAAAACGTAGGAAGCCATCACATCTATGTGCAACATTTCTCTCTTTCACCCATCTCACTTGTCCTTCCAGTCTGGGTTTGATCTACTCATCCCATTCATTCTGAAATTATTGCTCTGCAATCATTCAACACTTTCCAGAATATCAGTAGTTATTTTCCTCCATGACCTTGCATTACTTCTGCATGCCTTCCTCTTCCCATTATCAGAAGGAGCTCTCTCTCATCCGTTTAAAATCCTTTCCTATGAAACATTTTTTTGTTTTTCTCTGCTGGGAATCCCAAGGCAGTCCATTCACCTCCCTCCAGATGAATTGATCTCCAAGTGAAGAAAGAACACCTTGGATAGACTCAGCTGCAGGAGGAGCCCAGGAGCTATTTGCATGACTGGCAGGGGCAATACTGGATCAGAAGTGGGTGGTGCAGGTAAGGCTACAGCCCCTGGCACAGCAAACCTGAGCTTTCTGGGCAAACACACATTTTAAACACAGATCTCCATAAGTTGTGGGAAATCCTCTCAAGGTGTATAAAACTGGTTTTTCACAGATTGAGAGCAGGAGATTAAATACCTAGAAGAAGAGGATCAGAGGGATGAACAAGTGCATAACACATTGGGGCACCACAGGGAACAAGCCGTGGATTTGGGCAAAAGGCAAGCAGGAGGAAATCACAAGAAACATATGCACCCTCTCAGTCAAAATTTCATCTTAGCCAATAGGAAAAACAGCTCCTCTTATTCAAGACAGCCTTGGAGCCAGTCCAAGCCCTCTGAAATGTGAGTTTAGCAGGGCAAAGAAAAGATGGAAAATAGAAAATAGACTAGTGTGAAGGGACTGAAATGAAACAGGATGTGCAGTGCAAATGATTCCTTCTGGCCTTCCCCTATCCCACAGCAGAGAGAAGCCTTGGAGGCAAGGACTGTTTCCACTTTCTCATAGTACAGATCTTTTCTTGTAATTTTATCTTCGAGGAAAATTGTTTCTCAAATAGCTGAGTACCTTCATATCTCATTTTCCCCCCTCAGAAGTAGGAGCACAGAGGCATTGCCCCAGAACACTGACGGACAAAGACTGCAGCAGCACTCAGCCTTCCCCAGACAACCATTGCTTCTCTTATTTGACTTTTTTTGAGCATGAAAATGAGCGGACACATCTCCCATCCTGGAGGAATCCTGAATCTGGCTTTCTCTTTAGGTTATTTTAGGCCTTGTTTGCCCAGTGTGAGGAATTATTGTTATTGAAATTATTGAAGGTATTATTACCTTGCTTTGGTGGAGGAGAAGTTCATGGTGGGACAGAGATGCTGGGTAAGAGGAAGCCCCTGTAGTTTGCTTCATTTTCAGCACTTCATTGCCCAGGCTCTTTGACATTAGAGGTGCCCAAAATAACCTCACTGGAGCCCAGTCTTTTCTTTTGGCTGACTTTGCCTGAGATTGGAATTCATGAAGTGTGGAGAGAGTACATCTAGAAGGTCCTAGGGAGGATGGAGACAGTCATGCAACTCCAAACTAAATTCAAATATCAGGTGGCTTTAGCATCATGCAAAAGAAGTCCATTAAACCTGTCAATCAGAAACATATATTAATTTTTAGGGATAGAGGGAGCCATTGGCAATTCAGAAGAATCCTTACATTCCAAAATGAACTCTCTTCAGGAGAAATGACTGCTCTAAGATTCCCCTTGGGAGAAATAGATTCTCATTTCTGTCTCCTAAAAACAGTCATATTAATAGAACTTGTCGTGGAATTGAGCATTCAAACTTCCCCACTCTTTATTCTACTTTATTAGTTTAATGGCTTTTTTTATTAAAAACATTTTTAACTGTGTGAATACACAGACTTCCCATAGTTGCATAAATTTTTACTGTGTATATTTTAAAAGCTTCTTATTTTTGGAGAAGGTGCTCAATTTATTTGTACTTTTGACTGTAACAATTGTGTGGTACAAATGCTTTTTTTTCTCTCATGGTGCCTCCTTTGAGCCTCTTGACACTTTGCAGCTTCTTTCCAGGCACCAAAGACGGGCTGGTCCTTGAAGCCATGCCAAAGGATAGCTGCCTCTTAGATCTGAAGGGTAGGCTCTCTGCAGAAAGATAATCAGGCTCCTACGAGATCCAGGGCTCACTGGGCATGTCTGCTGCCTCTGCCTTTGATGAGGAGTTTGTGTCAGAGGTGTCCTTGGGGGCCAGTCACAACTCCTATCAAGGTCCACTTTCCTTCTCTCTCCATCTTCAAAGGACAAATCACCCCCCTTTCAATGCCTTTCCACAAACTGTCCTGGGGATCAGAGGGGGTGGCACCTGGGAAGTTCCCCTTTTGCTCCAAAAGATTGGTTTCTCTTCCTGCTGGTGCTACAGTCAAAAACATCATTCTGCATGGGCAAATTTCCTCTGGCTGCAGCTGAAGCGATGACAAGAAATACTTGTGAGGCCCTACAGTGAACAATTAGTATTCCAAACATGAAATTAATTTATCCTGCAAATATAGGAACATTGTAATTTAGTTCACTTTTATTTTATTGTCAGATACAATTCATTTTCTACATGATTTTATGGTTGGATAGGATTCATTAGAAATTTTCCCCAAACTGCCTCTATTAAGTGAAAGAGTAGGGGCAAGATCCTTTCTGTTCTTTTCACTGCAAATGTTGTGCTGTCTTTTCTCCTGCAAATGAGCCTTAACTCTAATCTATCCACACACAATGCTTGGCTCTGTAGCCTTAGATTTTTTTCTTAAGTTTCATTTTAATTTTCACTGCTGAAGAAGATATTTCTCTAAAGATATTCAAATAAAGGTTAAAAAAAAAAACAAAAACCAAAAAACAAAAAGACTAGCCGAGGCTGCTCAACTACAGGGTGAATAGACAGTCTTTCTTCTTTTATGTCACATTTTCAAAACTTGCCTTCAAGTTAGTTTTATTCAATTCTGTGCATTGTCCCTGCCCAAATATGGGGCAATCATTGAACTGTAAATGAATGGAGGCTTCATCTATTTTGGAGGAGCTACATAAGCAAGAAAGTACCAATAGTCAGACACCCCTCAAAGACTCAGCATGATTCTGCTCAGCTAGATTTGCTCCATATGGGGACAGGCAGTAAGAGGGTATCACTCTTTTCTATGGGAAGGATAAAAACTGCTGTGGGAGATATATCCCAGCCCCTTGCTGAGGTGAGGTTTCTCAGCAATGTGTCTTTATCATCAATCCCTCTTCACCTACCATTCTCTGCCAGGACAAGGATCATCCCTTCAATTTGTATATTTGCTAATTCGCTTTCATGCACTGTTGTAATTTTTTTTCTTTGTTTGCTTGCCAGCTTTAACTGTCAAAAAATTCTTCTATTAATAATATATTTGTA
Source organism: Fringilla coelebs (assembly GCF_963513975.1). Lineage (NCBI taxonomy): Eukaryota > Metazoa > Chordata > Aves > Passeriformes > Fringillidae > Fringilla > Fringilla coelebs. The sequence continues at coordinate 86,052,873 of NC_140030.1, forward strand.
ATTTACTCTCCAATCTCTAGCCAGAAAATGGAGAAAAGAAAACATTCCACACACACAAAATGCTGTGCCCAACAAATAAATAAATAAATGAAAAATGACTGTGTCAACCGTTTCTGAAAGTCAATGTGCCTTAAAGGCATTTGAAATTCTTTATTGCTCCTCTGCCTGAGCCAGGCAGCCTGAAGTGCAGCCCTGCTTGGGGTCTGTGCTCAGACAGAGGGTTTGAGGGGCAGGAGCAGGCAGGAACCAGTCCAGCAGCGGGGACAGGGACTGTCACAGCAGGGACAGGGCTGGCTGTGGTGGGGCTGCCGCAGGGGTGTACACCCCTAGGGGTCTGCACTGGGCAGAGGAGGGGCTGAGCATCCCTGTTTAACATGGAAACATGACCCTGTGGTTAAAGCAAAATGAGCTTTGTGCTCCGTGATGCAAGTCCTCCATGCCTTTGAGAAAGTCATGCCAGCCTGCAACCATAAATATTTATAGATGTCCCAGATGTATTCAGGAGACTTAATGAATTGCAGCCAGGGGTGGGAGTGGTGGTGAAGGATGCTGCAATCTGCATACCTCTGGGTTGTCTGGTGGGATTTCCTGATGACAAAGTACTGCAGGAATGTGGTGTGACCACCTTGGCTCCCACTGCAACTGCCCAGCTCACTTCAAAGTCAGTGTCAGGTAGATGTCAAAATACCTTGAGGGATCTGAGCTTGGTCTGACTCCTTTTTGAGTCCCATGTGATGGTGATTTGATCTGTGTAAGTGTCACAGCAGCCCTGACCTCTCTGGTACAGTGAGCCTACAACAAGGCTAGTGACATAGAAACAGCCAGCACCAGCATCACCTGAGACTGGCAGGGAAGGTCTGTGAGCAGTCTACCATCCCTGGACCTAATATTTATGTTGGAGTGTATTTTTAGCATTTAAGGAGGAAAAGAATTTAGGTGTAGATGTCTGACCACAAAATGTTTAGTTCACATTTTGTGCATGTGTGTCCCTGGCAAGAAACTTGAGTAATGCAGAATGCAAGCTAAACTTCTTTCCTTCCTTCACTGACTCATCCAACTTCAGTGTCTTTCTCCAAAGTAAATGTTTGCTTATTCACAATCAAACATAGAGAAATAAGCTGTAGTTGGCAATGAGATGTTATTCTGCCTGACTTAGAGTCTTCCTCTTTCAGAAAAAGTGTAGGACTTCAGGTACAGGGCACTTGATAAGGAGCAAAGCAGAGGAGGATCATTTCATGTTTTTCAGGAGAAGGTGAAAAGGACAACATTATTGCTGAGGATCCAAATGAGACTTCATATTTTCCACAGGCAAACGCTGGCACGTTCCATTTCTGTGCCTACTCTTGAAATTTTTTACAGATTTGACACAGTCCATAAGTAGTGACTATCAACCCCATGGTCAAGGAACTGGTTTCTTGGCCAACATCATAGAGGCTGAGATAGAAATCCTGATAATTAAATGGCATAAACCTCTTCTGGATGTGGTGAATTTTTCTGCTGGGTGTTCAGGGTCACTAAACTCAAAACAGAGAAATTCACAAAACAGAACGAAACAAAAAACAAACAAATAAAATAGATGAGGAGAGGGTTTCTTCTGTTCTGTTATTTTGGAAGTTTTTTCCAAATCTGGACAATTTTCACAGCATTTTCTGACACACAAAGGACTATTTAGTCTTCATATATATATTTGACTGGATTGCTACTTTCAGATACTGTCATGTCATGACTTCAATTATATTTGAAGAGGATGAGGAGGTTAAAAACTCACAGGTGCTCTCCTAGTTTTTTGGATTTTTTCAAGAGTGTGGTTATTCAGTCAGCCTTGCTTTTGGAACACTCAAGCAGTCATCATTGCTCAGTGGACCAAATCGATGCTACATAGAAACATAGACTATGAAATGACTCTATGGCATGACTAGAAATGACAGAGTAAAAAGCAAAAAGGAAAATGGCAGAGTTACAGCAGAGTATTGAGATACACTCTGGTTCTTCCCCAGATGTAAAGGAAGGCCTCATCTGGAGCTGCGCTGGCGGAAGCTTTTCATAATAATCCTTTTCATCTGTAATGACACATCTATGGTCACAGCAGCTACTGAAAGCTCATCTGCTTGCTGCTATCAACAGCTAACCAGCTCCGTGGAGTTAATTCTATCACTGGCAGCAGTTGCAAAAAAAACCCCTCACACTTGTGCTGCCAGCAGAAATGTGCAGTCTTATTGAGCCAGAAGACCAGACAATGCATACAATTTTATTTATGGGTAGGTAGAATTACAGGTCCCAAGAATATTGGAGGGGGACATAAGTGGGAATTGAGCACTGGTAATTCCTCCTTAGTAAACCCTGAAGTTTACTAAGTGAGCAGGTATTTTAGCCTGCTGTAATCATGCCAGTCTTTCCTTCTTTTTTACCTAAGGCAATCTGATTTCATGTACTTTATAAATGAAAATGGTACTGGTATTCACTGGATCTGCAATACTTAGCTTACTAGTTTCTTTCTCTCTTTTAGAAAACTGTTTTGACAACAATCTGTAGGAAAAGAGCATGATATTAGGATACTGAAGTTGCTGCACAGTCATAATACAATGGTCTGGAAAATTCCAGGGAGAAGAAATGGAGGAAGCTGCTGAAGCTGGACACTGATAGGAAATGCTTGCCCTGGTGTTGGTCACTAAAGGTTTTTCAGAGCTTCTGTGTGGGTGAAGGGCACTGAGATAGACTTTTCCTGAACAGCTGGAAAAAATATTTAAAGGAAAATACATCAAATGCACCAAGGCATGAGCTCAGTGATGCACTAAAGTGTTATTTAAGGGATTTGGGGCGTTTTTTGAAGTGTGTTGGTGATTTTCAGCAACATGACTGAGTTTTCCGTGCTTATGTTCAGGCACACATACAGGACACCTTTATGTTGTTTTATATTTGGGGTTTAGCATACCTGCATGTATTTTGACGCTTCTGTGCTTTGATTTTATTACCATACAGGAGAAAAATAGATTAAACAAGGCCATTTCCATGAGCCATTTAATAAATCATTGCAGAAAAAGTGGGCATTTTAATGACCAATTCAAGATGCTTAGCCATAAACTTAAACACATTAGATGTGTCCCATTATACATAAAACAAACACATCAAGTTAAACACCCCGAGTGGTAAATATATACATTCATATATTATTTACCACCAGTGTGAGAATACAAAGCTCTTTGCAAAGCTCTGGAAAAGGAGGGAGGTGGAGCACTAAGGCCTGTTTTGTGTTGGGAAGGTCATTGATTTGCTGAGGACTCTGTACTTGGAACCAGGCAGGGCTCTGAGTGCTCGGTGCTCAAGAAGTTCCCCCAGGGAGGTGCAGACAGTGGTAGGGAGCTGTGGAGGGTCAGCAGAAGCTGTAGAGCTGCAGGTGTGAGGGGACAAAACTGAGTCCACAATGCACTTTTCAAGCTAGGAATCATCAGCTATTTTCCCCTGGATTTTAATATTCCATTACAGTAGTTAGGTGGCTGTGTTGGTGCCTCCTACCCTCCCACAGAGCATGGGGCATTTGGAGTATGTGACAGAAATGTGTAATTATCCCCAGCTGCACTACCTAAAGATGGACATCAAATTAGATTTTCCATTAGAGGCAAAAGCCTGTATTGTTCACAGAATGCTTCTTCCATATTGCAATGAACATATTGAATTGCCTCCAATCAGAACTTACTTCCAAAGCTCAAAAAGCACTCTGCTCAATGAGGCATTTTTTAACAGATATTACAGGGTCCAGTATGTTTTATAGTTTTCTTCAGCATTTCAATAAAATAAATACCACAGGTGCAACTTAACAAGCAAGTTTCTGCATTTTCTCCTGCTGTGTGTTTGTTCTGCTTTTGTTTTGCTGGATGCTGTGATTCCTCTTTCTTTTACTCCTTATTCACATGGCAGATCGTGTAACTTGAATTTTATCCTAACATATATAAAGGCTGAATCATTTGTGTCTCCACCTATGTTTTTATTTGCAGACCAGTACATAAAGTAGAATTGTTTAGGATCCAGATGTTCAACTCTATGTAAAATATAGTAATATTTTTTTCTTTTTCAAAAAATATCGTAAGTTTTGTAAAGATTGTGCAAGGTTCCCAGGAATGTCCTTTTCTGACCTTCCTGAAATGACAAAACAAAGACAGATTTCAGTTTATGAATTTTATTTTAAATACTAATTTTGAAGGAAAAAAATCAAATTATTCTATTATCATGATTGCCAAAACTGCCATCATCTACCTCTCCATTTCTGAAATGCTTCATATCACATTTTTCAAAACATTTCAGCAAAGACATGTACCTTTTTAGCCAAAGGTATCAACCAAAATAAGTGAAAAGAAAAAGGTAGGACTGACTTCAGTAAGAGTTAAAATAATTCTGCAAATTTAGAATCTAACTGCTGGGGGCCAAAGGGGGTCCACATATCTGGTAGGTTTGGAGTTTTCTTTCTTTTTTTTCATGACAAGTATAAAAAAAAATAAATTGCCAGATCCTCCTCTCAACCAGGAATAAATCAATGTGAGACAGTAGAAAAAGGGTTGGTGTCAAAATCTGGAAAGTTAATTTTTATTCTGAGTGACAGACTACTATGTTGCATGTACATCTGGTGTGAAGGGGTTCAGAGTGCTCCAGGTTCATCAGTCAGCCTTTCCTAGCATTTGTGCCTCAGGACCTAGGTAAAATCACAGCTTGGCTTAGTAAGGACAGTACAGGAGCTGTACTTACAAGCACTGTTTTGTGCTATAGGAGGGATTAAATTTTCATGGTTTAAAAATACTAATAACACAGCTGAAGAATTTTCAACAGGTTAATCTTTAAACCATTCTATTTTTACAAAATATTGAAGTATAAAAACAACCTTTTTATATTTGTTTAGCTGAGCATATGTGTTGTGTATATAATTCAAAGTAAACCATTCTCACTTGAGAGCTGCATGTAAATGCAGGTAGTAAGAACTGTGCTTTTAATAACTGGAATAAGGCTCTGAAATACCTGACAAGGCAAAATTGAGGTGTCTCATGAGGACTGGATTGGAAGAGTTCTTGAACACTTTGGAGCCATGAAGTGTTCTGGTGGAACAGAGAGCGAGGTGGGTCACTGCAGCTCATACCTGCTGCCCAGAACAAGGCAGCTAAGACACACTAAGGTGCAGAGTGACCCTTTTTCACACGCTCAGGCCAACAAACAAACAAGCCATCTGTCATCCTCTCCCCCAGCCCTCGGGAACCCTCCCCTGTATTTCAGCACCTGACCCAGCAGAGGTGTCTGCTCACCCCAGCAGCCCAGCCAGCACCCTCAGCCTGCCCCTTCCCTCCCCAGCTCCCTGGCAGTGCCCACAGGACATGCACACACCATCACTCCCCTGATCCCCTTCTGCTTTTCCCTGGGTCAGCAGCAACGCCCCTGCGAAATATGGAAGCAGAGCAATGATTTCATGATGGCTGTTGATAAAAACTAATGAACCATCACAGGTACTCAGCCACAGTAGGCAGGGATATCAACGAGCTGCCTAATGAAAGTGAATTGCTCAGCACTCAAAATGCATCCTTTGACATTCTGGCCAACACCCAGCCTGCCTAAACTGAGTCTACTACCTACACATGTTACACAGCCAAACATCATGTAGATGTTTTTATGTATTAATGCTGTGGGGGCTTTTGATCAGCTTACATGGCAAAAAAAAAAAACTAAGACAGGTTGTTTTGAATCTCTTTACCCAATTTTTATCTACTGCCAGTGGTACACTGAACTGATTGAAATTTGAAGAAAGAGAATACACAGAGAAAGCAGGGTGACATATGTTTGTGCTATCATTTTCCCTTTTATGGCACATCTGAGACAATGTCTCTAAGTGGACTCAGGACACAGAATCTGGACCTCAGGGAGAAAAGAAGTGATTTTGTGGAAGACCAGGGCAAACCGTGGACAAAACAAACAGGAGCATTTCAAAGGATCAGCATGAGCACTGCAGACATTTATTACCCATTGTCAGTCCAAGTGTGTTGGGTTTTGCACCCATCATTATGGTATTGGAATTGCTTTTGTGGAAAATCAACAACAATGGCAATGCCACAGACAAACTGGAGACTCTTGCTCCCCCTTTTTAGGATCCAAGTAGATTTTAGGATTGGGTTTGCAAACCTGTTACTCAATGGAAAGAGCCAATTAGATTGGAGACCTGAAATACTTTTTTACTGGGGCAAAAATAAATTTTGTGCAGAATTTCCTGGGGTTTTTTTAATTTGCTTTAGCCAAGCAACATTTCGGAAGTAAACTAATATTTCTTGTTAAAATATTTCTGAAAATATCAATGTAAAAGAATTTTGAAAGTATCACTTGTTTTTCATCATTCCTGTTCTCTTCAAAGTGAAGACAGTAAAATAAATATTTGAAGTTATATTCTCTCCTTCTTTAATTTAATTGAAACCTTTCATCAGACTTCTTTGTCCTGTGGACAAAATGAAAAATGAGATAATCTGAGGAGAAATTTTGCAAATTGGATTTGTTTCCAGAGGCCAGTGTGATCTTCAGAGCATAGCTTGAACAAAGTCACTGCACCCCGATCTGTGTCTTCTTCTGGACTTGTGAATTGGAGCTGGCACTGTTTATCCTCAGGGAGGTGGCTGAGGGAAGAAGAGGGGTTTGTGTCATGCCTCCAGATGCAGTGCAAAACAATCATTTTTAATACACATAATTCAAATGACCTCTCTTTTCTCCCCTCCACCTCCATTTGGTAGCGATCAGTCTGGGGAGAACGGTGTCATGGTAAGACAGAGAGGGATAGCTGTGCTCCACTGCCAGAAATTGAGATTTTTTGGGGGGATGTGTGTCTGTAGTTCATAAGCTCCATCTGCTAGAAAGGGTTTTCCTCCAGCTGAGTGTCCTGGGCCAGGGCACAGGCAGCTGAGGAGACCTGGACCTTCTTCCCTGCCAGTCTCATGGTAACTCCCAAAGCAATGCCTGGCAAGAGATCTGGTAGGTGCTGCAGAGCTCTGGGACACATCCTGTTCCAAGTCTGTCCCTACTTTTCAAACTGCCCCTATTCCTTTTTAAGCCTCTGTCATTATGGGATTAGGTCTTTCAATGCCCATTCCATCATGAGCAATTTATCTCCATCAGCTCCATGCTTGCCCATTCTTGCAATTCCTGCAAACTTTGTTCAGCTCTCCTTGAAATCAAGAAATATCAGCCCCTGAATAGCAGAGAGCTTTCAAGGGGATATTTTTTGATGGATTTGGAAAAATATTGAGGTTTGCATGATCTTAGTGGCCTTTGAACAGCCATCAATCTCCCACTCGCCACACAACATAATCATTTCCCTGTGTGAAATCCTTAGCCTACCATTTGTGAGGTTTTGATCACTTGAAGGTGAAGCATTCCCACTGAATTTTTAAGAAAATGAATGAAGAGTGAAGGGAGGCGTGCAGCTGAGCAGCAGCTGATGGTAAGAGGGGCCGCTGCCTTCCCCAGAGGCTGCAAAGTCAAATACCTTTCCATTTATGCTTCTTGGACACTTCAAGTTAGGACATAGTTACAAAATTCTTAGTAGCAGTCAAATTCTTAGGCAGCAAAGATCTCTTCAGAGATCTAGGTCCTGAAGGACTTTCTAGTGTTTTATTGAGTGAAAAAAACTCCATGTATTCAACACCAAGTATCTTCTCTGGCACACACTTTGCACAGGAAAGAACAGAACTTTGGACAGAAAGAAGACTTTTTTTCTTTTTCCACAAAGAATGCTATAGCAAATTAAGCATGAACCCAATTAAGACTAAAAAAAGAGAAAATTCTTTAAAAAGTTCAGTTTGGATGCCAGCAATTTTAAAAAATGCCAAAATATTTATTTTTAGAATATGTGAAAATTCTCTACTTTTCATTCCAAAGGGCTATTTTTAAAAATACCAGAATGGTCTAAGAATGAAAGATTAAAGAAAAAGGCTAAATAGCTTCTAAAGGGGGGAAAAAGGCGTAATTTTTTTTATAACATCATATTGAGTTTAAGAAAAACATCCATAGTATGTTTTTGTTTTACCAGGACTATGTCTTCCCCTTTTATTTTTTTTTCCACTTCAAGCATCAAAAGAATAAAACCCACACAAACACAATATTTGCTGTCTTGTTCCAGTAGGGCCTTTCTTCCCGTTTATTATTCACCCTTGGAACTTCTCTCCCCACCATCATCAGGATTCTCTGCATCTTGTTTACCCAAACCTCTCAAAACACTTTCTTTATTTAATTTATTTTAACGGTGTTGAAGAGTCCTTCATAGTAATATCTCAGCACTGAAATCTAATCTAAATCATCAGCCAAGAGCCTGGCTGCTTTATAAGCACTAATGGCTAGAGGCTGCTGCCCTTCCCTCAGGCTGAAATCCATCATACTCCTTGGTTCTGGATAAAGGTGTCAGAATCTCTCCCTCAGCTGGCAACACCGGATTCTTGTCCTCATTTCACAGCTGGGGAAACTGAGGCACTGTGAACTAAAGCTGCTGAGGGCTGCAGAGGAGTCCATCTGAAAATGAGGAACCAGAAGCGCAAGCTCACAGCGCTCACCAGCAGCAGTCAAACCTCTGCTTGAGGAACTGGCTCGTGTTTTAATGCATTCAGACTTGTGCCTTCGGTAATAAAGGCTTAACTGGGAAATAAAACTCCACAGCCATCATGTTTACTTGTGCTTGACTGTAGGTTGCAGGCTGAATAGAAATTGCTTTCTTGAGATGGCCAAAAATAATAATAAAAAAAATTACGGTTGATCAGGTTGGTCCTCGCCCTGAGTTACAAGGAGAGTGAGGTTATAAACCAGATTTCAGGATGTAGTGGGCTGTATCTCCTGCTCTAGATGGCTACAGGACAACACACCATTCTAGGAAAATATCCCCAGTTTGTTTAAAAAGAAATAGCAATAGTAATGGTGAAAGTAATCGATGCTCAAAGGAGTCCTTGAGCAAATTAGATTTGTAGGAATATTGCTGGCATAGTTTCTGGGGATTTCTCTTAAATTCAAATATAACAGCCATATATGAAAATTAATATTTCTAGGTACATTTGCATTTGATCCAAATTCTTCTTCCTAAGTTGCTTGTTTCTCTCCTTATTCCCAACCTGCTGTTGCAAAATTACATCTGTGTGTCATAGAGGGAGGCAGAGGAAGTACACAGGGGTTCCAAACTTCATATATTGCAGTTACATGACATCACACATTTAAGGAAGTAAAGAAAAAGAAAAGACATGGCAAAAGCAGATCCATTTTATTTTTTTCAGCCTTTAGAGATAAATAGGATTCAGATAGCAGGAAGAGTCTACTAGTCTCTGAATTTGTTACAAAACACTCCTTTGATTCTGTACATTTATGTGCCTTTCCTCCTCACAAGAAAAACAGGCCCTCATCTTATGGTTGGAGATGCTTGTTAAAGAGACAACACAGACTGGAGAATGGGATGGGATGGGATGGGATGGGATGGGATGGGATGGGATGGGATGGGATGGGATGGGATGGGATGGGATGGGATGGGATGGGGTGGGATGGGAGGGGAGGGGATGGGATGGGAGGGGATGGGATGGGATGGGATGCCTGAACCCCAATTCCCATGAGATGATTGCAATAATATTTCAGAAAAGAAATGCCAGAGTGTCAAAAGCAAAACAACACACTGTAAGAAAAGAAATAGTTGTGGAATCTAAGACCAAATAAAATAAAGAAAGCAACCTTAAACATAGGAGCAAAAAACCCTGATGAGACAAAGATTAAAAATGCTGTCAAATCACATTAATGAGCATAATGTCTTCAGTGTTAGCAAGAGCATGGCTGGAGAGCTGGTTAAGACCAGAGAAAATGTCCTTTTCCCAGGTTTGAATATGCTGCTGTGTGTCAGCCAGTTTCAGCCAAAGGCTGTAAAGCTATATTAGGATACTACCTGAATTTCAGCAGTGCTGTCTTGAATAGTTGATTTTAGTTGATTTTAAAAGTTCAAGGACAAGTGGCTTGGCAGCATGAATATTGTTTTTTTCATGGTAGTTGGCTTCTGCCTGACGTGTTCAGAGCTCAATCACCCTTCTTTTGCACATCATTGTAAAGAGTACTAAAAGCCAGGAACTGACAAGGACTCTCAGTCTCATACTTTGGGGTACAAGTCTGAAGAACACTGGGAAAGTGGCTCATTGTGATGAACTGGCAGGGCTGTTTTCTTTTGTTCTGCACCAATGGAATATTTGAAAGTAGCAGAACTTGCTGATGTTGAAATCTGCTTTTTTTTACTTTATTTTGTTTTGGTAATATGAGTCTGCTCACCTGAAAAAAAAAGACAGCTGTGTCAGGCCTGGGTATGGGATTCTACACGCTCCTGAGAAATGGAAGAAAGAACAAGCGAGAGAAGTAGAGCATTTCAGGACACCTAGTACAGAGCCCACTGTAGCACATGGATCCCTTCCCAATACCTTGTTTTTTAGTTACAAATTGTCACATTTAAAGACAAGAAGACACCATATTTCCAACTAGCAACACTTGCATCAAATCTCTTTCAGAGCGAGAGGTTTTCTGACCAGTTTTTGGAGGAAGTTTTTACTCAGTTTGTTCTTTACCTCTATTCTCTGCCACTACCCAAATGAGTCCAGGGGAAATAATCTGTTGTGAGCAGTTATCACCATCAGTACTCTCAGTGTGTTACAGGAGACAGAGCTATATAAAGGGTTATACTTAAACTGCATTTAATAGAAGAAATGTCATCTTGTAGTATAGAGTGTTTCATTGTTCACACATTCATAGACTCAATAATGCTGTAATTACTATTCACTGCAAATAAGCTTCTTTAATTCAGTTCATAGCACAGCTGAACTCGTGCTGGAGACAATTTTTCTGCAAGTATAGACACCACCACTCCATTAGGAATCACAGCAGAAATCTGTTTGGGCTTATACAGACAAACTAGAAGGGAAGAGGAGAGAGAGACACAGAGAGAGAAGATATGGATCTGTAATTACAAGTGGCAGAAGGCCATGGTTAAATTCATTGGGCAGCAATACCAGCAATACCAGCAGATATCTGCAGAATGTCTTGTCTGTAAACATTGTCTGAATTAATCACAATGAGAGACAGTGTAATAATTGCATTTTATTAAAGCTGAACAAAAGACTGTGATACTGTTCTGAATAAATGAGCTTACTGTAATGTGACTCACTTCCCTGAGATCTCAGCCACAGCCAAAGTGTCTCATAATTTGTGCTGGAGAGAGGCAGATGATAGGGGAAGACCTGCAGAAGCACCACATGTGCTACTTAGGAAAATGGGTCTGGAATTGGAACAATCCTTAAAACAACAGACCTGGTCCACTTCTTTCATTTTTGTTTTGAGTAGCCATTGAACAAATAATGTTCATTTGCTTACATAGGCAGCATCTTTTTTCTTCAGATTGTCTTCAAGAAATAAAACCTCCTGTCATGACAATATTTTGTTATGCAAAGAAGTAAAATACTGCAAGAATTTTGATCCTTTAATAAAGGATCAGAAAATAATAAGTGCTCTTATCTTTTGCATTAATGACTTCAAGGCATGGGATATTCTGTATGTATAAATAAATGTAGACTAACAGATCTCCATTACATTTCTTATTTTTAAGATATATTGCAAGAAAGTAGGGTATTAACTGGGAGGTTGTTTATACAGAGGATATATGACAGAAGTAGCTATAAATATATGCAGGTATTGGCAGAGAAATCAATATTCTGAGTGTGTACACCTCTCTATGTTGCCTGTAGTAAACATGTACTGAGTTTTTGTCTGAAACCAGATCAAAATCTGCTGTGTCTTGCTGAAGTGTTTCTCTGCCTTGTTTCTCTGGTATCACCCAGGCTATTCAAGATCTGTGTCTCCACAAATCTCCACCAAAACCAGTCTCAGAAACAGCAGCCTCTGACATTACTGTCAGTTTTCAGGCCTATTTCTTGTCAAGTTCTGTAGCCCTTCCCTTGTGCAACACCTGTGTTTCGAACCTTTTTAAGGGCTGTAGAGCATTAGATTTAACATCTTATTTCTTCAGCAACATTTTACCCCATGAAACCCATAACAGGCCAAAACTGTCAAAGTACAGCACTCTTCCTCTTATTAAAGCATGTGCCAAGAAAAGGCTGAAGCCCATTAGGGAGAAAAAACACTTTCTGTCATGTATACAGATAGCTTGGGTTGTAATCTGGGCTGCAAAGCTCTGAGCCAAGAGTTCTTCCTTTTTTTTTTTCTTTTTTTTTTAATTAGCTGTTAAAAAGAAGCAGCAACCTTCCCTCTTGCTGCACAGGACACTGATACCTTTCAACCTTTTAGGTATTTAAGGGCCTCTTCCTCTTTGGCATGTTATTTACAGCTGCTGTGTATGTTTGCCGGGTTGGCTACATTTTACATTTGTGAATAGATATTTAATTGCTCGGATTTCATCCAATTGACTGGCTTTCTCCTCTTAAAAAACTGCATACAAAGTGGCTTGTATCAACAGACTACACAGACCACATACCTTAATTAACACTGTGTGTTAATCTGCCACACAATGCACCAGTGTTTTACAGAGACACATAAGGCTTGCAGGTGCCACGAGATCCCTGCCAGGAAGCAGGCTGCATGGATGCCAGGTCTTTCTAATAATGTCCTCCTGACTCAGCCTTCCCCACGTTAGAGCTCCAGCAGTAACAAAGACTCTGGCTTTCTGTGGAAGTGAGACTGATAAGTGTAGTGGTCAGCATAAATAAATATATGAAACAGTATTAAGGGTCTGATTCACTTTCAGTGACATTGAGCTAAATGAGAAATAAATAGGATGATATTTATAGAATTGCCCAAGGGAATAAAGGCTTATGCAGTGGTAATAAGTTGCATGTATTCACTGACTCTTTTTTAAAGTATTGTCTGAAATATTGTGCCATTAGATTTCATTTGCATGTGTTGCTGTCTAGGCTGGTAAAGAGAGCAATAGAAAATACTGCAAGGTGATCACGATGACTTTAAGGATGCAGACTGTAAATGGATTAGGATTTAAACACTATGAAGAAAACCAAATCTGGGTTAATGTGGTCATAGCAATTCCAGCAGATTTGACTTGCATAAAGTAGCCAAAGCTCTATGTCACACCATTCCCTTTCTTCAAATGTCTCTTTGACAAGGATTCAGTGATCTTTTGCAGGGTGGTGCCCTCATTGCTTTGTAAGGAACAAAAACTGACTGATGATGACTTCTGTCACCCCTAGCCATCCCTGTAGCAAATTAAAAACCTAAGCCATAGCATTGAAATAAATTTGATCTGCCTCTTGCTGCAGAGATTGCACAAGAACATGTTGGGAGGAGAAAGATATGCTGTACATGATAGAGCTCAGAAAATTTCCAGGAGTGCTTGCCAGTATCACTCTATATGCTAAATTTGTACAAACACAGCAGTTAAGAAGTTGTACTCCAGTTAAAGCGTCGTTTGACAAGATGAACGCATTCTGCTGTCTCCTCTTATCTTGTGAATGCTTTATCTCTGGAGGAGAAGAACAGATATTCTGTCTTTCAGATCCAGCCCAGCTCTTGTGTTAGTCGTAGCATTCAGAGTACATCAGAACTGAGGAGAAAATGTGAGTCCCCTTCCTCTGAGGACAGAAGAGTGAGAAGAACCTTTCCGACTTCAGAGTGAGGGAGTAATACTGAATTTAATGTGGAACAAATACTTTTTCAGTCATATTTGCATTTCTAGTATAACCTAAGAGCAATGGAAATATGGTCTAAGCCTCACCAACATTTTTTATGTTCACACATGGCTTTTCTCCCTGTTTTTCTTTTATTCAGTGCCCCAATATGCAGATGAACAACACAGCAGCTCTGGGAATTCCCAGGGCCTTTTCCCAAAAACAGCAGTGGGAAGTTTTAAACTTCAGGAGCTGAATGAAGGAAACACCAAGTCTTTAACATCTTTTAAATCCTAGAAGATCAATGTCACTACAACTGTGGTTCTCAACAGGAACATCTAATGGTTAGACAGGTGCAGACACTTAGTCTTCTGAAAAGTATGGCTATTTTACTTCTCTAATATTTTGATTACACCCATCCTTCTATTTCTCACTCTCCTTTCATATCCCTAAAAAATTACCCACTGTGGATGTATGTGTTTTGTCTTTGTTGGGATTGATATGAAAGCAAATGACACATTAAAGAAATCAAGAGAGAGCTCTGTCACTCTGCCAGTGACAGAAATGTCTCCTTAAATAATTTTCTCTAACAGTCCCAACAATAACAGAGTTATAATACACTTCCTGCAGCAACTTTGTTTGAGCTTAGTGTGCCTGAAAGCATTGATCCTTGTTGTGAAGTTCTTACTTTCTAAAGTCTGAACTTCTTAAAAAGGAGTTAATCCAAATTGATTTTAATGGAAGTTAGTACTAAATCCTTTTGGGAGTCTGGACCTAAATGCCTGGGAAGAGTCAGTGGTTGTTCACTGATCCTGAACAAATATTCCACTTGTTCCTTTGTTTTCCTTTCTCCTTAATTCAGTATATTGGAAACTAATACAAGGCTTTGCTAGTCCTATTACGAAGCAGTTCCTGGATAAAGGTTGTTAACATCTGAAGTAGAAGAAGGAAGCTTGGCACCTGACAGGAGGTAGTGAAGGAGCAGCAGAGGTTTAATTCAGCATGCTCACACAGGAAGGAAACTGCAATTTTGCTAACAGGTGCCAGACATGCAGGCTCAGTAGCAGAAAAAGCACTTATTACAAGGCAACCTTTGCAATTCCCAAGGCCTTTAACACACACATTGCAAAGAGAGTGCATGTTGAGGGTGGATATGAGGCAGGGGGTCCAAGAAAATCCAAACCTTCAAGTGACTACAAAAAACTACTGTAATAGTTCCTTCCAGCTGCTAGCACTCTTTGGCACCCCCCAGACATCCACATGCACTGCTGCTGTTAGTGCTGGTGGAAAGTGTGTTGGACTGGCAGATTCCACCTGTGCATCCTGGTCTGTGTCACCTCATCTGTGACACAGACAAAGACACCTTTGTCTGTGTTCCTGCCCTTGTGTGGTTGTGTAAATTCCTCCACAAAGGCCTCAGCCAAGATGATGATATTGCTGTGTCTCTTGTCACAGACTCACAGCTTTTGGAAGATAATTGCAAATGTTTAGAAGAGAGATGTCAGCTCAGAGACAAAGGACAAAACACATTTGGTTGAGCAGTGCCTCCAGACTGATCAAGGCTGCTTTCTGGATTCTGCAGATACAGTGAACTTTTTTAAATCATCCTTCCTCACAAAACTGCTTACACCACTGAGCACAATGGTCCCAAAATATGGCTGTTAAGCATGGAATTTTTGTAAGATGGATTCAGGGAGCAGTCTCCACATAGCTTTGTGTTTGTTATTCTGGGACATCTGACTGAAAGTCTTTTTGTTGCCATATTCTGATTTGTCAGCCTTACATTTTTCTACTTGGGTTTCTTCAAGTGGATAATTTGTTCTGTCACTGACAATGCTATGTAGAGACTAATAATCTGAGTTAGTTTTCTTTGTGCATCTACTAGACAAGGCTGAACACGGGCCCTGAAAGACTTGTGATTTTTTCCCAAGAGATCAGATATCCTCTCATTTGAATGAAAGGGTGTTTCCAAGGATGTTTAACACTGAAAAATGATTTGATACTGAGTTTCTAAAGGCTCTCTCCCCTGCCTTGATGTCACAGGAGGTTTAGTTTGGGGCTCATCTCATACCCATGGTCTTGTCGTTTTGAGTCAGGGACAGAGAGTAGGATCAACCTCTTTCTATGGCAGAAGATTGAGGGATAGATTTTTCTAGAAAGAATCATGAAGAACAGTCCAGAAATAGCTGTCTGATTTTGAAACCCCTGGTGTGAGAGAAGACACATATCAATTGACTGCGCTCGTCCTTCCCACAAATGGGTAAGTGCAAAAATGTTTGAGGCACAGATTACTGTCTTGTTCCAAACCTGTATAGTCAGAAAAAGTATACATTAATGTGTGGCCTTTGCTCTTCTCTGCTCATTCGTTCCCTGTAATGTACACCCAGTATCTGGGATTATCAAGGACAGTGATGGGGAGGAGTGCTCCAGGTCATTGATTAATTACTGCCGTAGATAAAGATAAATCTCAGTGAAGTTACGCTTATACGGAGCACACGGACCAAGAAAAGTGGTCCTGCTATGTACATCCAGGCTCACATTTTTATGACAACATTTTAATTCAGAAATGACCTATTGATCTCAAGGAAATTAGTGACATAGCAGGGTATTGACTTTGGTTTAAATAAATGGAAAAATTCCTTCTCCCTTTGAAGAAAAGGAAGGCCAATTCCATTTAAAAAAACTTCAGAAAACACCTGACATCGTTGTCAAGTGTAATGGTGGAGGTACACTCTCACGTCAGGAGAGAGGATAAAATATCTTCTTACTTTGAAAATTAATTCATCTTTCAGCTGCAAAGCAAAAGGAAAGACAATGTAAAACAACTCCACTGATTTCAGCAGCCCTTGCATTGTCCTGAATTATAACTTTTTATATGGGACTTTTTTCATAAGGAAGACTGCAATTAAAGCAGTAGCATTTAATAAGTCATCCCTGAGTACCCATGTGTCTCCACTGGGCATTCCAAAGTGTGTTTTATTTTCTCATGTACAATCTCCATACATGTTATCATACAATATAAATTACTTTTTTGACTTATGCACAGAGACAGGATTACATTGCAGGTGGGATGGTTAAGTCTAAATATTAGGAAAAATTCTGAAATATAAAGTCTAAGAATGATCCTAAACAAACTGCATAAGGAGGAAGAAGTGTTTTTACACTCAAACACTTAAAGAACCATCTAGACGAGAATCTGTCACGAGCAATTTAAGTAAATATTAATTCATCCTCAGGAAAGCAAGATAAACTAAGGGACCTTTTATTATCTTTTCCAGCTTTATGTTTTAGATCTATAAATTTCCTTTCAGGATGATGGAATTAATAGTTTTATTTAGTAGCTCTTTGACTTAATCCCAAATTTTGGAGACACTTGCATTCACTAATAGAGTTGATGGATTGTGTTCATTTAAATAGTTTACTATTTTCATCTTCTATAGAAACAGCAGAAGTAGAGAGCACTTATGTGGCATGACGAGTTAAGTCAGTGTTGTAGCCTAACTAGGAGTTCCCTCTGACTGGACAGTTCCTGTTTTTGCAAGCATTCTGTTATGAGCTCTTACTCTACTTCTCTCTCACTGGGACTAAACAAACCTTTTTAATTCAGGTGGCAGCAGATCACTCAAGTGGACCAAATAAATTGTAAGAACTTTGGAATAAAAAAAAAAAAATCTGAATTAAAACCTCAAGCTATGTCTCCCCAGTCCACATCTTGGAATAAACCTGCAGCTAAAAATTTCTCACTTGCTGCCAGCCACTTAAAGAAAAGGCAGATAAGTGACAAAGGATCACTGCCAAAAAAAAAAAAAAAAAAAAAAAGGCAGCCATTCCTTATTCTCACTTATCAAAATGTATTATCTTTGACTTAGCAATAGTGTAGTGGCTTTTTTCCACCAGCTAACACCATAATTCAATGGCACATTACAAACATGAAAAGAAACTATTATGTGCATACAGCAGTAAGTTAATTCCAACACCAGAAGCACCTCTGGTAGACAGCACATGCAAAATGTACTCTCAAAAAACAATCCATAGTGCTTTTAGTAGGATAGATTTAGCTTATTTTATACCAGGCAGTTCAGGTAATAACTGAGTAGGAGAAAGAATAGGTTTTGAGGGTGAATACATGAATTCTCCTTATAAATATTGCAAACCTATCGAGCCATCTGAGGAATGGTCAGACTCACACACCTGAGGATTCTGTGTGAGTCAAAGACAGATTGAATTTACCAGTCAGCAATCTTTCCCACAGAGTTGCAAGTCAATTGAACAATATTCTGGACTATCACTGAGCCATGAGACCATTCCCATGTTTTCTATCTGAGCCCAGGCTGCAGTATCCCTGCAGCCTGAACATCTCCTCACCTGACCACCCAGTTCTCATCTTGACTTATCCAAGAAGAGAAGCTATCTTATGCCATCACAGATCCTATTCCAATGCACACACCAATGCACACACATATTTTATGCCAAGAGAAACCCCAGTGTCTGTTTAATTAATATAAATATCCTTCAGTCATACTTGTAGCGAAGGGAACTGTCCTCACTGTCAAAATTAATGATATTGAACTTATTTGTTTGCATTGCAGTGGTGTTTAGAGACCTCAGGAAAAAATTCAAGGTTTTATTGTGCCAGGCAATGTAGAGTTATTTAATAAAAGACAGCCCTTACAGCAAACAGCTCACAATCAATAAAGACAAGAGAGGTAAAAAGATGGGAGAAAATACTCTTTTATCAAATTCCAGCTTTCAAATGCAATATCTGTTTGGAGTCATCACCTGAATGAAATCTAAGATCTGAAAGGCTACTTTTATTACTTGTATCCATAAATATTTATGGCAATTTAACCTCAAAATTCCCATGTGCTCAGGGCTTTATATACACATTCAGCACAAAGGGAATTCAGCATGCATATCTGAGGGCATAATGGTTTGAGTAATCAATTCTGTATTTCCTTCAAAGAGCTAGAGCACCATTTAATCCAATCCTCTGCTCTGTATCAAAATGCTAGTAATGTATACAGGGACATACAGCAAGCACTTCTTGCTAAAGGCGTGCCATGTCTGTTTTACTGTATCCTCTGCTTTCTTCCAGGCTCTAAAATACCACCTGACATTCCAGACTTGTGACAGCTGTGAGAGTCCTGATGAAATTTTAAAAAATAATACTTCATATCATTTTGAAATTTATGAAATGCTATATATTACATGTAAATAAATGATGCTTGAGTCTTTCATTTTGCCTTCTGCTCCTTGATATATTACAGTTTATAGACTTCAACTCTTCTAGTCCCTAAACTGAAGGAATAGAAATTTTCTCTTTATCCATGATGGCTGTGAAGTTTTTGTGATTCCAGGAACTGAGACTCTCAAGGGCAAATGAAGATTATCAAGAAACTTAAAAGAAAATTGTCCTATCTTCATAATTCAGCAGGTTGCATCCGAATGGGTTCTTTACATCTAGCTGTACAGTCATCATTTCACAATTTTGTTTAAATTTTTCAAGACAGTTATTAATAACTGATCGTTCTTCTGCATTTGTTGTATAATTCAGATATTTTCAAAGAAAAACCAGCTTGGACTAGTGAACCCTTTTAAACCTTTAATGGAAATGTAAACTCCCACTCACCAATCTATGTCATTATCTGTGCCAAAGCTGCTATATGTAATTGGCTGGAGCAGGATAGCTCACAAAACTGTTATTCCTTGTTAATGTCGTGTTAACAGAACGCTGTTTAAGTGAAGCCCTGGTTCATACACTCACTACGAGGGTTCTGTATCTTGCAGAAGCACAGCATGTTGCTGTAGATGGATGTTGTATTCCCATTTCAGATAAAAAGGGAAAACAACTCTTCTTTATGAGCAATAGGCTAATGCCAGTAGAATAAAAAAATCTCTCTAATCCTCATGGATCTCTCTTTTGTTCTAGACACTCTTTTGTGTACTTAGACACAGAAGTGAGCAAACATAGAGTGAAATTTTTGTGACTGGTGGAATCTGGAAGGATTATTTCTATCACTAAGTCAGATTCAGAGACAAAGAAAGTAACCAAAGAAAAATTTTTCAATACATGGATATTCTCAGTATGTCAAATCAGTGCAAGTGTTGCTTAAATGTTGACTGCATTACATTGTTTAGAAATAGAGCTAAAATCATTTATACAATAAACATGGAAATTAGAACTGCTATAAAAACAGAGTTCATAAACTAGAAATTTCTTATACTTTCAATTATTTTTTCTGCGAAAGACAGTGAAATGCTACAGTTTCACAAGAGTAGAATATTTCATAAAACCTCTATTTGAAACACTTTTATATAAAACTTTGCCATCTGAAATAGGATTACTCAAAATTTTCAGATGGCAAAATCAATTTCTCTAATCCAAATGTACTGCTTAAAAATCCACAATTTTCCTTAAAAAGGAGAGAAATAATTAGTAAAAATTTCTGATATATTGAAACAAACTGACTTTATATCACTAGAATATGTGATCTTAAATTCCATTTAACTGCAGTGTAAACAATTCATTATTCAGCAGCACTGGGATTCAGGAGCACTTGGGGACACTGTAATTGGCTGCTGCGCTTGTAGTGAGCTGGGAGAATATTTTTTAAAGAACCTAAATAAACTAGTTTAATCTGCTTAGAATATGAGCCTTACTATCGAAAACCACTTCACTCTCCTTGACAAAGCCACCAGTGGCTTTTCTGGGAGTTACCAATTCTCCCATATTCCTCATTTTCAGGATCTGGGACTTCATTTGGGCTGTGCCAGAGATAATGTCTGAAAGTCTTTGATAGAGATTGAATATCTCATGAGTGCCAGAAGAAAGCACATACACAGAACCACCAACTCATCATTCAATAAATCGACTGCTGTTCTTTACTAGTTCGGTTTTGCTGAGTTCTACAGATTTTATTTCCAAAGAAATGCATCAGCAGCAGTGATGGGAAAACATACCTGTTTCTTCCAGTGGGAAAAAATAGAAAGAGACAGGAATGGTAGGAAGGATGAATAGGTGGCAGTTTCAAACACACAGCACAGGAGAAAAGAACAGATTCTTATACCTGCATCTTTGATGTAAATTATTGACCATCACATTTGGCTACTGATCAAAGACTTAATTCCACTAGGGGAGGTAGAGGCACAGACTTGTTTAGAGTAGGGCCTGGGCTGTTTTGAAAACCTTGTTAAGATCTGTCTTACTGGGAATGTAATTTTACTTCTGGTATCAGCTCTTTTTCCTTTCTCTACTTTGCTTTGACTGTGCAGACTGAGCTCTTTGCAGCAGGGACAGCCTATTTTTGTTGGTATTTCCAGTTTACAGTACAGGGAATCCCCATGACTGACTGGGACAGCTCAGGCTCTGCAGAGACATAAACAAAAGAATTTAAAAAAAACATTTTTCCCTCTTTTCTAAGTGTGTGAAAGAGTGTTAGTTTACACATGCATACACAAATGGTCCCACATCTGTTTGCTGCATCTTACTACAGCTCAAAATGCTCTCAACTCCTCAAATCAGAGAGAACATATAAGCTGCTTGCTTGCACAACATTGAAGGTATTAAAAGTCCAAACCGGTTTCTATGACTGCATGAAGCCAGGCACATAAAAAACAAAAACACAGAGTACAGCAAAGCACTGCCCATTTATTCCAGTGGGAGTGAAAGAGGGGAAAGATGATGTCACACTCCCAGATCCCTTCTCCTCTCAGATCCATGGAAGATCACCTTCTCCAAAAGCTCTGCAACAAGAGTAAAAGAGGGACAAGAGCGTAAGAATAGAGACAAGAGAGTTTTCTCACAAAAAATGTGTAACAGTCCTGCTGGGCCACCATACTCAGGACTTCCAGGAAGGATTGTGATTGATAATAAATGGTGTCCATAAACCAAATGAATTTGCTAGTTCAGATGTTCCCACGGATTTACATTTGGAACCTCAGTGGTAGCCAGTGAGCTGGCAGGTGAACAAAGTGATGCTTTTTGTGAGGAGCAGCAGCCCTGCTCACAGGGCCTACAGGAGGCAGAGCTGCCATGCCAATGAAATTATTCATGTACAGGGCAACAGAAGGGTACTCCCTAGCCTGCCTGTAATCTTTTAATTTCATCTTGTGAAGGTTAAAGGGAGTCGCAGCATGAGATACTAAAGCTTCGTAGACATCCGGTTTCCTTTCTTTCTCTGATTCTTAATCTTTGCTCTACTGATAAGATCTTGGTACAAGGTGGTGAGAAATAGGTTTGCTGTGACCTCAGCAGCTCTGGTCATTTAGGGAGGCTACCATTCATTGTGAATGGAAATGACAAACACGACAGAAATTCAAAGGCAGCCTTCAAAATTCTGTCAAGAAGAGGTAGTATCAAATCAGTATATCCATTAGTACACTGTGCCTCACTTTATGCAGACCCAAGGCTTTTGAGTATCATGATGAACAATTTACTATATTCATTATTGAAAAGTCTTTTTCCTTAGGAAAAAAAAAAAAAGCTCTTCACAAAGCAGATTGACTTAGATCTTAAAGGGAGGTGGGGTGAAGAGAGTACCATGCATATTTTACTAGGCTTTCTCTTTTCAAAATTTATTTACTTTCCAAGAAAATACATTTCATTGCAGATATAAACATTTCCAGATGAGTTCCGATATAATGAGAATTAATATATTTCATAAAGTTCAGACAAGAATATTATGAAAACCCTTTGTTAGGGAGGAACTCAGGTCCACAGCTCTGGTCAGATTAGGTGCCTTTCAGCAGTTTATTTGAATTATTCGGACTCATCTGAACCTTTACATCTTAGTTTTTAACTGCAAGGTACCATTTTGGCCAAAGGAAAGAAGCAGGACACAGTTATCTTGCTCTTCATTTTCATTAAGGAAGAGCATTGCCAGCAGGTCCAGGAGGTGATCCTGCCCCTCTGCTCAGCCCTGGGGAGGTACATCTGTAGTGCTGTGTCCAGTTCTGGGCTCCTCAGTGCAAGAGAGACGTGGAGCTCCTGAGTGGGTCCAGTGGAGGCTACAAAGATGATGAAGGGACTGGAACATCTCTCTAACCAGGAAAGGCTGAGGGAGCTGGGCCTGGTCAGCCTGGAGAAGACACAGCTGAGAGGGAACCTCATAAATGTCTGTCAGTATCTGAAGGCAGGGTGCCAAGAGGATGTTTCCAAGCTCTGCTCAGTGGTGCCAAGCAATAGGACAGGAGGCAATGGACAGAAACGGATGCACAGGAAGTTCCACCTGAACATGAGGAAGAACTACTTTACTGTGCAAATGACCAAGCACTGGTACAGGTTGCCCGAGAGGTTGTGGAGTCTCCCTCACTGGAGTTATTCAAGAGCTCCCTGGACACAATCCTGTGCCACATGCTCTATCATGACCCTGCTGGAGCAGGGAACTTGGAACAGATGATCTACTGTGATCCCTTCCAAGCTAACCCATTCTGGGATTCTGTAATTCTGTTATTTACAGTGGGAACTGTGCTCAAAATAAGAACAGTCTGGTGAATATGCATGGACCTGGAAAACAGGAGACTCAGGTTCCAGTCTGTTCCAGATTTGGTGTGACTTTGGGCTCAAATTTCCCAAAGAAAAAAAACATAGAACTTTGACTAAATTGAGGTGAACAGGTTATTTCCCTTTACCTCCTTCACATTTACAAAAAAAAAAGCTAGAATCTCGAAAGTTTGTCCTGTAGTATTGATCAGAAAGCCAACATTTGCAGTGAAATTGAATTATTTTGGACACTAAAATGGCTTCTTGATGAAATGCACAAAAGTTTCATAGAAATGGGTAGGTTTTATCTACCAGTGAGATTAAACACCTAAGGAGATGAACATGGAAACTGCCTAATAATTTGCAGTTACACTCTAGAATAATGTAGGACAAAATCCAATGATGTGCATGTTTCACTGGCCTAAAATTAACTTGCTGCTTTTGTGTCTCCAGGTCCATCAGTTTCTACCTCAGATTTTATGAAAAAAAAGAGCAAGCGATCAGGTGCCTTCCAGTCCCACCACATCCCTTAATAATCTTCAGAGGCCTTTTCCTTTTTCAGGACTAACTCAGAGAGAAGAAACTGTGGTGTTTTGGATGCCAGATGCCAGATGCTCACCGAAGCCATTGTATCACTCCTTCCTCCACTGGACAGGCGAGAGAAAATAAAACAAGAGGTTCATGAGTTGAGCAAGGGACAGCGAGGGATCATTCACCAATTACCAGCATGTGCAAAGGAGATTCAACTTAGGAGGAGTAATCAAATTTACTGAAAAACAAAATTAGAGTAGGATAATAAGCAATGCCAATCTTAAAAACACCTTCCCCCAAGCCCTGCCTCCTTCACAGGCTCTACATCCTCCCTGCAGGGCGATGGGGAAGGAGGGTTTGCTCGCTGAGTGTTTTTCTGCTGTTACTCAGGGATAGGGGTGGATCCCTCCCACAGGAGACAGTCCTCCAGGAACTTCTCAAATAGCAGTTCTTCCCACAGGCTGCAGCTCTTAACAAAGTGCTCCAAAGTGCAGGGGTCCCTTCCATGGGCTGCAGTGCCCCTGGATCCGGCTGCTCCAGTGTAGAGCCCCACGGGATCACAAGTCCTGCCAGAAAACCAGCTCTGGTGTGGGCTCCTCACACCACAGCTCCACAGACACTGCCAGGAGTTTGCTCCAGCATCAGCTTCCCATGCAGTCACAGATCCCTTTTGGGCATCACTGCCCCAGTGTGGGGGTCCTTCACAATTGCAGGGAGTCTCTTCTCCCTCAAGGTCCTCCAAGAGCCGTGGGGGAATTTCTGTTCCTGCACTTGAAGCACCTTCTCCCTCTCCTCCTCTACCAACCTTGGTGTCTACAGGGCTGTTTCTCTCACACTCCTCTCTTCTCTGGCCCCAATTACTCCTGCTCATTTTTTTTTGTTTTTTTTTTTTACCTTCCTAAATATGCTACCTAAATATGACTGATTGGCTCAGCCTTGGCCAGTGGCCAGTCCATCCTAAAGCTGGCTGTTGGCTCTGTCTGACACCAAGGAAGATTCCAGAAGCTTCTCACAGAAGCCACCCCTGTAGCTCCTCCCCTGCTGCCAGAACCATGCTATGAAAACACAGTGGAGAACCACATATAGAACGTGGAAACAAGAATCAAGACCATTTTTTCTCAGCAAACTTGGGAATAAATTTGGGAGTACAGATTATAATAATAGTCCCATTACAGTTTATCAAGCAGCAGCCTCAGCCAACATTTCAAACTGCTGTGTTCCCATAATTAATGTAAATATATCACATTCAAACATAATTATCAGAGGATCAGGATCATAAGATTCACTTTATTAAGAAGGATCTGTCCAACACAAACTAGGCAGAAACAATATTTATATTTACCTCTGCTCTTTCTCATCTCCAGATTTCTTTTTCTCTTCTGGGTTCTGAATTGGTCTTCCAAGGAAAAACCTACAACCTAGACGTATAAACACAGTTGAATATTAATTTGGTGTGAATCAGGTTTTACCTGCATAAAACAGTGGTAAAATTCAAACTCCCTTGTCATATACTGCTTCAATAAAACTTATTTTAATGGCAAAATAAAAGAGTAAAGAGTCTGGCTGTCCTTCATTCTCTCTTAAGCGTGGAAGGTCTCTGCCAAATTTGTTCCCTCATTTGAGAAAACCTACAGGCTGCAGAGAATTCACAGGGGTGCAGTAAGTATCATCAGAGGCTCAGAGATCATGGTCTATGGGAAACACTGAGTGAGCTCAGCTCTGCTTAAAGGGATTGAGGAGAACATGGAGACTTGCTAAAAGTTTGGCACAGAGAGGAAACCAATAACACTTTTTCAGTCATAGACAGAAGACAAGTAAAGATCTCAGGCTGTAACAAGGGAGAGCCAAATTAAACATTTTAAAAGTAGTGATAATCACCTGCTGAAAGAAACAGATGGTCTAGGGAAGTTGTGGAACATCCGTCTTCTTCCTTGAAGAATAGGCTGGACAAATGTCTGCCAGGACATCATTTAGAGAGACCATGGAGACATATCATACTGCTGAATGGCAACTTTATACTTTCAGCCATAAAAGAATAATTTTTAATTTCTTAAGGCTGTTTTAAAAATTGTCCTTCTCCAGATAACTGAGAAGGCTGAGGCTTGCTGTGGCAACCACCAGTTCAGATTTTAAAAAAGAGACAATTCAAGTAAAGAGTCCTTCTTGAGACTTCTTCAGCCAGACCTGTTTTCATAACCTTTGTCCTCATCCTGTCATAGACACGGCAGTGAGAAACCCCCAGGAAACAAACTGTGGAGCTCCTGAAACATCAGGTGCTGTTCACACACCTATGCACAAGCACACAGTCAATCTACTAGAACAGATTTAATTGAAAATGAGCTTTATTGTCATCTTCCTCTGATTAAATTAGAAATGGGAAAACAAACGTGGACATTGGGACAAGTTTTCATTTGCACTGATAGTTTTGGTCCTGCTTTCTTCCTAAAAGGAAGCCTTAATAAGTTGGTAAAGAGAATTTGCTGTCTTTTAATATTGACAAAGTTAGGAAAATGGGCCATAATGCAAATAGGAATTGAGTTTATTTAGTAATTTGTCTAGATTTGTACTTTCACAACAGTGCTTTTCTACTGTTCTGGTGCTCTAAGGAACTTTAGGTAAGTATTAATGAAGTATAACTGCACTTTGCAACACTGCATGCACAAAGAGATCTTAAAGGAATCCCAGTGTAAATGAGAATCTTGGCAACTAGAGCTAAACTGTGTGGCTTAATTGTAATGTGGTTACTCAGAAACATTTTAATCTTTTGAAAAATGCAGGGGAATTTTAGTGAAAAGAGGATTTTAAACTGTTCTTGGTAGTAGGGTAGAAACTGTATTGAATGAAGAGTCCCTGCACTGGAAGCCTCCATTCCCTGGGATTTGCAGCCCACTGGTGATGATCTGCTTCTGAATCCTTTCCTGTCACCAAGGTCAGGCTGACAGGACTGTAGATCCTCCTTCTGATCCTTCTTGGGTGTCATACTGGAAACCTCCAGTCTGGGATACCCTTGGTTAGCCAGGTAAATGACAGAAAATGGCTTGGGGAGCTCTTCCAGCAGCTTCCTCAGTAGCCTTGGGGCAGATCCCATCCAGCCTCATGAGAGTCTGATTGGCATAGCAAGTCACTAACCATTTCCCCTTGTATTATGGGGGCTTCACTCCTCTTCCCAACATGTTCTCCAGCTCAGGTGGCAAAAAAGACATTAAGTACCTCTGCCTTTTCCTCACCCTGGCTCACTGTGTTTCCTCCAGCATCGAGATGGAAATTCTCCTTAGCCCTCCTTTCTTTGCTAATGTTTCTATTCTGATGGGAAAGAAAGGTTATTTACACAGCAACCCCCATGCAAACAATCAGTTCTTTACTTGAAATCTTAAAATTCTAATTTAGTTTGATTTTTTTCTTATGCAGGTACATGCCCACCAACTAAGGTGATTTCTGAATTCAGGGAATAAAGCCAACAAAAGCAGAGCAGAGCATTTATAAACTAGCCCTAGAGAAACTTCATCCTGGGAAGTCAAAAGAAACTCTAATAGTTCATCTGATTCTCAGTGATTCTTGAAAGTGTTTTACAATCTAAAAAGCATGGAGGACATGTTCAAAGGCATAAACACAAATCAGGAACCAAGCTTCCATTAAGAGTCATCAGGAGTCTGACACCCAGCTACCATTTGTTCCTTTGAAAATCTCTTCCTGAATCAATTACACTTACTTCCACTTCAGAGCTGCAGCACACATCCAGAGTGGCATAAAATATCCTAAAGAAGATGAGCATCAGCCTGAGTGGGGAAAAGGACAGCAAGTGGTGATCTACAGATCTCACCCAGCCAGAAAGAACCAAGCTAACTAGTGTGCAGCCTGGGAAGCAGCAGGGCAGAAATGGAAGAGAGCTAATGATGAGAAAGCTGATCCAGAAAGACTTTTTAGCTAAAGATGAGTAGTGGGCACCTAATGAGTGACAAGAAGAAAGAGAAAAGTGATGCTGGCAGTGGGAAGAAGGGATGGATCATTAGAAATGGCTGTGTTTTCTCTCCTCTGTCCAGCTGGAGAGGGGAGGGGAGTGATAGAGATGCTTTGGCTGGTGCTTAGCATCCAGCCAGGGTCAATCCACTGCTCCATGTAAAGCATTCATCCCAACTTCAGCCCAACACTCTACTTTGTATCTTGACCCCAAAAACATCCCTTTCTTTTTCCTTTCTTTTCTTTCATTTATTCTAGTGTCTTCTTTTTGTTGTTGTTGTGCAGCAACTGCAGCACTGAAGACACAGGAATTGTTGTCTTTTGTTCCACAAAGAGTCTGACATGACTTCCCGTGGTGCCACAGTCACTCTGTTAAGTGTGAAGACCCCAGAAGGCTGATGCTTTGAAAAATAAAATTGTATGTGGTAAAACAGAGACGAAAAAAGTAAAGGTTCACAGGAAGAGCAGGATGAAAACGAAGATGACTGGGAAGATAAGAACAAAGGTGGAGGTTAATCACCAAATTTCCAGCCTGATGTGTTCCCTGTAGAGCATTTAAATCACCTGCTCTTGTTTGGCATTTCTAAAACCATTTTAGACTTACTGAATTCTGAGAGAAAAAAAGATATTTTGCATAGATGCCAGTTCCAGGAATTCTGTAGAAAGTCAAAAAGGGCATTTCTTCAGAATGCTGAGGCTGCAAGGAACAAACCAAACAACAAAGGTCTATTGCACAGAAGGAGGAGCACATAAGGTAGATCTTTAATAAGTGGAGGATTTATTTTATTTTATAAGGATTTTTCAGAAGGAAAAGACCAGCATATCAGAGGAATTTTTACCTAGGAATCCATATGCAGAGTACAGACACCAAAGCAATATATTTTCCTTAACACTAATGTAAAACTACAATAATTCAGATAATCAATCAAATTAAAACAACAAATCTCCCTGAACAAAAAGCTGGGGAAATAATTGTGCCATTTTTCTTTTTTGGTGATACTTTCTCATTCAATATAATGATGCCTTAATTGTGTTTTACCACAATAACACATGCCAATGGTAGCATTCCAGCTGTGATCAGAATCCAGTACTAAGAATGAAGCAGCCTACGTATTTAGGCTAAGTTGAATGTATGAAAGGAGAGGGAAGATAATCTCCCATTCTGTGTGCATAATATCTTTCCCTACATGCATTGTGGCTACGCTCAGAGAACTCTTATGATTTCATTTTCTTTGTATTTCTCCCACGAGAACTGCATCTCAACCATCCTATAGGATAATAATGCCTATCAAAGGAAAGGGATCTAAATCAAGGCAGAATGGCAATACATTTCAGCTGAGACTTCAGGGAAACAAAAGAAATCCGAGCATTGATATTGAATTTGTTTTTTACAGGATTCAGAAATGTGTTGTTGAAATAACACGTAAGGAAGGGCTGCTGAGTAAGAGGAAGGCTGTGTCAAAAAGCAGGCAGCACTCTAGCCAGTGATGCTCAGACTGTGAGAAGAGAGGAATGAGATGAGGAGTGACCATTTCCAAACTTGTATTAGACATAGTGAGGCTTCTGTGAGTATAATAGCAGAATGAAGCCACCACTCCAACACACATATGAAGTTTTTCTGCAACCAAGGCAAAATATTGTAGAAAATAATGTCTAAAGAGGGGAGCAATTCCTATACTGAAGCAGAAAAAAGGCTTCAATGAACCTGAACTGTTTGGAGAAACCATTGAATTCCACTCAGTGGAATTCTTTCACAAGTGAAGGGATTTATGAGAGGCCAGAGAGCTCAATAATGTAGGCTGGATAAAAAAAGGGGGAGGGCCATATCCTATCCAGTAACATATCTGGAGTGAATTGCTAAAGTACCAGTCAAAAGAGAGAATCTAAAAGGACTTTCCAATTTGTGTGAGGGTTTTGAGGAGATGTTGTAGCTCATTACAAGAAGAGGACCCTGATTGTCTTTCCTAACCATTAGAAGCAATAGAGTGTAGGATTAACTGAAATGTTCAACACTATAATTCTTCTTGTTCTGTGTAATAAGGGCTGACTATCTAACTGAAAGGTAGCAGTAGGCTTCTGCAATATTTTCAGAAAAACATTCATTCACTGTTAAGCCACTTATTCACTCAGACTAAAATGCCTTTGCATTATCTTCTTGTGATGAGTAAAACTTGGGTCACATCTCAATAAATACAAGAAAACTATAGGACACTACAGATTTTCTGGGGGTCTTATATCTGAAGTACTTGAAACTTCACAAATATTTATACAAAGCCATATATTATCTACTTTCTTATTTAAATTCTTGGCTCAGCTCAAATAAAAAAAAAAAAGCTCGCAAAAATGGATGGGAAAACTAAGTGGACTACTCAAACCATAGGCACTGTGCTAGACAGAATAAAATCCCTTCTCATCTTCGTACTGTGGAAATCTTTAAATAAATAATTAGTGCAGATTCTACTCTCTCTTTTCCACTCTGTGTTGAAGATTTCAGAGAAGTGAGTGCATGCATTTTTTCTTGTTGTTTCTAAGCACGCTCTTGCACATAATCATTACAGATTTGGAGTAACTGTTTATGCAAGGCAGAGGTCCAGCCATATTTTAGACATAGTAGTTGCAAATTAAGCCTGCTGCAATACACCAGCCCAACCTTCTGAGGTTATATGGTTCCAGGCATAAAAGCATTTTGGAAACAAGTATTGCATTATAAATCATTTATGTGGGTACTTCCAACAATATGAAGAGTGGAACACAAGAAAGAGGGACATATTTCAGAAAGACTCTAATCTGGTTTTACATTAGAGGTACAAGAATAGAAAGTGAATAACCATCTATCTCAAAACCAGAAATGGTAGCACATTATTTACCATGCTAGGAGAAATAAGTGTGACACGAATTTCGTTGTTCAGGCTTTGCTTTATTTATTTATTTTTTTGTTTGTTTGTTTTTTTGTTATTGTAATAAAGTTAATACATGCTTAATACTGTTAATAATCTTAAATAAAGCTACCTCTGAAAAGATCTGGGTATGTGATCTATTTCATGCAATAGAGGTTATTGATATACTTTGCTAAGAACTCTTTCTCAGCACTCTGTGTGCCAACATTTTTTTAATACCAATTAAATATTCAATTTACTGGAAATTAGCTGCATCCCTCAGGTTCATCAGAAGTTGCTCATAGGCAGCCTTTAACTGTCCCAGAAATAAGAGTGACACCATGACCAGTGGGGTTTTCAAGTGTGTGCAAACTGCTATATCCCCAGACCAGCTCTGCTGGTAGCTCCTCCATCACACACAGTGAACTGGCCAGGGCTGGAAGGGATCCCACTTCCTTAATTGAAGCTGGCAGCCATCACTGAAATCAGCCTTGACACAAGCCCCTCAGATCTCATGGAGAGAGAGTGGAACCAGCTGAGGGTACACACAGAAATGTTCCTCTGCGCATGTGAATCCTGGGCCCAAAATTCATCTGCACTTCTCTGACACCTTCTTAAGAAGGATTCCTACTCCTTTTGCCTACTGTTAAGTTCCTCCTTTCCCCTCCAACAGGCTTCAATAGACTGACATGCTAACCTTGCTAATCTTCCAACAAAACTTGATGTTTTTAAACAGCAAACTCGGGTGGAATGCAGCCTCTGTGTAAACCCCATCTTAGCAGCTTGCCCAGACAGTTAATTCCAATTATCCAGGGGCACAAAAAAATGAGTTGTCTCCACCACTAAATCTGTCTGATCAGCAAAAGCTGTGACTGACTGCAGTTCTTTCTGCTTTGAGGACTCATCATATGAGAGCTATTTCATATGTCAATGCAACAGCAACCCCATAGCTAAGCTGATGAGATCTGTCAGCACCCCAGCACTCAATGGAAGGTGGAATTTCTTGCACTTTTGCAGGAGAGAAACCAATTTGAGGGGCTGACTGGACATTGCCATCCTAGGACAAAAACAGCTGACTCAGAATAGCTCTCTCATGTAAACCTTTAAATAAGTAAATCCCAAATATCTATTCTACTGACTCAGGCAGTGTTTCATTTCTCATGTAGGGATGAGAAATCAGCCAAATGTAAGCCTGAGATACATCTACAGCATCTTAAAATCCAGTGCTCTTTTCCATTACTCACATGAAACATTTCTGACCCCACCTACAGCTCCTGGGATCCATTTAAGAGATGGAGACCATTAATCAACTAATTACGCTGAACAAGAATAGGGGTGAGAGATTGAAGGTGCCCAGTGGCTTCACGGGTAATGCTGTGTGCCAAGTCCCTGACATTTTCATTGCTGTTCTTGACTTCACCTTTGCCTGCTTGTGCAAGTGTGCTGTTTGGGATGTGACCCAGCCAACACCTGGGACACTTCATTAATGTGTCTGGTTTATCAAGGTTATTTCTGACATTACAAAGCATTTGATTTGGGCTTACAGTTAAGACCCACTTCCAGCATCTGTTGATGGATGTCTGAATACTTTATCCCACTCCCTCTTGCATGCACTCACTGAAGACAGAGAACAGCACCTGAAGCAAGCAAAAAAGGAGGGTGGTCAATGGTGCAGGACCTCAGCTGGGAGAGGGAGTGCTCTCTGAAATAGCAGCACTGTCCACTGCTGTATCTTTAAGCACTCTGGTGTGAGACACTCATCCTGTTTCAATCACAGTGTCAGTCTTTTCTCACAGGACAACTTTTCACTTTCTCAACTCCACTGTGCACGTCCTCCAGTCAATCTATAGTTTCCCTGAACATGAATAAGCAGAACCATGCAAGGCACTGTACACAGGCTCCTACCAGAGATGCAGTGGACTAATGCTTGCTGATATTTACTGAACATATTTTCCCTGGTAGACATTTGGTGTTTCACAGTTGTACCACACTTTTTTGACTGTGATTGGCATGACGAGACCGGACTGTGACTAGTTGTCATGTATTTAGCCTATGATTCACTACAACATGGAACATTTTTCATTTCCTGACCTTTTCACAGAATGAAATCTGACCTGTTTGTAGAAATCTAGTTTTTTTTTTTTCTGTACTGTGAATGAGTCTGCACCTGGAAGTCAAGTTCCATTTCCATTACTCCAGCCTTCCAGTTCACCCACTTTCGTCTTCATGGTCAAGTTTTTTTGAACTGCTTAAATAATTAGCCAAATACAGTTAGCCAAAAGCAACTTTTAGGGTACCAGTCTTCAAGATTGGTACCTAGACAGATAGATCTCTTATGAGCTTTTTTCTAACCTCCCTCCAGCTTGATAGTTTTCTTAGGTGCATCTCATTCTGTTGCATTCATTTTAACTAGTTCTTGCCAAGCTCAAGCTTTGCACTGAATGTATGTCTCCTCTAGTTTCCTCCTGACTCCTTAAGAATGCTTTACTTTGATACAGATTAATTATTCCTACAAAATTTTCTTTCATTCTTTAGAAAATCTCTTCATTTCAGAAAAGTGAAACTAGGTTAACATACCACAATCTGCTTTTTCCAGCCCTATATCACAATTTCTTCCATTTCCATAATATAGTTATATGGAATTATCTTTCCATTTAAAAATTAGAGTTTTACACACTATTGAGCTCAGATAAACAGTCATCAGTCCTGAGTTACTTTTATCCCTTTTTCTAATTCAGGCACTACATTTGCTATTCTCCAAATATGTAGTGTCGTCTGAAGATGATGATGAACTACAGTCTTTTAAATCTTTCAGTACTCAGAAGGAAATTGTGCCATATCTTCCAATGTGAGCTCCTAAAAATATCCAAAGCATTCTGCTGTTTGGGATTATTTCCACCAGCCCCATTAGTTTCCCCATTTTACGTCATGTTTTGGGCATGCAGTGCTGCTATATTTTTGTCAGAATGCTTTAAGTACCATTTGCAGAAAACCCAAGGCAATGTGTCAGGTGAACCTGAATATCCACCCGGGTCCATTTGATGATGGTCCTGAAGTGATACCTGCTGATGTCTCTATTCTTTCATTTCACAGAGACGTCAGCTGCACAAAGATAACTTCAAGCCATTCATGGAGCAGTCACTTCTCACCCAGTGGCTTTGGAGACTCCTGTCTGACAAACAGGGTGCCCAAGAGTTTTGCTGGGAGCTTCACATGTAATATGGTAAAGCCACTTCTGAGACATTTAATTTGGTTTTGATGGAAACTCCAAACACTATTTTGTTCCTTTTTAACTCTATAGGAGATCATAAAGACTAGCTGCTCAAATATTTCTTGACAGACATTGTAGGGGGTTTATCAGGTATCCATATATTTCAACATCCCTACCTATTAGAGAAGTAAACACAGAGACTACATTTCTAGAAGATTTCATAAAAATTAACTGAATTTTATGCCTTTTAGAAGTGATTTGTAATTGGCTTTTTTCCACGACTTTCATAGTTTTATGATTTTTCCCTTCCATGCAGGTCGATTAGTTTTCTCTTGGATATTATGGGTTGTATTTACCTTGCTGTCCTTGATTAGGTATGTCAGCTCTGAACTGTGAGGTCCTCTGACCTCCACTACATCCTCCAATAAGTCTGAATGACCTCTTTTCAGGTCACTGCGACCTAATTCCAACTGGGTGAAACAAACTTTTTGCCCACATTTCTTCTAAAAGGTTGAGAAATCCTTCTTTCTCCAAAGTTTTTATTCTTCTACTGCTAAACTATTGCTGTAATGCTCCCAGCGATGTCTTCATTGCAATAAACAAGCTAAGCAAGGAAAGAAGATCCATCTGGTCTGAAAAGCATCAGCAGACCTTTCCTGAACTTTGTGTCTGTGTCATTTATTATTGTTATCCGGGAAGCTCTGTACTGCAAGAACTCTGTTTATCTCAATAATTCTCTTGTATTTTTTCAACTCCAGAGTTCCCCAAAAGATAGGAAAGGTAGTATATAGGCGTGAAAGGAAAAAAGTTATTGTCTTTAACTTTCTAGCTAATTTTTTTTCCTAAAAATGTGGAATGTTGAAGTTTCTGTGCCTTCAAGGTTTTGTCAGCATAAAAAAGCTATAAAAGCACAGTTCTGTGCTGATAGCCCAATAATTGTCTCTATAACTGTCTTTATAAACCCTTGCCTATCTTCCTTTCCTTCTTTCCTGCCTGACTGGCTCACTCCCTCCCCCCCCCCCCCGAAAGTGTTGTAAACAAAAGCAAGAAAAGGAGATGGGAAATATGCTTTAATACAAAAGTAAAAAAAAAAAATACCAACATATAACCATTTTATATATTAAATTTCCCTAGCATCACTCAAACTCAGTTGACAGTCTAAGCCAAACTATAAATTCCTTTATTTCCTTTCAAGGATTTTTATTGTCTGGTGTGGGTATCTTTTTAGCTTCATCCTACACCTGTGTGTCCTTTCTGAGCTTGGGAGCTAGCCCTACTCAAACAGCAGAAAAAGCTAGAGGCACCTGACACAGACCACACCTTCAGCAGGGCTATTTTGAGATAAAACAGATTTTATTTCTGAGATTTTCTTTATTTATAAAGTAGCTATGTGAAAAATAAAACCAGTTGAGGGAGATAGCTGGAGGAAAATGTGAGTGCCTTCTCTTCACCACTCACTCAGCCTTGCTGTGGGGCCTTTCCCTTGAACCAGCAGCTCATGTACTTCAGCCAAGGTGGTTTGAGAGCAGCCTTGGAAAGCGAGTGCCACTCCAGCTAAACATGTGCAGGAGCTTCCTCTTGTCCTCGGGCAATCAAGGTCTCACTGACTGCTTTGCCCAGGAAGCTCTGGCAATGTTTGTGCTCTCTTCAACCAACAGGAAAATGTGACAGTAAAGATGCCAGGACTCACAGGACTTTCCTCCATCAACAAGAAACCAGGGGAGCTGCTCACTTGGCTCAATGAGTAAGCCCCATATAGATGAAAGTATAGGCAAGGAATTCCTGCTGCAATGTTGATACCCATGATCAGTGATCAATAAGGGGTGCAAACCATAAGAGGTGCTAAGTCCTTTACTTTGGCTGATTCTTTGAATATATAGCACCTTACATGAAACCATATGATTTTACGGATTCCGATGGTTTCAAAAGGATGCCACAGAGAACAATCTGGTTTTGCACCCACCATGTAGAAACATACTCTTATGTGCCACTTATGTTTAAAGCTCGTCACAAAATGATACTGCAAATTCCTCTTTCAGTTACAGAAATAGAAGCACAGGAGTGATTTGCCCACAGTGGTGTGGAGGCAGTTAGTGGAAGAGCAGAGAGTTTGATACCCACAGCTCCAAACTCAGAGCACAGCACCTCACCTTCAGCCTCTTTTCTTGCATGCACCTGCCCGTAGTTAATGAAATTACCTGATTTTCATTTGCCAGCGTGCTGAGCTCTAGGAAGGGAAGCAGGAGGAATCAGCTTGTGTGTAAACTCTGAAATTTCAAAGGTACAATTTGTATACCAGGATTTATGCAAATTTTAAATCTGTTATACAAACAGCATTAAATTTCATAAACTTTTACTCTAAAAATTATACCACATACTGTCTTTCTGGACATATTTTAATATTTTTGATCTAAAAACTCTCCTAAGTCTGTGAGGAGGATACAGCCTGTCATTGATATAATGAAAAATAAAACCTATAGAATTTATTTTCCTGATATGTTTTCCTTTGCTTTTGAAGACATTTGGAGTTTGACAAATTTTTGAGTTTGGCCCCAGGACGATGTTGCATCAGCTTGTGATATCAGTTTCTGATTGATTGTGACACAATGCTTTGCCTCCAGTGGCCCAGAACATCACAGGTAATGTTTTATTCTTTTCCCCTCTTTCTGCTCATTGGTTCCAAAACAATTAGGGGAAAAAAACCAAATCCTGTAAGAATGGTGTTTTCATAATGGATAAGTAATCCTGCTAGATTATACTGTATTAGACTAGATTATACTGTATTAAAAACCAATTACATATGACAAGACATTTGCAAAAAAAATATTTTTCAATAAAAATTTTCCTTTTAACCAGACCTTTTAATGAGCTTCATCTGTTCTTTAGTTTCTCTTCTGACACATACATGCAATTCATATTTCATGAAACATTTTAGCTAAAAATTAGATCACGAGTTCTTCCAAATTAAATACAAGGGATTTCATCTTCAGAAAATCTGTTTTTCACAGAATAAGTAACCAGCATATACTAAAAAACCGTACAACTTTCAGATATCTTAGAGGAGGACAACACCAAAAGAAAAGTCACCATTTCTTCAGTTTGCTTTGAAAATTGGAATACATGTTTATGTCTTATTGTAACAGATAGGAAGGAGAGGACATTTTCGTCAGCATAGAAATCTCTGACTTCTGGTAGTGACTAAAATATAACCAGCACCCCCCCTTTCATCACAAAACACCACCACTACCAAAAACCTGATACCCACCCCCCCCCCAAAAAAAATCACGTTATTTTTTTTGTTCCAAATGTACAGGGTGTAAAATGCTATTAAACAATATTCAATAACTTCTTTTTAGATACCAGCCTTCAACCAGTTCTTACGTGCCAGGTCCTCTGCCTCTTTCTACATGGCTGCAATGACAGAGTTATGTTTAATGTCTCTTGTTTTCCTTTCCTTCCAAGTGTTGCAAAACTAATAAAAGACTAATAACTAATAAAACTAATAAGTTTTTCAAAACTAAGTTTTGCCTCCCACATCTCCTCTCAGGTCTTTGTAGGTTCCTGCCTCTGTCCAATTTCCATCACTGGAGATTTTAAAAACAGACCTTCTATAGCTGGAGTTTCTAACAAGTCATCAATTATGTACAGATTGAGGTAAAATTCAGTGAGGTACAAATTAGCTTTCTGATAGAGTATAGTAACTGAACATAAATGCTAATATTAAGCATGGGAGAAGGGTTTCTTCAGAAATATTAACATATCTCTAGCTCAAACAACTTATTTTGTGATTTAAAAACGCTTTATTATCAGGACTTTGTTGCTTATATTTGACTTGCTCTTCCTTCATCTCTGAGTTGGTATGCTTGTGTATCTAAAGCAGCTTAAAGCCACCAAATGAGACTTTCTGAAGGGCAATATTTCTGGGAACAGGATCAGAAATATCCTCTGTAAGATCAGCTCTGCAGTTCCAGAAAGGCTAGGCAAGTGTGTGAGCATAAAAATATGTAACAGAGTGGGGAGGAAATCTGCATAAGAAACTGAGGAGTTTTCTCTGAAAGAAAGTTCCATGCCCCAGTTACCCCATCGTCACCAGTACGGGTTGCCAAAGCACGTCAGTGTGCTAAATAGAGCCCGCACTGCCTGCACTTCACACATTGGGAGAGAGGCACTGAAACTCATTTCTGCTTAAGTACCTGCGGTGTTTGCAGGGCAGACCACAATCTACTTCTCACTCTGACAGTGTCTGAGACTTCTCTGACAGCTCTGAAAACAGATCTCACTCCCGGCATATTAGCAGAGCCGAAAGCAACAGTTAGATCTTGCCATTACCTACAGCTGATTTCATTGGAAAGCATCTTGTGTCGTTCAGTCTTTGAACATGATTCAAGTTGGACTTTCAGCCTCCCAGGAAAACGACTTGTTCTTATGTCTAGCACCAGCAAGTGTGTGGTTCATAGGCTCACAAGGAAAAC
Source organism: Fringilla coelebs (assembly GCF_963513975.1). Taxonomy (NCBI): domain Eukaryota; kingdom Metazoa; phylum Chordata; class Aves; order Passeriformes; family Fringillidae; genus Fringilla; species Fringilla coelebs. The sequence continues at coordinate 86,091,050 of NC_140030.1, forward strand.
ATAAGCACTAAAAACATTCTGTCGTGTGCTAACAAGTCCTGCACCTTACTGTCTACTGTTCAATTACTGATGTATTCGTGAGAGCAACCATGTTGTCTCTCAGCATTCATTCTGCCAAGCTAGAAAACACCCTCCTTTCTAATCTCCTCTCACAAGCTATGTTTGTGGTTATTCCAATCCTCTTTCCCTGCAGCTGCTCTTGCTTCCATATCTCCTGCCTTTACCTGACTGACTCTGCCTGTACATGGGCATCCATTTATCTATCTATCTATCTATCTATCTATCTATCTATCTATCTATCTAATCTCCTGCTAGCCCTGTAAAAAGTGCAAAATGTTGTTAGCAATCCCCTCTCCCTGTTGAAAACATTTTCTGACATTCGGGCTTTCCATGCTCATATCTTATTGATTCTTGACAGAAATTCTAAAAATTATCATCTACATATTAAAATTATCATCTACATATCATCTACATTGCTCATTTTTAAAGGCCAGTCCTGAGTTTACTGAAGAATTTCCTGTTTGCTTCTCGCATTTTACATTATTTGCTCATTTCAATTATTCAGACCTGTTGATAGCATTTTTCTTCTTTCTGTCAAATTCCAGTCCTTTCTCTTGCTGCTGATGCTCTTTAATCGTGTATTATCTGCTCACATCATTAGTATACAAGATTATTAAAAAGCTACTAATTAATCAGAGGTCACAAGATCTGTTCCAAGGGAGTCTCACCACTCTGCCTCCAGGAGAATGCTTCCTCATCCAGCACAGCCTATTTTCACAGCAGAACAGTGACTTAAATATGTGTTCCTAATGGCATGGTATCTTCCTGCAGCTAAATTCTCTGTGTGGTCACAGTAATTAAGACCTCTTGGATACCAAGTACCTCTTTGTATCCTACAGCACACCAGGCACCGCTTTCAGAACAGGGTGAAAGATGTGGGCTGCGCAGCATCTCTCAGAAATGCACCTTTATTCTGTCTGTCCCTGCCAGCATGCTGATATTCTCACTAGTTTGTATTTGCATACATCAGGGTTGTGTCTGATGCAGCTTCCCCTCACCTGCCCTGATCCTGGCCCCCATCCACAGGCTGACAGCCCAGCCCATCCTTGGCAGGTTCCCACCTCCAAGGAGCTGTCCAGTACCCAGGACTGGGGCTGCCCCTCTCCTGGATGCCCAGATTTTCTCACTGGGGAGGTGGAAAAGGTTTTATCTGGATGGTGAGGTCCTGCCCTACCTCCCCAGGGGACCACCACACCTCTTGTCCTTAGGAAATTGCTGCTCCTCACAGTGCCCCAGCATCTACCACAGTTAAGTGGCAGCTCTCTGGTGTGAACTGCTTTTCCCATTTTTTATCAACACGTGTTGTGTTCATCCATGCTTGTCTTCCATAGGTCTGATACTTCATAAACATTTTTATTGCCCACATTTCTGCATGCCACTTAACCCAGGGTTATGAACAGAATTATCTGCATTCCTATATTCCATACTATATTTCATGCCAGCTGGGGTTTGGAGGTGAAAAATTGTGTTTTGTTGGAGTCAAATCTTTTAGTCATTTTATCTGTTCTATATTCATACACATATGAATATGAATATGAATATGCTAACAGATTTTCCCCTTAGTTTTTAGAGATACCGCGAGCTGTTTTGTTTGAAGACCTACAGTAAGAGAGCTGTGAAATCTAAGCAGAGAAGAAATTAGTGATTTGAAAAACAACAACTTGAAGTGTGCAATTAGGTCTGGATTCAAGTCTAGTAAAATATCACCATGGTTCATGTGGCACAGGTGAAGGGATTGGAATATTTTCAGTATGAGGAAGACAAGACACGTTGTGCATGGGGACAGGTATGGTGTCAAGGCTCCCAAGTTGGTATAGCCTCCAGATCTGTCCAACACATGGCCACTGCACACAAACAGAAACATCATGTGCTCACAACCAGACGTATTTCCTGTTTCAAAGGAAATATAAACATGCAAATTGTTGGATCTTGGCTAAGTGGCTAACACTGAGACCAAATTCAAAGGTAAGGGATTGAGACAGTCTGGATATAGGATACAAATTAATTCACATTGGATGTAGCAGGAACTGAAACCTCTAAAAATGCGTGATTGTACTGTAATATTATGTCCTGTTATATTCACATTGTTCAAGTGGGAAAAAAAAGTTATAGCTAGCCTTCACTGTCTCAGAGATGTATGTAAAATAGCCCTGTTCATCTCTGAGGAGGCAGAAAAGGGAAAGTTATTTTAGAAGCTATGCACCAGTGACAGCAATCTTTTGGACTTTTTGGTATCCAGATTGTCAACCCGAGTCAAGGACAGGGATGGGATTATGCCAGGACAGAGATTAGAGAAATACCACTTCTTCAGTCTGCTCCAGCCACAAAGGGAGGGATTTGGAGCCCAGTCCAACACTAGAAATGTCACATTGGGAAGAGGCTGCAATGGCAGGAACTGGGGATGCCCAGTCCACCTGTATTTCCACCTACCATGTATGTTGACAAGGCAAGCAAGGAAAAAACCTCTGCCTGTATGTGTGTTATTGTTCTGTTTCACTTCTACAGGTCTGGCCAGTCAACATCCTTTGCAAGGGAGGATCTGCCTCAGGTTTGGTATTGGATTATTTCCTTTGAAGTGGGAGTTAAAATAATACATGCATTTGGAAATATAAACCAATAACCAATTATTAGTATGCTCAACAGCCTTTTAGACTGCCACTTCAAATGCCATCCATTCATTACCCAGCAGAAGGAACATTAAAAAAAACCCGAGAATGTTTTGTGGTTATCTGACAGACTGACTATATGGCAGTCAGTGTGAAAGCCTTTTTTGCATGTCATACTGCAAAACTGAGAAAGACTGGTGGATTTCAAGTCAGAACACACCTGTTGCTCCAAAATTACTAGTTTTTCTATACCCCATATTACATATGGTAACCTTGGCAAAAGCTGGTTAGTGGATGTGCAAGTAAATTTTTGTGGGCACGGAGCAGGACAAAGTTTAATCTCATCTCTAACTTGTTAAGTAAAATAAAATGGGCAAGTCATCCCAGCAGATTACTTTGCGGGGAGACAGGAAATCTATCCTGTTCTGTATGACCACTGACTTCAGGGGCACACAAAATCTCCGTCTGCATCCCTCCCTTTCTCTGCCTGCTCCTTAGACCTTGCAATGTCCTCCCAAAGAGGGGAAAATGAGCCTCAAGTGCCACTGATGGTGTCTTGACTGGCACAGAGACACAGCTACATCACAGTTCACATCACTAATTTCCCAGACATCCAAAGATGTGAGTCGAATCAAAGCCACTGCAGCAGTGACTGCAGCAGCAGGCAATTCTACAAAAATGATAGTTCTCGTGCATTTGTTTGGTTTTTTCACTTCCCAGTCACATGAATAAAATCCTAGGCTTCTGCAATGCTTTTTCTTTTCCCCTTTGCTTTTGTTTGCTTCCCCCTGCCCCTCCATATAGCATATACAAATGTTTTGGATAGAGACTGTGAGCTGATTACCCAATTATAAACAGGAAAGCTAGCATTATGAAAATATAGCTAAAGTCTATGTCAGTGTCACCATTAAACTACTACAGTAAATAAGATATTATGGTACTTTTTTATGGACCTCTTTATCTTAAGTGTTTTTTTCCCTCGTATTATCGACATCTCCCTAGGGAGAATAGTTACCTACTATGAAAGAATTCTCAAGACTGTAGCTTTTATTATCATTTAAATTGTCAGGAACATTAAGACATCGTTGGTGACAACAGCAACAACTAACTAAAGCAGAAGGGAAGTAGTATTTTTCCATTATCTGTTTCTTTTCATTTAAATTTTCTGTGTCTTGAAATGAGGAAAAAACTGTCTTCTTCTGTCTTGAAAATGTTTCACAGCATTCATTCTTCAGCCCTACTCAAAGACTTCTTTAAGCATGAAATTATAAAAGTACTCCTTCATCTTATATTTGCCCATATAAGTAGACTTTCACTGGAAGATGTGGAATAATAGAATTGTATAAAATTAATCTATTATCTATCTATCCATCCATCCATCCATCCATCCATCCATCCATCCATCCATCCATCTCTATTCAGAATGGAATATTAAGTGAATGATGTTATTATAGTTGAGTAAGTCAGTAACAGGAAAAAATGTTCCTGATTTATTTTGCTATTTTTCCTGCCTGAGCACTGTGCAGCCCATTCCTCAATTTTATTTTTGCTTGATTCAGAATAAAACTGGTGAAAAAATCTTGAAAGCCAATTCTTCAGCTATTTGACTTTACACTTTTTGAGTGGGTTGCTGACAACTTGTTAAGTTCAGCATCAGAATAAGACTTTAGAGTCCTAGTCTGGAGCAGCTGTTAAGTGACTCATTAAGAACATTTGACAGTCAGAATTTAGACTGTTCTTTAACATTGATATAAAGTATATGATTCTTTTTAAAAAAAATCAATGAACACAGGTGTATTCCAAAGTCTAAAAATCATAATAGCAAATATAAAATTGCCATCTAAATGTGTTTTATTTTGAGCAAACCCAACACTATTCACCTGCAGACCTTCCTCTGCAAATTCCCTCACATACAACTTTCTTTTTATGGTAATCTTTGTCCAGGAGAATGTTATCAGAGAGAAAGAAAAGAGCAATGAATGACCTTATCTCAAACTGCAAAGCAACATTTCAGTGACTCAAAGAAGAGAAGCTAAACATCATCTCATCAAAAAGTTAATATCTAATTTTTGACTGAAATATTTTGACTCAGAAAAGTCTCACTCTTTGTTTTGTACTATCACAAACTACAGTTTTTCAAAGTATGATTTTTATTAAATTATTTGCCTAACCAACAGAGTGGCAGAAAATACTGAGATTTTGAAGGAATGCAGAGAAATACACAAAGGAAAATTCCCATGTAAACTGGCATAAATTATGATGATTTTTAAATTATCTAACACCAATCAGAAAATATTTGACTGCTTCTCTGAAATCATTAGTACAATGTTCTGCCATTTTCATAAAGGCAAATCTAATGTTTGAAGTTGTTAGGAATTGAATGGGGAAAAAACAAAAAAGTATCTTTGTAAGTCCATGGCATGCTCACATCTTGAACACAAACCTGTTCAATCAATTTGGAAAACAGCTTGGGGTAGTTTTGAAGTCATGGTAAGGGTGATTAGAAATACAGAACAGATTTCATGTGCATATACCCTGCAGTTCTTCATCTTGGAAGAGGCAGGACTGAAGGAAGTCACCTAATAGGTCTGCACAGTCTTAACTAGCAGACAAGCAGTAATTACAAGCTATTATGAGTCTAAGAACTAGAGCAACAAATAAATCTGCTTTTGCACAACTTACAAATAAACTGCAGAACTCATTATTGCAAGACATAGAGGTGAGCAAGAGTTTAAACATATTCAAAACTGTTTCAGAGAGCTCCTGGGGAAAGATCTGCTGGTGTGGTGTTGAATGTGATGAAAGGGATGCAACCTCTAGCACCTGTCAATTCTGAAGAAGGTGGCTCGAAGGCACCAGTGAAGAATCACCCTCTCTATTTCCTTCCATTTCTTACATTTGTCCTGTACATCTGCAGCTGATCCCTGTAGGAAAGAACATTTGGGGCTGCATGGACTTTTGATGTGACCCAGAATACCATTTCATAGATCCTTAAGAAGTACAGGTAAATTCCTTGAATTTTTTTTGAGAGTTAATGAATCTCTTCACTACTAATATATTCATTAGTCTAATTTAATCTCATTCAATTTTGTCATCTCTATTATGATAACAGCAAAATAACAACTGATAAAAGTACTTCCTATTGGCAAGATTTCCAAATACTGCAGTCGTAAAACCAACAATCTCAATTTCAGCAGCAGCCATGATCAACACTTCATTTAAAGCTGCTGATACAACAGGCTTAATAATTGCCACATATGTTTTGCAAGACTTAGATCCAGGAGCCGTCAGCATAGATCATTACACAGACATTTTTAACAAATTCAACTGTCTCTTCAGAGTGGGTTTGCACTTTTTTAAATGTTTGGACTCTGAAAATGGGTAGAATTCCCTAGTTTGTGAGACTGAAAATTTAAGCAATGGCTTGTGATATTTGCTTTCTGCTAATAGTTCTTATAAGGCAGATTTCTGCAATTAGTAACTTCTGCATACTCTAGTGTTCTATGAGATGCAAAGTAAAGATGGAGTAAACAAAACTTCATGGGTATCAGTGATGCTACAGCACTTTACACCAGCTGAGAATCTGATCCTTCCAGTTGGGATGGGAAAGGAAGAGCGTGTAGAGAGCAGCTGTCCCTTATGCTTTTTCAATGAATTTCTGAAACACTAACATTGCTATTACCAGAATTTACAATAAGCTTGGTAAAGATGAACTGCAGTCACATCAGTTTCTCCCAGTGCTGACACAGCTTCTCTGTGCAAACTTCATACTCAGGAGCCAGGGAAGTGTAGGCATAAAGCAATTATGACACTTTTCTGAGTTGCTTCTCTTGCTGTCAAACTGTAAAGAAGCAAGGAACAATGGATGAATGTCATCCGAGAAGATTTTGGCCACAGGCTTTGTTGAAGTTTCTCTGGATAAAGGGTTTCTTTGAAACAGTTTAGATGAAGCAAAAAGTTTCCTGAAAGCTGGAATTCAAGTCATCCATGTCATGCACTGGTGCAAGTATTTCAGTCCATGTATACCTTGCTATGTCTGGTCTCATAACAGATTCCAAGTCTGTTGTGCTTTTGCCACATGATTTTAACAGGCTTTTGTTGCTCTCCTATACATAAATAATTAAAAAGCCACAAGAACCAACAAGACAAAGATACAAACCACTCCCTTCTTTGTTCCTGCTCCACCCAAAAACCTCACAAAAATAACACCAACCCAAATTTCATCCTTCTGCAATATCCAGACCATCAGGATCTGCAGCTTGGGAAAGTGTCCGTTTAAAATTTCACCCAGTGGGAACTATTTCTGACAAATGTTAAGAGTGGAGACAAAGCAAATCCTATCCAAATCCTGCTCTCTTCTAGTCCTGAAAAGCAAGGCTAAGTAGTTGGAACAACTACTGTCTTCTGGAACAATGGAAAGTGCCAGACTTTCAGAGTTCCCCAAGAATTATTACCGACATCTCTCATTTGAGGATTTCCAGTGCTTTCACATAGAATTAAACATAGTGGGAGCTGGGAGAAACCAAGAACTTTCTGAAGAAAGCCTCAGTGGTTAGGAGGTATGGGCTGCATTTACAAGGGTCTCTCGCTTTAAAACGCTGGTAGACATCTGGCCAGAAGCAAGTAGCCACTCAACAAACCAGGATGTGCAGGAAACTCCTCACAATGTGCCCGTGTGTAAGTTAAAAGACCAAAGTTAAAAATCTCTTCTCTACAATGGTAACATCCTAATCTAATTTTCACTGTTACACAGGAATACTTTTCCCAGATGGTGAAGGAATTCCTCCCTGAAGGTACTAAGTAGCCCTGCTTCCCACCACAGTCTTTTTTGCAAGGGAGGGGAAAACTCCACAGGCTTCTCATGAGGAAATGCCAAATTGTGAAAGCAACTGGAACCAATGTGAGCCTTCCTGGAAGAAAAGATTAGGCACGAACTGATTTATAAATTCAAAACACTACTTATTAATAGATCTATTCACAGCTGACAGTGAAATCATTAGTGGGTAGAAGAACAGAAGCATCTAGAAGCAGCTTTTATCTTTCCCAGGAATTTTTGAGTCAAATACTGCCAAAATACAGTCCTTTTGCTGGACTGTTAGTGTTTGCAAAATGACAATCAGGTGTTTCAGTCCATCCACAGGTTTTCTGCTTTTCCTTTTTCTAATATTCTTGTCCTCTGCATTGTGAGAAATTGATCTAATAAATTCTTTTCAGATGTGTCCCTTTCTTTTTTCTTCCAGACATCAGCATTCAATCCTACTGCTCTCAACCTCATTTAAAAAGACAAGAACTTCTCTTCTGCAACATTTTTTCCTGCCCTTTGAGTTGGTATAAGTGATGTGAGGACGAGTAGAGGAAAGGGAAAATAAATGCCTGCTGCACAAAATACCACCAACCTCTGAATACCCTTACCAGGCCTTATTCTAGATTAGCTCTATGTGAAGTAGTGAATACTCTAAGCCCATAAAGGCTGTCCTTTGAAGAACTGCCTGGATGACCTGCAATTCCACGTGCCTCAGGAGTTGAAGCACAAGTCCAGCATGTCTCCATCCTTTCTGGGGGAAGAATCCCAGGTACAATGCAGCAAGTGCACTCCTGTTTGCAGTTTCTGACTGGATGATTTCAGGCTCAACAAATCTTTTATTCCTCTTGTTCTGTCTGAAAAATGTAGAGAAAGGGTATTTCAGACCCATTCCTTTGAAACATGGGACAATACAAATAAAGTTATGTCAAACAAGGAAAAAAAAGAGCCCATTTCACAAACTAGGAAAAAGGAACATAGACCATTGAAAAGTCTCTTAGCTGTATGTTTGGTTTTGTAAAATAAACTTTAAAAATGTGTGCTTTCTAGGTTTTTCACACATTGCAATTCTCATTCTGTTCAAAGTCCTCTTTATATAGGACTGGCACATTATGTATTGTACATTACTAATGCAAACACATTAAGATTGTGAAGTCAAAGTGAATGATATTCTACAAAATACTGGCTAGGGTTTCCTACAAAATTTTAACATGAAGTATTTGAATATACCAATTAAGGCATATTTTCAATTATATTTCCACTAATTATTCACAACTTTTCTCATCCAGATTCTATCTTTCCTACTTTGCCTTCCCTTACTCTTTCTGCTTTCAATTTTCCATTTGTTTTCTCTACATATGTCTGATATTTACATCCCCTGTATGTTGCTTTAGTAATCCCTTTAGAATCATTGTCATCTTCTTCTTATCCTGCCTTTAACTTGTTCTTCCAAAGAACATACATATTTTCCAGTATTCTGGAGCTAACCCATCCATGTAGTGGATAATGAAAACAGAAAAGCAAAGGAAAAAAGAATGTATACAGTCTCTTGCATTTTTCCTCAAACTGGACATTATTTTATTCAATTAAAGAAGAATCAAAATCAAAAAGAAAGATGTTATTGACAGTCTGAAGCAACTTTCAGGAAAGTTATGCTTTGAATGAAGAGATTTGAGGATGGAAACTACCCAGAGACATCAGTTTCAGTATTTTTGACCAGCATTTCATTTTTTAGACTCTGAGCTCACATCTTGAACTGATTTGAATATAAGAAGCTGGAGATCATCAATCAGATTAAGATGTCTCAGAAGTGAATTTAAAACAGGTTATTTTGTACACATCTATACTGCATTTAGACACATTAATAATAGAGTCTCTTTGTCTTGGGAAATGACTTCTCATTCTTTACATAAAGACTCCTAAGCCTCATAATACTGTATTTTACTTCAAAGGCAAATCCTCCCTCCCCTTTTAAATGAGGCTGATTTTGAGATCTAGGCTGTGTTAATCCCTATCCATACAATAGATACTGATAGTATGAAGGCTGAACAGGTGCCACTCTTTAGAAATATGCCCTCAGATGGGATGGTCTCAACCTACTGTGAATAAATGTCTTGGAACTGTTGTGAAACGTCTGTGGGTAAGACAAATAGGTAGACTTTAAAAATTACGACTTAGTCTTTTTAAAGATACCTTTTTTCAAGAGTGTGTTTTCTCTCTCTTTTTTAGGATATAAATATTGCCACCCTCTGTTCATCTTTGTACTTGCATAATCACATTAGAAGTTTCCCCATACTGTACATCCCCAGGAATCTCGCTTCCTATCAAAGGAGGCCAGCACCTGGAGCTTAAAAGAGAGATTTTCCACAGATTGTTCTCTGCTTGGTTTCTGTAAGGACTTTCTGCTGAAGAACAGAACAGAATTACAACCAACTTTGTGATAAATTAGAATCATCATCATCACCACCATCATCATCATTATTAGCCTCCTGAAGCTTGAAATATGTACTTGAAGTTGTACAACTTCAAAACAAATTCCTTGAAATGATTACATATGTATGACAAAAATAGTGGAGAAAGAAGAATATTGCTATTTTGTGAATGGGGAGCCGTATAAAAATAAATTCAGATTTTTTAGGTTTATTTGACATCTAGACACACAAGGGAATCATCAAAATTCACTGGTTCATTGAAATCACTGAGATCTTATTCATCTTTACCTGTCCGAGTAGATTTTAGCTACTACAAATTGGGTTCATCTCCTTTAGTATTTCCCACCTAGAAGTGAGTGTGCAGAAGCAGCTGTCTGCCTGCCTTCCCCTAGAGGCTGTAAGGACAGATAAGTATTTCCACTGGCTGCTTTAGACAGTACTGGTTTCCATTACCTATAGAGGTTTGTCAAACATAAACTGACTTACCTAATAGGAAACAATCAGTAGCTTTGCTCTGGACACTGTGATTCCATTCTGCAAGTCACAAAGATAGGCAAAAAAAAAAAGGTTACAGCAACTCAGACTTCAAGCTTTACAAATCAGCTATAAATTTGCAGTGTCTAAGCTCATGTGGAGACAATACAACAAACAAAACAGAGGCTGCACTAAACTTTCAGCCACATGCAGGAAAAATTTCAGCATTTGGCTTCATTCCCACTATGATGCTGCCATGCATTCGTTTTGTAATTGTAAATCTCAACTGCCACATGCTCTGGGCACAAGGGTTGGAGGGGGTACCAAATAACCCTTTCTGATCTGTGATCCCTTGGAAAACACATGTATTTTCCCATGGGTCATAACCAAAACTTAGCAATTCATATCTCCTGCTTGGGCCTAGGTGTAGCTCCTAGCTGAGTAGGGGCTCCTACTGAGGGCAGGTTGCTCAGCATCACAGCTTCCTCCAATACCAGGAGAAAGAGTGACTGATTTTACTGTCATTGATGCTGAATGTTTATCTTCCGTAAAGAAGGAACCATTTGTTTTAACCCAAGCAAGCAGGAACCATGATTTCAGTTGGAAGTGCAAAGAAGCTGGAATTCTTCACCTGCATCACAGAAAAACACCTTTTATAGAAAACTTCAGGCATATCACTAATAACCAGGTTAAGACCATCTTGAAAGGAAGGTCACCACAATTCTTATTGGACAGAGCAAATTACTCCAATTCTTTTTTCTTTCAGCTATGATCTTGTGCACTGACCTTTGCAAAGTATGGTCAAATAGCCTTAAGCAGCAGTTGTAAAGCATAAGATCATTGCATGCACACTGATTTCATTAGGCAGCTCTGTATAAATTAGCATTACTTACTGGGGGGTATGCAGCTAATGGTACTGAAAAGAAGTGAGGTCTGTTCATTCCGTGCGCTATGCCTGTAAGTGAAGCCTTCCTGCCCCTCTGCGGAGACACAGCTGCCCTTCTGTGCACTGCTGCAGATGTGAAAAACATCTGTGAGATGTTTTTTTTCCTAGCAGAGACCATGCAGACCATGTGAGGGAGAGGTTAGCAGCCACGTGAAGTGAAGCTTTATTTAGCCCAAGTAAAGGCTTCATTCACTGTCAAATTTTGCACTCAAGCAAAAGCAACCTCAGATCAGATTTGACTCTGCCTAGTGTTTAAACTCCTTCCAAGTAATGCAAAAGAAGCAAGGATGAAGCCCCTTGTAAACTCCTAGGAGCATCCAACATTTCTCCATCATATTAGAAATCTACCTGATGTTTGGTCCTTTAGCCTGTGTTTTATTCTTTACGAATATTAGGTTTAGTCATGGGAAGGGTTTTGATTCTGGCAAGTGCCGTTCTCATGATGGCAGCAATTATTGAAGCAGAAGGCTTGTTAGGCACATCCTAAATATCGTAAGAGGTTAGATTTATCTGATTTTTTTTTCCTAAGATTATTTCCCAGCTGGATCCCATCCACTAAGACTGCCAGTGCTGTGCTGGTAAAAATGTCCTCTACACAGAGGAGCTGAGCTCCCACCATGCAAATATCTCTAAATCTTTAAACACCCTGAAGCTGCCAGCAGGTTTAGATGGATTAGCATTCAGGGTCACTTTTAGTTTTTATGGACCAGTTTGTTAATCTCTCTTGAGAACAGTTAGCTCTGTCCAAAACTCAGGGAAGGAAGAAGAGAATGAAAGATTAGAAATAAGAATAAAATTAATCAGATAAGAGCTTAGGTAATGAATTATAAACAATCTGCCAGTTGTGGCAACTGTAGAATTGTTACTAAATTATGGGAGAGGAAAAGCGCAGTTCCGAAACAAACATTAAAAATTCACATTTCAGCTGCAATCCTGAGACTCAAACTTGTCTAACTCCTCTAGGTCTGTTCCCTTCTATATTTCAACAAAACAATAGGAATTAGCAGGTGGGAGAGTTGTGTTCTGCTACACAGTCCCTTCCCCAGATTGCTTCTAAGAAGCTGATGGCTGTCAGTCCCTGCAAAGAAAGTTTTAAAGTCTCAGGGATGTGTTTCGTTTCCAGCAGCATTGACTGGAAACATGTATACTCTCTCCAGAGTCTTGAAGATCATCACTTGGAGCTTTGCTATCTGTACATGTAAAAAGGATACTTCAAAAGGTAGCTGGACATATTTTTTGCTACTAAAGAAGGGAAAATTTCTATTCTCTACTTCAATTCCCCAATGTCAAACTTGATCCATAATTTTAAGTAGTGTAATGATTTTCCTTAAATAGTTATGCTTACTTTTAGGAGGAACTTAAAAATACTGGGTATTCTTACAGGGTAGTCCTACACGAAAACAGAGCACGTACAAACTTCAGACTGTGAGTTCACTTAAACACCAAAATATGCCCAAGGGAGAAATCTGTCTTCTTCCACTTTCTGTGGATGGAGAAGCAGGAGCAGATGGGGTTGAAATGAGAACAAAGGACAGAGTGAACCTGAGTTATTACAGATCTGTCTCAGCAAAATCAATTAGTAGCCCTCTGTCATACTAGGACATGTTTCAAGTATGGTTTCAGAGAGTCTGCTGTCTCTACTTCCTTTCATAGACCCAGTGATGGAATAGAGTGCACTTGCTAAATGTGCAGATGATGTAAAGCTATGGGGGGGCTGCAGCACTCTAGAAAACACTAACAGAATAAAAAGTGATCTTTGCAGAAAGGAAAATCAGTCTGGAATTAAAAAGGTATCCTTCAATAAACTCAGGTGCAGCACAGTCCTGCAGGTCAGGCAGGAATGCTTCACTTCAGACAGCATGAACAACTTGCCAAGAGATGTTCTTAGGGGCACAGTGGGTCACAGAGGGAATTTTAATCAATCGTGGCATAGCATGGAAATTAAAATCTCACAAACTTGAATGTCACCATTAAGTGTATGAACAAGGAAATGATCTATGACACTGAAAATAATCCTTCTATACATCAGATCTCAGGTCTGAGATTTGACTGACTCTTGTCTCAGGCATCATATTTCAGGAAGAGCAGGGAACATTTGGTTTGAGAAGAGCATGGAGATCCAGACGGCCAGAGATCTAAACAATGAGACCCAATCAGAGGAAAAAAAGACTAAGGAGAAAAAATGAAGGGAAAAAGGAATTAATCATCTCACATAAAAAATATCACAAAAACATAATGTGGAATATGAAATCATCCTGCAAGGAATAAAGGACTAGTCTTTCTGGGCACCTGGCGGATAGAACAGGAGGCAATTCCTAACTAGGGGAAATTTTCTAATTGTAATGTTAGTTAAGGACTGGAGAAGTTTCCCATAGGAAGCAGTTCTATCTTTTCTTTGAATTTCTTGAAGAACAGATAACACAAATGCCTGACAGGATTGCTTTAAGTATAGCTGATTCTGCTTTGGAGTTAAAGGATAGGCTAAGAAGGCCTCTTGAGATGGCTTCCAGCTTCCTTTTAGCTCTAGTCTCTGTTCATTTTACCTTTTCTGTGTACCTACAGCAGTATATCAGAAGGCAATTAAAACATTAAAAAGCACATTTTATATTTTTTCCTCCTAAAACAAGCAAATTAATGATACTAATAAAAATGGTTTGCTCACCGCACTCCCTTAGTGTGCTCTAATTACAACACTGAAATATTTGTGCTTCATATGGGAGCTCTGCTTACTATTGAAATCCAGACTTCTGTCATCTGCTTTTTCACAGCTAAATCTGCAGGCAGCAGTGGGAACAAGGCAAGTCCAATCTTCTTGATACTGACAGCAAAGGAAATGAGAGCTCAGCCATTAGTTATCTTGGCATAAATAAGTGTATGTCTTTCCCAGACTAGCAAAAGTAATCATAGATACATGATACACCATCACAGCTATTAGCCTGCCCTAGCCTCAGCTTGCCTTGCCCTTTACCAAGTGTACTGAGCACATTAGCCAAAACTCATCTTCCCTGACATTTCCCAGTGCAGCTCTAGCAGGTAATGCCCGTGTTAAGTGGGATTCTTTCGCTGGAAATGTCTGCTGGGTGCCTGAATGACAGCAGTCACGGAGCATCCCCAAGCCTGCTTGCTGGGACTCCAGCCCCCGCAGACTCAGCCAGCCCAAGCTGTTTGGCAGCTGAAAGCAGGTTTTGCCATCTCAGTCACGCAGCAACTGCTCCCATGTTGGCAGGATACCCCTCTGGCACACATGCACAGGCTTTTCCTGGTCATGCTTGTAAAAGGCTCCTGGGAAGGTGTCCAGATAGAGTCAGGAGCACAGGATGAAAACAGCACGGATGTCAGGGTAACCCTCGTGATGCTTGTACAACGAGGGACATCCCTAGGCAGAGGCAAAACCTCGTTTGCTCTGCCCCATGTTCTCTCTTCAAGGGGCCATTCCTGGCTCTTTGTCTTCTGCTCTCACAGCAGCTTCCTGCTGCATTGTGCATGAGCCTACGCCTGGTCTCTCTAAAACACCCTTCCCAGAAGAGCTGCAGCTGTATTTCCCTCACCGTGCCACCTCAGAGCAGGTGTTTGTGGCCTTGCTGTCAAATTGGAAGAGGGAGAGAAGGGTCCCACACATGACTGAGCAGTGAGTGGTGCCGGCTCTGTGGTCAGCTCACAGGGTCCTGCTCCCTGCTCGGAGTCTCAGCCTGGCAAAGCAGAGATTATTTTGGCCCATTTGCTGGGGGTAGCAGCAATAATCTGCCAGACAAAATGAAGCCAACACCTGCAGTGTACTCACGATAATTAGCAGGTACTCCCAGCACCCAGTGTGGAGCCCTGTCCCAGGAGTCTTCCTGAATATCTTACAGTTAGCTGCTCACAAACCTCCAGTAAAAAAACCACCTTCCCAGACTTGTCCTACAGTTTTACTCTGTATCCAGTACACTGCCTGGTAAAGAAAAACAAGTCAAAAGGGAGGATGCACCAATCTTTTAAATCTGGACGTAAAAAGAGAAGAAATAAGAAGAAAATAAGGAGCTGTTAATTATTCCAGACCTTCTGGCAGCCAAGAAACAGAGTTAGTGTAGGGAGGGCATGCCTCAGAATTCTTCTCTTTTATATGGAAATGTGGAATGTGCTGTTAAGACTAGATTAACTGCTCTGAATTAATAAAATACAAAACCTGAACATTTATTCAAAATTCAGGCCAAACTTCAAGCTGCTTTGAGGTTGACAAACAAAAACAAAGACTTGTATTACCTCCTGCCTACATTACTTTTTGGTTTTGAGCAGCACAGAAATACATCAGTGACTGGTCTCTGTCTAAGCAAAATCCAGCCATGCTGGAATGCCTCCAGAAAATCTTCACACGTCCATTCAAATGTTGCACTCTTGGGAGATCCAGGTAAATGGGATAAGCTTGCAGATTCTTTCACCTTTCAGAATCTTTCTTGTCTTCAGTAATTTTTCATTTTCTGAATATTTCTCTGCTTCAGCACAGAGAGCAAATGCTAGGGATGTGACATACATACCAACCACTACTGAAATTAGGTTGAAGGAGAAAGGATTTATCAATTAAGTTGCAAGGAACATTAAGAGAAGACAATTCCTTTTAATTGGGGAAGGAAGAAAGATTGTCCTTTCTTTCTGGACATCAGTGTTCTAATATGATACAAACCTCTCTAAACAACATTATCAGCCTATAGGTATCCTATTTTTCTCTCTTTATTAGCCAGTGGAGGTTTTCTTGGTCTAAGAAGAGCATAATAGGTTCACAGTATTTCCTTTTCCCAGAGAGTATAAATGCAGTGTCTTACAGGCTAAGCCATCAGGGTATCTACTACCCACTTACAAAGGCTGCTTTTGTAAAATCTTTTCCTTTCTTTTCCTATATGCACTGTCCCATGGGAAAAGAAATAAAACCCATCTTTAAAAGCCCCTGCCAGAACCAGCAGCAGGAGAAATGTAAGTTTCTGCATATACACTGAGAGTGGGGGTGATGTGGATGTGAGAGATCATATCCAAAGAAAGACAATACAGAGAATTTTCTTTTTATTTAAGTAAAATACTTCTATTATACTAATATATATATTCCCCAACATGGATCATAGTTAAAACACTGTTTTGAATGAGAAATTATCATGTTGACTAACTTCAGTCCTTTAAAAATTCTAATTCGTGGGAGTTCTGAGATAAACTGAAAGCCAAGGAATGAGACCTTAAAATAATATCTTTTTGAAATGAGACTGACAGTGGCTCACAAAAGATTTGTTACAGCAACTAGCTCTGGAGGAAAGTTTCTCACTGCAGCAGGAGAAAACTGAAGTATTATCCATTGAGTCAGAGCTGACTTTCAGTGCTTTGATTAAAAGATACCAGGATATAAACTAAAACATAAAAACATATATTTGTCTTGTGTGGCACAGCAGATGAATATTCTGTCTTGTGAGTGTTCTGGATTTTCAGCAATGAACAGCTTAGTCTCAGCTGCTGTCACACCCTCCACCCTTTTCTCTGACCCCTCCAGATATCCTGGTACTTCTTCTAGTGATATCTCTTGCATGTTGCCACCATAAGCATGTCCATGAAAGTTCTGTGAATCAGCAACCATCTTGTGCTGGCTGCAATTAAAATGCAAGACTGACAGGAAGTCTCAAAGAAATTTCCAGCAGTAGCTATTCTGAATATCTGTCACACCCCCTCCTTAGAGATCTCAGAGTCTTTGGGGACTATATAACTTTAATATTTTTTTGTAGAAGTGGAAACAGTGTTTTGCCCATGGTAGAATAGCTGCTGGAGCTGGACAAGAGCACCAGTCTCTCACCATAATTTCTATCATTAACCCTAAAATCACCTCATTTTAATGGAAAAAAAAAAAACAAAATCCAAAAAACAAACAAAAAAATTAAAAACAAAACAAAACAAACAACAACAACAAAAAAAAAAAAAAAAAAAAAAAACCAAAAAAAACACACAACCAAAATATTTCATCATTTTGATGGCCAGAACAGGGAAGCCAGACCTGAATGTTATGAAAATTCTGTTGCACCAGCAATGGGGCTGAATCACTCCAGAGGGAACAATAGTAAAGGAGATAGACAATGCCGTAGGTAATAGATTATAAACTCTACCATAATGTCCAGTTTTGTCATCTTAATTCACAGAAAATGTTGTAGTATCCATAATAAAATGTGCTAAGGGAGGCATGCAGATTGCTAGTTCTCAAGCATGGTGCTTCTAACAAGACAACAAAATGAGGAGCTGTGGCATTCTCCAGGTGACAAAAGGGGAATAATTTGTGTGACAACGGCCCACCCTGACCTGGGTGGGTGACAGGCCTAAGGGTTAGTGCATGTAAAACTGGAGAACATTATGTTCAGCAACTGGGAGGAGCAGCCTTGGCAGAATTGATAACCAAAGTAAGAATTACCAGGGCAGCCCTATCATAATTACTAATTAAATAAAAAAACTATATAGCCAGGAAAAACCAGAGCTATTAGGAAAAAGAAAAAATACAGCTTTGTTTCTTTGGGGTGGGGATACTTGGAAAGACTTGGTAAGAAAATAGAGAAAAAGGAAACATAAAGTGAAGCCATTCCAAAGATTGGGGCTGATGCACGACTTTGTTCATGATGATCATCCCAATGTTGACCAGGGAGTTCTCCAGAGGGCAAAGACCCTCTTGTCAGTTCATTCCTTTCCCTATACCACAGTTCCCTGGGCACTAGAATTTGAAGGTGTCCCGAAAGCAAAGGTTCATGCTGTGTATTTGAAAGCCAAGAGCATTGCACCAAAGAGGCAGCGCTGAATTGATGAAGGGTTTGCCTGCCCTAAAAACACTGTGTAAAGTCACAAGCCTCTTAGAGCATGAAAGATGCCAGTAAATTGGAAAAGACTCAGAGAAATGCTTCAACAAATGATTAAGAGACAGATGGACTCACAAAAAAAAATATTGAAAGAATTGAATAGGAAGATAAAAGGAGGTCATGCCAGGCAAAGACTATAAATAACAAGGACAAAATAAATTATTTAAGACTGTAAAAGGAAATATAATCCACTGTCATTGAATAATACTGAGCAGAGGAAAATTCAGTCTGTGAATCTGTAAAAAAATGTTTCTTTTCTGGTCCAATAGGTTGAAGAATAAGCTCCCAAAGGACATGATAGATATTGTACAACCTGAAGAAATTTAAACTTAGAATCACAAAAATCAAGAACGATAGATGTCAGCAGGGGTGGAAAATCCGTCTCAAAATAGTAAGTAAATCATATGTGCTGAGACACATCCCTATTTCTTATTTCTCTTTTTTACTTCTTGATTGTGGCAATACATTGGGAAAATTGTATGTGTATGTTTTATTGTCGTTATTATTATATTATTATATTATTATATATAAAAACATACATTATATTATATATAATATATTATTATGTAATATTCTATCATATATGTATGTTTTATTGTTATTATTATTATATTATTTGTGTGTTGAGAAGAACCTCCTTAACCTGCTAGCTAAATACTTATCATGAAATTTTGTTCGCCTTAGAAACATTTGTATTGCAACGATATTATTTCAAATCTTTTGAAGTCTAGGATTGATCACAAATATTTTGAAGTTCAACCTGAATATCTTAGAAAGGTTAATGATTCATTTTCCTTGATTAGATGATCACTTGCAATGCAAATATTAGCATGTAAGTATTTAAATTTCTGAATTTTGTAAAAATGTATGCATGTGGCTTTGAAATTTGCCTTTCAAGTTTGTGCCAGTTGCAAAATAATCAGGTGGTAACACCAAGCGAATACCCAAGAGACCTGCACTTAATCTTAACAGAAATAAACTGAATTAATATATTTCTTCGCAAAAACTTTCTTGAATGTTTGCCTGGCTCTAATTTGATTATACAGCACTCTCATTCCTGCTGAACCATAAAGACTGCTGCAATTTTTCAACAGACATACCATGAACCAGGATATTCAGCAGTGGTTAGGGGCGGTGGCAGGGCAGACACTGGAGTAGGCCCTCTGGCCACAGATTAGGAAAACATTTAAATTCTTGTCTTTTGAAGGCAGCAAAAATGAAATATTTGCCAAAAATTATGGCCACCTTCAATTATTCTGAACAAAGGATGTGGGACTGTTAATTGTTCTGTGTGGCCAAATGGGCCCTGTGAAAGCTTGATCCCATCACCATAGCAAATATAATCATAGAATCATAGAAGGGTTTGGGTTGGAAGAAACCTTAAAAATTACCTGGTGTCCAACCTACATGCCATGGGAAGGGAGACTCTCCACTCAGGCTGTTCAAAGCCCCATCCAACCTGGCCTTGAACACTTCCAGGATAGAAGATCCATAGCATCCCTAGGCAGCCTGTTCCAGTGCCTCATCACGCTCATAGTGAAGAATTTCTTCCTCATAACTGATCTAAACCCACCCTTCTTTCAGTTTAAAACCATTCCCCCTTGTCTTATCCATCCATGCCATTGTAAAAGTCTTTCTCCAGCTCTCTTACAGCCCTGTTTAGGCACTGAAAGGTGCTATAAGCTCTTCCTGGAGCCTCCTCTTCTCCAGGCTGGACAACTCCAACTCCCTCACCCTTTCTTCACAGGAGAAGTACTCCAGCTCTCTGATTAATTTGTCGGTGTCCTTTGGACTTGCTCCAACAGGTCCATGTCCTTCTTATGTTGAGGACTCAGAGCTGGAAGCAGGACACAAGTGGGGTCTCACCAGAGCAGAGCAGAGGGGGAGAATCCCCTCCCTCACCCTGCTGGCCATGCTGCTTTGGATGCAGCCCAGGACAGGGCTGACTTTCTGGGCTGTGAGTGCACATGGCTGGGTTGTGCCGAGCTTCTCATCCACCAGCATCCCCAGGCCCTCCTCCACAGGGCTGCTGTCAATATGTTCTCTACTCAGCTGGTATTTGTGCTTGGGATTTCCCAGGTCACATGCAGGATCTTGGCCTTGTTGGGTTTTGTGAGGTTCACACAGACCCACCTCTCAAGGTAACGCACAGCATCCCCTCCCCAGCATGCTGACTGAGTGGCACAGCTTGATTTAATCAGCACACTTGCTGAGGGGGCACTCCATCCCACTGTCCGTCTCCTGAGGCAGCAGAACAAGAGCTTGTCACTGCAGACTTTGTGCAAAAGGTTTTGGGGGACAGTGGCAGGGGGTCGTACCACACACAACCACTTCTCACTCTCATAAACCCAAAGATCCTACCTGTAATTTCTCATCTTTGTCCCATAATTACAAATAACCCAACACTTTCCTAAATCCAGGGTGTGCCTGCCCTAAACAGCAACACACACAAGAGTAAAGGAAAAAAAGGTACAGGAGCAGTTTTCTGTAAGAACTTCAAATGTAAATTTATGCTGTCCCTACCACACCAGATAAAATGAGATGGACTGCCTGATCCTTGTCATTTAAACCAAAGATAGTTTAAAAGGTAATTTTAAAATCTTCTTTGAAATAATAATTTTTTTCTCAACTTTGGCCTGGATTCCATTGTTCTGTTGTCACCTCTCAAATTATTATATCCCACATGGCCAAGTAGTTCCACTGTTCTGGGGTCAGATGTTTCATTTTAAGTGTAAAAGTGTGAAGCATATTACTAGGTGTGATATAAAAATTACTTGTCAGCATTAGCCTACCTTTTCCCTTAAATTACCCTGTTTAAAAGTATATAACTTTCCGCTTGGGCAGCAAAAAAACACTTTTTGCCTCATTTGCCTTAAGTCAGAAATACTCTGGCAACCTTAACAGATTTACTACTGATTTCCAGCGGTGAAACTGAGGACAAAGTTTGGTCATTGAGATTCAGCTGCTGTTTGCATGCAAAAGATCTCCTATCTCCATGATACAGAAAAAAGTCTATAATATAAATAATATCAATAAATCAATAATGACCACTCTATAGCTAGGTTTGAGATACACATCTTTCAATAAGACACTCACAAACTTAGATGAAATGCCTCTTCATCATTGCTGGAGAAGGTAAGCCTAAAGATGTGAAATTGAAACTAAGTGGGCTGGTGTCATTTTCTAGTTTTGGTGAATGTCCACAGCAAAGTCAGTGAGACATAGGATTGCATATCATGCCTACAAGTCAGTCCAGATACTTAAATCCCTAAGTCATAATGTTTCAGAATTTGGAATACATGTGTTGCCTGGAGACACAGAAAAAGCTCAAAAACCCTGAGCAATGAAGTTGCATTTTGGGCATACCCTAATAAGCTGCCTGTAAACTGATGTGTCGACAGAGCCTTGAGCATCACAGCCCATATTAGTCCAGGCCTGGATGCCCTGCATTCAGACCAAATCAGTCCAGCTTTTCTAATTGTTTCAAGCATGGCTGACAACACAGGCAGGGCTGCACTGTGCTCAAGAACAGCATTAGCTCATTTAGATAAGACCAAAAACCCATGCACAGCATCAGCTTTCTCAGTATAATCCATGAAGAGTGCCTCTTCTTGGAAACTGGGAAGCTGGGAGCTGAACTCAGCTGCCCACAGTCACAGAACAGTACTTTCTGAGTGGATAGCTTAGTTATTTTATTCAGTCAATTATTTTGAACAGCTAGCTACTCTTTGCATAGCTCGGAGTGGGAGTGGGTGATTTCAGCGCTGCAAGGCTCGAACACCTGTAGCTTGGTACACAGTGTGCTCTCTCCATGTGTGACTGTATGCAAAGGCAGGGAAATGAGAAATGTATTCCACAAGAGCTGTTCAATGGCCAAAGCCACATCGTATTCAAACAGCACAAACCCTCAATTGTTTCTCACTGTGCCATGATGTTAGGGGAGGGAATGACTGACAAAGAAGAGAGCATTTGCCTGAGCAATGAGCAGCACTCTCTGCATGAGTCTCACTAAATCTGGGCTTCCAAAGCCGGAGCAGCAACCACATCACTCCCTTCAATCACACCCCTCATTGATTACTGTTAATGATGGCTAAGCAAGCTGGAGGAAGAGAGTAACTGATTCAGAAGATTGACCTTGTTTGAAAGGGTAGCAGCAAAACTGGTGGTCACAGATTAAGGCATCTGAAAAATAAGTATGCCCTTTAATAAGGCAAATATTATATGCAAGAGGAGGTCTCCACAACAGAAAATGGCACATACTTGTTACTATATGACATGAAATAACACGATGAGGACATGTAGCTCTTCCAAGGGTAAAAGAGAGTTTTTAAATTTCTGACTCCAACATTTATAGATTTCCAAAAGTGACAGTGGATTGGATGGTGACAGTGCCACCTCTCCAATGACACTGGACAAACCAACAGTCCATGAAATTTCTCCTCCTCCATAAAAGAACGCAAAACAATGAGTTATTTACAGAAAGTGTGTGAGAAAGTTCGCTACAAAAATGTCAACATCAGAAGGCTTAGAAAAAATTAAAAAATCAGGGCGACACATACTTGTCTCAAGCCTCCTTCTATACCAGCATAAACTTGAATTATCTGTTCCTTTCTTCTACCTGTGAACTAGCATGCATGCACCTGCATTTGCTGTTAATTTTTTTATGGGTGGAAGAAAGGATTCTCCAAATATTCACCTCACCAGATCCTGTTAGATGATGAACTGATAGCTAGGGCACAGTGTCACTTATTTCCACCCATCTGGGACACCAGCATAGATAAAGCCCTCTGTACTGAGAAGTCAGATGGATGAACAGATGAGACCAATGGGAAAAAGTAATCCACTGTCCACTGCTTTCTCATCCTGAGCAGGATATGTGAAAAAATCAACAGGGTTAACTTTTCTTCTCAGGCAGTAATGGATTAAGCTGCCTATCTAAAAGAGTCACATCAGCATGTCAAGTAAAATCTTGGATTATTAACTTTTTTAATCACTGAAAGAAGGATCTTTTTGATTTAGGAACTTCCCTGGTCCATTGTTATCCTTGTTTCCCTGCATATACAGGCATGTCCAGGGCTGTCTTGATCACTGAGGGAGAAGTTCATTTTCAGGAAGAAATCCTGAAAATGTGCCCTGTGATTTTAGTTGCCAATTTGTAGCCCTAGTAGTTACCTGTAAAAAAGATGCAGTTGTTTTTTCACTGCAATCGGGAGTAGCAAGAGGAAACTGTCTCTACCCAGGCAAGGAAGTGTTTTGGTGGGATGGCAGGAAAAGTGACACAGAATTATGGACACCCGCATCTGGACTGCAGTCATAAGTGAAACTCTGCTGCCACCAGCTTGTCTGGGATTTCTTTTTGCTGATAAGAGGGTAATTCCACATTTTACCAGCCCTACGTGTTCAGCCCCTCTTTAATGTGTTTCCTCATGGTTTGGCACTGAGCCACAGAAGTTAGAACCATCTCTGCCTCACTCAGATGGAGATGGAGGTTCAAGGAAGGTGTCAATCGAGCTGAAAAATTCAACCTCATATGGAGATCTGGATATCTTGCAAGTTCAGGAAAGGTTCATTTATGTCTCTTAAATCTTAGTATAAAATAATAAACAAATAACACATCTTGACGGGGGAGGGAGAAGCAGAGGAGAAATAATCTAAAATCTCTTCCCTGTTAACATTATTTTAGAATTAACTTCAAAAATGGCACTTGCAAGGAAGAAATAAAAGAAGACCCATCTTTCTGTACCTTTCAGAGCTAATGGACTAAGAGAAGTGACAGGCAGACTATAGTTTAGAAAGCTGTATTTTACTTGATATTTTATTTAAAACTTGTTGAGTGTGAAATATCTATCTATAGAATGCCCTCTTGTATAAGGGCATGCCTGTCTGCCAGATAAAGCAGCATGAAGTTCAGAGAAAAATGCTTTGAAGCCTCTTAGGAGAAAACAGTTCTACCTTAATGAAGTCCATTATGGGCCTCAGCTTTCAGTATGAGAAGGCACTTTCAAAACACGTCTAGCAATGAAAATGAGACTCTCTCATGAAGTGTAAAAGTTGTGACAAGCCAGGCACAGATGGAAATGACAAGGTTTTGCCTGCCACAGACAGCTCAGAAAACATTCCAAAGTGTACTAGAGCCACAAGCTGTTACTGGATTTCAATCAGGGCTCAGTAAAGTCAATTGCAACTGGAAATGCATCAGCTGCACCATGTATTTTCAACAAGGAAAGAAATATATGAGAATGCTTTTCTCTTGGCATTATCCCTTCAAACCTATGGCATGAAGACACCTGACTGAGGCTGTAAGGCTATTTTTGTAGCTAGGATGGAGGTATAAGACTCAGGAATACAGGTTTGCTTTCCAGCTCTACACTGCCCAATTTCTGCTTGAGCTTTTGTATATTTATTTTCATGCTTCAGATCCCCCTCTGAAAAGTGAAACCAATATTTTTCTCTTTCTTTTTGTGATTGTGCTTGTATAGCATGGGTTTTCCTCATAGTACAATGGAAATTTGGCTTTACCTTGAGGTTTCCATGTTAATAAATGTGAGAAGAATAAACAAAAAGCAGTAACATTCTGAGTTAATTCAGGATTGTGCCTCCTGCTGATGTTAATAGATCCTCTGTTGCTTGGAAAAGAAGGAAATCACCCACAGCTGAGTTTTACCTTTCACATTCTGAATACACAACTGTTGAAACTTGTTATAAATAAAGGAAAGCCAAGCTGACAGGTTAAACATGACATCCTTGAAAGTGAATCTTTTGGTAATAGTAGATTTCACAAGGTCTTCAAACTAGCCATCACATCCCTTATGACCAAAACGTTTCTAGATCCCAGGGGGACCAATAGGCAAAGAACTGCAATCCCTCATTGAAAAACTTTCTGTCAGATGCAAAGAAACAAAAGGCTGGCACTCTTTCACCTGGAAGGCCATACTGACAAGATTTTAAACATGTATGTTTTACAGATCTCAAACAGGTTCAAACAACTAAACCCAAACTCTGGCCAGATTTTTACATCATGATGGAACAAGTGGCGTTAACCTGCCATGTGAGGGGAAGGTTCTCAGGTTTTTACACCTGTCCAGTATGATTCTGCACAGATATGTACTCTTTCCCACTGTTAAAATGTTATATGAGATTTCTAGTGGGCTTCCATGCAGCTTCAATGAGTGTTTTGAATTCTCTTCTACCATCACAAAATAAGAATGCCTTGCTTCCAGAAAAATGAATGGTGCTCTGTAAATCTGCTCTGAAGTTCATACAATAGCGACCACAGATATCATTTCACAAAGCAATTTTGACTTTTCTGTGGCAAAAATACTAATGCAAGGGTTTCCCCAAGAGCTCCTTCTGTGTCTGACAACCAAAGGAAAAAAAACATCTTTCTAGCTGCTACAGATTGGCCTCTTCTGTTTGTTCATAAACTCTAACACTGGCAGTGCAAAGATTGACTGATTTGGAACATTAGAATAGCAGAGCTAGTCTTCTAGAAATCCTCTACATGGTAATTCATCTTTGTTTGTGTAGTGTTTGCAAGCAGAACTTAGCCTCATAATTTCTGTGAATTCTCTCCTTCCCTCATACATTATCTTCATCTTGCAGACCTCTAAACTCAAGTCATTTTATTATTGATGAGCAGGATTTGTGTAATGTTTGTCAAGAGATTTGATCTGAAGGATCATAAACTTCATGTCATCATTTTTTCAGCCAATACTGGTGTGCAGGCCTCTCCAGTGTGAAACAGAGAGTTGCCTGAAGATGCCTTGCAAATTAGGGGTGAAAGGGAAGAAGCTTGCAAGTGCATGAAAATTAGTGCTATGCACAAGTGTAATTATATATTTAGACCCCAAGTTCAGGAGTTTACATAAAATAGCTTTAGTTGCTCAGAAAGTGCCAACAGCTTTTATCCAGTTATAAAAACTGTAGAATGCTTTTTCTGTAGACTGCATGGCAGCACATTCCTGCAACACACAGCACAAAGACACCTGTCTGGAGGTGGGAGGCGAACTCTCCTCATCCTGACTCATGCCCAGCCTGCAAATATTGCCTTTTTCCCAATCTGGAAATTAAACTTGAAATAATTTTAGTAAGGTGTGACGGTGATCACAAGGGTCCCAGGATGAGGGAAGAGATGAGACAGATGACTCCATGTTCAGAAGGCTGGTTTATTATTTTATGATATATATTACGTTAAAAACTATACTAAAAGAATAGAAGGAAGGATTTCACCAGAAGGCTTAGCTAAGAATAGAAAAGGAATGAATAACAAAGGCTCAGACTGACCAAAACAGTCTGGACAGCTGGACTGTGATTGGCCATTAATTAAAACAACCACATGAGACCAACCACAGATCCACCTGTTGCATTCCACAGCAGCAAACAATCATTGTTTACATTTTGTTCCTGAGGCCTCTCAGCTTCTCAGGAGGAAAAATCCTAAGGAAAGGATTTTTCATAAAACATGTCAGTGACAGTAAGGACGTAATATAAAAGAGGATCTTTATTTGAAGGCCTTCAGGGGCAGTTATGGAAAGATGTCCACAAAAGCCCACCTTCCCAGGGGCGAGTACATTTTTACAGGTTTTAGGAAATTAGCATAATTGATAAAAAACACCAATTAGGAGGACAAAGTGGTGATGCAATTCCCCCCCAGGTCAAGCCCCTTCTCTGGAGTCCACCCCCTCAATACTAGTTGTCCATGTCCATGAAAATGTATCTTGAAGAGTTGTTGGCAACCTTGGCAACCAGAAAGGGCCAAGATAGCACGAGGGGCCTTCTACCCCCTGGGGGTTGGAGCTCGGGAATTTTTGTCTTTCTACCTAGGGAAAGGCCACAGAAAATTACTGGGAAGTCTATCCACTAATACTATAGGCTACAAAGAAATATATGTGCAAAGAATACAGAGAACCTATAAAAGACAAAAAAGCAAAACCCAAAACAGCATCACAGGACTTCACAGCACAATTCCCACACCTTCAGTGGGGTATTTGAACCAAGACAAATGCCTAAACATATCTAAACTTTCTTCCATTCTCGCCATTTGACATTGAAAAGGTGATAAGGAATTTAACTGGGCCAGGAGAGGGTGCACTTCCTGCAGAGTCATTTCTTCAGGCTGCAGCAATTTTTTTCTCCATCCAGATCTCTTTGCCTGTCCAACCAACCAGCTGTTGCACTTATCAGTGAGCTCTGAGGCAGACCATCCTATTGAGTAGGTGTCCTCAGATATTTCTGCAGTCAGCATGCATACAACCACTGACAAAACCTCCCACTGAGGCTCTAAATCCCCAAAGTTAAGAGGGCTAGGGAAAATATACAGCCATTCAATTACCATGAAACCATCCTCTGTAAGGGGTGCCCTGAGAGGGGTTTGGCTCCCTGGAACTCTTCAGAGGGACAGAGAGGCATGGGGCTGGGGGACACAAACCAAAGAGGGAGCGCACAGCTCAGGTGGAAGAGCGTACCAGGGACTTTCTCCTCTACTTACTCTAAAACGTTTTGGTTCCCATCTCTGTAAAAAATCTCCCAACACTATTCAGGCTGGTTTTGATCCCACCAGGGCCAAAATGTAATTTCACCCAGAATCAGATGTGATAAAGTATGGATGCAGGCAGTTTGTGCCATTGCACTTCAGGCCAAAAAATGCCCCCTGGAGATTATATTAAACAGTAAAAATGTAGACTCTGAGTTCCAGCAAAATCCCAGTTTGTCTGGTATGGTAATGAAAGGATGAACAACATTTTAAAATCAGATTATTTGTATTAAGCAAGTAGATACAGAATTCATTATTTCTCCATTGCTGTCACGTTTGATGGATGATCTCAGCTGATGGTGAATTTTCAGTTAGATTTAGATTTACTTTTGTTGTGATAAAGGGATGATCTCACTTAGAGGCCCTTTCTGCATTCATTGCTCATTGTCTTTTACACAGCAGTAGAAAAAAACAGTGCCTTAACACACAAGAAAATGGCAATAGTAGTAAAAATGGTAATAATAACAACAATCACCAAACAGCCCGAGGCCAGGAGGGAAGTCAAATGGTTTGTGTTTAGTTTTGGTCTTTACATTGGTAATGAGCAACACAAACAGGAAATGGGGCAGTTATGGAGTCACATGCCATGTGCAACAGAACGGAATCCACTTTGAAATTTGAGTTAACCAGGAATGCATTATGTCAGGAAATGCTGGATTTGAGACCTACTGCTCATGTCAATCAATTTAATTTTTTCGCATACATTGGAAAATATATCTTTCCCAGTGTGCAATATTTAATTAGACCTTCATGAGACTTTAAAGCAGGCTCCAAGGATTTTCATAACTCCATGTTCACATGCCAAATTTACATAAATGGAGACAAAGAGATTAAAAAAGCAGGGAATGTAATGAAAAATGCTGCCATCTAAGACCTTAGGAGGAACAAAAGGGATAAGAGGAAAAGATACTTAAGAAAAAAATATGAGAAAAGAGAACTAATAAAAGAAGTGTGCATGAAAATATATTTGAAGAAGAATCCTACCTTATGAATGCCTAACAAAAATAATAGCTCTTTTAATCTGTAGATCTTGTTCTTTAAAGTGTAAAGAAATGCTCACTATTGTAATTTTAATAAAAGGAGGAAACTGAGGTATCAAATTTTGATTGACCCAATGAGGACAGAAAACATACTGTACCTCACTGTCTTATCCTTCCTCCTCCTGGTGGCAAGTGGTTACCTCATCTAGTCAGTTTTTCACAAAAATAAGTCCTAATCACCAACTTCTTTCAGAGGGGAGATCACTGTAAAAACTAATCTCCAGACAATGGTATTCCACTTTGCCTCCATCAAAGGACTTCTTTCAGGTCTGTAGATGCAACTCATGCAACAATAAGTTAGACAATTAGAGCCAAAGTACCTCCACATTCCTCTCTAAGTCCCCAGAAAAGATTTTAGAACATTTTCTCCCTCCCCTCTAAACATTAAAATCAACATGTCTGCATGGTGGCTAGAGGGCATGGCATGGTATTCCCAGAATGTTCCCTCCACTTGAGCAAAGAGGCTTTCTTAGTTCAGGAACAGCAAAGAGACTTGCTTCATTTTTCTCTCTCCTCCCACTGGCTCTTGCTGGGCTCGAGTATGTCTAAAGCCGAATCCAGATATTTACAGAATGCTTTCACTAGGCTGAGTTCTTGAAAGCCACTTTATGCATCCTTTCAGGGTGCCCTCACCAACTGAGTCATCACTGATGAAAAAGATGGGGGAAGTAAAGGGGAGAAACAAGCAAAGAGATGACAAAATATATCATAAAAGTCTTATCTTCCTAAAAAATGGATTTCAGAGGTAGTAATTTTCATTATGTACACCGGAGAACAGGGGCTAAGTTCATGAAATAAGGTGTGAAGCAATGAGTAAATAGTAGAGTTCAAGCAAGAGGAGGAGTGGGTGAGAGCTGGCAGTTGAGCAGGACTGTACTCTGGAGAGTCAGAAGGCAGAGTCTGAGTGTTTTGCAGCTCTAAATATTCCACCAGATTCCTGCTCCTCTTATCCCTCTCTCTTGGTATCTCACATATAACAGGAACTGATGCCACTGAACAACATGAAGAAATTCATACAGAAGTGTTAAGCAGCAATTAAGATGATTCTCACAGCAGCACATTGCATTCCTGATACGGACCAACACAAAAGCACCAACAAAAATTATACCAGTTAAGGTAAGAGACAATAAGAGATGTGAAGGATGTTAATAGGTTTAAAGGATTTGTAGCAATGAATCAAGAAAAAGTGATGTGATTTTAGAACTAATGATTGAAAAACAAAATGAAATTATATTGATAAGAAGGGAAAGGTGCCTAGACCTACTCACTTAATTCAGATGTATACAGTGTAGAAGTACAGATTTTCTTTATACTGACCAGACCTTGATTAACAGCACAGACAGTAGAGTGAGAAGTAGATCAAAATTTTATAACTTATGATGATAAAATCTCCTATTGTATGTCTTCACTGGTCTTAACAAGGTGGAGAACTATCAAGTCATCTTCCTCCCATGGGGGAAATGGACAACTTGTCACTGAATTTACTTCTATTTTGTGAAGGTACCAAAGAGCCACAGTATTTATCAATCTATCTGGCACTTGTCCTCACAACTGGTGAATGGAGAAAAAGAATAGGTAAGACAGAAGGAAGACCCATCTGAACATAAGGAAGACCTTTTGTACTGTAGTGGTAACGGAGCATTGCCATGGGTTTGTCAGAGAGATGGTAGTCTCCATCCCTGGAGATACTGAAAAGCCATCTGGGCAAGGTCCTAAGGAGCCTGCTGTGGGCAGTCCTGCTTGAGTAGGAGGGACTAGCCCAGATAGCCTCCAAAGGTCCCTTCCCAGTTGAACCACTCTGTGCCTCTACAATTCCAGAAAAAAAGTTAATGAACGCAGGGGGATTTTTGGCATATCTGCTAGATTTTCTTGCATATCACTTTGGGTTTGGACAAGTAATTTCATCTTTTAATGCTTTTCTTCCTTCATCTGAGAGTGGGGTTTAATTATATCTACTACCCATGGAGCACACTTCATTAGGAATCCATGCACCTGCAGAAAACCTGTGCACTGTTTTACCCTTAAGTGGAACTTTGGTGATGCCCAGATTTTGTGGCTAGTTCAAGGAGCTGTGGCAAATGTCGCTCTCCCTTTGCAAAACCCCTGGGATACCTGGAAATTGTAAGCCTTAACGCTCCAAAACATTTGCCTTGTTCTCTGTGTAGGCTGGGGAGCGCCACAGCTACCGATGCTTTGTGACTCCAAGGCATTAAAATTTGTGTGATGTCGTAATCCATACGCTTGGGTTGTTATTTTGTGTAGTTAAAATCTGAACATGCTTCCCTGCTGCAGATAATTAGCGATATGCGCACGGGAGATGTTGCAGCTCATAGGACAGTCCTTGCTGTCACAGTTGACAGTGATGGCAATGCAGCCAGTTCCAAAGAGGGAAAGGGGAGCAGTCCTATCAGGAATTGATTTTTGCCTTCATAAAGCCTCTTCTTATTCACCAGTTTCCCCTAAACCTACCTGCTGCTCAGATTTATTTGAAAATATAAAATTAAATTTTTACTGGTTCAATTTTTTTTGAAGGAGGGTATAGGTATCTTATTATGCTCAGCACTCAAGTTGAAACCTCAGTGAAACTTAACTCTACATCCATCTTTTGATGTTGCCAGGTAAACAGTCTAAAGGGAATTTACTGTTTACTTCTGGATGATAAAGGGTTACTTATTATAAAAGATGCGGGATATCTTCAGAATATTTGGCTTACAGCAGATTATGAGGACAGTTAAATCAGAAGTTGAAGAAATAATATTCAATATATAGTGAGCTGTTTCAGTAATTCAGTGGAAAGGTAGAGTGAAGAGGTGATGCAGGTTTTTTGTGATGGTGATGATGATGATTGATGAGACCATCAAACTGCTGCTAATTTGCTCCAGCCTTCCAGAAAAGGCCCATCTCTTTTTTCCTTTCTTTCTAAACTATCAAAACAACTTTCCCATTTAGATCTTTCTTGAAGAATAAGGCAGTCAAATTTCAACCTTCAAAATCTATTCATGAGACTCTGCTAGAACTACAGGAGAGAGAGAAGCTTTCTCAGAGAACACCCTTTTTATTCCAGCTATGGGACATGGCTTCATTTTTCAGCTTCTGGGAAGACAAACCACAAATCAAAATCCTTATGGACATTTATGAAGATTTCCAGGTGGCAAACAGAGAATTTGATGTTGTTTTACTTTTGCAGGCATGGAAGTCGATATTTGCATTTTATGTAGAGTGGATATGCTACAAGAATGTTGCGCACATTTAGCCAGACCAAAATATTTTAATAGTCTATTAGCACGTATTTTATGCCCAGCTAATCAAGTCTACTTTATCACTTTCTTCTACTTTGTCCATTAGTGATCACATTTGGAAACAAGGTAATAAATCTGATATGCCTGTCATGTGATTGATTAAGCCACACTCAATGTTTCCATCTAGGGAGCAAAACTGTGAATCCCCAGCTGACCCCTTGGAAACCTGCATCCCTGGTTTTGAGGGAAGGCTAACAAACACTGCCATGTCCAGTGCCCTTATCTGCATGGTGACAGGGACACAGAGAAGCCCTCTTCCTGCTCTTCCTCCCCCTTTCAGATCCATCACAGTTCTCAGACCTTGCTATATGCCATGCACTGTACTCTGAAAATTACTGGATCCTTCTGTCCTCACTGCTGAAGCTTAGAAGTCACAACAAGTTTGCTCTACTGTCAGCTTAATCCACTTTCCTGTTCTGAAAAGAACTAACCCCTGTATTTGCAGGCAACATTAACCTGTAAAACTTGAGTTTCAGATTTGGAATATTTGACCACGGATATCCAGAGTCCTAACACAACTTTATACAGCAGTAATGGTGTCTTAGCTGTAGACCACAGGCAGGTGTCACCTGAGCTTGATGACTTCACAGGAAAGCATCTTCCTCCTCATACTTTCCTTGTTTTTGTTGTCCTGTTTTATATGCACCTAAGGTTTTCTGGCTAATTTTTACTCCATCCCTAATTTAAACTATTGAAAAATGTTTCTTTTGTCACCTGCATACTAAAAACTGACTCAAAATACAGTACCTACTTGCAAATTTTTGTTCCCATGTGCCATGAGGTCTTGGATAAATGGTCAAAAATCACATCAGTCATTCTTATTATTCCAGTATAACTATCCACAGAACATGAGAAAATGAGAAACTGCTGCCCTCTTAAGCTCCTTGAAGTACTAAACTAAAGCAATCAGACCTGAATATTACCCATGACATCCAGCCACACAATATAACTAAAAAAAAATAAAAGGAAAAACAAATTCTACTGCTAGCAGAAGAAATTATACATTTTATGTGTGTGTATTAATCACATATATTGGCCTCCAAAACTTCAGAACTAATTGCTAGAAGCAGTAAAATAAACCTGCCAGAGTTATACTAGCTGTGTAGAATTCTTTTCCTTCTCAACAGGATTAGCTGAGCGCAGCATTGTACATGACACCACGGTACAGGATCAGTGCTAGCACTAGAAAATCATCTCTCCTGGAGAGGCTTGACAAAGTGTGTCATACATACAAAGTCTGGCATACATACAAAGTGTGTGCTACAAGTACAAAGTCAGGGGTTCAGGGATTGAAAGCAAGCTTTAGAGCTTTCAATCTATGCATAGGCATGTAGGCATAGATAGCATCGCTGATTCAAACTGACGCACAACTAATGCATTCATTTCCTTTCAAATCCATGTTTCTCCTCACAGCTTCTACCTCTGGATGTTGAGAGATTACATATTTCTGCAACCATTTTTCATGTGAGATTTGAGAAGAGATTCTTTTTTTCAAAGGAGAAAAGCCATACTGACGAGCCTAAGACCTATTTTGGGGTAGGGCTACCACAAGGAGAGAACAAGAGGAAAGCAAAAGAGGGAGAAAGGAGGTATCACAGACTATGAAGAGAAAAACAGGAAACAAACATCAAGATGCACCAAGATCCATAGGGAAGGGATATATAAAATTCGTTTAAGTCTTATGCTCATCCTTTTAGTAAAAAAAAAAAAAAAATATCTATCCTCCACTGGTGAGCTTTCACTTTTGGGTGGACTCTCAAGGGAGCGAAGCCAAGAAAGAACTCAAGTGTTTTCACAGCAGCAAGGCAAGGTTTCTTCTTTCCTGGCTTGGGTAGAAGAAAGGTGTTCTGCATAAGAGCATCTCATGAGCAAAAGCACAGGTGATTGTCTTGTGAACAGGCCATCATTCAGCCCATGTCCATGTGAAACTCCCAAAGTCACTAGGGTTGTGAAATGAAGAAATAATATTTGTTGTTACTGCAGGAGAGGGAATGAGAAAAGGAGGGGAGAAGACAAAAGTGAGAACAAACTTTGCCCTATTTCAAAGTCATACAGAAAGTCAACATCCCAATAGTTTCAAAGGAAGCAAAAATCCCTGTTCTAAAATTATGGAGAAAGAGGATATTTCCCGTTCCTTTTGCCTTAAAATTTCCCTTTGAAACTGTTTCACACCAGCACCATCAAAACCTTGGCAAACACAGAGGCAGAGGACAGACATGAACCAGATTCATAATGAAGTGAGATAGAAAACAGGTGAGGACAGCTTTTTCCCTAGCTCTTACCAGCTTTGCAATGAAAGGTTTTCAGAGCTCTAATTATAAATCAAAGCTCAAGTTCTTCTGTGAATCACTGTTTGAAGGAGCTGCAATTTTGCCCTTTAAAGCATTTCCTCAGCCAGGCAGCTGGATAGGGGAAGGGTGATTTTTCCATGTTTTATAAGGTGGGCAGAGAAGGACAGTCAGCTGCAGAGAATAAGGCAGCACAGCTGCCCCACATTAAAGAGAGGCAGAAAAAAAATCCGGTGAATAGCTCAGCCAGGTGGATTTATTTTCCTCGTCACTCAGCAGCTGTGGTAAAATCCTGAAGGCAAAAATGTGTCACTGCTGAAACAAAACCAGAAACAAAACAAAAAACTGCGAGCCCAGTCCATGACACAAACATGTTGTGTGGGGAAAGGTCACCTAAATGTATACATGTAAGGAATCATTCACCTGACTCAGTCACTGGGGGGCATTAAGCACGTTGCCTGGGATTTTTTAACTGTGCTTTTCAAGGGAGAAAGTATTGGAGATAGTAACAGGTCCTAGTTCTGACCTGCAGTGAGAGTAAGATCCATGGAGGGTTATGAAAAATTCAGATATTTAAGGAGTGAGAACAAAAACATTTAGCTATAGAGAACAAGAGGATAATCCACTCTTATTTAAAACACAATGCAAAAAATTGACTGAAGAAAATCTCTGTTATACTGTCCAGATGAGTCCATCTCTCTTTGAAGCTCAATAGCACCTGGGCATAACCTGTACAGTTTCAGGGGCATTTTATAAGCTTTTCCACTTATGTAGTTCCCCTGTGTTTATGGAGCCCATTCACTATATTCCCATAATGCTCTTTTTCTCTGCATTCAGTTTTGCAAGGACCAAAGATCATCAGTTAGAGAACAATTACAACTTTAATGATATTGTGAACAAAGCTCTCTTGCCATTCAGCTGTTTTTCTCTACCCTGCCTACCAGAAAACCCTCATCATCATCTCTCTGCAAAGTGAGTAGACCTCACCCTAAGACCAGATTTCCCCATGCCTTAGACTGGGTCTCAGTCATGAACTTGTAAAAATTAAGAAAGAAGAACAGTCCATATGAGACAATGAGCTAAATAAATTCTCTGCTATTACATTCTACAGAAAATAAAATAGTGTTGATAATAATTCTTGTGTGTACCTCTGTATCAGCAATGATGGCTTGGATTCATACAAACACCAAGGGATGCTTCTGAGTTACCACATCTGAGAAGCCTTATGAGAAATAGAGCAGTGACTGATGTCTCTGCTTTACCTGGCAATTTCACACACATTAATGTTTTCTATGCCTGCTTTCCTGGACCTTACAAAGTCTCCTCATCACAGGAGCCT
Source organism: Fringilla coelebs (assembly GCF_963513975.1). Taxonomy (NCBI): domain Eukaryota; kingdom Metazoa; phylum Chordata; class Aves; order Passeriformes; family Fringillidae; genus Fringilla; species Fringilla coelebs. The sequence continues at coordinate 86,126,715 of NC_140030.1, forward strand.
TAGAAAGAGCCTTGGAAAGAACTATCCCATAGGGACAGCTTTATGTTCTCAGTATGGTATAAATACTTGTTCTCACAGCTGTGTACAGCTGTAGGTAGTCTTTCCTTACAGCAGAAAGAGATTATAAAAAAATTACATAAAAGCTTCTTTCTTTGCATCATTCTAAAGGACCTCCCAGGAAAATACTTGGGGAAAAAAAAAACAAAACCACTGTGCATTAGTACAAGTCAAAGAGCCAAATGCATTTATGAAAATCCCACTCAGTCTTGCTATGAGACAAGATTTATCAGGCTTAACAACCTAGACTGTCATATATCTCTCATCTGATAATGATAATTTCATTCAAGGAGTAACCTAACAAAAAAAAAAGTTATGAAATTGATTAGACAGTGGGAAATTCATGTCTCTGATTTTGTAGGACTTATTTTTCTCAAAAAAAATTAATTTAATACCAGAGCCTTTATTTCTACTAAATTACAAAGAGAGGAAAATTAAAAATGTGATGCAACAGTTAGAGAAGATAAACAGGAAAATTACTTGATGTGCAATGCATATTGAGTGCTCATATTTCCACTGTGAGGAGAGGAATCAGTCCTACAAGTAACAGAGAATCATGCAGTTCAGATGGCTTCAGGTGTTAGCTTCCAGCTGCTGCAGAACTCTCTGATTTACTTAGTTACACAAACCACATTTTTTTTTACAACATATTAGGGTCTAGTCAGTACCACTGGATCACAGCAAATGATATCTTGCTGTGCTGGAGAATAGAAACAAGTAGATTTTACAGCAATTAGGGATTGTAAAATAAATCTTAATGCAAATTTCTTCTGATCCATAGACACTCAATTTTTTAAATATGTAGTTCACACAAGCTATGGACAGCATGGCTTGTTTGATATGGGGCTTATTGACTTTGGAGATGTGTGTCTGTGTGCATTCCTATCACTAATCATCAATTTGACACCCTAGAAAGAGTTTTGAGAGTGTAACACCTTTCAAAGCAGGGTAGAACTGGGAGGAGAAATGTCTCCCCTGCCCCCTTCAGTTCTGCAGATTTCAAGGTGTATCTCTGGAATGTAAACATATATTTCACATTGTTTACTTTAAAGAGGAATAATAAAGTCCTAGATTTACATGACAACTTTTATCTAAAAACATATAAAATCTTTTTATAATGATGCAGTGTGTTTTGTGAGACTGTTGAGAGAGAGGCATGGAGATCAGAATGGATGCTCATAGACAAGCACACACTTTTATAAATGCATTCACATATATGCATCACGTAATGCAGTGCTAATAGACAGTTATGTTTGTAAAAGACATCAGGCAGCGTGATACTAATAGACCTCTATATTTAAAGTAGAGTGGGCAAATGCTTTTAAAATAAATCTACATGAAGAAATAAAAGGAACAACTTCTCATCCTTTTACAACGCACCTAGTCAGTGCACAAATGTGAATATTCCCCATACGTGTATTAAATTTCAGTGGAATTTAAAAGAATTAATAGAAGTCTTCAGGAAAAGATGGTGAGAATGAATCTTCAGTGTGCACCTACACTCTGAGTGCCTTTCCTTTCTCTCCTTTCTCTTCCTTGCTCTCAATATATTCCCTTGCTCTGCTCCCAGAGGCTCCCACCGCACTTTCAGTCTTGCAGCACTCAGCCCTGCTGGCAGCAGCCCTTGCTGTACAAGGCAGTGCAGGGCTATGATCTGCAAGTGAGCACCCAACAAGCTGTTCCCTGGGGCCAGGCTCTGTAATTGTGTCAGGACACTGGTGTGCCATCAGAGATGACATTTCTGTATGGCTTTGGCTTCCTTCAGCATGCCCACGCTAGCAGGGATGGCTCAGGGACTGCTCTAAGGGCATGGAGAGGAGAAGTGCTTTAAACAGTCCCAGCAGAGAGGAGCTGGCCTCACCCACTCCCTGTCTCCACGTGCCCTGCAGGGATTCAATTCCATCATCTCTTTCAGATTTTGCATGTTCTGGCCCAGCTTTCCAGCATACCAGAATCTTCAGTTTCGTCTTCCCATGTTTCTTACTTCTCAAGGAAACCCTCAATCCCACAAGACTTTTAGACCACGCCTGGCAGAATTTCGAACACTTGCTGAAAATGGGAGATAATGAGCAGAAGCAGTAAGAATGACTGTGGAGATAGAGAGTGGGCCTGGAGGCAAGCTCATTTATGCAAATACATTGCTAAATGTTCTCTCACAGCTGGGCTGAACTTGCCTGCATAAAATGTCCCAGCCCTAAATAAAACTATATTTATGAACCAGTCTCAGAAAATAAAATAATATTTTTAAAAGGACAATTAGAAGAGAAAGGTGATTTGAAGTCCATGCTGATGAATTTATCCATTTTAATTGCTATTTTTTTTTCTGAGACCAATGGAAGATTCTCACAATACCAGCAACAGATGATACATGTTTTCATTAGATGAAAGTTTTATTTCTGAGACACGGTGAGGCCTGACATGTGTGTTGAGCCCTTGTGTTACTTGTCAAAGCAGCTAGGAGCATAAATAGATGCTAGATATTTAATAGAAAATAACTAATATTCCTAATGTGTTTCAAAGTTATGATAGGTCTCCTTTCCTCAAATTAAAAATTTTGGAAGATTGGCTTGTATTCTTGTTTGGATTTTTTTGGTAAGTGTGCACCTGCTTATAATTAAAAAAAATATATATATTATTCTCTAGGATTTCTAGAATCCATCAGATAAAATAAAACCAAACCAGAGCCACAAAGACAAGCTGAACCTAACTGAACATCACTGAAGTAAAAAAAAATCACTAGTTCTAACAACATATCCAAACCTGCTGTAAAAGCATAAGCAAGTCCTGTGATCCTTGCACTGTTAAATGAAAACAAGTATATCATAAAAGCAAATATCTAAAGTCCAAAGAAGACACCAACTCACAAGTGAGTCTATAGTCCTGACCCTTCTGTCAGACAAAAATCTTAGGTCACTTCCATTTCCTCAATCTTAGAAAAGAGTCCAATAAGCAAATCAAGGAAATATATTTTTAAATGGATGCAAAACTGCAAAACTAGAACAGTTGACTCCTGATCAAGCTGAGGAGGCTTCTTAAGTGCTATACCCACAGGCATTTGGCCTGGCTTTGGTTTTATTCATGATTCTAATTGACCAGAAGAAATTTGTTTTGTTTTCATTTTGGAGGTTTATTTAAAGTGTAAAAAGCAAGCTGGACAAGACTGCAAGCTCTTTGGAAGACAGGATTGAAAATAAAGCATATTAAAAAAGTGGAGAGCCACTCTGGAAACCCATAAGATGAAGTTCAGTAGGCACAAGCCCAAAGAAAATCAAGTGGACAAATGACTGCATGGAGGAGAACCACTGAGCACAACACACCACAAACTGCACGTGCTAAAATTAGGAGGAATTTGCAGAAAGAGCAGGGGTCACACCAGCCCCTGTTACACAGGAGCACTGAGCAGAAGAAACCACAGCCATGGTTCCAGTTCAGCTCATGCTGGTACCAAGGCACAAGGGATTACCTCTGGTTTTGGATGGCTGCTATAGAGAAAGATTAAAGGAAACTGCTATAAAAAGAAAACAACAGCAAGAATGATAAGAGGATGAACAGATGTAACCTACAGGGAAGGGGGACTGTTCAGGCTAAGAAAGAAAAGGCTAATGGGAGACATGGTAACAGCCTTCCACTTCACAACTGGTTGCTATAAAAAGGCAAATCAATAGCTCTTCTAGAGGTATTAAGGATGGAAGACAAAAGAGGAATTTGTAGGAATGTTATACAGTTTAAAAATTCTGATTCTCCTAGTTAAATACTAAGAAAAATCCAAGCCAGGGTGAGGTATGGGAATAGACTCTGTAGGGATTGCTGCAAGAGATATTTCCCAGGAGCTTTGTAAGAATAGATTGTACAAATATCCAGTAGGTGTGTTCATAGTATATTTACCAAGAAAAAAAAGCAAAGAGGCATTTTGGTCTCTTGAGGTCCTTTCCCATTCTGTGTTTCAATGTTCACATGTATTTTGAACATGAGTTCTAATGAAAAAATTTCAGCTAACAGATTTGTTAAAAATTACACATTTTTTTAAACAGTGTGTATTGGTCATCTCCAGAACTACATAAATAATTTGAAAAATTTCTTGTTCCCTGATAATTGAGTGGTTTTGGATATTGTACATTAAGCTTCTGCTAGAAATATATCTCTTTTATGTATTTGAAATTATTTTTTTCTGAGAGCTGATCAAAGTGGAGAATATTATTTTATGTTAATATTTCTATTGAGATTTTAAAATCTTAAAAATTATAAGCATTCAAATAAATTATTTGTAAGCTATCTTAGATGCTTATCAAATTCTTATATTTCTCATAAATATCTGATGCATTTTTAATGCAAAAAATATCATCATATACTTTTCTTTGCAAATGTAAAGAAACATCAGTTGTACTCCATAAATATAAATGCAAATATTATATTTCTTATGCAAATATTCAACAAGAGCAAATAAAAATTGCTGTATGGAAATTGAGGTATGGAGGTACGAAAAAAACTGAATGTTACTTTTCCCAGATGCTTCTAATCCATTTCTCCCTATATTAATCCAGTTCTCTTCATATCAGAAACAAAAGCCAAAAAGAGTAGAAAGATAAAAAAGCCATAAAAAATATCTCTGCCTGGAGGAATCAAGGTTTCCCTTACTTAGAGTTTTGAGATGTCCTTTTAGTGAGCTGTATTGCTATTTCAAAGCCAGCCCCAAGAGTGCATTACTTTTAGCATGAGGAAAAGAGTTCCTGCAAAAGGGCACACACCTTCAGTAACAGCACAGCTGCCTATTGCGCTGGCAGAAAAACCAGGGTGTGCTGAGATAACCAGATCAACAGTAGGATGAATGTTAGCATAGCTAAATCTGCCTGGGATTTCTCTTCTCTCCAGCCCAGATCTACACAGCTGGGCTGGCATAAGCCTGAGGTGCAGATTTGGATTCAGATATTGTGCAGTGGGCACCTGACTCAGGAGCTGGAAGTGTCCATTTGTCTCAATATCCGCCAAAGGAAGCTGAGTATGACTGGATTGGAGTCACAGAGCAATCTTTTAGACGTACAAATGAAATTGCACTCTCCTCCCCGGTATAAAATGGAACAGAAATTGCTGTCACTTTCTAAATATCGAACCTCACAAAATGAGAGTAAAATCAGAATAAAGCCTCGAGGACTCTTAGAAATCTTACCAGTGGAGTTGTGTTTTTTGGTGAGAACTGCAATCATTTACTTGATATGGCTAGAGTGAAATAAGAACAGAAATGGTTACATAAAGATATCTGAGTATTCATTTGGATAATTATAACTGATCCCCTAAAATAATAATTAAAAAATTGTTTTCAAGAAAAGTTCTGATTTCCTTTCTTAACAAAAAAAAGCAGAAGTCCCAAAGCCAACAAAAGTACCTATAACAATATGTCAGATGATGATGACATCTGTACTTATCAGTCCTCTCTAGCAGTACAAGAGAGAGCAAGGTGATCCCATACAGACTAAGCTCACCAGGGCCTGTCTAGAGAGGGGCATCTCCCCACCACATACTAAACACAGGATATTGCACTCAGAAACAGCCCATTCCATTCATTTTTTCTGAAAGACATCTTAATCCAAACTCAGGTGAAACCACCCTAGAACTCCTCAAGAAACCTACATTTCCTGATGAGTGTCACTGATGTGAGCATTGCACGTGGCAGTGAGGTGCAATGAGTTATTTAACACAGGACTCATGGGCATGAGAATTGATTTTTTTCTAAAAGCAGCACAAAAGAGCAGGTCAAATACTGCCCTGAAGAACAGGGAAAGCCACCACTCCACACCTTCATCTACCTGGACTGTAAATGTCTTCTTCATCAAAAGCCTGACCTCTGTGGTGTGCCTGGCAGCTCGTGTGCTTTGAGATCTCTGTCAGAAATGTTTGACCTTGGGGATTTAGACCAGAAAGCTTGTCACATTTTGTAGCAGGTGAAACTGACTTATTTTGAAGCCTGGACAATTTATCAAGTTGTTGCAATGGCAAGATTGTCACTTGCTGTTATGGATGACATTCAGTTCAGAGCAAAGCTGGCCATCAAGTTAACCACAGGCAAATTCACCGGAGCACCGGCTGCAATCTAAACAAATCCCACCACCCTGCTAATTCAGGTACTGAAATGTAAGTGACTTCTGGAAGAAAGATTAAAAAACCATGAATTTCAGGCAGCTGAGCAGGAGAAAGTGAAGGAAATTGTGGCGAGTTAGTTTTGAGCAATATTTATTGTCCCCATCGCATCTTGCTCAGAAAACATGACTTGTGACAGGGGACATCAGGTTGTGCCTTCCCTTTGCCTTACAGCACCTGTTTGTCCCTGCAATGCCACAGATGTCAGTGAAGCTGCACCAGTGCAAGGCAGTGAAGAATCAGGCAAAGTAATTTCATCCCAGCTTTGTTTTGATGCATTGAAGACTCACACTTTTGAAGATTTCCTAATAAAAGTAGCATCATTTTCATCATTCTCTGCTCGTACAAAATAAATGGTGAACTGTACAACTAGTACCTGTGCACAGTTAACAGGCATACATTCATTTTGTAACCTGCTTTATATGAAGGAAATTGCTGTGAACACTTTATCTGTAAGGGATGCTATTGAATGGAAAATTAGCTCAAAATATCCTTGGTGTTTTAAAGTGTAAGTTAACCTGATATTTCAGTTGTCAAAGAACACAGTTGCCTTACTGTTAGCTAATTCCAGTGCTTGCCATTAGTGACTTGTTGGGAAGTGTAGGATGCCTATTGCCTCCTGAGGAAGAAAATGGGCTTCCCAAATGTCATGACTCTACTTCACTGTTCTCTTTGAGAGATAATAAATTGCTCCCTTAAAAAAGGCTAATGAAATTTAGCCATTTATGTTTTAAGGTGCTTTCAATTCCTTGAGTAGAAAAGCAAACCTTTGCTTTTGCTGCAATGAATGCAGATATTTTAGAGCAGACTACTAGCAAGGTAAGCAGAGAATATTTCCCAGGTGAAGAGGCAGAAAGAGCAATCCTCCCTCATGAAGGTCTCAAAATACTCCAGTCTGCTGAAGCTTTGTTATAGAAAACTTAATAATAGAGCATTGTTAGGACTAGATAACATATACTTCCTTTTATGCTAGAGGTAGCATTGAAAATTATGAGGATGTTCCTGAATGATATATATAATTTTCCAGGAATATAGGGGAGCAGAGCTACACGTGACAGAGGTGCTACACATGTTGCTTTCAGCTTCACATTGCCAGATCCTAACAAGTAGAGAAATGGATAATGACATGAAAAGGAGATATTTAAATTCTTGTACACTGTACTCATCCATCAGAAAATCTAACCATGCCAAACAAAGATGTAAAGATGGTCACACTTTTTCAAATTTAAAAAAAAAAATAAAACAGCCCAACATTTCCGTGCTGGATTCAATATTAAGTCAGAACTGTTCTACGTTCTTTGTTTATTTCCATGCTTTCCTTTTTTCCAAATGCAACCTCTTGGGAGATAAAACAGTAATTTGCTGCTATGTATTCCTATATTTCTCTGGGTTATATAACGTGAATTATTTTGGAGAAAATCAGTGGGATTTTCCATCTCAACTTCTTTTTAAGCCATCATTTAAAAGCAAATTTGTGTCTAGAGGCGAGTTTGTTAAGCATTTTTTTCACCCCTCACTCCTGTTGTTACCTGCCATCCACCTTCCTTCTTGACATTCTCAAGTTTTATTTTTGTTTAACAACTGTCTCAGCTGGCAAAGGCCATTACCATGTTGCTAGGCTCTAATCAGATGAGACCTTGTCAACATGAGGAAAAACATATCAGTTTCATCAAATCAGAGAAACCACAACCTGTTACGCTGCAAAAACAACAGAGCTTTCTTGTACTAATACTTCTTTTCTTTCCTTGTCCATCTAGCATAAAAGCAAGAGCTTCACAAAGAAGAATCAGCCTGAACCCAAATTTAAAATTAAATAAATAAAATTTCTCATCAGCCCACCTTTGCTAGAGTTGAAGTATTTGGTTGACATCTTCATTCGTTTCTTATCTCCTTCCACATGTTGCTGCCCGCAGTTAATTGCAAGTGCCGCCCAGATTCATTGCCATGGTGTTGTTCCCAGCCCGAGCTGCTTCTGTAGGTGCTCATCTTTAGAAGAAATCCTCGTGGAGCATGGGAGGGAAACAAAAGGTTTGGATTTATCCTAGTGTGCCATCACTTGATATAGAGCCCTGCTGCTCACATTTAGTTCACTCCCCTTGTCTATTTAAGGCGCAAGTGTTTGTGGTGAGCCTGTCATGAAAATGTTTTTGATAATCTTTAGTTTACATGCTAAGAAATCCATCTCCCACTCCCCCTAACATTGCTGTACTGATTTTTCCTGCTTTTCTTTTCATGGAAGGAATTATACTGAACTAGGTCACAGCATTGTGGTCCTAGACTTTTGGGGCTCTCACCACTGGGACTAGAGAGAAGAATCCATCCCTCTTACCCTTAGTAGAAGCCAAAGATTAACTTCACTTTCTGGAGGCTTTCTTCCTGTCAGCAGCATTCAGGTCATACTGAGGATTCATTTGTTTCAGGTAGCTGAAGATGCAATATTGTACTGTGTGTCTATGTACAGGCAAACAAAAAATCATTTTTCCTCCCTACCTAATTGTGCAGAATTATTGTAGACTGCATGTTTTGCTCATACTTTTCAAAGCAGTTGTCTCATGCTTTTCAGTAAAAGGAGAAATTTTATGGCTGTTTACAGCACTTGGGCTCTTTTTCTCAAAAGAACCCAAAAATTACTGATTCTATCATACACACAAGTCCAGAAAGAATGCCTCAGTGAAGTGAATTGGTAAGGTTTCAAAGGAAAACTCCTCTGTATTGGATAAGCATGGTAACTAAAACACAGCCTGAGAAAGATATCAACAAAAATGGAACAAGTGCCATTCACTGTGATAAAACAATGATCTCCACAGGTAGTTTGAATATGGATCATGGATTGAGAGAAACTCATTCTTAGAGTAATTTTGTGAGAGCCCCTCAAACCCAGCAGCAACTGCACTTGTTAACACACTTGCTTTTTCTACAAGCAGAGCAGAAGTGCAAATTTTGGAGGAGTACTTGTTTCTTCCAAGCAGCTCCATCCTAAATTACGGAGAACCCATGGACAACACTAAGACAGTTGAGCTGGTAGCACAAAGGAGTATCAACTGCTAAGGTTTCTCCTGGAAAATGTAGCTGCCAACTCCTTCTGACAACAGAGGCCAAAGGAAAGGACAGGGACACATCCTTTCAAGCAGCCATTCATCTCCCAGTTGCTTTTATCCTGAAGGATGTGAGGTACTGCCAAGAGTTAATCTAGATGTGGGTGAAGACTGACAGCCATGGATGGGCCACGTGGTAGGGCCTGAAGATTTCTGTGGGTGTCTAACATTCATTCTCCTGATTTAATGTACTTCCAGATAATGACCCATATTAAGGTATTAAACAATGTCCTAGTCTGTATGACTGGAGATTTTTTTTTTTCTCATCTTCAAATTTTGAATCTTCGGTTAGGTATTACAGAGGATTTTCTCTTTTTTCCACCCTCTTAGTTGATTTTTATACATACAATATGGACTGCTGCCCGTGAAAACTGAAAACTGTGTAGAGCTGGACCAATTTATCAGTTATCTGAAAAAACTGACGCGTTCAAAGAAGATTTCCTAACCATAGTAATTTCAAAATACATATTCAAGTTGCTTTGGCAAAAAAGGGTTTTCCTTTGCCATTACATATTTAATAAAAAAATTACTACAAGAAAACCAGCCATTCATTGAATTTCATCCGATTAAAATCTATTTTTCTCACCCAAAAAGGTTTGATTTGTACCTTATACAGCAGTGAAATATCATGCTTATAACTGTACCATGCTCAGCTCTCCGAAGAGCTGGCAAATAGTCATTCAGGCAGGGCCAAAGGGCCAGGATCGTTCCCAAATGCACAGAGACAGGGAAGGGCAGGGAGGAAGAGGTTTGAGGAAGACAGGAGTCCAAAAGGATTGAAGAAAGGGTTATTTCATGAGCCACACCATCGCTGATACAGAAGGGGTGGCAGGGATTCCTGGAGGCAGCTTGGAATAGCAGATCATGCTAAATTACTTGATGTCCTTTCAGCAGAATGCTCAGGCCTCTGCCCTCACATGACCAGGCTCATCACCCCACTTTAGGCAGGCTTTACTCTTAACTATATCTCATTGTACAAGGAGAGAATGAAAACCAGAATCTTTAGCCTTTCTTCTTTAAAAACCCAGAGGATGTTAAAAAGGTCTCCTCAGAGAGCAGCACGCACTTACCTCTAGCCCCAGGGCTTTGGTATCACGTCCCTTTCCCTGACACTGAGCTGCTAATCTGAGCAAACACGCCATGCTCCTTGTTATGGCAGGACACATGAACTACTTAGTGCCAAGAAAGGCCTAAAGGCATCAAAGTTTATGCTTTTCCATGCACATGGAGAAGGATTTTTGATAGCAGCAGTGGAGCTGGCTTCCTCCAGTCTCAGCCCTGCTCCTCCCTTAGGGTGGTACAGCAGCAAGCAGAGGGAAGCTCAGCACAGGAGCTGCTCACTTCCCCTTTGTTTGTCCTTACTGCTCAAATAGTCCCTTTTCCGAGCAATAATGCTTTCCTAATGCTGCATCTCTTTGGGTACATCTCCTGCATTATTAATATCATCAATTTACAAAGAAAATTAACTGTAGAATTTGCCTCTGCATTCAGTGCTAATCCCCTATAAGCTCACACCTCCTGACCTTGTTAGCCCGAGCTTTGAGCATCTAAAATAAAATCCTGCCTAGCAGTCCACTTCAGCTGCGTGGTTAATCCAGGAGATCTCCCGGGTCAAAGGCTTAGATTTAGCTAGGGCACTACTGCAGCATGTCTGAAACACTTTGCCCAGGTAAAGAGCTTTGGAAACCTGCAGAAAAGGGTCAGAGGCAGAGTTTATAGCACCATATCTTTTCAGGTTCTTCTACAAGTGCCTCTAAGCCAAGATCTATTGCCTGCAGCAGCGCTGCTCTCGATGCAGCCAGGCCCAGCAGGACTCTTTCTCACACGAGTGCTGGTGTCAGTAAAACCTGAGCTCACCTCAGGCTGAGTGTACTGATCCTCTGTCACCTTCTCATCTCAGCCTCCCCACCCTTTCTTCTCCTGGAAGGGACTCTTCTAAGTGCCTAGGTTTGATGTTTGATTTTCCTGTTTGGGAGTTTGTTTGGGGTTTTGTTGGTGTTTCATTTTAATTTGGGAGGGTCTGGTTTTTTTTTTTTTTTTTGTAGTTTTGGGATTCTTTTTTCTTTTCAAATCCACTGACATTTATATTTAATTACCTTCCACAGCAGATTGCTGTATCTGCTGTATTTTCTACACAGCTACAGCTGTACTAAAGACTTCCTCTCTTACAAATGAAAACTCGGAAGCACCACCTCGCACAGACTGTTCCTCACTGGGACAGTAGAAACAAGAAGCTTAGCAAACTTGAAACTTTCTTATTTCAAGTTTATTATCATTTTTAGGAGTCTACTAAATCTGTTCATTATTCCTTACCTCAAATTCCTCATTATGTTGTTTTGGGGTTTTTCCACTGTTGTTAGTTGGAATAAGGCAATGATTCTGCTGCAATTCTAAATAACTAGCTTTTATTCACCTTTTGTAGAAGGAGTAGGGGTGCTAATTAATTCTCCACACCTGATAGAAATCAAATTTCTATCAACAGTGGGGGTTATGACTGGGCTGTTGTATCATATTCTATTGGCTTTTTTGTTTTTTTTATTGATAAAATTCACTCACTGATGGAATCTCAGATTTAAACATTTGAGAGCCTGTCATCATTAAAGGCATACTCTCTCTTTTTGCCCAGGTGTCTTAAGGATCATAAGGCAGAGACGCTGCTTCTCTGGGAAGAAGATCAGGTGGAAGAGGGATGCAAATGCAGTGCTGGGTAAAGCTTTTCCTGCAGGAGGCTTGTCAAGCCACAGCAGAGAACTGAGACAGACAGACAGCCATGCAAACAGCAAAACCATCATAGAGGTTCCCTTTTGCAGCATATTCTCTCTTATCACAATTTAATGATGATTGTTGGTAGTGAGTGGTGAAAGGTGTCCCAGTCATGAGATGAAGCTGGGAAGACAACATCCATGTGTATAAACATGCCTTATATTAGGAAACCCAGCTTATTCACAAAATGTGTGAGGGGAGTCCTCAATGACATTTAAAGGCAACAGACTTGCAGTGGACAAAAAGGGCATTATTTTCCAACACAGCAATCAGTAAAATTAATCTGCTTATTATGCAACTTGCAGTTTCACTGTGTTTTCTCTCAATGAGGCAAAAGGCTTTGTAAATTTGAAGAAAGGATTTTGCAGGCATATGCACAAGATTAGCATCTGCTGATTGTTATCCAGAAAAATATCTCAAAACTAAAATATCACTATTCTCAGGTTTCAGGACACAAGACTGTCTGTCTTTGGAGGTCAAGAATTCCCTTTATATTATTATCATATTACCACAGTGGTTTGTTTATGAACGCAGGTAATATATTTCCCAAATGTGCAATCTTGATAAAATATTCAAGCAAAACATTAACCTCAAAAAGTATGCATTGTTGTTAAGACTATTTTCTGGGTTTTGTTGAGCATCTGCCAATTTTTTGAGTAATGTCTATAGTTCACATTTTAGAGGCTTTTGTAACTTTTCTGAGCATTGACACAGAAAGTGAAGATGCATTTTCAATATTTTGCTTTGACAAGTGAATGCTCACACAAAGCTTGGAGGCAGGGTGACCACACAGTGACTCTCTCAGATAGGCTTCCTTAGTCTGTGTTTTTCAGGAGTGTGCCTCTCTGCCTTGAAAACCTCTTTGTGTATCTTAAAATCTACCTGTGGATCTGCAGTAAACATAACAGTGCAAGAACTAATCAAGGGCTTGGTATTTTTTGTGATTAAAGGCATTAGACTCTGGTGTTAGTGTTCAGTTATCATTATTATTTAAATATCGTTATTTTATACTAATAAAGCATATTTTTAAAGTAAACTGAGAAAAAGAAAAAAACAGTGAAAAAAACTCCACAGGAACATGACCACTTTCTCCTTTTTTTTCCCCTGTATCCTTCGGTCATCAGTCCCCTGTGTATATTTCTGGTTTTGGCTAAATCAGTATGTGTAACTGTTTCAGTTCCATATCTTGTTTGCACAGGTGTCTGATACAGCTGGAAGCAGAGCATGTCAAGCAGTACAGGCTGGGCAACCCATTACGGGGAATCCTATGCTCACTCTCAAAAGCCATTTTTCTTTGTAGGCATTTACCTGAGTAGAGGGGAGCACAGGTCCTATCCTAATAACTGATGACCAGATGTACAAACAGCAGCATGTATCCAGGCACTCCACCACTGATTTCTGAATTTAATATCTTCTGCATCACATACTCCCTACTTAATTACCTCAAGGCTAAATGGCAGCAGGTAGGAGCATATCTCAAAGGATGAATTCTTTTGTGCTTGGTACATTTGACTTCTAGTGGCAGGAGGCAGCTTTTAAAAAATTTATTTTCTCTTAGCTTCAAATAAAACTGTATTATAGCCACACTTCTGAAAGCTACACCAATTTATAAGGCTTTTGGAACTACCAAAATGTTCTGGAATTGTAAAATTGTTTAGATGTGCTGATGCTGAAATATTTCACTGAATTACATAAAAATATTTCATTCTGTTAATGTGAAAAGACTGTGACATAATCTTCAATCTTCAGTACAATATGCTATTTAAAATCTCATGTTAATCCAATAAAAATTAATATGTGTACAACAAAAAACAATTAATCAAAATGGTGTAGTCAAAATGATATGTTTTTACCTTAGCAAAACAAAATGTTTTGACATAACAGAAATAAAACAAGACAGCCGAAGTGATTTGTTTCGGCCCCTTTTCAATGAAAATTTCATCAAAATTGACATGTTCTCCAGGAACGTTTTGACGCTGATGAAACAACATGTCACAATGAAACACAGTCCTATTTACACTGGTTTTGTTTGCCTTAATTTTAAGAAAAGGGGAAAAAAAACCCATGCAAAGAGCTGGCTGCAATGACACTGCAGATTTTTCAGGCATACTTTTGAGGTGCTAACTATTAAAGTGTTTTTGGCCACTTACACCTTTAATTCTCTTTCAAAAAATAACCCAATAAAATTCCTAGTTTGTTCCTTAGGTAAATATGACTAAACAGATTTGTCATTCCCCATTCTTTGCTACAGTGAAAGCTCAGGAATAGCTGTAAGCATTTCATGACATCTCTCTCTTCTTGTATTCTTTATTTTATGACTGGGGGTGATTTTGTCTCCTGCACACTTGGCCCTCATGCACCTTCTCCTCATTTCCATGGTACAAAAGCTAGGGCAAGCTCCCTTTTACTTTCTCCTTGAGTATTCATAGGTCTAATTAAGTTAAATTCAGCTTGTCTGATTTGAGAAGTCTTATCAGGAATACTAAACCTGTGCAAATAATATGCATAGACTGAAGTATTCCTCCTGAATGCTAATTAACTATCATATAAGGCTTCATCCATAATCAAATGTCCAAATGCACCAGAAGCCTTACAGGGAAAGAAAATAAAAATAAAAATAAAATGAAGAAGGAAAGAAATACTTAAGAAAAAGTATCAAACAAAAATCCTTTGCTGGTAATTCAGAGCAGCCCAATAACCCTGAGCACATACTATGACACCACCTTCTAATTTTGACTGGCAGAAGATGAACCTTAGCCATTCCTCCACTTGGGCTGCAGAGACTGCAAGACGGTGAAGAAGGAATAAAAAAAGCTAGGAGAGTCATTCAGCCTTCTTCACATTCTGCAATATTTTCAAATTGAATCTTGAAGAAAGTAAGTCATGATTAATCTTGCTAGCCCTTCTTAGTGTGACTACATTCACATCTATGTCTTCCTTTCAGTGCTTTCCATGTTTTTCTTCTGGAACTTCTTACCTTAGATTGCAGCTGTCTCAGGGCACAGCTCTGCCTTTGTGCAGGTCAGTCCTCCTAATGTTCAGAGAGGAATCCAAGCAGCCTGACTCAGACCCAAGGCTATCATGAACCTGAAGACCACGAAGAAGATCTGCTGGACTTGTCCACCTGGATGGCCTGCAGGGGCTCTCTGATGCTGGCAGTGTGATTGACCTCACTAAATCCAAATGATGAACACATCAAATCCGAGCCCCGAGCCCAGGTGCTGCCCTCAGTCAAACAGAAAGGGTAGGAATCCATCCAGCCTGTTTCTGGCATCTGCAGTTGGTGGAGATGAGCTGTGCTCTAGGAGAGCCTCTTTCTCTCCTGTGACTGCACAGGAGCTCAATGGCATCCATGGGCATCCATGGTGTACATGCCTGCAATCAAGCGGGATGATTTCCTTACCACATCTACTGGCTGGACCTTGCTGTGTCATAGGATGGCAACTTCCCCCCCAGCAGGACCAGGCCTGAGCCTGCTGGGGTGCTCTGTGTCCTGTGCCTTATGTGTCCTTTAAAACCAGGATAAGAGATGTGCATGTAAACCAGTTTCTGCCCACTGGACCATGCCCAAATACACAGTTAATGGTTCAATGGAACAGTCCTTTTGGGTCCCAACAGACTTCCTTATCCCAATGCACGAAAACCTGGAGCACTGAGAACTGGCAACAACTTCAATCAGTGTGTCTAGAATACTCAGAGCCCTCTTCCTACGTGTGTTTCTCATTATTGTCCAATTTATTTCACTAAGTAGGTGAATTCTTCCTCTGCCTTAACATTCCATCCAATTTTTGTGACTCTACCATAAGAATTTAATTTGAGAATCTTTTGCTGCTATCAACCTTAATTTTTCCTTTCCACAGTTTTCAACTATTTCTTCTTATCCCTTCATCTTCTGATATAGTGAATTAGTTCTTCCTTTCCATCTTTTATATTGCTATTCTGAATGGATCAGGCTATGAGCAAATCCTTTTCACCTTCCAGTCTTGTCATAATTTCTTTTCTCTAAATTGGTATTTTATTCCATTTTTTTCAAACTATTTCTTTTGTCCCAAGCTCAGCATGGAAAAAAATAGACAGTTTTGCAAGGCTGCACAGAAGGTCACTGGTATTTCTACAGCTTTTTGTGAGGTCTTGTAAAATGCATAATACAAACTATACAGCCCAGCTTGGCACTCCTGTGTTCACTTATGTCCTCCCCCATTCTCAGGCACACAGCATCCACTTCTCATTTTGATTCTTCTCCCCTCAACAAAAATTTCATATCTTGTAGTCCTACGCTGTTATAGTCCCAAGTATCCATTGCTGACAGGCAGAAAAGGACATGCTGTGTTCTATACTTGTGTAACTTCTGCTTTTGTTTTGTTCTGCTGAAAAGTGGTGTGTTCATCATCAGAGTCCTAAAAATTATGGTAGGAAAATGAAGAGAGGTGAGAGAAGATTCACATTGCATCGTGAGCAGCGAGCAGAGGCATTTTTGTTTAGTTCTCATTGCTATAAGCATTTCTATTTTCAGACATTAAAAAAATCCTTCCTTTTGTTTTCTTTTCTGACTTTAGCTGAGTGAATATTTTAATATCTACTGCTGTTAATCATGGGGAAAAAAGTACAGTTATGTGTAGTGTGTAAAGATAAAAGAGTTTTCTATGCATGAATACCACTATATTCAGCAGACACTGGATAAAATATATCCAGCAGACACTGGATAAAACAAACAGAAAAAGCTGACTGATAGAAACACAGATGGGAAGAATTTGACTGATGTCCCTGTGTGTGTGACTAATACATGGATGTATTACATGGATACAGTGGAAGGACAGATGGATGGGATTAATCAACAGGCAGTTGGATTGATGAATTGAGAGTAGCTGTATTGAGGGGAAAGTCAGGTAAAAGGAATATTAGAGAGTGCAAACATACTTGTGGAATTTCGTCTTCCAGAATGAGCCCTGATGAATCTTTTTGGGAATCAGCTGCTTAAATGCAACTCCCTCTTTGCAGTGAAATTGTGTTCACTCTACAGAGGTGCAAGGAAGATGAGAATAACCTTTGAACAGAATGAATCCTAATTTAGACCTGAGAGCACAGAGCAGTATTAATGAGGGGAACAGTAGGACAAGATTAAATCTTAGCAGAAGACCTAGTCTGGCTTTCAAAAAAGAAAATGTAGAATATATTTGCACGTAAAAATAGCATATTTTTTTTCCTGCTAATGAAACCTAAGACTTTGATGTAGCTTTCATTTAGTCTGTGTTTTCCTTAAACCCACTCACACTTTTTAAATATCCGAATTTCACATTTTAGACCTTAATGACATGGAATCTTAGCAAGAATTGGGGTTTCCATGTACAAAAGTGATTGCAGTGACCTGCCTGTGCAAACACCGAGGGTGCAATATGATGGTGTGTGGTTACATCCCCTGATGGTAGCATTTGCTGCTGACAGTTTCCATTAACAGAACTAGATAGCTCAAGAAGCTGAAATTTAAACAGCTTCTCCTCCAAGTTTCTGCTTTAAATCTCCCCAGGGAGATTTACTGGTAACAGTAATAATTAATTAATCCCATTTTGGTCTTCAATATGCATTTGTGCATGCATTGTTCTGTGCATGCAAACTATACAAATCTTTGTGGGACTTCAGCCTCCTAGGCAACAAATCCAAAGTTAGCCATGTGAAATAACCCCTCCTCAGGACGAGCAGCCTTCCCTGCACAGGGCCCTGCTGGCAGCTCTCCTGCAATCCACCATCTCATTTATGCTACAGATAAGGCACAGCCTCAGCATTTGGTAGGCAGCTACTCAGTTTGAGCACAGCTTCTCAGAAAAGATCAAAAGCACTGATACAAACACTCAACAGATTTTTCATATACTTTAATTCAAAAATTATTCTACTGAAGCACATGTCTTCTGACCAGTATTCGCCGTAAAAAAATGATGCGTTTTGGGTTGCCAAGGTGACTTACAACAACAGAAGTTAGAGGATAATATTCTTTCTACTTAAATAAGGAAGACCTTTGAGAGAAAAATAAGCAATGGCAGAAATAGCATTTTTCAGCTGACTTCACTGAGCTTATACTCACAGTCACATTGTTTCTGAGGCTATTAATTTCTACATCATTTTAAAACCTGATTGGTTGTGAGAAGCAACATTGCAGAAATGAACCATGGTACTTTCTATTATGTGTTCTCAGTATGTCTTCTGAGTCATTTCTGATTAGCTGGCTGGAAACATTACATTGTCAATAACTCAGACAAAGCCAGCTGTGTTATCTTTTTCGTCTTCTGAGCAATGCAACATCAGTAGTGACCAGCTGACTTTAGATTCCTCTCTACTTTTTACTGCAATAGTGAGGTGGTACACTCTCCATAAACTTGGCAAGGTTACATTTTTGCCAGGCTGAAGAAATTAATTTTAAGCTGGAAACCAAAACATCGAGTTTACCGAGAAAGAATCCAGAAAAACCACCAAAACCTTCTTTTTTCTTCCCTGTTGGCATTCCATAGTCTCAGGTTTTAGCTTGAACCCCATGAAAAGGGCAAGGGAGGGAGGGAGGGGGGTGGGGGGAAGAAAGAGAGGAAAAATCCCTGTTTTCTAATTTTTCTAAAGTTATATATTAAATGCAATGTTTCTGATAACAAGGGATGTCGCAGAGATATCTCTGACAACAGATACCATTTTCTTCTTCTTCATTGAACAGCTGCAACAAAGCTCACAGCCTTGGCATCAACCCCATACGGAAAATGCCCTGTTCTTCTTCTCAAAAAGAAGGATTCCTCTTCCAAATACCCAGAACCATTTCTCTTGGTTGTCTTTGTCCTGCCATGAAAGGGCTTTCTACCCTGTGGGGAGTATCTGGGTTCTCCTATTCCCATATATTTCTGTCAGGTAGTCGTTTAGTCCCAGTCATACTTGGCCATTCTTGGGAACACCTCTGTTAGCCAGGAAGTAGCCCACGTATACCAAGCTCATTTCTCAGTTACCAGTGAAGAGCTACTGGATATTAGCATTTCCCCCAACATGGCTTATCTTCAACAATGTGCCTAAAATACTACTGAAAATGCTCAAAATGCTTCTTTTATCTTGAGTCTCATGCTGCACAGTTGAACTCATTCTCCCTCCTGTTGTGGTCTTCCCTTTGGTAGAAGAAGCTGTCCACCATTTATTACATAATTTTTTATGTGTTGATCTTAAATCTAAAGAAATATTAATATATTTTTTGTCTTCCATCTCAATTTTATTTTTTTGAGTTCTATAAAGAATCAGAATTCTCTTCATGGATGAAAAACCACATACATAAACACTCAAACATATATAAGCAATAGTAGAAAAATTACCTAATCGAAGATCCAATTCCTCTTGTTGTTTCAAAGACTACTACATATGAAGAAAAATGCAGAAAATTTCTAATTTTTCAGTCTCCCTGATAATACTGCTGCCTGCCCAGCCTGGATTAATCTGCATATGGCTGTGATTCTGATGCCATCAAGTTGATTGTTGAGGTTGGCAGAAGCAACAGTGGCACCTGGTCAACCTAAGGTTTTAAAAATGAATGAGTGCCAGAATAATTACGCTTTATTGTACCTGCTAATTTCTCCTGGAAAATATCTTAATAAATTGATTGCATGTTTCAAGCAAACCTGTAATGAGAGGATTATTTACAAAGGCCACACAGAAGCTGTTATTAAAAAGCAATCAGAAAGAGAGAGGAACAATGGCAGGAGGGCTCAGTGGGGAAACCTTAATGGTGGGGAGTTTAGGATTTGGTTTCTGTTATCTTGCTGACATTCTAATTAGAAACTATTTCTCCCACTTCATTACTGTCACACACTTTCTCTGAATTAGCTTTCACACTCGATTAAGGAGAAAGTTTTTTTTTTTTAACATGCCAGGATGAGTCAGTGCCAATCTTTTTGCTTTTGTCTCTCAAGCCTGAACATGCAAAATCTTGGTGTTCAGATCTGGATTCTGCTGATGTTGGATTTGAGAGTGCCACGTGAGAGACTCTGCTGGGGCATCTGCAAGCAGCAGGGTCCAACAGAGAAGCTGGCCAATGGCTTGTGAAATGGACTCTGCAATCCTGCAGGGAATGGAGGTGCTAGCCCGACCTCGGCAGACACAGAGCTGACCCTGTTAGTTGATATAAAACGTTGACAGTAGGGAAAAGCCAAGTAATTTATTCAGCCCAATACTGTTTTGAATGTTGAAAATTTTAAGATGTAAGTGAAATAAAATTTCCGTTACGCAAAAACAGTGTATTGTACCAGAGTACCCCTTTCCCCAGTCATTCTCCTCCCTAACTAGAAAACTGATTATATAAACAAACAAGAAATTAGGAATCTGGAGAATCTGAGGTGTGAAAAAAAGGATTAAAAACCCTGAGTATGTGTAATTAGTTATAATTAATTAGCATATGTTTGCACAAAACCTAGTAAAGCCAAGCACTATGCAATTGCGGCAGTTCAGGGGAAGGGTGTCTAAATGATTGGGAAGGTTGGGTTTAGGATAGTGGTACTGGCATCTGAAGAACATAAAATCCAAGGTGGAAGAAGAAGCATGCAGGACATGAGTAATGTTCCTGATAGAAAGCAGCAGAAGGTCTGGAACCTGAAACTCTCATGTATGCCAAGCAGGTTCAAAGCTGCTTCCCTGGGCCATGCTCTCACTTCTTTCTCCTTCAGTACTGCAGCCAGATGGACAATGGCTGGTAGTTCACCCTGGGTCTGAATGCAGAATGGACAGAAAGGATTTCCAGAATTCTTCTCTATCAATATTTGTAGGACTCAATACAGAAACTCTTCCAAAATGGTTTCACTTCTGCTTCAGAGCTCCTTAAAAAGAAACATGATCAAACCCAAAAGGTTTTCATTTAAAATGTTGTGTTAAAATCTCATGGGAACTTCAGATTAGTTTTGGGCTGTTTGCACCTGTGCACAAGGTTTATCGGTTGGGGCATCTGCTCTAGCAGGACTCCAGGGTAAGCAACCAACACCTCTTTCCTCTAAGGAAGGATACCACTGAGGACCACAGGAAAAATGCACAACCAACAGTCCCCATTCAAAAGGCTGGAAGAGACCCTGAGGTCCACAGATAAATTCTGGTCCATGACAACTCTCCTGTACAGATTTTAGCCAGTTTGTGTTTGAGTATCCCCCTAGAGAAATGGTAAGAAGACATTATCTGAATCACTTAAAAAGAGTCTGGGGTGAAGTGCTCTCTCTGTCACCACCAAAATCCTTCTCAATCCAGCTCCTTTGTTATCCACTTCAAAGGTGGTGTCATGTTGTTTGAGGTGTGGAAAAAAAAAGTAAGAACCTCATAAAGCAAAGGGTAAGAAGTTGCATTTGCTGCGTGCAACAAAACTACAGAGCAAAACTCATTCTGTGTAGCACCTTTCAAAACTACTGTTTTATAAAATCACTTGGGATTAAAAACTGAGAGACAGAAGTGAAAATAACATATTGGTTACATTAAACCAGGCTGTAAAGATTAACACAGCCTTCACTTACAAGTCTCATAAGAGACTTGAAAAATGAGAAAGAAAAACAAACATGATGAGACACATTCCTAGCAGAGATGCACAACACGATAAAGAGACAGGTATGTGAAGCAAGACAGGACTTTCTACTAGGTAATAAGAACTAAAGAGGACCCCACACGGACCAGCCAGCCAGGAAGAGACAGTGACAGAAGCCAAAATAAAAATATAGAGAAGCCCAGGAGAGTGGCTGCAGCAAATCTCTGGAGGACACTTTTGTACTGGGATTATCAACAGATAATGGTGCTCCTTCCCGAGCCCAGTTTCCTTCTGGGCTATAGAAGCAAACTTGCCAGGTACTCAGATCAAATGTATGATCAAAATCATCCATAGTCTTTCAGCAGCTGCTTGACATAATCCTGGTGGACAAAATCTGGAGGTATCAGAGTCTTGGCAACAGAATCAAACCAGAAGTTGAACTAAATGAAGGAACCTGGCTCCTTTGATTCAGCTTTTCCCTCCAGTATACCTGTGAGCATATATCTCTGTTATTTTCCTATTTTTTTGTTCTTTTTTTTCCTTAAGGTGAAAACAAGTTTTACTCCAAGGCAAATATCGCTCCCACTTGTACTAGTTCTTTTCTCACTAAGAGCACTCTTTACCGCCAGCCTATAAATCCTCAGAATATCTAAATGTAACAATTTTTATATCTGACACTTTTCCTGTAAAATGCACAGGCTTCTGGCAACTAATACAGTAGAAAATGATCATCATCGTTATATTTCATAGTGTTATGGTATGTTAAACTACTGATGTACTGATTCAAGAATAATGCCCTCAGCACATGGGTCCATGCTGAGGCAGTCCTTGATTTAGGGAAAAGCTGACTCTACCAAGGATCTGCATTACTATACAATAGCCTCTAATCTTTACTCCTATTAGAATCTATCTACATTTTTCCTGTGGTATCTAGGGATCTTTTATGATACCAAATCTGTAGCAGTTTTTCAAATAAGCATGAACTCTAACATTCTGCACATAAAGTTCTATGCAATCCTGCAAGCCGCCATGCAACACCCCTTCCCCCCAGATCTGGAATACATTACAGGGCATTAAGGCAAATCATTGCAAGTCCAAAGCCTTGTCTGACACTCCAACTGAAAATCCATTTAGTGGTCAGTGCAGTTCGCTGAGCACTGATCTAATCTGCTGGTCATGAAAAATGTTATTTTGATTTCTGCAGTTTCACTCCAGGCCAGAAGCTTCCCAGCAGTTTCAGGAACACAGGAGAAGTAATAAATTAATCCACACTTGAGATGAAAAAGTTTTGGCTATCTGGGACTGGGTTTCTTGAGGCAAAAAGCATGGCCCAGCTGTTTTCTGAGTACTGAACAGAAACGTACTTCTGACAGAACACGGATTCCTGCCTAACAAACAGCAAATGAACTGGCAGGGTCATGAAATGGAATGGGAAATACGAGTATGCCTCTCTAGACACATTATCTCCATTAGAAGTGGTACAAATAAAAGTTTGCAGATTTCCAAGTTCTCAGGTAACACTGATATTCTCAAATTTCACCTGGAACAGTTCCATTCAAAATGATCCCATGAAACAACTTTCCACCATCCTCCTGAAATGGAGGTTAGCTGCAGTAAGAGATCTGTTTGTGATAGACGTGAAATGTTTATTAATTGTGGGGCATTTTGTTTGTTGGTTTGGTTTTGGTTTGTTTTTTTTTTTAAGAGCCAGTCATACTCTAGGAAATTATATTTTTTTATATAATTATTTTCCTCAGGTGTTTTGAGTGCTTTCATCTGGCTGTCTCTGCTGACCCTGTTGAAGCAGACTGTGAGCACCAGTGCTATTGGCTTGGTTTGGACACCTCTGAGGCTCTCCACTCAGACACAGGGAGTGGCTTCTTCATGAACACAAACCCAGGTCAGTGAGCTCTCCACTCAGACACAGGGAGTGGCTTCTTGCACGACCACAAACCTCTGGTAATGCTGCACCACCACAGAGCTTCTTGTCTTCTTCCAGCAGGAGAGTTACGCCCCTGTCCACTTGGTGGGTTTAGGGGAAGGCTGCTTGATTTACTCTGGGCAGTGCACAGGAGAAACAACAAAGTTCTCAGGATGCTCAGTAATGAAGTATTACTTTCAAACTTTAGAACATAAAGGCAGAATAATGTACCTGGAAAATTTTTAAATGTAGCCATTTTGGTTAGATATGTAACAATATGAAAGCATAAGAATAACAAAGAAAAGGAAATTTAGAAGGAAAAGGAAAGGAAGAAATAAGATAGAAAGGTACATAGTCACCACTTGGATCCAGTGATGGAACTTGATTACTGCAATTTCCATTGGTCATTGGTGACTGCAGTCTTGATCCATTGGGGTGGGGGAAGCCCACAAACCAGAAAGTCCACTGGTTTATTAGGTGCTCAGGATAGGTGGGAATGCCCAGGTGGTTTCCCTGGGACAGGAAGTTTTACACTGGGAGATGAAATATTGTAGGCCATGGGACACTTTGGGAGTCCTTGAGGTGCTCTCAGAAGTGGCAGTTTCCTCCCACCTCAGTGTAGTTTAGTTAATTGTGGCCCATCTGAAGGGTTGAATACCCTCAGGCTTTCATAGGAATGTCCCAGTACTTCCCTGGGGAGGTGTTTTCACTGCTGAGCCACTTTTGTAAGGACATTGGCATGACAAAAAGCCCCATCCCACCTCTCAGGATTGGCCTCTTCTGTTGTCAAAAGCCAGTTTATAGCCACTGGTGATAGGGTGTGCTCTCCCTCTGACTACCCCTGTGGTTGTTAGTGTTCCTGGAAATTGTTTGAATCATTGACCTTTACCATTCCAGCCTCTCTCGGCATCAATGTTAGCATGTCAGTGCTAATATTGCACATTCCTAGCATTTGCAGAGTGCCCCTTTCTAAGAAGTTAGCTGATTAAAGAGGGCTGCTGAGTAGTGTGGGAACACAAGTTAGGGCAGGGCAAAGCTGTGTTCTGAACCCAGATCTTCTGGATTAGATCAGTCTCTCAACAGATGCTGTCAACTCCTTGCAGCTGTACAAACACCAAAATAAGACACAGGCTGCACTTCCCCTCTCCCCAGACCCCACCAAGCATGAGATTAGCCATTCAGTTGTGTTCAGAAGGATTTAAAAAATCGTTCTGGAAAGGAACAGGGGATGTACAGAGGAGCAGGGTCACGATCAATGGCACAAAGTCTAGCTGAAGGACAGTAACATGCAGTACAACCCAGGGGCTGTTAGGAGGCTGATCCTGTTTAACATTGCCATTGATGGTTTGGATGATGGGTTAGAGTGTACCCTCAGCAAGTTTGCTAATGATGTGAAATTATATCCCAAGCCTCTCCAAGCAGATGAGAAATTACCCAATATTCCCTCCAGTAAGCTCTCCATCAGCCAGAGGCTTTATCAGAATTTTAAGTCCCTCTTTCCAACTGCTGAACAAGGTAAAACTTCCTATTACACTGAGTGTAGAGAAGTTATGTATCGAGGTTGTGATTCATCAAATCTTTATTGATCCAACCCACACAGTTTAGTTCTTAGAGAGAAAAGTAGAATAAAGCCTAAATTCCAAAATCTTCATTGGGGCAGATATAGTTCTTGTGAAGTGTTGATACAAAGAATTATATTTTTTATGCGTGTCTATGAATAGAAATGACTCATTAGAATTATTAATATTCTTTGCTCCAATCCCCAAAATTAGATTTTTTAGATTATTTTTTTAAAGACAATCCAAGCATTCCCCAAGCAAGCACCTTTTCTGGGTGATACATTCCATTATGCCTCATTCTCTCATCTTTTGGTATAAATCTTTGCAGGTCTGCAGTTTATTTCAGTTTTCTTCCTCCACCGAGCCACTGCTGTCTCATTTGTCCCCTTGCTATAGGCTGGGAAGCTTTAGGTATTTTCCTCCAAATTCACAACTAGTAAATAAACTCAACTAAAAACCTTCTTTCTCCAGTATTTAAAGACCTTACCAACCAATCTTAATTCCTGCTGGGTTTATATAAGTTATAGATTGTGATATGTTTTCAATCCCAGCTACAGTAGTGATGGTGGGTGCACTGCATATTTAATTTGTAAATAAAGATGAGTGCACACTTGCAAATATGGGCACAGACACCTGGATGTGGATGTGTTCACATTTCTTAGAGCTTACATGTACACACAGCTGTCCAAGCAGGGGTGTATCTGCCTACGTAGCCTGGATTTCCCAAGTGACAAAGAGCTTGAGGTTACATTTGTTTTCACTCCTGTTCAAGGTACCTCAAAATTCAGGTCCACTGTCCTTTAAGTGTCTGACCCTTTTCTGATTCCTCAAGGTTGGCATTCAAAGGTCTAACAGGAAGCAATAGGTGTTCTGCCCAATGAATATTTATTCAACTGCACACAGGCAGAGCACAATGATGTGTGTGCGTCCACACACCTGCACAAACTCATGTGAATGCTGCTGTTTGTGTATAACAGCAATCATGCAGCAACTCAGTCTTTTAGCTGGAATCTTGGAAGCTCTGTAGGAAAACTGTGAAATACAAAGCTGTGTTTCATGTCTGGCACAGAAAGGAAATGTGTGTCGTTGCGATTGCGATATGTGTGGATACCAACCATGGGACGACTACAAATTCTAATTATAACTGAGGAAAGTAAAGCATAGAAGAAGGCCTCTGAACCTAGCTTTTGTTTGCAATTAACCTGGATTAATTTAGGAGTATTTGAGTTACAGGGATGTTGCTTTTTGCTTGTAGTCAGGCCTTAAAGAGTGCTGTAACGGTAACCTTTTTAGGTATAATTTTGGAATATTGATTGTATCCTTGAAACTATAGCTTTGGAATGTATAGAAAGGAAATGTGCTTATCTCACTCCTCAACAAAACTGAGAAAAACAGCTTGAGAAAGGAAGATGGACATCCTCTCAAGGATTTACAACTTCTAGGGAAGCTGGACATCACTGATAGCCCTTGTAATAACACGGGGGACCCACATCTGGGGAGCTGGACTTCACCAGATGGGATTTGTCATTGTTCTTGTGAAAACTGGACCAACATCTTAGAGGCTGCCACCACCATCTGGGGATCTTCTTTTTATGGGACACATCCTGAGAAAAACTAAATCACAATAGTGTATAGAATTGTGATAAAAACAAGTAGAAATAGAAACTGCTGAGATCATATGAGTACCCCCTATAAATACCTGTAAGCCCAATTATCGGTGTGCAGTCGGAGAGAAAACTGCCTCCACTGTACCCAGTGCTGTTTTGCTCATACTTTACCATAATTAATTAATAAATTGATTGGTGCTTGAATATTGGCCTAGTCAAGCTTCTTATTCATAACAAAATGAATAGATCATTTATTCAATATCATTTATTTTCCCCATTTTAATGGCAATAGCTGTGACTTGAGGAGCCACAGTAAAATAGAGACAGGCCTTGAAGTTCTGGTCTCAAAACTCCAGTATTAAAGCTGTATGTGACTCCACAGCACAGCTAGATGGACCAATATGTAAAAGGATTAATAATTACAGTTGCAGATTTACATCAGCATAGAGGGAACACACAGAAAGTCCTGGAATTTAAGCACTCTGACAGTCAATTTTTTTAAAGATGGTAACTTGCTGTAGGGTCACCACATCCCGACTGCCATGGCTGTCTGCATGAAGATGCCATTGCATCATTCAGAACAGTTTTGTTCTGGCTGTTTATTCTCTTTCCATTCATCCATATTGAAAGTTATTCCTTTAGGGACACCTGCAACTTCCCTCTTTTCTGATAATGCACAGTATGTGTGGTTTTGAGAGCTATTTATGTAATATTTCCATTAACAAGCTGTAATTAAACCATCTAATTAAAAAAGCAGTAATCTATTTAACAGGGGGTTATTTTTTTAAAGAAAGCCTAACAGAACTGTGATTAAGTTCCTCTGCTAGATGAGCATTATGGTTTTTCATAAAGCTCTTAATTACTCAACCCAAAATGTCAAATAAATTAAATTAAAGACATAATTTTATTTTTCTAAAAAGAAAAATAATAACACCAGAGTAAAAAGCTGTTCCAAAATGTCCATTAATATCGTGAAAATTGTTTTAAATGTGTTGTGCATTTCAGCCTAGACAAAAGCTGATTAGTGATGTAAAATATAGTGAATAAAATTTTGTACTTAGTAGACAAATATGCAGCAAATTGTACTTTTTATTCCCAAAATGTACCTACTATTAAAGAACAGGAACAGCCCTTTGGGGCCACAGCAGTGGTACCTCTCAACCCAGCAACTTGCTCCCAGCTGGGTTGAGGAGAGACAGTATCCTGGGAAAGCACACAGGCCTGGACATTCCCCTCTGCCCTCTTGTGTTTCCACAGCAATCTCCTTTTTCGGGTTGGGACGTTAGATTGTACATCTTGCCTGGTAAATTTAGTGTCCATTTACAGCTCTGTTGTCTGCAAAGTTGTCTAATCTCATTTTGAACCTGCTGATGCTGTCTGCCTCTGCAGGCTTCTGGGCCAGCAACATCCAAAGATTCCCCATGTGAAGAGCTGCTTTCCTTACAAGCTTTAAGCTGTTATCCTATTAGTTTTTATCAAGTGCTCTTTAGTTCCATTCTTGCAGGATTCAGTGGATAACAATTCTGTGCTCACTTTATCTATGATCTGTATCTTATCATAACCTTACTGGAAATCTTCCATTTATTTTGCTCTTTTGTGGTTGCAAGTTACTTTTCCTAAGCATGATCATTCTCATCAACATTTCCCAGGATGATAATCAGCCCTCCCTCACTCACATTCTAAGACAAAAATTTCTGAGGGCAAAAGTCAGTCAGCAAAAATGGGCTGCAATTTCTGCAGTATGAAATTATGTCTTCTTCTCTGTCTAAAAAATAAATAAACTTGCACTCTACTGACACTCTTTGGAGCCTCTTTGAAGAGTTCAGCAGGAACTCTGCCTTGTAGGAAATACAGTGGCTCAGTCCTGATGTGATGGAGCCCAGTGCTTGAATCTGTACAGACCCTTCCACTCCCTGCATGCTCAAGGGGCTCCTTGTGTGGCACTCTCCCAGAGGGGCCAGGCACACACTGGACCGTGGGTGCTGCAATTAAGATGGAGCATTTTGGCTGCTACGAGCCACAGGCACAAGAGCTGAAATCCACTGGACCCTCTTGAGTTTCTAAGTTTGCCCCTGCTCTTACACAGATGTAGAGTGATGGAGGAGGAGGGATCAGCCTACTCTGAATGCAAATGACAGGAAGAGGAGGAAAAACAAAGAGAGAGAAAATATAAAGAGGGGATTTGAAGAATGAAAACACAACCCTGCTGTTCAAGTGTGTTTGTGGACCTGCTTTGTTTGGACCTGTATCTTTTGCCATGTTTGTCTCGCTGCCAAGGCCAACAAGAACAAACAGATTAGGCCAAAAGAGGGTGTTGTTGTTTAGTTCGAACACAGAGCAGTGATATGTGAAATGAATTTCTGTATACTTAATCTTAGCCAAATGAGGCTGTCAGATGTTTGTTTCTCCAATCTGAATCAGCACTTTATACCTAGAGGAAAATGTTCCTTGGGTGTAAAGCACAAGTGAGTGAAACGAAAATCCATGGACTACAATATTTATCATTTTCTTTCTCATTAGGATTCCTTGTTCAAAAGCCAGAACATCCTGCCTGTGCCTCCCCCATCTCTATAAGCTACCTTGCTCCCATGTTGCTCTTCCCAGAGGCAGCAGCTGAAAGCAGCCATTTGAGGTTGCCAGTGAACAGAGAGGAGCAGGGGGTGCGAGGGCTGCCCTGGGACATGCACCCAAACTTCCAGGAGCTGCTGCTCGTGCCTCACCTTGGGAGCAGGAAGGTGGGCTGCAGGTGAACCCACCAGCTCCCCAGTGGTTCCAGTGGTCTTAGACTGACCTGCCAGGGTTTGAAAACACCCCTGTCTCCTGAACAGAACCTATCCATTAATCAAGGCAAACAGGACAAGGAATGTTAATCACAGCTCAAAGTGAGGAAGTCAGGGATCAGGTATGGATGCTGAGCTTTTAATTACAGGAATCTAGTATTGGGAAGGCAAAAGCAATAATTGACAGATCCTTGTTTTCAGTTACAGCACAACAGCACCTTTCTAACGGGACTGATTAATTAAATTATTCATAGAAACCCAATGAGATATCACTTTAAGAACCAGCATTTGATTTACTCTATTAAACGTTTTGGGGGTTGGGTGATTGGTTGGGTTTTGTTTGGTTTTTTGTTTGGTTTGCTGTTGTTTCATCAGTCAATGAAAATATGTCAACAGAGTCTCACATCAAAGAGAATATCAAGGGGGAAAATGCCCATGCACCCAGCTTCTTGTTTCCCAAGTTTATTCAGATGCTCAGTATATGTGTGCTTGGGGGAAAGAGAAATGACAGGGAAGAAAGTTTTATATGGGAAGCAAAAGTTCCATAAATGCAGAAGCTTTTTTGTAGGAAGCTTTTTATGCTGCCACAATAAGTCAAAAATCCTCCTAGAAAGCAGAGGTAAATTTGTAACTAGTAATTACATCACTGTATTGCTCAATGTAAATTCTACTTTATAAGATACACTGTTATTGCTGTTATTAAATGCACAGGAAACAGGAAATTAAATGGGTCATATACAGAAATGGAAGTGGTTTTGTTAAGTCCATTATGCAAAAAAAATTACAAAATTGCAAAAGCTGGGGAGAGGAGAGGAGAGGAGAGGAGAGGAGAGGAGAGGAGAGGAGAGGAGAGGAGAGGAGAGGAGAGGAGAGGAGAGGAGAGGAGAGGAGAGGAGAGGAGAGGAGAGGAGAGGAGAGGAGAGGAGAGGAGAGGAGAGGAGAGGAGAGGAGAGGAGAGGAGAGGAGAGGAGAGGAGAGGAGAGGAGAGGAGAGGAGAGGAGAGGAGAGGAGAGGAGAGGAGAGGAGAGGAGAGGAGAGGAGAGGAGAGGAGAGGAGAGGAGAGGAGAGGAGAGGAGAGGAGAGGAGAGGAGAGGAGAGGAGAGGAGAGGAGAGGAGAGGAGAGGAGAGGAGAGGAGAGGAGAGGAGAGGAGATCTCAACAGAAAAAATATCCACAGCTGTGGAGAAAAACAGTCTTGTGATTCAAAGGGATTTTTCTACTTTTTCCTCCCTGAATCTCTGGTTTTTTATGTTGTTAGGATATGATAGTTTCTTACATTAGTAGAGTATAATGTATAGTAACCCTATTATACACGGTTTCATTACTTTACAACACAGTATTCTTTTTAAAGGCAGAATTTAGGCTAACTTATTAAATGCATGTGTTGTGGTTGGCATTATCTCTTCAAAGGAAATTAAACCCCATATCTGAATTTCAACTACTTCTTTCAAAAAGATACAAATCAATCCAATTCTACTTCTAGAAACACTGGACAAATCCAAATACGTGTTGTCACTGCAGATTTAAGCTTTAAGCTAACCAAAATCCCTTGATGTGAAATGGTAAGAATGAGCATTTTGTTTCCATCGGGTTTTGAGGAACAAGACATTTATGTCACAACGAGATGTTTTTAATCCCACCTAAAACCTTGACAGAAAAATGCACTGAACACTGAAAGTTCTGTTTGCCTGGCATAAGGGGTGGGGGGAAGAAAATAAAGAGGAAAACACAAGGACTCTTTTTGGGAAGAAAGGAGGAGAGACTGTCAAGCCTTCAGAGCGGCTTGTTTTTTTGAGAAGCACTCCTTTTACAAGGAGCTAGAAGTGCAACACCAGAGAAAGTATACAAAGATGCAGGAATCAGAGCAGCACCTTTCTCCTTTTTATTCTCCGTGAGCTGCCACAACAGAGTTTTATCTCTGGACTCTACTAAATGAAAACCCCATTTCCTCTCAGATTTATGACACAGAAAACACTTTGGGCTGGAACCTAAAACCTAAATAGGACTTTTATTCCAGCTGAACTCAGGAAGAATAATCACAACAACAGCATCAGAGCTAATAACATCCTGAAGATATCGATGCTTTTGTCTGTGTGGGATTTGTGTGAGTGATTCTGCTCCCATTGCTATTTTGGGACGTGGGGTGCTGCAAAGAATGACAAAAGTGCCTTTATTTGGTTATGTTGGAGGTACTACATCTTTCATAAGCAGATGATGTCTAGAGCAAGGAAGCTTTTAGGGTAAGGATGACTCTTCTGCAGTGTCTGCGCAGGGTCTGGCACAGCGGGTCCCAAGCCCAATGAGATTTCTTGGAGCTGTGGAAATACTGCACGGAGTGATACGTAGGATGTGTCAGTGACACCCACAGGGCTCTTCAAATGCAGATTGATCACTGGTGATTTGATCATTAGTGTTAATGGTTGCTACCTACACAGAATATTTTATATCACCAATCCAAATGTATTTTGTTTGGATCACTGAAAAATAATTATGAAGTAATGGTCTGAGGTGAAATACAGTAGCAAGTACGTGACTCACGTGTTTTCTATCACAAACTCCTTGAGATTTTCCACACAAAATGACAGTTGTCTTGGCAGATGACAAATTCTTAAAGCAGACAAAGTCTGGTACACCAAGCATGGAAAATAAAAATACTTGCCTGGCTTCAAAGCTAACCACATCGTATCACATTCCAATATTTCTCCTGGGTCCATAGCTGAACAATATGTTCTATATTCAGCTATCATAGAGTCCTGTGTTTGAACCTGAATATTGTCACAAATGAGAAATATATGGCCAATAATAATTTTAGTTAAAAATATACGTGATTGGTGGCAGAAGGATCAGTATATTCTTTTCTGTTACCTGTTTATGGGATTCCCACACATACTGTCATGAAACATACTTTACTCAGCTGACTACAGAGAAGTGTTAAAAAATGTCCATTGGAAGCATTCCTTGTAATGCTAAGGATCTAAGGGAAGATAACAAAGCCTGCACCTTTATCAAAACAACACAATTAAGCACATTTAGCTCGCAGAAGTATGTTATTTTGCACTTTTAATTGTTTTACATAAGAGCCTCTCCCGCTTAAGGTGAGTATGAGTGATAAATTAATGGTCATTTCAGATTTTTATTATGGAAACAACAACACAATGAAACATTTTTTTAGAAGATTGCTGTGTATCTTTGACAGTCTAAAGGCCTAGGAGAGATGCATTTTCCACAGCTGGCCAAAACATCTGTAAAACAGCAGTTCTTCAGAAGGTCCTGTTACCTTTAGTAAACATGAGATATGCTCCTTAAAGGACTAGGACTTTATGTGATTCTCCTACTGCAGCAAAGCTTTTGTGTCTCCTTGCTTGTAAACTGATCCATCAGGCTCACATTTTGATGACAGACATAAATGTATCTCTAATGATTTTCTTTCACAAGAATTACGTAGGGAGTCTCCCTGAAAGTTAGTTAAATGAGCCTGTTATAAATCTGGAACACAAGCATCTCCCTGCATAAATTCACAAGCACTGATTCCAGAAGGTTAACAATATGGCAGATGGATATGATGATGTGTGAACTCAGAAATTCAAGGTTTGGTTCCAAAAGCAGTTAAAAGTCTGAGCATTTCCTCAGTCCTTAAGCAGGCTGCCTTGACTGACGCAAACCACCTGCTGCTTCAGTTCAAGCCAAAAATAGTCCAAGAACAGCACTCATGTGTCTTTTGCTCTGCTTCTGCTCTTCATTTCATTGAAAATCCAAAAGCACAGACATAGAGGCAAAAAAAAAAAAGCACAAGCATGACCTATCCCATTTAAACAAATAAATGTCAGCCCCTGGAAGAAGTAGGAGTAGTGTCCAATTCTCAGTTATGGTCAAATGATTTCAGTGTTCATTTTATGCTGATATTCCTCCACTTGAAGGAAAATTTTTGCAATACCAGGAAAAAAATGTACTTTCTATCCTCTCGGTGCAAAAGCTGTTCCTGCATCCTTAAGCATCTGATTTCACACTGTGCAACTTTTCTTCCTGTGGATGCCCTTCTTTCATGTGGACAGCCTGAAGCAAGTGCAGAGAAATGGAAAAACCTCAAACTAAAGAAAAATGTATATATTTTTCTCATCTTTCTGTTCTTTTTGTGTATTATACTGCTGAGGCTTTATTTACTCATCAGGAAGAGCAAGGATGATCTCCCATGACCTTGGGTAAGTAACTACTGAAAATATGTGTACACAGCATAAAGGAGAGCTATTCAGGTGCCAAGCTAGGTCTGACTAAATGGAAATGAATGGTGTAACTATACCCTGAACATCCATTGATCATGGTCTCTGGTGGTGCATGAAACTGAATGAGATTAGCACCTCAGGCCCCTTGCAGGAGGGAAGTTCCCCGGGAACAGAGCTAACCTTTCTCAGGGAGATTCACCTCTTGCACAGAGCAGGTTTGCCAGTACAGGTAAGGTTTTCTACTTTAAAAAAGCCAAACACCTTACTCCTCCTCTGCGTGGTGCTGTGTCTCCCTCTGATGGCATCTGGGCCACACTTCCAGGCTGATGAACATGATAAAATCTGGTGTAACAGAGGGTGTCTTTTTAGCTCAGCTAATGAATTTATGAAGGTCAGGGGTCTCTGGTTTAAAAACTTCTGTTCCATCAAAATGTGATTTTCTCTTTAGCCTTCTAATGAATCGAGTCCTGGGGACAATTTTTCAGACTGGAGCAGTTCTCAACCACAACTGAACTCAATTCATATTTGCAACACCACAAGAACAGAGTCACAGAGGAGAGATTTAACAATCAGCACTTGCTAGAAGAGCTGTAAGGACTTTAGCTTTTTCAAAGTGAATTAACATCAGTCTACTCTGAACATTCAGTTTGTGTGAAGGCTGTAAAACAGCTACAGGGATCTATATTTTCTCTGAGTTCCTCACAACTTGCCAGTAGATGTGAAGTTTGAAACACTTCCTAGCTGTCTACAGCTTGTGACTGGCACTCTGGACCCTGAGGAGGCTTTGCAGCCACCACATGCTGCTTTACTGTCCTTCAAAAGGTGCCTCCTAGTGACTGGCTTAGCTTTGAGCCCCCATTCACAAATTATTACAAAAGATTTGTCCCACACTAGCAGTTGCAGGAATAAAAATAGCAATATTTTCCAGCCTATTATTTTATTTAAAATGGAAATAATTGCATTCTCTCTCTTTGCTCAGCCCAGCCTAAGAACTTTTGAACCAGATAAGTTTACTTGGGACAAAAACTGTGTGCATTTGATGGTCACTGCAAGATTTAAAAATAAAGTGAAACATTTTACAAGAAGGGTCAGCTGAAGGTCCACTTAAATATTCTTCCATTGTTAATACTTCAAATCTGAACAAGATAAAATATTCCCACTAGTGACTCAGTACTCACCAGTCACTGAGTGGGTTTGTGCTGGAAAAAAAAAAGGAATGCTGAGAACCAGATTCCTTTCTTCCCCTTACATAAGCAACAATTATCTGTTTACGTAGGATTAAAAATGCTCTTCTCATTGAATTCCCATACAGCATTTTAACAAAATGCTCAAGGCATTAAGAACTGTAAATGGTAAAATTCCTCCTGCAATGAAAACACTCAGTGGTCTAGGATCTGGAGATAAGGATGAAGCAAACATTTCTTGTTATGAGACTCTTCATCTGTACAGCCTGGATAAATAAAAACAAAAAACCTATAGCAAAAATGTGATTAAAACCAGAAGCACTGACATCAATTTCAGTAAAATCACTTAGGTTTTTTATTGTTTTAGTGTGCTACACTGAGCTTCAGAAAGAACAACATCTTAGACCTACTGCCTCTATGTTCCCCATCATCTTTGAATCCACTTTATTTTCCAGAAACAAAACAACCAAAACGTAATGCTATAGCACAAAAGACTGATATTAGTAAGAGGAGTTTGGAATAATAAAAATGCCTCTGCAGGAGCCAAGACTAGTGCCTGTTGATTCAGCCCAGGTCATTGATACAGAAATTCACATGGAACTGTCTAATCAGAAGTAAATGCTCCTTTTCCAGAGCATTCTTTTTGTTTCTCTGAGTTCATGGAAGGGTGACTGCATGGTGCTAATGATTAAACCCAGAGGGAGCTCAACCTCTTCATTTGTGTGTCTGTCCAAATTTCCTAGAGATTTTGGAGACTCTTTTTCAAAGTTCATGCGTAGGGATTACTGCAAGCATATGAAAATCTATTTTTCTTTGATGCTTTACACAGTCCCTATAGAATTAGTTCATTATTAACCTTACTGAAAAGAGCTCAAGTGGGTTATGGTTTTATATTTTGCAGGTGGCATAAGCTTATTTTGCCCCTAATGTGAGGTAAGACCTTGACCTATATGAGAGCCTTGCTGCAGTGAGAGCAGAACCAGGCTCCAGCTAACAAGCCTTGTTGGAGATCTGTGGATCCGGGAGTGCCTAGCACAGTTTTCAGAAAAGGGTCCAGGCCAACCAAAGCATGGGCTGATCAAGGCAGTGTCTGCCTGCAGAGGACCACAGTCATCCATTTCCTCCATCACAGCCATTACTACCTGCCTTCCAGACTGGATTCAGCCACCATTGTCACCTGCTATCAGCTGAGCCCTGTGATTAGAAGCTCACTTCAGCCTGACCACCTCTGTGTTCCTAGCACGGAGCCCCAGTCTCTACCCAACACTGGAGATACCTTCAGGTGGAATTTGTTCCAATTGAAATAAGATTTATCACTTGGTTTGAGATCCAGCTTCACAAGACTGTGGGTTTTTAATGGGTGAAACTGCTAAACTGGCAAGGATTGATATTTGGGAATGTAGGACTTGGAAAGTATAACAGGCAGATGTAATGAACCCGTCCTGATGGGGTAATAGTAAAATTCATTTATGTCTTCCAATCATTTGCTCTGGAAAAGAAGAAAATACTGGCTATGTAAGATATGACTGAAGATTTTTTTTCCTTGCATGTTAGCTTTAGCCAGGCTAGCAATACCTATCTGGTTCACATTCTGGATAGAAAGCCAAAGTACACATATCAGTGAAAAGAAATGCTACAAGAGTCAGAGCACCTTGTCAATTGGCATCAGCCAGTTTAGTTTGCTCAGTTTAATGGAAAAGTTCTGAAAGTCTTACAGTGGGTGGCTTGCAAGTCAAAACACAGCCAAAGGGACTGCTCTGGACCAAATTCTAAGACTGAATTAAAAATGGGATCATTTGGGCAAAATTCTAGCAAATGCTTTCAGACAGGGAAATATGGGAAAATAGGCTGTCAAAGTAGAGCTCAAACTGCTGTGCTTATAACATACCACATCCTCTGATTTTTAGTGGGAACAGTTTACACCAGCATCTGAAGAGGATATGTGTCCCCAGCGGAAACCACGGGAGTTCACCATTCCCTCAGAGCACTGACATATTAAAATGCATCCTGTTGCTTTTCCTGCTCTCTTTCATGCAGATGCACAAGCACAAAAATATGTTTTAAGCAACACACATAATTACCTCAGCTTTTGGAAACAAGCTGTAGGATAGCACAGGGTAGAAATGGTTTCTGACAAAGCTTGTCTTTAACAGCACAGCTGCTAAGAAGAATTGCTCCATGCACAGGGGCCATTAAGGCACAAGAAGCTTTCCATATGAGTAGGACGGAGCAGACTTACACATTTGGAAAGAGAAATATGCACAAGCTGTCTTAGAGGGAAAATAAAAGCATGCCTGGGAAATATACTGGGAAAACTTAATATTGGTCCTCCAGGCTGCACAGCCCAGGGACTGGGGTTGCTGTAGCATAAGATGGCATTGCCCCTTTCACAGGTAATGATTTAGATAATCTCCAACCTGGATACAAACCCTCGAGTTACTGTGTATTGTCACAGTGTCAGTGCCTTAACCAGTTCCTCCCACTTGTGCTTTATAGGTTGTACAAGAACAGGATTGCATTGCTCTGCTCAAACCTCTGAGCAGTTAATCTAGCTGAGGGCTTTAAGGGTTTAGCAGGTCCTTCTAACAGCCGCCGTGCTGGTGCGCAGTTAACCTTTATTGCCGCCAGGGCCCCATTAAAAATGAGCGACATTCAGCTCCTTTAAGGAAAGAAAGATTATGCTTCCAGATGTGTTGGTACACTTGACATATGCCCTGTGATTGCAGAGCCTCTCAGGCACCCAAAGAGCGCTGTTTTCACAAAGCTGCAATTTTTGTTTATGCAATATATACACACATGCTTGTCATGGTAATTTGTGCATGGCACTTCTAACCTGAGTGATGAAAATGCAGAGAGAGAGAGATTGAGTGAGGCTGTAAGACGGCACCATGCATAACACTGCATGTGGAAAACCCATCCTCACAAGCACAGCCTGTGTAAAAACAGTTTTCTTTGGCTTGCTCCAATTAGAACATCCATAAACATTTTCAGTTGTTGCTATCGTCACAACAGTTTGAACACACAGAACAGAGTCATTTTTAAGGATATGCAATTATATTTGTGAATGAAAGCATCGAATTTGGTTCATTTAGACTAGGAGATGCACATTTGGCATTGCTGTTCACCATTCAGAAAGCAGAAAGGCAATTGCATGACTGTAGATTTTGTAGTTGTTACCACTGACAAGTATACATCCAGAAATCCATACCCAAGACAAGGGATTTTTCACTCTGCTCTTCTTAAAAAATCTTTTCCATACTCTTCTCTGTGAGCAGAAGGAATGCAATGGCTCCATCTACATTGCAGGCTGAGTCTGGGAGTGACCTTAACCCCAGTTCATTTCTTGACACCTCCTGACATGTCGTTTCCATATTTCTTATAAAACCAGGAAACATGAACAAGAGAGTCTAAGGGGATTTACCTGAAAGATTATTTTTACTTTTCCACTTTACATCCCGTCTCCCAGCCTTACTGCTCTTGGGAAGATATTCACATGTCAATGCAAAATCTGTGGTTGTGGCACAGGGCAAAACCCTATTATCTTACCATGCTTAACCTGACAACCTTTGACAGGCAAACTGGAAAAGACTGAATAACATCATTCACTGACAGCAAGGTCTGACTATTTTATGAACAGAGATGGTTCAAAATTAGTATGTCTCACAAACATAAAATCTCTGATTTGTATGAAGAATAGTAACTTGTGCAAGGTGAGAATGAGTTTGAGAGAAAAACCTCTAGGTGCAGGGTCTACTAGACTATTTAATTATTCAAATCACCTTCTAAAATTGATGCAAAAAGCCACTATTTCAAAGTAACTCAACCTGGGCAGTTCTGTCATCTTCCAGTCACACAGGCAGGTGTCAGGGGTTTATATTTCTGGCTGCCAGCAGCCATTCCACTCAAAGGCACATAACACTGGAACTCATTTCAAGAGGGGGCTGGAGTACTTTGGAGAGTCCACATTCAGGAAGCATTCAGACAAAAACTCTAGCAGGGTTTAATGATTCTGCAACAAATCCATGGGAAGGTCAAGGGCATTTGGCCTTTTGATGACTGATTGATCCATGGATTACACATACTGATCACAACTGGTCTAAGGAATCTCTCTGCTGATTACAAGACAGATGCAAATGATGTAAAAAAGTATTAGAGAACATGAGCTCACAAATGCTATTTTTGCATTTCCTCTACCCCAGATCCACTTGGGATAAAAACACTGAGTCATATCCTTTGCTTTATTTAAACCCTGTGACATTTGCGTGTTTCTCCTAGTAGCTCCAGTGTATAGAGGACAAGATCTGCATAAATATAAACCCAAGTAATCAGATTCCTAACAGGTAGTAAAACACAGACACCCTGTTTGCTCAAGAAGTCCCTGAAGCAGTGAGGCAGTGACCCCACTCACTTTTTTCTACTTCTGCCCTACATTCCTTGAGAGAGCCTACTGGTGCAGGAACTTAGCTAAGAGTCTTTTGGTCTGACCAAACTCTAGATGAAGTTTTTGCTTGCTCAGTTTCTGTGGAAACCTAGAAGCATATTTAATTCTTGCTGAACAGATTTCGGAACCTGATTTTAAACTGCCTTTTAAGACTCTACTCATTCTGATCTGTAACACATCCTGGTTCTTCCATGGTGCCTTCCAGTAGACAGAATTTCCCCAGAATGGGTTAAAGTGCATGCTGCCAGTTTTTCTAAAATAACACACTGGGGACCTAAGATGAAAATGAATGTAAACAATTTGCTGAATAGGAATATCCTAATGTACTGCTGAGAAATGTACTGACCATCCAGATATTCCTGATTAGAGCAGAGGATTACACACAGACACATACTCACCCCGCAAAATTTGGTTGCTGAACAAAAGAAATAGAAGAAAAATGAATAAAATTGGGAAATTCCTTAGGGGTTTGGGCTAATTTAAAGTCTAATCCTTAGGGTTTTACTTTGAATATACTGCAAATGCCTATTTAATTTCAGTGCAAAATTTTTTTGTTTGTTGATTGGTAATTTCTTTTTCCAATAGTTTTAATTATTATAGGCATTTATAAAAATTAAAGATAATGTGCAAAGTAAAGAGGAAAAAAATTAATTAGAAAATGACAAAACGAAGCATGTTATTTTTTCTGGTCTTGTTTTCTTAATCACTAATTTGACCCAAATCATCAGAGCGTTTTGCTTGCCCTGAAATCTGTCCGTAATTATTTTGGCAATAATGTTCTTTTAATGATTCATTGTATTTTCTCTACTTGAACATTAACAGAAGAACACTTGTGCTCGTAAGAAAACTGAAGTATCATATGAATGTGCTATTTCTGTGGGAGCTGCCATCACAACCATTGCTTGGGATGAAACAAGTAGCATGCAGTAAAAATACAACGTGACTGCAGCGATCATTCACCAAACAGGAACTAGCTGGTGAGAAATGTGCTGCTGAAACATCTGCACACCAGCCATTGATTTGATCATTTCAAACAATGAGAAGAGACTGTCTGTAAACACACACTAAAAAGAGTGCCTAATCCATCAAATAAATTGTTTGCTGCAGATGGTCCTTCCAGCTCCATCTATAGGTGTGTAAATAGAAACAGATGACCATATAATCATGACATGCAGACATACTGAGTTATCTGGTGTACCAGTTTATCCCCAAACAGCAAGCTCTAGAATCCACAAGTGAGCCAGAAGTGCTTATAGACATCTTATTGCTCCTGGAGAGGTTTAACTCCTGGGTTTTCTGCAGGGCTTTTTCTCATGCTGGTGGTCCAGTATTTACTTACAGCTTCAGGATATGCAGCACAAAAGGATAAAGAGACAGAGAAAGGAAAAAGGAAGTTTTTTAAGATAGTGAATTTTAAGAAACAAAATAAAAACAGGCTCTGGAGATGACTGTGCATCACTAGCTGACACTGAAACATCAAACAATACCATACAATACTAATCTTAAGAGACAGAGAGCTAAAGAACCTGAGCTGAAGAACCACTTCAGGAAGCCATTACTTGTGGTGCATCAGGTTACC
Organism: Fringilla coelebs; assembly: GCF_963513975.1. Lineage (NCBI taxonomy): Eukaryota > Metazoa > Chordata > Aves > Passeriformes > Fringillidae > Fringilla > Fringilla coelebs. The sequence goes on from NC_140030.1 coordinate 86,167,563, forward strand.
TGTGAGCACAAACCCCCTGCCAGTGAAAAAAAATATAAACCCAGCAATAAACCTTACAAAATCTACTATGTTAATCCACTTGCAATTTTGTGCACCTCCTCATGCTGAAGTCAAATAAAAGGCGGGCAGAGAAGGAGAAAGAAATAAAGGATATAAAGGAAAGATTTGAAAGCCGACTGCTTTGTTGCTATTACCACCTGTGCATAATCACAACTGGTACTGAATTCAGTATCTCAAGGTCCCACTGTGTTGGCTCTGCTGTGAATGCCTAGGAGCCACCATAAAATAACTACAAAAATGTAAAAAAACCTGCAACTAGTGGACATTTTTCAGAATGGAAACACTTGAATGACCACCAAAAATTTTAGATTCAGGCTTACTATAAATAAGAAGTAAAGCCCCAAGCCCGCACTGAAGTCAATGGAGAACAACAGTCAGGGCCCTGGGCTGCTCCACCCTGCCTATGGTCTGAAGCACATGTCAGAGGTTCCCTTGTTTTCCTCTATCCACTGCAACAGAGCAGCTAGGATCCCAGCTGGGGCATGCCATGAGAAAAAAGCTGCTGACAGTTTGGAAGAGATTAATTAATCTAGGGGATCAGCCACCCTAGCTCCAGAGCACGAGGCACTCGCTGCCTCACTGACGTGTGAAAGATGTGGGGGGAAGCAGGCAGCGCAACACATCAGCCAGGGAAACAAGTGTGCAGGCTGGGGACACTGCTCAAAGCAGGGCTGGTCCTCAGTGCCCAACAGCCACCAAACAGGGGCTTTTGTTTCCATCTCCACCCAGCACAGCGCAGGCAGCTCCTGCCTGCAGCGAGCATGCCACCAGTATGCAGAACAGAGAATCAGATTACTTTAATGTGCTCTCTGTGCAGGTACTCCTCCAAAATATTCCGCCTGAAGCCAGCACAGCATGTTGCAGCCTGACAGACTGTACGCAGGGAGCAGTTTAGACCTCACTCTCTCCATTTCTCTGGCTTCTGCTAAACTCCCAGGTGGAAATCAAGGTGATGGTTTTAACCTACATAGCCATTACTGCTTTGAGATGTTTTAAGCTTATTAAACCCTCCCTCTCTCCCCATCAGATGCTGATGCTGTCTCTCAGGGAACCTGTACCCATGTGTTGTGTCAGACTCCTGTTTTTGCTATCATTCCATGCAAGCTATCAATTTTCTTCTTTCTCTACAGCTACACTGAGCAGCAGTGGATCTATTCACAGGTACACCCCTTATTTGGCCTGTGACTCCTGAGTGATTGTCAAGGCGCTTGAGGCACCGAATGAGTAGCTACAAGTACATTCTAAAAAGAGCAAAAAATGAATAAAGGAGCAGTTGTCTGCTGCACTTGCAGTTAATTATCTGCAAGCCTGCTTTCCTCTCCCCAGCACCCACTGGAGGACTGAGCTCACATGCCAGACTCCAGGCATCTGTGCTCAGTGTGCCACTGAGGAGGTTCAGCAACACGTGTTCACCACTTGACTGTACTCCCTTCATCTACCACCCATCATGCTCAAAAATTTAACAGTAAGCATCTAATGAGGCAGAGAGACATCGACTCCCTCAACCATCCTCTGATATATCCCCCAGCATGCTCTTTCTGCTCATCTGCCTTCTGTAGGATTTTCTGTCACTTAGCAAATTAGATTTCTCCCTGGCATTTCCTCAGAGGTTCCCTATGGGCTGTACCACTTCCTTTGTGTTGCCAGTTTTCCAGTGGCTCTGCCCCAGGCTCCCTGCACTCTCTCCCAGTGGGAGCCAAATGACAGCCATGGAGCTGAAGGTTACAAAGAGAAACCCAGAAAATCAACTTGTTTGCAGGCACCTTTTTTGTAGTGCTGTGTGAGGACCAGACTTCTGCACTGAGTGAACTGTTACCTTTTAGCAGAACAAGGAGAGTATTTAGACCAGTAACTAAAATAGTAAACTGAGAGGTGTTTTAGAAATGAGACGTAGAGAGACCACTTTCTTTTATAGCTGTTGTAAACCCCTGCTCTCTGGATATTTTGGTTTCATAAGAATGACAGGTCAATAGCTCCCTTTCCATGCATTCAGAATTGTGGGCCGGCCTGGCAGATGCCTTGTCTGCACATTAGGATACAGTGCACTGACTTTCCTGTAGATCTTACCAGAGCAATCAGCAGCCTGGAGACCTCCAACCAGCTGGTTATGCAGCTGTCTAATAACTGTCATATTACTTCCTGCTAGAGGAGAAAGGGAGCTAAGGAAGATGGGGTGAGACTAATTAAAAAGAAAAACTCAGAACGTGTTGCTTTTAACTCCCCTCATCCTAGTAATTCTACTTCCTAAATTACTGGAATATAATGGAAAAAAGCCAGAAAGCAACTAGGGGCAAACAGTGAAATAGCATCAGAAATCTATCCACTCTCCCTCTCCTCCATATCTTTTATTACAGTCAACAACATTATTGTAGCATTTTCAATCCTTCATGAAGTCATTTTCCAAAAATACGTGAGCAGCAGTAAAAGAAACAAAGAGCTGCTCTCCTCTCAAAGGTCCACAAAATGCAAGATGCTACACACAGAAAAGAGGAAGATTACATTAGAGTGGAGAGTGCACTGGAGTGAAGAGAGAGAAGCACTTATTTCCACTTCATGTTTGGAAGGGGAAGGATTGCATTTAAGGACATGTGGGGTTGCCAAGTTTCGGGCTGTGGCTGAAATATAAAATGTAATGGCAAACAGAGCCTTTTTTTTTTTTTTTTTTTTAAGGATGAATCATGAGAGGTTCATTTGGGGTTCAATAGCACATTTTGTCCAAAGAGAAAATAAAACATTTATAAATGCTTTAATTAAGCAGAGGAATAGAATCAGAAAGTGAATGAAAAGGAGGCAGTGCAGTGGCGCAGCATGGTTGCTATGCCACTGCTTATAAATGGGGTGGAGGACTCCTCTAACAAAGTTCAAAACAAGAACTTTAACCAATGATTCTTAGTCATGGGAGCTTGTTTTACCCACTGAACTGAACAAAATTGAAGACACGCCTACCTTGCTCTTGTCCTTTGAAGATGATGCAGCAGTTCTTTAAATATTCACTGGCACAGAGCAGAAGCCGTATAGATAAGTATAATGTCAGTTAAAGTCAGTTTTTCACTTTGTGTCTGTGAATATTTAAGTCAGATACAAAGTGTTGCTTCTTTGAACTTCAGAAGAACAGCTAAACTCACAACGCAGAGCAGCCAGCAGTAGGGGGAGAGACGTGTGAGCAACGCTTACAACCACAGCAGCCCACCCACATCTCTTGTTAAGGGACAGAAGAACAGCTCCTCCTACCTCACTGGTGTGAGTGATACATCCATAAACTGGTTCTTTGTCCAAAATTATATGGTGAAGTCTGGCTGGATTTGTTAATAATTTTAAATAGACTGAAATGCACTTTAAAAAAAAACCAACAAAACAGTCTCTTTGTGTCCGTTTGCTTGTGTGTGTCGGTGTGAGTCCGTATGCATTCACACACAGTTGCGCACATGCAATTGCATTGAAGTCCTCTGATATAAATTAGATCAGATGTCAATTGCATTCTAAAGTGAAAAACCAATTCAGGCATAATTAACTGTCAGGAAAATATCTGCTCCAAGGAGATTTCAGATGCTGAGGTAAGAACCAGATACTTAATACCTTTAGCAGCAAGTATGGGGTCCAAAAAAAAAAAAAAAAAGGAAAGGTAAATGAGAAAGAAAGTGCAACAACTCTGACTTCTTTCAAAATCAGTTAATCTTAGGAAACATCTCAAAAACCAACTGCTTGTGAAAATTCATCAGGCTGAAATCCAGCTCAAACCTTGGTCTCTTGCAGTCTTAGCCTCCATCTCAAGCAGAGGTGTCAGTCACAGCTGAACTTTCTGTGTAAATCCTCTTCCACACAAGAGACCAGGGCATGCAGGCAGCCTGCTAGGTCTTTGTATAAAGACAGCTCATTTGCCAGTTATTTGACAAGTGCAATCAAGGGTCAGAGAGAAAGCATAGAGTGTAGAGAGATGACAAATAGCCACATTTCCTTTTGAAAAGTTAAAATGACTTTGTGAAGTCTGTTAATTCATTTTGTTACAAAGTGACAACCACTGAATTAACTTATCTATGGTGAAGCTCACACATAAAAGACCATGAGTCTGGCATTTTCATCATCCTCACTGATTCCTGAAGCAACATGTTTTACAAGCCATCAGTCCCTCTACTTGAATGTTAGTAGCACTGAGTAAACCCATTGAAAAGCTGCTCAGAACGAAATAGGCTCCACAAATGCCTGTGCTTAAAGCCAGAACAGAACGAGTAGAGGGAAATGAAAAGGAAACTCATCATTTCTGCTGGGAAGGTGCAGGGAAAAGCTCTCTTTTTGGTGATTCTGGGATCTTTAGAGATGCCAGGAGAAAGAAGGATGGCTGGAGAAAGGGTGCAGGAGTAAGACAAGGGAACTGGCTGGACTGAAGTCATCATTGCTTGTACTCTTCTGTTCAGGACTCTGCAGAAGAAAGAATCTCCAGGACTTAGATATATAGGAATTACTGCTGCTTGGAGCTTTGGAAAGCAGAGCTTAAAATACTTGGCAATATTTAGGTCCCAGTCAGGCACACAAAAGAAATAAGTTTTAAAATGTCTTTTAAAAAAGGCTCTTTTTCTGACTTTTTTTCCCCTGCCCTTTGGACATACAAACTCGGATTTGCGTTTTCCAGGGTTTTTGTCTATAAATGTGAACTCTAAGGAGTCATTCACTGAATTATTCACTCCTAACTGAGGACTGATATTCATGCAGCAGCCCCACCACTAGTCTCTAACACTCTCCCCATTACTATACCACCAAATATCATGACTTTCAGATTCCCTTTTAATTTTGCAGAAGACCATTCACCCTCCCACAACATCAAGCCAGTAGCATTTGTTCTTTTCTGTGGGTTTGCCCCAAACTGCCTTAGCTACCTCTTCTATGTACAATTGACTTCCCATAGCCTCCATTACTTCAAAGGCTAAATAATGACATTTGGGTTAGAAGTACAACTATTAATAGAAAATAAAAAGAATGCCAGAACAACCAGCACCTCTTGGACTACTATTTTTCTTGCTAAGCAAGTGGTTTGTGGATTTTTTTTTTTTCTGCTGGGATAAATGCAAAACACAGCCACTAGAAAGGAATAACAATGAAAGGTTGCTGTCTGGGTGTCTGCAACACTTCCTCAAATTAGATCACCTATTTCCAAATTCTCCTTCAGAATCGATCAGCCTAGCTCTTTTGGATCTGCTGGTGCTGCAGGCATTTTACACTCATTTTGAATCCAGCTGCCTAGAAATGTAGACAGGATGGCCAGGCAAATGTGAGTAACAAGTTGATGATGGGGAGTTAAAATAGTCTAAACCCTCTGTTCTTCCCATTTTCTTCCATAATACCAGTAGGTCTAACATCTGATTTTGGGCTGGAAATGAAAAGAATTCTCTTTTGTGGCTCCTGTTCTTCTTCCAGGATACCTATTCCCCACCTACCAGTGTTGCAAGAATTTGCTGCTCCTTTCAGGAAATATGGCATGGAAAGAAACCCAGGAAATCTGATGATATGTAGTCAAAGAATGAAGAAAAACAACCCGTGCAGAATGATCAGTATACACCTGGGTACTGAATATTCGACGAGGTTGCCTGTTCAAAAGAAGAATCAGTTTTGTTTAGTTCAGCCCATGAAAGTACTTGAATAGGCAGAGAATAATTTGTGCTGAGATTCTCTCTCTGTGATAATGTAGTACCAGGAAGAGATCTGCAGTTTCTTCCTCTTCTTGCCCACCCCCTCGCACACGTATCACTACATAATGGCTACCATCCTTAATGCAGTACTTCTGGATGAATTCATTACAGGCACTTTTGGAGCAGAAATAATAATTGAAAAATGTAAAAAAAAAAAGCAAGGGGTAATCACAGTATTTCTCTCTCTCAAAAAAGGAAAAGCTCACTATATAATTTCTTCCCTGAAGCAGGACCCTCATTAACACTATCACTGTAGACTTCTCTACGATGTCTGCTTTTCCTAAAGTTTCCAGGATGTAAAAATATCCCTTTTATTTTCATTAGAAAGAACTAGTGGGGAATGCATTGTATCTGTTTCCATCTAATAGTTGTATCATTAGAGGGGCTACAGCAACTAAGGGTATAACAAACCAGTTTTTAAGTTCAATGTTAAATATAAGTTTCTTGTTTTGTTGTAAGTACTATGGAAGAGATTTCATGGGTGCTGGGGAATTTTCAAGAGTGATGTTCTTGTGGCTTTTCTACAAGTTTAATGCCTAATGAATCTTTTTCTTTCTTTTAGTTGGGAAAATTTGTTCATGCTCATTATTTCAGTGATTGTCAATATTGTAACAGAAAACTCCAGTTGCTTAAACTTCTTGTCAGGTGGTGTTGGAAATTTCAGACTGAAGAAAACACTAATAGACTTAGAAATTTTGTGACAAAGAAGAAGAAGAAAGAACTTGTCCTGAAAAAAGATGGAAATCTTTTTAGATTTCCCAGCAGTTTACAGTCATATCCTAAATCTTGTCAGTGACAAATTTCACTAACTTTCTCCTCCCTGTAGCTCAGAGCCAATCCCTATATGAGAAAAAGAGCTGCAAACTACCTGTATCATCAGCAGAATTGTTAGCTGGGATTCAACTGCAATGCCAAATTCCACCATTAGACCTGAGGAAATGAGCATTGATAGAGAATCGAGGATAGACCTTCATATTCCTGGGGAAGTAAGTGAAAAGTTGCTTTTTCAGCTCTGATGCAGGGAGCTCTGAGGTCACTCTCTATCCAGGAAGCTGACCTTGGAACATCTTAATATTTCAGATAGGGTGAAACGTAAACGAAGCATCTGCTTTTCTTTTCTCTGTGGCAAATGAATGCAAGAACACTGTCATCTAATTGGGCTCTGTTGCCAGGAATATCAGTGAGGGCACTGGGTGATCCTTTCATTAGTTCATACCTCTCAGCTTTTCAGGATACAAACAGTGAAAAAAACAGAACATATGTTGTACTTCCTATTTCTCCTACTCAGAATAATTCTGTCTGCTAACTGACAGAATTAATAGCTGTACAGTAGTTATTGCTGTTGAAATAGTAGTAGAGTAGATTCTTGGTAAGGCGTCATCATACTTTATTTAAACAAGAAATTGCTGAGTAGAGAACAAATATGACAACACAAATTTGAAGACAGGCACAGTCAACAAGACCTTGCCTCCATGCAGCTTTTGTCCCAGCCAGTAAAATGGTAAGACCTTCAAGTGCAGATTTTCATATAAAAAACATAAATAGGAAAAGAATTGAGATGTAGCTAAAGACCCTGACTGCTTTGCCCAATACAGATGGTTTAAGAATGCAAAAAGGAACATGTTCATACCACCTTTGGGAGTGCTGCCAAACCTAAAAATTTAAAACACGTGAATTTGTCATTCAATATTTTGTTGCTCAGAAGAAGACCCAGTTTTGGCCATTAACTCTTTAAGAGACAAGACACTATAGTCCTGACTGACACAATGATCAGTTCAGGTATGACCTGAGGAGCCTCAGAAGAGCTACTGAGATGAGAGCAGCGGAAAGCAGAGAGCTGGTCAGCACTGATCCTGCTTTGAAAGAGCTGTGTGAACCTCAGGAGCAAAGTAAATGCTGAGGCCCTGCACATGGACCTCAAGTAGATGCAAGCACACAAGGACTAAGGTGTATTGGTCGAGACTGTGGAAGGACAGACTGTAGCATTTGTCAGGCCAGCAGTGAGATCACACACAATAATTTAATAAACAAAGGAAACGGTTAAAAATCTTCCCATGAGAATTGTCCTGAGTCTTGTATCCACCACACGGCACATTCTGTTTTGCATTTTGTATCCCAGGTTTAACACGGAAAGCACCCTCCTGTGAGATACTGCTTAACCTGTCAACATAGGCAGTACAGTAATGAGATTAATTAAAACACCTTATGGTACGTAGATTTCTCAAACAGAAACCATGGCTGAAACACAGAGGCCGCTGGTAAAACAGAACCTGACTCTTTGAGAAATGGATCTGAAGGAGAATGATGTGCAGAGAGAAAAAAAGCTCTGGTAAACTGATCTTTACACTGAGAAGGCATAAGACTGCCAAAACTGCTTAGGCGTCTTTATGCTGCTATCACAACTCATACTGATAACCAGCAAGGCACACTCTCTGGATGTGGTGGTCTGCATTCTAACCTGGGACAGTCTTGTTTTGTTTATCTTGATTTCACATTTTTACTTGTTTTTTAACATATTTGGCTGAGGCAAGTACTTATGTGCCTCACCTTTGCTGACACCTTCTTCTCTTTTTGCTTCCAGGTGGAAACACTGGAACCACTAGGGCAAACTGCCCAGCCTGGTGAGGAAGCCTAATAGGCAAGACAGCACTCACAAAAAACAACAGCCCTCTCCAGTCCAAAGGGGAAAAAAAAGAAAAAAAGATTGCTGGCAAGCCCTCTAGATCTAGATTCACTCAAATTGCATGAAAATCTGCTAGGGACTTAGTGGCATATGGACTGAGTAATGGCTTACAGAACCCTCTTCTGCAGAATGTTAGGTAAAAAAGAGCATGATTCATCCTGGTTTCTACTTAAAGTCACATGCAGAAGACACAAATAGAATTCAGGATGGAAAATAGCTATTGCATACACAGCTGTTTTTCTCAGTAACAACACAGTAGGAAATAAAAAGATACCATCCAACCCTAAAGTTCAAAAACCATGAGCATTCCCTTGCATTTCACCCCAGTCTTGTCAGCCAGGTAGAGACATGAAAGGAAATACTGTAAAGAAAACAAAATGCAAAAACATTGTGTGTTGTCCTACAAGGTTCAAGGTGCTATAGTAGGAAGTCTTCCCTCTGGGACATTGAAAAGGCTGATAAGGCTGACAAACCTTGTTGCCTGGGTCCATCATTGGGACACTGAGTATTTCAGAGTTCCTGTCATGCCTGAGAGATGAAAGTGCAGGCTGCCCAAACAGTATCCCATGGAATGGGTGACAAATCAGATCTTCCTCACTGGAAAATGCCTGCGGGGATTGCATAATTCAGAACTGCCGATTTTTTTTTTTTCTGGGAAAGCAGCTTCCTTTGCCTTTTCTATTTGCTGAGTGTGGAGGTGTTCCTTGGACAATGACAGCAAGGCAGCCTTTCCACACTTTGAGGGACTGCTTAGTGTTAGGCATGGTGCTGATTCAGAACTTGTTAAAAAGTCACACCTGCTCCAAGGAATCTGGTGGGAAAGTGGAGGGAAATGTACTTCTTACAGCTATGACCCAAAAAGGAGGCTGCTTGGGTAAAAAATGATAAACATTTCTCGAAGATCACACTCCCTCAGGATGTCTGGTGCAAACAGAGGGAAGCAAGAGACTAAAGCACCTGAGAGGCAGCGAACAGCTCTCTTGGCATTGTTAAACTTACAGAACAGTATGGAAACACATTAATCTTAAATGTCCACATTCACTACTGATAAAGAAGTAGAAGCAGTTGCTACGCTACAAGTGTGCATTGCACATGTGCACTTGTTGCCAGGAGCAAGATGCATTAATTGTCTTTTAAAATTTATAAAATCAAGTATTTTTTATATAATATAGTTGAGTAAAAAGTCATTATGCATGAAGTTGTAACATATAATTCCATGATTTAAGGAAAATGAGTTTTAATGATGGGCCAGCGATCAGAGTGCTGAGCATCATGTAAAATCAGCCCAGTAATTATCCTTCACCTATTGAATACATTTTGCTTTCCAGTTTGGTAAATAAAAAGAAAGGACAGTGTTTGGAAAACAGTGTAACAGGTAAGTAAATGTATGAACCACTAAAAAAATGAACTCTCTATGGCAATGATCATTCATGTGAGTGTGCTGAACAAGAAATAATTATCTATGCACAATACAAAAAAACTTTGCTGGTCTACACACTGCAAAATGATAAAATTGTGATAAAAGCAGAGAAAAAGTGTTTAAAAGTCTCTAGCCATGCACAAACTTTTAGAAGAATATTTCCATGTAGCACAGTCAGCAGATGAATCTTCACCTTATCTGTCAGAGTGCTTTACCCCGCTTGGATAGTAGGAACGAATGAGCTCTTTGATGTCAAAGCTAAAAAAAAGAAAAGGTTTTGGCAAGCTTAAGCCTTTGTTGTTGTTGTTGTTGTGAATTATCATGGGGCTCTGATACAAGCATTATTCAGGATGATTCTACCAATATTTTCTGCAGAAATAATTCATCATATGGGCTGTGTGACCATTATCTGCTGTAAGCACTGCTTACAGGAAAACGCTACCAGTAAACTGGGTGAGCAATTGCCTGCAGCGTGTGCCATTGGGTCTGACCTCCAGCCTGCCAACCTGTGTCACCAGAGGGGTGGAAAGCTTTAACAAATCATATCTGAGATGCATGTTAACCAAGCACAAAAATACCTACTATATCTATCTCAAATATTCATAGATTCAGAGAGATTAGCGCCATAAAGGGCAATATCTCAGCTTGCCTGACCTCCTGCATATCACAGGCCATTCAATTTCACCCAGTCACCCCTTTGCTAAGCCCAATTACTCACATTTGATTGAAGCATATATTTCAGGAAGGCATCAGTCTCGATCTGAATATATTGGTGGAAAGGGAAAGCATCTCTCCTTTTATAATTTTTTCCATGGGTTAATGCCCCATACTTTCAGTTTTCCTTAATTTTTATTTCAGTTTTTCTGGTTTCTGTTTCCAGCCATTGGTTCTTGTAACACTTTTCTTGGCTAAGCTGCATGCCCTTTCAGACCCACATTTTCCTCCACAAAGACATGCTATTTAATAAATTCACATTCCTTTCTGTTTCTTAACAAGTTAAACTGATCCAGCTCTTCCCTCGCAGCATTTTCTGCAGCCCTCAAGTAGCATTTGCAGCTCATTTATATGCTCTCCAAAATAGTTGTGACCATGATTCTATCATCCATCTCATCAAGGCCACATTTGGGAGTTAATCTTTCCCCTGCTTTCCCATTCATACTACAAAGATCTCATTACTTCTCCCCTCCACAGTGGCACACTGGATATTTCCATTTGACAGCGTTCGGAGCACATTCCAGGAATGGCTGCTGTCCATGGTACTGCTCTCCCTTACACCCAGAGAGTGAGATGCTGCCTCTTAGAACCACAGAACCAATTAGGTTGGGAAAAAAAAGGAAAAATTGGAGATCATCAAGTCTAACCACAAACCTCACACTGCTATGTCCATCACTAAATGCTAATTTATACTTGACTTTCACTCAGATTGATCCAATACAGTACTACTATCATCTGTGGAAGAGAAAGAAGATGGCAAACTCTCCATGGAGTCATTTATGCAAGAGCAAAGGCTTTTAGGAAAGATTGTCAGTCAAACTTATTCTTCTGCAGAGGTGTTTTAATGCCCCTGGGAATAAAAGTCTAACCAAAGTTGTTTACAACAAGAAGACTCCACTTATTTCCTTGGAAGGGAATGAGGTGAAATCTATGTGTTAAGAAATGGTAGCTTCAGGGAATGCCTCTCAGGACTCCAATTCTGATATAATGAAAACTTGGTTTGCTAATATTCCACCTGATCCAATGGAATCTGATCTCTCTGTGTGGCTACCATGTCATCATTTTTGCAACTCTACTCAACGTTACATCTGAGTTGTTTGTCTGGGTTTTAAAAAATTATTTATTGTCACATGATAATTGGTAAAAATGTTGAAAAGGACTGGGTTTATTATTGATGCTTCTTGTACCCTGTTTAGAAACAATCTCATTCAATGATGTTTCCTTGCTGACAGCTAGCATTTGAAATTGTCAGATGGCCAGCTTTGATCTATTCAATGTTAACTTTATGATACTGCATAGCACTTTTCATTAAAACAATTTCATGTCATACTGAATCAAATGCCATACAGAAGTCTATTATGTCTGAGCAGTTTCTCTCATCGACTAAACTTATAATTCCATCAAAGGATGAAATTGGATTTTGTTGACAAGATCTATTTTTCATGAAAAAAATATTGGGTAGTATTAATTCTATTACCACACTTAATCTTGCATCAACAGATTTCTGTATCAATTTCTTTTGCTGGTTTTTGCTTTGGTTTTTTTTTGGGTTTTCTTTTTGTTTTACCAAGGAGTCTTATCAGGCTAGTTGTGCTTGGTTATCTTAGCTATCACATGTGCCCTTTCTGATCACTAGGATGGTGTTAACAAATGTCCACACTTTGTGAAATGCAATGACATTTTTATATTCAGAAAAAAAGTAATGCCATCAAGTCAGAAAGCTCCTTGGGCAGCTCCTCTGGGACTCTTTGGTAGAAATTATCACCATTACTGCTTATGAGGTTAATCTACTGCACAATTTTCACACCTCCTTGGATGTCTACACACGTAGTTGTGAATAGGGGAATATCATGGTGACAGCCTGGCTAACGCTCAGCAGTGCCCTTTACTGCAAGTTGGCCCCACAAAATCACCTTGTCTACATCATAAAGAGTGGTGAGAAAGGTGTATATTTTTCCATGACTCGCATAATGGTGTGCTGAGAAAAACCAGGAGCAGAAATCTGTGTAAATCCTCAGACAAAATGAGATATTTTATACTGGTAGCCAGGGTGGTAGAATGAGACCTGTACTTGGAGTGAACCCAAGGAGACCATGGACTGTTGGTCCTTTCCATGTAAAGACTTTGTCTAATTTTGGCAGCAGGGAAACAGGGCTGCAAATACCAGCTGGGGAAATATGAGGTGATTTGTTGATCAAAATTCCCCCCTTTATCGTTAACTTTTTGAGAAATTACGCAAGCACTCTGGTGTGGTTTAAGCCCAGCTGGAAATTCGGCCTGAAGCAGCTGTTTCCCTCTCCCTACTCCCTCAGCTGAGAGAGACAAAAGGCAATAGCCCAGCTGAGATGAGAACAGCTTACTGGAAATAAGAGAACAAACAGTAACAACAACAATATTAATGACAAAAATATATAAAATGAGGATGATTTACATATGAGAAATGCTCACTGGTCTGACCCGGCGCTGTGCAGCCCCTGAGACAGAGAGCAAAATGGCCACTGGACCCTCCACACACACATTTTCTTCCCCAAGCCCATGACAATGGAAAAAAAGTGGCCAACAGTTTGCCCGTGTTTTCCCCCAAGCCCAAGCCAAGGAGAAAAGCAGCACTTCACAAACCCTCTGCCCGGCAGCAGTGGGATCCCACCCCTGCTCCATTTGCCACTCGCTCCCCCAAAAAAGGAACAAAATGATGGCGGAACCTCCTGCATGCCACCTTTTTCTTCCATTCAAAGTCATGCCCTCTTCTTCTCAGAAGTGACAATCCCTTGCTTCCACCCCACAGCAATGGGGAGGATGATATAGAACAACCTAGACATGTTCACACAGTCCAAGCTTTGCCCCCTCAGGGTTACTGTGTAAAATTAACCGTGTCCTTGGCTGAAAGTAGGACACCCTCCTGGCACTGCACAATGAGAATAGATTGATGGAATAAATTTCCTAACCTGTAGTTTTTTTTAATGAACAATTAATAAATGGAAACAAACTAATTCCCAGAAGGAGAAATTATACTTGCCTTTGTGAAGACACCGGTCCCAGCCATGATACCTCATACGGAAATCAGTGCAGAGACATACAATACCAAGTTTCTTCCCCCAGATATTATTCAAAGTAGCTCCAGTTGGTGTACTGAAATAACTTCAGGCACAACCTGGTGTGAAAATTCCAGTCTATCACCCAAAGGAGCGGGGTTCTGCACCCCCAGCTTCTCCCCTTGCAATTCAGCAACCATGAGCAGCCTGTGGGCTGCCCAGAGAATGCCTTAACAATAAAGAGGCCGTGCTCACAGGTTCTGGGCTACTGATCTCTCTGCAATCTCTGGTCATCTTTGGACTCCCACCTGTGATACCTGATATCAGGGTCTTGAATGTCTGAAGAAATTAAATTGTGGCGTCAATTATCTCTGTGCCTGAACCTGTCCAGGAAGATTGATGCCCAACTGAAATCTATGTCACAGAACATGAACAGAGAAACCCATTGAAATAGCACATATAACATTTTCTAGATCAAATAACAAACATCCTGTCCACACAAGTAATTCACCCCCCCACCACTGCACAAAGTCATTGAAGCCCTTGTTAAGATGAGGAATAACTAGGGATTTGATTTTACAGATATGGAAGTAAACAGTAGAAAGTATTTGTCATGTGTATGATGTCTCATAAGGAATTTTCTTCAGAGTTCAGATTTTGATTTCCTCAGCCATGGATCACAGGACTGACAAGCCCTGTTCTTTGTGGTGCTGCAGATCCTCTGCAGACTATGGAAGTTGTGACCAAGGGTCCATGTTCACATCAGTATTGTGCTTAGATCTAGTGGTTGGATTTAAGCCTTTCTGAAGAGAGGAACTGCCTCTACACAGAATTTCAATTATCAAATATATATCTGTCCGAGAGCTTAGAAAAAAATGTCTTGTACCATACAATGAGACAACTGTGTCTCCACATTAACAAAAAACCTAAAAACCTAAAAAAGAGGTTACAACTGAAAGAAGGCTGAAATATTTCTGTTCACAAAAATTGCAGTGGACCAAGTTTCTTCTTCTGAAACATGTCAGAATTGAATGTCTAACTGATAAGGAAGAGATTTATTTTTTCTACCCCTGTTTCCTCAGGCTGCCAGAAAAGAACGGGCTCTGTATGGAAGCAAGTCAGGTTTTGTCTCCAATCCAAAAACTGAGTAATGTTGGGCACTAAACAAACCTGAGAATATTTACTTGTCAGACACTTGGTTTCAGCCCTTTGTATGACCAGCAGTATCATGTTCTTCAATTTATGTTCCTTTCCTGCTGTCATGACCCAAGCAAGATATTGCTGCATTATGGAAGACTGCTGTTTTGTATATTTTTGAAATGAGTTAAAGATGACATAATGTCACTTTCTGCTGTAAAATGCTCTGTGGGCAGCTGGGGAGAAAAGGTTTATTGCCATTTTATTGAAATATATTAAATAAATTTAATATCCAGCCAGCTGATTGAGGCAGAGGCTCCCTGTAGATATTTTGGTTGTGCATTAAGAAAGTTGTCACAAGTAATTTGGGCTGGAGCGAGGAGTTATAGACTGCCAAATGTTGATTAATTAAACCCATGTTTGGATTAGTTCTGCTAGATTGTTTCATTAAGGAAGATGACTGAAAATATGGAATAAAGTAACCAGGGGGAATCCAGACAGAATTTACATGTATTTGAGACCTCCAGCAAAAAGTAGGAGCTGGGATTGAACTTTATGTGCCCTATGATATTGCACGGTACTCCTTGCTCCTTTGTGACTGGGGAAGAAATAGGCACCAGGAGAATTGACTGGTGTTTGCTGTGGCAGTGAATGATTTCACTAGAATTATTCTCAACAGCCAAGGAACGTAGTCTCTTCCTTCTCACATGATTCTTCACCTTTAAGACAAATTTCCAGCTTATTTCACACACCTAATGTCAGCTTAAAGGTGAGAATATATGATCATGAAAGCAATGGCAGCATAATTATTACCTATTTTAATTCCAGATTTGCTGCCATATGGGTTTTTAACCTTCACAGGGTTGTGAAAGAAAACACCTTGATGAGGGGACCTCCTGCATTGGGAAATCCTAGGCTTATTTTCTTAGGCTGGTAAATGCATTGCCATAAGGCTTCACTTCACTTAGCTGCCTTCCAAAAATAATGAGATAGCGGATTGAAAAAAAATGCGCTATGCCAAATTAAATGAAAAGGGAAAAGTTCTTTGAGTTTCAGCTGAACCAAATTGTTACTTATTTAACATAAATAAAATATCATTTCTGAGCAACCTATAAAGAGAAAAGCATCTTCTTTATCAAAGCCCACTTAGCTTTAAGCCTAAGTAAAAAGAGGTGGTGATCTGGATTGTCCTAGGCAGAAACCTGGCCTGACTCAGTAACCCTGACATGGGCAGAGAGAGCATCTGTAGGAAGATGGACACCAAATTCAAATTTCAAGGAAGAGGCAAAGCAAGAGAGGCAGTAGCTGAATGTGATTGTACGTCAGCTGGATAAGGTGACCCTGCAGATGCCCAGTACACTGTGCACAGAGCTGGAAGATCTTGAAATAGAGAATCACATTACTGTGCCTCTGGAACTGTAATGAGAAGCTGGTGCTTGTACCACAAATGATGTTACAGTACGGAAAGTGAACAGTCCTGATTTCAGCTGGGATGGAGTGGTTCAGCATTATGTTTTGGATTTAGTATGAGAACAATATTGGTAACACACTGAGGTTTTCATTTTTGATAAAATGCCTAAATCAAAGATTTTTCAGTTTCCCATGGTCTGCCAGCATGCACACGCACAAGAAACGGGCAGGAAGCATGGCCAGGACAGCTGACCTGAACTGGCCAAAGGGATATTCCATACCACAGAACATCATGCCCAGTATATAAACTGGGGGCAGACGGCCAAGAGGGGCTGACCACCACCTGGGGACAGGCTCAGCATCACTCAGTGGGTGTTGAGCAATTGTATCACACCTCACTTGTTTTCCTTGTGTTTATTCCCCTCCCTCCTTCCTCTTCATTACTATGACTTTTTGTTGGTGCTGTTATCATTCAATTTTACTTTATTTAAATTATTAAACTGCTCTTATCCCAACCCGGAATTTTTCTGATTCTCCTCCCCATCCCACCAGGGGAGGGGGAAGGTGAGTGAGGGAAGGTGGCTGCGTGGTGCTTCCTTGCCAGCTGGGATTAAACCATGACATGAACTCATCACGCTTGTCATGATTCATAACATAAATCATCCTGCCTTCTTCTAAATACATTTCACAGCTGTTGTGGTCCTGCTCAGCCTTGAGAAACGCAGCCACAGCTGAGGAGGGTGCTGGGTTAACTCCAATAGCATCACTAAGCATCACAAAGAAGGCAGGCCACCCAAACTCTGGCTGGCCCCAAAGCATGGTCCACGTCTTGATGGGTAAGATAATTCAGAGATTCTCAGAAGTTTTGTGGAAAAGGTTCTCAGAACCTTGTGAAAAATTAAGACAAAATAAATAACTGGACAATTTGGATATTTTTGTATCAAAATGAAGGAGAAGAAGTCAGGCTTGTAAGCAATTCACTTTCTGAAAAACACAACTCTTTTCAGGTAATCAGGTCACACAGCCAAAGTTCTTAGTCACTCTGGTGAATATAGGTCCTATTATTCTTTCTTCCAAGCTTTTTATTTTCTGTAGTTTAGGAAATCTGGTCATTGAAACATTAAAAGATATTTATGAACATAGTTCTAGCTAGTGCCAGCTCTATTTATATTTGCCCTACTAAGTCCATTGTCATCCATCCATCTTCCATGGAGAAGAATCACATGGAGCTCAGGAATGTTCACAGGGGTCGGAAAAAAAAAATAAAACTACCTGCATCCTCACCTTTAAAAACGCAACTGTGAGACTAAAAACAGCAAAACAAACCAACATATCGTTACTCTTTCTTTGCTAGGGCAAATTCCTTTCATTTAGCAGATATTGAAAATCTAAATGAACAGACAGAGAAAGATTTTGAAACGCTCATTTACTCTGCTCACCTATGTCACATTGCTCCTACACTGGGCATAACCCTCCAGTGCTATTTTTTGTGCAAATTTGCCACAAAGATCCAGATTTGTCTCTGAGGTTACTTCAGGAGAAATACCTATGTTGGTAAAATTAAACCAGCAATTATGTCAGCTAATTCAGCTCAGCCTGTAGGTAGAAAATATGTAAATGTTTCAGAAGTAGCAAGAAGTGTTGCAGGTCTCTATATTAATTTCTTATCCCCCTGGTCACTGTTGTCCCCATCATTTCTCACTTCTCTGAATTTCCCTGATCCTGCCTCCCCTTCTTCCAGCTTTTGGCCCTAGGACACCCAATCTCCTCCACTCCCTTCAGCCTGGGCTTGTTTAAATTACTTTACATTGTGGTGAGTCAGCAGTGGTTCAGGACTGTAGCAGGAGGTTGTCTGACATGTCAGGTGACATGACTGCTCAACATTTCTGATTTCATTTATCACCATATAGCATCATGGTGGCCTTTCCTCAATTTCATGAATGTCTTAAAATGTATTTAAAGTCCATCTCACTTACTTTATACCTCATGTATTCCCATAAATTACATTTTTACCTATGTTAGTTAAAACTTACAGTATCTGGTACTATAAATCCTTTGTCTCTATTTTTCCTCTCTTCTGAAAGGCCTTAGACTTTACATGCTACACTATATTTATTCATGTTCTAAATAATTATAATAAAAAGCTAGTCAAAATTGCCAAATTTTTGTATTTGTAGAGTGGTAACCCTTAATAAGCGCTGTCAGATTAAATCATCTGCACAGTT
The DNA here is from genome assembly GCF_963513975.1 of Fringilla coelebs. NCBI lineage: Eukaryota > Metazoa > Chordata > Aves > Passeriformes > Fringillidae > Fringilla > Fringilla coelebs. Next base: position 86,185,925 of record NC_140030.1, read on the forward strand.
ACATACTTATAAACTGACAGTTTTCTATAAATACTGAAATTCTGTAATTATCACTCATGTGATTCATCAGAATTTAAAAATAGGTGCAACAATGAAAAAGAGCAAGAACTTAACCCTTAACCCTACCCACCACAAAATACGCACCAACCAGACTTCTTAGAATGCTCCCAACCACTTTGGAGGGTGACTCGATGCCACAAGCCTGCTGTATTTGTGCACAACAACAAAAACATGGTGGGAAGCAGGTTATTTTTAGGCAAAAAAAATAACCTGACAGCAGGAAAGTGATTCTAGATGCAAACCATCAGCTATATATCAAAAAAAACTTATTTGTCTGAATAATTTTTACAGATCTGTCCAAAGAATTAATCCATCTTCTGTTAACTTGTGTCTAACACACCATAAATTTGGCCTTTTTGACCTCCTTAGAGGTCAGGCTGGAGCTCCAGCAGATAAACTCCCAGAGAAGCAGCAGAAAGTGTGAAGGGCACTGCAAGGACAAAGTGCCACTGACTGTGAGAGAGAGAGCTGCACTTTCCAGGACACCTGCCTTCCCCTGCCACAAAGGCTGGCACCCCCACACCCTGAGCACATGCCTTTGGGTGTGGAAAATTGCAAGGCACTTTTGGAATGATGGGTCACTTCTCCTCAGGGATGGATTCACCAAAGTGTTTAAATATGGTCAGCACAGCTACTTTTCCATCTGAGATTAGCCAAAGAACTTCTGTTCTGCCTCATGTCTATTATCCATTCAACCTGAGGAATTCTAGAATCCAAAATAATCCCACAAACAAGCACAGTCAGTTTGGAGGAGGAGGACAGTTATCAGTCAAACTTGATTCTAGACTGTTCCCAGTCAAGACAACTGCACAGATCTCCAGTCTCAGCGGTAAAACCAAAATTAGTCACATTAAAAAAAGAAAAAAAACCAAACTCAGTTGATGGCCTCTTTTTCTAGTGTATGGGTGATAAAGCAGTGGGAATAATTGCCTGAAATACTGGAAAATGCTGGAGCAACATGCTAGAACTTTTTCGTTCTTTTCAGGCAATCTCAAAAATTAGTGTGAAATCACAACCTTACATTGGACCTCAGGCCCAATTAGAATTATTGTGTCAGTCTGAGGTGAAAGTTTGACATCAAGAATATGAAGGATTCTGACAATACAGGGCTTGTCTTACCTACATGGGGCTGAAAAAAGATGTTCATTAATTAATTTCCTCCCAGCTGCACATCCAGGAATCTCCAGCCTAACTGCTTTGGTCATACAAAAATTTTTCAGTTCCCCTTTTCCAGATATTTGCAAGGGCTAAAAAGAAACGTGGATCCTGAAAGAGAGTGAGGCTTATAGGTCTGCAGCATCTTAATCTCTTCTTTTGGCCCTGCTAGTGTTTTATTAACTGCAGTAATAAAAGCTGTTGAGAAGGACAGAGAATGGTCATAAACATCTCTCTCTCTCCCACTCCCAGCGTTACCTTGGGGATTCACTCCAGTGGTGCTTCAGCACATGGTGTTGCTGTGTAACAGTGTGGAGTGGTGAGAGAAGGCTAAAAGAAAGCCCCAAAGGAGATGGGACTGCTTCAAGTGCTTGTAATGTACAGGGATGAACACAGGGAAAATGGAGCTGAACATCTGTGCATGAGTCCAGTTCATGTGCCCAGTGCGGTCGCGGAGAACTCAGCCGCAGGGCTTGCAGTGCAAGCCACCTGTTAAAAGTCTGTGTTGGAACTGGCTCTTAGGGAAGTGATGGAACACACACTACTGGGACATTTAAAGCCAGAATAAACCAAACACTGAAAACAATACTGCGGGGTCCCACTCCTGCTCCAGCTGAGGGCAAAGCAGAATCAATGACATCTCAGGGGCTCTTTTTTATTCTCTCTTTAGATCTCAAACAAGAAGAATGAGACATAAGCATACATTCACATTCTTTCCAAATTCAAGAGCTGTATATCCAGGAATTGCATGTTGCAGCTGTATTTCCATGGCTTTGGAAGTAACCTGCCCCTGAAACAAGTGTTGGCAGAAGTCAAAGGTGATGCTGGAGAATATAAGCACTACCAAGTCCAAATAGGGCATGTAACCACCACAAAACAAACTATTGAGGGCAAAGCCTGAAGTGATGAAATTATTTGTGCTTCTAGTCAAAATAAGCATTTTACTCCTCATATTTCACTGTATTGCATTTCTGGAGATAGCAAGAAGGCAAACAGCAATTTTTTGCCAATCACATTTTCATCGTTCACAACCAGGAATAGTTAAGAGGTGTTCTATAAGGAAAACAAGTCAGGAGCAGGGAGGGACATGGGAGATTTTGTTTCACTCAGGTTAATATTTATTACAAATAGCTTAAGGCTATTGGGATATAGGGATATTCACTCACTCAATATCATGAACTCGCAGTGCTCCAGAATGGAGCGATGGAAATAGCATGCAGAAAACTGCAAATGCCATTTAGGAATGTATTTGATTTCTGATACTGTTGGGCAAATTCTTGGGTTTTCCTGTTTTCTGTAAATCCCAAAACATAAGGCAATTTGCATTGCTGAGTCTGAAACATTTGCTCTAGTTTCATTGAACTGAAAAGTTGATCTAAGAAACTAATTAAAGGCAGAAGCACGTCAATGTTTTTATTTCCTTTGGAGATTTTTAAAATATTTAAGGTAAACTATAGAAGAAAATATTAACAGTCATTCTAAATGCAAATGTCAGAAAGTTTACTTTTTAAAATAAAAAAAAAGTGTCAAGTATTTCTATTGGCACAGGAAAAATTAAATAAATTAGCAAAACCTTGTTTTAAAATAATATTTGGGTAAAAGAAATTCACAGCAAAAAATAGTTATCTAATATCCATTTGATTCTCTAGGATCTATCAAGTCTTGAAATAACAGAACTCCTTTTCACCCAGACTACCTCTTTTTTCCTCAAAAGCTGCAAATTCTGCTGCCAAGGATAGATGAAATGTCAGACTGGCACCGTCTGTCTCTGAAACCTGGAAGACAAGGTATTTCAAACTTGCGAGGACAAACCCTTGCTCCAGCACTGTATGGTCTCAGTATTTAGGAAAATATTAACACACTGGGTCTAGTGAAGTTGGAGCAGTAGGGACAAGAAAATTGCATGTTAGAGCTGCTTTGCCCCAAAAAATTTAATTGTTATTATCACTGTTACAAAACATACCTTGGGTCAAGGGTACAGGTACGTGTAATTCGGGCTGCCTTTGGTGTAATTTCCCGGGCTCAGAACTAATAAGTTCATGGTGTTCCTTCCTGCCCAAGCTTTTCCCTCGCATGTTTAAGGTGATCACTTGCATTATCAGGCCCCTTTTATGGGGCCGAATTCAGCATGGCAGAAAGCAAAGCGCTCTCCTGTGCAGTGTGCTGCAGTCCTCTGGCTTTTGGCTGGTGCAGGAAGGGTGACAGCAGCCCAGGCTGTCCCCAGACATGGGCTGCTGCCTTGCTGCTTACACCCACCCAGCTGCACCTGGGAGAAGCTGGCTCTACTCTTGTTTACTCATGACAGATGTTCTGGCTGACTGCTGCAGGTTGCACTGCACAAACCCCAGAAAAGCCCTAGGCTCTTGCCTGGAGGATTACCAAGGTGAAAACTCTGACCAGATGGGGTTGCACTGGAGCATTTGCTGCTGCTGTTCTCCTGCCTCGACTCAGGCTTCTTATTTGCAAAGTATTAACTATTCTTTGCAGCTCTGTCTGCAACCATCTTCATTTTGGCTTAATTATCTCAATAGCCCCCTGAATTCCCATGTGCTTTCAATAGAAGTTATTGTTTTCTTCCTATAATAGTTTTGTTGTTTTGCTATGCCTCAGAGATGACAATATGTCACTGGTGGCTGAGTGATTCCATTACAGACAATCTGCAAAGAGCTTAGGGTCCCTTCAAGATGAAAGATGCCATCTAAATATAGGTTATATATTTTAGTAATATGCACTAAAGTGTAAATTTGCTTTGCAAGGAACACTTAAGGTTTCCAGCAAACTACATGGAGTTAATAAATAGACAGTCAGCAGCGGCAATCTCATACCATGCTTATATTCAGAGCCTCCAACTTCTCCCAGGAAACTGCACTTTATCAGACAAAAAGCCTTGCTTGCTGCACTGCCTCAGTGTTATTGTAATGCTATTGACATCCTGCCTCTCCTGTTGCACTCAAACCTTATTATCAGCAGTGTAGTTTTTGCATTCCCCGACCGCAGCAGAGAAAATTATTCCTTGTTTGTGAATCAATCATTCCTTCAGAGCTGGACACCACCCCTGTCATCATGCTGCTCTGGGGGAAAGAGGTCGACACCAATATCTATATTTAACTAATAAATAGATATAGTTATATAATATTAACAATATTAAATATAATAATACATTTAACTACAACTATATTTAGCTGCTTGCAGTAATCCAAACAAGCTTTTGCTTATTTGCTTCATAGGCTCTTTCCCAGGATTTGAAAGCAAGAGACCTCCTGACCTGACAATGTGCCTGTGGGTTTTGTGCTAATAATCCCATGGTGAGGCAGTGGCTCTAAGGGATCCCTTAACTGATTCATTCTCCTGCTCCCCTCACCTCTCTTTTGTCAGAGTCTTACCCTTGCCCTTCTGTTCAGAGACCTGGGCTCCTTCCAAAGCCTGTTTAGAAGTATGGTCCACATCCGTGGGATAAAAGCTGGCAGCTGCCAGTCCCTGGATAGCAAAATTCAAAGCTGGAAGAGAATGAAATTAAAAGCACTTCATTCTCCCAAGCCAGACAGCTGCTCCGTCAGCACTCCTGGAGGTGGATTCTTGGCTGAATAGGAAACTTAAGGTCTCAGATTCCAAGCCTTGGAGAGCAGAAGAAACAACAGTGGTGGTTGCAGTGAGGGAAATCTGTCCTAATCTCATGGTGTGATCTAGACATGGCCATTAATGCCTGATTTAGTGGCCAGACAAAGGCACCAGACAGATGGTGAGTTCATTTAAGGGAGAGAGAAGTTTGCTGGAAATTTAAATATGCAGCTCTGGGAATAGCAGAGAGGGGTTGTTTGGTATGGAATGTAAGCCTAAGGTATCTAGCCCTCACCCGAGAATCTCACCTTTCTCAATGTAGGTAATGTCAGGCTGCACCTTTGGTGATTTTTAAAATCTTTCAATGGGGATTTTTAGAGTGCAAGAAGAAGACAGCTTGTTCTGTTTTCCTTGCATGTATTTTAACACATATTTCTCAACACACAACTCATTGCTCCCTGCTCTAAGTATGCACAGACCTCATAACTGCACATGAGCTTCTGCATAAGTTTGGACTGAAATGCATCTAGCTGAGGTACAGAAGACTTTCATTTTGTGCCAGAGAGCAGTAGGTGACTGTAACACATGTAGTGAAGCAGCTCCTGTTCCTCAAGCAGGAGAGATGGACCTGCATTGCCCTGGGTGTCTTTGCTTGCAAAGAACAGAGATCACAAGCCAGATGAAACTGGTCAGGCAAGCAGAACAAATGGTCAGCTTTCAGCTAAGGGTGCCCTTAGCCAAAATGTCTGAGTTACACAAAACCTGCCCAGCAGCACAGCAACTTCTTAACACACTTTGCTGGGCTGCTGAGGAGCCAGTCAAAAGCCCTTTGAATTCAGTGTCTGTGGTTTCAGTGCCTTCACACTATGTCCATGTCTTGACACTGTCTCAGGCACTGGGCTGCTCAGGGAGCCTCTCACTGCACCAATACTGCCAAACCCCCGGTGTCTGACAATCCCACTGCATTGCTGGAATTGCTCCTGGAAAGATCCATCACTAACCTGAGAACAGGAGCAAGGTACACACCAGGACAGCCTTCTCCAGCTGAGATAGTCTTGAAACTGTGACTGTTTGCCATCTTGTGGTGAATGATTTCTCAGCCCTTATTTAGTTTTCCACTGCAATGCTCCACTGGTATTAAAGTATAAAGCAAGTTTTTCTCACACCCTCTTTCTCCTCCTTTTACAAAATCCCCATCTGTTCTCAGACCTTTGTTCTAGCGTCCTTTTTTTCTTCAGTGACTTCATAATGTCCTTTAACTCTTCTCCAAGTCCAAGCTTAATGAGATGAGCCTTCTGTTCATTCACCAGTGTTAGCTAACAGGGCTTTCACCCAAGGACATGGACAGCAAGGTGCTGCCCTTGCTACTGCCTCAATGTAGCCTTGTTGATGCTGCTCCCCAAATAATTTTCATCCCCAAATCTCGTTTTCCTCCTCAAATCTTACTTTCCTCTCACACAACTAGGAGTTTTGTGCAAGGGTACTGATGATATCTACCCTGACTGAGATGATCAAATATGTAAAGGATAAAAACATAATTTCTTTCCTGAGTGAAGGAATTATTGTCATGCATTGCTAGACTGCTTTCTTTTAACTGCTCCTCTGAATCTCTGCTTTCTGCATTGCCAGGCCATCCTTGTTCTTCTAACAGAAGCATAACAGAGATGTTTGTGGCCACAAGCTGACACTTTTATTATTGCAGGCTTTTCAGCAAGCCCCTGCCAAAGGGTCCAGCCCAGAGCCCCGGGTACATTGAGATGGCACTGCATGGAGCTGGAGAGAGTATGGAAACACCTGTATAAGGATGTGTGTGCAGCAGTTGTCCTTCATCTCTGAGCTGATTGAGTCATACAACTGCTGTGACTTTTCTGGAATAACCTAGACACTACCATTTTTACTGCATGGGCAGGAATAAAAATAATTAAAAGCAGATAAAAACAGCAGCACAACCTAGTTCTCACATATTACAATCAGAAGAATAAGGAGTTAGTCTTCCTTCTGTAGTTTCAAATTCTGGGCCACAATTTAGGGCAGTGATTATGTCCATACTGCTAATAATAAAGCAGTCTTGAGGCCAAATGACCTCGACTGGCTGTGTGCATGTGTCCATGCTTCATGGCACTGGACATTGGCTCTCCTAAGGCCACAGAGCATCACATGGGATACATAAGACACAATTATTGTGTAATTCCCCTTTTTTCCCATTTAAAAGAATCTGAAGTGCGGGCAAGTCTGTGCTGCAACCCATCAGAAGAATCAAACATAAAGGCATTTCTCACAGTAGAAAACAAGAATTATGTTGACACATAATCACATTCTATCAAAATCTTCACACCCATGTCCATGCACTAGTAAAAGAAAATCTATTGCTGCTCTGCTTTTCAGAGTTGCATGTCTCACATCTTTGGCATTGGCTAACAAATTGTTCAGTCCAAGAGAAGCAGCATTAAGGTAAGCATGGTCTGCTTACCTAACCAGCAACCAGCAATCTACTCTCTTTCCATCTTCACATGGCCATGTGAAGCCATGAGGGCTGAAGGCACAGAGCCCTCTGGGATCACACTGGAGATCTGTGGAGGATCCCATGCTGACAGAATTGAGGCCAGCCTGTTGAAATTACACCTTGCACACTCTGGGTCAGCAAACTCTGCCTGGGTATTATCATGGACATTGCAAATCTGCTCAAACCAAAACTTCCAGGGCACATATTAGCAGTGAAACAAACTGGAAAATCCACATGTTCAGCATGCAAGTAAACCTTGTGGGGAAAAAATACTATTAAATAATCACATGAAGAGTCCCCAGCCTGTCTCCCACTCATATGCACAGGTGTCCTAAGCACGGTCATGGTCACTGTCTCACCCTGTCTGGGCCCCTGCTCACTACACAGTGGCTAATGACAGACAGAAAATAATATTTTGCTGCAGCTTGGCTTGCCCTCGTCTGAAAACATTCATCCAGTAGTCCAGGCAAATGGACATTGAGGTACCACAAGGGGTTGGGCTCACTCAGAGGACATACCAGTGCTTTAAAGACTCCAGAGCCTTTTCCACTTAGAAAAAAGTGCATACAGAGTTTGAATTCCCACCCTACCACAATCCACCTGTGGTTGGGGTTGCTCTTCTCTGCCCTATTTCCACCTGCACCTTATAGAATCTGTCTCCCTTTGCCCTTGTCCCTGTCCTAGTTCTTCACTCCATGGCAAATACAGTCCAAGACAAGTTATTTCAGCTGATCCTTCAGCAGCAGGCTCTTCAATAGGATTTGGGTGAAAGCAGTGAATAAAGCTACCCTATATTAATTATTCATCAAATGCTGAAATAAACAGCTAGAATGGAATTCATTCAACACACATGAAGCAAATATCCACAAGTAAAAGCAGAATAAAGCTGTGTAAAGAAGCGATAAAGCTGGAGGCTGATATGAGGAAAGATAAAAATCTATAATAAGAGAGGAACACAAAGCACTATTTTAGAGACTACAACACTAAACAATTAATTCCATTTCAAAAGGTGGAACATAAAGCAAGATATCACCAGTGGAGGCTGCAATTTTATGCAACTCAGGAAGATCAGTGTTCTATTCAAAGACTATGAAATGTATAAAGAAAGATATACACCTACTAAACTAGAAATTTGGCTATACACTAGGAGAATCTGTTACTTTATATTAAAGGATTAAATCCATGCAAAACATCTAATTATTCATGGGCATCCAGCCAGGCTTTCCTCTGTATTTACACTAACTTTTAGTAAAGTACTTTGAGAAGCATTTAACCCTATCTTTTCAAAAGGTGCTACCTCCTCAAAGAGCAGAGAGGTGAGACCTGCAGCTAACTGAAATTTACGTCACTTCATTGCAATCTGTGGGGCAGCGCTGGTCTATAACATCTGAAAAACTTGAATAAATTATTCTCCTCAGACCATTAGTTGGCTTTGCTTAAATAAATTCAATATACTTATTAAAAACAAACGAACAAAACCCCCAACTACAACAAATCAGCTGTCAGCACCCTGATGCTGCAACTGACACCAGTGATTTATTTTGTTCACTAAGATCGATTACTGTCCCTGATGTATAGGCATCCAAGGGCAGAGCCCATCATTTCTGCATAGTGCAAAGCCATCCACTGCAACAGAGTCCCAGTGTGTTCTCACTGTACTAATATTCCTTGCAGGTCTGAATATATTAAAAAAAATAAATAAATAAAAAGGAAAAACAGAAGTGACCAGAAAGGACAGGAAGAGAGAGAGCTGCTCTGTTTTCTAGGTTACAAGTCTCGGTAACGGAGGCCTCAAATGAACAACAGGCAGCATGTACTGTAAAAAAAAAATTTGTGCTTTCATTCCTTTAGCTCTTGCATTAATTAAACAGCATAATAGGGGTTCTTTTGGTTGTTTGATTTAATGTTAGGGGCGGTTGTGCAGATTTTTTGGGTTTGGGCTTGGTGGATTTTTTTCTTTTTAAGAAAATAATAAATTCTCCACCATTTGAAGTCTAGCTTGGTGCTTTGAGAAAAGCAATCATTCCAACATGGACAATATTTTTTTCCTTCATTTAAACTGGGTAACCTTTGCTAAACATGCCAGACCAATCTTTCCCTATCCCTCAAATGCATGGATTTATATGTTCAGCAAGATAGCCCAAAAATCTTTGTTAGTATCCATCTGGCTACCTGAGGTGCATTGAGGAGCAGCCCTAAATCTGCCTAATGAAAGGGAAAAACCTCTGCCTTAGAAAGGCTGGGATGAAAGCTGCTTGTTCTGAAAGTGTTAATGTGCTATTCACACCTTTCTTTGCTCCTTTAACGTTAAACAGTTAATCACGGTTCAAGGTTTATGCGATGGGACATAGGTCTGCTTTTACCATAGCAACCGCATTATAGAAATCCTTTCTCATATTATTAAGCACAGATGAAAAGCAAGCAAAACAGAAAGATTAAAATACCTGGAATTCAAAAGTGATCTTTTCCTCCAGTTTGGAAAAGCTCCCTTTTCTTTCATTTACATCCAGCAAAGTCCTTCAGAGAGAATAGTGCTTAAAAAGTCACTGCATGGTACCAGGAGTTTTCTTATTAAAAGTAAAATAATATATTCACATTTATGAGGGAACCTTTTAAAGCTGCTTTGTAACTAGAAGAGGTTTTCGTAAGGCACAAAATGCCTGAAAGTCATTCAAAGGCCCAATTAAACAATTTGGGTTTCTTAAAAGTGTTTTAATGTACCTGTGTCTCAGGTGCAAACAGTTTATTAGCTACTGGATTTTTGGCTGAAGATTAACATTTAATAAGGTAACTTCCATTTTTGAAACTAACAGGGAAATACAGATAAGGGAAAGTGTGATGAGCCCCCTCTCACTGGGAGAGCCAACATTTGCCCTTGGCATGCAAGCACACGGAGCAGTAATGGATGAGGGCTCCCCTCCCTCACTCTCCCTTGTGCTTTCCCAACTGGAGATGATTCTTCCTGAGCATGAGTGCCCCCCTTTTTAGGTCCTTCTTGTCCCAGGTCTCACAGCACACTGACCACCCAGCTCAGCCGACTCCAGCCTTGCCTCCCCTGGCAATCCCCGGTGCCCAGACCAGGAGAGGCACTGGAAAGGAGGAGCTCTCACAGGAGGTGTAAAACTCCAGGTGGCTATCAGCCAGTGAATCAGGAGGGAACCAGCTGGCTGCTCCCAGGGGTGAGTCCAGAGCTCCTGCATTCAGCAGAAGATCCCTGTGCAGGATGATGTGGAGGCACCTGAATGAAGACTGAGGCCTCTAATGCCCTTTGGCCCTTTGCTTCTTTTATTTGTAGAAAATTTATAATTCCCTGTCATCCTCCTACTAGCTTAGCTTCCGAGTCGCCCCAGAAATAAACATTTCTTTCTTTTCTGTTCTATGCTGAGACTCCATTTATGATGATCCCTGACCTAAGAATATTCATGGGAAAAATTTTTTGGATTAAATGAAATCAGTTCATTCAGACCCTATGTCTTAAGTTTAGGCTGTAAAACTGCAAGGCTGACATCCACCCTGATGATTCTGTAGTCTGATTTATGCATGCCATAAAATTTAATCAAGTGGTTCTACTTAAGAGCTTATAACTTTTATTTAATTACATATATTTTAGAAATCTTTTCATGCAAAAACATCAAGACACAATGATCACATCATAGAACTGAACAAATTTTTTCAGCAGTTAATTAACCTTTCTGCAAAATGAAAATCCTTTGTAGTTTGAATTTGATTTATTTTATCTTTTAGGTGGTCAATATCCATACAATTCCCTATGTTAGATAAAAATTATCCTCTACTGCCATTTTCATGTCACTCTCTAAACTTATCTTAGCCTTGTTGATGCTGCAAAAGGTAGCAAAGCCAAGGCTTCACTTCTGTTTATGATTCCCCTGCCTCCAGATATTTTATATTTGTTTTGTAATTTTTCAGTGGATCACCAAGTTAGCTGTCTGCTATGATACACCTTTTTAAAGTGAGTTTTATCAAAAGTCTGCTTGATTTAATTTTTTTAATTAATCTCTTTATGGATAAAACTAGTTGTAGCCATTGTTTATAAGATTGCTATTTTTCACTCAAACCACATGCCTAGAGTTCAAGGTATACAAGGCAAAATGCAACATTTTTACCATTGCATTTTTCTGGAAGAAAATTCTAACAGCAGCACCACAGAGCCCTTTCTAAACTACTGTGGTGTGCTAAGATTTTAAGCATAATTTTTTCAATTCTTCTTAACCCAAAAGAAAACAGTCTGGTGAGAGAGTAATACAGATTGTTAGCAGAACTCTTCACCAAATACAGTCTGTTCTTAGTCTTGATGAATTGCAATACTTGTCAGTCATTAGCATAAACTAAACCCAAGAGCTTATGGGCCAGCAGAAGAGAATATCAATCAACCTAAAAATAAATATATAAATGGCCATGGAAGGCTGAGAAATACCTGCCTAAATACCTTTGTCATATTTAGCTGGCCAATCACAGCTTGATAGATGCAAAGCTTAAAGCAGGAGACCTGCTCATGATAAAATCAGGTAAGGAAAACAAAGGGCAATTGGAGTTGTTGTTATTAAATGAAGCTCAGTACACCTACACTATATCTACACCACTTAAAAACTGGAGGGAGCAATGATGCTTCCAAAAACCTTAAGCTGTAGTTACTTAAATGGCTTGAGCTCTGCCATGTGGAAAAAGATGTGGCTGTGGTTCCTGTCCCTGCCCAGCCATGCAGCCAACTGTATCATGGGGCTAATGCAGCTGAAAACACACTTTGGTGAAACCATTTTCCTGTGGGATTTGTGAGCTGACTTGGCTCCTCCCTCCGTTGCACAGTTTCAGGGTGTTGGCACAAGGGCTACCAGAGAGGCATAAGGAGGCTTTAAAGTCATAATCCTGTTGTGAACAGAGGAAAGAGGAGCCTGGACTCTTATACAGGCAATCCAAGAAAAACTGTTTTCCATACAAGGAAGGAGGAATATTTCTTGTAAGGAAGAGGTGTTTTTCATGGACCCATAAATTCCCCCTATTCTTTCAGATTGTTTACATGGAGTAAAAATCGAATATGTGAGGGCAAGTGAACTGAAGGTTCACAGAGCAAGAAAATGCCATCCTAACCAGTAGACCAAGAGGTACAGAGAAAGCAAGCAAATTAGCTTTTAAGGTTAATGCTATTTTCCTTGCTCTGAGTCAAGTCCTTGCTGGATGTAAGATGAGTGACTTTCTGTGATGTATACAAGGCCTTTTTCAATTTCAGAAAGATTAGGTAGGAAGCTGCATTTTTGTACACAGTCAAGAGAAGGTATATTTTGAAAGATACTGAATATATATGAGCAACTGCAGTAGAAACCCCTGACAAATTGACTGGAGACTCTTTCACCACTTAACTTTCTGTGGCCATCACCCTAAATAGATGCATTGTTTATTTCTGAATCAATTGCATTTCAGCTCCATTTCATTCTAATCAGATAGTCAATAACCCCTGGATAGTATTTAGCATTTGACAGCTGGGAAACCACAAGCTCCCAATTTTTTTCTTCTTAATTGCCGTTTGGAAACTTGTGTGTTCGGATTTCCTTATACACCTTTCTAGACTTTTTTCTTCTAAATCAGAATACAATTGGCACATCAATTGCAGCAGAGAGGGATCATACAATGCTCTCATTTCTTAATCTGCCCAGAATTTTGAAAATTGCAAAATCTGCTAGTCTGACATCCTTTAATGTTTAGAATAACAAAAACAGAGCAGTACAAAGTATGTAGGTCTCACAAGTTTGTTTTCCATGAGGACAGACAGACATTTAAGAAGGGCAGCTATAAATTTGGGTGCTGCTGCTGGGCATGTGCCTTGACAAAAGACAAAGCTGAAGCTAGTGCTGTTGAAGGATTGATCCAGTAGAACACATGGTGTCTGGGAAAAGCCAAAAATATTTATCTCCAAATTGCAGCTCTTATGATCCACTTTTGATTTTAATACATGGAGAAGTCCTTAAAGACTTAGGGATAACTCCTTGTCCTTGTTCCAGCCAGGATAAGGTTAATTTTTGCAGTAGTTAGGAAGAGGCATGTTTAGGACCAGAGGCTATCCTATACCACCCCATGACACTGCCAGGGAAGAGGGGAAGGGAGTTTTTTCCAACCAGGGATAGCGTGGCAGCAATTGAGTGTTGTGGTTCCCATGTGCTGAGCTTTTCTTCATGGGTGGGCTGTTTGCCTTCCTTGTACACCCTTTTCTAATTACTGCCACTGTACTGTTTGTTTTTTATTTCATTGCTGTTTCCAGTAAATTGTTCTTATCTCAGCCTGTAATCTTTACCTTTTGTGCCTCCAATTCTCCTCTCCAGCCTGCTGCAGGGGGAGGCAGGGACTGTTTTGGCGGTAACGGTAAATTGGGGAGCTTCATTCCTAAACCATGACATTTCTATTACCTCTGCCCACATCAGTGGTGCTTACTCAAGCAAGTGACCACAATAATGCTTGAGAGCTGGCTCTTCTTACTCTGCCCCAGCAGCAGAGAAGTCTTAGAGAGCTGGAAGCACTGAACAGACAGAAGCTGCATTTATGCAAGGAAATATCTGCAGAGCATAACAGCAAATTCCCTGCTTTGGAGAGAAAGGGTAAGGCAAAAATATCAGACAGCTGCCTACACCTTATATTTGTAAACCCAATGGCTATGCATCCACATAGCTAAATAACATTTCCAGATCTTTATTAACCCTTCCAATACAAGGAAAATGTCTTGATTTGCATTAGAGGACCAGGCTGGTCGTCTCAGTGGATTTTCACAGTTATACCTCACTGGCAAAGGAAGGAGAGAATAAGCCTCAGAGGACTCTTGTTTTTAACACAGAAGATGAATCACAATCAGTGACCTACCTGCTGGAGTAGGGCTGGAACTGGGGACGAAAGGCAAGTTGGAGCAATAAAAGATCAAGGCTGAGAATAATTTTCAGTTGTGGACCAGAGGTACAGGGTCTTAGGATGAGCCAGAAGTTAGTGTCAGAGCTGAGCAGAAGACAGAACCTAAGAAAGCAGAAACTGCCCCAGGGGCATGGGCAGTTGTGCACCTCATCTGCCCAAAGTCTGCTCTCTCCACCCCAGACAACCACCTCTTTCCCTGTTACAGCCAAGCCTCAGACAGCTGCTTTCATCTCACTTAAACATACTGTTAGTCACATGTGCTGCACAGCCTCTGAGAGGTGCCATTCTTTCTCCTCAGTCCACACAATAAGGCTAAATATCCAAATTGTGTTGATGTGGGAGAGAGGAGACTTGAAAGTGCTGAAAACCTCAGAGCAGAAATTAGTCCAAGTCCTGGCCTTTCACCATCATTTGAGAAACAGCAAGGTTTTCCTTTGCCTAGTTAGAGCCTGGAATTCCAAACAGATGAAAAACTATCGCAGGTCCTAGTCTGGCAGGGCACACATTTGGATTCACAGCGTTAAATGCAGCCAGACACAGAACTCAGGCTGTTTGCCTGCAGGGTCAGCACCCTTACTTGAGGACACGGTCATCATCTGTCACTTCACAGTCAAGGCTGAGCGCAGTTTCACACATTAACAGAGGTTCAGCATCTGTACACTGCACTCACACTAGGAATTTTAGATCAGTAGAGTCCAGCTGCCATATTAATATCTTGCCTCAGCTTGTGTTGGAACATAAAACTCTGCTAATTTTCTGTGACTGTTCACTTGATAAGTTTCAAAAGGCTCTTGTAAAAAAAATAATACCAAAGTCATCTGACCAGAGTGTACCTGAGAAAGACCTGTACTGGAAGAGATCACTCAGAAGAAAAACAAGACCAAGGAGTCTGCAAACAGCCAAGGGCTCATCTCCCTGCCCTCTACACCATTGCTATTCCCACAGGGTGTCGTTTCCCACACCTTGGCCTTCCCCACCAGCTGTGGTCTCCCTGTGGTGGGGTGGGTGACCCTTGCTGGATGCCAGGTACTCACCAAAGCTGCTCTGTCACTCTTCTCCTCAGCTGAACAGGAGAGATAAGCTCAGGGAAATATCACTCGCCAATTACTGTCATGGGCAAAAGCTACTTGACTTGAGAAAATTAGTTTAATTTATTACCAATCAAATCAGAGTAGGATAACAAGAAATAAAAACTGAATCTTAAAAAGCCTTCCACCCGTCTCTTTCTTCTTCCCAGGCTTAACTGTACTCACAATTTTCTCTGCCTCCTCCCCCTCAATGGCTCAGGGGCACAGGGAATTTGTGCCTTCCTCACTGCCTTGGGATCTGCAGAGCTGTTTCTCTCACATGTTCTAACTCCTCTCTCCAGCTGCGGTTGCACAGTATTCAAGAAGGGGTTTCCCCTTTTAAAATACATTATCCCAAAGGTACTACCACCATCAGGGGAGCACACATCCTTGGCCAGCAGTGGGTCTATCTTGGAGCCAGCTGGCATTGGCTCTGTTGGACATGGGGGAAACTTCTAGCAGCTTCTCACAGAGTTGCTCCTGTACCCCCCAGGTTCCCACCACCTTGCCAGTACATCCCCTCAGCATCCAGGCAAAGCTGGCTGGGGTGCACAGATTCCCTGTGCAGCAGCCAAGAGCTGCATACAAGCCATTGAATGTATCAGGCTGATTTCTTACTGAGCAGTGTGTGAGAGCCCTTTTCCCCACTGCTTCCACCTCCATGGCACCAGAGCCTCGGAGCCCCTGGGAAGAGGAGCACTCTGGCCACCTCACTACACCTCAAAGTGCTACTGCACCTGGCAGGGCTGCAGTGACAGGACTGTAATGACATGTCCCTTTTGCAGTGTTGCAAACATTGGCTAATAAAGTCCCTCAACTTCATTCTGACCAGAAAATGTCTGTCCTCATACAAGATAGCCAGGAAAACTTGGCTTCTGATGGTGCAAAATTGCCTGGGAAAAAGACCAACACAAAGACCGACATTTTGCTGTTCTAACCCTTTCCCAGTGACATCAGTATCTTACTCATGTGCTGAAAGCTTGGTTTTTATTTCAGGAATTTGCCTGTTCAAGCACTTTTTTTCTTTTTTTCTTTTACTCTGTGTACTATATAACCACAATGTGGACATTGATGGAGATATTTGCATGTTCTTTTATTTAGTCAGCCTAAACAGCATGAAACAATCTATATTAGAAAAGTAGATGCACACTGGTACCTATTTCCCAGATGCACTTATCTTCATTTATTTAAATTTTAAATTAAGCTATATTTTCTTTGAAAGTAAAGGTCTGGAGTTGGTTCAAAAAGCTGCTTTGGATATAATAAAAAAGCACCATCACACTAGGTGTTGGTTTAATTTTCATGCTGTCTAAAGCCCACCTGCCCACAGAAACTATATAGGAGTCTCTGAGCTGCTTGTTTACTTTCTGGCAGATTTCACTAAATGGAGAACCTCCTCCAGGGCACACATTTAGAAATCAACTAAACTCTTCCAATTTGAATTCTCATTTTTCAGTTGGGTGAATAATAGTCTAAGTAGCACTTGGAGCTTGCAAAGAAGAATGCAGCTGTCTGCAAAATGTCATATGGAAAGAGAAATTTTTTTCTCCTTTCTGGACAGGAGACAACGGGGTCTAGAAGCAGCAGTGGTGAATCAGTTGATCAATAGAGTGAGGAAGAGAGACTGAATTTTTTAATAGTCCAGACAAACTGAAAGGTTGTTGAATACTCTTAATATCTGAAATCCACTCACACAAAGCAGCCAGGTGGTTTGTTCAGTCTTTCCTAGGAGAAAAGCTGTTTATTCCACTACAAAGAGTCTCGGAGTAGGGCCAGGATTTGTCTGAGGCATGGAAACAGATGGGCAGAAGCTGCTCATTCCATTATCCCTTGAGCCATGCTTGTTCTGTCAGCATCCTGGCATCTTATCTTCAGGGCTGTTTTGCTGTGGGCACCTGGAATCACATGTTCCCATCCACTACCAGTTTTTCTTTGTAAAGAACAAAGTGGAACTGACAACTTCTGTTATGTCCATGGCTGAACTCTACCCAGCAATGTGTGACACAGTGTTTTTAAATAGCAAAATAGTAAAATAGAATTATCTACACCTATTATACCGAGGTTTAAACCAGAGATGGACAAGCATCTCAGTGGTATAATTGGACTCTAATAAAAGTCTAAGCAGTGGTGCTGATTCATGCCTTTTGAGATGGGAAAATGGCTAAGTATGTTAACTTGTTCTTTCAATGAATTCTGGGTACTTATTGAACTTTCATGTCTCAAAAATACCTAAGCTTGCATTTTCTTCTTGACATTTCCAGCTGAATGAATCAAGGAAGAAATTTGCTTCAAAACCAAGGAAACTTCCACTGAGCTGTAAGACTTTAGAAGCATTTCAAATTTGTTTAGAGAGAGGGCCAAATTCCTGTTTATTGTGTCTCAAGCTGTCAACATCTTCCTGTGGCAATTTATCCTAAAAGACATTAATATTTCAAGTCTGCAGGAGGCTTTGATAAATATGCAGAAAGGCCAGACTGGCCCTGTCATTTGTCTGGCTATAAACAGAGCTACAGACATGGGGAACTTTCATTCCCATCCCTCCCTGCAGGGCACAGGTGCATCCTTCTGTGGTCTCATCCAGCACCAGAGCCCTGCCCTTCTTGCTGAGCAAGTGAGATGAACACTCAGGAGATGGTAAGCTACCTTCAAACTGGAAGATTTGATATCAGGGAGAAATTCTTTACTGTGAGGGAAGAGAGGCACTGGAACAGGTTGCCCAGAGAAGATGTGGATACCTCATTCCTGAAATGTTCAAGGCCAGGCTGAATGGAGCTGTGAGAAGAGCAGTGCAGTCAGAGGCATCCCTGCCCAAGGGAAGGAATCAGAATGAAATGGTCTTTAATGTCCCTTCCAACCCAACCATTCTATGAGTCTATGATTTTTTAGGGCCACAAGGAGACAGGACAATTAGAGGTCCTTTCACATCCCTCCATGTTTGCCTCCTACTCTGCCAGATCACTTTCTCTTGTGAAGAGTAGATTTAAGTCACTGCCCATTGGCTTTGCTGCGTGCCCTGTACCCTCAGTGGCTTCCACCCCAGCAGCCTGACGTGACCTTGGCTCCAGTGCCATCCCCGTGTACCGCGCTGTACAAACCAGACTGACGCAGCTTTCACATGCACCGAGTCCAGCATTCCACCCAAGCCTGGATCTGCTCCACATGAACATCTCTCCCCACACCACACACCTGTTTCCCCTTGGAATGAGAGAGGGCTTATGTGTCAAGTTAAGCTTGCAGCAAACTGTGCTGTTCCAGCCCAAGCAAGCCTGACTGCTCTGTGGTGCACAGGATGCACAATACCTGCAAGAGGCTTGCTCTGGGATACCTGGCAACTGAGAAAGGGAATATGACACTACTTCATATGCACCAACTTTTTCTGACTCAAGTTCTCTTTCTAACCCCATTTCTCTTTCTAACCACATGGTTATGGAAAAAAAAAAAAATTGATTCCCATGGTTTCCACCAAGTAACGCACGGCAAGTCAAGAAACAGCCATGGGCTGTAAGTTTTATCATCTTTCAGAGGGTAAAAATAACTGAGACGTTGTTACAGCATGAGTTGATCTGTCATATTACATTACAGACAGCAGGTGTCTGAAATATGTGGCACAGTATCTAAAATGCATGATAATGTTATAAAATAAAAAAGGATATTATAAAATTGTACAGTTTAGATGACAGATAAAATACATGATTTGACACACCATATATTTTCATTTTTTCTTTCCAGGAAAATTGTAATCTGAATACATTATTTCTAAGAAATATTTTAAGTACTCTACTGTAGAGTCATATAATCAAGGGAAACGAAAGGAAAGGGCCAAGAGAAAAAAAGAAGAAAGAAATGAAGGCAGAGTTTTGAGCTCACAATTGAGAAAACTTCCTTGTAGCAAACTGAGTTATTTCAATTTTTTTCCACTCCGATCAGTGAGAGATATAGCTGACCCAGGTATCTTTCTAAGTTCTTATCAGATCCTTCACATATTCATGGTATAATTTCTGAGTGGAGCTACTGAGCACACAGGTAAGTGCACACCACTGTTTTTGCAGGCACATGAGCCACAAACCTCAGGGAAGCCCAAGCTCTGACATTTGAAGGACAGGAAGCTGGCTGGAATAGGAAATTTAGGCTTCAAAGAGGAGTTGGAATACAGGTAAAGGATTGGAAATAGAGACAGTAAGAGTCTGTCATGTATCCTTCTTCATAAATGCTTTTAGTTCCTGCCTTCACTTCCATCCCACAATGAAGAGACAAGCCTTTGAAGAGAGTGGCAGGGTCCTGTGACACATTTAAATCACCTAAAGTCTCAGAGGGGCATTGGATATGACAGCATAGTACCTCTGGGAAGCCAGAGCCATCATTTCTAGCAGTTTTATGCTCTCTCAAAGTTTGATTGCAAAAATAAAATAAAATAAAATAAAATGACATTTTGAGAAGTGTCTCCAAGACAAATATGTGAAGTACATCTGTGAACTCATATAGGGCCATAGCAAATCCCTAGGACCCAGTTCATCTTGAAGAACAGCATACAGTTCTCTCATCCCAGAAACAGTGTCAGGATAGAAAAAATGGCTCAAGGGAACTATTTACTTTTTCAGTTTTTTGGTGTTTACATTGGTACCTCCTCATGTTGTGGGCTTAGCTCTTCTGATGGGTGTCTTTAGGAGCCACGCACTCTTCATCAAACACCTACTCTGGGCAGAGCACAAGAGTTTGATTTCCCTAACACTGCCCATGCCCATGGGGACAAAAAAAAACCCAGGTATTATCACCTTTCTTAGTAGGCAAGAGCATGATAGGGTGTAGGTCTACCTTGGGTCACTCAAAAAAGCATGGGTGAAGAATGCTGGGTGGAGACAGAGCCCACTCACCTGGGTCCATCCCAGTCCATGTGCAGTACCTGGGTAAGGAAGATCACTATGGACTGATCCTATGGGATCACTCCCTCAGTCTGCAGACACTGGAGAGAGAGAGTTTTCATGGCATGACTTACACCTTGGTTGTCTTGAATCTTCTCTGGAGATCCTTCTATTTTGCTTTGATGCTTGAGGGGTTTTAGAGCAAGAGAATTCCCAAAAGGTAAGTCTTGGATATGTTCTGATAGTCAGATGAAATGCATCTTTTCTGCACTCTTCTGTTTCAGAAGGGGCATTTGTCTTTGTTAAAATGTCTTTGCCTAATCTCTTAAATGTTACCATGGAAATAAAGGGTTATTTATTAACACTCATTAAACACCTGCCTCCCTTTTCGCTATCATGGGTGAATGGGAAGAAAAGAGTTTCTTCATGCAATTTTCAAAGGCTTAGGAGCAAAGAAGATTGATTTGATTCAAAACTGAATCTTTCTTTGGGAATCTGCAGCACAGCAAGGACCGGAGGCTGCAGGGGAAGCTCAGCTCATTCATTTGCCCCGTGCAGCCAGCCCCACAAGGTGCAGCCAGCCCCACACCACAGCTTTCACCATTTAACCATCAGAGCTGACCCCTGGCACTGTTTTGGTTGCTGTAAGTCTTCCTTTCACCACCTCCTTTTCCTAATGCCTGCTGCAACAGCACAGGAGTTTCCTGAGACACCAACACACAGCTTTGCTTCTCTGTCACGTTGTTTTCCATTTATACCAAAGAGATATTTGTATCTTAATAATCTGGGTGCTGTGATAGAATCCAGCATTTAGAAGATGCTTTCAGTTCTTTGTGAGGGGAGCGTGTCTCCATACCAAATGAGGAATTGTTGGGAAGGCTGTGAGAAAAAATTACCTGCAGAGCCTAAAAATGCAGTCAAATCAGAGCAATGATGCAGTAGAAGTGAACCACAGCAGGCAAAGCTAGAAGCAGTAAAGACAGAGAAGGCAAAGTGTGCTTAGAAAAGGAAAAAAGAAGTTTCTAAGTATTTTCCAGTCTTGCCAGAGAAGATTAGCTCCAAATGAGGGGGTCAAGGAAGACCTTTGAATGTGACCATTCAAGGAAATTTTTCTATTTATATGTTTGATTGACCTCATAGTTCTCTCCTTATGAGTGTTTTCCTCCCAAGCACCTACAAATCACCCTTATACTCATGCTACATAAATTGATGTGCCAAAGGAGATCCAAAATCCCTGGCTAGTTTCCCATTTAAATATTATATATGAAAATGTAGGTGTCAAATGCAGGCAGCCATACAAAAATGCAAGGTTTCTGTGTGACAATGGTATTGTCTTTTCTCTCCTTAAAAAAAATGCCCTCTTAAAATATTTTATTTTTGTCAATCCCCAAGTAAGCAGAAGGCTGAGGGAGGTCAAAGAAAACAACTTGTCCTCTTGTGAACGAGCAGAAAACAGAGTCTCAAACACAAACACTGTGAGCTCTCAGCAGAGAGGAGTCATTTCCCTGACTTCTCCCAGGTGAGCAATGGCACACGCCCATAAAACTGCAGAACAGAAGCACAGAGCCTGCTCCATCTGTCCCCTGTGCCCTCCCACTGCCAGGGCAGCACTGAGACCTGGCCAGCTCTGGGCTCTGTTTTGAAAGCAGGACTGGCAGAATTGTTTTGTCAAGTAGGTTGCAGCTGAGCATCAGCCCTTGCAGCTTAAGATGCAGCAGGTTTCATCCTGGGCTGATCAATAAATGTGTTGAGCCCTTGTTTTTTTTCAAGCTCTGTCAAACCCATGAGCATGACCTACTCCCAGAGACATTTCTGTTCAAATGTGGGAGAGGATGGTGTATTATTTTTACTTCTCCAGACCTTTCTTTTCTCATAGACAGTAGAGACAATTTCTCAATACTTCAAAGCATATTCTGTTATTGCAGGTATGACATACATAGATTGCCCTCACCTATTAATTCTCTGCTTACCATCTTCTCTGTCATCCCAGTTTCCACACATTCCAGCTCCACAGGAAACTCCAATACTTGGTATGCAACCCCCACCTTCAACCTCCTCCCTTTCTGTCACCACTCCTCCTTACATGCACCTTGCACCCTCCCCTTTCATCAGAGGGCATTCTTCATGCCACACATAACTCCCTTCCTCCCGACAAAGCATTTCACTCTCTGGAATCCCTCATACATTCTTCTTTCATTAAAAAAGCACATCTTGTAATACACCCCTACTTCCTTTGCTGTTGTGCCTTAATTGTCTCATCCCTGTTGGATTCTCCAGTGTCCCTTTTGCATTGACCCCCTTCAACCTAGAAATGAGCATGCTTCCCTTGTACTATTACCTTTCCTCCTAAGATGAGAGGCTGGTGGTGTGAAGGACAAGAAGCTGAGATGCTCAGGAAGAAAATTATGGGGAAAACAAGTTTTCCCAAAAGCACATGCTTTGCTCTTCCTTGCAGACTTGCAGCTCCCTAAGGGGAGCCCTGTGAGGTGGAGGTGTCCTCTGTAGCAGGATGTGTCCTGTGTTTTTCCAGCTAGTCCCCTCTGTGGGGAGATCTCACATGCAGCCCTTTGCATTTTCTCCCTGCACTTTTATAGTTACTAATAATGACCTAGAAATACCAGCAAGGATCAGTTAAGCCACAGGTCCCAAAGAAGAACTGAATGCATTTTTCTCCATGCCTTTCCTTATAGGTATTCAGCACAGCACTTGTTATATGGGCCAGGACAAACATGTTTGATAAGGAGAACAGGAGGAAGACATAGAAATCTCCAAAACATACACAGCAGGCAGTTGGCTGGCAGGAGGGATATGAAGGAGATGGATATTTGCAGACAATGCAAAAGTTATTGTGACAGCTGCAGATTGCAAACCTTCTGTGGAAAACTCAGAGCCCAGACAAGAGCTCAGGAAAAGGAGAGGAAAGGAAAGCCATAGGGAAACTCTGATAGGCACAGAACAGTCCACTGCTGAAAGGTGCTCCAGATTATTTATGCTGCAGCTGTAACAGGCTCAACAACTCAAGGACTTCATGGACATTGGCATGCAGGTACAGATAATATCAGTAATTTTCCCTCGGTGTCAGTCAAAGAACAATGATGGCAAAACTGCAACTTTTCCTTCCCTGCCTCATTTGCCTTATGCCAGGTCTAATTCCCAGAACACAGACTTCTCCATACCACATGTAAGCAGGGGATCAAGCAGATAATGGGGGCATCTCCAGCGGGGTCTGAGCTGGTCCCAGCAAACACAAGGGTCTATGACTTAATTGTGCACTGTCCTTTCAGCTCAGAAAGAAATAAGTCAGTTTTTGAGCTATAAGTTCAGGCTTTCATTTCTTTTGGTGATTTACAATACCCATGGACATATTAGTTTAGCTTGTCATGGTGGAAGTTGGCAGTTGTTACCAGCATAGAAGGTGTTGCACAGCTCAGGATATGTGGGGCACAAAAATTTGGGCACTGGTACTTTTTTTTCTATATTTCATCTGCTAGTTTACAAATGGTGTAATACTTCTGACTGCAGACCCTTTAACAGCTTTGGCAGCAAGGATTCCCAAGGCTGAATCCATATCACAGTACAATATCACAGAGTTCCTTGTCTCTCCAATAACTCTGCTAGATGTGTGAAATTAGCAGTTGCAATGGTTTGAGTTAATAGCAAAATCATATTTGCAGCAGATGCACTGAGTTTCAACACATCTCTGAAACCAATCCCATTTTACCACAGCAGTTTTAGGTCCTTGTGAGTTCATAACAAACTCACCAGTGGCAATTTTTTTTTCCCACCTGATGGCTTTATTTACATACCTTCACCATAGCACTGACGTCAGTGTCTCCAGCTTAGAGAACTCATGGTTTGCTACAAATGCTCAGCTTGGAAGCAGCCAGACTGCTCAGTCACACACAGCCCCCTGTGACCTGAAAATGAAGCAGAAACCTCTTGCCCCTACATGCATCTATCAGCAGCCATGCACTAGATCAGCTGCAGTTCCAGAGTGCCTACAGGAGAGTATTTAGTTATCAGCATATTCCTTATAGCAATTAATACCCACAATAACAACTTGTCTCAGGAACTAAAAGGCTGCAAGACCTTGTCCAGATGACAAGGATGTAGAAGCACCAGAGGAGACAATTGTTTCCAAGGATGTAGAACCATCAGGGCAGACAATTGTCCCTGTCCATTTCTTGCTTTAATGTGCACCATTTATGGTCCTCACTGCTCAAACAAGGAGCCTTGGAAGTGCTCTCAGGGTCCAAAATGAAATGCTAACAAGCACATGAATGGGAGACAGCAGGAAACTGGCACTCTCTGCAGACTGTCAGGCTGTCTCTAATGAGCAGGAAAGCACACACAGACCAGCATCTTCTCATGCTCAGTGCCCCGGGCAGCGTGTGTCTCCAGAAGGGAGGAAAACACCACAGCACCCTGGAAACTGTCAGAGCAGCAGCAGCTGTTTGCTGGGAGCATCCTGTCTCATCATGCTCAGATGAAATACAGTGCAGATGACAAATTTAAATCCACCCCAGTGCCTAAAACTTTGATTTCAGAGACCTCTGCACTTTAGTCTTGACTCTCTGTGTCCTGAGCACCGTGTTTGCATGTCTCTGAGAAGTCAGTGAGACAATAGTTTTGCTATTTCTCTTAACTTCCTTGACTCCCTCCTCCTGTTGCTAATCCCAGATGATGATTTTCCTTTTATTCTTTACTATTTTTTATTCTCTCCATTGCAATACCACTTATTGCTTTAGTTCCACCAATACTTGGAGGGAGGAGAGTCTGGGCAGAGTGGAGGAATGTTCTATAAGATGAAGCACTGTTAGATGATATTGTTTCAACAGACAGCTCTCTAGTGCTATGACCCAGAGATCAGTAACTTAGTTGGAGATGAACAGTGGAAGAAGATCTGGGAAATTATTTTTTAGTAAATCTGGTTGAATAATTGCTGTTAAATAATTTGCCTGATGGTCTGCTCTCTGTGTTTTGTAGACATAGCCACTGGCAGATTGTGAATGCTTCAGAACAGTTTGTTATACAAAATTATTTGATGATATTTTGGCAAGACAGTTTTTATCAGCAGCTCACTATTCACAAGACAGCCATGCAGTTACCCTGTGATTAGTGATAGCATTTCTATTCCCCAGTCACAGAAGCCTGAGCTTTGGTTATCCAGTACAAGTGCTCCACTTTGCCCAGGTGCAAGAGCACAAAACTTTCAAACATATTTTCTGTCAATGAAAATACAATTAAGACTCTACCTTATTGCTGTTACTTGGTTATAATCCATAAAGGGCTGTGCATGCAATCTGTGTCAATTAATTCAAGAAATAAAAAAAGGCAGAGAATTTCTTCAGTGCCTGCAAATCATATCCCTTCTCTATATAGAGAGGTATCAGCCCTCTGTGTAGAGTCCCCAGTTACAATAGTAGAAAAACCATAATAGAAAAACTATTCAATCTATCAGTGTTATAAATTATCAAGCTTTTTTTTGAGGAAAACCCTGCTTTGTAGGAGGAAACAGAGGAACCAAGAGGTTATGTGATCAAGGTGCTCAAAGTCTGTGACAGAACCAATAATGCAGCAGAGTTCTCTGAAGGGGACATGAATGTGGCTCCCTGTTCTTCTCTGCTCTCCATTTTGGCAATGCTCAGCTCTATAGAGCTTTTTCTGCCTCTCACTGTGTCTCTGCTGACATCTTCAGTAATGATGCTGTGCTCAGAAGGAATGAACATAAACTGAGAGGCATTCAGTCTCTCTGATGTGATGAGTGAGTCATGATGGGGATGAGGGAAAAGGGGATCAGCTCCGTTTGCTACCTGGTTGAGCATAATCCCAGCAGGGAAATGTTGTGTTCTTCAACCTCAAAAGAGCTCTTACAGATTGTCAGAGGTAAGAAAAAGAAATTAAAATCTATAGAAAGTGCTTGACAGCACCTCCTTTGACATCACTGTTGATGCCTTCCAACCCTGAAAGAGTTCACTAATCTTGAAGAGTTATGAACACCCAAGTCTGCAATAAAAAAAATGTTCTTTCCTAAATAGAGTTTGGATGTATAATTTGGCTTTGGCTTTTCTTATTAAGGCAGTTTTGTTTTCACATATTAAAATGATTAAGTACTTAAGTCATTAATATTTTCATTTCTAAGAGTTCTTTCCTGTGAACACCGTGATATTACATTATTTTATCAATCACTAAGTTTTTTCATTCAGACTGTTATTTTTCCTCTTTTAATTCTTCTTGAGTTCATTCTCAGTTCCCAACTTTTATGCCACATGATGTTCATCCATCAGAACAAAATGAAAAGGAGGGGCTGTCAGAGACAACATAGGCTATCCTTTATGTGAAGATTTGCATGCTCCTCCAGGTGATTTTCCCTTGAACTTTTAGTATTTTCATTGCCTGCTTGAAGGATAAAAAATGTATGTACCATGAGTATATGTATAAGAAAGGAAACTGGGGAAGAAATGTAAACGTGTGAAGGGTTACTAAAAACAGAATGCAGACAGGTATACATATGACTGTATATTTAATTCTTCTGTTTGTACAGTATAATAACACAGCCTGAGAGAGTGAACATTGAACTGAATTAGCTGTAGCATCAGCATGCAGAGCTTTTCACCTTTCCCTTTCCCCCCTCGTCAATACAGTTAATGATATTTAACCATCCAATAAAAAGTGGTTTGGGACCTGTGCCACACTTATGTGCAATAGAAAGTTTCAGGTTCCAGTAAATCTGATTCATTCCTCCCATCTGAGTAAAGCCTAGCTATTACACAAATATAGGTAGAATGTGATGAAACTGTGAGATGAAGCAAGGCCTAGTCCTTTAAATGAAAAAAAAGTAATACTGAAGTAGTCTGCATCAGACCCATAGGAAAGATTTCTCATTCCAAATCTGAGCTATCCAAATGTTATACATCTCATCTAATCTCAAAGTTTTCCCTATAGTCAAAAAATAAAGACAGGTACCTCAAAATGGGTGTCCATAAAATGTCTAACAGAGAGAGGATCACTTGGGGTTGGTTAACTTCTCCCTCTGTAGGACCCTAAATATTACCTTATCCACATTACCCCAGATTCGGGAGAGGGGGAAAAGGCAAGCAAGATGAATCCCACCTGAGCCAGGAAATTGCTCCCCGTGCTGGTTGTCCTGAAATATTCTACATCCCTCCCCTGCTCAGAGTCCCACTCACAAGGTGCTGGTGTTCAGGAACCTTTGATCTCTTCAGTCTTGCCAAGCCATAAGAGGGGAAACGAAGTTTCAATGTGCTCAACTTGTCAACAGAAGCTTAATGAAACAAAACTCTCAGAGCCTATTACTGACGGTAATGTCAGAGCCAGAGAGAATCCAGTTTGCTCGTCTGAATGAGATTTTAGGGTATTTACTGAATACTTCAGTGTTTCTTATAAACAAAAATATTTGATAGAGAAATCATCAAAGGACAACAAACATGGACTGCAACAAATACAGATTCCAACAATGTTTTGTTTATGGAACAACTTTTATGACAATTCTGGGTTATTTCAGTTTCATTATCAGAAATTATTCCTTTAATCCATTTATGCATCTAAGGCAGAGAATTTTTGGTTCTGTTATTACCTATCTCCACTCTCTCCCTCCTACGTATTGTAGGAATCTGGAGGTGCTTTTACTGTACAGATTGTATTTTGTAATCCTTTTCAGCACCAAAAGGGTCAAACACAGTGCTTTACAACTGGGGCATGGCCACGGACCGTTAGTGTTAAATTTTGTCACTGCACACAAATTCAGTGTCTCGCTTGACCAGGGTAAACACTAAACATTTTTGAAACACTAATATATGAGAGTTCTGAGAACCCTTGAAGAGACAGAAATGTTCCAATTTGAGTTCAGGTTTGACCAGCATATGGTAACAGGAAGACTAATCTTACTCATTTGTCGGAACTCAGGACGTCCCTTTGGGAGTCCGGAGCTGCCGAGAGCCCCCCTGCCAGGAGGCTCAGAGACCCTGGCACAGAACCCAAAAGAATCTGTGGGTTTGATTATGAACTGTGGAGAAAATTGCCAGCCTTATATGAAGACCTTCAAGCCTCTGCAGTTTAATTAGTGTGATAAGAATATTCTCACTGGGTGAAAAAGTAGATTTTGGGGTTTTTAGTATAGGGGTTATGGGGGCAAGATGGAGGGATTTGGGCATGTCAAGCCTTTCTCCTTCTTCTTCTCTGTCTCCATCTTCTGCTGTGATGTTGGCACTTTTAGATTGGTTTAGAGTAGAAGTTCACTGTCTAGTATAGGTGATAGGTATTGGAAAATTATTGTAAACATGCAGTATGTAGTTTTGGGTATAAAGAGATAACACCGCCCTGGGGGCAGGCAGAGTGCCTGGCACTGTCATGCTAGACAGATCCCGGCTGTGCGGGAGGAAAAATTTTTTCTAGATAAGAGATAATAAATACTTCTGAGACCAAAAAAGAAGATCTACGACTCATCTTTCAATATCGCGGGCTGAGAGAGAGACTTTGCACACATCTCGGGATGGCTAGCTCTTGCAACCTTTGAGACTCGTTGAGCCAAGGAAAGGAAAAAAGGATATTGCTGGGTTTGCAGCAAGGAAACATTGACTGTCCCACAGGGACTTGGAAACAAAAGCAGGTTTGTCTGTGTAACAGAAGTCTTTATAATGTGTGTTCACTAGCAAGGCAAACTAAGATTGCACAAACATTTCTGATGCTGGCATTTTCTAATTTCTCAGTGCTTGACTATTGCAACTTTCCTGTTGCTCCTTAGTTGTAGATTTCTACTTCCATCTATCTCCGTATGAGAAAACTTCATGATCATAAAACACTCCTTCTCTCCTTTCCCTGCTTAAAGAGTACAGAGAGAGAGAAGGAGAGAAGGAGCAATTTTTGTTCTGCAGATGGATGGTGGCACATGCAAGCTGGGTGTCCAGTTCATACCCGTGAAGACAAGTGAGACAGAGCTGAATTGCTGCAGCATGGATACCAGGACACGGAGTGAGACGGACATTCAAGGGTAAAATCACAATACTGGAGATGTAAGAAGTGCAAAGAAATTCTGCAAAGTCCAAACAGGTTGTCAGCTGTCGAGTTCCCTTACTCTCACTCCAGTGACAGAGACTGCCAAGGAAAGTGCCACATAGATGTGTTCCTTTGTTTCTTTTCCCCTTCATTGCTGAAACCCTCACAGAGGGGTTCTGCATGACGTGTGTCCAGCAGAGACTGGTGACTGGTTTTACTGAGAAAAGCCTGCTCTGGACCAGAAAAGTTTCCTATTCCTGTCAGAGTAAAGGACACACTCCAAATACTTAACAGAGATGCCGGCAGCTGTCTCAGACTATGGTCCCTACTCCTGGTCTCTGAACTGAATGAAAAGTGCTTTTCCTCCATGGGTATAAAGGGGACTTTCCTGGCATTCACAGGGTTGCATGAAGCTTTCATCATCAGAAGTGCAGTGCTCACCCCAACTCTTTCATTTAAAGGTCATGTGGAAGGTAGGCTCAGGATGAAGGAGGGAAATAGCCTAGCACAAACTGAGAGCATGGCTGT
Organism: Fringilla coelebs; assembly: GCF_963513975.1. Taxonomy (NCBI): domain Eukaryota; kingdom Metazoa; phylum Chordata; class Aves; order Passeriformes; family Fringillidae; genus Fringilla; species Fringilla coelebs. Next base: position 86,215,579 of record NC_140030.1, read on the forward strand.
GGGGCTACAGAAGTCAGCCCTTCACCGTGTTCCCCAGTGGGAATGCCAGTTTTCTCAGGTGTAAATTGTCTTTCAGCCCCACTTTGCTTCCCTGAGCTGCTCTGACCTCCATGGATTGCACCACTAAGGATCCAGATAGACAAGCACATTGTGAAATATTAAATGTTGACTGCTGCTGGTTTTAGAAAATTGATCAAGTCTAGGCACTTTAAAATGAGCATGATGCAGTGACAGAAACATTTATAGCCCTTTTTCACAGATATCTGGTCTTTTGGGGAGTTGTACTCTGTATTCCCTCTACTATAGAAAAATAAAACTCCATGAGGATCTCTGGTAGGCACAAGGGATGCCTTCCTACCTTTGCACTTCACTGAGCATGAGCAATGCAGGCAGCATTGCAGCTCTTAGCACTATGCTGTATGCTTGTTTTATTAAAATCACACCAGTATGTAAAAATCCAGCCTTTTGTTGAGCTTGAAATTATTTCAAAGCTATTTACTGCTTAACTACTAATCTAGCTATCCACTCATCTGCAGGCAGAACTCTTTGCCAGATAGACTTTGAAGTTCCTCTAATCCATACAAAAACACACCAAGCCAGTAAATGAGAAAAGAAAATGCCTCTAAAGAATGGTTGCCTTTTGAATTTGGACCATTTGCCAGTGTGGCATCAAGTTCGATCTTGGCTCCACATGGCTGGATTGTGCATAGAACAAGAAATATCTATGGGTCAGTTTAAAAATTATCAGATCTTTAATCTGTGTGACACAACAGGCATCATACCACAATCACTCCTCTTTTCCTCACATTCAGAAATGTGTTATGGTGCACCTTTGTTGACCCACATATGAGGTTTGAAGCCCTTGGCCTCAGTGCAGGTGTGTAATCAAACTGTTCTAACCCTAAGAAGGATTGCCCTTTGACTTCAAAAATTGCATTTAAATTACATTTAAATTGCATTTAAACTGAATCAGGCCCTGAGTTTTTATTTCTTCTTCAGTTTTGTACCAAAATACTAACCATTGGAGTAGCATGACGGTAACTGTATGAATAAGAAATTGATAGCAACACAGCAAATTGAGGTCAAAGAGGTTATCATTTGTCAGGATGGAAGTAAAGGCTTAGTTATTCCCTGCAAACACAGGAAGTAAAGTGCAACTAATTTATTCCAGGAGAGAATATGGAGACAGACTGACACTACAGGGGAAATAAAGGAAAAGGAAATGAGAAAAAGCAAACAGATTAAGTAAAAAATACTAGTCAACAGAAATGCTCTTGTGCTCTTCCCACAGTAAAAATGCTCATCAGAGAACATTTCCAAAAGCTTCTAAACCACTGTGAATCCATATTTCATAAAAGAACTAGCTCTGAGAGGCCTGTGTTTTGTTGCTTTCCTACACTGACAATCTTCCTAACTTATTTAGACATCACTTATGGCAAATGCAGTCACTCTGTTACAGATCCTATAGACTGACCAAATCCGGGCAGGCTGAGGAATCAGCCCAGCATCACTGCAGCTGCCCTGAGTTTATGATGAGCTGCAGGGTTCAGAGTGAATAAAGACGTGGCAATCAGCTAGGACAAAGCTTCTTTGCTCATTCTGGGGAAAAGGACCAACGGCTAGCTTAGGCATGGGTTTCCAGCATCATTTTTGAGCGGGATTCCAAACCAAAAACCTCTCAGATGAGGGAGGGAGGGATTCCTGAAACACAGCCCTCAAAGTAGCTGTCTGCACAATACAGTGTCCTGAAACTGGCCTGGCTGCTCTGGGGAGCTCCTGCCAATTGGCTCCAAAACCTGGCTTCCCATCCCCTCCAGGAATTCACTGGGGTTGCATGCCATCAAATCAGGAGTCCCCATGTCCTTCTGCAGTAGGGATGTGATCTTCTGCCACTTTAGGAGGGTCTGTCCTTTTGCAGCACACCACCACTGTGGTCACTGAATGGTCACTGTGGTCACTGAACCTTTTTGGCACGGGGGCAGCAGCAGTGGTTTGTTCCTAGAAAAGGTTGTATCTCCACTGACTTCAGCTTTCAGCTGTGACTTTCCAGTAGGTCTCAAAGCAAGAAGCCTTCCTGCACACTCTGGACGGAAGCAGACTGCAACATGGTCCCACAGAGACACAGTCTCTTTTGCATTTTCTGAGCTTTTAAAAATGCTTATGTATGCCCTGGCAGCTGGTTTAGGGAAAAGGTGTTGAATCCAAAAGGCTCCTTATTGCCTTTGTTTTCTTATGTAGGTGAGGATTTTCCAGCTTTAGTCCTGCTGTGTGTTCTCCAGTTTCTAAGGAAATAACCATCTTTCCAATCCGTTAGGTTATTGTATTGACAGATTTCATACTGGTGGTGTCTTAGCACATTCAGAAAATTCCTTTCCTTTTTAAAAATCAATGTTTTTATTACTTTACCTTGATAAAGTCCCTTCACTAAATAAATTCTCTGCTCTCCCTTACACCTGCAGCTATCTAATACGTGTTGAATGGAGCCACATTCTGTCCTTTACTCCAGGTTTGTTGGTGATGAGAGATCCATATTTACCTGTCTTTTAGTTCATTTCAAAAGATACTAAGACTAATGTATATCAGTTTAAGGATCAGGCCCTGATCTTCTCTCATCAACCAAAACCTCTAAACTCATCTTTCTAATTCCCATTTCCCCTTTTGTCCTTCTTCCTGACTTCAGTTTTGCTTCCTTTTCATTAATATCAAATATAATTCTAAAAGAATATATCAAAAAACAAAGGCTTGCATTCATGCTCTGTCTGTGAAGAGATACCATGTCTGCCTCTCAAGCTGTTTTCTATAACCTTTGGAGTTCAACTGGTTCAGTGGCCACTAGGAAAACAAGGAAAAGGAGAAGGGTGTCTCAACACAAAACTCCACATATGTGAGTTATGTAGATTAGGAAAACACTGATGTTTCACATTTGACATCTGCAAAGGGTAAAATGAGGTGAACATGAGATATGTAATCCTTGTAATTCCTTTTGAAGGGCTTACTGTGTGGATCTGCTGTTCAATTACCTATAGGCCAGCAAGAAGATTATAAAGGGAAAGAAATTCCTGTGATATACAAAGGGACTTAAACCTCAAGTGGTACTGAGAAGATTTTGGAGGTTGAGAACTCTGTCTTTTCTTAAAAGAGGAAAGATAGACTTTTCTCCTGTAGATCCACAGGTATTATTTTAATTCAGTCTTCTACGTTTTCAAAGTCTTATATTGAGTGGGAAGGAACCATCTCACTCCTATCCTCTCTCTCTTTTCATGTGAATCATGCAGTATAAACTTCTTCTTCATCTACTGCAGAGGCAGATGTGCTATAAGCATTTGGTCGGGGCTGGAATAGGAGAGCAAATTCTTTTTCACCCTGTAAAGAAATGCCACTGCCTCAAAAGAATTTTGCGCTCTCATCAGAGCAGCAGAAGCTTCAGATTTTGCTAGATCAAATCAAAACCTTGGTCCCTTTATGGCACAGGAACACAGAGCTTTGATGCTTTATGTAGGAAACACATTATTTGTGACACTCACAAATGGGTAGGCAGGGTCATCAATCTGGCCCTTCCACTAACAACATTTATTCTGGCTGTGCGAGCCCTCACTAAATCTGTGAATGACCTCACTTGTCTCTCTGTAGCCACAGGGGTGGCAAGGAGCATGTGAGCACTGCAGTGGACTACAAAACTTGTCTGCTGGCTTGCCAGAATTTAGTATTTTCAGAGTAAAATTACTTGTGCAGTAAACCAGGGAAGAACTTCAACTTCCTTGTACTAATAACTTGCCTGTAAGAAAGTTTTCATCCAGAGTAGCCATAGGTAATCTGGCCTCTGTGTTACAAGTCCTCATAGTGCCATCCCTCTCACTTTCTGTAATAAGGCTTACATGCTGGCCTGTCTTCAAAAAGGTCTTTGCCCTTCCCAGGGTCTGCAGGCATTAGCCTGTTCTCCCAGAGCAGCACCCACAGCCACGCTACACACCAGCTCTGGGAGGAGGAGGGCAGGGCTCCAGCCCTGTCAGCTGCATTCAGCTCCTTTACACTCATCTGCCTCTGGGTTTGTTTTAATATCTCAATTGTTAGAGCATCATTAAAATGGTTCTGACAGCAGATAAGATAGCAATCAGAATATGAACCAAAGTGACTCCATGAATAATGTTTGCCTGTGTTGATATGAGAATAATGAAGCTGCTACCCAGGAGCCAGGTGACCAGGAGAGGGTAGAGAGAGCAGAATTTGTTATCAGTCTTCCTAGAAAGATAGATGGAAAGGGCCTTTGCAGGACTCCCAGTCTAACATGCTTTTCTCTCACTCAGCTCTGGATACCAACACGCCCTGCATGCTTCAAGCAAATGTTGCATGGGTTAGAGCTCCCATGAAGGGAAGCCAAAGGCAGCATATGCTGGCAGTGGGTATGCCTAAGCTTTGTTGAAGCTTCTGATTCATATGACTGTGCACGGTGAATATTTCCTATTACGTTCTCAAAAGAGCCTGGATTTTGGTCTAGCAGAGGGTATAGGTTTTGGAAGACAAGATGTGGATAGCACAGGGCTCCAGTTGCTTCTTTAACAAGCCAAAAATCTTTGCTATTCACTACTTCTGCAGCATGTCTGACTTTCTGTTGTTCCAAACAACATGGCACGCAGTGCTCACATTTACCATGGGACTAATTGTAGCTTACTTTGAACTGAAAATACTATTACTGACCTATGGTACAGTTCAACTGCACAGACACTGAGGGCAGGTCACATCAGCCTTCACCTGTGCAGAGCAGGGCTGAAATGCCAGGGCATGGCTGCATGAGCTGAGCTGGCCTGGCATTTGCCTGTGCTGAGTCTGGCTCTGCTAGCTGCTCCTTTTCATTAATATCAAATATAAATCTAAAAGAATAGATCAAACAACAAAGGCTTGCATTCATGCTCTGTCTGTGAAGAGATGCCTCAGAACATCTCCATTTGAACTATGCAGATATAATTAGTCAATCAGTGATAGGAAGCAAAATCTTCCATGTTTATAATCTGCTACGTGCCAGTGGAAGCTCTCTCAGGCTCTTAAAAAGTCAGTTCTAATCTTTCCTCAAACTTCAATGAAAATAGTGGCGTTTCCTTGCTTCTGACAGCCACCTACCTCCTCCCAGCACACTTTTAATTAATCCTTAGAAAGTGCTCAAGTTTCATGGCAAGGAATTCAGAGAGTTCAGAAAAATATTATCCTGACAGAATTTTCCAACAGAAAGCCCAATTTGTGCTTGTATAGATTTTTTTCACATGCTCTTCCCTCAACCCTCTCACATCCTACCCCGCCACAACCATGATTCTTATTGTTTTAAAATTTCTCTGCAGACAAGTACTTGCATGTGTGGATGCATGCACTGACAAATTGCAGTGCTGATGTTGCTGAGTCTGGGCCTGTTGATCCATTTCAGCATTTTGGAGGGGTCCTCAGCCATCTCTGACTCTTTTGTCTTTATCAGGAGCACTGGTACTGCATGGTTCTTGTTTTAAACAGAGGGGGAAATTTACCTTTTCCACATTTCCAGAGAAATTATGTCAGCTACATGCCTTATCTTCTCCTCTTTCCTTCCCTACCAAAAATTGCAGTTCCTTTCTCTGTGCCTTCTCTTGCTACTGGCTTCAGTTTGTTTTGTCTCACCTTTTTCCTCTTAGGAAAGGATCTGCAGTAATGCATCAAAAATATTCCACAGATTTTCTAGGCTAGCATCTGGGTGGGCTAGCATCAGGGGATATAGGGTTATTTACCTTTTCCTTGCTTGGATAAAATAACTGCTCAGAATTGAAAAGAAAGTTAAGAACTTAAAGTGGAATAATGGATGATCCTGCAATGCTCAAAACTGCTTGTCCAATGCCTCGTGTTAGAGGTTCTTCAGTTTTCAGTATTCAAATCCCCTTCTCATTCCAAGTCCTGCTTCTGACCATGGCCAGAGGTGTCATATTCTTGCCAGGGCTTTTGCTGATGCCCCACTGGGATCCAAAAGCTTGCCTGTCTTCTGTGTGCCTGGCCAAAGCAATTGATGTGTTGCAAAACATTTGCCAGGCTGTGTTTGCAAAAGGAAAAGCAATTCTCTTCCTTCCAGCCTAGAGCGGGCAAGCTCTGCAGCAAACACTCACCCAGCAAGAGGAGTCCCTGTGACCTGCGCCAGAGATGTCTCTCCCCAGCTCTAGGGCAGTGCCCAAAACACTGATCTGAGCCCTCTACAGCCTCTTTATTGAAGCTGCTCCTTCTGGCATTAGTTAATAAAAGGTTCACTGGGCCAGAAGAGGCAGTAGCAAGGACACTGCCTTTCAAGCTCATGTTTCTTTTGGGAAAGGAGATTCCTGTGTTTAAGTCCCTCTTCCAAGAACAGTTTCTGCATTCCTGCTTGTCACAAACCCATAGAACAGGTTTGAAGAGCAGGTTTGAAACATTTTGTCCTGAGCATCCCGACAACCAGGCTATAAGCTCCACAGAGGAGAGGAGAGTGAAGATGCTCCCTTGTTCTCCCTCTTCCTTCACTGGCTGCCTCACTTGGCTCCCTGCTGAGGCTGGTGGCTGTCTCCAAGCTCCTTCAGGGGCTTTGTGCTCCTCTCTGGTGGGCTGCCCCTGGCCAGTCTGGCCAAGGTTAACCTTGGCAGGCAGTCACCCAGCCAGCTGCTCTCTCACTCCTTTCCCCAGGCTGTTTGGAAATCCCTGCTCTCTGTGGAATACACTCTATATCTGATTTGGAAATACCGTGGTCCTCTCCGTGTTTTGAAGGGGAGCCTCTGCTCTGCCACCTGGGCCATCTGACAGCCTGTGGAGCTGCTAATGCCTTCACACAAAGCAAACAAGCTTAGCATGGGCCCACTTTGCAGGTCCCACAATTTAAAACAGGAATTAAAATTTTCCTATTATTTAGTGGTACCATTTTAAACAACTTAGTTTCTGCGTGTAAAGTGTTTGAGTAGGAATTGCCTCCTACTCTGTATATGGATAATATCTAGCTTTGTGAATTCATTAATTATGTTGGAGTCCTAAGCACACTGTAATACAAATAATAAAAATATTTGAACTCCTTTTCTTTCCTACCTGTTGTTCACAAGCAACTTCAGAGACAAGATCGCTGAAGCAAACAAAAAAATGTTCATGCATGTCAGAAGAGCGTAGCGCAGCAGTGCATGACATCTGCTCAACTAAAAGCAGCACTTGGTTGAATTTTTGTGTATTCTTAGCAAACTGATCAGAGAATTAAGTAGATTAAGGATTATTTACAGAAATTATTTCCCAGCAAGCAAAGAAAAAATAAAAATCTGTCTGTGGGCAGTTCAGGATCAGTGTAAGAAAAAAAGTCAAATCCTGGATGCTGTTCTCTAATGAATTATTCACTGTGAATTAACTAAACACCAGTTTGTATTTATACAGCATTTAGTAACTCCAAGTGATGTGCAAGCATTATCTATGTCTACAAAGAAAAGCTGGATGGTTTAAATTAAATCAGAGCACAAAGATATGAACAAAATGCATCCGCTGACCTATATAAAATTGGTATTGTTTCTTATTTTTTATTTTAAACCTGCGTGCAGAACACTTCTGAAAATTACATCAATATACTGTTTTCTGCCCATCTCCAGTGCAGATGTAAAGGGAAGTTATTGATGCAGAGTTTATGCATCCTTTGTAGGCTGTTATTAGAGTTTCATCTGCTGCTGACTATGCAGCACTCCTGGTACTGCTCAGACACCGAGCGCTAACAGAGTCAGGTTCAACAGTGCCTAATGCTGAAGTGAATAATGCCTCAATTACAGACTGCTGGTCTCCAGAGGCAGCAACAGGAGTGGCATGAATAAAAATCCTGAGACTCTGCTCCTGGTACTGTGGGTCACAGTCCTGATATTTCAAGCGAAAAAACCAACTAATGACACATTATTTTTTGTTACATTTGCTCATCTAACAGTCATGTAGTCTTATTCTTGAAAATTCTTTTGCAGCCACTAGGCACACTCCTGAAAGTACAGTATGAGGCTTGCCAGCATCTTGGCAAAGCTGTTACAGTACTCAGATGCAAGATGGGAGTGGCCATTACACAAACAACCTTATTTTGTGATGCATGCCAGAGCCTCCACATCTTTTCTTTTTATAAGGTGCTAGAAGTTAAAAAATACTAGAAACAGAAGTGTCTTTTCCTTTACTTTTAAGCTCTAAGTTGTGATGGAGGATACTTCTCTAGCACATCTCTCTCTTGCTTGGCCTCACTGAATATTCTACCAGATCCTGACACTATTTCAAGGTGGCAGCTGAGCTCTATCTCACCATTCTCATCAGCATGGTGCCCACAATGAGCTGGAAACAACAAGGGGAACCAGGGAGACACTGGATTCCTGCATGTTTTTGAGGCCAGCAAGAGCCTGAGTACCTGTCCTGCCCAGCACCACCAGGGCTCCATGGCATCTGCCCAAACAAAGAGGGCAAAGCAAACTCTGCCCACTTTTAAATGAATTGTACAAGAGAAGGACAGCAAGAGTAAAGGGAGGTGATAACAAACAGAAATGGATAAGGAAGTCAGTATCTTAAGACCCTCTGACATGTAGGCCTCACAGTAGTCTTTTTAATTTGGAATAAAGCTAGAAAATTCTAGGAAAGAGAGTACCTGACTGATGGATCCTCCAGGATATAGTTAATGCTGAGTTATTTTACTTTCAGCAGCTTACAGAGGAGAAAAAAAAAAGGAGATGGAGAAATGTCCTTGAATGAAAGCTACAGTATTTTCTTGAGTGATTTCATGGGAAAAAAAATGCTCTTCCCACTTCCATGCACTCCCAGCTAGGCAAAATTCAACCAGCTTCTGAATGCAAGAAAATGTTTTCCAGGCCCAACTGTCTGTCACTCCTCCTCATTCTTAAGCTTTTTTTTTTGGTCGTATCCTTAGATGCCACAGAGATGTTACATTTGTCTTATTTTTGTAATCACTAACTTCTACCCACAGCCTCAGAGTGTGAGAAGTCCTTGATTACACGAGTGCAAGTGAGGTATGGGCACAGATTGAGCTTATTCCAGGAGAAAAAAGATGAAATGGGAACCAAGACTCAGAGCTGAAAGTCTCAGCTGCTACAATCCTTGAGGCACTGTACGGAAACTCTGGAGAGCACAAGCCAGCTGAACACACGCACGCCTCTGAGCCTGAGCACCAGAAATGTGTGCTGGCAGAGTGCTCTACTCCTCAGCCTAATGAAAGAGCATAAGTCAGGTGAAACATAAGGGTGTTTGCTTCTCTCCACTGCCTCTATAACACAGAGACTTGTGCAGAAGAAGGTTTACACACAGCAGAGGCACCTGGAGCTATTAACATAAAGCCAGCCCCCAGGCCCTGGGGCACCAGGGTGGGGTATCCATCCTGGTAAGGCTGCTGTTCCAGGGGTCACTAACACTGCCCCCTCACCATCCCTGGGGACATGGTGCTTGGGGAGACTGTGGAGCTGGAATGAAGCATTTGGCATTGCCCTGAACTTGGGGGAAAGGGAAGGAGTGTGTCCATGAGAAGAGCCTAAGCATCTGCTCTGGGGAACTAAGTGATCTGAGTTTGGTCCTGAGGGTATTGTTCAGGGAATAGCAGGAAGCCCTCTTTAGCAGAGACAAATTCCTCCAGTCCCATGGAATTCTCTGTTAGTCAACATGGAGAGAAGGATTTCTTTTCTGCCAGTGCCTGGTCAGTCCAGACAGACAATGAATGGGATAAAGTGTTTTTAGTACACTCTGCAGTCAATCCACGTAAACAGATGAAGGAAGAAGAGTAAAATCCAGGCAGGGTCAGTTGATGCTTTGGCACTAAGCAATTGTAGAAAATGACAAAATAACCATCTAAATCTGCATACCAGAGAAATATTTGAAAGGTAGGTCTACTCCTTTTCGTTTGAGTATCACACAACAACACAGGTATCCAAAAGGCCACTGGTAATATCCACTGGAGATGGTCCATGGCAAACAACAGAGAATGGCAGCCCCTTGGCATTATGAGTTTCACTGAGTTAATCGGATTCCCCACAATGAGGAAACTGACAGTGCATCCACAAAGAGGAACATCGCTGTCCTGCAGGCAGCTTTAAGGAGGATTTGGTTATGTGTTTCAATGAGAGATTTAAAATTGCACTCATCAGTTTTCAGAAATATCACTCATTTAGATTGTCACAGCTCAGTAGCCCTCGCATTTAAAGTAGAAAAGGGTAAGGCTCATCAGCAAAAACTCCTTACTAATCTGTCAGAGAACAGAAAAAGAACAAAATTTTAGTGAAAAAACTCCTTCATCTGTCCTAGCTCTTAGATGCCAAGAAAAAGACCTACTGGTATGGCTGCTCTTAACCCTGGCAGGCTGACAGAAAGAAGTCAGATTATCTGCTGTTGACTTTTTGTGCTGGTGAAATCAGAGGACAGGGTTAGGCAAAGCTCAAAGGAGAAAGACTCAAGCTGACTTTAATTCAAGTTGCTCTGGTCAGCTGTAGCCCAGCTCCTGCACTGGAGCTCTTCTGAAGGGTAGAAGGCAGATCTGGGAGCAAATCTCTCTAAATAGCCCATTGTATAGATTTTTTTTTTTCTTGCATCTGTGTCTTCAACCCTATGCTAAAATATTAATCCAGCCTTGTAGATGTTGTTGTCTCTGGCAGGGGAGCAGCTGTTCATCTCTCCAGCTCTGTGCAAAGAAGGGCTGCCCCCTGCACTGGTTGATAGCCCTGTCTCAGGCAGATAGACCCTTCCCTAGCCCTGCTGCACTTTAATCTTGGAAACCTTCTCACATTATTATTTCTAGGCATGTGAGTCTGGTAAGCATCACTAGCACAACCCAATCCCAGGCTCTGCTATTTGAACATGCTTATCATATGACCAGACTCAAAATATAGTCTCATTAGAAACTTGGTGAGTATATCAGCTGGGGAATTATTTTATTCTTGCATTACTTTGTGTCTAAAGGGAGGTTACAAGACAGAGGTTTTTCTTTCCTGAATGGGAGGTAGGAGGGAAGAGAGGTGAGATGAATGAGAAAAGAAAATGCATAAATCCTTAATGCAAGTGTCTTGAGAATTCAACAGGTGGAGAAAAACCTTACAGTATGACGTGTGAGATCACCCATGCTCAAACCTCTGGAGCACATCAAAAGTGCATCTGAAGAGAGGAAAGGCTCTTTCCCACACTTGGGGCAATGCCATTGCATCTCTGCCTAGGGGGTAGAGAAACACTGGGCACAGAGTGACAGCTAACTGAGCCACCTCCCTAGTTTTCAGTAGGCAGGAGTGAGCTCCCACCTGGAAACGGGCAGCTTCTCAGTGAGGTGAGGAAAACAGGCAGAAGGCAAGTTGGCTTCCAAAGCAGACTGTAGAGAGCAGCCTAGCAGGTGTAGGGGCAGGAACTGATACTTCCACAGCCCTGCTGCACCAGCCCCATGGATAAACAGGAGCTGCCTTATGGTTTTCTCCAAGGAGACAGTCTGACACTTTGTAAAAGCACTAAATGTACTTACAGGGAAGATGCCTGGGAGCAGAATGCAAATTTCTAAGGCAGGTGAGGTGGTTGAGCATGAAGCTGAGGAGAACCCTGGGCAGCAGTGTGCTCCTGCTATCCCACTGTATAGGAATTGGCAGAAATGATCCCTAGCCTTGCTGCTGGGAAGGACTGCAGAGGAAGGGATGCAGATGATTAGGAGAGCACCTTCTGTGTCTGGCACTCATATTTCCAATCTTCTGGAGCTGGTGTGCTGCTGTGTACAATGTGAAATGGGAATGCATAAAAGGGACTTAGTGGTGAAGTCCCCTTTAGGTTCCTCCCTTCACACATCTGGGAGCCCCAGATACCATGAGAAACAATAGCTGTGCCCAAAGGAGACAGTTCTAGATTTAGATTAAATATTAGAAGAAGTTCTTCACTGTGAGGGTGCTGAGGAACTGGAATAGGGTGCCCAGAAAAGCTGTGGGTGCCCCAATCCTGTTCACAGCCAGGTTGGCTGGGGCTTTGAGCAGCCTGGTTTGGTGAAAAGTGTCCCTGCCCATGGCAGTGGGTTTGGAACTAGATGATCTTTAGAGTCCCTTCTAACACCAACCATTTGATGATTCTATGACATTCTTTGATTCCAGATTCAAGATGTTGGATTTTTTTTTTTGTGTTCTCAAACCTCTGATATTTTTTCCAATTGTTACAACTTTTAGGAATGAAGAACAAGTTGTGGCATCTCTGCTCAGCTCCCTAGCAGTGCCTCTCAGGCTTTGGTTCTGCTGCTCACTGGTTTGCACTCTGCTACCCACCCCCTGAGTGTGCTGTCTTGCAGGCAGACTTGACTGACCAGACTAAGTATGGTCAACACAATCTGTGAGAATGATTTCATGCTGGCACAGCCTTAATCAGTAAAGATGTGTAAACTTCATACAAACATTTACAGAGCTGCCAGAAAGAAAAAAAAAAATATCTAAAAGGTAAATGAAATAAACAAGTAGGTAATTCTGTGTAATTTTCCTGTTTAGCAGCTAGTTTGTATCAATTATTCAGGGAATACTTTATGAAAAACTAATGCAATCATGATTTTTTCATAGACAATTTATGCACAGGAAAAATGAAAGGTTAAACTAAACAGTTTATTTATATGTAACAACGGATTCAAAAAAGCTTAGGTAATTTTACAGTTAGTGCTTAATTTAATAGCCTTCACCAATGAAGAAAGCAGTGGTGAAGGGAGGTACTGGGAACCACAATGGGAATTGACACCAAAGACATTAACAGAATTAAGAAAAACCTGGCTTGCAGTCCAGCACTCAGATTATCTGAATAACTGGGTTTTGGTTTTAAGCTTCCCGAGTTTGATTTCTAAAGTAGCTCAAAGCTTTCCAAAAGTATCAAACCTACAAAATGAAGCTTCTCCAATGTTTCCCCAATCCCACCTCTGACTAACAAGTACCACAACAATGGCTTTTCTGGAAGAGTTAAAAGCAGTTGTCCTGGCCATGGTGGGAGCTGAGGTGCTCTGCTAACATCAGCAGTCCTGGGGTTTGGCTTCCTGCAGGATGACTGACAGCAGCCAAGTTCCTTACCAGGAACTTGGGAGTTTCTATAATAATTTTATTACCTTCTGGCTCCCAAAAGCAGACCAAAACATTTTCTGAGAAGGCAAAAATTCTAAGGTTCATAATATAACCAAGGTAGAAAAATTCAGAAGATAATTGTGCTCTTTGTGTTACTGTGGACCAGCTGTAACCCAAACTGAGACAAGCTCTGGTTCTGCCACTTGGCCTCAGAGTTTTTACTAAAACAAAGCTTACCAGGGGCCTCTCAAACCTGCCACAGAAGTTCCATAGGTCTTCACTCAGAAGAGATTCTGTAGGATAATTTCTTTTTGTGCACATAAGTCACCTAAAAGTCTTTTCTGTTGTTTCTTTTCCAAGTCCATTCTCTGTTCCCTGTCCTCATCAAATTTTTCTCACTGGCCTCTCATCAGACCTAATCTGTGAGACTGTTCTTCCTCTTGAATTCACAGCTTTCAAGGGGAGTGCATCTACCACTTTCCAGTCAGGACACTCAGGGACCAAGTTTTGTTTCTAGAAGGGCTCTTTTTTATCCTGTTCTGGAAAACAAAAAAGAACAGGTATTTCTACCCATTCCAGAATAAGGAGACATTATTGACAGTAAGAGGAGGGTTCCTGGTGGAAATGAAATACCTCCTGTTAGATCATTTTGATGGTAGGGCTGTGTAGAGGCCTCAATCAGAGATTGTGGCAGTGTTCACACATGTAATGAAAAGATTTTACAACTGTATGCTCTTGTGATTGGTCTCCAAAGGCTGGATGTTTATGTCTGCACTGAATCCCAGTGAGGTAAGGTAAATGCATGTGCCCACACAGCTCTAGCAATCAAGGTTAAACTCAGAATGAGTTAAAAATGCCATTTGAAATAATAAATGCGCATAGAAGATCTTGGAAATAAATACCACAGCATCAGAAAAATAATACTTTCTGCTTGTATTCAGATCTGAGCATTATGGTCTAAATTGAGTAAAAATCCTCTGATAGCCCTGCATATTAGCTAAGCAAATATTTTGACAGTTACATTAGGGGGAAAAAAAGGATTTATTTGACCAGGCTATTGAAATATAGAGGGGATTTATGAATTTAATATTCTCTTTAATAATATCAATATCAAGAAAGGCAAGGAAACCACCAGCAAGAATCAATAGGATTGTCAGACATTGACTTAGAAAGACCTCCACTGAAGAAATAGCTAGCATCTGCTAATTCATCTTTAATTAGTGCTGCTGTGATACCTTTTTCTTTTAGCTTTAAGCATGTCTTGCAGTCATGTTTAAATGGGGCTTTGACAAAGAAAAAACTTCTGTGGTGATTAAAAAAACCATCCTCATGCAGCAAACTGCTGCAGTAAAAGACCACGTTTTCTGCCACTTCCAAAAAGTTATATCAGTGCTTTCATGAAAATACCTCAGCACCTGAAAGTTTTCAGTCCATTATCCCCCATATTATCTTCAAAATTCAGGAAAGCACTGCAATTTCCATTTCACAGCCAAAGACAGAGAAGAGGAAAGAGAACTTCTGGCCAGCTGGTCTCTCTCTCACATGAAATGAGAGAGCAAAGGCAGATTATCAGATCTGAGCATTCAAAAAGAGCTGCTTAGGGTGAAGGCCAGGTGCAGTCAGAAAGTGAAGATATCTAAAAACCTTTCTTTGGAAACAAAATCAGAAATTCAGGTGAGGAATTCAAGAATGCAACACAAAATATCATACACCAGCTTAACCCTGGAAACAGCAGGGAAACAAAACAACTACCTTCAGGACTATAGAAGCTATTTTGGAGTGTCTAATGCATTGAGAAGGAAATTCAGAGCTGAGAACATCCAGCTCTCTGTATCTGTCCCCTGTATCTACCTACAGGCCAGTTAGAAGAGCCAGCCCTGGGAAGCAGCGTGTGAGTGGGATCACATTCCACAAAGGTACAAAATCCAGATGTCCCATGTTTTGGTCCCTCTGCTCTCCAGCTCCTAGGCTGAAGAGTAGAGGCAGCTATCTGGGAAGGATGGGATTGCTCAGAGGAGGACTTCAGGATCACTCATCCAAAGCAATACCTCTTGTGCAGCTCTTCAATGCAGGATAAGGAAGAAATTCACAGACCTTGTGCCCAGCATTTCATAGCAAGTAACAAATGCAAATAAAGAGCTACCTGGCTTTCCACAAAGGATGTCTAGGTCTCTAAAATGCTTGTCATCTTCTTGCTTTCAGGAACTTATCCAGGGTTCTAAAGGAGATTTGTGAAAGAGAATAGACTGGAAGATGAATTGTGCAAGCCACAAACCCCCTTGCTTCAGATGCAAGACCTGCCTCTTCCTACATACATAAACAAGCCCCAAATACCAGACACATGGTAGATTTCAGCTGGAGTATTTCTGGCCACACAGGAATTTACCTAGTTCACATCAATGTAAATGGAAATATGTGCCTGACTATACCAGGCCATTGGAAAATTTTGCCCTGATTCTTCCCTAGTTTTAGACTGTACATCCTTGATTATGGTTGGAAAAATACAGAGTGAACAAACTATTCTAACCTGGAGTCCTTGACCTGATGTAGAGACATGAAGATCTCATATGTATTTCTTCATCTGTGATCTATTTCTTTTTCTCTCCTTCCCCCCCACTCCTCCCTCCCTCTCTCCATCTCTACTTCTAGCTTTTTAAAATATACCTGCCTTCTTCACTGTCTGGGCTACCTGGGAGACTTTTAAAACAATAAGAGAAACCTGAGAGTGCCTTGAGAGAGTGATTTTTTTCCTGAAATGGAAGTGGATTTCTAAGTGGGATTTGAGATCAATATTATATTTATTTATTCCGTTCTGCCTTTGGTTGGGTGTAATGTTATAGTCCTTGGCACTTAGACTTCAACCATTTGTTAAGAAGGCTGTTGAAGATGTTACAGTGGGATTTATTATGCACTTCTGCAGATTTATTTCTTGTTAGATAATTTGGTGGATGTTTCATGTACTGCATGCTGGATAATAATATAAAAGGACACCATGCCTGTAAAATTGCACGGAGTCTTTATTAGTAGAATAATTTACAGAGACATTGCAGCTGCAGTTGGCAATCGCACCCTGCATAACCTCACTGACTTCCCAACACCTTTTCAGAACTGTCCTCCCAGCTCTTTTCTCCACATTTCATGCATTGACCACTCACCCCTTCCTCCTCTATTCCTCGGTTTCCTGGGGACAAGAGAAAGCACTGCTTATATCACTGTCCCAGGCTGTGAGAGATATGGACCAGTAACACACAGCAAATGGAAAACAGTGCCAGTAATCAAAGGCAAAGGGCCAGATGGAGTCACTTATGTCTCTTGCTCACCCCAGCATGAATCTAAAGATGCACAGAAGCACCACGAGCCTATGGCAATGGGAAAAAAGCTGATGAAGCAGCAGCACTCCTTGTAGTTGGACTTATTCCTTCCCCTACTCCCTCCAGCCCCTCTCCCCTCCTCCCTTCTGAGGGCACGTGGCAGCTGGAGCTGCGAGCAGCACAGCTGTGTCTGCCAGCTGCCAGCTGCAGGATGACGGGAAAAGGTCCAAGGGTTACACCCAGTCAGTGGAAGGTCACCTTGCTCTGCTCACACCTGAACTTTGGGAGATCTTGAAGGTCCCCCACCTTGTCACCTCAACACCAGTTGTGACCAATTATCAGCAGTGTTAACAGCAGGGGCCCCAGTGGGGTCAGAGCCACAGCTGAGAGTGAGGAGCAAGTCTGGTACCTGCTAGAGGTACATTCAGGGCAAAAAGAGGGAGTGAGTTACTGTACAGGATGAATGCAGTCCTCCAGCACTCAAGTGGAAATAGCAATACAGTCAGTCCTTTGGTTTTCCCCTGCCTGACCAAGGAAGAGTAAGGGTATAGGAGAGAGGCTCCCCTTATGGGCTTCTGGTAGTATATCCTTGTTTTGCTGCCTCTGAATGACCACAAAGGGCATAAAGCAGAGGGATCCCAACTCTGTGAGCAGATGTTTGGTAGGGGAATTCTCCCAGAACCTTGCTCTGAGTCTTTCCTGCATCCCTGGGACTTTCTTCCATTCATTTGGCAGCACAAAGGAGAGCAAAAATGTCCAAATGATTTAGAATTGTCTTCAGTTCTGTGTTTGCTACTAAGATATTGCTGGAGGTTTTTGAGCAAGCCCTAATTAGCTCCAAATGCATTTCATTTCTTCTCTTTTAGGATTTCAGCGCAGCACTGAGTCTTAAGCCAGATTTAAATGATCAAGCAGTGCCCACAGGAGCAGCCTGCACCACGGCCCAGCACTCAGGGAGGGGTTCTCAGCAGGGCCCAGGCTGGCAGACAGATATTTTAGAAATATCAAACTCCTTGGAGACCAGTGAGTTTTATATTTCAGCGATGCCCTGATAATAGACTTTCAAATGACTGTGGTGTGTTGGACTACGCTTTTAAAATTGAAAGGCAAATCTGACCCTTCCAGGTATAAACATGGCCTGGGGTTCTCAGTGGTGTCTGGTTTTTCTCCCAGAGCATGGAGAACATGCTTTAACTGAGGAAAGAGTGGAGAAGGGGCATGTGCCTGATGCAACTATGAATTACCACTGAGGAAGTGCAGTGGTACTGGTACGGCACTGGTACTGGTACGGCACTGGTGCTGGAAAGATCCCGCCGGCGTGCAGAGATGCCACACCTCTGACAGGTCCTTCTTGGGGAGCAAATGGCGAGCTGCCCTCAGCAGGAGGGTCTGGACTCATCTGAAAAGCCAACTGGCAGAGGTCCTGAGAACCCACAGCTGCAGAGAGCAGTCCTTGGGAGGGAAACCAGGCTGCTCAAGCAGTTAGAGGAGGCAGCAGTGTCTGCAGGGCAAATCTGCAGTGACTGTGAAGGGGAAGCTGATGGTGATCCCTTAGGTCAGTCCTGTTCCTAGGCTATTTGCCTCCATGGGTACAACCTGCCTAAATCTGGCACATTGCAGAGCATCAGGAAAAACACCTTGTCTGCTCAATTAATATCTCTCTTCTCCTCATAACCATCTGAGCACTGCAGCACGCAAGCCCTGTTGCTAAAAGGTTACGTCCTGTTTTTCCTGCACACCCCAACTTCTCCTCAAGCCTTACCTTGCTCCTAATGTTGCTTCATTGCAGCTAGCATCATCCTGGCCAGTGCAGAGCTCCTGCTGCTCCCCACAGGAGCAGTGTTTGGCATGATCTGCCCCTGCACTGCTTTCATCAAAGCGCAAATTGCTTTCCACTTTCACTCACTAATTCTTCAGACTTTCTCCCCCTCTCCACAGTGTGATTCTTTTCTTTTTCCTGGCACACACAGGGCAAGATAGGCACACAATAGATAAAGCAAAAGCTAATTGCAAGGCATGTTAAACACAATAGATGTGCTGGGAATCTATAGATCAATACCGACGGGCATCTTTATGTGCACTGCATGGCTAAGGAGCTCTGACAACAGGCTGGACTGGGAATACATTGCAGAGACAATAATGGATTCCTAGTTACAACACCCAAACTAACTAAATGAAGGAGACAGACTTCTGGGTCTGTTCATTATTCTTATAATCCTAAATTAACAAAAACTCAGGGCTGTGGTGGGGATAAGACACTCTCCCAGTGCCCCCTCCTACCTCTCAGTTCCAGTTTTGGATTAGTGCACTGAGCTGCCTAGGGTGGTTTGGCCAGGACCCAGGCTCTGAATTCACTCATCCCTGACAACTGCTGAAGTCTGAACTGCAGCAGCTGGGAAATCTTGGAGCTAGGCTGGCAGCCTGCCTGGAGACCAGAGGCAGTTTCTGTGTCTATATCCTACTCCTATAGGTGTTGGGGGCTCTGCTGCCTTCTGTCCTTCACCACTGCCTTGTGCCCACAGCAAGGGAGGTAAGAAGGACTGAAGGAAAAAAACAAACACAAAGGACACTGGAGAGTCCACATGGAGTGTGGTAAGATATCTGCACCCCTGTAGCTCCAGCCCTGCAGTATATGGACATGGAAGGACACAGACTGAACAGCCCCCCAGTATTGTCTCAAGGGGAAACTGGGGAAACAAGAGCAATAAAAGAATCCCACAGGAAGAGTGCAGTGTGTGCAAGAGTGTGTCTGCGCTGTAGCTGTGGATAAATGTAAAGTGGCAGCTACTCCTAGGGACAATCCATTTTTTACATTCAGATATTGTAGGAACAGCTACGTCACTCAAAGGTATTACCTTTTAAAACCCTACAGTCTTCTACAAAGTTGGCAAAGGCTTTTTTATTATATTTGCTCTCTACACCAAGTGAGTGTTCAGGGAAAATAGGGAGGAAATGGCAACTAGAAGAAGCAGATGAAAAGTGAATTTTCATCAGATTGCTTGCTTGAAGGATTTCTTGTCTGGCCATAATGATACATGGCATCTCCCAGCACCTCCCCAGGAAGAAGGAAACTCCGCCTGCCTGGGTCTGGCAGACCCAGTACAGGCATTGCTCCTGGCCAGAACTCCCAAGTCATTCAGCATGGTCACTGCCACTTTGATTTGCAGCTCTTCCCCATTTTGATTAAGACAGATCTTTCTGTGAGCTCAGACAGCACGTTCTTTTTCTTTACAGTGGCTTGAAATATACTTTAATGAGAGAAGGGATGGCTCTCCTCAAGGGGCTTCTGAGACCTTTCAAAAAGTTCCAGCTTGACAAACATTGAAAAGGAACTATTATCTGGTTTGGTGAGTTCCTTTTAATTGTCTAGTTCTGTTACTCTTGGTGTGATCTATCTGTTAATTGGTGTACCAGTAATGATGAAGGGTTCTGTCATACTGAGTCCAGACAAGCCAGACAGGAAAATAATGCCCACCGCCTTAGATCTATACACTGTGCCCTTTGCATTAAAACCAACGGCAAGCACTTTGAGTGCGCTTGCAAGATAAATGTTGGGAAAAACAGACGGATGATACAGAAGCTGAATATAATGAGCCAGGCTGATCTCAGGCTTCACTACTCTAGTTTTATTGGTAAATGTAGGTGCTGTGCATCTCCAACACCTTGAGCACGTAACATTTTCATAGATCACGTTAGGAGCTTAAATTAACTCAAAGCAGTAACATAAATATATCTCTGCGATAGTAAGGGCGCCACAACCATCCTGGAAAAGTCTCTTTTTATAATCTGACAGCATATCGACTAATTGGGAAGCAGAACTTGTTAACAAGTGAAGGGGCTTGTTCTTATCCAGGGCTAACATATTTCTTCTTATAGGCTCATTATTGACATATCCTTTAACAAAAAAAAGAATCACAAATTTAATCTACCTTTGTAGCAAAACTGTTGTGAAACACAGATATCTTATTCTACACTGGGGCTAAAGCTGGGGTGGAAGCAGGTTCCAGTCTCTCCTGTAGACCCTGTTTTATCCTTCTCTGTTCAATGGTGGCACCTGCTAGGCCTCCACAGTATTGGGGCTTCATAAAATAGGCTTTTCCCCTGGGAGAAGGGACCAAGGTCCTCCTTTGCATGCAGATGGGCCACCATGCATCACAGTCTCCAACACATGGTGAAAGACAACAGCCATTCTAGCAGATAGGTAGGTCAAACTCAAGACTAAATTGGTCCATAGGGACCTGAGATACAAGGCAGAATAAGTAATTTCTCTGGATGCATCACATGGGAACCCACATTTCTTTCTAGAGCAAAACATTTGAGGGAAGTTTGTTCCTTGTCTTCCCTACATTAGTGTGTATATGCATTTCCAGGCAAGGTTTTGCTGTGAGTAGAAATATTCCAATGATCTTTGGTAACAGCAGGGGTTTTTTTTCATTAAATAATTTAATCAGGAAATCCAAGATGTCCAGCCAATGGACTTCTTCCATTTCTCTGCAGAGGTCATGATACACACAGGTAATAATGCTGACTCTCCAGACTTTGTTTTCCCCTCTCCTGCCACATGGCACAACTTTTACTCATTATGCCAAGATATGATATGTCCATGGTATTCTCCAAGTAGCCCTTTCCTCCCACAGTAATTGGGGCTTCAGCCAGGCCTTAGTCACGGCCATGGAGATGTGCATTGACCATCCCTCTGGAGGACCACAGTCACTCTTTCTGGCTTATTTCACAAGGGAACATATTCCCCGTTTCCTTCTCTTCACATGCAAGAAGACAGCCAGACAAGACAGATTTTATCTGAACTCCTGGCTCCCTTTACTATTTGCAGTCACATCACTCCTGGCTATAATGTCAAGGACAACACCCTATGGAAGTAGCAGAATGCTTCTGAAAACAAGGCGACTCATTTCTCCAGACATGAGTTTCACTTCCCAGTAATAACACCTAAGGGTCACACAAGGGAGCAGCAAGACCTCATCAGCACTTGGAAGAAGCCTAGACAAAAAGGGCAGCCATACGCTCATCCAGGAGAAGGAGAGTAAGGAAGAGGGGAAGGCAATTCCGAAATTTCCTTTGCTAACATAACTCTGAAACAAAAAATAACCTCAGAGAGCGCACTGTACGGGGGGCTTCTACCCGACAAGCCAAATGAAATATGAGAAGCTTCGAAGCAGGATGGCAAGCTTTATCAGAGAGGAAATGAGCACAGTGTATATCTGGCTGTCACCAGGAGAGGAAGAAGGTGCCAAGCCCATATCTGCTCCCAGCACAAGGAGCCGATGAGCTGCCCTGAATGACAATAACTCTCATCAGAGAAGGATTCAAAGTGCCTGGGAAGTGATAAAAAAGCAGCCAAGCATTTCATTATCCTAAGTGCATCCCCTCATTATATTTTCTTTTAAAAACATCTTTAGACCAATTTTAATGCAGATGAGGAGTTGCCAGATTGACAGCCCTGGAGACTAAAGACCTTCCTCATTATCTGTAGCATAGACAAGAGCAATAAAGCATCTCTCAAGCTCTCTCTGCTCTGGCAGTGTGTCTTCTGGCCAGCAGGATATGGAATGAAGGCAAGGGAGCTCTTAACACATGCTCAGTTCTTCATCCCTGTGTGGGGCTAGCTGCTTGCCAGCTCAGATTGTAAGCTGTAAGGAATGTATGGAGGACATTATTTTAATTTTATAATACAATAATATAAATCCTCCATCAACCTGCAGTATGTGGTGGCCTCTATTTTACAAGTGCAGTGCCAAAAGGATAAGCACTGTATAAGCCAACATCTCAAAATGAGCTGGATTCTTATGATCAGACTATGAGTATTTAAGAGGGAAAACCCCCTGGTCCCTGCTCTGCCCAGGGGTAACATATTGCCAAGCAGATGGTGGGTGACTTCTTGACTCTGAACAGGGCAGGACCCACTAGGGAGGAACTGACTGGAAGCAAAGCTGAGATTTTCCCTTTGTGGGAACAGAGGTTTTCCCTTTGTCTTACCTTCCTCTAGTCCCTGCTGAGTCTTGAACTTGTGTGGAAATGATGGACAGTTTGCCTATTTTCTTTCAGCAGGGGAATCCAGCAAGATCTGGGAAATGGTGCTTTGTACCAAGACAACCTCACATCAGCCCTGGCCAGAGTTCACACCATAGTACAAAGCAGCAGTTCCCAGCTCCCAGTGAGTTAGGAACCATATTCCCTTGGCAACCAGGCTTCTGTCTCTCATCAAAGGCTGAAAAAGACCTTTCCTTCCTTCCTTCCTTCCTTCCTTCCTTCCTTCCTTCCTTCCTTCCTTCCTTCCTTCCTTCCTTCCTTCCTTCCTTCCTTCCTTCCTTCCTTCCTTCCTTCCTTCCTTCCTTCCTTCCTTCCTTCCTTCCTTCCTTCCTTCCTTCCTTCCTTCCTTCCTTCCTTCCTTCCTTCCTTCCTTCCTTCCTTCCTTCCTTCCTTCCTTCCTTCTTCTCTCTCTCTCCTTTTTTCTTTCCCTCTTTCTCTCCTTTCCCTCTTTATTTCTCCCTTCCTTTCTACAATATCAAGACCTTCATACTCAAGTTGGAATAATCAGGGAGCTGACTTCAATGGGTCTTTCCCTGCAGTATTTTTGAACTACTTACTTGAGGAGAGCAGAGCAGAGGGAGCTTAGACTCACTAAGTCACCACTTTCTGTGGCAGTAATGGTTGTTATTATTATATCTGTTGCCATAGACATTATTAATACTGTTATAATAGTAGTTACTATTATAGTTAATGTAATAGTATTAGAGTAATACTATTATAGGGTGTAGCAGTATTATAGTAATAATTAATATTATATTAGAAGTAGCTGCTGAGGTCTTAGCCAGCTTTGTTCTTCATAGCTGGCTGTATCTGCACCTGTACATTCAAAGGCAATCCCCACCTCAAAAAGTAAGCTACTTTAAAGTTGATAAAGAATGGTTGGAATAGGCTTAAAACACTCCCTACTCTCTCACCACATGGTGAACTGGAGAAAACCTTTACTATGAGTGCAAGATGGAGACAGTGATGTAAATCAGATAAGAAGGTGCTCTTCATGTCACTCCCCCTCTAAGTGCTGTGCAAACACCTGGTCTTCTCGAGTAACTTACTTCAACATGAGTTGGTGACCCTGCTCTTCATTTACAGGCTGTGATCTCACCAGAATAGCACAATCCCTTCTTCCCCTGCTTGAGTTTTATCTTGCCTGCTCTGAGCCTCTTATTACAAGTCCCAAGAGATCTGATGCATTTTTATTGCTTACCTCCAAGAGTGTTGAGTAAAGGATTAGCCAGGAATTTTTCCCTGGGAATAGTTTTTAATAGAAAGCATGGTTTTCACCAAACTGATTGATTTTCCAGGCCATCATTATTTTTATTGTCATATATGACAGGTTTATAATAATAAAATATATTTCCCCAGACCAGGAGATACTTCAGAGCTTATACAAAATATTTTGTCCTCTTTAATTCAGAGCTAAAGCACCTCCCATCTATCACCCCAGTTACGTCTTTGCTTTCTCTCCTTGGCTGCCTCATCCAGGTGGCAGCTGTAGTGTATTTAATTCTGTTCAGCTGGTAGCCCAGGTGCAGACAGAGGGATGAGCAGTTGCAGCTTTCTTCATGCTAAATGTACAAGGCAGGCTCATCTAGCACAATGTTAGAAGCAAGTGTTGCTGCAGAATTTTGGTGTGCTTATTCTCAAACTCTTCCTCTCCATCCCAAGCACGTAACAATGACTTAGAAATGTTGTAGGATAGTTTGAGACCTGGTGTTCTGGAGTATGCATATTTGCTATGGGTCATCAAGTCTTACATACATCATGTATTGCTGGGGAAGCTGTTTTAACAGGATTCATGACTAGGAGGTTCTGAACCCGGCAACAGGGCTTCCAGATATGGGAAGGAATAGGCTTGACTCCCTCTGCCTTGCCCCTGGCCTGCAGCAGCAGGGGAGGCTCAAGTGCCCAAAGTTGTCAGGCACTGTCAGGGCAGCAGCCAGGGAGCACTGAGGTGCCCAGCTCCCTCCCCATCCCACTTTTGGACTTTACATCTCAAAAAGATTGGGGGTGGGGAAGAGTATTGTTTTTATTTGACTGGTTAAGTGGTGTTGGACCCTGTTTGGAAACCTGTGAATGATCTGAGAAAGGGAGCATAGCCAGGGTTTAAGAGGCTGTGGCAGGATCCTGTATGAACTGAGAAGTTTAGCTTTGACACTGAGTCTGTAATTTGTGCTTATCACATTTTTCTTTATGCCATCAAAGCTATCTATGATTCCTTCCATATGCAGAAAATTTGTAATTATACTCTTTGGGAGAAAACACAGATGGGATCTCAACATTTTTTTATAGTGTTGATACTCCTTTGTCTGAGTAAACCAGGTTTCTCTTCCTTTTAATCTGCTTTAAATCTAGCTTTCAAGCAGTATATGTTAGAGCAAGTTGTTTACGTAGCCTCCAGAAGCTACATAATTGCTTTTATGTTCAGCAAAAACCACTCAAAAAGTGACATTCTGAAGGAAAAGTTTCTCCGACAAATTCTTCTTACATCATCAAGAACTTGTAAAAGGAGCTGCTTTCAAGGTGGGCAATGTCTCCACAAAAAAAAAATTAAGGGTTTTTAGGATGATACCCGGTTTTATTTTTCCTACTCCCTAGCCACAAATTATTATCAAATTTTCAAACTTCTGCACAATGTGTTTTGTGCCTGTACAGGGAGCGCTTTTGATGGGGGACAGAGTGTGTTTTAGTTTTGATTATCCTGTACTTTTATACAAATCTGGCCTCCCAGTTACCCTTTTTTCACAGATAAATGTCTCCTCATTAGTTTTTCTGCCCACATATACATTGTACACCATGCTATATATAGCTGCATTTGATAAGATTGCAAGAAAGATGCTATTTTCTGATGTGGAGGTGCTTATCTCCCTTGCTAGTTGGCATTTTTAAAAGTTCTAACAAAACATTTGACTTCCCTATATGATCTCAGAGGGCTAGGACAAGATAAAACAGGAAACATTTCATCAACCTGATGAAATATTACTGAATTCTATATGTGCATTAGCACATTGCCATGCATTAATTCTTTACATAAAGGAAAAATGAAGTAAAAGGTCTTCATGGGATCACTGTTATTAACCTATGATGAATATGTAACTTGCAGTCATTCTGACTGGGTGCCTGAATGCCACCTGGAGCATCTGAGGGTTGTATCCTGAGAGGAAGAATAAGTTTTGCATTGTACAAACAGATAAAGTTTAGCTAGGGAACAGTAATTTAATTGTCATCCCAGAGTGAGCCTCCCAGGAAGCTCTGAAAATCGTAGTCCTAGTTAGCATCTCATTACCCAGCATCTTGCTTTTATCCATTTTGCTTTGCCATGGCCTTGATAGAAGCCCTGACAGGAGGCACTTTGAGAAGGCTATTTAAAGCTTCCTGGGGATTTATGTCCAGGCACTGAGTCAGATCCTCAGCTGGTTTGCCTCAGCACTGGCAGAAGCAGACTTGATCACACACACCAAAGACACTGGTCCTGTGAATGCTGTAGCAAATCCAGATGTGATTTCTGCCTGTCCTTTGAAATTCTGTGGCTTCATTGCATCTTTTTTGTCTCTTCTAGGCACCCCTTGCCCTTTCTGAGTCATATGCTTCAGAAGCCTCCTTCATTCTCATTTTCTGACTCCATTAGCTTGTCGTCATAATTTTCTTTTCTAAACCTCTTCTATAAGCAGCTCGTGCTAAGGCAGCATCCAAGCTGCTTTCTTTGCTATCTGCCCAATTACATGGGCTCAGTCTTTTAGGATTTATGGCCTTTTGTATGTTTGTAGTGGCAGATGCCCAGAGAGCCCTTTTGTTTAAAACAATGAAAACATCAATGTTTTAAATTTCTCCTCTGAACTGGGTACACATTTTCAACTCATTGCTTGTTTCAAGACATCCTGTGCTTGATAGCTCTGTTTGTAGCCTTTCTTAGTCCAAAGTCTACTTTTAAAAGCTGTTTCTTTTGTGGATTATATATGAGTAGGACCCAGACACAAATCTTCTGGGTCAGCTACCAAAGTGTATCCCTGAGACATGTTTTTTTTCCTCTCTCCCAATTAAATGGAAACATTTCTGGTTCATTTATCAGCTGCTGTAAATCAACATCATTGAAGTTAGCAGGGCTGTACTGATTTATGTTCACTGGGAATTGGGCACATGCACCAAGCCTGGTAGCTTCTTCATCAAATGTTCTTTTGTTGTAACTCATTGTAGCTGTGCCTTTCTTAATGGTTGACTATTTGAACCTACTATTGCTCTAACAACAGAACATCATCTTTTTTCTCTGCTTTCTTCCTAGGGTCATGGTTTAGTTCAGTATAAAGTATCACTGTCAAATTATCTCACACTTCAGTCTGACAGCTTTTTATGTCAACTTAGCAATTGTATAACTCATCTTACATGTTGCAAAGTTGTGGAAAATAAGGTGCCCAAGGCCAGAGTCTCCTAGATTCATCCTCCTTGCCATGTCCCTCTGGTGCACATACCAGGGGATTGGGCTGCTGCAAGAAAAGATTCTTCTCCCCGTGTACATGAAGTTTGTACTGTGGCTCAGACTGTCTGATCTCAGCATTGACTGCACTGGTGAATCACAAAGATTTAGGGCTACAGTCAGTAGTTCATACAGCCTTCAAAACATGAGACATCCTTCTAACTCCTTGCTTCGGGGACACTCTGGCCAAGTCCCATCTCTGTACTGAGGCACAAGCATGGCTCTCTTCAGGATGAGCATATGGTCTGATCAAGTATAACTTGAATTCAAGACCAACAGCAGGAAAGTCTTGGATGGGAAAATCTTTGATATAATTCTCTTCTCGCAAGTAGAGTTGGCCTGTCTTTGCCCACCACATAGAGACAAAATCCTGCTGTTCTGACTCGTGTTTGTGATACCATTGCTTCATGACAGTGTAATTCCAATCTGACTCCTTTTTCAGCTGCTTTTCTGACATAATGTGCAGAAAATGCTACAGTTCTCTTTCCCCATCCCACTTTGGCCTAATCTTTCTGTATTATCCCTTTCCACATGTACTGTCATTTTTCCTTGTGAGAAATAGCAGCTAAAATAGTTCTCTACTTCTTCTTTGCTATTCAGTAGACAGTCAGCTAGTCTGTTTCCTTGGGGTGTTTCTTTCTTAGGAGACAGAAAGCAGTCATTTATTGACTTACTCCTCCAAGCTGTTCAAAGGTTTCTTTTCTTCACCCACCCCTCTCTCCAGTCTGAGTTTCAGCTGAGTTTATAGCAAGGCAATGTCTCTGACTCTCCAAGGATATCTGTTAAGTTTTTCATAAGAACATCACCTTCTATCCCCTTCCTGCTGGACTTTATTGTCATCTGACTGAATGAAAAGACACTGAGAGATAACTTCTGCTGTGAATTTCCTAGGGTTGACCCCTGTACTTTTCAGACCACTCTAAACCACATACGTCTTCCCAGACCCTATTACCGCCCTGAGATATGTAACTACCACAAAGATGGACCAAAATGCATTCCCTGAGCTAAAAAGTTTCCAAAATCAGTGCAAGACAAGTAAGAAAAATAACAGAGAAGAATAGAGAGAAGTGGACCAGAGCTAAAATTGCTACAGGCAGCAGCAAAGCCTGGAAAACCTCTCTGGATTTTAAATCTCTTCTAGGTTTCAGAGCCAAGGGAGGCATGTAGGACCGCTATGGTGGAGAGATTAAAAAAAAAAAAAGCATAGCTGTGGAGGGTTATCATTTCTCACACATGTGGGGGGCAGAGGGCAAAGCCCTGAAGGTATTCAGTAGACTAGTTAAAAGACAGGCACTGAGAGCTGACACTTTGTGCCAGCTGGATTCGTGGGAATTTTTATGTTGTACTTCTTCTGCACGTGGCATCTTCCACTAGCAGGAGGCTGATGGTCACTTTTCCCCATCACTTCTGCCAGTTGTATGCCTCTTGCTTTGATCTAGAAGGCAGGTGAAAATGTCACTTCAGATTAAAGGTCTGGAATGACATTTTTCTACCTGCTCTATGTTCTTAGCTATGGTGTTTACTTTGCTTGAGCTGCTAAGATTGCACAGTGAGACAACACAGAGAGTGCTGCTGCTGCTGCCTGAGTTGTGGTACAGCAGCTCTCTCAAGCAGACCAGATCTGCTGCCAGAGCAGGCTAGTTAGCTCTGCTCAGAGATTTCTTTGGGCATCTGTTGCTAATTTTGCAGGGCCACAATGATCCTTCATTCCTGGACCATGTGCAAACTAATGATCTGTGTTGCAGTTTGTCTTTTAATTAAGTTCCAGAGGGGCCTCTCAGTGAGATGCAGATTATGAACTAACCTACTGACAGAGAATTGAGGAGCTGCATGCTCACCTCCTGTGGCAGGCTACAGCGAGCACTCTGCCCCTCAGTCTGAGAAATCAGGAAAGATTTTCAGTTTATTCATCCCTTGCACAGATGATCTTGCAAACAAAGTAAAGCTTGCCAACAATTACTCTACCCCACTGTTATCAAAAGAGCCAGAAGCTGAGCAGATACTGGGTGGAAGAATTACTTTGGGTTTTCTTGTGAAGCATCTTATGTGGGCACTGCTGGCTATCCATAGGGACAGGATACAAGGCTACATGGGCTGAGTTCTACCACTCCAAGCCCCTCAAAACAACCTCCTTTTTCTTAGGGAATCAGGCTGACGAGCATTTGGAGAGAATTAAAAATGACACCCAGCCATCTTACTTAGGAAGGGTATGCTGAATTTGTGTGCACAGGCATGCTGTGACTGAGGAACTCGTGCAGAGCAGCAGTGGCTGGGCAGTCTGCCTGCTGCCACATTACAGGCACACCTACCTGTTAGGGCCTCCCCAAGCAAAGCAAAACCCCTGAAGCAAATCAGTCCAGAAATTTACCAGAATTATGCCAGGTCAGCCTGGATGGACCTCTTGCATTAAGCAATAAGCCAGGGCAGGTTTGGGAGGGTGTGGCATTTGTGGTGGGGCAGCTCCTCTGAAGGCTGCTCGAGCTCTTCACTGCCACTCAGTTTTTCTGGGATGAAAGAGGCTTTGGGGACACAGACAGGCTGTTCTGACCCTGCCTGTGCCCACAGCAGCTTAATGACAAACTGAATGAGCCCAGTTCCCTCCAGGCCCCCTCCTAGTCACCAGATAGCTCTGACAGCCCTGGCTGCTGCCTGACCCACCTTCCCCTCCAGGACATGCATGTCCTTGTGCCCCAAAATTAATTCAGCTATGGAATAGATGCCATTCCCCTTGCAAGAAGCAGACAGATCATTTACTGACCTGACAGAGGAAGGACCCAGGAGCTACCCTGTTGTCCTGTTCCTAGCACCACGGTGATGGCTGCAGAAACATGCAGAAAGCATTTTGTCTCTGCAAAACCACCACTCTTACCTGGGGACTTTACTGCTCTATTTTATCTGTCAGAGATTCCAGGATGGCCTCTGTGGATGGGCTTCAGATGGCCTTAACCACCAGAGTGTGAGGTATGAGAAGGACTGGGGTTATCTATGTAGAGCCAAGTTGGTAGGGAGATAGTGGCATTTCCAAAGAGGAGCTTACCCAGGCTGGGGCAAGTGGAATGAGATTTTCTCTGAAGGTGCCCATTTCTCTCCACTGATTGTTGGGGGAGCCCAGCATAGACTGAGCCCTTCATTGAAGCTACAAAAGATGAAACCCTAGCTCAGAACCAGTAGTTCCCACAAAGATGGAAAATATTTGTTTCTCGGTGTATTTTTAATTTCCAAAATTGCATACTTTCTTTGACAGAAGGAGATATCAATCAGAACTTTGTAGAAAAAGCAGAGATTCTTGCTAAACATCAGCCCTGTCATTACTGTTTGGCCTCCCACCAGCACCCTGGTGGACAGGACACTGGCTGCTCCATGGCTCTGCTTCCCTGCAACTTGTCCTCAGACAAAGTTATTGCTCTGAAATTTTAGTTAAGAGAAATTGGAGCAGAAGGCAGACCTGAGTAAGACAAAGAGGATGAGAGAAAGGTGAGGAAGGGGGAAAAGTTAAAATTGGAAAAGAAGATGCAAGAAGTGATAGGGGGAGGACACAACATAAGAGTACTTGGGGGATGTTCCATATGCTGGAGAAAGTATCAGCTCCTGCATTTTGGGGAAAAGTCTTCTCACTGGTGAAACAAGGCCAGGAGAAAGGGAGACCTTCAGAAAGACCAGGGGGTGTTCTTCAAATGTGTCCCAGAACATGAAGAGCCCTGGTTTGCTGGGTAAACCTGAAGTGAGCAAGCCCAAGCCTCTGTTCCTCCAGTGCTTCTTCATTAGCGGGGCACTACACTTGGATCTCCCCTGGCAGGTGGGAGAACCAGAGATTGGCAACAAAGGATAAGTGAAGTCAGAAACAACAGAACTTTTCTTGTTGAATGAGGTGAACTTGAACTCAGCCTTTGGGCATATTCAAAACATTTTTGCATTTTTTAAACTGTTTGTACAGTCCTAATGAAGAAGATACTGCTGTGGCTGATGCCACAGTTTTAAATTATGCTCATACAACAGCACAAGCCTCTGTTGCATTTCTTGGGAAAAAAATCATAATACTAGTAGCTCTTACAGTTATCTCCTCAGAGCATCTGGGACAGAGCAGGACCTTTGCACGTGCAAGCTGCTGCCTACTGTAACTTTTGCTCTTTTTCCATCAGAAAAGGAAATGCTAATTTAGAAAGGGCAAAAGTCTTCTAGGCTCACACAGAACTAGGTTTTATCCATGCATCTTTGAACATCCATATGTTATACAGAAGATTTAGTCCTGTCAGCTGCATACTACTCAGATTCCTAGGGAAAATAAATCTTTCCTTTAATCCTACTACAAGTCTGCTTGTTTGCTTGGATGTTTTTTCTTTGAATTTATGATGCAAGATAGAATTTAAATAGTAGAAACCAAAATTATATTGGTCTACCAAAACAATTTGGAAGATATTACTACATTGTCTGAGAGTGAGAAAACCTGATGTTCCTAACTAATAGAGCGATGCCCAGGAGATGCCTTAAAACAGGTTTAAAACAGAGAAAATAATGCTTTTCTGCAAGTGTGTGGTACAGCTCTGGAACTCGTTGCCATGTCACCCACACTTGAGGAGATTAAAGGTGTAAAATGGCTGGAAAAAGGACAGTCAAATGCACAGAAGGTTGATACCCCAAGCAGCTATTAAACTTAATGTTCCACATGCTCTGCACCTGCAGCACTGCAGATGAAGAGGAGATGAAGGTCTATCCTCAAGGCTAAAGAATTTATGCTTGCCCTTTTTTTGTCTTTTTTGTCCTTAATATTCACATCATTGCTTTCTGCCAAAGACAAGATCTGGGTTTCAATGGTCCTGTAGTCTGTGTTAGGACAGATACTCCTGTGGTTTTTTAATTTGCCTATGCCAGCAGAGCAATACTTCTGTGAGCTCAACTAATGTCACTTAAGGAGGTGATAGGGCTACACAAAAATAGTTATAGAAGCAGATGTAACATGGGCAAACCCTTAAAGATTACACTATATTCACTGGAAAAAGCCTTTTTTCTTGATTCTGTATTGACAAGAACAATGACCTAGTTCTTCATGCAGTTCAAGCATCATTGTGAGACTTATGAGAGTAGCTGCAAATTATAAGTGTAAACAAATCAAATCAAATATAATGGCCTCAGCTAATTTTTTTAACTCCAGAAGTGAAGAAGGAAGACTTTTTGAACGAGAGGTACATGTAGTTCTTCACACTTGGAAAACATGCATTAAATTTTCAGAGAACTGAGATAAGATCAATCAAAGTGTTTGGCTCTATTGTGATTTGCTTGAATGCAAACTTTGTTGCAAAGAGGAAATTTGAATTATTTTGATATTTTTCTGAATGCTTTTAGAGGTTGCTGTTCAAAACCAACATGGATCCTGTAAGATAGTCAGGAATTGTTTTTTCCCACTCTTTGAGTTGAACAGGATGAGCTGAATTTTAGCTGTAGATGAATGAAAATGGAACTTAGGTTTATGTATATATCAGTTTTGTGGATAATTTAACCCACTCAAGGTTAAGCTCATCAACAGACACTCGGGAGTGCTTGCCCTTCCAGGCAATGGAGTTTAGTCACTGACACAAATGCCATGGGGAGCTCTGGATTTACTGCTTGAGCCCAGCTGACCCACCATGGCCTTCACCGTACAGACTAATGAGGCAGGGACAAGGTGATTATTTGTTTTTCAGGCTCTGTGGTTTGCCTGAGACAGGGCATTCCTAAGCAGATATTTCCACATCGGAATATTTTCCATGTCATTAAAATGAATACTCCTGGATATGCTGTGAAAAACTGGAGAAAGCATGAGGTTTACAGAATGATGATTTCATGTCCCTGAGCTTGAATGATGTAAACTGTGGGTCATAGGCTAGGTCATAGGCTTTCTGCTGAAGTCCTGCCTAAGGGTGAGTTTCAGCCACTGCTACACGGGTATCATTAATCTGTTGAAAATCTGCCAGAAATGTTTCTTGGTAGTTGCTGAGACTTGATTGTGAGGGTAAAGGGAGAAGATACCCTTTCTGACCTTTCCCATTTCTTGTTTCTATCATTTTGTGAACAAAATTGTTTATTTTTGCTCTAGTAATTCAAGTAAAAAGGTATCTCCCATGATTTTTTTGTAACGTCCTGAGCAATTAGGATCATATATTTTCTCTTTTTCTCCTTAGAATTAAATTAGCTTGATAAGAAAACCACAGGCCAGTGGTACCAAATGTGTGGCTTTTAATAGTAGGTCTTGCAAAGAAAATATTCTGGTTTTATTGAATTTAGAAACAACTACCTTTAAAATAAAAGGATGCTTTAAAACCTTGGTAGTTTGAAAGACAATGGCAAACAAATCAATAAGAAGGCATAGCTAGGATGTCGTTCCAAAACACCTTTTCTCACACAAGGCAATGTAAAAGCAAATATTGATTTACCCTCATTGGATTTTGATGGCTACCAGGACCTATCAAGGAACTTTCAAAAGCTTGAAAGTCAAGCAAAACACAAGTAGTAATTAGCTACTGAGTTAGAGAACACAGAGCATCCGCAAGACTGTAAGACAAAGCAAAAATAAATAAAAGGAAGCCAAACAAGGGAGAAGACGCATAACCTGCTGTCCTCACTTTGGTCTGAAACATGCTTGACAGTCTGGTGGAATCTCACATGAGCAGCACCTCCCAGGAAACCAGCACAGCCAGAGCAGAGGCACTGACCTGGCGTTAGACATACCTTCTGCCCTGCCAGGGACTGCAGCTTTTGTGGCAGTGCAAAACCAAATCCTGACTGCTTCTTTTGCACCCATCGTACCTTTAAACAACCTGGCTCCCACTCTGAGCACATGTGGAAATATTCCAACTGGTAAATACATAACAAAAGTAACACTTGCTTCTCAACATGCCTCCCATCCCTTTGTGAATACATCAGACACCGGGGTCTGGGCCCAGCAGGCTCTTGACTCCACAAGGGCAAAAAGTGCCAGACTTGGCTTCTCCTTGTTAGGAACATCTCTGCAGTCACTTATTTTAGATGGAAGGTTTACTGCGTAAGACAGTGATAGGTGGCAGATGGCTACACAGAAACTGTGAGACCTGTCTTAGACAGGATTTCCCAGCCAAATTTCAGGGTACTTCATCACATTGTCTGCAGTCTCAGCTAAATTTCAGAGACTGTTTCTCTGGCTTCCCTAAACAGTCATGCAGCTCCTCTCAGTAATGAGAGGACCAAAACCAGCTTTCAGTACAGATCTGAGCAAAATTAATTAATTACCAGCTTCCAGCTTCAAGGCTAACACTATTGGCATGCATCTCTGAGTAAAGACATATATTTAATTATAAGTCATGAGTGTAGGCTAAATCATAACCAGAAAGAAAAAAAGACAGTATGAAAACCCTGCACTAGAGTTCTTTGTATTTGTCTTTGCATTTGTGTCTTGGGTTTTTACACACCAGGCTGTTACCAGGACAGCATAGCTAGCAATTTTTCTCAAAAGGTGAGGAAATCAAGCATTAGCATGACTCCAGCTGCTTGAGCTCAGAGGAAGACAGCTGATCACAAGATGGAGATGGACACACTGGATGAGGACTAGGAGTTAGAAATCAGTGTAGCGCCATTCAAACTATTGATATTTCACCAGTGAAGATTCAGCCAAGCATTTTGCCAAGTAGTACTTATAAGAACAAAGTTGGATCCATCCTACTTTGTTCTGTTTCCTGTGCATTTCCATGAGATCTGCAGTTTGCCCCACAGACTGAATCCATCACCTCTTATCAGGCAGAGAACCACATCAAGCTTGTCCCAGTGGAGGCATTTCTTCATGGACTGCTAAAAGCAGAACAGATAAATATGACTGGTTTGGTTTTGGGGTTTTGATAGTCATAACAGCTAAATGAAGGGAATGAATTGTCTTTTTGCTGCAAAATAAAAAGGCTGACCAGAATTATGAACATACACAAACACAAAGAGGGACTTGGGTGAAGTGCTGCCTTTCTTTGTCCAATGGGCAAGGGAGAGCTTAAGAGCCACCCCACAGGCAAGGCTGGCTCTGGCATGTGCAATCCTATCTCAGTCACACTGCAACACTTCCCCTTGCCCTTCTGCTGCAGCAGCAAAAGGAACCCAGTACAGCAGACTGTGTCCTAGCAGGCAGGCAGCTTTGGGCACAGCTCTGCAAGGGCAGCAGTTGACATCCAGCATTACTCTTGCTCTGAGAGATCCATGGTAGAGGAATTTTTTCTACCACCAGAACCTTGTTGGGCTAACTCACATCTTGACAATGAAGTGACTTACTTTCAACTCATGTTGTGTCTCAAAAGATCATTGAAAGTACCCAGCCATGGGATCCTCCCTTCTCTACAGCATGTAACTCCTAGGGAGCTTGCTGCTGCTCTTCTAGGGCAGGTGGACACAATTCACTTGTCCCTGCTTTTGTCATCCCCTGCCACTGCCTACACCCACCATCTCCCACACTGACTCAGACACAGCTTACAGCCATTTTGCTGTTCTAAAGTCCCCTCCCTGCCCCTGTCATTGCCATTGCACTGTCAACCATTCCCTGCTCCCCACCATGCTCCTCTACACGTGTATAAAGTGCAACCACCCCTTCCCACCTCTGACTCTTCCTTTCTCCCTTCCCCTCTTTCGATCAGCCTAGAAGGAAGCAAACACGCCTCTGAAAAATGAACTGTTGGTCCTCAGCAAAGCCTCACTTTCATTTCATGACATTTAAGGTAACAAAATCATGCGTGCCCCGCATGGAACAGGGCTGGGACAAAAAGAGACAGTGACAGCTGTAGGGGTGTTCCTACATTAGCTCAAAGTAGTGCCAAAGTTCAGCACCTCCAAGCAACGAGGCTCAGAGATAATGGGTCATCTCTCATGCCTGCTGGGCTCACAGGACCCTGCATGCTAACAGGCTCCTTTGGCTCATAAGCTTGCCACAATATGACATGATAATTGGGAAGGGAGCAGACACATGTCAAACTGAATTCACCAAGTGACTGTTATTTGTCCAACACGGCAGAATACTTTAAAGGAAAACTTTCCTCATTCTTGGCAGCGATGGCTCAAGCACAGGAAGACATACAGATTGCTTTAGTCTTTGGTCACACTCTGCTGCTTCAGAGAAGTGGGGTGCAGACACCTGACAAATGATTTTTCAACTGTTTTAGTAGTCCTTCTGAAAGCATCAAGTGGTGATGAAAAACTCATATTCCTTGGTAACCTGAGGTCCTCTGGACAAAATGACTGCCCTTTAGCTGCTGGGAAAGCTCTTCTGTGGCTGAGGGGTCAAACTGCATTTCCCACCACAAACTGTTCATGATGCTTCTTCACTGCAGAAGGTTTCATTGAACCTTCCTTTTGGCCTTATCCAGAATTCTGGCTTGGACATTTCTTGACTCTCAGCTTACTCCCACACATGTTTGAACCCTGCTCTAAAACTCAGCAGTCATTTGCAGCCACTTGCACATTAGTGCTAGAGCCAATCATAACCAACAGTGGAAAAGTGGGAAGGGTCAAAACATGATGTTTCTGGCTCACAAGGCCCAGAACAGTTCTTAGACAGGAGAGTGTCCAGGAAACAACTCTTTTGTCTGTGCATGGTTCTGGTGCTGGTTCTCCAGATACCCATTAGGGGCTGGCATCAGCACAGAGGGATAGAGAAACTTTAATATGCTTCTGGGAAGGAATTTTAAGTTTGCAGTGACCCTCTACCCAGAAAAGAAAGAACTTCTGTTTCCTCCTGTTCAACAGGCTGTTTCCCTGTTTTCCCCTGAAAGCACTGCACCAAAATCACATGAAAATTCAACAGCACAGCATGCTTCATGAGAGGTACGCTCTTGTGAACAAGTTTATTTGGAGATAAACCAAGAACTGTTGCAAAAATATCCTTCACCATCTCCCTGTGTGCCTGGAGGCCAGCTCTGACCTCAAGGGCACCTGAACAGACATGGCTGTCTGTCTTCCATGGCCCCATCAGAGCAACGATCCTTGACAAAGAGAAAAAAGCTCTATCCAAAACATTTTGAATTGCCCAAATATATGTTTATGACATCTCTCTGTGTCCCCAGAGAGCAGTAGGAACTCTTTGGTGTGCTGTCACTCGCCTCTGAACTCGAGACTGTGCCCCTTTTGATGCTGGTTTTGGGTTTGCAGCGACCCCTGTGTGTTAATAACAACTCCCAGCTCCCGGAGTCGTTGCATCTGAAATTATGGTGGAGGGGGCAACGTGGGGTGAGTGCACTGGGAAAGGCACAGCCCAGAGCCACACATGTGACCCTGCAGCACTGCTGCTCACCATCCATGACTGCAGGAGCAGGTAAGAGCTGAGACCTGTCAGGGAGGCTGGTCCTGCCCAGCTGCCAGCAGCACAAACCCGCTGCATCCTCCTTTGTCTCCATAGAAACTTCCCTGCTGTCTGCAAGGGGCCAGCAAAGAGCTTCATTTCTCTGTAGCTATCCCTTAGCATAACAGATACAGAAAAAGAGTGAGGAGATCAGCAGAACTTTCACTCAGCAGCAACAGCGGGGTCATGACAGTGCTGGTGAGGCAAAAGCAACTTTAGCCTGATATTTAAGCTGGGATGCTTCCCTACATCTCTTGGCTGCAAGTTTCAAATCCACTTAAGGGACTTGAAGACTCAGCTCCCATGAATTTTCAATGGAAAGGGACCACCTAAGTCCTCTAGGCAGCTGAGGAATTATAGCAACTGAAAAGCCGAGGCATGGGCTACAGGTCTTCTGAGGATAACATCCATCTTGAGATTTGTGGCATCTTGGGTGAAGCTGGAAATTGTAAGATACAGAGTCAAGCATCCTTCTAGACAGGAATGCAAAGGCTAAAAAGGTACAAAAAATGATGGGAAAAAAAGGCTTTTTTAAACTCTTTTCTGAACTTACATAAGCTCTGTCAAGCTTAGGGTGGGAGGACAGGTCGTTCTGCTTTTTAATCCAAGACAGTTCTCAAACATATAGCAGAACTAATTAGAATTTTTGCAAAGGCAAAGCTTTTCATTGGTAAATGGCTTTTTTTTATTTAAGCACCCTGAAAAGCAAATATGATATTAGAGTGTCTATTTCTTATGAAGTGTTGGATGACATTCTCAGTGCACTGTCAGAATTGTTACTGAAATTATCATGAAGGATTTTAATTTCTTCGTTCTTTCATAATTCTTGCTAGACTATATTTTTAATTTTGGTAAATGCTGCACAAAGAATCTCTACAATATGTTCTAAAAAATTGCGGTGCACTCTAAACTTAAAACAAATCCAAAACTCTTTAAAATGGAAACGATTTGCATGTCTCCACATAACGTTTATTTCTCAATTATTAATTTCTGTCACCAGTGTTCCCCAAGAAAATTTTCTGTATGCTTGGGAACAGTTTTTCACAATAATGTGAAATAAGCTGTAGTGTCATTATAACAAAACCTGAGTGCCATTTGCTCAGTTCAGTCATTCTTATATTTGTAATGCACCCACTTCTGTGGCATCTGGGCTGTGGGAGAGCGGGCTGAACAGAAAGGTCAGGGCTCAGCTTTTCTCTGTGGCCTGTGCCTGACATCATCTGCCTAAAGACTTACAACCTCTAAAAGACTTACAATCTGTGCCAGGGAGAGAAACATGAAAGGCGAGCTAACGAAGGAAGAAATATCTGTACCCAAAATGTGATGAGAGAGTTAGAGTAAAAAATATTTCATAGGGATATTAATATTTCTACTTACACTGTTCTGTGTGTGGCAGACAGATAACAGGGAGAGAAACACTTTACAGGAGACAGAAAGGTAAGACAGATTGGCCAGAATGGAAATAGTTTTAAAAATTTACTACTCCAAGGTTTCAGCGGGTAGCAAGGATTTACCATCCCTGTCAACCTCAGCTTCCTTCTGAGACCTGAGCATACAACATTGCTCATCTCTAGGCAAACTGCTTCAGACAAAGAGGTAGGGCCTTTATATAGTTATTGTTCTCAGAGGTAATTAAAAACTTCCATCAGATCTCACGGAGGAGCAAAGAGGTATTGAAAGCAAATGGAGGAAAAATAATATTAAAAGAACCTCTTGTCTCATCTTCAATTAGCCATGCTGTCTCCAGCATGTTAACTGCATGGCTCATTACTGATGAATAACTACCTTTAAGGTGATGGGCTCAAACTGGAGACACTGGGATCACTCATTTGGGGAGTGTTCAGCACTAAACCATTTGGCAGAACCTTTCCCAGTAGGTAAAAAGGGGGAAAGAGGGATGTGGACTCTCCCCAGACTGAGAATCAGCTGCACACAATCTGAGTGCACTCATCCCAGTCTCATAAACCTTTTCCTCATGAAAAAACCACTGTAAAAAACTATAACTGCCTTTGTTTTGTTTTGCTTAAGAAAAAACAGTAGCAAGAACTGACCCTTCAAATTAGGAGGAATATAAAAAGTTCATAGCCTTCTCCTTCATTCCACCTAAAATCCTGGGAAGGGGAGGGAGGATTTAACAGGGTGTATGTGCCAGCATCAGTTCACTTTCACACCACATAAATTTACTGCACTTTTAAGCCTCTGAATCTGGGAGGCTGAATTCTGGTTTCAGTAACAGAAGAGCGAATCTGTTGAAGAAACATTGAGCTTTGCTCCTCATTAACCTCACATATGTCTAGATATATTCCATAAGTTCCATGATCTGTAGCTCAAGGCTGAGCCTCCCCCACATTGCCCCAGGTCCCAGGCAGTGTGATCTCTGCCAGCCACCAGGAGTGACTCCAGCCTGAGTTCTCCACACTCAGAGCAAGGAGGCAGGCAGAACTGTTCCTGGAGATGGGAGTTTTATAAAAAACATCATCCAAGATGCAGAAGGTTTAAAACATTTAAAACATTGTGAAAGAGACTAAGTCTTCCAGTGATATATCCTGGGAGTCCTTGCAGAATCACGCACATCCTTGACACGCAAAGGAAAGAAATGGAAGTTGGGTCCACTAATTTCTTGACCTCCTATACCATCTCCCCAGCACAGAGGGATGAGGTCCTATGAAACAAGCAAGAGGATGCAAAAGAGACATCAGTAACACTAGAAACATTTTCTTTATCAGAATATTCTTCTCTTTATGAGAAGCACATTATTCCCCTTATACATTCCCTTTATGTATTCCCTTTTATAAAGGAATTTGGAATAGATCCATAGCTATCACTGTAGATCACTTAAAGTCTCCTGACTTCATTAGAGCCCTGAAGAATGCTGAGAAAGATGAGAATCAAATTATTGTTTTATTTCTCCAGTTTTTACTCAACAGGGTGATGAGGACTTTTTAGTCTGGTTCTGTGCATCTCTGCCTGCTGCAACACAAAGCTCTCTTCCTTCAGGAAATCCCAAGCCCAGGTTTGTTCTGCAGAGAGGAGATAAAAAGTCATCTGTTAGAGTGCCAGGTAAGTGCAATCCTTTCTCACTCTACAGAAGAGAAAGAGCTGGTAACAAGCACTGTAGGGTGTCCGAGAGGCAATGAAGAGGGCATTAGCACACAGGATCATGGCAGCAATTGCTGCCTGAGAACTGCATGATACTCATCTTTATGGCTCCCTGAAGCCCTGGAGTTGAGTGGCAGAGAAACAGCAGGGTCAGAAGAATCCCTCAAAGCTCAGCCCTCAGCCCCATGAGCTCAGGAAAATGGGAACAGCAGGACTAAAGCACACAGGTGGGCTGTCTGTCTCCAGCCAGCATCAGGCAGTGCTGTGCATGCACTGCTGTGGTGCAGCATTTTTGGTGCCTTTCCTGGCCATACCATTTAGCTCTTTCTATACACAGCTGTCTAAAGAACCTTTACAGTTCCAGAAACAATAAGATTTTTTAACATCTTTGCCCTGCCACTGTCTGGCACTTTTAATTCTGCCAGGAGCTAAGCCTTGATGCCTCTACTGAATTTTAAGAGGAAAATCTTTCTTCTTGTTTCACCTGAGAGGAAAGGCTGTGATAGAAAGGTTGCAAGAATGGAATGGGATCACTGTGAAGGAGAGGGAGTGAGAAAGGGATTGAGTAATTTAAGTACTGAAGTGAGCTTTCTCCTGTTCTTTCCAGTGGTGGACTTTTCTGCATTCTTACCATCCCAATGCTTCTTTCACCCAACACTCTAGGTACCAGCACATCC
This sequence comes from Fringilla coelebs, assembly GCF_963513975.1. Classification (NCBI taxonomy): domain Eukaryota; kingdom Metazoa; phylum Chordata; class Aves; order Passeriformes; family Fringillidae; genus Fringilla; species Fringilla coelebs. The sequence goes on from NC_140030.1 coordinate 86,256,513, forward strand.
AGAGACCAATGTCCCATCTCCTAAAGCTGTTCTGATTTTCCTGCTTCTCTGTCCCTTGTTCTGCCCTGATACACAGCTTCCCAGAACCTGCCCCTCTAAGTGCAGGATCTGAGAAGTGGAAGGAGGAGCAGATGCCAGCATTAGTCCGTGCCATATTACCATTCAGTTCAGTAGACCTGACACAAACTTCTTGTTGTATAAAGAAGTCAAAATCTCCAACAGCATCTGCAAGTAATGCACCACACTCCTACTATCTGTACTGCACCCTGGGAACTCTTAGAGCAGTACATAAAAGGAGTCCTTTTAGTCTGCCTGCTTTCATTGTCTATATTCATATTGCAGGGAGACTCTGGAACAAAGCCAGGGCAAGAATAAGACTGGGGAAGGGAGTCTTTGGGGGAGAATTACTTTCTCAGCCTCTGCTATCCAGCTCTGGTCTAAGCAGGTCTCTGTCTTGATGCTTCTTTTCCAACAGACTGCTCAGAACTGGCAGCCCATTTCAGTGAGAGATGTCATGTTGTTCCCTTGCTTTCCTGGGAGGATGTTTCAGTGCAGAAGCCTTGATTCAGCAGATAACTTTTTGGCTGTCAGCAAGGTGTTAGAGACCACCCCTGGAATTTATGGAGCAAGAATGGCAGACTCTTTAGCAGTCACAGGATGAATGGGAATGAAGTTTGGTATGCTGCTTCCCCTCTTCCTGAATAACAGAATGATACAACTGAAAACACAAGGTTTTATCATGCAGATCCAGATCAGCCCTCACTTCCCTGACAGGGAAATATCCTAGCCCTCAGGTATGGCTCACACCATCCTGCTTCAGTAGCTCCCATGATCCTGCATCTCTCTGCTCTCTGCAGGACCCCAGGACCACAGTTCCCTCCTGCCAAGCTGTTCTCTAGGTCACGTCGAGCTCCTCAGCCAGTATCCTGTGCCAGACTCTCCATTCCTCAGCTGGTGCCTGGTGCCTCAGCTCCTCAGTGGCACCACTGCCACCCACCATGATGCTCTGGGACAGATGCTCATCATGCAGCCCTTCCACACATCCACCATAGGAAACCATCTCTACTTCCCCAAAAAGCCTCTTTTCCCACCACCAGGGCTATTTTATCATCTACAAATTATTGCATCATCAAATTATTAAGTCTACTTTATCTGAGATCATCATGACTATAACATGGCTAAAAAATGCAAGAAACAAAATTTCTGGTTTCCCATATATATATATGGGAACATAGAGTTCTCAGCAGTGATCCAGGTCAGAGCTCCCCAAGCCTTGGGGCTCAGCTGCTGAACCCCTACCCCACTGGAAACTGGGCTTGCAAACAACAGAGACACTTTATTCCTGATGTCACAATCACAAATGTCCTAGTGCTGACACTTAAAACACCCTCCATCTGTTTTGCTAAAAGAACAGAGCTGTGGGTCAGGATGTTTATTAGGTACTAAAATTTTAATGGAAACAGTTTTTGAAGAGCAAACTTTCCCAGCATAGTGTAAATGTGCTTAGATACCCAAAAAACGCTGCATGTTCAGATTCAGAACCCATCTCAGGTTTGTTTGATTATTTATTTATGGTATTGTTCTTTTTAAGACAACATTTTATCTTCTGTGTTAGCTTCAGTTGGCTGGGAGGAGACAGACCTACCTACAAGCACATTCACCAGCCTCTGGAACAGCAAAGGATCTCATGTCTCTCCAAAGGGACAGTGTGTTGACACCTACACACAAAAGTCACAATAGCTCAAATACTTCAGGTTGCTTAACATTTTTAGTTTTTCTCTCATCTCCTGGCAGATGCCTGTTTCTCACTTACACTGCAAATGTCTGGACATCAAAATCTCCTTGGCACATCCCAGCCATCAGGCTGACAGGGACCAAAACAGGGCTATGCACAGGTTGCTCCAGCTGGTAAAGTCACAGAATGGCTGAAACCACAGGAGGATGGAGGGAAGCAGTGGGTTTGGCAGGGTCAGTTTATAAGCCCCTTCCTTCTATTTCTGTTTATTTTAATTTTGACACTTTTCTCTGTTTACAGAGCAACAGATTGTATTCTTTATTTTAATGTGGAGTTATTTTGGGTTTTCCATTTGGTTTTTAAATTACGTCTTTTTTAATTTAAAGCTTTTTGCTCTGCTTGGTGGAACTTGTAAAATGAATATCTCCATCTCAAGGCTCTGATCAAGTCATGGTCATAGGAAACTTTGGTCATGCTGTCATCACTTTCTCATAAGCTGCACCCATTTCATATTCTGGGGCACTGCTGTTTGTGTCTGCTGGAGAAGCAGTGTTCCTTAGCTCAAGTGCAGCTCCAGCTACCACAGCTGGACTGCCAACAGGCAGTGCAGGTTTCATCTGAGAGTTGGGTACTGCTGCAGGCTCTCCCAGTGTGCCTCATCCCCAGGGATTGACAGGACCCATCCCTGCCCAGGGACTGCACAGGGAGCACAGACATCTGACTTCAGCGTTTAAACGCCATCAAGGGGTAAATGCTTCAGATTTAAACATTCATGGCCCTGGGTAAAGCTTAAGCTTTCAGCTGAAGGCTTCTGCTAAGCACCAATTCCCCTTGGAAAAGCTGTCTCTGCATCACCATAACTAAGTTCTCAGTCAGGACCCAAAATCTTACAATAAAACAAACTCCTTGGTCTTTAAATTACTTTCCCAAGATTTTATGTGTTTTTTTGAAGTCACAATCATTTGCCACAGACACAGAAGCTAGCAACAGATCTTCTTTATTTGAAATAAAAGGGGAGATCATTCAAAATCATGAGTGCAAGCAGTAAAGTTTTGAAATACAGCAATCATCAAAAGCACAGGCATTATTCAACACTAAAAATGCTAAAACACATACCCAATAGGAGTAAATTTCACCTCAGTGTCTTTAAGACCTGTTTTCCATATTATTTTCCATTTTCAGGGACAATCTCAGAGCTAAGAGTCCTAAGCAGAAAGTTCCTTATGCTCTTTTTTCTTATAATATTCCTAATGCTTCTGGGTCTTAAACACCAGAAACTATCATATATAACCTATGCCTTGTTCATTATTTGTTTGGATTTTTTTTAACATACAGCCCAATTTCTCTTTCCTGACAGCTCCTCCTCCCCTTAATTTAAGGGGATTTTTTCCTGGGAGATCTGAAGGTAGGAATTCTGTTCTCAGGCAGCCATGTGAGTGTTATTCCCAGTTTAACAGTGGGAAGAAGTTTTTCCTTCTTCTCCAAGACCAGCTTCTGCCTCTGTGTGAAGCATAAAACCCAGAGTGGCAGAAGAATAGGTCTCATCAGACTCCCTTCTGAGCCCTATTGAGCAAATTCACTCCTTTCCTGAGATGAGTCGTTTTTCTGCTTTAGCAGGCAGAATAAGCAGATGTCTTCGTGAAGTTCCATACCAGTTTGAGGAAGACCTTTGTACCACAGAGGGTCACTTGAGGCTTGTGTTGACCTGAGCTCTCTCTCCTGTTCCTGCCCAGGGAAAGCATCTTCTGCCCAAAAGAGCTTCCTTGGGCTTGCTTTGAGCAAAAAGCAACAGAGATGAATATCAGCTCAAGCATGACCAGTTTTGGCAGCTAATGTTAACTTGCAATGACACCTGCAGAGATAAGGGAATTCAGAGTTGGATATTAGGACCTATTCAAAGACATTTAATTAGTCCAACAATGGTTGGTCTTTGCAAAGTGTTTCTTTTTGCTTTGTGCCTGTTAGAAACCCTCAATCATTCATAGCATTATAATTTATGGTTACGATTTTGTGTCCTGGTGAATAATTAAAGCTGCATGAGCTGTGAAACTTTTATTACTAGGTTAACTCTTCGGGTTTTTTTCCATGGCAGCTCTTTGAAATGCAAGCCACGGTTGCTGTTAGTGGTGACTCACCATCCTAGCCAGTGTTTTTTGATGTTTAAAAAAAAAAAATCAATTATTAAATGGAACACTTTTCTCTTCAAAACCCATTCCTTTTAACTCTTTCCTATGCAAGGCAAGCACAAAGCTAAGCTGTTTATGGACAAGAATTACATTCCCTGAATCTGCTGATATAGTTAAGCACCTTGGCTTAATGAATCAGAGCACAAGAACATCTAGACTTAGACTCTGTTAAAAATTGTGCTAGGAAGCCCCTTCAGCTGATGAAATATTTTTTCAAGCCAGTGAAAATGCCTGACCCTTCTAAGACTGAAACAAAGCTATAGATGTGGTGCTTGTAAGTTTTCATACTCACTTTAGCATACCTCTTTCTGCAGTGTTGGCAGCCACAGAAACAAGAGGATTTGATGCTGAAGCATGAGAAGGCATTTAGTATTCCTACACTAGTGTTACACTCCTTGTTATAGAGCATTTTCCATGGTATGCCACTTGTATACCATGCTAAATACCTGGTGTAGCATGGCACATATGCTGATAGTGAGAAACCTCACACAGACAGGAAAACACTGACAGAAAATTTTAAAAAATCCTCTAAACTAAAAATCCTACGAGCAGCTTTCTTTCTTTCTCCCATCCCTCTTCAGCTTAGTGTATTTGTCATTAAAGCTTTAATTGCATCCTTTCAGCACATGATCCTCTTCTCTACCCTCTGCTTTAGGGTCCTTTCTTGGATTAAGCAGAATTTCTGAGGCACATGATTGCTGTGAGATACACACAAGGCTGAACTGCACCCTGCAAGAAGCAACTGAAATCCATAACAGAAGATTGGATAGGTGTCAGGACTGGAAAATGGTAATTTCTTCTCTGGAGTAGTTATTTGAGTCAAACTCAGGGAAAGCTGACAGTAGAAAAATTATAGGCTGATACCAGAATTTACAGTGGCTCCACTTGTTTCAGTGGATCTGTGCTAGCTTACACTCTCCAGAAGTCTGGCTCCCTTGGCTCCAGTGGTGTTACACCAGGTGCCAGACTAAGGCACACACCAACTTCTTTCTGGGAGGGAGTAGGATGCCTGAGGATGGCCAGTGGGCATCTCTGCCAGTGCTTTCCTCTGCCAGTGTCAGCCAAACTAGTGCACATCATGTCACATGTCCCACACCTTAAGAATACACAGAGGGACTTCATGACCAGGGACCAGCTGTCATGCACTTAGGTCTTGCCTTAATGAAGTTTCTAAGTCCATTTGAGCCAAATAGAGTTCAGGTTTTCCCCCTGCCTGGCCCAAGATGAGGAATTAATGAGACACTGAGGTCTCTGTGTCACCAAACCTCTCACTGGACTTTCTGTATGGGATCTGTCTGCCCAGAGGCTCCAAAGGCCCAAAGTTTCCACTCCATGAATGCTGGTAGGATGTTATTGTTAAAAGGCAAGCAGCCAAGCATGTAAACCAGTGATGAGCTTTATTTGCAGAACGACAGGAAAAAAAAGTAACTCCTTTTTTATCATGCTAATCCTTATCCATTTTATATCTTTGCTCAAGGACTGCTTGTAGTGTATTACAGATTAATCCCTCTCTGGGGAAGGGCTGAGGAGAGCCCACCCTGAGCACGCGAAAGACGTAAGCTCCTCAAGTGCTCAAACCTGCAGAGGGAAAACAAACAGGAGCACAAGAGCTGAGGAGCCTGTGTGTATTTTTGGATTGCACTGAAGCGAAGCGAAGACTCTCTGGGGCTCAGATTAAGATCTCTCACTTGTTGCTCCAGCTGTCTCAAAGTAGAGATGACAAAGTCTCTCATAAACTGATGGAAAGGTCATTTGATTTCACGGTTGCTTTATTTGAGTACCTCTGTGTCCTCCACTGAAATGTTATTGTGTGCCTTCTTCAGAAATACTGCTCAGTGGTTACCCATTACGACACATTAGAGTACACAGAGCATTGGGGATCACGGGGCAGCAGCTGTCCTTAATTATAGCGGCATCAATTTAATAATTCCACTGACTTCAGCAGAGGCATTCATGGTTTACACGAGCATAAATGAAAATAGGATTTGGTCTTTGCACTCCAGATCATACATGGAGGTGTCTGTCTTCTGAAAATGAAGAGTGTTAGAAACAATGAAAATGTTGTTACCACAGTAAGAAGGAATGCCATTTCTAAGTCACCAGCATGATACTCTCTTCCTTTCAGTACACTCAGTGCTGATGGATGCTGAAGGTTAACTGAGCATTTATCAGCAGAATGTTTCTCCAACACTCAAAAATTCCTCCGCATCTGAATTTAAACTTTTGAAAAAGATAGAATGATTATGTCATTCTGATTGCAATTTCAATTTATTTATTTATTTGTTCACTATTAATATAAGGGTAAAAAGCTTCAAAGCTCTAAGATATTTTTGTTTTCTCCAACCTGAAGTGTTACTTGCCCTAGAATTCCCTTCAGCATTTTGGTTTGTTTCTCATCAAGTTCTAACACCAAGAGTAAGAAATATTAATACTTTCTACGAAAGAAACAGGGCTTTTTTCCTTCACTTTATAGATAATGTGTTTATCTAAATATTGTTAGCCTAACGATTTTTCTTAATAGTCAGTTCTATTTCTATTACTGATTAAAAATATAATTAGCAGATCAGTATTTTCCCAAATCGCCCTTTTAACACAATATTTTCCTCTTGTATTTTTTAGGTATTGATGGGGGAAAGAAGCAAGAGGAGATGGTGTATTTATCTGAGTGAGAGGAAACACAGCAAAACCCGTAAGTCTGACTAGAAGAACCTGCCAGCAAAAAGATAAAGAAGGAAGAAGAAAGGACTCAAAGCTCCTGGCTCGCATTTCATGACTTCCCCCTGAAAAGTCACCTTTTCCTGACTCACCAGAAGTAATCCTTTAGCAAGGTTCTGCTCCTAGTTTAAGCCCTGGGGAAGCTTGAGTAGCCATCGGTGGCAGGGGCTGCAGTGTACCTCTTGGAGACTTGAGATCCTTGTTGGAAGAGACACCACCAAGGCATCCCCAGACACAGCAGGAGGGCTCAAAGCATCGGTAAAGGATGAGAGAGCAGGGGGTCAGTGCTGGTACTTACCTTACTGTGCGATGTAGGGCAGCTGCAATGATCCCCCAGGAAGGCAAACCCATGTATTTCTGCTCTGCCTGCAGAGTACCAGCTGGAGAGCTCCAGTGCTGCAATCACCCAAGGATGGTCTTGGGGACTGTATCTGGAGGGCTCAAATGCGCTGGGGGAAAGGGCTGAAATGCTGCTCAGTCAGTCTCCAGTCTTGCTCAGTCTCTAAAGAGCCTGAGGAACAAGACCTCCAAACTGATATTCAATTTAAAATCAATTTAGAATAAACATTAGATGCATTATGCAATCTGTGTGAATGGAAAAGATTTGAAGGTAGATGTCAGACTGAAGACTTTCATTTGGGCACGAATAACATCAAGAATGGGAGGAAATCATGTCCAAAAAAATTACAGCTTTGCAGTCACTGAACTATTCTAAATGCTGACCACTGTGCTTTATTTGAGGAGTAAATTTTAAGGCATTTTATGATTTTCCCTCCTCTAAACTTGACTGGGAAATATTGTTGTATTTTCCCTCCTCTAAACTTGACTGGGAAATATTGTTGTCTTAGATTTTAGTTACAATTGTGACTTCTATAAGTCCTGGGAAAAATAGAACTCTTCTCTGCACTTTGCAGACAGTTCAAATGAATACAGGGGAAAACAAAGTGCATTTTGCTTGATGATGTTGAGCATCTCCTTCCTTTTCATTCAAACACAGAATGAAGAAAATACCGTGACAAATCTTTTCTGAATTAGTGGGAATTTTGTTTTGTGCAAGCTAGGGAAGAGATTTGGAACGTTGCTTATTATTTTTATAACTTGTTCCATCTATTTATCTGTCCATTTAAATGCCCCTCATCACCTGAGCACTTAAGGTTTGAGGATCTATTCTGAGTCCTTGTGGCAGATCGGCCATAACAGAGAGTTTATCTGTGCTACAGGTTTGTTTGCAGGTGGCTATTTATTTGCTGCTTGGGATCTGGTAGTGCCCAAATCCAAGGATAATCTGTTATGTTTGTTCTACATTAAAAAATTGGTAAATGCAGGGACTGTGGAGACAGATAATTATAGAAAGAGCACCATCTATTGTCAGGTAAAAAACAGCATGAATGCCGTTTATAGGCATAGAGCTTCAACAATGTGGAAACAGCTGTGGGATTTGTGCCTATTCCAGAGGCTAAGCAAAAAGTACTTTGAATGCTTTTGGCCCCAAGACAAAATGGTCTGGGTGATATGAATCCTCTTATGCAATAAAATATGAGACACTGTAATTTACATCAAGCTAGGAGGTTTTATGCCTGTTTCTTTATAGGGTGCTGGTAGAAGAATTGGGCCAGGAATGGAAACTGAGCCACAGCTTGATGAATGTGGACATTTGTAGTGTTAAGCTGGATATCTGGGTGACATGGAAGCAAAAAACAAGTCGTGAGAAGGCCTGGCTGGCTGCAGGCAGCACTCAGCTCTAGACCATGGTGCAGTTTGTGCCCAGACAAAGAAGCTGTAGGATGTTTTGCCTGAGGTGTGGGTTCTGCAGCCCTCATCCAAGACAGGCAGAGCACTGCCAGGCAGCCATGGCCAGAGCTGGCTCTCTGGGCTGTGCTCCCCCACCTGGGGCAGACTAGCCCAGACCTCCTACTCTTCCTCTGCCTGCCAGCAGACACTGAAAAAGGCCCCAGACTGGTCTGAGCTTTTGAGATTTGTATCTGGAGGCAGTAAGAAGAGGAGGAGACAATTCCTCAGTGACTATTTGGAAAGACTGCTTCATTCCAGGCAATACAAGTTACCATGCCAAGTACTTCATAAATCATTTATTTGTCTCTCTGCATTTCAATAGACAACCTAATTATTGGCTTCATGTCTTAATAGAAGTGAAGGACAGTGACTCTCCTGACCAGCTTGTGTGGCTTTTGCTGCTGCAAACAGAAAGGAGAGAAGGTGCCAGACAAAGACAAAAGTAATGAATAATATCTTCCTTGTCTTTCTTTCATAAGCTTTCCCATGCCAGTGAATCTGCCTTTGGATTTTCCACCCACAGAGACAAAAGGTAAGAATATAAGTTTTCAGGGACATCTCAAACCACCAGAAAAGCCATTTCATCAACTGCTAATGTGAGCTAATGGCCCAGGTACTCAGCATGTGCAGTGGTTCCCTCAGAAGCACACCTATCAATAAGCAGAAAGTAGACCATCAGGGAGGTTTAAGGAGGGCAGTATCTTTGTCCTCCAAACAGATGCATTTATGAAAGAACATGCCTCTACCAGGCTTGTGTATGAGGGCAGGAGTGAGGAATAAAGCAAAATACAGAAATTAATCCAAGCCCCTAGAGAGAAGGCTGGTGGTTAAAGTAGAGGTAAGCAAGTCCTGGGTGAGCCAAGCAGCCAAGGGATCTCTAAAACCACCAAATTTTCTGCAGGTAGACAAGCAGCAGATGGGTATGAGCAGGGAACAGATGAGGGATGTGGCAATGAGATAATGCAGGCAGCTGTCAGCAGAACTCACCAGCTTGCTTGTGTGGTTCTCTGCTGAGTGAAAGTCCCTCTGATCCCTGCAGTGACTGATTGTGAAGGGCACTGTGCTTGGCAGGGATGCAGAGAAAAGGGGAAAAGCATGTTGAAGCAGGCACAGGGGAGCTGACCATTTTGTCTTGATTCCGAAAAGTACAATTCCCTGGGATCCGAGCTAGGAGTGACAGCTTCACAAAAAACAACAGCAGGGACTGGCACTTTTCCTGGCTGCCTGGCTAGTTTTGTCTGGCCACGCTGCAGGTCCTTGATGGCCTCTCCTCTCATTGCTGCTAGAGTCTCCCTGCCAGCAAACAATGGGGTCTGGGAAGAACAGCGCATGAAAGACAGCACAGCCTCGGGGGATGAGCACTTCCCAACCCTGGGGATGGACAGAGACCTGCCAGAAAACACTGCAAAGCCCCTCCAGCCTGGCTCAGCCTGGGGAAGGAGTGGGCAGGGGTGATGTACTTTCCCAAGATTACAAGTGCACAGCAGCCTGGGAGTGTCCCATTGCCATGAGAAGGGCCTGGAACAAGGCACAAAGCAGGGTCCCACTGCCTTTTCCCTTCCATCCCAGATCACCCCCTTTAGCTGTCTCTTCCCTGTGAGCAGCACTTTGGGCACAACAGATGCAAGGGAGGGCAAAAGCATTACCTTCAGCAAATTTTGTGCAAGTCCCATGAGTCAAATTTTGTGCAAGGCCATGAGTCAAAAGCAACTTTTTTACACTTTAGGTCTCCCATCTGCAAATGCAATTGAAATGAATGAGTGAAGGAGCAAATATCTTAATGAAACACACACAAAAGCCTTTTGTTTTTCCTTTCCTAGTCTTTCACATTCAGAATTATTAATTGATTCAAAGGACAAAATACTCTTTTGATTCAAAGGACAAAATACTCTCTCTGTGGTCAAGCATCAGAGAAGCTTGATGATTACTATATTTTCCACAAGGGATTTTAATAAATTTATTATCATTATTATTATTCCCAGTTTATTGTATTTTTAACCAGGGAAAGGAATAATGGTGTTTCACATGTACACCTTCCCTGAAAGAAGTGAAGGACCAGAAGTCCATTTGAGTAGAAATCTACGTCTCTTCTCTTATTGGTGCCAAACCACAGTGCCTTGTGTCTTTCTCTTCTGAGCCCATGCCTCAGAGGATTTTTGCAGCTTCAGTAGCAGCACTCACAGACCCCTTTTTTCCCCTCAGTGGTACTGGATTTGAAGGAAACAAGGAGATGAGTACAAATCAAGGCACAGCAAACCTTGAAAATACATGTGCTCTGACATGAGTATCTAAACCAGGTCAAGTACAAGAACCAAGCAAACTGCCATTGTAAGCAGTGAAAAGGGATTTTTTTTAAACCATTATATCAGTGTAAATAATCCAAGGAAGGGTACTGCAGTGGAAAATTTTTGTATTATTTTTATCCAAGCAGTCTGCGTGTTGTCAGATCTTATATTTCCCTTGAAACACACTGAACCTGAGAAAGTGTGGGATTAAACTGCTTCATCTCCTCTGTAATCTAGTGTGACTTCTCTCTCTTCCACTCTCACCTTACTTCCTCCTTGATTACATGACAGTCTTACACAGACTTTTTCATCACTAGGTAGTAAAGTGCTCGACAGTGATGAGGGGGTGTTATAGTCTGCATTTCCTGGTGAGTGAACTAAGACAGGGAAAATTGCTGAAACCACCCAGCAGCAGAGCTGGGAGCAGTACCCAGCCTTCCAGTCCCTTCTTGGAGCCTGTCACCTGCATCAGCTAATATAATATGTTGTAAAGAAATACAGTGGAAATACTCAGGCTTTCATTTCCTACCTATTGAATGTTTCACTTGCAATTGCATTATATAAACCTGATAAAGGAAACAGCAAAACAATAATACTAATGATACCAAACTCTACAGAGGAAAAAAGGGGGAAAGTAAGAACAAGGTGCAACCCATGAAAAATATCCTGAGTTTATAAATAGTGGAAGGAATACAGAGAAGAAAGCAAGAATCTCTCTCTTGTCAAGTGGAGCCAGCTCCAGCCATACAATATTCATTCTGCTAGCTAAGGCTTATAAGGAAATGTACTTTTAAACCTCAAGCACATGTGTGAGAAACTAGGCGTGAATTTTTGGAGTTGATAAATTTGTTTGTTTAATTATTTACTCTTCTAGACAACAATAAATGAAGCTTTACCTCTGATGGAACTCCAGGCTGGAGTGTCAGGATTCGGGGGAAACTGTGGAGAAATGGGAAAGTGGCAGCTTTCCCAAGTTCTAGATCTGTTATTGGCTTGACTGCTATGGAAGGAAATGCCAATTAGGTGATGAGGATGACTGAGGAACCACGGCTGAAAAGGGAAAATGAGCCTCATTTTTAATATCTGCATTCCTCTCAGCAGCAACATGTACCTAAACACCTACCCTGTGAAATCCTAAGTGATATCCAACTTTGGTAAAAAACGAGGGTGACATTGTTCCCAGATGACATCCATCTGGTGATCCACAGGATGTGTAGTGAATGTATATCACGTTCAATGTCATAAGAATTTTTATCTTTAAAAATAGTGAAATGAGGTTAAAAACAACAACAACAAAAAAATCTTCCTACACCCACATCACCCTTTTTCAATTAAAAACAAAAACACAGAAAATTTTTAAAATTAAAGAAATAGTCCTATTTTTCAAAAGGATAACTAGTTCCACATTGAGTTTAGTTTTTGATAAATCAGTATTTCCAGATGAAAAATACTTTAAAGGGTCCAGAATGTTCCACTTACTGAGTTGAGCTCCAATGGTGCTGCATAAGGGCTGGCACCACAGAGAGCTCCATCAATGCAGTTGTGGGGCTCTTCACAATGGCACAAGGAAGTCAGCGGATCCGGGCTGTCCCCTGGCTTCAGTAACGTGCTGCGAAAGACAGAGACAGAGAAGAGACAGAACTGCTGATGCAAAAGACAGTGCTACATCCGTCCTCAGAAGATCTTTAGTCACCTCTTGGCATACCCCCAACTTTTCCTGAGAGTTCAGGGAAACAATTCGGCATGTTCTGATCTGTTCCTGGAAGGGAAGACTTAAGACTTCTCTTTTTCCCCATATTCATTTTTAGGAGAATAATTTTATCCAGGCAAGGCTGTCTCTCACTAGCTATCTGATAGAAAGAGATAACATCCAGCTGAGGGAGGCCCTGACCTCACCAGCTCATTAATGTAGGATAAACAATAAAGGACAAAAGCACATTGCCAAAAGGCCTTCTTTTTCTGGGGCTGCTGATTCGGAACCGTTTGCCTGAATTAATTTGGTCTATGAGGATGAGTACCAAGGTAATGATTACATGAGCCACCAGACCTCTTGGAAGCCCATGTGAGCATGGACCACATCCCAGCAGGGAATCCTTCTTCAGCTCCTCCTTCTTCAACAAGGAAGTGCCTGAGTTTGTTCTTCTGCACGCAGCTGAGCAACTCAGCTGATCATGGGCATGAGGAATCACCTCCCTCCACAGCAGGGACAGGTGTGACCTATTGCATATGTCATCCCTAACCAGGAAGGCAAATGGACAGAAGAGCTATTTCACCACCTTCCCAGCCTTTGTGTTTCCTGAGGTTATCCAGCATACTCAATGGCCCCTGGTAGTAAAAAAGAGTTTGCAGCCTTCCCAAAGCAGGGTGTCACACAGCATGGCAGGCAACAGGCTCGGGCAGGATCTGCAGGGGAGCGTGGCAGTCCTCTCAGCAGCAGCAATAAAGTGTTTCAGGAAGCCAGGAACTCTCATACCCTTGTTTCTGTGTGCTTCTCTAACCTATCCCATTAGCTCTCTGTGTGATTACATCTTACAACACAAATGTGCTTTCACAGTGCAGCCAGCTGCAAAGGAGGAACGGCATTAAGCTTGCAGAAGGGAAGGATCTTAGAAACAAAAGCGAGTCAAGCTGATACTTGTGCTCAGGCCAGAGGCATTTTCCCCTGCTGGAGACTTGTTGAACTAGGAGGTCAGGAAGCCAAGGACATCAGGAAGGAGAAGATGCAACTTCCCAGTCAAAGCAACTGCAGCCACTGCTCTTTGTGGTCACAGTTTTAGCAAAGCATCAAAGAAATGTGTTTTCCTCGTGCTCCTGGAATTCCTGCTTTAGCCTTCTGAAGAAAGTTTCCCAGTCTTTCAGCAGTTCATCCATAAGTAGATTAAGGACAAAACATTAGTGACCAAGTTCTGACCTCTAGACAAATGCCCTGCTCCCAAAAACTGGAGTCTAGCCTGGATTTAGAGGGAAGATTTTGGAGTAAAAAAGGAATTACTCTGGAAGATGAGAAGGGAAGAGAAAAAGAGCTGCAACTAAGCTGCAAATGAATGGAAGGTTACGGACAAGGTGATGAGAATAAAGTGTGTGTTGAGGACTGGAGGAATTATGGCATTTCTGCACATTTTTGGGCCTTAAGGAACTGTGTGTTTCCTTCAGGAATTCTAAGGAGATTGTAGGCTCAAATAGAGGGGAATGAGAGCTTTGCAGTGTGAGGGCTGGAGCGTGCATGGCCATGTGTGTCTGGTATGAAAATAATTGAGTCATTCTCCCTCTGGAAAAGACAAAGAGAGAGCAGCTCAGGCCAAGCCTTTGGGGAAATCACCATATGCACAGAGCAGCAACAGTGGTATCCTGGGCACCTGCTCTTTCCAGCAGGGAACCAGAATATTCCTATATTCCTTTGGAGTTGTCTGGTAATTTTCTGTTTCAGACCAAATCCTTAGGAGAGAAGGAGGATTTGGCAGGGCAAAAGAGCAGTCTATGAAGATTTATTTTCTCAAAACTTGTATCTGACTTTCATCCACCATCTAATATGTTCAAATGTTTCTCTCACCTCCTGTGAGCAATGCACACACACAGATAATGCTTTTGCTACTCCTTTTCTAAGTATTACTGTTTATATGAGAATTTCTTTGCAAAGAGCCAGGCTCTTTGCAAAGAAAGGCTCATATCACCATGGGAAAATCCAGAATCCAGGATAGAAGCCATGCTTTCAAGGACATACAGCTTTAGTGAAGCAAGATCAAAACTTGATACCAAATTTCCCAGTTCTCTAAGCCTGCTCCAGCACATCACTCTGTGTGCAACCTGCAGCTGCAGCCTACTTTGAATTAAAAATAAACCAACATCAAAGACCTTCTGCAAACATTTTTAAATTCTGTTCATGATGAAGTGGTTTGAACTGCCCTGGTTTTAATATTGTCTTCAGCATTTTCATGGATTTTAATCTTATTTTCAAATATTATTGTAGCACAAAGAAAAAAAAAAAGTTTTGTTTCTTTTTGTACAAGAGAACCAAGTTATTCTCATGCGGTTGTAGAAGATTGGTGAAGAGAGTCCAAACCTGCAGAACTCCAGGCTCCAGAACCACATGCTTGAAATACCTTACAAATACCTGTGCAAGCAACACTCCTAGGTCTTTGTCACACAGGTATGGTCCCAAAGACCTATGCTGAGCCCACTAACTGCTTCAGTTCTATTTTCTAGAATGCAAATGGTGACATCAAGGCAAACTGCCTAAAAGTTCACCTTTCTCTTGTCAGAGACAAAATTAATTCTTTGCCTGCCAGCTAAGGGCTGTATAACTCCTCTGGCTTTCACTTCACAAGTCCCTGAAAGCTCATTTGAGGTAGTTCTGTACCCTCTCCATGCTCTTCTTGGCACTTTGCTTTTTGCTCAGCTGGGATGGAGACCCACCACAGCCACGGCTGAATGGGATCAGCCTGCTGCAGGTTCCCTGGGACAGATCTGCAGCTAAATGGTGGTTTAATTGATTTTAGTAGTCTTCTGATTTTTTTAATGTACCTTGGGAATGGGTAGTTTGGGATAAAGTTATTAGTCTTCTCTCTCACCTCACCTTTTATTTTCTCCTCAACAGATCTTAAAAGGCCACCCAGTAAGCAAACCTGTACCAGTATGCAGGAGGTGCTTGAGATTCCAGCACACACCAGCTGTTTTTATCTGAACCTGCACTCCAGGAGGACAAAGTTCCACCCATGCATGCATTACTTGCCATGTTAGGGGGCCCTCCCTTTAATGTTCAGTTGTCTTCTTTGAGATTTCATACACCTCCCTGTGCTTCAGTAAGTGCAGGGACATTCACCTGGGGAGATTTAAATACCCTGGGGAGATATAAATACCCTGCATTAGTCCAGGAAGGAGTAAGAAATGGCTTCCATCTCTGAGCTGGAATCCTACAAGGATGGTTTGCTTTGTGATCTACATTATTAATTTAACTTGTCCTCAACAGCAGGGGCCCTGCTGGAGCGTGGTGCTACATCTCAGCTGGACACAAGCAGAAAATGGTCACAGATGCTCACTCAATGCTGCAAGCAGCTGGTCATAGTCCTTTGCTTGCTGCTGCTGCTCTCTGCGTGCCCATGCCTGCTTTTACCCTTGGATTTACTGGGGTGAAGGTTTTCCTCTTTGCACAGAAATCTTTGAAACTGCCAGCTCTTCAGAGCAAACAGAAATAACAGAGTGGAGCAAGGATCTGGTGAAAAACTTTCTCATCCCAGATATCAAATTCAGGAGAAGAAAATACATTGGTAAAGCAAGGAAGCAGTGCCAAACTTGTAGCATTGCTCATACTTAGGAGAAAGCCCTCACAGAGGGATCATGCTCCCTGGTGCTGGAGGGGCTCCAAAGACCAAACAAAATGCCTGCTATCCTGCAGGGAGCACCAACACAGATGTCTGGCTCAGGACTGTATCACAAGGGCAACTGAGTACAAGCAGCTCTGAGGCTTCCTTCACACTCTTCAAGAGCCCACACTTGTTTACAGCCTGCATTGAGGCACACCTCTGGTTTTGCAGTTCATCAACCTGAACTGACCTGAATTCTCTGAGATTTGTAGCTGTATTTCATAACCCCCTTTCTGAGCAGTGACTGGAAACTGCCTTTCTTCCCCTAAGAGTCCACACCCTGCGCAGCCCTGCTGGAGCAGGGACTGTTTAACCAAGCCATGCAGAAGCAAACAGCTTGCACCAGCGGGGCAAGGGCTCTGTCCCAGAAGACCCCAGCATCTGATGGCTCAAGCGTTTTTTTATTATCTTGGAAGAGGGATTCAGTTCCCTCCTGTGCCTGGGGGGGGTTTGTGTTTGATGTCTTCCTGCACCAGGACTGCTCTGACAATCAGCCTGGAGCAAGCCAGAGGGAGTGCAGGTCCTGAACTGCAGCGGCTCCGTTCACATCCTCTGATGAGCCCGGCTGGCATCAGCTTGCAGGAGCAATCCCTTCTTGCAGAAGTAATTTCTTTACTAAGAAATTATCTCACCTTCTCCTTAGTGTACACAGTGAATTTCAAGTACTAGTATAAAAAGGTGTTTCACTCTCCATCTGTGCCTGGAAATCATGGCCTCAGAAGCTAATCTATGCCTCTACCATCACTGCAGCCAAAAAACTCTCTGTTTGTGCAAAACCACAATAGAAGTGCCAACAGAAAGGCGGGGAGTGAGGCAAGTTCAGCTGTCAATATTCTGTCTTCCCTTTTAATTTATAGGAAAACAGGATTTAATGCTCTACTGAACAAATCAGGTTCTTCAGGACTGCAAAGCTCCCCAAAACAGAAATTAATGACAATATATATTTCATTCTTAGATATCAAAGTACTCTGTGCATGTGGGTGATTACATCGTTTCCTGCATTTTTGCAATGAAGAAACTCTCAAATATGTGCCTCTGATCTGTTGAAGACTGTGCTATCTTGACTGACACTCTAAAAGCTGGCTCTGGGAGGCTAGAGAAGGGAGGGAGGGGTGAGTAGAGCAAAGGCTATGTCTCAGGCATTTAAATTAGTCTCCAAACACTCAGGAAAATATACCCTGCCAGTGTGCCTGCAAGTGCTAAACAGCAGCTGAGTTCTTACAGGGAGCCTGACAAATGTGGGCATGGCCATCATTTATTGGTAACTCGAAACAGAAATGTGGTGTGCAAGAGAACTGCCAGCCACTGGGTAATCGAAGAGCACTTCACAGTATTTATCAGTTCTATGACCAAGAACACATGAATTTTTTAATAATTGCTCCATTCACAGCCTTGCCACCACATACTGAACTCAGACCATTTAAAAGCCATTAATTAATAATTTATTACTGATTACACTTTACAATGTCATCCCGAATTGCTCCTCTGGTGGTGGTAGTAAACATGTCACGGCAGTCCCATGTTCCACATGCCAGAGGCCAGCACATCACCTGTCTCTAATGGAGTATAACTTACCAAATGTGCACCAGTTCTTCTTTATTGTGGCAGCAGCTCTGGAGCTCAGAGTAGGATAATCTTATCCATGGTATAATCCTGTTCCTCAGGATATATAACATGGCTGTGAAACTCCCAGCAGGACTGGGAGGGGAAGGAGTGGGGGTGGTGATCAGACTGGGCTGCTTGGAAACCACTCCAGAACCAGATGAAAAATGTGACCTTTTCAAGGACTGGAGAAGAATGGTATTTCCTTCTCTGGCCTTCCCTGAAGACACCTGGAGAAGGGAACCCCCCACCTCTGCTAAGGATTTTTTCCAAAAATCTTTTTATTTTTCAGAATTTTCTGGACTCTTTTGCACTACTAATTAGACCCCTTCTACCTCAGTCACAAATTAACAGTTTCAGCATGAGAATATTTCTGGCATAGAAACTTTTTTTTTAAGCCACATGAAATAACCTCCTAGGTCTGCCTCTTCCATTAACTCTTCAGATCTCCTGTGAAAACTTTTTTTCCACTTCGATTTTTTTTGCTCCACCACTGGTTCCTCCCCTTGATCTGTTCTAATCTTCATAAATTATTCACCAGCCAACATCCTTCACACCACCATTTCCTGTAATTTATAGTGTCTACTATGTTGTATTATTTAACACCAAAAAGCATTTCAGGATTCAGCTTTAGATGTATCAGGAAAGATGTAATGAATTGCGTTGCATTGTATAAAACCCTCAGCAATGAAATGGAAAACGATTATTAGCTCGATGGTGATCATCCCGCTAATGTCTCAGTCTTTTGTGCCTTGTCACGTTTATTCTACTGCAAAGGAGGACAGGAGCTTTTAACTTGTTTGCTTCTCTCTGGGAAATTGCTTTTTTCCTTTTCAAATAACACCACGTGCTTCTTAATGGAGTATTAATAATAACTATGTTATTACCTTCTTCCATCAGACAGGGAAGTTCACGACACTAAATAATTCCCAGCAAAATCTCAATTCCAGATCGTAAGTGCAAAAGGCAAGACCACCGCTTTTGGCAGTTTTTTCAGCTTCCATCATACTGTCACATCAGACTAAATCATTGAAGATGACTGGCAATTTACATATCTCCTCTCTAAGTCAAACAAGCTAGACTTCACTATGTTATTCCTCACTGCCTTCATAAATCTAGACTAGCAATCCAACTTGTTTGCACAGCCTCTTAACTCTTTTGATTTCAATGACCATATGACTAATAACACATTAAGTTGCCCAACATTTTTGGATTCATTTTGTTGGGTTAGTCTGTCTTTACACCAGAGTGAAAAAGAGGAGAATTAAGTTCATTACTTTATATTGAAAGGAGCACACAATAACTGTAATCTAGTTTTGTTCTTGAGCAACATTTTGCCTTTCTATTAACTGTACTATAAAATTCACACCTGCTACGTTTTAAATGTTCAATGTTCAAATATCTTCGGAAACTACATCAGGCATCCTTTGTGCTGTATCTGAGAAAGGCAAGTGTCACTTTTTACATTCTCATTTGGAAATTGTTTCTCTAATGACCAGGATAAAAATAAAAAGGTATTATTCAGAACTGAGTTATAGCTTTCACCAGTCACAGTGATGGCTGGATGGGATACATGGATTTCTTACGTGCCATGTAAACATTTGATACAACTCCAGGTCTTCAGTAAAAAGATTTACTGAGAGGAGGATAACAGAATTTCACTTTCAAGTCCTTAATGAAAATATCTATATGCAGAACCTACATCCCTACTTAGACATCCACATTAAGTGGATTATTTTTCAGAAATGCAAGTCACACTGGACCTGATTTTGTCTCACAGCTTCTGAAACCAGACTGCTCCCAACTAGCCTTGAAAAGACATTTTACAGTTTTATTCAGCTATTCACTGCTTTCTCTGGGAGCAGTTCACACCAATATTTTCAAATAACTAACTCTTGAAGTGCAAATCTAACACCAACCTGGTCTGAAAGCCACACCCTTTCAATATGACTCTATATTGAGAACACAATCTCAGTTTTTAGATTCTCTGTAACAGTGGTGCTTTTTCCATAGGAAAGTTACAATCTTTAATTTCTTAATCATATAATTAATCTGGTTTTGCTTATTTTAAACTACAGTGAATTCATTTTCTTTCCCTTGATAAGATGTCAGTTTCACATTGACTGTCCCAGTTGTGCGTTAGCTTGGTTAGCTGTCCTCAGTTAACAGATCCCAGAATCCCAGGATGGGTCAGGTTGGAAGGGACTGCAGTGAATCATCTGCCCCAACCTCCCTGCTCAAGCAGGGTCATCCTGGAGCACATGGCACAGGATTGCATCCAGGCAGCTCCTGGATATCTCCAGGGAGGGAGACTCCACAACCAATCTGTTGCCATGCTCAGTCACCTGCACAGTAAAGAATTTCTTCCACATGTTCAGATGGAATTTTCTGTGCCTCAGTTTCTGCCTGTTGTCCCTTGTCATATTGCTCAGGACCACTGAGTAGAGCCTGGCTTCATCCTTTTGGCACCCTCCCTGCAGATACTGATAAAAATTGGTGAGCTCCTCTACATTTGTGTCTTCTGGAGGCTGAACTGGCCCAGCCCTCAGCCTCTCCTGGTAAGAGAGGGGCTCCTGTCCCTTTATATCCTTTGTCACCCTCTTCAGGACCCACTCCCTGTCTCTCTCGTGGTGACTGAGGAGACAACCTCTTGTACTGAACGTGGCTCCTCATTATAATAACAGCACACCACTTAATATTTGGTTTACCTTAATGTTATTGTTATTTGTGTCGCTAAAGCCAAAGACCATAAAGCGTAATTACTGATTCATATTTTAGCAAAGAATGATCTCGTAAAAAGCATTATAGATGTATTATAATGTCTTAAATGTATTAAAACAGGATTGGGAATGGGAAAAGTAATGAAAAGAAAGAAACATAAACTACTGCTTTTCAGATGGATCTCAAAATTCACTGCCATGTAGAATATCACACCTCAGCCCCAGCTACATAAAAGAAAAATGGACCCAATAATTAAGTATATAAGGAAAAAAACCTTCTAAATTCTGGCACGTGAATGCATCAGCAATGTGCACTAGAAAACTGGTTATTTCTTACTCTTAAAGCTTTCCTTAACAATTTGTAAGAACTGAAGACAGATTAATCCAGCATTACCTCCAGTAGAGAAGTAAGTAAGGAAATCACAAGATAATGAAATCCATAGTTAAAAATAAACAACACAAGCCCAGAAAGGTCTGTACTTTTTGTCTATGGGAGTACAGGATATTATTGATTATGTAATACTAGGCTGAGAAAATTAAATGAGGCAGCAAATTGCAGAATCAGTTGGTAGCTACCCTCAGTAGTCCAAGTCCCCTCACTGAAAGGAACCCCAGTAGGAGATTTTCCCTAGGTAGTTTCTTCTCTTTGCACAGATGTTAGTCCTCCACATTTATAAGGCAAATTTCTCATGCAAACACTGCATGGAAAATTGCCAGGCCATAATGGTTTCTGAAGCCATTTGTTTGAGCAGTTGGTTTGTGGTTGATTAAAACCTGATGGCTTAATATTTTTTCCTAAATAAATAGGCCAGTCTCACAAAAGCCATTGCCATCCTGGCCTCCCTTACACCTGCACACCATCCCTCACTGTCCCTCAGATGTGTGCTTCCAGCCCTTCCCCTGCAGTATGTCCCTTGGGTGAATGGGGCACATCCCTGCTTCTGGTGAGGACTGCCAGAGGGAAAGAGCTTTTTTGCTTTTCTGTGCCTGTAACTGCCTCCTTGCCTCCCTGACAGGCTCCAAAGGAACAGGGACACAGGGAACTGTCATTGTGCATTTGGTGTGTAGAAAGGAATCAGGGAGTTTCTCCTTGTAGAAGGTATGAGTCTTCCCACAGTGGACACTTCTGTCTCCACCGCCTTGGAAACAACCACACTCACCATTGCTCAACAGGAAAGAAAAATCTTGGAGATTTCTAGAAAGGCAAAGTTTGGGTAAGCTGTTGCAGTTTCTCAGATAAACGGATCTAACTCCTTCACAGGCAGCATGCAAAAAGTCTTTATCAGTCTAAGCATAAGTGCAGATTTCACTCAGGTTAGAAAACAGAATCATAAACCGTGAGGAGTCTCAGTCTGCTGGAGGTTGAGCTTTAACCACTCTACTTATGCCATGTCTGTGAGGCCAGGAAATAATTTCTTTTTTCTTTTTTTTACCAGAAATTTTGTGTATGTGTCTAGTTAATCAACAGAAGGCTGGGAAGAAGCTCAGCCTTTAGTAAATGCAGGCTGTGGTGTTGAAAAAAAAATCAGGGATAAGACAGAAAAATGCTTCCAAAACTTTGCCATTAATCTTCTAAGGACCTCCACTTACAAACAGCCAAGAAGAAAAACCCAAGACAGTGAATGCATCTCAACTGGTATGCACACAGATAAATTTTGGGAAACAGTTATTCAATCTTGTTCACGTTTCACCACTCAGAAAGTGAAATTATTCTTTAGTCCACAAAGAATGGTCATGTTGTGATATAGTGCTACTGATATTGAACAAATTTGTGTTATTTGAGAATGAAACTGAAATGAGCCTAGAAATCAGAACAAATAGCAAAGAACTTCCTAATGCATGAGATTCAAGGAACCCAAATTGAAAGAATTTAACTGTGTTACTTTAGGTTCCTCAATCCAGCGGCAGAGGGACAAGAACAGAGCAAACACGGATGTGTCAGCAACACAGCTGCCTCCTATGTGAAACAGATTGCATTGCAGCTGCTTAGGGCAGTGAAGCTATCATGACAAGAGCAGACACTTCCACTGGGAGCTGCCTGGGGACTGACAGCTTTTCAGGGAGCTATCTAGTTCGAGGCCAAATGTTACAAGCTGTCCTTAGAGAAGTATTATAGGTGAAGAGAATGTCAAGAAAACCGAAGGACCTGGCAACCTACATCCAGAGGAGACCTAAGGCGCTGTACAGAGCCCATTCTGATGCTAGCTGCAGTAATGCACCCCCATTTGGCTAGTGCCAAGGAGAGGCTCAGCAAAGATTTCAGCCCATGGAGCCGACTCCATGATCACTGCACCAGCACACCTAGAGCAGGCAGACAGATACAACTGCACCTTGTCTGCAAGAAGTCCTCAACAACATACAGTAATGACCATCTCACACAGGAAGAATTGCTCCTTGGGACCTGAAATACCTGATGTGCTTTATAGAACTCTGCCCAAGGCTTCCAGTGTCATGATGGTTGATAATACAGCCAACTTTCTGCAAAAATCTTGATACCAAGGGGTTAAGTAGCTGGTGTTGAGCCAGCAGCAGCAAGTTGTTTGGTTTATTTTTATTAAAACGTAGCATTACGTGCTATTTCTAGGTATCGGGGAAAGTCCTTGACAAGCTACGTGAAGTAGAAAAGAGCACAATAAACCATATTAATTTTAAAAACTTTAGTGGAAAGCAAGCTGGCAGAAGCTGGTGCTTCTCCTTTCAAGTATGCTTTTCCTTTCAGTGAGACACAGGTTTTGTCTTCTGCATTTGAGAAGGCAGCCTGTAGATGTCAAAGGGTCATCTTCCCCAGCCAGCACCCTCCAGTTCTGCTCCTCCCTGAAATAAACCTCTTGTCCTCCTGAAAAGAGAAGTAGCCTTGGACTGGGTGTGATGGAAAGCAACACCTGTATGCCTTTCTGAATTTTTTTAACTCAGTTCCTTTGCCCCTCCACGAAGAAAGAAGAAAAGGAAAAAAAAAAAAAAACCACAATATCAAACAACAAAAAAAACCCAGCAGCAGCAAAATCACAAAAAAATGTAGAATATCCCAATGCAGATCAATCCTTGGTGAAATTATTAGGATTTTCTGATAGATAGCATAGTCAAAACATGATAAAAACATGATAAACTTGTTCATTTACCAGTAACACCCACAGGTACATTCATTTATTTATCTGGAAAAATAGATTTGTGCCTTAAGCATGAGTTCAGAGCACTCAAATTCAATCCCCCCTTTTTCTGTGGCTTTCTTACTGTGATCAAGTCACTGAGTTTCTTTTTACTTTGTTCCTGCATTCATAAATGATAGGTTCCCAATATTGTCCAAGGATGTCCTCATAAGGCAAGAGCCTTCATCTGTCCAGCATGCCTGTCAGAGAGGAAACAGGGAAAAAAGTAAAAGAAAAAGAGTGGTACCACACAAAGAGTAAATAGAAATATCAGGAGAGTGTGTATGGGCCAAGATAATATCACATGACACAGAATAATTTAGAAAATAATAAAATCAAACTCCAGACCTGATTTAGCTCTTCTGGATAGAAGTCTATACACTGACCTCATTTTCCAGAGACATCAGTACTGGGGTGGCTTGCACAGCCATAAGTCAATATCTGCCTGGGAAAGGGAGCTTAGGAGATGTGGGAATGACCATACCTGTTGCAGAAGACTTACAAGAAACTGGGAAGACAATGATGGAAAATGTTGATAATTTAAATGAGGACAGATGAGGGCCAGTAGCTATGGAAGAAAATGCATCTACTAGAGAAAGGTAAGATCTAAATAAATGAGAAAGAGCAGGGAAAATCATAATATAGGATTTTTCTGTGAAAGACAACATTTGTTTTGGGTGGAAAAGATTTAATAATCTGATTTTCTGATGAAATAATATATTTTAATAGTACCAATCTCAGCTCTTGGTTACATTTAGGCTCTTAATTTTCTACCCTGTTATCATTTCTTCTCAGAGTTTCTGTAGTTCTGTGTTATGTCTTTAGCCATTAATTTTGCAGCTCAGAAAATGCAGTGGCTGACCTTCCTTTTACACTGGGGCAAAGTGCTGCAAAATTCAGTGACGATGCTTCCAATGGCACGAAGGTTTTCCCTTTGCATCTGCTTTTCATCGTGTTCTTTCAGAGCTGGGTCTCCATTTGATAGATGCACTGATAGATAGGCTTGAGCTAAATGAAAGCCTTTGTGCAGAGCCCCAGTCCCTGTCCTACTCTGAACACACTGTGACTCCCTAATAAGCTGGGGTGGAAAAAGCAGCCACAACTGGCCAGCTGTGCCGCTCCAGACAAGGCAGACACTCAGCCTTCAGTGCAATGTTTTCATCTCATTATTTCAGTGCAACTAATTGCATGCAACCACACAGAGTGCCTGTTTTAAAGCCCTGCTCTCAGTTTGAACCTCTGACTTCCACCATGGCTGGGGCCAGTCTAACCCCACATCTCTTCTTGAGATTGTTTCTGTGTTTTATCCACACTGTCCCCTGCAGAATGTCTCAGAATTCAAATTTCTTTGGGGGAATCTATCCACACCTCCAGCAAAAAGTCACACCCACTGAGGGTGGGAATCATCTTGCTTAACAGCAGCCATTTCAAAGTTTGACAACTCCCTAAATAACCTGGTTGAGACAGAAAAAAATACTTCAAGAAGTGAATTCATTGAACCTGTACTAGGTTGTTCCCTCTCTTCACTGTCTGTGCAAGCCTAGATGATGACCCCAGACGAATTTTTAAATGGCTGATAATAAGGAAAATGAATACTACCCATTAAAGGATGATAGAAAAAAAGACTAAAGCTCCACTTCCAAGGCCCTGTAATTCTTTCCTTTCCCAGGAATATCAATATAGAGGCTGTTTCTGGGACCTCTTATCACTGTGCTCTTTCTCTGCTATATTTTGGCTCCTGACATATCCTGCATATCCTTTTTTCCTGTTTTTCCCTTTTTAACCTTGAGGTGTCCCATTTTGCCCAGGGCAGGATTCTGCCTGAAGCAAGAGTTCCTCAGAACTCCTGCCTCCATGCAGGTCATATCCATCTTTATTCCAACCTGTTGAGATGTTTAAAATTGAAATCTATCACGCTTTTGTAATAAGTTTGACTTCAAAGAAAAGACTTTGAAGCTTTTCTTTAGAAAATAAATGCTAGTCAAAGGTTAATAAACAATAGAAAGGGACAACTCTTAGTAGTTGCAGTCTGTCTCCAGAATTACATTACTGGTCTGTATCACAGCTCCTATTAAGTATTATCTAACTTTGCTTGGCTTTTCTTCTGTAAATATTGAATATACTAAGACTTATTCTCCATTCCACTGGGCTGCAATAACTTTGCAAACTAAATATACTGTAAAACCAGTATAAATGAATGGTAAAAAAGGCTCAGTGATCTGGAGTTTGATCCTACAGCTCTGTGTGTGTGCAGAAAATGAGCTTTGTTTTGGCATAGGTAAGATGAAGTCTGTTCTGGTTCATAGTGTGAATGCTTCAGCAAACAATTGAACAAACACTAGATATAATTTTCTGATTCTGATTATTTACTTTCTTTGCTTCACAAAAATCCCATTCATAGGCCTGCTAGCAGCTCACATTTCAGGGTTTTTTCCTTCTTTGTTAGTTAATGAGTAAACATAGGTGAAAATTTTCATTTTGGGGTCCTTCCAGAGATGTTGTGACAAGCCAGTGCATTCTTCTCCCTTCCCTACTTCTGTTTGTCTCTCTCGCTCTGAGGATTTCAGTGCTAAAGCTTTCCACACTCTGCATTACCAGTCCATGGGTTGCTTTGAAAGCTGCTGGCAATTCTGCCCTCAGCTTTCATCTTTTCTCTTTTGCATCCCTCAGCAGTGGTGATGTGTAACAGTGACTGTAATTAGAAACCACTTTTGAGCCATGTGGGGTTGCAGGGTTTGCTTCTTTTGTTTTTCTGCTTTTAAAAATTCACACATGCTGGTTTCAATGAAAGAAGCCAACCTACTTCCCTGTCATGTGGCACAAATACATAAAAATGCAGTTCATGCACATTAATGCGCATGTGTTTGTGCGAGTTCAGAGGTGTGTAACGCACACACCTGGAATTATGTGAATTGGTGTGTCCCAGGGCCACAACACAGCTGGGATTTGGCTTTGCAGCCTCAGATGCATGTCTTGCTTTAAAGCATGTGACACAATGGTTCTGGCCTGTTTCTGGGCTCAAGACCCAGTCAGAAGAGTAAAAGGTTACCCACAACAACAGCAGAGACACTAAATTCTGTATGAGGTATTCACGTTTGAACGGTGCTTGTTGCCTCCTTTCAGAAATGCATTTCTCTTTGCACAGAAGCATTGTGCTGACTCCACTTGCAGCTTGCCACTCTCCAGAGGCACCTCAGTGCATTGTGTCAGGAAACCTGTATTTTCCAAAATTGAATTTCCACTCATGAAAGCAGGTAGAGGTTTCCAAGTGACCTTTTGAAGGCATCCTGGAAGAAGTGAAAGAGGCAATGTACCTCTTGTAATTTTCAGATGAGACACAAAAAGGAGTGGAAGCTGCCACTTGGGTCTAGGATCTGCCTCCTCCTCAAGAGGACTGTGAAGCTGACTGCATCTGTGTCACGAGGCTGTGAGAAAAGAGACAAGTTCAAGGGAGCACATTGCCTGAAAGTGGAGTGCCAGACGAAAAGATTGGGAGCAGGCACACGATGCATGAGGCAAGTATTTCACTAAATGCCAGCACTGTAGAGATGCAAACAGATGCTCTCCAAACAGGCTGTGATGCTGACCACAGCTGGAGGGTGCATGTGGAACCTCTTGGAGAGTAGAAGGAGAGAGATCTGGAGGAGGTGAGTGCACAGCAGCACTTTACTCTGTAAGTGAACAAGATCAGGATTGCCATCTTGTGAGAAAAAAAAGGGTGAGCCAAGTATTTAATGACTCCCTAAGATAAACTCCAAATCCACCCCTGTACTGAAATACTTCTCTGTTCACTTCGAACACGTGGCTCTTGGCAGTGTCCTATCACCCCTGGACCTGTGAGTGCATCTGATTGAGAGTATCAATTTGAGTTGTGGAGGATTCAGCCTCTAACAGATGTAGGTGCCAGCTGATGGCTGCTGGGACGAGCTATAAGTTTCATGGTTCAAGGTTTTCAGCTCTCCTTGGTTGCTCTGAATCAACCCGATATAACTGATTTTGTTTGACTCGGTCCTTCACAGCTGGTCTCTCAGCATCTGCTCTCTGTGTTCACATCTGCAGCACTTTCTGAAACAACACCATCTGGGATTTGTGTGCTGTCATTTTCTGTTGTTTCTTGCAAATTTCTGCTAATGACAGCACTAAGTTTCTCTTGGTGGACCTTTTTTTTCTTGGTGCATTTTGTTTGCTTGCTTACACTCAGCAGGGATGAAGGTACAGAAGGTGCTCTGAGGCTAGGAAGAAACAGCCACTCTGATGCACAGACTGTGTTTGAATCCAGATTTTTGGCTCAATTGCCTGCTTCAAATCCATGTAGGATTCTCACCTACAGGGCAATGTTTTGTTTTAACCAAATTAAAGAGACAGGGGAGAGCATAAAATGCACATGCAAATCCCATTATTGCAAATCTCACGAATACCTTGAAATAAAACTTTCTATAACTCTTTCCTTAGACACCAAACTTGGATACAGGCCAATCCTTGAAGCTTTGTGTAATGAGGGGCAATGCAGTACACTATGGAAAGACCAGGAGCATCCTAGAATCTTCACCTAGAGCTCAGGTCTTTCTCAAGTACATATAGAAGCCTCTGCTTCCCAGTCAACCCCAGGAGCTTTGAGATTTCTGATGTCTCCAGGAGAAGTCTTGTCTCCAAATGTGTCAGGAGGCACGACAGGAGCAAGGCTGAGTTTGCTCACTTTGTTCACCATCTAAGTGATACCAAGCAGCCCTGGTTCCTGTAAGCCCAGCACAGTGTGAGCACCTGCACAGGTACCACCCCTGTGAGCCAGGAACAAAACCAGGGAAGGATTTCCAGCCATACCTCTTCATATCAGGGTAGATGACGGAGCCATGGTTTGGAGCAGTCAGGCAGTGATCCCTCCCCAAAATGCAGCTGCCATCCCAAAGTTTAATTAATTCCATTTACTACTGAGGATATATAAGACTCACAGACCATGGTGGTATCCACAGCACCACAGATGAAATCTCCCTTCAAAGAGAAGCTATTGTGTAGCTAAGTCAGGAAATAATCCAGCAAGCATGGCATCAAGACTGTACAGAGAGCAGAGGAAGAAAGCATTAGGAGCTCAAGGAAGATGTGTTTTATCTTGAATCATGGGTGATTACTTCTATTTTATCTTGTGCAGCTCCAGTTGTCACAGAGTATCTGTTCTTATCAAAGTCTCACCTTGCCTGCTTGGCTTTCTGCAGAAGAGTCCCACTGGACAGTGCTACACTGCCGAGACAAATAGTTGTGTTAGGACTCTTGCCTTCCTTTAATTCCACTCAGCCACTACTTGTGCTCATATTATTGCCCAGTGTCAAATGGGCCATAGGAATGCCCCCTATTATGTATAAAATCATATACATAATGGAGAACAACTAATCTTACATGTAATCCTTTGAATTATCCACAGTGGGAGTCTGGACCCCTGCTGCACACAGATGAAAGGAGAGGTAGCCTTTTTCACTCATCCTAAGAGGATGCTAATCTTCTCCAAAAGGAGCAGCCAGTATTTTTCAAAACACGCAGTGCTTTTGGTCAGCAAGACTTTGGCACCTTTCTTTAAAAAGAGCGTCATTTTCAGAGAGTACTCAACACCTAGCAGCTAAAAATTCATTATCTATAATGGGATTGTCAATTTTAGACAGCAAAACAGAGATCTTTCAGGACCTCCAAGTATCTGAAAATTTTGATTAGAGGATTCAACAAACTAAGGGCACTGATGTTTGATCATATTCTGATCACAGTCTGAAACATCAGGAAGTGGCTTCCTCCAGGAAAATGTGTTTGTGGGCATTATTTTCTTCTTTGCCTCTTAGTCAAGTGTCAGTGATGTTTTTGCACAGTGTACAGTATCAGACTAGATGGGCCATTAGATAAGGCAATCATTTGGTCAGTAGGTAAACAGACAGATGTTTGTGTTGAGGTTGTGAAATGTAATTCTGTAATGTGTTTCTCATAATGTTGGCACAGCCCATTCACTTCCAGTCTCCTTTCTAGTTTTGCAAGATCACGTTGAAAATGGCATTTTAGAGCCTCAAGAAATATTTTCTTATGCACCTCACAGCACTGCCTTTGCGAATGCAAAGTACTGTATGCCATGCTACATTTATGCACTTCAGGTTTGATAGATGAGGGATACTAATGGAATGTAAACTATCAAATTAAAAACTTTCATATTAGGGATGCCAACAGTGTTTGCTGTACTTAGCAAAGTGAGATGGTGCTTGCAATTTTTCTCTGTTTTCTAATATGATGCAATATGCACATTCTTATATGTCACTTGTTTAAAAAGGTGAATGCACAATTTTAATGAGGAGGCATTCCAGAATCACAAGAAACTGAATTAGTTTTACACTGAGCAGGTCCATTATGCAGTCTGCAGAAAATGCCAGTTTATTACACTTTGCACACAAACCTTAAGCCTGATTTTCCTCTTCCCACCTGTGTCAGCTTGCCTCTACTCACACATCATTCATTTCAGTAGAGATTCCTTGCACTTGCCCTGCAATGGGATAGAGCATGGCAGAGGAACTAGAACCACCTCTCACATCCACGGTTCTTCCCTGAACATGCCAGGGAATGCAGAGGAGTTTGGGAAGACAAATGTGCTGAATAGGTCTGAGCCAGAGCCCAGGAACACCAGCACCAGCAGTCAGCACCTCTCAGCTGAGCCCGTGCAGCCACATCCCCCCTTGTGAGGAAGCTGGATAGCAGCAGGCAAGGACCAGAAATGGAACTCTAGACAGGGCCTGTGGCTGATGTCTCAGATCTTCATCTGCACTGATTTGCATCCCATTTGGAAGGAGACAACCTCCCAAATGGAAGGAGGTAGGTGAAGAGATGGATCTCCTCCACCTGGGTCATTTGCCTGCATTTCATGGTCTATACAGTTTGCTGGTGGCTTGTCTACTGGAAAGTAAAAGAGGAGAAATAATAAGAGGGGATGTCTTTCAAGAAGTACTTTGCAAAGGATGTTGAGGACAGAACTGTCTCCAATTGATGTTGGCTCTGTAAAAGATTCCCTAGATTAGCTTACCAGGGACTGCAAAGTGGGAAAGGAGAGTAAGGATGTTTGAAGTGTGGTCAGGCACTTGTTCTTCCAGCAGTTGCTGGTGCAGGTAGTGCAGTTCAGAGCAGCTAACTGCAAGATTAATGGAACTGTTCAAATATTTAATCCTATAAAGGTGTTACATGAAATGCTCACTGTAGCCTGCTTGTTTTTCAGCTTGCCAATGTGTGTGCCTGCACATGTGCTTCAACATGGGGTCAGGGTAGGGCACGGAAAAAATTAATCCCACACAGTTACTGGTGAATAAATATGGCCACAGCTCCCTACTTCTGAAATGGGGCTGAGAAGCCCTGCCAGGTTTTGGCAGTACAAGGGAGGCAGTAGGTCAGACCTGGGTTCTCCAGGTGGATTTTGCAAGTGATGTGGGCTTGCTATGGGGCTGTTTGTCTGTTATATACAAATCATAAGGAGAGATAAGCTGTTGATGTGAGCTGTGGAATGGTGGGAAAGAGAGAAAGATATAGCTCCCTCTCTCATCTCCCTGAATTTTTAAACTCCTGCTGTGGAAATATGCCCCTTGTCTGAAAAGATCCTGGTCAGTGTAGGAGACAGGCACAGGAACAAACAAATAGTCTGTCATTACCACAGGTCACACACTCACACTCCTTGCCCAATGAAAAACCTGCTTTCTCATCTGAAACACTTCCAGCAAACTGAATAATTTCTTAACTCACTCCCCTGTCCTGAAAAGACTCTCCTCGCTCTTCTCCTTTTCCTTATCTGACTTTCATCTATTTCATCCATCTCTTGGAAGCTTAACTGCTTCAGTCAGCATCCTAAAACAAACTGGCTTTTTGAGCCTAACAAGTGGAGGAGCTCATTGCAACACCCGGCATGGACAGACCAGCACCCACCCTCAGTCTGGCTTGAGGTGCTGTCAGAACAGAGAAGCAGGAAAATGTCTTCTAAGGGAAAAGGCTTTCATGCCACCTTTGTCTGAGGGGGCAATGAAGGTCAATTCCATTGACACTGAACAAAATGCTCCCTCTAACTCTTCTTGCAACGTGGTAAGGAAGGAGGAGCAAGGAAGGAGGAGCAAGCTTATTAACGACACCGGACTGGTCTGGTGCCAGAGCCAAGACCACATCCAACACCACATTTTCATCAGGTCTTTATGAACACCCAAAGATAGGAAAGATAGGCTGCTGAATCTGCCTCAGACACGCCGGTTTTAACCCTTTTATACCCCACACTTGCCTCTGGCCAGGGGCTGGACCAAAGCCTGCAGCCTGTCTCACATGAGGGGAAGCCTGCAGCCTGTCTCACCTGGCCACAAGACTGCCATGGCTTTCTGATCACTGCTGACTATCAGCTGTGGACTTATTATTTGCAAAGTGGCCAGCCCTTGTTTCGGACCTTGCTTCATTGCTTTTCCCATTAGTGACACACCGGCAGTTCATTGCACTTATTCTGACTCATCACCTGCGACAAAGCAGAGATTTAGGGTGACATCACACAGCCATCCTGGGCCATCACTTAGATGCTGTGCATAGCAAAAGCCTCCCAGAGACAGGAAATTGCTTCTGGTGGTAAGAAGTAGCTAGGACATAAGGGGAAGTGTTTTCATCCTGAATTACTCTAGGGAGTATTTTGGTTCCCCTAATGGCTCCATTTAATAGATAAAGCCACAGACAAACACAGAGACAGCACAAGACAGAGGCTTACTTGATAAATCCCCTCCTCTCCCCTCAACTCACAAATAGGAGATTTTCCTCACAGAGAGTTTGTTTGACCTGTTGCTTTTTTCCCACAGCTTACTTGGCTCTTGCTCAGCCCAGCACAGCCAAGGCTGGACAGGCATTCAGGCCATTTGCACAGAACATCTGAAAATGCAAGGCACAGCCCAATTTGCCTTTTTCCCTATTGAAAAATTTGGCTCAAATGGAAAAGACAGTGACATCAGGTAATGCTAACAGGGAGAGAGAACTACATTCTCCCCGCTGTCAAGACCTCCTTTCCCAGTTGTATTTTACTGTGGATAGCCACAAAAAGAAGAGCTGGGAGAGGTTTTCTTCCTCTCCTCAGCATTTTCCTGGGAGGCAGGAAAGAGGTCAGGATTGCAGAATTTCAGATTGCAAAGGATGCTGTCTGCTCAAAACTCTATTCTTAGCAGGATAACTTCAAAGATAATGCAGGATATTCAGGGCTTTGTCCACTTGAACTTTTAATGTCTCCAGTGGTGGACATCCACAGATGCTCTGGACCCTGTTTTGGTGCTGTACCATCTTCCTGGGGAATTTGTTTTTCTTTCTAAAGTATAATTTTTCTTCATGTTACTTGCATCCTTTTTGTCTGGTTCAAATACTGTGCACTTCTGAGAAAGGCCTCATTCCATCTTCCCTATATCCTTTTCTAGCCAGGTGAAAAGGGGCAGCAATTTCTCTTCTCTTTTCCAGGCTGAACAAATCCAGTCTCTCAGCCTTTTTCATCCTGCACTCCATCTCCTTGACCATCTTGGTGGCCATCCACCCAGAGCATTTTGTTCCATTTTGCTGATGTCTTGCACTGGGGGGATAAAAGGGAATGTAGTGATTCTAGATGGAGTCTCCCTCCCCACCCCTGCCAGTGAGAGGTCCTGGTGAGGCTGTAGCTCTGCAGCCACGTGTGCAGAGCAGCTCAGTAATACAAACAGAATCTGAAAGCACAATACTTTGCATAGCAATGGGCAGGTATTGCTACACAAGCAAAGCTTCCTGGAGATACTGGAGACATGCTTGAAACCCAAAAGCAACATGGAAATCCAAGACAGATATGGGAAAGAAAATAACACCCAAGGGATGACACAGAACAAAGAGCCGGGTTACAGCTGGGTGCTGAATTCCCATTTGGAAAACACATTATTCATCCTATTTATGTAAGTACAATAAATCAGTGTAAAGCCAAACAGCCAGGCAATCAGAAAGCTGCAGAGACCTCTGTGGAGGGCAGACCAATGACAGCCAATAGCTCTTTAAATAATAATAGTGTTTTTTCCCATGGGACTCCCAGTTGATATCTATGCTATGCGCAGCATGCAAAGGTAAAGTTCCCCATGCCCCACAGATGGCATCAATTTCTCAAATAATTGATAGCTGAAGCTCTTCTTGAGGGATCAGGTGGAGGAATGGAAAAGGAGCATCATAATGGCTGCAAATTTCCTTCAGGTTTGGTTTGCATACGAATATTTGGTTGATGATGACTGCACTGAAGCAGCTGCGCTGAGAAGGAAAGTGAGGACTGACAGCTCAGCTGAGTCCTGGATTTCTCAGCAAACAGCCAGGCCTGCACCTAGGAAAGACTAAGTAGCTCAGGCAAAATGACTGTGAAACAGCAGAGATCTTGATTTACTTTAAGGGAAGTAATATATGGACTCCCCACAATGTATTTCAGACCTGCAGTCAAGCTGTCTTTAAAAGGAATGAGAGGATATGTGAAGGAGGTGTGGGATGAAAGCAGACGTTGCACTAATATATGAATAGATCTCTTTTTCTTCAGCTTTAAAGAAATGCAGCAGATTTCAAATCTCAGACAAAAAAGGAGACAGTAAATCCCACTATTGTACTAGTTTAAAAGCAAACCAGTGGGAAATCCCAAGTCAGAACTAAAATTTAATAGGAAAATTAAGATAAAGGCAGTAATACAGAAACACTGTCTTAAACTAACAGGGGACAACCTGACACCCTGTTGGTCAGGGTGGTGGTAGCAGTCCAATTAAATGGTGGCTGCAATCCTGTTGAAGTGATAGATGTGGTTGTGTTGAAGCAGTGATCCTGTAGAAGGGTCTGGTCTTCCTCTGAAGGTCCAGTGGTAGTTATGTAGCTCTTGTCCTCCAGGTGAGGCTGCCTGTGGTGTTCCAAACCTCAGACTATATCCAGGTAGGAATGCTTGGT
The DNA here is from genome assembly GCF_963513975.1 of Fringilla coelebs. Taxonomy (NCBI): domain Eukaryota; kingdom Metazoa; phylum Chordata; class Aves; order Passeriformes; family Fringillidae; genus Fringilla; species Fringilla coelebs. Next base: position 86,290,997 of record NC_140030.1, read on the forward strand.
TCTTCCCACTGGCCAGAGCATCTCAGTAGGGGATGATGTAATTTTATGAGTCATGCAGTGGGACTTGATGGCCCGGTAGCAGAAGATAGCCCCTGGAGGGAGTGACCAGGGATGAGCCATGGAAGAGGTGAAGATCTCCTCCCCACCAGGTTTTTAACAGCTTATGAAGATGGTGATGGAAGACATACTTTTGGTTTCATCTTACAATGTAACCTAAGCCTCTTCAAGCTTCCTGATAGATTCTGATGGTCTGGGCAGAGGTAGAGTGGTAGGCAGGTGGAAGGCATTTCCATCTTGGAACCACAAATCCAGAACCTAAGAAAGCTTTAGTGACATAGACTAATCTCAGAAGTGGGATTTCTCTGTGTTTTCTGTTGCAGAAGTATAGGGTCAGCACTATGCTGCATGAGGCACCACAGACAGTGAAAACCAGGATAATTGATGCAAAGAGGTGAGGCAGGCAACAGGATGGAGGAAAACAGCACAGGCTCAGACTCCTGAGGAGGTGAGGTGACTTGCCCAAGGCCATCTGGACATTTGTGTCAGAGGCAGAGCCTGAGGACTGGAGCCCTCAGCCCCCAGACATTTCCTTAATCACAAGACCCAGGTTCTTCCCAAGTTAACAACAAGATAAGCAGGTGGTTTTTCCTTTTTCCAGTCTACACATAATAAGTGACAGATGGGGTCACAAGATGGGAAAAACACAGAACCTGCCCGGACACCCTCTGCCCATGCCAGGTCTCAGCCTCTCAAGCAGGCAACATGATGAGGACAGAGCAGGACTAGAGGGCTGAGGGGGAATGTCTCAGATGCAGGCTGGGGAATGTGAAGAAGGGGAGAATTGAATTGCAGATTGGGCGTGTAGGACATGACAGCTTGGCCTTTGAAGCAGACACACTGGCAAGGCTGTCACTGCAGTTCAGGCAGGCTGCAGGGGGTCACTGGGTCACACTCTGAAAGAAGGAAAACGCTGCAGGAATTGTTTGCCTGAATATTTAACACTGCAGCTGTGCACACAATTGAACACCCAGACAGCTGAGCAACCCTTGGCTCAAGCAGTCGTGCCTACACATTTAAAGATGTCAGCAATTACAGTTGTGTGCAATGATGGCACAAGGAGAAGAAAGCTAAACAATATTAGCAGAACCAAGACTGGGTAAAAGCTATTGCCAGTTCCCTTCCACTGCCTCAAATGCTTCCAAATGCTTGTTGTCCAATGGGAAATAATTCAGCAGTTGCTAAGTCTCTATCTTGGCCAAACTAGTGGTTCTAGTTCATCTTTTTATTGGAGGGGCAAGGTGCGTTGGAATGAAATATAATACCTTTTATTAGATCATATTATTCTTCTCTCCCACTTTCCCAAAAAGAAAGAGTGCCTTTACGCTGAATTGCCATTTGCTGCTCTCCTCAGATCTCACACACTTCAGAGACTTTCTTGCTGAATGAATCCCTGGAAAACATCACCTCATTCTAGCTGCAGTGGCACTATTGTTACAGGGACAATGCAGCAGCTGGGTGTGGAAGTTGAGGTCACAGTCCTTCACTTCTGGAAGAAGTGGGTAATTGTTAACCAGCCTCAGAAGGAGCTTGCACATGTGGGAGGTTGCACCAGCTGCAGGTCTTGTACCACCACTGGGCACAAAGGTTGGCAGGCAGCATCAGCCCACACCCATGCCTGCCCATGTTATACAACACCCAGCAGAGTGACCTCAATTTGCCACAAAAAATAGCAATAAAATCCGATAGAGAGATTTCTGAAGAATTTAGAGGGATGATGAGAAGAACGGCATGTTTCTCTGGCCCTTTATGACCTCTACAGCTGCAGCCCTGCTGTGCATGTTTTGTCCATTGAAAACTGAGAGGTTGATCTGACCCTCCACTGATTCACAAAAAAAAAAAAAAAGAAAAAGAAAAAAAGGAGAGAGAGAGAGATTCACCCAAGAATGTCTCCTGGCTTTACATTTCTGTCAGCTTTTCTGGGGAAAAAAAACCCCAAGCAAAACAGCAAATGTTTCATTCGTTTGTTTGCTGAAACCATTTGCAAAACATTATTTTCCTGGCTAGACCCATGGTAAAGCATGGTTAAAGGGCTGCTGGGAAAGAAAGGCAGCAGGGGCTGAGCTGTGGCACACTACACAGAGCAACTGAAGACACTGCAGGCAAGGCTCAGGGTACAGAGAGGGGCAGCAAAGCTCCAGGAGGAAGCCAGGGAGTGGGAGCCAAGACTGTTGTGACTGCTGCTCTCATGAGCAAGGGGACAGGTATGCTGAAGACTAAGAGAGGCAGAAGGAATATTCTGACACAGTGGCAGGAGAGAGGCTTAAGCTGAGAAGAGGAACGAGTGTGATTACATTGGAGGGAAGTGAAGGCAAAATTCATTAGGCTCAAGACAAAGGAGAGCACGTGTAGGTCACTACAGGAAACCAGTGCAGCAGTTGAGAAAAAGCTCTTTCTCTTTGGGTACAAATTTCTACCACAGAACAAGCAACAGGGGGGCTGATGGGACTGTTAAGACAATCTGAGCCTTTCTAGATGTCCTTGCCCCAGTTCAGAACCTTTCAGATACCTTTCAGCAGCCTCCAAATAATTTCTTCAAAATTTCCACCTGTAAATGCAGGAAGCTGGTAATAGGAAAGGATGACCCCAGACTAGTAGTTGTCTGTGGTGGGTTAGGGAAAAGCATCACAAGGCAGGTGTGCTACTACAAGAAAGAGAGGCAGCAGCATCACAAAGTCAAGTGGAAAAAGTGGCTAAATACCAAGTGTCAGATGCACAGGGAGGTTCAGTGACAAAAAAGAAGATTAGCAAGTGCAGAGGTGTTATGCACTCAGCAGCTGGATGTCCTGCTTCCATCAGAATTCCCATTAGGGCAGAGCAAAAGTTCTGGGGGTCCTGTAAATCATGGTTTTCTGAAAACTGGAACCTTCTTGTCTGCACAAACTTGTTGGACTTGTTCTCCTGGTTAGCCATAATCTATTGTGATCATTTCCATGTTCTGCCCCAGTCAAAGCTCAGAAGATAAGAATAAAATAAAGGAAAAAACTAAATTAATTCAAATGCCAAAAAGCCTTATTGAACTTTTTATTTATTTTTGAGTTTCCTTTTTATTTTGGCTCTGTGTTAGGAGGAATGTTTTACAAGGAATATCTTTGTTCCCCTCCATCCAGGCTGGCTTGTCCATCTGCAGAAGCACCACTGGTGGCTGCAGCTCCCCTCACAGCATTCCACCTTTAGTTCTGACTCACTGACTGGTCAACAGCTACACAAAAGTGTGAATTCTCTTTTCCAAAATCTCTCTGTAGGTCAGGCACTCCATGCAGGAAGTGAGAAGTACATGCAAAACCAAAAAGGTAGTGTATTTTAGGATTCTGTTTAATAATATTGTCTGTATGTTTAATGCTGCCAAAATCCCTCCTTTTAAAGCAGACATGGCTGGTGTGTGAGGATGGGTGAGGAAGCACCACAGAGTACTTAGAGAGGAAAATACTTGAGAAAAAAATCAAGGGAAAGAGTAGATCTGGGGTGAGGAAGGGAAAAGACATCTTCAAACAGACTTATTCAGCGTGTGGTATAATTAGAGGGAAAATGAGCCAACAGCCCTGGCAGTCTTTCCCATGTTGATCCTTAGTCCAGGAGTTCACTGCTGCAGCACAGTCTCACCCTGCAGTCACAGGAAAACACTCTGCATTCTCTGAAGTGTTATTACTGGCTCTGCCTGGCAGGAGATTGCTGGGTGCTCCAGATATCACAGCTTTGGCAGCACTCAGTGCCATGAAGCCCACACCCACAACTTCTTTACAACTCAGTGTCCCAATGCATAAGTAGGAATAGCAGCATCTATTCCTCACTCCCCATCTCACAGGGGAGTGAGAAAAGTTATCTACTGCAAATACAAAACAATTATTAAAAAGAACAGGTGACAAAAGAGCTCTTCAAATTCAATATGGTAGAGGCAGAAACAGTATTCTTTGTTTTTTGAGATCTGAACAACATAACAGAGAAGTCAAAGTACTGGAAAACTACTTGACCATTTATAGGACTATTCATTTATGGAGTGTGCAGGGATAGTCCCCTGTGAGCCTTGTCATGTCACCTTGAATTATGAAGGATATGAGCTTAGCTCTGTGGGATCAACAAGCAGAGCAAGAAATTGAAGTCTCAATCATGCTTGCTGAAGGAGTAAAAAAATCCTGCTCACTATTACCTGCTGCTCCTGGAGACAAGGCACAGGAGCAGGAAGGAATAATAGGGCAGAGGAGGAGTGCAGGATGGTGGGCAGCAATAAGAACTCTGAATCACTGGGACAGAGTCTCCTCTGGGGCAGGCTGACTCAGGGGACAAATGCTTTCTTGCAGCTCATGGCTGAAGCTAGCACAGGTTTCATGACTTACACCTCAGTGTATCTGGGCTGCAGTGCCAGCCAGCAGGAGGAGAATACTCACTGCTGGCACAGTGACAGCTTAAGAATGTAAGTAACTCTGTGGAAAATATTTTTTTCAGTAATGCTGATGAAAAGATCTGTATAAGATGCGCTGCCCAGAATACTTTTAATTTAGCATTTTTATTGAAGAGCAGTGTAGCTTTTTCCAGAGTTGAAACATTCACATGCAAACATTAGCTATAACTAAGGGTCTCTTTCACAAGGATGCTCTCTGAGAGGCAGGTGGGACCAGCTCATCAGAACAGCAAATAAACTCCAGCAGAAAAAGAAAAACACCTTTATAAGCTTTTTCAGTCAGAAAAGAAATGTTCCTACTGTCCTGGTATGGTGGATAAAGTATTCACAGAGCTTTATTTTCACTCAGAAATAAAGAATATTACTTTTGAGGGATTGCAGGTAGCCTAAAAACAGCCTTTTCCATCTCCAGCTGCTTTTACACACAAGCCCATATGCATCCTAAACCCACTGCCTCATATTCCTGGGACAGGCCACAGAGTACCAGCAGAGTTCCAGCCTTCAGTGCTTACAAAGCCTGTGGGGACAATAAGCTGTAGTAAATTATATGAATAAGAACCACATGTAATAATGTGAAAGAATAAAAATTCCCTGAGAGAAAATATAAGATGGACATATAGGAAACTGAAATTTGGGCCTGAATTTGTGGACAGCTGTTGCTCACAACTGCCAGCTGTTCATAGCATTAAAACTGAAACCCAAAAAATATAGCAGGGCCACCACATCTTGGAAAATCAAGCAAGTGGGTCTCAAAGCACTGCTTGCTGGAACCATTCTTTTTCTTAGGAATTCTGGACAACTCAAAACATTGCCCTTTTAATTCAGGATAAAGATTACTTTGGCATGGAAAACCCTTTCCCTCCCTCATTGTTATCATTAAATAATCTTAAATATCTCAAGGATCAATCAATCACCAATGTAAAAGCATGTGGTGTGTAGATGCTGGTGGCTCCTCTTGGAGCCCTCCTTTTAATGCCTCAGGCCCTGTGTCCAACAGGTATGAATAAAATGAGCCCAAATTTTGCCATTACTGCATTTTAAGAGGTGAGATTTGCATCTTTTTCTTCTTTTATACACTCCCTCAGGATTTCTGCAACATACAGGCACTGCAGCATCCAAGGGTTGCAGTCCTGGCAATGCCTTTGTCAGACTGGTTTCTACTGGGAAACCACTTCCCTTTCACAGGAAAAAGAGCATTAAGCCATGGTAAAGAAGTGCTGCTGGTGGACTGGGAGCTAGATGCTCCAAAGGACTCCAAAGTAAGGCCAGCAGCACAATTCCAGTAGAGGTAAGCAGGAAAATTCTCTTCATGACAAGAAGGGAAGCTGCTCAGTAACTGAAGTCGTGTACTGACTACGCTGTCAGGAGTTTTTCCCACACATTTTCCTGCAATCTGCTTTTCTTCTAAAGGTGCCAATAATCTTTTCCTTGCTACAAGATGGAGTAGCAAGCACTATTACCTGCTCAAGTAGGATTAGCTCCCAAACACCAGTATGGAGAAAAAGGATGGTAATAATTGCAAACGCTCGGGTTTGAAAATACTCTCCTTGGTGTCTGCTTAAATACCACTCACAGAACTGCAGCTTCCAGCAGAGAGATATTAACAAGCCCCAAAACCTGAAGGGGCACCCCTAGCATGTGGAGGTTGCCCTGTACTCCAGTCACAGCCTCACCAAGGAACCTGTGAGAAGAAGCCTGTGAGAGCTGTGCCCAGGAGCTGCCCAGCACCAGCAGTCCCCACTGTGCAGCTTGGCTCACCGCTCAACCTGCTCTTCTGAGAGAGCACAAGTTGTAGTCTGATTAATCAAACCTGTAGCTATGATATTTTCTGAAAAATCCTTCCCTTAGGATTTTTTCTCCTGAGAAGCTGAGAGGCCTCAGGAACAAAATGTAAACAATGATTATCTGCTGCTGTGGAATGCAACGGGTGCATCCTTGATTGGTCCATGTTGGTTGTTTTTAATTAATGGCCAATCACAGTCAGCTGGCTCGGACTGTCTGAGAGTCACAAGCTTTGGTTATCATTCCATTCTCTGCTTTCCTTTCAAGCCTTCTGATGAAATCCTTTCTTCTATTCTTTTAGTACAGTTTTAATATCATATATATAATAAAATAACAAATCAAGCCTTCTGAAACATGGAGTCAGATCCTTGTCTCCTCCCTCTTCCTGGGACCCCTGCGAACACCCCCACACAAACCTGCTCAAAGCCAGTGCACTATTACTATCTCAACTATTTAGCTTAATTTTTCCTCTTTAATCCTCTTAACTATGTTCACTAATTCAACTTTTAATCATAAGCCGATTTGTGTCGATACTTTTTTTAACCAGCATTCCCTTGCTAATATATCTAGCTTCTCTAAAATACCTTTCTACTCTACTTCAATAGCTCTCTTCATTCCTAATGACTTCTCTCTCTTCTGCTTCAGTGCTGCAACACTATCATTATTATTATTAGCTGCAAGAGTCTCTTGCCAGTTCCTCTCTAGCAGTGTTTCTGCTGTGAGCACCTCTGTAGGCTCAGCCCTTCAGCTTGAGAGGCTGTTGGAGACACTTCTACATGGGATCCAAATTGTTTTCAGCCCAGGAAGGCCATTAAAAACCTTATTGCTATCTGAACATACATTAGAGGGACCAAGGCCAAGGGTAGAAGCCCCCAGGAGAGCACTGACCCCTGCCCCAAGATGGGGAGGTGCAAGGGGCACATGGGTGTGCCTGAGGAAGCAGGAGGACACAACCTTCAGCTGATAAGCAGGGTTCACCCCCACCCATTGCTTGTTTTCCTTGAAATCAGGGCAAAGAAGTGCTAAAGCAGAGTCTGATGGACTACAACATGAGGCCCCATTCAGGGAGGTTATCCCATGCACAGGCAGGTCCTGCACAGGGGGGTAGCTCAGAGAAGTGCTCCCACACAGGTGAGAAAGCAACAACGCCCATTCACGGGGAGAGGAGTAAAAGAGGGGAGGAATCTCTATGGAGATGTAGTGAGTGAGTGATGAGGGCAGCATAACCAGCACAGCAGAAGGGGACGAGCATCAAAAGTGATGCAGAGAGGAGAGAGAATCGTGGAAAGTGACCTGAAAAGACTTCTAGTTCTCTTCACTCTCTGCAGGGAGCAAGACTTGTATATACCTTCAGTAAAGCCAGACAGAAATAGAGCACATTCCTGGAGACATCATTTGAAGGAAAGAATAGAAATTCATTTTTAGAAAACATCTCCAGGACATTATCTGTTACTCAAATAGGGCTTTTCATTTAAAGTGAAGTGTGTAATTTTGCTCACATCATAATTAAAAAAAGAATTGCTTCAACACCTCCACTACTCTTTTCATTTGCACTGTTTTATCTGACTAGAAATGAAAAGAAAAAAAGAAATTGAAGGAGGAGACATAACTAGTCACAAGCCCTCAAACAGTACATCTCATTAGATCACAAGACTCCCCATGAGTGAATGAGCTCTCTGCAATAATTCAGGAGCCTCAAGAGTCTCTGGAAGTCAGAGCCAAGATTTCAGTCTCTGAGACCACCATGCTCCTGTTGCCATCTGTGGAAAGAGCCTAGCCTGCTGCCACAGGGGCAGTGTGTCCTCAGGCAGAAGCTCCTGATGTCCACCCCTCTGCCACATCCACATTCCCAGAGGAGCCCTTTCTGATCCTAAGAGCTGTAACCTCAAAACCACCAGTAATGTCAGAGGTTGCCCCTATCCATAATGTTCAGCTCAAGCAAACTGTTTGAAAACCATCCCTGGATCCCAGTCCCACAGCCCAGGTCACTGTCTAATACTGGGACTCCTCTGTGGTGCAGCAGGAGGATAGATACAGTGTGCAGCTGTGGTGCCTAAAAGCTTTGGGAGGTGCAGATCTCCAGCAGCACATCTGGCAGCTGCCTTCGAGCCAGGCTGCTGGAGGAAGCTGGCACAGCAGCTTCTGTTTCAGAAACACTGCAGGATTTCTGCTGCTAGAAAATTCCAGGGATATCAAAAGGTAATCATGCAGAATTTCCCCGAGGAGATTGTCAGTGCTGAGACTTATATCCTGATCACAATTATTTTTTTTAAGTAAAATTAAATTAGCCAGTTGGTTTTATTAATTATTGCAAAATTCTGCTTAAACTGTTCTACCAACAGAGGTGAAAATATTTCTCAGGAAAATAGTGTTAAAATGGTAACACTGGCATGTGAAGAGTGCAAGTGAAAAAAATAAGTAGTGTTTTACCAACAGAGTCTATACCAAACCACTTCCCCAGTGTATCATTACTGACTGGGGTCCACTGTTGGCACAGAGGTATTTCAGATGAAATACAAATTCTGAGGTTTTCTTATCTGTGTATCACTTAGGGACCTTTGGCACTTTTCCATGAAAAAGAATATTATCTACATCAGCTCTCCACACAGGCAGTTGTGCTGTGCTGAGCTCTGCTCCCCCGCCAGTTCCCTGGGTATTCTGTTCTCCTTTGCTTGGACAATTGAGCAGCATTTGCTACTCAATTGCTACTCAATTACTCCGTTTGTGATGATCTGTGATTAGGGTTAATTGTGCAGCACCTGCAGGACAGGCTGATAGGAAGGACTCTGTGTACAGGAGTCACAGCAACTGCACGTAGCCAAAGATGTGCCTGGTGGGATCCCTGGGTACACCATCCCTAGGCGAGCTTCAGAGAGTGGAAGAAGCTGCTGCACTAGGAGATATGTATTATTCCCTGAATGGGATTTTTTGTGTGTGTTTGTATAGCTAACAAGATCAGAGGCTGTTTTGTTTGCTGAATGGATCCTTCATATTCTCCCAGTACGATTTAGGTTATCATTTGTTTCACTTATGCACCACAAACACTCATAAATATTAGGTGGGGATAAGCTCTAAGCCTCCAGACCAATTGCATCCAATATTTACTTTCAAACAGAAATTACATACAGGAGCAAGAAAACCATACAGCTTCTCTTTTAATTGATCAGATAGAACCAAACATAGTTAAGTCCTGGCACTAAATCCCCATCATCCCTGCACCAAATGTGCTGATTTGCACACCTACTAGGGAATGAGAAGAGCTATGAGTAAAGTCCCATACCCTTTCTGAGGCCAGATTGCCATTGCTTATTAGGACAATGGTGTTAACCTACCCAGCCAGAAGGATGCCTTGCTTCCCATCCCCACAGCCCAGGAGAGTCCCCAGAACAGTAAGCTTTTTCCCAAAGGAGCACAGAGCAGTGAGGCAAGAATCCCATCTCACGTTTTCTCCCAAAGTGTCACATTATTAAATTCTGGCTGTATGATGCCATTGCTCCAGGCTGGTTTCCAACCAGGCTCTAGGTTTTTTTTTGTCAGCTTACTGGTTGCTGTGGAATTGATTGAATCTGTCAAGGATTTCTTGAGATGGGAGGGCAGGACTTACTGGACAAGTGCAGATCAATTTTCACATGCTTATCCACTCTCAGAGGAGAAATGAAAAATGTTGATTGCTTGCTCATGTACCTCAAAAGAGAGTCATGGAGGGACAGCAGCCCCAGTGCATCCTTGGGGCAGGAATTGCAGACGGGTCAGGCCCGTGTGTGTGTGCAAACCAGTCCTCACCCGGGCAGTAAGCCTGATGCAGGAGCTCTAAGGTGTCCCAAGTACAGAGCGCCTTTTCTGGGCACCTCAGTCTGTGCTCCAAGGTTTCATTAAAGCTTATCCAAAAATAAAGTTTTTACTGCAGCTGACTGCGTCAGCTGCTCACAGATAGGTGGTGGTAAGCAATAAAACTTTTATAAAAACAGGCCCTGCAAAGCTCAGAAGTTTGAGGCTCACGGTTCTGCGCGCCTCAGTGGGTGTCACACCACCCTGAGAGGAGGTGGCTTTGATGCACACCCAGTGAGTGCCCAGCGCCCCTTCTCGGGGCTGCTCCAGCCTCCCAGCCTTCCACAGGCAGCACCAATGCTCCCAGGGGGAGGTAAGGTGGGCAGCCAAGTCTCCAAGGAGGCACATCCCTCTCTCTGGCAAAGAGACCCCAGCCCTCGCAAAGGTTTGTTTTGTGGTTCCCCTTCATTTCTCCACTTCTCAGGCAGTGGTTAATGGAAACTACAACATAAAAATGATCTGCTTCGTTGCTTTTCAATTAGATAAGAACTCCCATTAGTGATGCAATTAAGGTGCCGTTTCCAAGACTGTTGTTTAACAGCTTCCTTGACATTTCACAGAACTCATTTGTTTTGCTTTGTGTTTTTTTTCACTTTCACAAAAACAGACGCAAAAAAATGATTCATTTGCAGAAATGCAGACAAAGCAGAAAGACTCAAAAGAGTGGGAGCACAGTGAGGCGGGTATGCTGCAAGATTGAAGAAGGAAGAAAGAAAAATAAAAAAGAAATGCTTATTCTGTACTGCAGAGTAGCTCCTAGGCAGGAAGAATAAGGAAGAGAAAAGAAAAAGACCAAAGTTCCCCCATGATCCTACAGGGCTGTTTGTTGCTGGAAAACAGCACATATGCAGAATAGGCAAAATACAATAACAGAATAGGTCAGGAATTTTGCTCAAGAAAACTATTTTCCTGCATTTCTTAACTAGAATAGAAAATTAATCAGCTTTAAAATGTGTCAAAATATTACATATTTTCCTCTAAACAGAAAAACACCCTCAACAACCACAACCTAAATTCGAGACCCTTTCTGAAAAAATAAAACAGTCGTCTTTACAGTTGAATAAACATTTTTAACCATGAAATATCAAACTCTATGAAGAACATATGGAAACTAAATTGAATCCGAGGCTTAAAAAATGAGATATCTCAAAAGACACTTACAAATCACTTTCCACTGAGCTGCAGAGGTTGGACAGGAGGGCAGGACCTATCTGAGATGCAGTGCCAAAGAGAAGGCAAAAAACAAGCACATAATTCTCTGGTGTACAGCACTTGTGGCAACAAGTATCACAAAGCATGCCCTTTTCTTCTCACATCTACCCATACACGCCAATTGTTTATGTTGTCCTTGCCCCCCTGTCTTTCAGATTGTCATCATCTTCTGTTTTTCTTCTTCATGCAGATGTTTGAAAAGTGTTTATTCCTATCATTCAAAATGAGTTATTTTGCATAATCTCTAGCTGACAGCTGATATTTGCATCTACATAATGAAAAAAAATCACCAAAGAGCCAGGGTTCAGCATCTGGTGCCTTTGAACTTCTCTGCCATTATAGCTTCATCAGGCCAACGGCAGCAAACACAAAAATTCTGTTTTGAAAACACTTTGTGAGTCTGAGACCAGGGTTGCCAGAGCAGTTAGTGCATGCAACACACAGCCACAGAGACATGAATATGTTAAAAGGACACATAAATCTCTATCCACTTCCTAACCCGGGGGCTACTAGGAAACATTTATTTCTGTGCAAGGAAAAGCATTCCCCTCTCGGTTTTTGTCACCCATTCCCTGCTGCTTCTAGGCACAGGATTCCTTCTCCCAAAAATGCTAATATTTTCTGCCTTCAAAATCCTCCCTAAAATTATTCACACTTTTGCAAAGCCTGAATGAGCTCAAATCCATCTCCAGTATGTCACGGGGGGCTGAGATCTCCACTGACATCTCAGTGCAGCTTAGACTTATCTCTAGCTCTGAAAAATATTTCAGTGCAGAACAGCCATCGAATTTTAGCTAAACTGTGTGTTGCAAACCCAATGAGAAGCCCAAGGAGGCAAACAGACTGGTGCAAAAACCTGCACGCTCTGTTTACTGCCTTATTCATTAGCCATCACAGTAATATCCACATCCAGATTGTTCTTCAGAGCTGCTGATTTTCATTCCCTGAGTGATGTATAACAGACCTGCATTTTCTCCTCTCTCATTCTTCTCCTAATAATGCAACATTATGGTACCTTTTTTTTTGCTTCCCAGAAAGAGTCACAGAATAGGGTACCAGGTAAAATTCTCTAGTGATGGGAGTAGGTGAGGAGCTGAGCTGCTGCAAGTGTCTTTCTGTTCTATATTTGTGCAGTTCTTGACTGGCAACATTGGCAGAAAAGCAATCCTTCTCAAATCATCATCCCTGAATCCTCCCTGAGGGGTTCTCATAAAATCACAAACACAAAGCACCCTCCAGGAAAACAGGGCTCTTCTTTGTAAGTGGGTTTTCCTCTCACAGAGGGGTTGACAAAATGCAAGGATTTCAGTGAAACCGTGCCAGGTGTTTGGATCTTTAGCTTGCTCCTACAGCTTATCCCAACTCCTTTCCACCAAACCTTGGAGCTTTCCTCCTCTTCTGTGCTGACACCCCATTCCTTAGCCAAAGTCACCATCAGGTTCCTCGTCTATCCCAGGAGAGAGGCTGAGGGGAGCTGTGGGAGAAGTGACTGAGGGCATTCCCATGTTGTTGTTCTTTTATCCCTGTAATGGGGAAAGAACTCATGGCCTTCTGAAGTGCAGCACAGAAAATTTGTCAAATGCTTTGCCTGAGGGGTCTTGCAAAGTTTCACTTTATCTGGGTGACTAAATCTAGATTAAAGATGCATGGTTCTGCCAGCTGCTGCTTTTCAATTTAGATGCTTGCACTGTATGCTTATTTATTTATTTTTAGGATATTGATTTTGTCAGGAGGCAAAGCAAGGGTTGTAGGAAAAAAATATAAGTCTAGAAGTCAGCAGTGTTGGACTTTAAGGGGGATAATGAGATTTGCTTCTAAAATAAAACCTTTGCCAAGTGCAGTTTTATCTAGGCTAAAATGTCCCAAGTTTTACTGTCATTCAAGGGCAATGACAAAGTACCCTTGACTCCTTTGAGAGGAGCAAGTCTGATTCATGACAACACAGCTGCCAGTAAACAATAACCGGGCAGGGGTGGGAGTGGGTTTCCGGAGTGCCTGGCTGTGAGCTGCACTCCCAGCACCCTGCCAGTACAGTATGCCAGGTGAGTTCTCTGAAGTGAAAACCCAGTGCTGTGAGCCCAGGATTGGACCTGGTGCTAGGAGCACCCAGGAGTGTGCTCAGGCCAGCACTTCCCCTATGGCACAGCAGAGCCAGCGATGCAGGGCACTGTCAGGATGCCTCCAGCCATGGTGGTGGCATGTGCTGCACCGGATCCAGTTCATTTCTGAGGGGTCCAGTGCTGATAGGACCAGGAGTGATGTAAAGCAGCCCTGTTCTTTTAATGTGCCTATCAGTGTAAGAAGACAAAGAGCACCATTTTACCAATCATTTCACCTGCACCTTTTCTAGCGCTAATTGTACAATTAATTCCTTAATCTATTAAGAGAGGGAAAGAAAAGTACTTACACTTTGCAGGTAGTTTGAATCAGAGTTGGATTGTGTCTTTTTTTCTTTTAAACCTTTAAAACTGTATTTGCTTGAAATACTTCAAATGTTTTATTGCTCATACTACAGTACATAACAAAGTAATTGTGTAATTAAGAGATAATGTCAATGCAATAGACCATTGTTGACAAGCTAATAGTCTCCTGCTGCTATTGAAATGCCAAGGCAAAGCTAAAGAATATGCAGGAAAAACATACATGCAGGAAATTAGATGAGGTTGTTTGTTTTCCAACTGAACTGGCAAGCTCAGATTGGCCAACCTGTAATTTAGCATAGGTTGGATTCCCTCCCCAGTAAAGTGCTAGTTATGCAAAGGAGTTCTCAGGTATCCTACAGCAAGATGGTGCATATTGCAGGGTAGGGGATGAGAGTCAGAAATCCGCTGCTAGTTCTGGGTCTGGTCTCCCAGGAGGAGCTATAGCAGAAGCATTCATGCAGAAAAAAATGCCTGAAGCCCCCGTCAAGTGAGATGCTCAGTTTGCTATCCTGAGGAGGATCTCTGTGGCTAGAACCACTGGATGATTTGACCCCATATTTTTTGTGCACCCAAGTGAAGGAAGACACCTAGACTTTAGCTGGATTGTGACATAGCCTCCCAATTTAGCCTTGGGGATGTACACTAAAGCTCAGGGCTGAAAGTTCACTGTCTCCTGTGTGCTAATTCATCCCTAGCCCAGGTCACACTTCAGAGAAGTCTGAGCTATTCTGAGTTCCTTCCCTGCAACTTTCTGCCAGCTGCACCAGTTCAGCTGCCTGGTCCCCAGGAGCAGCAGTCCCCATCTGCTGTCCCCCCTGCAATGTTGGAACTGCAGGGATTCAGAGCTGCTGCCAGCTCCAGGGTGGCTGTGCCTTTTGTGCCCAGGAAACCATCACCACAGGCTTCCTGAGACACTCAAGCCAAGCCAGAAAGCATGGTCCAGGGTTTTATTGCTGCTGGCAACCACAACTCATGTCCACACTAAATTACAGCCAAACTCTTAAGAGAGGGGAGAAAGCCAGGGCACAGTTTTAGCCCACAATCTTCAAAGCAGAAAGAAGGACAGGAAATATAGATTGCAGCCACACAATCACAGAATCACTGTATGGTTCAAACTGGAAGATAGCTGGAAATTATCTAGTCCAACCCTTTTGATAAAGCTCTAGAGAAGGAGGGTCGACAACCCTTCTGTGCCAGTGGTCTAGCATCCTCAAAGTAAAAAAGTATTTCCCAATATTCAGATAAAACTTCCTGTGTTTCAGGATTTTTGCTACTTGACATGTCACAGAACACTACTGGTCCCATTCTCTTGACACTCACCCGTAACTTACTTGTATGCATTGATAAGACCCCCTGTCCATTCTCTTTCCTTCAGTCCTTCCTCAAAAAGTCAGAAGATGGCTGAGTGGTGCCTCCTTGCCCAGGAATAAAGTGTACCACAATACACAGGCACCTAAGGCTGGAGGCAGAATTCCAGATAGGGATGTTACACAATATGACCCAAGAAAGAACATTGTGTTGGTGCTGTTCAAAGGGGACTGTGGCCTCCACAGGGTCCATGACAAGGCCACACTAGCATGTCACTACAACCATGTGATTTCCAGCATTTCCTACTGTTATTTATATAAGACAATTGATTTCTTCTTTTTTAAATGGGCTTCATGCACCCAACAAAAATAAATTCTCTCTTTGAGCTGCGGCATTGCCTTGGTACATTTAATACATTAAAAACTATCCCATTGATTGAAAAAGGTTGAAAAGTTGCAAAATCAAAGATAACAATGAAGAGAGGTTCGTGTAAGCTTGCTTCAGTGTTTTGTGGGCAAAGCACGTGTCCTGGGCTTTAATTTCATGCCCACATACACATCTTCAAGTGCCCCAACCACCTGGAGAGTACAGTGGATTCCCTCCCCCCAGAAGCAGCTGTTCTGTAATTCATTTTATCTTAATTTGTCTATGTTCAGCCCCAGGCCTTATTTATGTACACTGTGAAGACTTAATCTGAAGACAACATTAATCATAAGTTCTTTAAAACATTCATCATTACAATGTTTGAGTGGTTTGAAAAAGTAATTGATTGATATACACAGCAAATCTTGAGAATTGATGTAGTATTGCTACTTCCCATGGAGATGGGGAACTGAGACGGTGAGATACTACATCTGAAATGTCCAGCTGTGCTGGGTGCTGAATTTGAAAGTCCTGACTTGGTAGGGGATGTTAGGTTTTGAGGCACTTTAATTGCTTTGAGTCTGGTTGCTGATTTCTCTCTGCTTTACCAACAGACTCCGCAGCTTGCATTGAGCACAGGCGGGATGTGGAAAACACAGAGTTGGAATTTCTCTGCCAAGCATCACACACAAGCCCCGTGGTTGCAGTACAGACAGAATCCATTTTTCCAAGCAGCATCACATCGATTCCATCATGACAGCCCTGTCCACCATCTTCTCCAGGTCCCTAAAGTGTTTGCTGTGAACGTTTCCTCCCAAAATCCACAGCAGTAAAAGATGAAGGTCATATAAGCTGTACTTTGCTTTACCTGCAGAGGTACTCAGTACCCCTCTTTCCCTGATTATCCAGACTAGATCCTTTTCTAGAAATACAGTGGTTTTCTTTCATTGTGTGTCAGGGTTCCCTTGCTAAGGAAAACAGGGCATTAGAAGGGGTTGGTGCACATCCAAATTTCTCCCAAATTTTGTGCTCTGGCACAAAATGTTTGTAGTCAGACTACCAAACACAGAGGCCATCTGAGGACTGAAAATACAGCAACAGGGACCCCCCAGAGCAGGACTAATCATGTTCACTGAATGAAACAGGAATCGTGTTGAAAAGCATAGCAGGCTATCCCACAATTAGAGAATCAGTCATAATGCACAGAGGAATCTAATTAGGACTGTAAATCATAACAGCCTTGAATCCTTAGGATATTTCAGCTGTGGAATTCCTAAGTTTCATAGGATCTGGGGGAATAACTCAGGGAAAATAACTCATGGCAGTTAGAGCCAGGCAAACACCCACCAAGTTTGGGGAGAAAGCACAGCTCTTTGCATTAGCGGCAATTAGCAGTCAACAAAGACATTCAGGACTTCATGGAGGAGACCAGTGATCCAGCTGTCACTAGTGTCACACAAGGACAGCTAGGTGTTTGAAACATGAGTTCTAAACACCTAGACCAGCCCAGCAATGCCAACCAGCAGCAAAACACAGCTCCTTGTCCAAGCCAGGAGCCAGCAGACAGTGAAGTGAGGCTCAGCACTCTGCTGTCCCTGCCTGCCTGCGGGCTGGCCACCAGACCTTGCCCAGGGACAGAAGCAGGTGGCTCAGTGCACTGTGAGTAGGATTGGCTGCCACCAGGATGCACTCCTGGAGGCACAGAGACACTTGTTAAGCTCTGCTTCTGCCACCTGCTACAGCCTAGTGTCTCTGTAGTCCTCTAAGGGAAACACTTCTTTTAATTACCGTCTCAGTGCCTGATCTTGAGCTTTTTGGCTTTATAGCACTACAGGTGCCTATGCCATAAGCTGAATGCATCTAGATAAACTGTCTTCAAATACTGCACTGACTTCTTACTAGCATGGTGCAAGACCTTCACTCATCTTCCTTTCTCCTTGGCGCACACTGCAATTTGGCTCCTCCTAAAAGAGAACAAAAAGCTTTTCACTCCCGAAAATTACTGAACTTTGATTCACATCATTTCACAGAAAAAGGGCGAGTTTGGCAGAGTGCTTCTGTGATCACAAAACCACATGAAAATAAACCCATGATAGAGCAAACTAGTGCTTTCAACCCTTTTTCCTCCCCTTCCCCTTTACTTCTTCTTTTTTAAAGAATTGTCAAAATTACATTTTCTTTTTGATTGCTTAAGTGCACCGGATCCTCCAGAAGATACAGACATTATACATAATGAAGAGCTGACATTTCTACAATCCTGCTACATGAAACACTTACATTCAAACTCTAAATGGGTCATCATAAAGCCTGTCCAGGCTTTTTTTCTTTTCTTTTCTTCTCTTTAAGAAACATATTACTCTACATTAGCAGTGGGGTTGGACTATATGACCTTTAAGGCCCCTTCCAACCCAAACCATTCTGTGATTCTACAATTCTTAGCTCAAGTCTTCCTACACTAACTCTGTAATCATGTTTCCCATTTTCCCACTCAGAAACAGATACTCCTGGCAACTGTATGGCACTTGGGCCGTCCAGGCAAATTTTGTGACTAAAAGCAAAGCCCAAGCGCAAGGACATCACAAATGCAGTCAGAGAGAGCTAGCAGTGGGAGGGGGAGGGCAGGATAGGCATCTCACTCTGCACCAGGCACATTCCTACTTGTGGGTGATGTGTCCATGTGCATATCCCTCCAGCTGGCTCTCAGGGGCCTGTGTGGCACCTGATGGGGTACCCAAAGGCTGGTACTGCACCTCTACTGCCACCCCCTTCTTCCTTCTTCACAGCCAAAATGGTACGGGAAGTTAGGAAATTTCATGTCAAAGGAGCTGCAGACATTTCTCCAGGGCAGGCAGGATGCAGCCTTGGCTAACCAAAAATTGAAAACCATTCTAAAAGCTGGTAGAGCTCAGGAACATCCCTGTTAATGAACGTGTCCTGGTTTAGGAATGGTAATCCCCAGTTTAGTGTTCCCACTGAGACTCTCCACAACACAGTGGCACTTGCTTGCTCCCCCTCCCTTTCCCCTTTGCTGGAGAGAAGAACTGGAGACACAGAAGGTAAAGATCACACCTTGAGATGAGAACAATTTACTGGAAACAGCAACAAGAAAACAAATAGTAACGGCAGCAATGTCAATAATGAAAGTGTACAAAAGAGAGATTGAGATTCACATGCAAAACTCTTACTGCAGAGCTCAAGGCAGCCTCACTGCAGCCGCACTCTCCTAACTGGAAAAGATCCCTTCTCTCTGGATGCACTTCCTTCGCCCCTGGAAAAGTCACTTCACCCCACCCCTGCTAATACATGAGGCAGTATAGAATAACCTCTAGTCTTAAACTTCCCCCTCTTAACCTAAAGTCTTAACTTTCTCCAGACCCCCAGATACTTCAAAAATTAACCCCATCCTGTCCAGAACCAGGACAAAATGTTCAACATTCTGGTGTTATGGATGTGACTTTCTGTTTCATAATTCTGTATTTAGATAGGATTTTTTAGAGGGACACTTAAGGCACTAACAAATTAACTGCCACTTCAGTTAAACACCTAAGATTGGGTTTTAGTAGGATTTAATCATATTTGAGGGCATTATTAAGTGGGGAATGTCTATAACTGCACACCTAAGTTAGTAATGAATGAAGAACATCACCACGTTTTTGAAGGATATTATTATTACTACCTTAGAAGTGGAAAAGGCTTTCCCATGACAAATTAACCAGCCTTGGAAATTATAGATTCATTGTCCTGCCTTCATTTCTGTTTACAGGTTTGTGATTCTGTGTGTGTCTAGCAGAAAGCTTACTTAAAAAGATATTCAATTTAGGGAAGGAAAGTCCCTCCTGGAGAAACCTCATGAGCAAGGGTACAGATGTCATGCAGTGAAAGGCAGGGGAAGGAAGCAGCAACAATTTGCAAGGGAGGCAAGCTGGAGAGGGGATCTTTGGATTCCTGTGGCAATGGCTGACTGGCATGCAGTTACACCCTCTGCAATATGCCAGCCTTAGCAAAGGCTGATAAGCAGATGTTAGATCAGCAGTTTGCAGCAGGCTTCTCAGGTGGCTGGGAGCCATTCTTCTCTATTCTCAGCTCTTGATCCCACTGGAAATTCTGATGGAAGTTCACTGGCAGCTGGTTCAGATGCCATCTCAAACCTCAATGCTTTGTGTTGGTCTTGCTTATTGTCCTGCATGCTGCAGCCAACTAGACTGCCTTGTATCCTACAAACAGAAAACCACTTGGAGAGAATTATCTGCAGACATTTCCCAAGTTTCCAGGGTAGAGAATGTCATATTATTCTGTAATTTCCAGCAATGCAGTGTAATTTAAAAATTACAGCATCAGGGGGAATACCCAGTGGGTGGGCATTGCTTTCCCTCCTGCACCAGCTCTCATCTCATGGTGCATGACAGTTTCTGAGGCTGAGAGACACATGCCAAGGCAGGGTCTGTTTTACTCCAGTGGCCTGTGCTATTAGTCAAGCCATGTGTCAGGACCAGCATAATTGTGTTTACTTGATAAATTTGAGGAGTAAGTGCAGCTCTCTCCATCAATTCCAAATGAGTCAAGGCCTTTGGTTAGTTTAGTAATTAACCTCAGGAATTGTTCCAGTCACTCAAATATACACAGTATGGTGTGAGTAAATTCATAGCCAGCACTTGTGAAATATGTATGCAGGGATCTTTTGAAGCATATAATTTACTCAGTTATAACTTTATACTTTGGTGCATATTTTAGGCTTATTTTTGCCACTGACTGTTAACTTCCAGTTCCTCTCATGTATGGTCATTTCTCTGTTCCTGAAGCTTTCCAAAGCTGTGTGCAAAGGCCCAGTCCATAAACAGCACAAAGGCCATTTGCAAGGGGAGGCAGAGTCTGCAGGGACACCTGGGTGCCCAGTGCCTGTAGGAAGGCTGAGGGCCTCTGAATTCCCTGCTCAAGAGCTCCCATGCTTGGCTAAGTAATATTCCTGGTTTTGTTCATTTGCACCTGCTGAACCTGCAGTCCCAGGTGAAGAATTTTTTGTGACTCCAAAGGGAATGATTTTTCCAATAACATGTGGCCTGACCTTTAAAGTCTAGTTAAGCAGGTTAGTGATTACTGCAGACATCTCATACAAACTGATGCCTGTTTCTTTCAATCAAACCTATTGCTTCTCTTCAAAATTAAACTGATACTGCTACACTTTGTAACAGGTAAATTTGTACAGGAGCTTGCATATCACAGAGTTGTTCTTATATCAATAACAGTTCAAGAATTAAAGAATTAAAATTGTAAGCATCTATCTGTTAATATCCCATAGTTCCAATCTGCTTATTCGTGTAATTGGATCATCCCACAAGGGGATACATATTTCTTAGGCAAACACTGTCTTATGCAATAAAACTTCTCAGCTTTTATAAGTTATTTCACTCTACTCAAACCAAGGTCCAAACTAACACTACTTTTGTGATTGCCTGACCATTTGCTTGCGACTTAATACATACAGATATACATATTTTACTTTCAATGCTCTCTGAATTACATCCTCTGCTGTTTGATTATGGGGACCTTGATGTGATAAACAAGCTAATTGCCATGGCAACCCTGCCAGCCCAGCTCTGCCTGAGGTTGCTGACAGAACACTTACACTCTCCTCTCAGATCTGACATGTCAAAGCTCAGGTTAATGTCCCCCTTCCATTTCAGGAGATTATTTCCCTGTTCTGGGTGGCATCTTTAGGCAGAGAAACATCTGTTACCTAAAAGAGTGAAGCTTTTCAAATCAAAACAAGGCAGGGGGGCAGGGAGGAGCTGGCATCATCCACAGTCACCACACAGGCTGGAAAGGAAGAGTGAAATGTTTTGACAAGCACACACTGGAAACAGAGAACCCAACATATACGAGGCCAGTCTCCAGAGAAAGAACAGCACTGAGTTTAACACCCCTGGCATGACACAGCCACTCACTCAGTGGGACAACAGAGAGATCTGGAAGAGTGAAAGTGAGAAAACTTGTGGGTTGAGGTAAGGACAGTTTAATAGGTAAAGCAAAACCACGCACCCAAGCGAAGTAAAACAAGGAATTTATCCATCACTTCCTTTGGCAGGTAGGGGATCAGCCATTCCCAGGAAAGCAGGGTTCCACCACATGAAATGGTGACTTGGGAAGACAAATGCCATCACTCTGAATGTCCCCTCCTTCCTTGTTCTTCCCCAGCTCTATGGGGTGTGCAATGGTTTGGAATGTCCCTTTGGTCAGCTGGGATCAGCTGTCCTGGATGGCTCTCCTGCCAGCTCCTCCTGCATCCCGGGCTCACTCGTGGGTTGGAGGGGGTGAGAGAAGGAGGGGTTGACTCTATGTAAGCTGTGCTCAGCAGTAACAGAAACATCCCTGTGTTATACAGTTTCCAGCCCCAATCCAAAACACAGTCCCATACTTCCTACCTTGAAGACAATTAGCTCCATCCTGGCCAAAACCAGGACAACCAGTTTTTATAAAACCAGTGCTTTACTTAATGCTTCAGTTCCTCAGAGAGGATCTTTTGTTGTTGTTATTTTCTAGTCTCTCTGGCTTTTGTAGTTGCTGCGACATGTGAAAACATGACTGCTATAGAACACAAAATGCTCATTAACCAGAGTCAAAAATATTAAATATCCCCAGAAGTTTTAAGATTTCTGACTGTAGACCAAACTCAGTATTTCAGTGACAGTTTCCTATTGTAGAATGGTTTGTTGGAATAGACCATAAAGAATGGTTTGTTGGAATAGACCATAAAGATCATCAAATTCCAACCCCCCTGCCGTGGGTAGGGTTGCTTTCCACTAAACCAGATTTCTCAAAACCCCATCCAACCTGGTCTTGAACACTTCCAGTGATGAGGCATCCACAGTCTGTGCCAGTGACTCACCCTCACAGAAGAAGAATTTCTTCCTGGTGTCTAATCTAAGCCTACCCTCCGTGGAAAGCCATCACCCATTGTCCTATCACTCCACACCCTTGTATAACGCCCCTCCCCAGCTTTCCCAGAGGATACCATTAGGTACTGGAAGGCTACTGGAAAACTTCTTTTTAGCTGCTTTAAAACTTTAGAACCAGCAACTCTGAAAGCCACCCCAGAGAGCCAGAGCTGACAGTCCTCACGGAGTATTCAATAGCTGAAGAGGCAAGAGAGGGTCTGTATTTCAAGCTGACAGCAGGGCTACACAGGGTTAGCCTCAGTTTTGACAGCACAGCACTGGGTGTCCACAGGTCTCCTTAAATAAAGGTTTCACACAGGGCTGCTGCAGGATCCCGACAGCACACATTTTACTTCCAGCCATATGGAAGAAATGTTTCAGGAAAAATGTCAGTACTGATTCCACTTCACCCTTAGATGTTCACCTGAGGTTTCATTGGAGGCTTTAAAATTGGCAGGATCCCAAAGGTAGTGTTAGAACTGTTCAGTGTGATTTCCTGCAGAACAGCACACAGGCATCGACTGGATTTGATGAAGGAATCACTGATTACCAATGACTTCTGTTTCAGAAAGATCACTTTTAAGGAATCCCTTCTCTGTTCATTTGCTTTTGTTTTCCTGATGCTTCTGGGCTTCTGGGATCAAACAGAAGCTGGAAATACTAAACCGTCAGGAAAAAAAGCTGGTTTTCTTGTATTTGCTGAACAGATTTGAAAAAGGAAGCCCTGGATATCTCACAAGAAAGTCTGCTAGGGTCCTGCAGCTGTTGGCTTGGTGGTACAGACATGGGAGCAGAGCCAAGTAAACATTTCACAACAAATAAATCATACAATGAATGCCACCATTTCGGTGCTCATGAAACTTCCAGAGGCAGATTGGAAAACACTCAGATGTGTTATTCACAGGTTTCCATGAACATTCCTAGTGAATAATTAGCAGTTGACAGTCCATTCCAGTTGTGAGTTCTGCAGTGTTAAACTCACATTTTGCCATTCACGTCCTGAATTCCATAATAACATAGACAAGTGGTTCAAGAGCAAACACAAGGAGATGATGAGCAGAGTAGAGCATGTTTTAAAGGTAAATTAATGAAACTTATCATGTACTTTGAAGGTACACAGTAAAGAGTGTTTGGGAAGCATAAAGAAATATCATTGTGAACAATAATTTTTGCAAACAAAGTAAAATTCAATTTTGTCTGCCAAGCTACTTGGAAAGCAGTATGAGGAAGGCACACCAGTCACCCTCACCCTTCTTTCCCTTTGCTGCTAATAAGAATTAGTGCACTGACCCTATCATCCAGCAGTCTGGTTTTGATTTTCTGATTAATGGCATGATTAGCTGATGTTTAATCAGCAATAAGCTGGCTCATCACATTCTTCTGCCTGCTCCTACAGATCCACTTCACGGCGTGATCTTTATTTGGTATTCCCACCTCAACTGACATCTGGTCATATCACTGGTACAAGTATGTAGCTCTTCTTCCTAATCTCCAGGGGTTTCTTAACTAACCAATTAGCCCAGGAAGTATGATTTAATCAGTTTAAAATGGAATACTTTGATTTTATCAGGGCCAATCTCTCATTTCACAAACAAATCTTCACAAGCTCTACATGCTCGTAAGAAACCAAACTTGGAACATTTGTTGCAGTCACACCTTCTTGGCAGTATTAATGTAGTTCCTGAAATCTTTCAACAAAATAGAGTCAGCACGAGCAGCATCAGTGAAATTATCTCCTCCTCATCCACTGCACAACATGTTGCATTTTTAATAGCAATCAGAGGCAGTAAGAGGTCCAGCTCTCTTTAATGATCCAAGCGCTGTATGATTGTTGGAAACAGCTTCTGTCCTGGCAGTCTTACAGACAGATACCAAAGCCAGGAACAGACACAAAAACAGCAGGAAATAGGAAATATCCCTGCCAAGGAAGTGTTAAAAGCTCATGCACTCCATGCTCAAAGCTTCACGTGCCACACATGCACAGCATGGCAGAAACCCTTCTCAGTGGTGTCACCCCAATGCTCCTCAGTCTTCCCAGCAAACCTGTCCCCAGGACTCGAGTTTGGGACAGTACTTAAGTGACCCAGTTTAGCTAATGAGTCCATTTAAGCTCACCAAAGGGACCAGTGAGAAGTGCTTCTCCACAGGCATTGCAGAGTCTTCCAAAACAATTGATCTCTGGGAAGGTTACCAGACTAGCTAAACCCTCACAAAGGACATCCCTAGGGATGTAGGAGTCCTCCCTCTTGTCCCCAGTGTATATTTTTGTGGTGTAATTTGCCAGTGAGTTTCTGTCAATCATTCTTGTCCCTTTAGAGCTATGAGAAGTAAAGTTACTGTCACTCTCTGACTGGGCAGAACCTGAATTGGTGACCTTGAAGGTGAAAGAGTTTGTTCACTACCGTTAATCAGGCCCTTGAACCATCCACTGTCATGGACAATGAACCCTTCCCATGGTCACAAACCCTCATTTACAGAATGACTCTCACAAAGAGCCTGACTGAAGGTCCAATAAAGAAATCTGTCAGAGCCTGGCTTCTGGGCCATGACACGTGGAGTACAAAATTATATTCATTAGTTCCCGAGCCTTTGTTAGGTTCCCTGCTACTCTCTTTAACAGCAAAAATTATTATGTAAAAAATGTTTTAAAAATCGGTGTTGATTAATAAAAGTAATTTCAAGAATCTGTACTAAAGAGTATTCAATTTTAAATTCATTTCCCCTGCCTAATAGTCTGAGAATATCTGAGTAATGGTATGGGAATATGAATGCATTGCCCATTCAGTCCTGGGTAAGCCTGTCTTCCTCGGTGGCAAAAGCCACTCACCCACCACAACTCCACCTCCAGTTTACAGCTGCTCAAGGGCATCTGACAGGAATGATAAGAAATTTGTTGCTCCTGTTTTACCATCATGCAGAGTTAAAACTCACTTTTTAGATGAAGTGCTAGGTGCAGGTATAGTTTGAAAACAACACATGAGAAACTAATATAAAAGGGCATCTGATAACCACATAAATTACTTTTTTGTGCTCACTTCATAGTAATCACGAAATCCTTACAACTGAAAGCACCAAAAACAATGTGTTCTCCATTTGATTACAAAGAGACCATTTTAGCAGTCAGTTTTCTATTTAAAAAAAAAAATAGAAAGACAAAAACTTCTCCAGCTTTTCCCTGGGACTGTTGCAGGTCCTTGCACATGATCTTCTGAGTGACAGGGATGGTTCTTGCCTTGCCCAACTCACACAGAGCCTTCTAGCAATGCCAAGGAGCACTGTGCCAGCAATAGCAATTATTTTCATGGGAAAGTAACTTTCTGGAAATATTAATTGTGTTTCTCAGCTTTTCTAGATATTAAACAACAGAAAAAAAAGGAGTTACTGATGCATGTTCTGTGGACAACCACTGTGTAACAGCAGGATCCTCGGCATTGATACTGGATAGAAAAGGATTCCAAATGCACACATTGTAGCCAAACATCAAAGTTTTTGATTTCCTGACCAAAGATCCAGGTGCTTTTTTATTCTAGTGCATTTTAACTCTAGTAACTTTTGGACTCAGAAGTGTCTTCAAAGTCAAGGTCATTTTGGCATGATCCTATCTCCAGAAATAGCTTCAGGAAAAACGTTTTCTTTCAAGAAAAAGCTTCAAAATGCTCTATAAACTTAGGAACATAGGGACAATTTAACCACATGAGTGAAACCCCTCAGGTAAGGAATGTGTTAGCTGTTCAATAGTTCATGAGGACAGTGTACAAGAATATAAGATAGGAGGAGCAAATTCAAGGAAGGAGGAAGGAGAGAGGCACATTTTAGGGGAGCAAAGGTATACAACAAAATACCTGAACTCCAGTGCAGAGTTAACCTTGAGTTTACCAATTTCCTCATTTAGTGTCACATTTTTTATCTGGAAATCGAAATGATGTAAATGTTTGCTCATATTTGCACAATAATGTGAGATCTACTCCTGAACTCTGATGGTGAGTGTAAAGCCTTAGCAAGATCAAAATCAGCTAAAGCCATGACAGTGAAATTGTTCACACTTTCCTGCCAAATGTGTTTTAAAAGGCATATGACCACAGTGTAAGTGGCAGCATTGCCTCAGGGAAAAATGTTTTTTGCTAATATTTGCCACCTTTTTCTATATAGAAATTTGACTGAAGTTGTCCATCTAGCAAGGTAGACACATTTCCAGCAGAGAGTTCATGATCACAGATCTTCAAATATGGCCCTATTTCACAATTCTTCAGTAGCAGGAAAAACTAGATGCCACATGCAAAAGCGAGACACCAAAACACTGTATCCCTGAGGTTTTCCTATCAGCCAAGGGTTTCTTGTGTCTTTTGGGAACACATCTGTTTATTGGGCTATAGCATGAAGCAGTATTTCTACAGGAATAAGACCACTTCTCCTGTGCACAGCATGGCCTCTGGCATGCAATGGCTAGAATGTCCCTTTCAGCACAGGCAGGCAGCTTTCCCTCAGGTTAGAAAATACAAACTGCCACCTGTCATCTGCAATGTAGGTGTAGACAAAGCACTTTGGAATTCAAAAGCTCTGCTGTACTCTGATTATCACTTTTAGCTCTTCTCTTCAGATGAGAAATCACTTTATTGTCTCTCCTGGCTACCAGTATATGTAGTGTGGAGGACAGACAACACCAGGAGTCACTGTGATGCAGACACCATCTCAGCTGTAGAGATACTCAAGGACAGAACAAGTAAATCCATGGTAAGGAGGAAGGAAGAACAGAAATAGGTGGCAGTGTTTAAAAAGAAATAAATCTGAATTCAGGCAATGCAGCTGGGCCTCTACAGGAGCAATTATCTAATCAAAACTTATTCTGAAAAGCAAACCAGGAGCTGAGGTTTTTTAACTCCCACCAGTCAGCCTTACCCCCACTCCTGTGTAGGAAAGCAGAGCACACTTTGAGCTGTGCCACCTCAGCTGTGCGTGGGAGGCTGCCGCGGGGCTGGCGCTGCTCGGGCTTCTCCCAGACAGCACCACTTCTCTGCAGCTCAGCACCACTGATGTGCTCCCTGGAAGGCAGGAAGAGGGGACCACCAGAGGATAAACGTTGTGGGAAAACTGACTGCTGTCCTCACAACACTCAATAGGCACCATTTTCATGGGCTCTTTTATTCTTTGTTGAAGATGGCGAGTAGCAAAACAAAGAGCGGCAATTCTCCGGGATTTCTGTCCTCTGAGGTTCCCTTGGATAACTGCTTGCTCCAAAACATTGCTCAACCTGAAGTGAACAGATTTAGCACCAATGATAACAGCAATAAGATACTTGACATGGCATGACTTGCAGCAGAGCAGTAGTTCAGGTTTTGCCCAGATCCAGAAGGTTTTCACGTGTGCAAATGGAAGAGATCTACTTCAACCGGAATAAAACCTCCATAAAGACACCCTGCAGAGAGCAGAGAGGTTTGCACTGACTGTGCCTCCCACAGGAATTTAACTGTCCGAGTTGCCAATGTTTACTTCCCCTTGTGTGCTAGCTTTGCTCATTCTTCCAAAGTGTCTCCCATGTTTAACACGAGGGATATAAAAGACCTTAGGAGACAGAGAGGGCCTCTTATAACGCCCTGTAAAGCGTAATCAGTAACAATATTAGGCTTTAGACAGTGAAATATATCCTGGTGGCTCAGATCCCAGAAAGCCATGAGGTCTTTCAATCATTTATAATTTTAAAAAGCTTTTCAATTAAGATTTCCAGACCTTCTCTCTGCTTGTGGGTAATATTTTTATTTTATTATTCATTAGAATTGTTTGAGTAAACTGTTCAGCAGCTTTTTGAGACTCAAACAAAAATGGGCAGTCCTTAGTACGAATTTGCAGAAAAGCCTGAACTGCAACATTGAAGCAAATGGTATTGAAAATTAAGTGCTGGCATGGATCCCTCCTTTGGGAGAAAACAATTTGTAATCTGAAAATCAGGAGTGTGAACCTGAACTGTGAAGCATTTTGCAAACAGCAGAGCCAGAAAGAAAACAAAATCTGCTCACCTAGTCCAGCCTTCTCCATCACAGAGACATTAGGTCTTTCCTGATTCATTTCTGTGAATGAGCTTTGGCTTGATCTTTAGAAAACATCTAGTCTGGATGGCAGCATTTTGTTGACAGAGGTGCACAAAGCACCTGGTGCCTGTGCTTAATAACCACTACAGCTAGAAATGCCTGTTTTCAGATCAAACCCCTGGAGGTGCCCACCTCAGTGCTGCCAGATGCCTGCTGCTGAAGGAAAAGCATCCATACCTGCAGAAGCCTCAAACCAGCAAGGGCAGGCAACACACTTTAAAAGCTACGAATGGGCTGGTTTTGCTAAAGCTGAATTTACTTTCGGTTGCACTCAAGCCCCATCCTTCACAACAGCAGTATTGGTGTTTTGCAGTTTTGGACAAATGCCTGCAGAAACATTACAGAATCATTATATTTCATCTCCCCCCATTTTCTGCCGAAGATGAAGTAGCGAGTGATATTTTCCATTTACTTTCCAGCACACATTAGGCTGCTCACTGTTAAACGGCCGCTTTGTGCTCCCTGCAGGCAGTCTGCAAACCTTTCTGAAAGCCTCCGGGAGAAAAGGAGCTTTCCAACAAAGTTTATTCCTCTTCATTATTGATTGTTTAAAAGATTAATAAAATATGACTCCAAAATCTAGTCGTGTTAGGCAACCTGAGCAAACAAAGCTGTGAATCTGAGACTGCCCTGTTCAGAGCTGTAACAGGTTCTGATAAAAGGGCATTGAGTATTGGAGGTAATGACTCCTCTTGGAGATGTGAAGCTAAGGAAACCCTTGTGCCTGGATTTACCTCTTTCACTCAAGGAGAAACAAGAAACGTGAGAGTCCACTGTGCAACTGCTGGGCGTACATCAGGACTTTCTTACCTTCCCCCTGAGGTTTCAGGTGCCTGTGCCAGGTCTGAGATGATAAGCTAGAAATGTCTTTGAAGGAAAATCAATTGTTGTATAGATTTTGGCAGTTCCATAAAAGACCAAGATGCTTTTCATTATGCATATACCCACAATGCCTTCAATATGCACATTTTAGGGCACCTAATGACATTAAGGATAGTTCCCCTCCATCTATGGCTGTACAGTTATCCAGTGCATTTCAGGAGTCTGTCACCTCTGAACCCCATGGGTATTTTATCATTAATTCCATGAGACTGACATTTCAACACTGTTTTTTCCTACTCGTTTTTGATGCAAGTCCTAGAAAGAAGGCAGTGAGCCTGACATTAACTTTTGCAAAATGCATCTTCTCCCTGATAGAAATGTGTCTTTGCCCTACAAACCCCAGTGAAATGAATGAGTGGGAACACTTAACAATGTGGCTCATTTGTGGGACGGAGGGTCAGCCCATCATTTCGAAACCTTAAGTGTATAATGTCTTGCTTTGTCGTTCTGAGTAATTTAGTCCCAGTAAGCACACTGAAAAGCTGCATTTACATTTGAAACACTTCTTGAGCAGGACTCCACAGAAATCATAGAACATCATTTAACAGTCCATTTTCCTGGCCTGTTTTCTCCCTCCACCCCCCAGCCCGGTGCTACTTTTCTGTAAACACATAAATCAGCATCATCTATATTCATTAGGTTACTCGATCTGTTCAGTGCAAAATTACCCGTTTTGCATGAGTCTTCCCCTTTCTGATTAATATAAATTACTTAAGTTAATTATGTTTCTCTTCATAGAAAAATATTTGTCAAACTGTAAAAGCATCAATAAAAATAAAAATGTAGAATTTACAAGGGGACAGATGTGTAAACAAGATCAGGATGGCTTGTACCATACCCAAGTCTTATTTTAGAGGTGGCTACCTCCCATCTAATCCCATCTCTGCCAAGGAGACCTTACCCTCAATTAGTTGAGAACACCAATTCAACTTGATATTTATGAGGTCAGCAGAAAATAATTAACCCACTCAGATCTATACTATTAGTCTAGAGCAAATATGAGACCTTCTTCCTGCCTTGTGTCTGTTCTACAAGAAGTTTCACCCAAAAATCTCACAAAATCTTGTATAGGTTTAATGCATCAACAAGGTCAACTTTATTTCTTTGTTTCTTGTGGTCCTCTGTCTGGAAGGCTTCTGATAATGTCAATTCTCTGTGAGCTTCCTCATCTACAACTTCCCGCTCAGTTTTTACTCTCAGGAACACCCTACAGCACAAAGGAGAAAGCATTACTGCTAAACAACATTTGAGCTTTAGTTTCCTTTCCTTTCTTTTTTCTAGGCATTCAACTGTTCTTTCTCATCTTTCTGATGAAATTAAAAAAATAAATAAACAGAATAAAATCAAAGGAATTAAATAAATAAAATAAAATAATTCTACAGGTGAGAAGATAAGAGACCAAAAGGAGAGATTTTTCCATCCCAGACTGGGGAGCAGGAAGTCTGACTTTCAGAGGAACAAACCAGCCACATTCAAATCCCTCTGTGTCAAGTCAAGGACAACTCCTCTCTAATGCATACAGGTGCCACAAGAGGGCTGGCAGCTCCACAGCCTGCAAACATGACCCATCTTCCCCTGGGGTGCAGCTGCATTCAAAAGTGAGTTATTTTCCACGGAGCAGGTTGCAGAATAAGTTGCAGGTGGCAGAACCAAGTCCAAAGCCCCTTTCTTTTAGTACCATTTGCAGGTGCATGTGAGGCTGCACCTGGACCCCATCCTTGCACTGAGCAGCACAAAGGTGTGTGACCTTCTTTTGAAAGTGTTTCTCCAGTGAGAGGAGCAGCATTCCCCTTTGAAGCTTAGATGTATCCTATAGCCTCATCTGGGACAGGAAACTTCCAAGGAGCCTTTCCAGTGTGAAGAAATGTAAAAATATTTATTCATTTAAACAGTTTGCTAGCCTCCAACCCTGTCAAGCCAAGCTGATTAAGTCTGAGGATTTGGGATGGTTTCTATTTGTTCCAACTCAGTTCTCCCACTCTTGCTTTATTTCATCTGGCCAAAGCAGCTTTAAATCTGAGCAGGCCAATGTCCCTGACATTGGATTTACTCAGCCCAAAGCCAAAATGATTTCTGAAATCTAGTAAGGGAAGAAAAAAGTATTGGCTTCTGATTGCCTTAATTCCCATTCTAGCAAATAGTCCACTGACTTGTAATTGAAAATCAGTTTTACCTTTCAGGGAAAAAAGGACCAGCATGTGTTATCAGCTGGGGTCTTAGGCAAGGAACTTTTGCTCAAGAAACCACATTTGTGACCTTTAATTGTTGCAGAAAGCTAAATGTAGAAAATAGGAAACTCACACATCTGATAACAAATCTACAGTCACTGTTTCTAGCGCAGACACAGGTTTTCCTTCCTTACTGTGAAGTGGCACTTTTCCATCTCTGATTGAATAGCTATTCATCACAGTCACCCAGTGTTTACAGCACACAGCTCCTCACCTTGATAAAGCCAGCTGCTTTAAAAACAACACAACAGAGCTGGTTTCTCTTTTCTTTTTATTTATTTACTTTAAATTCTAGTCCCATTTCTCCATGGTCTCATAAGAAAATCCAGTGAGATGCCCTGCCATGATTAAATTGCCCACACACCCACAGCTGCCACCACAGTCAAAAGGTGAGAATCAACATGTCCAAAAATAATTTCCTTTATCTGCACAGCTCCAGCGCCATGTGTGTCACACATGTGCCAGAAATCAGCTATGTGCCACCACAGCAATCAACCTTCCTGGATTTCTAGACAGCTGCTGCTACAACATGATGCACATAAGAAACCTGGGATGGCTTGGGCTGTGTCAGTGGGCTGAGGCATGACTTGTAGAAAAAATAATCTGGTTTCCAAATTAGCAAGCTCACAATTATGAGCTTAGAGAGAGAGAACTAGAACTGATCAAAGGAGAGTTTCTGGATTTGGGCCAGGAAACACCACACTGAACTGAAACAGCACAAATAGGGATTTCAAACCAGATATTGCAGGTTTTATCTGTAGTCCTTATTGACACTTCTCCACAGCTCCTAAAGCATGTTTTGAAGAAAGGGTTTTCTAGTGGAGGAATTCTTGGGTACAGGAACACAGGATGTGTTTTCAAAGCTACAACTGAGCGTAACACACCAAATTTGCCCCAGCTTTCACCTGAAAAAACCTTCACAGACGTTGCTTGTCCAGCTGCTCAAAGAATATTGGTATTACAGCTGGCAACAGGATCAGAAGCTTGCTGCTCCCTGCCCAGAGATCTCACCACTCTCTAGTACACTCTTCCTCTGCCTGGTTTCCAACACAACCCAAAGAGCGTATCTCTGCAGGCTCTTGCATCCCTCCAGCTTCTGATATAATTGATATTAATCTCCCAGTGTTGTAGATATTTGCAATGCACCAGATGGGCCATTGTTTAATTAATAGTGCTGCTTTCATTCAGTCTGAGCTTGATTAAATGAAAACTCCATCTGTGAAAACCCAAAACCTGCAGCAGGATACAGGAGAGCGATGCTGCTACCAGCTTTGATGATTTTGAGAGAAGAGATTTTATGGGGTAAGGCTATGTTTCCCACCATTTTTATGAAGGAATAAGGGATGCTCTGACTCTAGGCTGACATTGAAACTTGATGTTAAAACAGCCTAGGCAGAAAAGGGAACAAGAGTGTGTGACCAGTGTTGGGGAGAGGAAAACAAGAAGGTGGGATGAAGAGGGAAACAGTAAGCCATGCCATGCCATGCCTGAAAGGATGATGCCCAGGGAATTGTGGTGGACAAAGAGGGCCAGAAGTCATTTTTTTGCCTTCAGCATTTGGGGTCGATAGCTGAGTGAGCATGACCTTGAAACCAACTAGTGGAGCCCCTGTACCCCCCAATCTTATTCCTTTAACCACTGCAGACCTCCCTGAAGTTAAAATCCTTTAGCTATGCAGCACACAGCACCCTCCATCTCAGACACCCCATCCTTGGGAAGCAGCAGAGCGCAACCCTGGTCACTTCTGCACTCCCAAAATTAACCTGGGACAAGTGAGGGGGTGCAGGAAGGAGAGGGGGTGCAGCAGCTGGCCTGAGAGCACCACAGCCATTCCAATTCCCTTGGGGCTGGCCTGGTGGAAAGCAGCACCTTTTTCATACCAGTGCAGACCAGTCACTGTTCAAGGCTGTGGAAATTGCTTAGACCCCCATGCAGCCCAGCACTGGGCAGCCAAAGGTGCCAGAAGCAATTGAGCTGCCCAAGTATAGTCCTCTAAATGCCTCTGGTACCTGGGACAGCCACACTAGACACCTGCCTGCCCCATGTGAATGTCTTCAGGGTTACCAAGGGATTTCAGGGAAAATGAGCTGCACTGTCTGTGGGGTTTGGGGGTGGCTTTCCCATTCTGCACAGTGCACACAGCCTAGGTAGCTTTCCTTTTGCTCCTAGCATCCACCTTCTTTGATGCAATTTCTTGTTATTCTTCTAAAACAAAAACAGGTGAGCTCTGAGGCTTGATTTCAGAGGGCCAAAAATAAATAGCTTGTAAAGTGTATGTTATTTCAGCCTCTGGCAACTGATCTGCATTGCAAATCACAGCATGTTGCTGCTGCTGCCAACCCTTAGAGAGACTCCCTTAGTCTAAATTAAGGGGTCTGAATACTGAGGCTGATGGAGGCTTGTACCAAACCTCCCGA
Organism: Fringilla coelebs; assembly: GCF_963513975.1. Taxonomy (NCBI): domain Eukaryota; kingdom Metazoa; phylum Chordata; class Aves; order Passeriformes; family Fringillidae; genus Fringilla; species Fringilla coelebs. The sequence goes on from NC_140030.1 coordinate 86,324,911, forward strand.
CAATTTAGAGCAAGGGTTGTTGTACATACTGCCTTGAGCTCTTCCAGACCCAGGAGTTTGAACCTTGGTGTATATAGGTGAATACATGAAATTCATGCAAAACATTGTTCACTTCCACAGAGGAATGAGACACCATCTCAGAGCAGTAAGGACCCCAGAGCCATAAACAGGGACTGACTCAGATTTTTGCACCTGCAGCAGAGCCCATGACCATGGATGCTAAACCCTGAGCCTCCAAGCTCAGTCTCATTCATGGTAAGTTAAGGCATCACTAATAGGGATGGAAATTCCTGAATCCTTTGTTGATTCTGAAGCTGTAGAGGAAGGTTTTTAACTTAAAAATCAGCAGAACATGAGTCACCGCTCATGGATCCTGCAAAAATTCAAAATCCTGAAATGTCTGAGACTTTGCTTCACTGCATTTGCTTGCTGCTTCCATACCCAGTTGTTAGGTTCTAGCAGCTCTCTACTGACACCAAAAAGACAGTGTCAAAAATTTGTATTAAAAAGATTTATTACAATTTCTAAAATATATGTATGTTTAAGATGTCTAAATAGGCTGGATATCAGACTGATTTAGGGACTAACACGCTAATACACACACACACAGTGTGAACAAGCAGGAGATCAGGAGCAGGAAGCCAGGCTATTTGCCAGTGTAGTATTTTTCAGATGGTGTTCTGCTTCTGTATGCCCAGAAATTTCCTTTATAAACCAAAATAAATGAACACTCATTGGAAGGTGTTAAACACAGAAGATATCTGTACTAAAGTCATGCTTCCCAAGCAAAACAGGCAACTTAACCTACAAATTCAAATGTTCTACGAGGAACTTTCAGCCCAGCTTTGGTCCCCCCCTAAGAATGTGCATGGATTTCCAAATGATTTCAAGCTTGTATGCTCCTAGAATTGTCCCCTGGGCTTCCCATCTGGCATCATTCCCAACCCTCCTTCTGCTTGTTTTCTTTTTCCCCTCCTGTGGAATTGTATTTCAAAGAATTAATTACTGTCATCTTACATTATCCTTGACTCATTACTTCCAGATTGTTCTATTATTTTTTTTCCCAGCTACACACAGAGTGTCGTGGTCATTACTGAAATGGTGCCAGCAACAGCAGGGTAAGCAGACCCCATCTGCACAATCAAGGACTTTAAAGGCAGAAAACCTTAACAGTTTTTATCTACTTCTTCATTTTATCTCCTGAAAGGATGTTCCTCTTTTCTATATGTTTCCTGTTAAAATATGTCCCAGTTTTCCTCTGACTGACCTTATATTCTACAAACATCTGGATTCAGTATCTTCTTTGCTTCAGTCCTGCACTACCGGATTCCCTCATAAGATGCTCCCTGCTCTTTGGACTGACTCCTCCTTTCCTAACTCTTCCACAGTCTGGTTTGTTTCTCTTCCCAAATGGTGGGAACTATCATTGCCCTCATCTAAAGATGGGTTGGGGAAGGAACAGACATTAAGCTGCAGAGAGGGGAGCAGATACCACGGCTCCTGTCTGCCAGCAGCAACACAGGCACAGCCCTGCCGCCACCTCCCAGCACCAGCTCCTTCATTGCAGCTGCAAAGGGCCAAGCACAGCCCATGGCCCTCTGATAGAAGGCTCCTGCCTCACTTCCCCCAGCCAAGTGGTCTTGCCCTCTGTCTCATGGCAGAGGACACTCTCCCATGGCAGGATGCCACACACACCTGTGCAAGGGGAGCATTTTCCATGGCTCCCTCTGTCCGATACATGGCCAGTGCTGGACTCCATCTCACAGGTTAGAAGAGAAGGTGAATGAGAAGTTTGCCTTATTTGTAGTGATACAGCTGCTCAGCCATGAATGCAGGCCATGTCCTTGGCCCCATTTATCCCCACCTCATCCCCAATCCTTCGGGACAGCTGCTGGGGTCTAGAACTGGACTGCATGGAGAGGCTTTCCCTCTTGAAGATCTGCAGTAGTTTCTGCAAGAGCTGTCTGCAAGGATTAAAGGGCTTGTTCTATCCCAGCCCAGAGTTCATAGGACACCTCTACCTTTTTCTGCAAATAATGAGTGATATTATTAAGACAGAGATATGATACAACTGTGTTGCAAAGAAAATGCATTACCAAAAAGGCACCCTGGGTAGTGCTTCACTGCAAAGCTCTCTGAGGAGGATAACAGGATCAGAATCCTGCTGAGTGAAACCAATCTCCTCACATGGTCTGCCCATCAGAGCACAAAAGCCACCAGCCCTTCATGGAAGGTGAAGTACCATTCAAAACTGAACTTGCCATGGGACTTGCAGCAGCTGCCCCTCATTGGCAATCCCCCCATGCACCCTGAGTTCTGTTCTGTCTCAAGCAAAACAGTGGTTAAACAAAAGTCATGAAAGCAAACATTTTCCCTGTTTTGCTCTGTGTGTGTGCTTGTGTTGATGAATCATTCATCAACTAGTCAAAGGATTCAATATTCATAAGCAGGGACTGAAGATGCGAAAATCAAGGGAAGGGAATATTCCCAAGCTCCACTCATCTTGCAGGCTCATCCTACTTATAAATTGCTTCTTGCTCCAGGTTTTCCTAGTCTTTTCAAATGTGGCCATCTCTCATACACACCTTTTCTGCAGGCTTTAATAAACAGAGAAATAGAAATGTTAGTATTTCAGCCATCATCATTCTAAAGCTCATTAAATTTCAAATACAAAATTCATCTGAGATGAACGAGGCAGTGTCTTCAGGTACCAGGTTATTTGTGGGAGCAGAAAGACATTACTCTATTGGTTGTATCTTGCTCATATTTTGAAGATTTTTTTTTTCCCAATGGCACAGGCAAGAGACTAAAATTTTATGTGTTTATATATCATGTATCCTAATCGAAAATGTGATTCTTAGACAGAAGAAGAAAAGCATTAGGGAAAAGTACTGACTTGCTCCAAACATGCACAATTCAAGTCATGTTTATAAATCTCCGCCAGTTAGTACAGATAAATAATTTCCAAAATGCAATTTGTTCACAAATGGCTCACTTTGGTTCCCAGTCACTCAGGCTGTGTGAATAGTCATATGGCATAATTTTTGTTCTTGGACTCAATGACTGAAACTTGTATGTGAGATATGCCTCCAAAAAGGAGGCCAGTGTATGACAAATAGCAAATAACTCATTTTCAACCATTTAAAATTTGCAAGCATTTTCATAAATTCCCAGCAGTCACTGGGATATTGGTGAATAATAAGTTGCAATGCCTCTGCGAATAGCCGTGAATCTTGTTCAGGAGGAGAGCCATCCAGATTTCCTCATTATTCAACCAGCTGTAGCACACAATAACTCTGGAGCAACCCACTAAATTCCAGAGGCAGGTTAATCATCTCTGGCAACAGTCTGTAAAACAGTCTGGGTTAAATTATCGGATGCTGGTTCAATTTGCAAAGGTTAAGCCCTGTTCCCTGGCTTTGGAAAATTTACCAGCAAAGCCAAAACCAACAGTGCTAGAAAAACACATGCAGGTTTCACACACCCAAGAGAAATGGAGATAGCAAGACCCTTTTGAGTTCAACCTGCACTAACTGGGCATACAAACCATTTAGAGTTGGGTTTGCAGGTCTTTTTTCTTTTTTTTGCATATATCTCTAACTAAAAGATGATGGAAGACCATCATTTTTCAAAGACATTCTTTATCCTATAGAAGCACAGAATATATATTTTGCATTTTTAGCCCTCCTACACAGGTGGGGAAAGTGCCTAATACACTCTGATCCTGAGCAACACCAACAGAGAAAACACAGACCCTTAGGAAATCCTATTCTATACATCTATCCCACAAGTGGTAGAGGTAGCAGGATGTTCCAAGTGTTTGGATAGCACTTCCAGATATTCACCAGAGGCTGATAGAACAGCAGTGTTTATTTAATAACAAAAGCACTGAACCAACAGAGCTAGGCAGGATAATTAGCACAGAAACAGCTGTAGTCACAAGGGGGAAGGCGGATTCATGGGAGAATGGGATGATGTGGCTGTAGAATTCTCTGTGGGACCCCAGGAAGTGACAAGATAAGAATTAGAGCTTATGAATCTAGAAGGGAAACAAACAAACAAAAAAAGAGGCTGGGTCTTTATTACTTAGTACATCAAAAGTCACTTTCTTAAAGTAAAGAGAACAGATGGACTAACATCACCATGACATCTTTTAGGCTCTGAAGATGGGATGGGGAAACAGCCCCAGGTATTCCAGCTCAGCTCTGCTGTAAAAAAGGGTTAGGAAAGGGGATAGGAGGCTGAGAACCATTTATCTTAAGAAGATAAAACAGAGGGCATGAGGTGTCTCAGCAAGTAAAAGTGGAAGCAGGGAAGCCCACAGGTTGATTCAATGGCTGAATTAGTCTTCAGAGAATTCCCATGCCTTTCCCATGCAGTACACTGCATAATTCTCCACTTGCTGAAGCCTCTCCATCCAAGCTAGACTTGTAGAAGCCCAGAGATGACCTTGGAAATACTCCAAGCTTTTCTCTTTTCTTACCAACACCAGAAAACACAGTCCTCCTGTAGTAGGGCATCCCCAAACTGATCATAATTAGCATTGGCTCCATAATTCACAGAAGGCTGATCAATCTCTTTATTATATATATCTCATTATTAATAAACCCACTGCTTTTATAGACAGGTATGATACACCTGGACCTAACGGGTCCTCCAACCCAAACACCATCACCACTGGCTAATTAAGAAACCACCCTTTGGTAAACAAGTCTCCATAACACATTCCACATGTTCCCAACAACAGGTGCAGCAGGTTAAGATAGGAATTGTTTCTCATTCTTTTCTCTGTTCTTCTCACAGACTTTTCCCAGAAAGGCCTAGAAAAGTTGTCTGTTGCTCTCTGTGGCCAGAGAGCTGCTGCCACACCCTCCCTCCAGACTCATCTGTCCGTGTCAGTGGAGAAGTAGGAGATACCCCAGGATACCCAGCCACACAGGCACCTTTTCCAAGCCAAAATTTTCAAAGGAACTTGCGATTTTTGTGTTTCATCTTATGAGCAATTTTATCCCAGTTATCTGAGGGACCTCCAATGCCAAGGAAGTGTGATCTACAAGTTCAAGGGGTGCTTGCCCTCTTGCAGGTTTAGCCACACTACCCAGAGAACTGACAGAGCAGCAGCAGCTTTGGGGCCAGATACCTGGCTGCTCTGAGTTGACAGGAAGTTTTTCAAGCCAATGGAACCCTCAGGTTACACCAGTGGGGATGCACCTTTGTAAACTTTGGAGCTGTGTGGCAAGGTTTTGGTGGCAGGGGGGACTACACATGTGACTTCTGTGAGGAGCTGCTATGTCTGCCAATGCCACACAGCCAATGCCATCTGCCAAGACACCGCTGGCCAAGGCTGAGCCCATCAGTGACAGCAGTAGCACCTCCAGGATGATGTGTTTATGTGGGGGAACCACTGTGAAACAGCAGCTGGAGAGAAGAGTGAGAATAGGTGGGAGAAGCAATGGTGCAAACACCAGGCTCTGTGAAGAAGCAGGAAGAGGTTCTTGAGGCACCAGAGAAGAGATTCCCCTGCAGCCCATGGTGCAGGTGCATCCACGTGGAGACTGTGAAGACCCCACACCAGGGCAGGTGGATGCCCAAAGGAGGCAATGACCCTGTGGAAATCCATGCCAGTTCTTGTCAGGACCACACAGGGAAAGAATTGCACCCTGTATAAGAGACTCCCACTGAAGCAGAGGATGAGTGAGGAGTCCTTCCCCTGAAGAGGAAGGAGCAGCAAGACAACATGTGATGAACTGGCCACAGCCCTCATTCCCTATCCCTTTGTGCAGTTGAGGAGGTAGCAAAAGTCAGAAGTAAAGTTAAGACCAGGAAAAAGGAAGGGGTGGGGGAAAGGTGTTTTAAGATTTAATTTCTTATTACCCTGTCTGATTGGTAATAAATTAAACTAATTTCTCCATGTCTGTTTTGCCCATGACAGTAATCTGTGAGTGATCTCTCCCTGCCCTCATCTTGACCCACAAGCTTTTTGTTCTATTTTTTCTCTCCTGTCCAGCTGATGAGGGGAGTGGTAGAGCTTTGTCAGCCCACCACATCATTTTCTCAGGTTTCCCCCAGCAAATACATCTATTGCACTCTGTTGGGGAAGCAGCCCACAAAGAATACTGCTGCATGGACCAATGTTCTTCAGACACTGGTGCAGCTGCAGCTCCCTCATCTTTGTAACATCAGGCTGCTAAAAGAGATTTGACCCCATATCTAGCTCAGCTGTGTGTTCCTGTGGGGGAACCCTCATTCTTCCTTCTCTCACCAGTAAGGGTTTTCACCTCCAAGAAAGAGCCATTATCACCACTCAGTAAGGACTACCCCCCTGTCCCAGTGGCCAGCTGGACACTAGCACAGCTCTGTGCCCTGCCTGCCCTCCTGCCACAGACCTGACCTGCAGGCAGCAGCTTTCATGTTAAGCACCCAAAGACAGTGGCACTTATTTAGCAGCATCTTTGGCATTTATTTAAGAGAAGACAAATTCTTTTTTCCAGGGAAACCAGGGGAAATGGAGAAAGAGCCCATGTACAAAGCTGTACAAAGCACAGTAGGTAATACAATAGCTTCCTTTTCAGGTCTTTCCTCTAAGCTGTCAAGGGAAGGATGGCACCATAAAATGGCATTCTTCAAAAAGTAACCTGCATTTCCAGTGGGGTGGGGATCTCTTTCATTTTGCATTAAAGCAGCAAGAAAAAGATTGTTGTAACTGAAATCATCTTGCTTTTGGATTAATTTAGAAGCTATTATTTACCCCAACTCTGTGGCCTGAAGCTTCCTCTTGTGGTTCAGCCAGAAAAACAGGGACTTGATGCTGGAAGACAAAGTAGTGTAAAAGCAGAAGACCCTGAGAACTCATCATGGCTTACGCTATCTGCAGCCAAGGGGAATTAAAAAAAAAAGCTTTAAAAAGGCTGGGAACAGCACAGAGAAAGGAGCTGATCTGGCTGAAACAAGCCCATGTCTTTGTGACACACCACTAGGTTGTGGGACATCACGTAGGTAGTCATGGACATCACAGCCATGCCAAAAGTCCCAAACTCTGAGAAACCTGACACACCCCCACAAAAAATTAATTCCTTCCCAAAGGACATCACCACCCAAACCAATTGGAGGCAAAGATGCACAGACACAGGGTTGTGAAGGGGCTGGAAATACAGCAGAGTAGTCCAGCTCTGGTGATCACTCGCTGGACAGAACACCTACCCCAAACTCCCATAGAGGCTCCAATGTGGCTTTGCACTGAGACCCTCCACATAACAATGTCTGCCAGAAACAGACAACAATGCACTTTGACCCCTCTGGTGTGAACATGGTGGGGCCAAAACCACTAACAAGATATTGACAACCACTTATAAACTGTGTGCAGAACAAGAAGTGAATGGACAAAGCAGCCAATATTTTCTGAGAGGTGGTTAATCTGTATCAGGAGAGGGCCCATCAGTAAGCTGGGCAGGAGATATTTTGAGCTGCTAGTGCTCATTCTGCAGATATAGGTGTTAATTTTCCAAGATTTTCATACTGCTGTCTTCTGTCCTGGAAATCTCTCTGAGGTTGTTTTAAGCATGAGGCTTCTTAATGATGAAGGGAATACTGGGGAAAGGAATGGTGACTAAAAATATTTTGCTAAGGTCCATTGAGCAGAGCAGCACTAGGACTTCAAACTTCTTACTTAATAGTTCCTACATACATATATACAGAGCAAGGAAAAGTGCAGTCCAAGGAAGATTAACCTGAACTGTAATCATAGAATAGGTAAGGTTTTTCATTTTATTTTTCCCTAAAGGGAACTTGTGACATAATGATTCAAAAAAAGAAGAAGAAAAAAAAAAGCACCCCACAAAACCAACCAACAAGCTGAATCTGCTTTAGTCTGAAGAACAGAGAAGAGTCACTGCAAACTTGAGCAAGGAGGATATTATCTGGAGCACTTTAATAAAAACAGGTAACTTAATTAAAGCATAGCTTGGACTGCTACAGGTATCCGTGCCTGCAGCTCGCCACCCAGAACTGTCACACATGTCTGAAGGTACCAGCTCCGAAAGGTTATTCAGCAATTCTTCCTCTCTTCTCTCTTCAGTTTTAATTTCCGTGCTCCTCAGTTTTACTTTGAGGGGCTTTCATTTCTCTCTCTGTTGTTGTGTGCTGCTTTGGAGGTTGTGAAAGGGCAGCTGGATCTGCCATCGCCCTTGGCAGGCAGGCGGGAAGCGCTGTACTGCTGGCGCATCTGAATTAGTTTCCTTCCTGCAGTGAGATCTCTCCCTCTCCATGGCACATCCCCAGCACACCCTGGACCTTCTCTTTGCAGCCAGTCCCCAGCAAGGCACCCCGCAGGGGCAGTGCCTCCGCTGCTCGTGGTGTCTGGGGGGAGCAGAGATGCATCTCCTCCTCGGAGCAAGTCACGGGGCAGTGCCAGCCCCAGGCTGGGCTCTTCTTCCAGGTGCCCACACTGCCCATGTAAAGCATCTACACGGACTCCACAGCACTGCAAACCTGGCCTTTCCTGTCTGCCAGCCAGAGGATGCTCTGCCTGGTGCCCCCTGTGCTCGGGTAGCCCGTAGAACCTGGCAGCCCACATGTGTCACTGATCACTCTCACTCTGGGGGATGTCACAAGGGGATTTTCTGACTGAAGGCTGGCCTATTAACTCTTAAATAAGAGCCACCTGCACAGACTGTTTGAATTCTGTGCGTGTGGACTTCACTTCCCAGTGATTGAAATGCAGGTGTTTATGCCACCTTGCAGGTGTCAGCAAAATCTTACAACTTGCACTCAGACAACACAAGGCACTGGCTTTCATTTTTTTTTCCTTTCTTTGTTATTAATGAGACAGCTTTCTCTCTGGGTATTGTGAATGATAGGAGGCAGAGACCTGCCAATCAAAATGTTAAAAGGACATTGTCAATGTCACCCTTCATCCTCAGGGGAGGGGAGGGGAAAGGGAAGGGAAGGGAAGGGAAGGGAAGGGAAGGGAAGGGAAGGGAAGGGAAGGGAAGGGAAGGGAAGGGAAGGGAAGGGAAGGGAAGGGAAGGGAAGGGAAGGGAAGGGAAGGGAAGGGAAGGGAAGGGAAGGGAAGGGAAGGGAAGGGAAGGGAAGGGAAGGGAAGGGAAGGGAAGGATGCAGCAAATGAAACAGGGCATCCTCCTAGAACAGCATTTGTGGAGGTTGACCCTGGCTGGATGGCAGGCACCCAGCAAAGCCCCTCTCTCACTCCACTGCTGGACAGAAAGAAAATATAACAAAGGGTTCATGGGTTGAGACAAGGCCAGGAAAGATCACACCCCAGATACTATCACAGGCAAAACAGACTCAAATTAGAAATATTAATTGAATTTATTACAAACAGAATCAGAGCAGGATAATGAGAAGTACAACAGACCTTAAAAACACCTTCCCCTTACCCCTCCCTCCTTCATGGGCTCTACCTCCTCCCACCCAGTGGCTCAGGGAGGTGGGAATGGGGGTGTTACGGTCAGCTCATCACACTCCTGGCACTGCTCAGGGAGAGGAGTTGTTCCCCTGCTCTGCCATGGAGTCCCTCCCACGGGAGGCAGTTCTCCATGCACTTCTCCAGCACGAGTCTGTCTCAGGGACAGCAGTTCTCTCTGACCTGCTGCAGTCTGGGTCACTCTTCCGGGGGTTCAGTCCTTCGGGCACAGCCTGCTCCAGTGTCAGCCCCCCCAGGTCCTACCAGGAAACCTGCTCCAGAGTGAGCTCTCTCCGTGGGTCTGCACGTTCCTGCCAGGACCCTGCTCCAGCACAGGCCTCCCACGGGGTCACAGCCTCCTCTCAGGCATCCACCTGCTCTGCTGTGGGGCTCCTGCACGGGCTGCAGGTGGATCTCTGCATCCCCAGGGACCTCCATGGGCTGCAGGGGCACAGCTGCTCCACCATGGTCTGCACCATGGGCTGCAGGGGAATCTCAGCTCCAGAGCCTGGAGCACCTCCTGCCCCTCCTTCTGCACTGACCTTGGTGTCTGCAGAGCTGTTTTTTTCCTTCATCCTAAAGATGTTATCACAGGGACATTACCACCAATTCTGACAGACCCAGCCTTGGCCAGTGGCACATCCATCTTGGAGCCAGCTGGCACTGGCTCTGCTGGACGTGGAGGGAGCTTCTGGCAGCTTCTCACAGGAGCCCCTCCTTACCAAAACCTCACCGTGCAAGCCCTATACAGCATCTCATCACATAAAGGCTTCCACAAGTCTGTTCAGGAGGAGAATCTCCCCCAGGATAACAATTCCTGCTGTGTCACCACTAAATTGTGGCAGTAGGACTACGGAGCCTTTGATTATTCTCAAGCAATGTGCCAAATTAAATACAGTTTAGTTCCCCAGAAGGAAAGCTTGAGAGTCCCTGATTTAAGGCCAGCTGAGGAGAACATTTTCTGTGCAGTTTGTGTTCTGGCTTAGTCATACAGGTCTCTTTTTCAGGCCATGCAGATCAGTTGCTTTTGTGTTGGCATTCAGGAGACCAAATTGTCCTTTTAATGAGTCCTGGCTTTGCACAGTTGTCCTGGCTTTGCTGTGTTTTCTGTGTTCAATTTACACCCCAGAGTGGGTTTTGCAGCCAATCCTGTTATTCCCACCAGCTTCCAACCCAGCTGTCAGCAGGATCTATTGATTTTTGGAGCATACACAGAATTTCTCAACTGCCAGCCTGAGTTACCATGTGCTGTAGCCAGGAGTACCCAAGATGGTTGAAGTGACCTGTGAGGTAGCAGCTTTAGGAAGTGAAACATTATTTAAAGTAATTATATATTTCTAAGCATCTACACTGTTCAGATCCTGTGAGTCTCAGAGAGGAGATGGACTAATCATGGACTTATTCACAGCTAAGTCAATAAATAAATTTGAAAATCAATTATGACTCCTCATACAAATGTTGTCTTTTCTGTCCTGCTGCTGTATACCCAAGCCTTCAGAGCGAATGCCCTCCAGGGCTGCAGGCAGGATCCTGTCAGAATCAGCCTTGTTCCTGTGGGGTTTAGTTTATTGGCTTTTTCAGGAAGAAGAGGCCAGGCCTCTTTTTCTTTTTTTTATGTTTTTATTCTAATTTTTAGAGTTTCCTCTTTAAAAAGGTGATTCAGCATGTCACCATCCTGCAGGTGTGAGTTGGTAAAGAGTTAATCTCTGCTTTAACCCTGGAAAGCTCTTAAGACCATTTGTTCTTCCTCCCTGACCCTCATCTTCCCCTAAAGAGATTTCAGGCCATTCTCTCTTCTCTTCTGAGCCAAAGGTGTTGAACAATGTGGTGCTGTTTACTGTCAGGCAGTATCTTCCCTCTGCTTGATGAGGCCCTTGTCTCTTGCCTGTCCAAGCTTTTATGGTTTTCTGTCTTTGACAAATGACTAGCACAAAGCATGGGCATCGTTGTAAGCGAAAGCTGGAAAGAATTTGAACAAGTTATTTGGGTTGCAGCAAAGGATACAGATGTTGAAAACAGGCATCTGACCAAATATCTAGGGATTTTCACTGCTTTCCACCCTGCTTTCTGTCAGAGCCTAGCTGCACTTACTTGGTGAGCTAGGAAAACAGAGCACCCTGGATTTCCACAATGACAAACAGAGCAAATGGCATCAGCAGGGAGGTTAAATGATAGCTAGGTCAAGGACTTTCATTTCCTTTGTAAATGGTTTCTCCTCCAGCAGCAGGACAATGCTCCTCTGAAATGTACTGTGCTGTTAGTATTACTGATAGCAACGTTGCAGCTGATGCAGAGCATTTTCACTGCACACAGTTCCTCTACAAGAAATCCTTCATCAAGGAAAAAGCATGTTAGAAGAATTGTTCTACCAAAGCAAACACTGTCAGGTTATTTCATGATATCTTTGTGGTTTTAGGCAGCAGCTGCTAGCTTTTACAGGCTCCTGATTGGTATGGCACAATTGTCCTTTCACTCACACCTTAAATGGACACTAGAAGAATTTGGAGTAAGTGAACCCAACCTGACTACTGTGTCCCCCTTCCAACCCAAATCTTTCTATGATTATGTGATTCCTACTCTGCACTACCACTTCAAAGCCTTTTGAAGAGGAAATAAAGTAGAAGTGGTGAAGAAAATGCAAGGATTGGGTGGTCTGGGTGTATTTCAGATGGAGAGAATCATAACATTCTGAGTTTCAATTAAACTGCCATGGAGAAGAGTTTCCCACATTATTTCTTCAATGAAAGTCACAAGTACTCACTTCTGGGCACTGGAAACACAAGTGCAAAATATGTGTCATTTCACCTCCACTTCTCCTGTGCCTGTCACCTTTTTGGATTCTTAAGGAGAGAGACAAAAAGCAGTACATCATCCTGGCAAGACAAATGAAGCACAAGGAATATTTTGCTCCAATACTGTGCATGATTACTACTTATCTTGCACTGGGCTTTCATATGGGCTTTCACAGCACATCCTGGAAGAAGCCCATGCAGAGGATATATAGATCCAAGCTTGACCACAATTTTGGGTCAGTGAGTCAAATCACATTAATTTTATTGGGGAAAGCTCTGATCCAGAGTTTCTGGTAGTTTTGGTTAGTCTATCAATTTAGCTATGGTGTCCACAGCCTCTTCTCATATTTGCTGTTTCCACCTCTGAACACCCCATGCTGCAGCATATTCCTCCTCAGCTCATGGGAAAGTTCAATTAATACTATCCACTCCCCCAAAAAGCATTAAAGGCACAAAGAGTAGAAGTGCTTCCTTTAAAGTTAGATATCTACAAGTTAAACAAAGGAGATATGTACACGTGATCCAGACATTCTTGTCTTCTTTTCTGCGAGAAAACAACCCAAAACTAAACAAAACAACCTTAAAGTGCTTTGAGAGCACTGTAAAAGCTCAAAACTTTGATTTTTTTTTTCCAGTTCCATCAAATGGTCTAATATAATGTATTATCTTCTTCCTATAAATCCTGCCTTAAGGTGTGGGTGTCTGACACTGTGGGGATGATGTGTGGAGAGCTTTACTGGGTGAGACAGGGGTCCTCTGTGGAGCAGAGAAACATAGCTGCTGGTGAATTTTTAGTGGCACCAAATAGCCTTCAAGCAGTCTGGGAACAACTCAGTCCCTCCTGGTTTCCATGACAGCTCTAGCATAACCACAGAAAGAAGCAGGACTTCACACTTCTTCTAGACATTCTGGGATTAATTCTTCATTGCTTGGCACCAGAGCTGGCTCTTTACGGCAATTTAAAGTAAGACAGACCCATTTACACTGCATCTGTGGTTCTGAGAGAAAAACAGTCGTGCTCTAACTTATAAAGAAAACAAGCTGAGCCTAGAGAAGATCAAGGGTGAAAACACACAGTGTGGGATACTGAGTGCAGGTTGATGGGCCATGTCCCTGCTCATTTTATACACTGAGAAAGAAATGCAGAATGAGTTTGTGCTTTTTCCATGAGTAACCACTGCCCATGATGATAATTTTTATTGTCTCCACTCTGACACTCCGTAAAGCTGGGGGGGAGGGTCATTGATTGTGAAAGAAACCTAGATCGAGCTGCTAAAATGGGAGACAGTTTATGGGCAACTCAGAGTCTATTTAGATGATGAATATTCATGACCTAGCTGGACAATTTCACATTCATGCTTAGATAATGCAGATTTATGCTCACACACAACAATGATTTGTGAATATTTATAGGTGAACACCTGGACAGTATTTGAGACAACCAAGAATATTCATCATTACATCTGAAAGAAAGAGAAAGGCTCTACCTGAAATCTAAACCACAGACAAAGAGGAAGGCACTACCTGATGTTCAAACTACAGACACAAGGATCTAATCCTCTATAGCTAATGTGCCTTAATGACAACATGTAACAGCCAAAAACAGCATACAGGAAAACATTACAGACAGGGATGTGATCATTCAAAGGATCAGTAAATAGACAGGAAACTTTTCTGAGCTGCTACAGAAATTCCCACTGGTTTTGTCCTCTGAGGGAAGATTTCTGGTGCAGCACGTTTTCTATATGAAAATATCTTGGCTACTTGGGGAGTCGGGCTTGGGAGATTTTTGTTGGCTTTGGTCTTTTTTAAAAAACTTGTTCTTCTATTCATACAAAAAGATTGAAATATTTGTTGTGAAGAAAAAAAAAAAATTGATGCAACTGAATGTGTGTGCCCAAAGGTGTGCCCATGTGTAAGGGGTCTTCTTGCCAAGCCAGCCTGTGTCTTCAAGGTTTGTGTTAAATCTGTGCTGCCCCTGCTCAGATCCATTGTGCATCTCATGGAGATGCTCCCAAAGCCAGCTGGGATTGTCACCTGTACAATGTATGCACAAATCCTAAGATCCTTGGTGTACCTTGAGACAGGATAAGGATTCAAGGCAGAGATCTGGACTCCAGGAAAGGAAGGGTGGCAGCAGCGAGGTCCAGGTCAGGGAAGGACAGCTGCTGGATTCAGGTGTGCTCCTCCAAGTGAATTGTCTCCTTAGGAGGTGAGATGAACCTGACACTGCTGCTCCCTCGAAGGGAGGGAAGAGCTCCCAGCTGGGGGCTTGGCAGGGAGGAAGAGAGATCACCATCTAGCAGGAGTGTCAGCAGCCAGTTACTCTATCTCTGGTGACAAACCTCTGGCCAGTCTGAATGCCCACTTCTAAATACCTCTATATTCAAGCTCAAGAGCTGATCATAATCTCCTCATTCACAAAATCACCCAAATCTTCCTCTCTGTGCTATTTTCCACTGCTGTTTATTTCATTAATGCAGGATGAATCTAATTCCTTCTGCTCATGTTCACTGGGAACAAAAGAAGCAGTGATGGCCTCCTGCAGCAGCTCACCAGCATCCAGAGCACAGATCCTGGGCTGGCTCCAGTCACATTTGGCCATGCTCTGTCACATTTCACCCCACCTTAGAGAGGCACACAAGATGTGGGGCAGCAGAACAACAGTAAATGCCATCACCCTTTCCTTGATCCTCCCCAACAGGTGTTTTCTACAGCCTGGTATTTTCTGGACTAAGCCGCATAGCAGCTCTTTGACCTAAATTCATTGAGACAGCTGAAAATTATAGCAGTTGAAAATAAAAGCATCTCCAGGCCAGTAAATAGCCCTGTTCTTCCCATTTCTTCAAATTATCTCGGCATCTGGCACTTTTCTGCTGATACCACCTCCCTTTGAGAGGAAAATCCAGCTGTCTGCTGGGATGCAGGAATGGATGCACGCAGCATCAGATGTCAACACTGGCTACGTGCTTCTGCTCCAGGAAGAGATGAGTTGCCTTGGCTGCCCTCTGCTCCCTCCTCAGGTTTGAATTCTCATGCTCCCTACTCACTCTGGCTTTGTCTCTGCTTGCAGTAAAGTCCAACAGCCTGAAGAGCTGCCTGTGCAAGCACCTGCTCTCAGCTCATGTGAGCAAACAGCCTTTGTGAGACCTGCTCATGAGAATGGTGCCCCCATTGGGGGTGGGCTGTGGCTCTCTCTGATGGCTAAAAGAGAGCAGGTGAACAGCTCTGCCTTCCTCTGCTCCAAAATGAGTTCCTCTTGGCAGCAGATGGAAAGGGAGCAGCTCTTGGTGCTCTCCAGTGCTGGTGCAGCTGGGTGTCTCCTGAGGACACCACACAGCCATTCCCATACAGCACTGATGTAGCAGGAACAGTACCGAATTTCATCCAGACCAGAACATGTGAACCCTAAAGGATTAAGTAACTGAAAACAAAAGAAGCTTTCTAATTTCAAAACCACCTGATTTTTTAAAGGCAGCCTTATTCTTACAAGGTTTGTTTCACAATGTCTGATTAATCAGCTTTGGATGTAAAGGACAACTTGATGAATGCTACCTTTTCTGCCCTGTTTCTCTAGGTTTTTACCTATCTTGTACTTTCCATCATAAGAAATTGAAGAGTTTCTGTATCAGACAACTGCCTTTTGCTCTGTTTCTAGCAACCACCACCCAAACATCAGAGAAAGAGTAATTTTTCCACTCTCCCCACTCCCTAATTCCTGAATTCTTACCGGACATGTTATTCATTTATTCTTTTTCAGGAAATTTTCTTCCAAAGCCCATTTTTACTTTAAAAATAGAAAACACAAACCACAGTATAGAAAAGGTGAAATTACAGAGACATTTGGTTACCACTAGCCCCATCCCTTCTTTGGATATTTTTAGTGCCTTAGAGCCAGGCCTGTCTCTGTGCATCATTACAGCATCTGCAACAGCGGAACACCAGAAAAGGACAGAAGTTGTTCATTGAAAAATGATTAATAAACAGTGGGGGTTACCTCCAGCTGGGTTTAAATCTGCCAAAGAAGCCATTTTTCACTGATGCCTCTCCCCATCCTTTGAAGCCTATTGCCCACGTATCCTGAGGCTGGTAATTCCATGGGTCTGTCACATACTGTGGAATA
Source organism: Fringilla coelebs (assembly GCF_963513975.1). Taxonomy (NCBI): domain Eukaryota; kingdom Metazoa; phylum Chordata; class Aves; order Passeriformes; family Fringillidae; genus Fringilla; species Fringilla coelebs. Next base: position 86,341,247 of record NC_140030.1, read on the forward strand.
CAAGTGGCTGCTTTCCATCACTGCCCCCACAAGTGCTGCCCTTTAGTTCTGCCATGGGAAGCAATGCCTGCTCACAATGGGAGTATTTACTGGGGCATAAATCTGCTCACAGATTTAATGGCAGCATAAATCTGCATGGGAGTATTTACTTGTTTGTTTATTGCTGCTGCCAAGGTTCTTCCACTGCCACCTTGCAGTGTCTCCTCTGTCTCCTCACCATCAGCAGGGACAAGCCTTCAGCTGGACACACAGCCCAAGGCCTGGTGGGAACCCCTGTGGAAATGCTGGGTTTGTGCAGTGCTTGTGCCAGTTGTGGGTGTGAAACACGAGCACCAGCAGGCTGTGAGCACCACTGGGCTTAAACCCCAAGGGTCTGCACCTGGTGGCTCCTCTTATCTGGAACTCAACAAATTTGCAATAACAGTGGAATTATTTCAATACCTTTAGAAATAAGTGCAAGGGGGGAGAAGGGTGAATTCTCATGCCTGCTCTTATCTTTCCAAGGCCACAACATACAAGTTTGCATCACCTCTCAGGATTCCTGAAGACCAAAGGAAAAGCTCATTATCCCCATCATTAACAGGATAGCCTGCAGAAATAAGTATCAGCCTGCAACATCATTCTGGTCACAGCAGCAGCTGCATTTACCTCTGGCAGATAAAGGCATTGAGAGAGAGAACCAGTCTGGCTCAAAGCAGGACACACCATGAGAACTGCTGCCCTCTGAAAGCAGCAGCAGTTCCAGCGTGCTCTTGACCAAGAGTAGCTGTGTCTATTAGCCATCAGCTACTGAGCTCCTGCCTGCATCTCCACAATCCAATTTTGTCTCAGCTCCAGCATGGCCCTGCTGGGACAGCAACCCACCACATCACCTGAAGCAGGAGAAATGTTAGAGCATTTATCTTCCTCTGACATCTGAAATAAAACAGGCCCCAAGGCATATATTAATGGATGTCCTCACTACATCTGGTCTGGAAATGTCTCAGTGCAATCAGGTTCTCAGTGGAAAACACTGGTTTGTTAACACCACAACTCTTCTTGGGATAGGCTTGAATTCAGCAAAGTACTGGGCTGGAAACATTTTAGAAATCTGGAATTTGAGAGTGTCAGAGAGGAAGAGAAGGAAGGATAGAGAAGGCAGGATTATCATCCTATTGACTTCATGAGGCCCAGTCCATTCTGTGGGTAAAAGTTCTTGTCCTGGGATGCTGCTGGGATTCACTAGGGGGGCAGCAGCAGTGTTGATGATGGTATTAGAACATTCTGAAAAGAGAATTCAGCCTCCAGCTCTGTCAGCACACTCTTTGAGCGCTAAATTCATGCGCACACCAGGTGGGAGTTAAAGTAACATATTAACTCACAGACTCTTAATAAAAATGCCACTCGGGGCTTAATTAACACACTTCTTTTTTGCAATTTCACCCCACAGCTGCAGAAAGATCTGGTTTTCTACAGCCTTCTAGGGCCAAATCCTGCAGTGGGCTGCACCCAGCTGCTTCTGCAGGGTGTTTCATTCAGCTCAAGCCAGTGTTTACAATGGCACAAAGCAGAGCATGCCCCTAAGGTCCACCAGATAACCTTTGCCTCCCACAGCTTTTATTTTTAGCTTGTCAGTGACAGAGGAAAACAATGGAAGTCTCGTATTGCTCCAGGCAGATGGAGATTCCATTCCTGCTGCCTAGCTGGCTGTGTGCTGAGCTCTACTTGTGCATGAATTCCCATGTCTGTAGCTGTGCCTTTGCTCCTCTGTCTGCTGCCCCACACTCTCTGGTACAGACAGAAGGTTTTGAGGAGGGTTCTGGAGGCTGCAGCCCAATGGGACCAGTCCTCTTCCTGGGGGCAGGAGCTGCTGGGAGCTCGGGAGGACCACGACTGACATCTCATACCTTTAGGTTTTCTCTGCTGAGATACTCAGCTGGGCCAGGTCTTATCTGCTTTAGCTCCTCCACCTGGTCTGCCTGGAGGAGCAACAGGAATTCAGGAATGGGGAAAGGGATGCTAGGGAGAGAAAACAAGAGGCAGGTTGATCGTTTCATCCACGTTGTCTGGGTGCCATCAGAATACATTAACTCCTTCATTTATCACAGCACTATCCCTTAGAAATCTCAATTATTTGTGCACGCCACGCTGGCAAAATGTTTAATTAGCTACTTTGTTGCATTTATCACTTCTCAGATGAAAGGAAGGACTAGAGGCACCTGTGTGGGGCCCCATTATTTTTTATAGAAATGTGTGGAGAGTGAGGGACTCTGTAATAAATGTCCCCATCATTGCACAGAGATAAAGGTCAGGCACCCCCACAGCATTCATATATCTTGAGCCTTTCATAGGTAGCACATGCCTGCCAGCTACAGCCTTCTGTGCTAGAGACAGGAGAACATTATGGGCTGCCTGGGGACCAGTGTGCTGAAACAGATCAGGGGCTTCCATCCCCCCTCAGAGGCTGCTGCTGGTCCAGCAAGACAGGATAAGTAATTTGGGGGGAAAGCAGTCCAGAAGTTACCATCAGGAACCTTTTACAGACAGGTCCTCTCAGGCTTTTTATGAAATCTGACACTGCAGGTGCCATTTCACTTTACAATTTAAAAATCAGCTTGATTTTTAAATGGGTGTGGGCTTGATGACATTAGGAGTGAGAAGGGCTGGGTTTCCTTTTTCCCTTGAAGTCACACAATCTCCTGCTGTAAAGCCAGCAGCCATGGATGAGCCTGGCCAACATTCCCATGTGACCCAGAACAGACACAGCAAGGAAAACAACACCTGGATTCCCCACCAGCTCCTGCAGAGGTGGAGCACAATGATGCCCCATAATGGGAGACAAGTTTGCCTCAGTTCCAGAGCCTTTTCCCTGGTTTCCAGCCACAGGCAGCAGGCATTGCAAACAGAGATTTATATTATTATTATTTATTTATATGATACCTGTCTATTGAGGATAAGACACAAAGTCACTTCTCATCATGGAAACACATACCTCTTTATGGAGTGAAGTTATCATTTCATATAAATTACAGCAATTGAGTGAGTTCAGATTATGACAGATTACCTCAGGGCAAGACCATCTGGACTACAACCCAGTTTGGGTAGATATTTGGCATTCAAGGCTCAGTGAGCAAAGCAAGCAACATTCTTTCCAACACTTAAAATCAATCAGCATGCTCATTTTGGATCACCAGAGCTTCCTAGAGGCCTAATTGCCTGAGTTTCCCAGAGTGTCACATCCAAGGCTAACAGGAATCAAATATCTGTTTGCATCCACCAATGTACCCAATCCACCAGGTGTCCTCTCCTGCATGCAGAGAAAAGAGAGAGAGACAGAGTCCACATTCTGTTTCTGAAACACTTCCCTACCGTGGGGGTATTCCAAGTGCCCTTCCCCAGACCTGTGCATGCATTAATTCAAACAGTTTTTAATCAGAAACTGAATAGGTCTAAGTTGATGGCATTACGAGTTCCACAGTGGTTATTTTAGCTTTTTCTCAAGCACTGGTCAGCCACACACATCTCTGAGGTGTTTATAAATGACTCATACTCATGTAGCACCCAAAAGCCTTTGTGGTGCCAGTAACCCTCTTTCCACCGAGGCGCCAATGCCTAACAATCAGGAAAAGGATTTCTGGATGGGAGAAAAGATATCCCCAGCTCAGGGTGCTGCTGGGTATCTGAGAAGATTTTCCACGTTGTGCTTCACTGCCAGTTTTCCTGGCTGACAGCTTTTATAAAGTTCTGGCATCTGTAAGTCTGTGCAGTGCAGGCCTTCATACAAGTTTGCAAAGAATAAAGAAGAGACCTCAGGTGGTTGAGCTGAGGACATACAAAAAATAAGAAGCATTTAACCCAATCACTGTTTCAGAAAGACAAATTAATGCAAAGCATTAAAAGAGCATTCATGGGAGGGAAATGGGTTACATTTGGACTTATCAGTAATTTCTACATTTCTTTCTTTACAGCACTTTTCAAACCTCACACAGCCTCAGAGCAAAGCCATGGAAAGCATGTGATTTCTGCAACAGACATATTAAATGGAGGGAGAAGTTCTGGCTCACAAACCCCAATTAGTTCTAATATTAGACCTGCCCATAAAACATACAGTCTCCCTTGCTTTCCACGACCACATCGATAAACATTATTGGACAGGGATATAAATATAACTCATTAGTTTGTTGACACTCAATGGCTTATCTATGTATGTAATGCCATCCTGCCATTATTGATGCTTTGTTAATGGCACAGTATCATTAAGCAGTAATGTTTTACTTCTATTAATATCATTCGGGCTGGTTCTTAATAACTGTGCCAGAGCGACTGCAGCACGATCTCTAGGCTGTAGATCAGCACACAATGTATTCCTCAGCACATGTTCTGCATCCTCCATGGTCAAAATTCCTCCATGGTCAAAATTCCTCAAAGGTCAAAATTCTTCCAAATCCAGCTGCCACTTTAGGAGACAAACCTACTCCCAAACTTGCCTGTTTGTTTCCCAAAATCCAGGTGTAGTGAGAGGATACCCACATTCAGTGGCTTGGAGCTCTGCTGTACCACAGTCAGATGCATGCAGGAAATGGCTGAGTGGCTGGACACGGTGCCACTGTACACAGGATTTTTCACTATGCCATGGGAACAGGGCAGGAGTTCACCTTTTCTCCAAGGGTATCTTGGTCACAACTTTTTTAGTCTCTTGGTGGCCTCTGAAGATGTCCATCAATTTTTCCCGGACTCCCCTTTCCTGTTTGGCTCTTGGTGAATTCACATTTTCTTCAAAATATCCCTCATTCAGTGAATCTGGGTTTTGCCCCATGTTGTGTTCATGCTCAACAAAAGTCAAAAATGTGGACTGGCAATGTACTTTGCCCCTGCCACAAATCAGATTGCAGGAGACCAACTTCTAAGTACAAGACACCTTCCTGTCTTTAAGTGGTCCAACCCTTTATTTTCTTTGCTCTGATCCCATTATTTGTCAGCTCGGTCAGGGTAAATTTGGAGCTTGCTGCAAAGGCCTGAGAAAAGTATGCTTGCTTGTAAATCCTCTACTAAATGCAGGAGCTGAAGAAACCCCCACTTGGCTTTGAACTTTCAGGAGCAAATCATAGAATCATAAAACCATAAAATGTTTTGGAAAGGAGCTTGAAGATGATCTGGTTCCAACCCTTCTGCCATGGGCAGGGACACTTTGTGCTAGACTAGTTTGCTCCAAGTCCCATCCAAATAAAGCAAGGGGCTACTTGCTGCAGCCCCTGGCCTCAGGCTCATCTTTGCACCAAGCTGCTGGCAGGGACCCAGCTGTGCCCAAGGGCTGGGCACAGCCTTGAAAGCCCTAAGAACAGCATGGCCAGGAACCCTCTCTGCTGCAAACAGAGCACTCACTTGAGGTGCTCTCTCAAGGTCCAACAGGAAGACAAATTGAAAGTCTGAGAGCAAACGAGAATCGCCCCCACAATAACACTACAAATTATAGGAGCACAGATTAAATGCAATTGCCTGCTAACCATCAGCTATTTAATTACATGCTCTGGGTAGGGTACAAAATGCTGATATCACTTACCACACTGAGCCCAGTGAGTAATGCCTGATCTATACCAGCCTAAATGAAAAGAGTTTCAGGCTTCTTTTGCTTTTTTTTTTTTTTTTTAACCAGGGAGAGAAACAGGCACCAAAAAGGAACAAATTCCTTTTCTTGGGCACATGGGCTTGATCAGAAAGGACTCCAGGCAGCCTCTTCTGACACTGCTCACCCCTATCCAAGTGGTGGAGAGATAGAGAGAGGGAGAGAGAGCCAAGCACTGACCACCAGTCCATGGCTGACACTTCAGAGTCCCTGCCTGGGAACAAAGTCAGGCTCACAGTGACTTTTAAACCCACCAGCTCTAATGATTTTGTCCAATCTAACACGTAACTGCAGTTCCTGCAGCTAGTAATGACATGGTGTTCTCCAGGCATTCCCTCACAGCAGTTCCACAGGGGAGTATGGTTGCATGGTATTTGTGCTCAGCAGCTGAAGAAGATGTTGTCTAGTCATATAGGTCTACTTTTTCTCAATGTCATATGTGTGGGAGATCTTAAAATAGACTTTGCTTTTTAAAAAAGCTTCTTTTTAATGGAAATGGCATGGCTTTGAGCTCTTCAGCTCTAGCTATAGAAAGTTGTGCTTTGGCATTGCATGCCCCTGCTTTAAAACCCTTTGCCCTGTAAGACAGAATGGGATGCCATTAAAGAAATAATTTCTATGCTCAAAAGCCAGATATCCTAGCTGACATGAAAAAAAAAACTGCAAGAATTAAATAAAATGGCCAAAAAGCAGAGCTGAGAGGTATTTTTAAATTGGTTGATTTTCCTGTAGGAAGGCATAATCACAATGGTGACAGACTGTACAAAACAGCTGGTTCAGTGAACTCTGGAGTGCACCACAAGACCCTAAAGAACCCAGTCTGCCCATGGAACAAAACAGGCTGCTTGAGAGTGGAGGGTGTGTTGTCATACAGCTCCAGCCACTGAACCTGCATGGGGTTTCTGTGAGGAGAGGGAGTTTTCTGGAGGTTTGTTTTCCAGGACTAGGACAGTCTATTCTTGCTTGCCCCTCTTCCTCTGAAACTGGTCTGAAAACCTCTCTCTATAAGGCAGGACAATGGATTCCTGATTATGGGAAAATCAGACATTTCTCTCCTTTGCTTTATCTCTTCGGAGCCTTTTATAAACATTAAGCGGGGAAAGGAAGTGGCCAAACTACCCAGCAAAAAGAGCAGTCATCTTTGCAGGTGTCTAAGGTGGCACAGCCCTCAAGTGCTTGAATGGTTAATAACAGATCTGGACTCTGTGGTTCTCTTCTCACCAATGCAATAGCAAATGGCTTTATAGCACCCAAACACTCATCTGCATGATGCAGAGGACTTAGGAGCTCCTTTTCCTTCAGCTGGCATTGCTGCCATCTGATTGGCACATCCCATCATTTATTTACTTTACTGATAGAACCTAATTAGGTATAATTGCTGAAGCATCTTAAATAATTCTAAATACAGGAATTGATTTGGGGATTAAATGGAATATGATAATTGTGTAATTGAACAAAGTAGCTGGAGTCCTCACCCAGCTAAATGGATTTTGTGATTGTGGCTGATTGCATCAGAATATAAATCAGTCTGATTTGCATGGCTGACATCAGCTCCCCTCCTCGTCTCTAGAGCTGGCTTTAAGTAGGTCACATCCTGCAGACCAGAGAGCTTGGAGAGAAACCTCTTGGATTTGGTGCTAGATGATGGATCGCTCCATGGTCTCTGCTCAGAAGAAACTGTGTTCCTCTTGGGGGCAGCTGCTTTTCCTGGGGGTTTTGGGTGTTCTGTCACTGGCCAGGAGCTGTTCAAGTCCTGTGTGGGTCTGGTAGAAATGATGATGCTGCTTCTTTAATTCTTAAATCCCTCAATAGTCTGGGCCATGGTTTCCTGGGAGATCTTTCTCAAGATAGCCCTAATAAGGGTAATTTTCAGCAGAAGTAATGAAATTTAAACAACTTCACCGCAAGGGAAATTGAGCAGTTATTTAGGCACTTGGTGAAAGCATCTCTGTCTCCCAGATGTGCTTCTAGCCCCAGCTGAGTTAATCCTCAGCTTGGATCTGTCAGCCTCCTTGTTTTGTCAGAGGACTCCAATTTTCCAGTGGGAGTTGTCCAAAAAAGCTGGCTGAGGCTGGAGGAGGGCTCTTCAGGAGGATTAGTTCTGTGGCCGTATGCCAGAGTAATTAGGGTGGCTGGAAAGTGTGCAGTCCTTACATGTGGTTCTACATCAGCTATGGGTGCTCTGAAATTATTTTTTTAATTAAAAAACAACCAAAAAACATGTAATTCTAAATTGGGAGCCTTATATTGTCAACATCATGATTTATATTTTATAAGTAATAGCACATGCACACCGACAATAATTCCATTTAGAAAAGCGGTGTTCCCAAAACTTTTCTTTTTCATTTCCCCTGTGTGTTTGTGTGTGTCTGTCTGTGCAATTTCGGCTCCAGCTATTGGTTCACTACCTTTTCATGAGGGTTTATAACATTCCAAATAAATGTTTATAACCACATGAGTGCACTGGCTGTTAATCGTTTGTTCACGTTATAAAATTAGTTATAGCAGTTGTGTACCTATATTAGAATGGACAAGAGGAACAGAATGTCACCTCAATAAATAAGTTGTTTCTAATATTAAGAGCAGCTCTAAATTCTACTAACATTATCAATAATGTGCATGCATATCACTTTGTTCCCAATGAAGCAAAACATTTAGAGAAAGATGCAAGTTTCTTATGTCAGATCAATCAATCTGAACTCGTCATCATTCATTCCTAAGTTGTTTTTTTTTAAGGGAATATAGTCCTTCTTTGCCCCCCAAAGTGGCACAGTGCAATGAAAATGTTAATCGAAGGAAATGAAGTCTGAGGCTCTGACGTGCTCCTCTCTCCTTGAAACATTTCTGCTCCTCTTTGCATTCACACTTGATTGCTCTCCTGCTCATGCCAAAGTTGCACTAGCAGAATGAGAACACCCTCCTGAGAACACCAGAGCAAGTTTCAAATTATAGGAAGGACCTATTGTCCTTCAGTCTGAGGGGTCTTTCTCCACACAAGGAAGGATATTAAGTTCCCTGGGCAGCTCCCTGACATTTGAAGCTGTAAGTCAGCAAAAGTACAAAAATAAACTCCTGCAAAACTAATAAAGTACAAAATTTCAGTCAGGCTGAAAATAGGGACATGTGTGTGTGTGCAAATTATGAAAAAAAAAATAAAAGGCACCCTGATTTTGGCACATCTAATAGCTATTTCACTTTTTTAGGCTACGCTGTAGTTTGGAGTTTGAAAAAATATTTTGGAAAAGAAGAGGAAATGATGGCTAATTGGAGATGTCATGCTGAGCTAGAAGAAAGAATCACATCAGCAGGGATTTTCACCATGTTTACCTCTGGCATTGGCCCAAGTTACTTACCCATATTTACAGCATAAGCAGAGAACGAGCTCTGCAATAGGTCCACAAAATGAAAGTTTGAGTAGCTGAGGCCTCACCCTGCACTTTGAGAACTTGTTTTCCTTCAGTGGGGATTTCTGTCAGTAAGGACCTGCAATTTGCACTTAGTGAAGGCGCCAGTCAATTTTTCCAGCCATTGCTAAGCTTAGAGACCATTTTGAAATTTAGGGAATGTTTCTTCCTGCTAGGCAGGCCACCCCTCTTCTTAACATCTTGGAACATATCCATATGTGCAATAGCCTGTAATGTTCCTATAGCAAATTTTTATTCACATGCTGAATCCCACAGATAAACTTGTTGATTTAAAGTCTATTAAAACTAGTTTTGTTGATTATTTATTTTGAGGGATAAATTTTAATGTGCTTCTCTTGGTTCAAAATTAATGTCAAGAAGATCAGTACATTTAGTCCGTATATTGAGTATATTCTCTGAATCTATCATTTCTAGGTTTAATCAAGGATGAACATTTGGAAACAAAGGCAGAAGGGTAGATAAACTCAAAACCATAGGTCCATTGTCCTATTTTTTGCAGTACCTACCCAATTAACTCCAAACCCAATTTATTACCCATTTTATGTGTTGTGGGACACTGTAGAGCAGCTAGTATCACCTGTATCACACTTTCAACTCATAATGGTGAGTGCTCCCATAAAGGAATAGCAAAATATGGTTCAGAGGCATTCCAGATTTCTCTTGGTAGCCTGTGGTACACAGCACCATTGTGAGCAAAAGGCTTGAGGACTGGCAAACTTCAGCTAATCATATTGATGCTGACGTTATATCCAAAACTTTGGTTACTGTAAAGTCCACAGTCTGAAAATGAAAGGAAAACTGCTCTGGCTTACTGGTGGATCTTCATGATTGCCCTGAACAAGGATGAACACTTGCATCTGAAGGACCTAAGTGACCATCTGCAATTTTAGTGTAATTTACTAGGCTAAGGACCTGGACCAAAATGAGGAGTTCAGTTTCACGTTGCATCTTCTTTAGAATATGCACCAAGAATAAGGGATGATGCTTATAAAGGCTAAAAGACCAAAAGATTTTTTATTTGTTCTCTATTCTTTAGTAAAACTTAAATCTCATTTCCACCTTCACCTAAAACATACCTGTGGTCAGATGGGTAAATTTATGGGTAAATTTAAAAAGTCCCATGATGGATTAAATGTCCTACATTTCAGGTTGTTGGACTCAAAGATCCAGCAAGAAATTATCATTTTTAACCTTTTCCTCTGAAACCCTCAACTCTAAGTCACATAGCCAAAAGAGCATTAGCAAAATGAAGATCAGTGTGGGTCCCTTCCTACCTGCTCACATTGTGCTGGCCTTTCTGGCAGTTTCTGAATAGCTCTGACAAAGGCTTTGCTAATGCTTTGGACACTAGAGGCCTTACAGAAGCTTTAATGATGGTTGAACTGTTGACACCAGCCCAAATGGCCTGATCATAAAATAAAACAGGGTTTAAACACCCAAATCAGGATGCAGGTTAAACACCAAGATGAAGGAAATTTGAAACTGCATAGAGAAGGTTGTACTAACTTTTCTGAAAGACACAAGGTGCTCTGATCATTTAGGGAGAGAGCAGGAGATGGATAGTGCAGCTTTCTGTTGGTCCATAGGATGTAGTTTTGAGCTAACACCTTAACACATGGAGCCATCCATGTGCTGCCTCTCAAAAAAGCAAGTGCTCTCCTATCATGCTGGCTGTCATTATTGACTCTGAGAGCCTCCAGCATGCATTCAGATTAAGGTTTTAGCCAACTGGAGTTAAAAAGGCTGGTTTATGACCACAGGGAGGTAACTGTGGATGCAACTGGAGTACTGAAAATCAGTGGCTGAAGATGTATTATTGTTCTACCTGCAAGGGTTCCTGGGCTGCTCTGAAAGCAGCTGAGAGATGAACACATCTCTGAAATACACAGCAATTCCAATCATGCTTGTACATTTCCAGGGCAGTCCCAGACCACTGTGTGAGCAACTTTTAGTCTGAGGAAAGGTTATAAACAATCAGTTTATTGTTCTACAAAGGGTATCAACTCTTATGCATGAAATGTGGTATAGCAGGTCCCAAGAGCTCACAGGACATTTCCAGGCACTGAACTTTGACAGTATCTCCCAGACACAGTTACTGTTGGGGAGATACCTGCTTTTTCCAAACAGAGGTGGCCTTCAGAGTTTTCAGAATTCCTTTCGGTACCAGGAGCTCTTGACAGTAAAGACACTACTCCTGCCTTCAGTGATGACCAAAAGCCTTGTGTTAGATGGCCACTGCATTTTCAAAGACTATATGTAAATAAGGTGGGCATTCATTTGTGCCACTTTGGTTTTGCTTGGTGGCTTTTATATCACTCATTTCTTGCCCTAAAGAATTTTTGGAGGTTGCTGAACCTAGAATAGATACCTCACTTTCCCCACTCAGTAGAAACATATCTCTAAATTCCAGCATGGCTAAGAATTGGAAGTATTCAGATTGCTACTGGAGTAGCCCCAGTGAGAACATGCTCATTCTGCATCAATGTCTGTTCTCATTAAAGCTCCCCTAAGTCTCAGGCTGATTGGGGCTCTTAATGAGAAGAGATTAGGTCTTGAGATTCTGTGACAACTCGTTTTCTTGGCAAAGACAGCAACAAAAACCAAGAACGACGCAGCCTTAATCTCTTTCTCTGATAACTTTAAGGCTGTAATGAGAGCAGACAACTGCAGAAAATGTTTCCCTTTGTTTCTGGAACGAGAGTTGTGTGTCCCTGCTATGGAGCACTGGTGGCAAGCAGAAATTAGGATAGCATTAGTGCCAAAATCACCACTGGCTTAGACCCTTCATGAAGAGGCCACTGGAGCTTCTTCACCATGTGTTGCCTCAAGCAGAAGTTCAGCACTCAGTAAAGCTCCAGTCCCTGCCTTCAACAGAGGCTCCAGAATTCCCAGCATCTCAGCTGATCCGTGAATATTGTTCTGCCAGAAGTACTTGCCAGGTCAGAGAAGGAGCCACAAGAGGCTGCATCAGCAGAGCTACAATCCAATATTGCTTGCAGTATTGAGGCCTGTGAACATAAAATGAGGAGAGAGAGAGGCCCACAAAAAGCACACTGAAGTAGACAAGTTAATTATCTACAGCAGATGGTGTCACACAGAATAATAAAAAGCCAAAGAGCCTACAATATTTGTTAAAATGTTCAGCAGATAGGCAAACATTCTTTCTGTGGGGAAAGAATTGTGCAAATTAACATCCTGATTTGGAAGCATTCTTAGCCCTGAAAAGAAGAGGAAAGATTCAGTATGGGAGGAGAAGGCTGAGATGATGAGCTGTAACAGCCCATGCACAAAGGGACTCAGTGTAACAGGGAGCTTGCCTGGGATTTGTGCAGCACACATTTAGCAGCAGGCTTCTTTTTTGGCATGTCTTCAGGGTGAGGCCATTTGCACAACTAAACAAACAAAAGGGACTCTACACAGATATGCTTTGATAAATACCTATTTATAAACATTTGGATATATGTACACACATAATATATCACAGCTAATTCAATATGACTTCCTGAAAGCCTTTTATGTAGAGTGCAGACATTTTTCCAAGCTATCCAAGGCAGCAAACAATGGGTCAAGCAGAACCTCTGCAGGTCAGGCAGCCTAACCTTTCTGTAGGCTGCACAAAGGGAAGCTGTAATGAGAGACCTAGCACAGGATAATGAGGTATTTGTGCATGCTTACGTGAAGTCCTCCAAAATGTGAAGAATAACATGGAGGAAAAGAACTTGCTGAGTACCTTTGGCAAAAAAAGAGACAGAAGAAACTATCCTTGAGGGCTGATCAGAGGCAAGATGCAAATTCTCACCTTGAAAGAGGAGACAAGCTCATGTTTGATGGAAGAGAGAAGGGGAGTACCATTGCTGCCCCGCCATTCTTCTGTGATTTCTGGTGTCTCAACCCTGCTTTTTTTCTCTTGTTTCACACCCAGAGTTACACTTTTTTCAGGTTTGATCTTTGCTCTTGCTATTTTTCAGGCTGAGATCTGTAAGCAGGTTGTCTTGCAATCCTGAAGATTTTAATTTTTATTGCACATTTTTCCAGGTCAGGCTCTGGGTTTTGCCCTGCGTGCATGCATGATGCCAGGCTGAAGGAAAGCACAGAGACAATAAAAACAGTGCATTCCCTTAAGCCTGAAGTTGCTGTATGTCCAGCATTCATGAGAATCTAATTCATGTCAGGTCCCAAAACACTGAAGAAAATATTTCCCCAGCCCAATCCACTTTTCTCTGCAAACGTGTTCAGACTCCGGCACCATTTCTGGGTACTATTTGCTGTGTGCTCATCCACAGAGTTTTGGGTGGTTGCTGAGTCTCACTTTGAGATTTGGGGCCTTTTCATAGCAACTGGCAGCATAAGGATTCATTTGGACTGAAAGCTTCACCCAGAAGTAATCTAAGCTGCCTTCTGCTTTACCATCAGAGGACTTCCTCAGATTCACCGCTCTTTGCACACATTTGCCACCAAACCTTAAAATGCCTGCCTAGATTTTCCATCCTACAATGAAGCAGAGTTTATCATATGCCTTTTACAACATTCACTGTAATAAACCTACTTCAGTTTTCCAGTATAACCCAGACCAGCTTTAATTTGCAGTCATTGACTCTTTTTGTCTTGTGGACTTAACACCTGACTGAAGTTGGATCAGACCACAGGTCTTCATCTGCTTCAGTCACCTTTATGGCCAGGATGAGAAATGGGCCTGTCTTCAGTGTGGTTTAGCTATGTTCAGAGATAGACACTGTGGGGACATTTGGACTGCAGAGACTGTAAATTAAATTAATTCTGTGATCAGACTGCTAAAACCAAACTTAAACTTCTTTTTAAGAATTAAACAGCATAAGCTCCCAGAGGAGCTGTTCTCTAATCGTCCCATCAGCTCTTTTCAGAAAACTTTGCCAACTTTTATCCCTGGGTTATATTAACATCATTCTTACAAAACACATTGATCACAGAAGGCATGCTCGAAAATTTAATGCAGCCTGGTTCTTTTCCTTCTCAGCAACATGGACAGTTCACTAAGTGACAGCTTTTAAAGTAAGGCAAATTAAAAATAGTATTTCTGTAGCAAAGTCAGCCGCAGTGAGAGTCCTTGGCATGGATGAAGAAATAACACAGAAACCAGCCAGGAACCTGAACCAGGCCCAGGTCCCATGTGCTCAGAGCAAAATATTGTTTCATTTTTCATTATACATTCTGCATCAACAGATTTTTATTCCATGAAAGAAAAAAATAGAAGAAGGAAAAAAAACACCCAAAACACAATCAAACGAAAAAAAGGACAAAAAAAAAACTACAAGCAACCAATGGTGTTAAGGTTAGAAAGGCAAAATCCTTCTGGCTTTTTGCAACAAAGCCCCTAAGGAGATCACCTGTCCATAAAACATGCATAATGGGAAAAGCAGTGTAGGGATAGGCACTATTTCAGCTTTCCTTCCAACTGCCCCTTCTGTGCTCCTTTCAGCCCCACGGTTTCATTGCAAATGAAAAAAATCAAGGCAGCGAAGTTCAAAGGGAACAGACAGACTTCAAATATCTATTTCTGCAGAGAGAACAAAACTATTCTTTCATTTAAAGAAGCAAAATCTCACGTGACAGCAAGCACCACGCAGCTGTCCCAGAGCCCCCTGATCCGCTTCCCAGGAAGAGCGCAGGAGGAGCGCTGGCCGCAGCAGCAGGGGCCAGGGATGGAGCACCAGCCATCGGGAGCACTCCTCTGGGAGCTGGCTGGTTACAGGTAATCAGGGAGTGCAGCAGGTTTCCTCCACAAAGCACTTTACAGATATCCATTAATTAGCCCCACGGCTTCCCTTTTGGGGACAGAACTGGTTCTGTGCCTGTGTGCACCGAGGGGAGGAGCAGGTGGAGATGAGATGACTTTCTCTAGATCTTCTGAGGAGCAGGAACAGGGAGTATGTTTGCTAGAGTCCTGCCTTTGCTCATGGCTCAAAAGCCCCCCCAAAGCCACCTGTGGCAAGCCCTGCTCTGCAGTAAAAGGGACAGGCAGGGTTTGCAGGGTTCCTCAAGAAGGCGGAAAGCATTGCTGCAATCCCAGCTCTGACTCTGCACTGCGAACACAGCAGCAGCAACCAGCCTGCGTGGGCAGAGTGCACATTGTTTTAGTTATCAGAGCAGGAAGAGTGCCACCTGCTCCACAGGGAGGTGAGCCTCGTGTGCTGAGGGCATCTGATAACCTGTGGCAGCATTGTTCTCACACAAGCAGCACCGCAGGCTGGGCTTTCTGAGCCAGCATCCTCTCGGTGCCCTGGCCCTGAATCAGTCTCTATTTTGTTTATAGTCTACTTAGCAGTAACAGAGAAGAGTCATTCACCAGTGAGAGTATCTCTGAGGAGGAACAGGACCTTTCAGGAACCTGGGAAGAGGTAGAACCCTTGAAAAGAAAACCTGTTGGCCCACAGCCTTTGGAGGCAATTTAATGGCTGGAGACCAGAGTCTCTGGGAAGGTAAAACAGATTGCAGCAGCTCTTGCTAACTGATAATTTGTCTGTGTGTATATGTAATACTACATCTGCATTAAAATGCAGCTTCCTTGGTCTCTACACAAACACCACTGTCCACTGGCACATGTTAAGAGGAAGAGCTTAGGACAACATTTGGTTTTGAAACTTTAGGGGGAAATTTAAGTAAGAAGAGAAATTTATTTATCTGCTTGAAGCTTAAAAATATCCTGAGTTATGTACAATATTCATAAAAAGTGAAATTTTGTACTCACCTAGTCACAGCTTCCTTTTGTTGTCACACCTGTCAAATGGCAGCACCAAAACAGTTTTTTCCTCCCTGAGAAGACCATCATACTTTGCCACCCATCCTGAACTTTACAACCAGCCTAGGAGAGCTTTTGCTGGTGAGCTCACTCTGTGCCTCCTTTGGTTCATAGCACTAGTGGGATTGGCACCCTGATAGCAGTGCACATGCAGCAGAGATTCCAGAGCTTCCCCTCCCTTCCCCTCACTCCTCTGAGAGGATCTTCATGCCTACAACTCTCTTGTTCCCAAGGTTAACTTAAAAAACTCTCTTCCCTCAAGGCTTGTCCTGTGCATTTGCCACTAGTGCTGTAACTAGGGACTCCCTTTTTATGTTAAACCTTAGTTTTCAAATGAAATGTTACAGGTAATTTGCAGAGTAAAATAAGCTTCAATACCATTATGATGTTTCCAGAGCCATGACTGTCCTCTCAATTCAACCCCTCCTAGCCCTGAATTGTGAGCAATGAGATTGTACCTGAAAGAGAAGATATTTCATTGGCACATGAGACAGTGCTGGGTCTGAAGCACTCAGACAAAATGACCAAGTGTCATTTTTTCTGTAATTCAGAATAAAACACTGGACTCACATTCTCCCAGAATATTTTGGATTTACACAGCACTGTAGCCTATTGTTGCTAGAAGTCTGATCTATTGAACTATTCATCAGATTAAATTGGTCAAAATATACAATAGAACTGGATTTATCCCTGCCATCCAGACTCCTATTTTTTTACTGGTACTATTAGGAAAAGAAAAATCAGAATTTCTTTCTCTCCTTTGTTCAAACACAGTGAGATCTAGTAAATATCATAGGTAGTATTACATGTGTAAATAGCACATGTCTGCACATGCATTTATTTTTTTATTATATTAAGTTTTAAAGTTCATTCAAAATCTCTCCCCACACAATACCTTTTTCAGAGGCACCTGCAAATGTTATCTCAATAAATGTCCTAAAAGAAATTTCAGACTCCTTCAATTATTGTTTGTGCAAATAAAAATAGCAGTGTTTACCAGTCCAATGATGAAAGACTAACTCATGCAGACATCATTCAAGACTGTACTTCTAATCTTAAGAAGAAAACCTCACACTCAGATGTCTTCCAAAAATCTTGAATGACAAGGTCAGGTAGGAGCATTCTACCCTGAAATATCAATGGCATTACAGAGAACTCCCCACTCACGCTGCAAACATGCTACACATTCAAGTCAGTGAAAAGCAACTTTTTAGACAATAAAGGCCCTCAGCCTGCAGATGAACTGCATGCTGGTAATCCTTTCAAAGTCCTTGAAAGAAGGGAAGGCAGAGGTGTCCCTTGCTGGGATCTCTGACCTGCTTGAACAGCTGGAGTATCCCTTTCAACAAGGCGTGGGTTTGCTTGGCCTTCGCCTTATACCACTTTCATCCCCAGTACTGAAATCACTGCAACAGTTAGTAAATTAAAATTTATATGCTCAAACTGATGCTTTGCTGGTTGTGGATCTTGACATGATATGCCTAAAACTTGAACAACCATTGACTGGAGTTGTTTTCCTTTCAAAAGTCTGGTTTACATTTTGTTTTACATTTTCCATTCAATTCTGTTTTCACTTCAGCTGACAAGTATCTTTCCTTAAATTAATAACAAGAATAGTAAGTGGTCACTTGATGTTCTTCCCTGCCAAGCCTTCCTCTGCTAGAAATACTTGTTATTATCACGCCTGTTTCAAATATCTTTCTCCCAATCACACGTATGGTTGGTCATAATTTCTCCACAAGCCACGGCTGCGTGAAGCACCATCATCAAATAAGTACAAACACATTGGCACAGGTTCCAGTGTTTGCCACTAAGTGAAATCGTTTATTCCCAGTCATAAAGAGTGCCAGTAAGGCTTCAGCTAAAACAATGACATCTTTATGGAGCTAGCTCTGTGCCATTTTATCCTTGCACGGTTCATGCCCTCAATAAAATTACTCCTGTTTTACACCTATATAAGCTATAGTGGAATCAAGTGTAAAATGCTTGGATTGATGTTTATTGGGAAATCTTTGAAGTGTAAATCACTTGTAGCTGTTTCTTCAGCCCTGACACCACACTCAGATTTCCTGCAATTAACTGCAAATATATGCACACAAAGCCGGTGTTTTAACACAACCTTTTGCAAAATCATGGCCAGAGTTTGACCTTGAAGTGTGCCACTTTTGAAAATATATGTGTGCTATTACTAGGTGAAAAGCCAGCTTTCATAAAATATCAGGTTTAATAACCACTCCTTGTAATAGAACTTCTTTGCTCATTGCAAAGTAGAGAAAAGACTGACTGCAGTGAGGGCTGAGAGTAGGCGTCTCAGCTGGCACAAATCCAGTTGTCATGCCTGATTTTGGTTTGGATTGGAGCTAAGTTGTACCTGAGGTGTCCTTCTTGAGTTCTTCGGGGGTAGTTTGTTTGTGGCTTGATTTCTTTGGGTTTGTTTGCTTTGTTTTGGTTTTTTGGGGTTTTTTTGGTTCTGTTGGGTTTTAGGGTTTGTTTTTTTTCCCCATCCTGTAAGGATGAGGAAGTTGATGCCTTTGCAAAGCAAAAACAACTTTCAAGGAGCTCCTGGGTTGAAAAGTAAAAATGGGGACCTTGTGGTTAGGACTCAGACTTGGACCTCCTGTTCCTTTTTGCTTTGCCTAATGTGCTTTTGCACAGGAGTTTAGCAGCCTAGCTTGGAAGAGCACCATGACCAAAGGCTTGAATAAATCTTGAGGGTGCCAGTTTGAGGAGCACAAAAAATTGTAAATCAAATACCCAAGAATCACAATTGCAAAAACAATTAATTGATGACTTGAATTGATGAACTGAATTGACTTCTGAATCGATGATGGTGTCTCTTTGTCTCCTTTCTGAACTGTGAGAATTAGTAGCCAGCTATATCAGACTTTTCAGCTTACTGCCACCACCTGAGAATTTCAGACCTCAATTTTTGTTTTATTTTATTTTTGCAGAGAACAAAGGCTCTCATGTAATGGCTTGTCTGCATCAGCTCTGGAGCTGTGGCTTGGAGAGGCACTTTGCTGTTCACAAGACTTCAAATAAGGCCACCAGTCACCTCCAGGGAGCAATACAATTCCTGGACATGATGGGTTAACCCCACCAAGCCCCTCCATTAGTCCCCTCCTCTGCAGATCAAGGGGGAGAAAGATGAAAAAACCCTTATGGACCAAGGTAAAGGCACTCAAATAAAGCAAAGGCAAGCTTCCATGTGTGGAAGCAAAGGTAAATAAAAGATTTATTCTCAACATCACATCAGCAGACAATGTACAGCCACCTCCCAGTTTCTCTGAAATATAAAACTTATGGTAAAAAATGCCCCCCACTCCTACTCCTTTCTCTTAGCCTTTTTTAATAGAAAGATATCAATGTGGGATGGAATGTCCCTCTGGTCAGGCTGGGTCAGCTGTCCTGGCTGAGTGCCCTCCCAGGACCTTGCCCACCCCCTGCTTGCTGGTGAGCTGGAGGAATGCTGGAGGGAGAGTGCTGCTGCTGTGCAAGCACTGCTCAGCAGCAGCCAAAACACTGCTTTTGTAGAAAACACCCTTCTAGATACCAACACAAAGCTATGAGGGCTGCCATGGGGAAAATGAACTCCATCTCAGCCAGACCCAGTACACTGGACAATTATCATTAATTAATTGGAAATCAGGTGGTAAGTTCCAAGGGGTTTATTAATTTAAACTAGAAATTAGAAATAAAAATGAAGGGTCAAAAAAACTACAAATCCAGAAGAGGTGTTTTCGTTAATCCTTCCTTTCAGTTCAAACCTTCAGAAGATTAATGAGTTCTGCTCAAGCTGAGATAGGCATCCTATACAAAGCCTTTCAAAATGCATATTTCAGAGCTAGGCCAGAGAGAAACAGCTAACAGAAAAAGGGGTAAAATCTCAATTCATACCAAAAGCAAAATTAGAAATTAGACCAATGCTGCTTCAAATGTGCAGCAGCATTTTCCTATGCATATTCAGCACTTTAAAATCATAGAAAGAGGACACTTCTCCCCAGGAGAAGAGTCATTGTGGATTATGTATATATGGAGGGTTCATGTTAGGAAGTGTTCCCCAAAGTACACCCATAGAATCCTCCCTTTTCTCTGATTTCTTGACCTGGGACTGTTCCATCATGCCTGTTTTACAAAAGGTGCACTTTATCTACAGGTGAGGACTCCCTTATGAGAATTTATTTCAAGAATTAGTATTTTTTAAAAGGGCAGTTGACTTAAATATTTGTATGAAAGTACAGTATTTTCCTACTTTAAATGTGTCCAGAACAGCTCAATGTAATTTATAAAGCAAAATGTTCTTTGTCCACAGCTCACCACTTTGTCAGATGTAGGGTACAGCACAAGACCCACTTCTTCAAATGGGTTCACACATTCAATGCAGTACAAAGAGATGAAGCTTCATTTGTTCTAGAGATTCAAAAATTGGTGCAAAAATCACAAGCATTGGTACAATGGCACTCAGAGAACCTCAGCCTGATGTATGGAAAGCCACAGCTTGCCTTGCACTTGCTTGAAGCCAGGGTAAGCTCAGCAGCCAGCTGTGGTGGTCAGGATGGTCATAAATCACAAAGGAGGCTCTGGATGCTCTTTCCAACCAAATTTCAAAACACTCTAGCTGGAAATGAGCCAACCTGACAATTCCATTGAGGTTCAAGGTCTTCTGTTTTGTGGCTTCCTATCCAGTACTGATAACACAGAGTTCTTCCTGCTGGTTCAGGATGACCATAGAGCAGCCAAGAGAGGTGATGTTTCATAGGGCACAAAATCACTGCGCAAAACACTACCATTCCAAAGGGCTTGCACTGGCTCCCTCAGAACAAAAATTCACTGTAGCTTTGCTTTCCATGGTGAACATTTCCAAAACATAGAAGATACACAATGAGATTCACAAAACAGGAAATCATTTAAGTCTGAAACAGATGAGACAGAGTGAAGATGGAGTAAACAAGAAGACAAAGACAAAGGTAAGGTTCAAGGAAGTCAGGTGCTCACGAGAAGAACTTGGATGACTTCAGGCAAAAAATACTTGAGAAACCATCATACAACAGGAAGCTGATCTATTTGATACCATGCAGCAAACCTCTTGGCATCACATCATGCTGTACTTGTTCCTGTAGACAACACAGCCTTTCATCATGAAGTCAGCTCTCCTCTAGGACAACTGTGCTCCTTCAGAGACACCTCCTGGAAGATAACCAATGTTCCTAAGGGAGCCAGCAGGATGGTCTTCTGAAAGACCAAGTGACCAGAAAGTCCCGCTGCTTGTGCCCTTCTTCAATTTTTTGTCCTTCCTTCCATCTCTCCATCTCCATAACTAGAATTTCAGCTCCAGTTGCTGTTACCTCTGTGCAGAATTTGGAAAAGCTTCCAGCCTCTGATAAAAATAGCAAATAATAACTGAGACACACAAAGAGGACAGGTGAAAGGAAATAGAGTGATTCCAGAACTGTCCCCTGGGAGACTTCGACTGTTTCCTTGGAAACATCTAACACCCATGAAAACCATTTAGTACCCTGATCATAACATAGGCCAGACAAAGTTTGACAACTTCTGTTTTAGCTGATGAACAGATTAGATGGTTTGAAAAGCTCACTCACAAACACTTAATTGCTGAAGATGCCTGAATTTTTTCATCAAGATGCAGGGCCCTTTTCCCATTCTCTAGCAAGGACTGAAAAGCAGAACGGGGATCCCAAGTTTCTAGACTCTCATTGCATTGTAATATGCCCTCCAGTGGATTCATCAATTGGCTGTCAGGTATTCTCTGAAATAAGGTAAACAAAAAGACTTTTCAAATCAACTCCAAATATAATACATCAGCTTCAGGAACAGTGTTCCTTAGGGGTCACTGTATGTTTTCCTGTGTAAACTTCATGAATATATCAATCTGTCCTGGGATTCCTGGTCATTAGAGCAGCTTAATGAGGCTCTTCTTTATATAAAACTGACATAGTATGTTTTTGACAAATATTCAACAAATACCACTCAGAGAATAAAGATGAAATGACAGGTCCTTTGCCACATCCAGCTGCACTTAGAAAATTCCTGTTAAATGCTCACTTATTTGCTGTCTTGCATATATTTTTCTTTTATTTTCTTTCCTTTCTCCTTCCATGGCAGACGAAGCAGATCTAACAAATTCAGTCCTTCACTGGCAAAAGAGTTTGCACCCAGCAAAACACAGAGCCCTTAGAATCTGGAAGAGGAGTCCATGATCCCAGCTGTTCCCAGTGTTCTGCTGAACGGAAGGATCTGTGCATGGGTGTTGGCAAAGTGGGTGTCTCTTCTCCCCCTACAGAAAAATAAACCTAATGGTGACAAACTCCTGCTCCTCTCAGACACTCATTTAACTCAGGGCCAGAGGTCCACAGCTGTGCAACTGAAATGTTCCTGGCCTTGTGATGGCTCATGCCCAGTCATCTATAGCTACACGATGGAAATCTAGTTTTCAGATATTTTGGGTTTAAATTTAGGGTGTTGCACACATTCATTCAGGCACACTTGCACACCCACTTGCAACAAACGCTCTTGTGGTTTCAAATTCAGCAAAAGCAAGCAAAAGACAAAAAATTTAGAATTGATGACACCTATGAAACATTTTTGTGCAATTATAATACAGTCCCTGGCAGGCTAATTTAATTTGATTATTTTCAACTCCCTAAGGATTTGTACAGGATCTCTTATGCTCCTTTACTCTTGTTTTTTATCTCAGAGCCTTCTCTTTATGTTTTTTTAAGTTGAAAGATTCACAGAGAATGAAGGCAGTGATTGCAAAGACAAAAGGGTACCGAACATTGCAAAAGCAACTTAATTGTTATTCCTGTGGATATTTTCTGGCTTCTGGTACGTTATCTAAAGGTGTGGTTGGCAGAAGCACACAGAAAGCAGCTTCAGGCTACAGTGGTGGTGCGCTGTGAGCAGGGCTTGACTCACATTTCAGGGTGTTCTCGGTATCACAGGTGTGTCTCTGAAACTCACAGCCTCTTTCCACTTTCTTATTCCCTCGGCTCCTTTGGTCCAGTGAGTGGAAAACAACACCCTGGTTCAAGTCACCGTGTCTACTGAAGACAATTTCATGGGGGAAGTGTAAAGATACATCAGTAGCGAGCACCACAGAGAAAAAACAAGTGGAAGTGATTCATGCTGTCCTCAGAACAGGGTTTGATTAGCTCCCAGCAATAAGGAAAGGGGATGTGTCTTCGTCAGTGATGGGAAAACAAAATATTGAACAGCTGCTCATTAAATGGATGCTGTGTATCCTGAGCCCTGAAAGGAGGTATAAAACATATGAGATAATGTAATTAAAGACTATCAGAGCAGAGGTGCACAAAGAACAAGTTGCCTGGGCAGTGCTAGTTTGGGCACTGATTCCATTTTGAGTGCCTGCTTTTGTGACCCTGCTAATAATCTCCAGCCACAGGTATGATTACACAGAGACAAATGTATGTGTGAGGCTTCTATCTACAAATGCAGTGGTAATGCTATCTTCATGAGGTTCCTAATGACAGGTGAATTATAAAAATAGCTAAGAAACAATTTCATAGCTTCTACCTCTAAATGGGACAATTATGATAATTTTTCAAATAAAACAGAGCAGGGAGTTTTACTCAAATGATTATGTCCATGTCTGGTCATGCCCTCGTTCTTGATGAGGGGCTTTGAGTTTTCATGGAGGCACTTCAGATGGCTGCTGATTTACCCAGTTCATATGCTGCTTGGCCTCTTTCAAAGGGAAGCAGCAGTCCCTCGTGAGACTGGAAGCCACAGGCTCAGGCTTCAAAACCTTCTCACACACTCTCCAGGACTGTCTTTTCCAAAGGCAAAACTCAGCTTCTCTTCCTGCTGCTGCCTAACCAGACTACCATTCCTCCAGACACTAACTTAAATCACAAAGCACTTCCTGCTGCAGTATGAGGCTCATGCTGGTGCCCCATCCCATCTGCACAATCCACACAGTTTCTTCTTCTCAGCTCTCTGACTCCCATCTCAGGCAGGGAGAAATGAAAGCTGTCTGAATGTCAAAGTGAATTTTACACGGCTGTAACACGTAGCTGAGATCCATGATGCCTCTCAGGGTTGCTTCTCTAATTAGGTGGTGGAGAGATCAGAAGAAATGACTTGAAAGAGAGCCCAACTGTGAGGGCAGGTAAGGCAGTATGTCAGGAGAGGAGGGAAGATGATGCAAGAAGAGATGCAAATAAGGGGTTTTGGATGGCATGTTTCAGCTAGTTGCTAAATACTCAGTTGCAAGTCATTGGACTGGCTTACTACGTAAGGAATTTTCATTTGACATTAAAAGAACCCCAAATTTTGATGTAAAAGGGAAAGTACATTCACAAGTAGCAGTTAAAAGGTAAAAGGAAATTTTGCCGCACAAAGTATCATGGGATTTGCCATTATCTGGCTTGTACCCACAGAAAGTCACTTTCTGAAGTGTTAAGGACTGGGTGTTCTAATTCCAGGCCTGCATTTAAGTCAGACAGCAAATTTCCAGCTCAGAGCATCAGCACCTGTGCCCTGTTGCAAATCACTGCACAACTAAGCCATGCAACTAAGTCATTTCTCAAAGCCTAACTATCAAGCCCTCTGGAAAATGAGAATCTGAATGACTCATGTCTCTTGACTCTGCATTTCACAGCCATGGAAAGATTTTGAGTTTCCTTTGCTGAGAGCACAGTCCATCTTTACAGAAGTTAAAGCCAATATGTTGATGACAAAGTGGGTGAGAGAGAAATTGTATTTTGGCAGCTGGTTTGCCAGCCCCAGAGTCCTCTGAGCTGCACAGCTCCCGCTGCTGCTGCTTCTGCCATGAATTGAAGAAAAGGTCAGGTTCACATCCCATTTTTCAAGCCCCTTATCCCAGGTTCCTGCTGTATGTTCTGGTTCTCTGGAGAAGTGGCAGTGTAATGAGTTGTACAGCTTGGTGCTTTGTGGACAAACTGTGGCATGAGCCATGAAGTAGATCCCACATTTCCTGGCTGACACCGACTTAAGTTGCCAAGAGCAGAGGAGGCAGCAGCACCCAGCAGTTCTGTAGAACTGGTTACTAACATTTTAATGAATCTGGCATGTACCAGTAATGACCCTAGGAATGGGGGATGTTTAAAAACAAAGTTTAAAACAAAAACCCTAATGGCAACCAAAGGCAACGGGGGAAAGAGAAACAAGAAGCAGTGCCAAAGAAGAATTGCCGGAGTGCCTGCTAAGTCAGCTTTCCCATCAGAGGAGCTACAGTGTAAACATCTACTCTGGCATGTTAATTCCTCCAGGTTACAGCAGTGCAAGAGACACCTGTAGGGCTAAAGGGTTGTTGGGACTGGTTGGGATTCCCCCCTGCCACTCTGCCAGCAACGGCACGTCTGGGTACTTCCAATATTTCACTGGAATACACAAGATCTCTCTGAGCCCCTCTTGTCCTGTCCTTGCTACTCTGTGGAGAGCAGCAGGAGCATGACAGGTGAGAAGTGACTCTCAGTGAAATGAAACACAAGACGATCCCAGGACAGCCCAGCCCACAGATAATGAAAGCACCTTGTGCTGACAGCCGCTGCTGCTGCGGGAAATGTCGATGGGATATTACTGTGCTCAGCTGATGGCAGCCCTGGCCTTTGCTGTGCCTGCAGGCAATTTGTTTTCCTGGCTGCTGGAAAGCTGGAAAGTACCAAGAGACATTAGGAAAATGATGCACGCCCTGACCCTGTCTCATCATCATTTGCTCTGGGGTGGCTCTCTCCTGAAGGCTGCCAGCAGCGGTGGGACAGCTCCTGCCGGCTCCATAGGTGACTCACCCAAATGGGTGGCATCTGTGGGCACTGCTTCTGCTGGGATGTCCCATGGCTGAGCAAGGAGCTGGGGGACTGCAGGCAACGAGGTTCACAGATCTCTGCTGTTTCCCTGCTGCTCAGCTAACTGTTCTACAAACTCTGGGTACATTTGCAGTCACAGACAGTGAAACATCGCTTCCAAACTGCAGTTCAGAGACCCTTGCAGCAGAAGTAATAGCCACAGGAAATTAATTTCAGTTTCCCAGAGAAATTTCTTCACCATCAAGCTGAATACCCATTCAGTTTACATACATTCAAGGCATCCATGCAAATATATTTGTAGATGATCAAGTTTGGACAGTTCAAGATCTAAAGGAATGCACAGTCCAGAAAACAGCTTCTGAAGCCTTGTTACTTTGACTACTGAAATCTTAAGGTACCTGGAAGCCAAAGCAGTTGGAGAAATGTTTGGTTAAATTTCACCTCCCCTAAAAGAAGTCTGAGTTCCAAAAGCCTCTTTTAAAATGTTCTTTTTTCTTTTTCCTTGATACACCACTTTTGATTGCAGGTCTTGTGCTCAGCTGCCAGATCTGTGTCAGTCAGACCTTCCATGCTAAGTCAGCCTTCATCTCACTTACCAAGGAGAAATGCAATTCTGCTGGAATTAATTTTTAGCATTTTTGCTTATGGCAGCAGGACACCAGCAGTATATGAACATCAAATTTGCCCTGCAAACACTTTCTTCACTTCTTCTGATGCCCTTCAGCCCATTTGTTTTGGCCATTACTGCTGTGTTCCAGTGCTGTGTCCAGTGGCCATTACTACACAGCAGTAGTAATGAGCTGGATTTCCTGCTATGGCAGGTCATGTTCCTTTTCTGTGTGACCAAGGCAGCTTTTGAAATGACATCTCCAGAGAAAAGCATGTTGATCCTTCCCTGGCCACTCCAGCATTATCCTACTCTCATATTACATTCAAACAGGACACAGGAGCATCCTTTCCTAGGAGCTCAACCACATTTACACATCCTAAAAACAGTGATAAGCCCCTCCAGATTTACACATCTAAGAACAATTAGAAGTAATTGCCTAAGAAACAGCAGTTAGTCCTCTGCAACAATGAAAATAATGAAGTACAGGAGAAAATGAGCTGGTTCAGGGCTGTTTGCTCACATGCCACGTCCTTCCTGTCTCTCTGGCAACGGCTCCATCCTCCTGAACACGTCCCACAGCTTCCTCTGACAAGGTGCAAAAGAGTCCTTCAGGACTCCTTCATTGCCCTTCTTGAAACTTTCCTCACAGGAAAGTTTTTTCCCTTGTCTCTGCAGCAACCTCTCAGCCAACACCATATCCCTACACAGAGATTTATAAGAGGGCATTAAAGCATCTCTGGCAGAGCTGAAGTGGACTTGCTGTTTCCCTATCAGGATGAGGATCTGGAAGCTCTCCAGGATGGCACAGTTTTTTGTCATTAAACTGTCTCCCTCGTTGCATGGTAGATCCAGACAGATCAAACACCATCTGTATTTATTGAGGGCACCAGTACACCTTTTATATCTGCTATAAAATCCAGTTCTCCGTGGCCTTTTTTTTTTTACTTATACATTTTCTGGGAAAGAACATATTTGCTTCAAACAGGATTGCAGAAAATTGAAAAGTCATACATAATTTTCTCTTTTTTATATTATTTGACAGAAAAAACAAAAGGTGAAACAGGTGGGGTTTTAATGCAACATCTTTTATTGGGTCTTTATCAAATGTCAAGACTAATCTTTATGAGATTTTTTTTTTTAATCCAGTCTACCACCCTTTGCTGCTGATAGCCTCTTCACCCAGGGACAGCAGGGCAGGGGAACAAGCATCATATTGATCTGCTCCATGATTAAATACTAGAGTATGACAGAACACAGAAACGGAAAAATGGGGCTGCTGCTTAATTGCCTCTAATAGTGGTGCCTGCTGGGATGAGAAACAGGTGAAGGAGTCATAGGTGAGAAAAGATTTATTAAATTAAAAAATTGTACCTGCAACATGATGCCTTAGGACTAGACTCACAAAATTTGGACTTAAGCTGGAACCAATAGAATTTACACTCAAACCCAGAGGAGTGACTTCCTGTTTCAGTAAGACACATTTATTACCTCCCAATCAAGGAGATTTCTCTGCATAAATCATACTCAAGGCCACCTTTGGCTTGCCAAGCCCTGCCGTGGTTGTGCTCCCTGTACCACCCACTGAAAGAGCCCTGAGGGTTTCTCTGGGTCAGTCTGCACTGCAGTAGTGTCCAAGACACAGCTCACCCTCCAACATCAAGGCAAAAAATTGAGAAAGGCTGCAGGGATTTCTAAGTTTCAGTGCATCTTTACAGCATAGCTGGGGCACAGCACAATAGCAGAGGAGCCCTCAGTGAGCAAGGCAAGGGTGTGTCTTCCAGCCTCAGGAGGAGGACATGTGCAAGCTCAGACACTCCCCTCGCTACCTCACTGCATCCAAGTGAGTCAGACTCCCACTGAATCTAACAGAAGCCTTTTAGCCACATAATTTTGTTTTTCACTGACAGAGCAGAGCATACCAACTAAATGTCCCTTTAAAAAGAAATAAAATATCACCCAAAAAAAAAAAAAAACAGGCTTCTACTTGTCAGAGTTTGGCTTTCTCAGTGCTGATTTCAGTGCAACCTACACAAGAAAAGAAAAGCCTCCCTCATCCAACAGCCTAAGGGCCAGTGCTTCTGCACAAGCATTTTATTCTTCCTTGGGAACAAGATTGTCACGCAAACACCACTTTCTCCTGGAAGCTCCCAGAGCTGAGAGGATATAAGCATTCAGAAAATCAGCACACATCTCTACATACCAAATCTGCATTTATTCACGATGAAGCCAGGCTTCTGGCTATCCACACGATGCAGCATTTATGCCCACACAAACCACTGTCATATTGCTGGCACTTTTATGCAGTCTCAGAGCCATGTTTAAATCTGTATAAAATCAGATAATCTGCTCCCCATTTAAAACATAAAAGTTTAATGCAGCTTTGTGGTGAAGGGAAAAGAAGGTTGAAGTAAAAAAAATGAGCAGAAAAGAAATCTAAGTGTATTTAAATGCCTGTGGCATTCTTGTGTAGCATGAGAAAAAGGAAGAAATAACACCATCCCATTTACAGTGTCTAGCCATCTATGGTAGTTTACACTGCCTGTCACCAATTTCCCTCCCCACCGATTTTCACTTGATCAATTAAATGCTGAATCAATCCCATCAGATCTACATTAAAGTGTGACTGCTGCCTGTAGTGATTTCATTGATATTTTGGCCAGTTTGCTTCTGGGGACCCCTAGGTATTCTGCTTGCTGTGCTCCCACCTTGGCAAGAGAGTTCCTGCAGTGATCCATTTCTTTGTTTTGACACGAGCAGCCCCAACCACGTGTGTGCTTACAGCTACAGCTCAGTTTCTCAGTTCCCCAGCATCTGATTGATACCCAAGCTGTAATTTTCTTTGGGAAAAGAGCATGGGACACTTTTATTTGCCATCAGAGACTTATGTTTGATACACGGTTCCCACCAAGAGCTTTGGACTCTCCTGAGCCAGCAGCAGGTGCAAAAATGGCTATTCCTAGCCAGGCTAAAGATTAAACTGCTCCAGTGGTTTTCCTCTAATAACTGCCAATAACTAACACTGAGGTGAACAGCACAAGAGGAGGATGAAAATAGAGTAACCCTTTCCCAATAACACTCTCCTACATTCTGGCATCCTGCTGTTCGGGAGTTTTCTGTGACGTTATTGTTCTGCACTTAAAAATAGGCTGTGACAATTTCTTCCACAACTTTTTCTAACTGCATTTGATCCTTTGACTGCACTGCAGTGCATGCAGTTCAGTGGCAGCTCAGACACACAGTGGCAGAGACAGCAGGAGGCTGTTTCTGTACCAGAGGTTTCATTCTGTGTGAGCCTGGAGCAGTGCGTGACACACGCCATGCTGGCACTGGGCCTGTTGGAGAGGAGTGGATACCTGGAAACTGCCAAAACTTAAATTCAAATGGAGTACCCAGACTGCAGACACATTCAATTAATTTCATTAGACAAGGGATCTCCCCCAGGCTAAAAGGCTTCAAAGTGGCAGAGGAGATAAATTATCCTTCCAATTCAGACTCATGGCCATCCACCACCTGGGAACCTGCTTGGATTACTATTAATTTCCCCCCCCCCCCAACCCTCTATAGCAGCAGAAAATATCTGTAAATAGATTCCAGAAGCAGGGACATTTCCAGAATACAAACTCCAAGCTTCCCATTGATTGCTTCCAAACTTGACTCTTGCAACATCCTCAATTCCACCCTCCCTGACCAAGCCTATCACGTTTTTCTTTATGTTTCTGAGGACTTGTTTAAAAGGACTGCCAGACATAATACTACCTCATCATTTCCTCCACGAGATGGATTACTTTTAGGGAGCCAGAGTACAGTGATTTTCACTGACCTTACAAAGAGACAGAGATAAATAGCCTTTAAGGGGAAAAGTTAGCATTCTGTCATAAGATGACATGAAAGAGCCTGGTAAAGCACAAATTGATTTGAAGTTAGGAGGACAGCATAGATGTGGAATGACAATCAATAGCTGTAGGAAAGAATTGTTCCATTTTTCAAGATGCAGAAAAATTCACCTGCACTCATGCACAAGCTATTTCCACACATATTTCTTCTGCAGATGGTTTAAATTCAAAATATTGGGAAGTGGGGGGAAAAAAAAGAGGAGGTGTTTTTTCATAAGTTTCATAAACTTCTTCCCATGTATTTCACGATGATACTAATGCTGTGGGGAAATAGAGTGAAATTCTCATCTTGTTCTGGCCCATCTACATGAAGAGAAGGGGCCAGGCTACAATTAAGCGCTCTGACATATTTATACCCACTCCCAGCACTGCAAAGACAGCAGGAGAGTTGCTTGTAAGAGGGATGGGAAGAAAGGCCAGGAGATCAAATGAGGGCTATGTCCTTGGCCTCCATAGGACTGCAACAACCCCAGAAAGTGCTGCAGCCCTGGAGGCAGCCCAAGACAGCAGCTGTATGAGCACAAAGCTGCTGATACTGCACTGCAGAGGAGTCCTGCTCCTGGATCAGCAGACAACAACCATGCAGAGCATTGATATCAGGGTTACACTGCAGGGTAGAAGCCCCTGAGGGGCTGGCCAGGAGTGGAATGCCCTGGTGCTGTTCATATGAAGCACTGTATGGAAGACTTCTGCCCTTAAACATCTTGAAAATTAGGCAGGAAAAGAAGAAAAGAAGGTGGTCTGTATAAATAAAGTGCTCTGGGTACAACAGACACATTCCACCTTTCCTGCCTCTTGCTGAGTTAAATCCAAGTACATTGGGTTTCATACAGGCTGTCCAGATCCTGGAGGGACAGGGGTGGACACACACACAGAGACTTCTGATGACTGCCTTAAAGACAGGTGTTTAAAGGCTCCAGCCCTCTCAGAGGCAGGGTTGCTGCACATTCTCTCCCTCCCTGGGACAAACAAAAGCAAGGCAGCCTCTGTCCCTTTTCTCAGCACTGCTGATACCTGCCTGGCCTGCCCCACGAGCTGCCCCACGCTACAGGAGGTGAGCAGGACACGCTGCCTCCAGGGTGCCTGAGCCGCCCCTCTGGGAGGAGATTAGATACATCACTACATTCCAAATTGTTCTGGCCTGCATTCCCCCTAATCCCACATCACCCTATCCCTCAAGGCTGCATGCAGATGATCTCCAAGGAACCCTGAATGGAGGTCAATTTTGCACTAGCTGCGCGCATGTCATACCAATGTCTTTTGCAATATGATAGCACCACAATAATTTTGTTTCATTTTTTAATCCTTTGAGCTAAAATGCTGCTGAGAAAGCAAGGCAGTTCCACCCTCCATTACTTGGTCAGCCCTGTGCCACTGCTCTAGACTGTGCCTGGTAGGAGCTCTAGCACTCAAACCTGTTCCAAAAACTGAATTATTTGGCTGTGGTCTAAAAGTGTAAAGACCAGGAGAGAAGAAAGGGGAGCAGAGCTGAAGTGAGGACGAATGACAAGAGGATGCAGGAATCAGTCTCCCAAGTCACAGATGGACTCCTCTGGCAGCAGAGGAGGGTGCCACAGCACCAGAGATCAGCATCTTTCCCATCACTCAGCTTCACTCATGCTTCTGCTCCCAGGAGAGGTGGAGCCAGGCTTTTCCCTGGCAGGCTCACTGGCACTCTTGGCATAGCCCCCATGGGTAGGGAGGGAGAGGTGCCAGCAGTGGCTGCTGCATTCTGACAGCAGATCTGTTGTCTCCATCGCTGCCTCCCCGAGCACACTCACACATCTCTGCGCACACAGGCGCTCTGGAGGAGCTGCCACGTATTAATAACACTATTAGTAATAGCTAATGGAATTGTCAAAGCCACCCAACGCTGGCATAACAGGGAATTCTTCATCATTAACAAAAGCTGCCAGCAGAACAGCTACCAGCATCCCGCTGTTTCATTTCCAGAGTCGGGAAGCTCGGAGCTGACTCTCTGTGGGCTGCTCAAAGGGGACCTCACCCCCTGGCCAGCGTCTCTCAGGGGCTGGTGCTTCTCAGGGGCAGAAAGTGTCATTGGCAAAGACAACAGCCAGCTGTTATTGACAAAATTAGAGCCAGACCCCAAAATGAGACTTCACTAACCTATGAAGAAGTTAAACCTAAAAATAAAAAAAAAATAGTAAGCACCTTCATTGTTCCACCTGTGTCCCCTGGCCCCAGACAGGATGGCAGTATGAGCACTGCCAGCCCAGCTATCTTGACTTCCATGCACTTACAGCCTGGAAAAGGGGACAGAGAGAGCCCATGTTCCCTAGAGTTGCTGTTCATTTTTCACCTACAGCTCAGGGTGATGGCCAGGTCCCCCATCCTGCTCATTCCATCAACAGCATCTCAGCCAATATGCTGGAGACCCAACCAGAAGCCTCAGTGACCAAAACCACCAGCTGCTGCTGCCTCAGAGCATGCAGACCCCAAGATTTTTATTTCTTCTTTTCTCACTTCCTTTCTCTCAGATAAAGATAATTGCTCATATTAAAATGCTCAGGGAAAAAATTAAACTGCAAATGAAAAGGGCAAAAATATATATACCAGACTTTTTGTAAATGCAGCTGATAGCATCACAGGATCTGCAGGATCACAGCTTCTGGGGAAGCTGTGAAAAGAAGATAAAGAAAAAGAAGAGGAGTAAATTGTATTTTGCAGAGGGAAATCACTAAATTATATAATCAGCTAGATACTTTATATTAAAGTCATTTTATATTTTTTATATAAAAGTCATTTTATAGAAAAATAGGCTCTTTTTTCCCCAAAAATGTTCTTTTCTCTATGCTTGAAGAGTGTTATTTAAAAAGTCACCACCAGCTACTGGACATTTTCCAGGACAGGAGAAGGAAGAATGAAAAACAAAAAGCAGCTGCTTTGTAACCAAAGCATTTTCAGTTTATTGGAAATCAATAAATTTCATGGCAGACACTAAAATTCTGGGGGTTTTTACTACTGTGTGTGAAAAGCAGTTAACAGCTTTGACTCACATGCTGTCCTTTAGCTGCCTCCAGGACCCACTTTGAGTCCCAGGACCAAGGATGCAGGAAAGGCACACTCCTGAGCACTCACCTGCCTTCCTCTGGACTGGGAAAACACCTGTTGGTTGGCAAGGTGACAAAACCTCCTGGTGAGGGAAAGGAGGAGAAGCTGCTGCAGGAGGGTGTGGGATGAGAGGGGACGCAGGCAGGAGGGCAGCAGTGAGTGGTCTGCACAGGCTCAGGGAGGGCAGGCAGCAGTGAGGAGGAGTGGGACCCCTCACAGGCGGAATGCACAGGAGACAGAGGATTGCACACAACCTGACTCTAAAGTTAAAAAACCAAAAAAACCAAAACTAACAAACCAAAAAAAAAAAACCAAAAAAACAAAAAAACCCACCTCCCTAAATGAAGCAAAGACAAGATTAAGGCTGAGACCAAGAAAAGATGCTACTGCACCCATCTCACCAAGGAGATGCTGAAGCTTGGCTTTTTTGCATTTATAAATTACCAGAGGCAGCAAAGGGGCAGAACTGTGGCTGGCAGAAAGCAACAATCTTCATCTGGTATTAGAAGCATTAGAAAAGGAGTGAAGCAGGAACAGACAGTATGCCAGACTGCTCAAGTGCTCGGGGGATTTGTTTCAAACAGTGAAGGAAGATGCTGGCAGAGCAAGCCACTTTTCTAGGCTTGATTGCAATCAGTAGGTAGCTACTAGTTAAAAATCCCAGCTGGGAAGTCATTTGGGTGCAGCCATTCTGACATGCTGGCACTTCATGTTCTTTGAAAGTGAGGCAGAATTAGCAGGAGCCCAAGGAAAATGCAGACTCTCCCTCCCAGACTCCAACAGATTCAGCAACATGGCAGATAAGGTCTCCTAAGAACAGAATTTAAGCATAGAGGGGAGAAAAGAAATTTGCCATTACTGAGACAAACCATGTTAAAGGACAATGGTAACCTATCCTATTGTGATAGAAATATAGAAAGCCGAATTAAAGACCATTATAGTTGGGTCAAGAGCTCTTTAGGGAACTGAAAATAGAAAATAAAATGGTGAAAAAGTGCAAGCTAGACCTCAAAGCAAAGAACCAGCATAAAAATCAGAAATGGTAAAGCACAAATTTAATTACAATTAGTAATGGGCATAAAGCCACAAGTACAAGTGTTAGGTTATCAGCAGAGGCAGAAAAAGAGCACATACAGGCTATTATTTAACAGAAGAAGAGGAAACTATGGCTGATATAAAGAAGGTTGAAGTAGCTTAATCCATCTCTGCTTCAGGCTCCATAACATACTTCAAAAATTAATTTCAACAAGGGGACAGAAATACAGGCCAGAAAGAAAGAAAATCTTGAGATATGGCCAAATTATCAGTGTATCCTGAAATCCAGCCTCAAGCACTGAAGGAACCAATTGTAAGAATATCTGATCTGTTCAGAAATCATCCCTGAAATTCGAGCCTTGGAAGAAATCTCTGGAGACACAGGAAGGGCAAACACAATATCTATTTAAAATAAGGGGCAAAGGGAACATGTTGACTAGTCAGTCTCCCTGGAAAAACCCTAGCAGAGATTGCTACCTGATCAATACATAAAAACCCAAAGGAAAACCAGCTGACAACAAAAAAAACCAAAAAAAACCAGCTCAACATAATGAATTTATCAAGTAAAAATAATTTCAGTTCTTCATTTCAAGACGACAAGTCTGTTGTTTATTCCAGAAAAATCTAATTTCGTATTTGACAAGGTAAGGAGAGTAAGGAGGAAGTAGTTGAGATATATGTTTCAGCAGAGCACTCAATATTGTCCCACATGGCCATAGGCAAACCAAGGAAATACAATCCAGCTTAGCAGCATTTTTAGCTGTTTGGACCCTTGAGTATAACCAGATGCAAACTCCCTTGCAAACACTGGCTTTACCATCAAATTTTAACAGGCAAACATTCATAAGGAAGAATTCTTCTTTGCAGCACCTGCAGACCGCCTGCTATGGCTTTGTGCTCATCAGCATTTCGCAGGTGATGGGGTGGGAGGCAC
Source organism: Fringilla coelebs (assembly GCF_963513975.1). Classification (NCBI taxonomy): domain Eukaryota; kingdom Metazoa; phylum Chordata; class Aves; order Passeriformes; family Fringillidae; genus Fringilla; species Fringilla coelebs. The sequence continues at coordinate 86,376,402 of NC_140030.1, forward strand.
TGGCTTGCATGGAATCACCTGTCAGTGCAGCCAGGGAGGAAAAACAAAAATAAACAAATGGGGAACAAATCCAAACAAAAACAACCAACCCACAAAAAAATGCACACACACACACAAAAAAAAAAAAAAAAAAAAACCAAAACTCAAAAAAGGCAAACAAACAGACAAAAACAAAAGGAAAACAAACAAGCTAACAAAAAGACAACACCAAACAGTAAAGTGTCAGTGATTAACTGCCAGTGTGAAATCTCATCTGGATCCCAAAAGTATCTGACCCAGTCCTGGATCTGTTCCAGCTCCTCATTGGTAACTGAAACAACAGCAGAATGTGCATTATAAAATCTGCTGATCACTCCAGCTTAAGAGCACATTTGTAGAACAGGGCCTGAATTCAAAGTAGTGTCAATAAATTGGAGAAATGGTCTGAAATCAACAAGCCACAATTCAATAAAGTCTTCAACAAAATATTAACTCGTAAAAAACAATGCAAATGCAGAGAGATCAGACACTGAATAGCTGAGAGGATGGAGGCATGTATTTCAGGACACAGGGAAATGCAAACTCAAGGGGAATTTGGTCTCATTTTGGTAACTCTTGCTCATTGTTTTCTGCTAAAATCAGGAGGAAACCTCTCTGTGTTGTCCCACTTGTGAGGGCTGGGCTGGTGTCTGGGATCCAAGGCTGTGAACCAGATGGGGAGATTGAAGCAGGTGAAAATATAGAAGAAAGCTGCAGAAAAGACAAAAACTAAAGAAGCATGCACCAGAGGAGATGGTGAACAACACAGAATTTTCTGATCTGGAAAACTATAAAGGTTTTGTTGTTTTGGTTTTTTTTTAGAAAAAGGTGGTAGAAACAAGTTTCAAACATAAATTGACCTTTGTTTCTCTGTTGGGTGTTTTGTTGTTTAAAATATAAATTTTTTAAACTATACAGTCTTTCATCATATCTACTTCAGATCTTAATACAAGCTTAATTCACTCCTCTGTTATTTTCCCTTGCTCTATTGAGGAAAAAAGTAGGATAATGAAAATAAAAAAAAAGCAGGGAAACAGGAGAAAAAAAGTGAAAACAAAATCAGAATTAAAAACTTGTTATTTTGTCAATTTTCAAAGATGGCAGTTACCTAATAAAATACAAAACAAAAATAATTAATGTAAATGTTTATTTCTCAATTACAAAACAAATATGAAAGAAATGGGAATTATCCTATTATTTTTGACAGAAGCCTAACTTGATATTTTTCCCCAATCTTTCAGCTGCTTCAGGAGCTGAGATTATCTCTCTGCCACTGAAGAAAAGGGCAAACACCACAGATCCCTTTCTAAGACACTCTTTCCTCACCTTCCTCCCAATGAAAAGTGAGACTTTATCTGCAGTACCACAGGGATTTTTCTTCTGTCATCCTCGATTGGTTTGGCCACCCTATTAGCAACAATATAGATCCTCGTCAGAGCTAATGCATCATCTTTGATCATCGTCCTCGTCTACATTTCTCGTGTCTTTTATTCACATCTCAGAACCCTCATTATTATACACATTTCCAAGCTTTCATCTCCCAAAGGGCAGAGAGGGAATAACAGGGAAGCTGGAATGTAACAAGATTTGGCACTAAGCTTTGATTTATTGAATCAAAGGCCACGGGGAAGGAGCACAGAGAAAGGAAAGGGCAGGAGAGGAGCGGCGCACAACAACAATTTGCAAAGATCTTAGGTGCCGGCGAAACCTTGATTGCTAATGAGTGGCTGCTCTCTGCAATGCTGAGGGTGAGGAGAAATCTCTGCAGCCTCCTGGCCCCACAACTTCCCCTGACACGGGCAAGCAGCTGAGGTGGAGCCCAGCCAGCAGCTCGGGAGCGGTCACCCTCCCCATGAGCAGAGACAGACACACCGCTGGGATGCGATCCCTGCCCTGGGAGATTGACCTCCTCTCTCCCTGGGCCGAGACCCCAGGTGCAGCTCCCCTCTCTGCTCAGCTGTGCAAAGAAACTCCTGATCCTTGGCTGTCCTGCTATGTCCCTGCTCTGCCTAGCAAAGCAGCTCTTCTGGTGAGAGGCAGCAAGGTCAGCCAGGGGAGGGGGAGCCTGGTGCACCCCATCCCTGCGGCACACCCGCAGCAGAGCTGCACAGAGGGGAGCCCCATCATCCTCCCACTGCCCAGCAAGGTTGTGCTGGCCCTGAGCACGTGGAGGAAGTGGTTTTGACACAAGTCCATCCTTCATAGTGCCAGAAGAACAGCAATGTCTAAAGCCTGATTCAAACCTCCTGCTCTTCTCCTGATGTGAATTGCTGTTCTCTGTGGGAACTCAGCACATCGCTTCAGATGTCCAGAGCTCCTGAGAGAACTCTTGGGGGGCTCGGAGGTCTTGGAATGTTGCCAAAAGTGCCTGGTGGCTTGACTTTGATCCCTCTAGGGAAGTGCCACCTGCATATGAGGATATGAGAATCATTGAGGTTTGAATGATATAGAAACAGTATAACTACAGGGTAAAACACAGGTTTTAAGATTTCAGTACAGGGGGGTTATGGAGACAAGATGGAGGAATTTGGGCCTGCCTCGTGGTTCTTCTTCCTTCTTCATGTCTTCCATTTTCTGTGTAACGCAGATATTTTTGATAGGTTCTTGGTGAAGGTACACTTGCTAATAAGAATGATAAGTATTGGGAATATAAGGTAAATAAGATTTACGTAGTTTTTGTTATAAAAAGACACGACTGCCTCGTGGGCGGTCAGAGTGCCTTTGGCTGCCTTGCTGGTCAGATCCCGGCTGGGCAGAGAGAAAACTTTGTAGATAAGAAATAATAAACGACCTTGAAGACCAAACCTGAGAGTCCAACCTCGTCCTTTGAAGCCCGATCGGAGTGAACCCATCTCACGCGTGTCTGGGCAGAGACAGACACCAGCCGGCCCGGACAGCTCCCCACAAAAGCTTAAGTCCAGCATCTGTGATTTCAGTCATCATTTCCACAGATTTAAGGATGAGAAAGATGAGCCACAGCTGGAGATGCTGCCTGCTCCAGCTAAATGAAGGACAACGCTGCCCAGCAGTTGCAGCTGTCAGGACAGAGGGGCAGCAACCGAGAGCCCACTGTGGGTTCATGGAGGGAGACAGCTCTGTTGCTCCTTGTTGCACAGCTACCTGCCATGTAAAAATAACAAGCACTCCTTCTGCAAGATCCCTCTAGCTGTTGACATCTGCAGATAGAGCAAGCCCTTTGTAATAAACAGACACATTTCCTAATTTACAAATCTGTACCCAGGACACTGGAGGTACAGGCAACCAGCCTGCACAGCCAACGGTGGCAGAAGTCAGCACAAATTGATCAGAAGCTTTGAGATCCTCTGTGCAAATATGCTAACCAAGTTTAGAACAGAAAGTTTAGGCTGAGCAGAGGAGAGATAGCAGTATCACTGCTTGTGCTGTCTCTCTTTACTGGATAAACAAGAGTCCTGTAGATAAACAAATATTGTAAGTCTAGCGTTTTCTCCACTTCCAGATTAAGGGATAAACACACAGATGAAAAAGGTTTCTTAGAATAAGCTGGACTGTTTTGGCTTTTGGCACTGGAAATGACAGAGATTTGTGTCAGTGGGGCTGCAGAGTACATTAATCCTTTATAAATGTTTTTTAAATAATACATGTGCCCTGAAAGAACATGTGAGGACTGCCTTATTAAACTGAGATCTAAATTTAAAGGTGTTTTTGAAGAAAGGCATAATTTATTAAACTGTTGGCAGTACCTTCCAGTCTCACAGAAAGCCCCCAGCACAAAATTGCCCTTCCTGCCCTGCTGGGCCGCTCCCCAGCCCTGGCAAAGCCCACAGTGCCCTGCAGCAGGACGAGGCAGGGAGCTGTGTGGCACTGGGATGCTCCTGCTGACCCCCCTGCCCAAGGGCTCAGTGCAGAGCCCAGCAGCAAGAAACAGCAAGCAGCAACTTGTGAAAGCCGTGCCTTCTGCCACCCAAAGACCACATATGATGCAGAGTATATTAGTGTATATCAAGAAATCCCTGTGACTTTTGCCATGGCTTTCTGGTGCATCAACTTTGGTCCCTGAAGTTCAGCAAACTGTGCTTGTTTTAAGCACCTGGAAAATGCTTACAGCACAGCCCCCAGGAAGTGTTTTACTCTGTCAGCAGCCCGTGGACCTCCCTTCAGAAGGAGAAACACGTATGTCCAGAAGCAGAGCTCTCCAGACAGACCCTACCACCTATCCTGGGCTCCAGGGAGAGGTGTGGGGCCATTCTCTTATAGTTGACTACAAAGCTAGAGTTTGGCCAGCAAAGGTGGCCATGGGAAATTACCTAGGTGTGTATGCAGGATATTTGGATCTTCTAGTCGCTGTGAAGCCATACTGATGACTCCCCTTTAGCTCTGGCACAACCAGCAGGAATACCAGCCTCCTTTTCCTAGAGAAGATGCCTCTGGGCACAGGGTGCATTTGGGAATCTCCAAGCCTCTGGGCTTTAACCCACTGAATGAGAGGAAGCACTGTTCCCTTTTTGTCCCCCAGAGGAGATGAGAGCAATTAGCAGCTTAGGCTTCTGCCATGAGGCGTGGCAGGCTGGGAAGCAGGAGATGTGGACAGCTCACTGAAAATCCTCCCTCTTCCCCCTGGTCCTATAGAGGGCTGCCCTGCCCTCTGCCTGCCCTGGGGCTTGTTTGAGGCATCCTACTTTACTGCTCAGCAACAACCGTTTTTTGACAACATTTATTATCAGATGAACAATCTAAGGACGACCAAAAGCATCAAAAACAGAGACAAAAAAAAAATAAAAGCCTGACATGGCCTAATTTGAGGTGTAACACCAAAGAGGTCTGCAATAAATTGGAAATTTTCTTCACATACTGGAGATCAATAAATGTAATTATTTGGACTTAAACCTCATGAATTCTGAAAAGCTGCTCGGATTTACTTGAAGAATAAGTGCTGCTTTATAGGATGTCAAAGCTGATCAGAATAACAACACCCACAGCAGAGACCCTATCAGGGGCAATGAAATCTTGCAGTCACTCGCTACGCCGTTGCTTTTCTTAAAGGAACATTACCAGGGCACAAATCAAGTTAAAAGAATTGATGTCCCTTCTCCAGAGCTATTAACGAAGCAAGCTGGGCATGTAAACCTCTCATCATTCCAGTCTCCAGCTCCTATCCTAAACCTAACACATTCTTCAGATTTCATTTGTTTTCCTCGGTAACACTGGCTGCTCAGGCTTATGATTTCTTTATGATGCTGAAGTTAGACTCCTGTCAGAGATGGGACTCAAATCCAAACCCTATTTCCACAAATCTGTATTCTGGGATTTGAGAGAAAATAGCATTGGCATTCAAGACACACTTGATATCAGAAAATTAAAACATGAACAGCAAGCTAAGGCAGATGCAAAATCCACACTGGTTTGGTCTTTTTCCAGAACCCTTACGTTCCCTGGAATGAATCAGGGGTAATTCCGCTTTAGTCAAGGTGCTGCTCAGCTGGAAAACTGGCATTAGAGGAGAATTTCTCAGGCCCTAGGGTTGAATCACTTTCACTTTACATTAATCCTCCCTGGTTTTTCAGCACTGCACATTGTGGCTGTGTTGAGCTCACAGCAGTACAGGACAAAGTCTGAAACAAATTTGTTCCCAGCAGCAGCCTAGCAGCCCAGAAGTCTATGCATTTTAACCAAGGCTACGTGCTGGAGCCAAAATGCCATCTTTAGAGATCAGATCATTTAGGCTGTACTTGCCTTGGTAGCAGTAAACAGATTTTTAACCAGTTCAGAGGGTGCCTGAACTCATCTAAGCAGAAAATACAGCTCAGTCCCTCCTGTGAACCCTGTGGCTGAGCTGCCCCTTCCCGGCTGCCAAACCCACTTGTCCATCTCTGTGCACCACTCCCGGCCCCTGGCAACCACAACCTGCCTGAGTACAATCCAACAGTGACTGTTGGGATGCTGGTATAGATGGATGCATATTCCAGGTCAGCATCTGAAACTCTCCAGCAGAGACAGCCCCAGATCGCGGCTTTTATTGTTCCTGCAAGACAAGCTTCAAGCCACACCATCTGCTGAGCTGTTCTTTTCCACTTAACTAAAACACAGGGAAAAGTGCATCCCAGTCCTTTGGCAGGAGCCCAGAGCAGCTGTCACTCCACATACCTGAAATCTGCATGTGCAGTGAGAGGGGCTGCTCACTGTATGCAGAGAGCTGTAATTATTCCAGCAAGTCTTTCTGACAGAAACACACCTAATCTTTGCCTCTGCCAATCTGGTTCAGAGCACTTCCCACACTGCAATAAGCATCAAAGTCCACAAAACAACTTCTTAAAGTGGTAGAACACAGGCTTGCTTTGCAAAGATCACCCAGGTCATCTGCAAAGGCAAAACTCATAGGCAAAGAGGAAGCCACTGTGAGATGATGAAAAAGGATAAAAATACCTGAAATTGTCCACACTTCAGGAAACAAGCTGGAAAACGTCTTCAAAACATTAATAAACTTCAAGGAGAAGTAAGCTAAGCAGTATCCTTCCTTTTTATTTCCAGCCACTGCAGGACAGGCCACTTTGCAAGAATGCTACTGAAGGTGGACACATATCGGGATGTGGATAATGCCACTTGACAGTGCTGTGAGAGTTTTTAAGGAGGCTGGTAGAAAAACCAAATAGGATCAAGTCAGGCAGAGGAAAGGGAATTGATTTACTTTGTGCTAGAGCCTTTATCTTCCCCAAGATGTCCAAAAGATATCAAGATAGTTGATGGTCATTCTAGTCTCCCTTCCTTGGGGCAGGACCTATCTGTGTCATGTGGTTCACTCCTTGGAGGCAGCTGAAATCTGAAAGGCTCCTCTTGTCCTTGTCCCTGAGTACACCTACAGCTCTACAGCAGAGACACTCATCACAGGTAGGGACAGCCCCTCCACACCAGACCAGGGATTTTAGGAAAAAACCCACCCAGGTTCAAAAGAAACAATAAACTCAGCAAAGCCCAGTTTCTAAGGAGATAACCATTCTCCATAAATGGCTCTGGTAAAACCACGCTGTGCCTGGCATCTCTGCTGGTTGCACTAATTGCTCTTATAAGTCATCCATTTACCACCTACAACTGCATCTGATAAGTCAATCAGCCTGTTAAGGCCTGGTTAAAAAAATCCCCCCAGGAAGCAGGAAAACAAGGAGGATAAACGCTAAATTAGTAGAGAGGAAAGTTTGATGATTTTGTTTGTTTTCGAAGTAAAGGCAAAAAATGCCACAGGTGACAAAACAAGGAACTACAGCCTTCTGCACAGCACCAATTTCACCTGATCACATTCCCTACAGACAAGGGTAAACGTTCCTTTCATTTAGAGAAATGGGTAAAGATGATAAATAACCTGACAGCCCAAAATGAATCAAGGTCTGTCAATGGCAGCACCAGAGAAGATGCAGAATAAGAGCCTAACTTCACCAGTTATAACAGAGCTGAGACAGGAGTCCGGTTCAAGAGCTGACAAAACCACCAAAAATTCCAATTGCTACCTGACATTAGGAATTAGATGTTGTCAGATACCCACAAGGATGTCCAGCTGATGCTTCATGTCAAAGGAATCGGCTTTCCAAAAGTCTTTGACATGATAGGACGGAAGAACATTCCCCTTCTTCAGCCACACAGTTCTTTGCTTCTGGGTTTTGGAGGTTTTCTCTTTTTTCATCTCCAAACAAGTAAATTGAGTTTTTCAGCAAATAATGGCAGAGGATCAGTGGGGGATAGATGTCAGAGGCATCTCTGTATGCGTCACGCTCCCATTTCTATTATTCTTCTTCTGAATCTTCTGTTTCAACCTGCCTGCATTACAGACAGATATTGCTTTCTGGTGCACGGAGATCATTACACTTGTAATTGGAAACCTCATGAAATTTTTCTTCCCTCATCCCCTCAGAGGAACAGCTGACAATAGAAACCTGGGTGTCAAACTGTCATTCAGATTATGGGAAAGGAGGTATAGCTATGGAAACAACCTAGAATTTTTTCACTTTCTCTTTCATTCTTCAAGTACAGTTAAGAGCTGATGAAGAGGTTGCATAAAAAGCCCTGAGTAATTGGGACCAAGGTGAGCACAAATATGCTAGCTAGAGACAGATGTTCTCATCAGCTGCAGTGGAATTTTGAGTCCTGACTACTTTAATATGCAGCTGATTTTCTCTTCCAGTCCATGATGGAAAGGAAGGTTTTGTTCCAAGTCTCAGCTCACAAGGAGAAATGCTCTTCCAGAGGAGAGGCTCTCCTTCCTGCCACGCTGAAACCACACTGACAGTATCAGCTTCAACACGCCGCCCCTCTCTGTGCTGTACTACCTTGTATAAACTGAGATTGTTTTTCCTCATCTAGAAGCAATACTTGCCACTTTGTCCTGAGTCTATGCAAAGATTGGCTGAAGTGACCTTGGCCAAAGACAGGGTCTCCTAGGTGCTCTTGCTCTGTCAATAGCTATATTTCATCATCTGGAGAAATTGCAGGAAACATTCATAATAGTGATGATATTTGATATTTGTTCTATTACTGGTTTCACCATCTTGTGATAAAAGGCCCTGAGGCAGTGAGCAGAAAAACACAGTAAGAGTAGAGCCTGGAGTAGATACTAATGGAAAGGTCAGCCCAAGGAGAGAAATGGCAAAGAAATTTTCCTGGGTAAAAAGAAGGAAAAGATGAAGTGGAAAGAATGGTATAGGAAAGGTTTTCACTTCTATTAAAAAAGAAAATATTAAATTGGGGCTTTAACACCTTGTTATGTGCAAACACCATCAAAGACTGAGGCAAAAGAGCTTTCTGTCTATCTGTGGTGTAAGAGCAACAGAGATGCTTAAAGACCTTTTTCTCTATGTAGTTGAAAGGCTGCATAAGGACTGCATTGAAGAAAAGAGCAAAGTATTCCATAATTATGGCGTATTTTATGAAAGGAAAAATAAGAGTTTCAACAGGAAATGAGAGCAGATGTAAGGAAATCTCCCTGTTTCACTAGTCAGGTTAGAAAATTTCCTCAGTACCTTTTATATGGATAATTTCTTTTTTAAAGCTATTTCTGTTTAAAATATAAGGAGCCCCGAGCTGGCCATTGTGTCCACTGTCTCTTTAAAACTGTGTGAAGATGAAGCTGTAAACTTGCTGTCATGCTGTACTTATTTATTACATGTTTACAGTAGCCATGCATGCTGAGCAGTTTCCAAACTGAAGAAGAATGGGATCTCATACTCTCAGAGAAGATGACAGAGGTTAAGAGAACAATATGCAATTTAGGTTTAAGGCTCATTTTACACCCAGGAAAATTTCTGTCACTTTGGCAATGTTAAGAGGATTCCACATAGTAAAAAGGGTGATTTATTGCTATTTTATGGCTCCTTTATATTTTCAAGATAAGAAAAAGAACCCTTCTATAACTAAAAATCAATCTCCAATGTACAGATCTGCTCAGCTCAGAGTAAACAACCCAGTAGAAATGTGTCTTTAAAAGGATTCTAAAAGTAGAAAGAGAAATGCTACCATACACCTAATGTTTCCAAACATCTTTGGCTTTTTCTGCCTTCAAGCATGCCCTGGGCAGACTTTCTAGCTGCTTAGCTGAGATTTCTCCTTTGCTGGCAAAGGCGAGGCATTCCCTCTCTGCTCAGCAGCTGCAACACATTACTCTCCCTGGGATCAGTGCTCTGAGAATTGAAGCCCCAGGCAGGGGAGTGATCTCCATCATCCACACAACATTCTCTGCACTCCCATGGGGGTGATAAACTCACTGTGAGGACAGATGCACGCTGGCCTGAGCAGGCAGGAGGCTGCTGCTGGTACACCCTGGGACACAAGCGGTTGAGTCAGGGCAGCCCCGGGGCCGGCCAGAGGACACAGACGTGCACCTGTGTCTGCTGGCAAAGCCACAGGGAGATTGCCACACGGAAAACACTGGGAAAACACTTTTCTGTTCAATTACCCCTAGACCAGGAGTTGGTCTTCTCCACGACTGACACCCTCCCACCCTGTGTGGCACCAGTCTCTCCAAAATTCTTCCCTCATTCATTGCTCCGTCCACCCCAGGACCGGACACAGCAGCGCCGTACAGCCGAGCCTTTCTCTGCAAAGGTGGCACTTGCTCCACGTCTCAGCAAGCTGTGCAGAGCAAGGTTTTATCACTGATTTATGAGACTGTCATGCTGCAGGCCAGATTCCAATCAGCCAGTTTGTAAATTTGAGTAACCGAGCCCTATCTCAGAGCATTTTTCCAGCATACGCTGTTGTAGCAGATACAGTTGTCAGCACAGGATCCCTGACAAGAAACAAAGATTTTTATTGTGTTCTGTAATGCAGTGATTCATCTCTCTTTTTTTTCAGGTTTCATGTATTATTAATTGTTATTATTATTTTTTATAATTTGTTAAGCACTTCCAGCATATTTCTCCACACACATGACTAAATTATGGTCCTGATCTTTGAGAGGCTGTATTTTCAGTAGACAGATTTTTCTCAGAGACTGCTATAAGCTCATCATAATTTCTGCAATATTTATAGTGTGTCTTAAAGGTCTACCACCTAGATCTTCAGCTTTCATTTTATGTTTGTGGGCATTTCTTCTCCTTCTGTTTGCAATGAGATGAAAGAGACTTAGAAATCTAACAGATCTTTTTAAAAAATGCCTGCAGTTTGTTCTTATTAATCATTTGATTTCCCAGCCAATCCCATGAATTTTCAAGAACTACAGAAGACTCATGAAAAAAAATGTGTGAAAGCAAATAGTGGTAAAATTGCACTCTTCAAGCACCACAAAAAGAAATACCCCATGTTTTATACTCATTATTGTATTTCCTATACCATGGGTTGTGCTACATAAGGGTAAACAGGAGAAATGAGCTCTGATCTCTTCTGGACTACGTGGTGGGTTCATGTACAGTAGTCTCTGATCAGGGGGTCTGGGCTTGACATGGTTCCTGCTAATGGAAAGGTCAGCCCAAGGAGAGAAATTGCAAAGAAATTTTCCTGGGTAAAAAGAAGGAAAAGATGTAGTGGAAAGAATGGTATAGGGAAGGTTTTCACTTCTCTCCACCTCAACCCTCTCCACCTCACCAGGGTTTTTTAGGGCATGTGTTTGCCCTGTGTACAACAAAGCAAAAAAATGATCCAAGCTTTGAGACAAGGTTTTACTTATGGCCTTCACAGTCCTTGCACGAAGCGCTGCAGTTTCTGATTCAGACTCTCTTTTCAGATACAATTAATAAAATCATAAAATGGTTTGGGTTCAAAGGGACCTTAAAGATCATCTAACCTAACCCCGCTGCCATGGACAGGGACACATTCCACTAAATCTGTGTCCTGGTTTTTGGCCAGGACAGAATTAATTTTCTTGCATTAGCTATGAGGGGGTGGAACCTGGAGGTGTGAGGGCATATCCAGGTGTCATTCTATGCTAGCTCACCTCACTGTCAGAGGGCAGAAGGAAGGGATTCCTGCTTCCTGAAGAAGCATGTCTTGCAGCAAGGACAAATCATGGGCACACAGAGGGCCTGTCCAACACTGGTTTTCACTGTCCATGGCTTGGTGAATATTTTTGCATGTCAATCACCCTCTCTTTCCTACACTGTTGCCATTGGTATATTGTTGCCATTACTGTTTTTTCCCTTATCTCATTGGTGTTTCCAGTAAATTGTCCTTACCTCAACCCAGAAACTTTCATGACTTCCTCAGGAGAAGGAGAGTGAGTGAGCTGTGTGTGATCATGGGGTGGGGGAGAGGGCATTAAATTAGGGAGTGCCACATTCCTAAACCACAACAGCCAGGTTGCCCAAAGCCCCACCCATCCTGATCCTGAACACTGCCAGGGATGGGCACCCACAACTTCTCTGGGCAGCCCATTCCAGTGTCTCACTACCCTCACAGTAATGAATTTCTGCCTTGTATCCATCTCTCTTGACATGCTGGAATAGAAGAAATTACATCCATGGCTACGGACTGGGACAGCAAGTGCTTGAATCTGCTGTGCTAAAATGGCTGGAGCAGGAAATGCAGCTTGCAGCAAGGAGTAAATGACAGGTGGGAAAGCTCAGGTTAGACAGTGGTGGTGTTGCAGCTGCTCCATGCATCACCTTGGAGAAGCGAGATCTCTTTTCAGCACCTGGAGGCAGGAAAATAGTTCAGAGGTCCAGTGCCTGATTGTGCTGGGCAAACAGCCACCTTTCACTATCCCAGTTGAGAGCAATACTATGTGCGAGACAGGGGAGAGACTTGTGGTTATTTATTGTTTTAAAATGAACTAGGCATATTGATTATTTTTCCCCTTTTCTTTCTGAAGACACGATTAAGTTGGTATAACAAACAGCTCCACTAATGGACTGTGTCAGTAACTGATGGCCCTCTTTGGCTGAAGTTAAATAAATCCTTCTCTCCTTTTTTCACCCCAGCGTTCCTTTCCCAGCAGCGGTCACACTGAAATCCTTCCAGACCCACCACACACGGCTGTCCTCTCAGTGAGCGTCATTACCTTGTCTCCAGGGGGCCATGGTGCATGAAATGAGCTGATGTAGCTCCTTCATCTTGCCCTGACTCTTTATCCCATTTAAGCAGCACAGGGCAGCCAGCTTCAGCCAGGGGCTCAAGAGAGGGCTCCATGCCCCTTCAGAATCTGTCTGCTGGGGAAGCACAGCAAGGTGACAGCTCCAGAGTGCTACCTCCCCCACTCCCACACAGAAAACGTGACAGGAGTGGGACGTGCTGCTCACAAAGGAAAAATGGAAAGAGAATAACTGAGGACATCCAGGCATACAGACGGTGCCTCAGCCACTGGCTCTCTGGGACCCATCCTAGAAAAAAGTCCCTGAGTTCAGAGATGAGCCCATATACAGTGAGAATGTCCCAGCAGGGCTCCTGCAGGCAAGGGCCACCACACTTTGTCCAGGACCACGTCCCCAGGTTTCCATCACCAAAGCATCACAGTGCCATGACTTTGAGCCCACCTTGGGGGTGGAAACTGTCAGGGTCATGCCAGGCCACAGGATGCCCTCTGCACTTACAGCAGTGCTAGAACAACAACATTTGCTGCTGGACTGGCTTTTTACAAGGTCACGTCCCACAGCTGCCTGAAGGTCTTCTGTTGGTCCATAATGCATGTTTGGTGGAATTAGCCACATCTGTGAACTGAGCCACAAGCTGGTGGGGCTGCTTGCACACCCCAGGTTTGGCACATGAATCGAAGCCCCACTGAATCAAGGGTCTTTAGCTGAAAGCACCCACAGCCTGAGCTGTTTCAGGGGAAGGAAAGAACTTTGTGCAGAGGGCTGAGGGCATCAGTCATCTCTGAAAGGATGGCAGAGAGCGACCTAGAATATAAATAACTAAAACTCACAACCCAGGACTTTCTGTCTCTGTCAGGCAACCCCCGACAGACAGACATGAGAAATACAGCATCCACATGGTAATAAAAAACAGGCTTACATTTGTCACCTCATTGAATCCAGGTATAAAATAGCATACATCTTTCTCCAGCAGACAATGTCTTCTGTATCATCTGCAGGCCAGGTTCAGCCCTGCTAAGGCTCCTGAAGGGAGGTACAGATTAAAGGCACATGTGTGCACAAGGGAATTCCACAAGCACCTAACGTGGTGAACTGACCTTCCTGTAGGGGAAACTCCTGCACAGAGCATTAAATTGCCACCACTTCTTCCTATTTCTTTCTCCTGCCTCCCCTGAGAACCATGAAGGTGTACTCCAAGGCAGAGGTTGACTTCCAAGCCTTCACCTGAAGTGTCTAACAAAGCAAAATCCCTGCATTTGCAGACAAGCTGACTGTCATGCTACGTTGCCTTCTCATCACAGTGACCCCTCAGATACTTGTAGAGTACTGATGTGAAAAAAACTACACCTGCACACAGTGACTGCATGGACAGGATACTGCCAGGGAACTTGCAGTGGTAATGCTGGGCTTTCCCAGCGTTTTCTACCAAATTATGTGAGAAGTGGGACAGTTCTTCCAGAGCTGCAGCAGGACTGCAGAGCCAAAAGAGCACGACTCAATACCCCTACACCATCCCCACTATGGCTGCCCTAGAAAAGCCCTACAAATGCAAACATTTTCTAAGGAAGCACAGTTTTGGTCCTAAATTAATACATTTTGCTGAAAACCTAGAAAACATAGATACTTCCCCCAGCTCACCAGAAGAACCTTTGTCCTGCTGTCCTGGACTCTGTCAGCGCTGGGAATGGCTGCAATCATGCTTCCCAGATTGAGTTGAATGAATAAACTTCTTTACATCAGTGTGGTGTGTCTCCCTCAGATCATCTCTGGATTATGCTTGAGAACCTTTTCTGTGTGTCTGAAGTTGCTCTCATACAAGTAACACTTCATTCTGTTACCTCAGTCTGACGATACAGCTCCTCTCAAAAAATACAATGGAGATGTGAAAGTGATGTGGGCTGCACAGCCCACTTTGCAGGTGGGCAACAGGGCTCCAAAACCTCCAGCTGAACTCTGCATTTGGCCAAAACAACTGTTACAGTATGGAATTGGGAGTTTTCTCTTTTTTTGTTTCCTTGTTTCAAAGGCAAAAAGACGGAGAGAAAAGTAACCTAATAATCAACCCACTTCCACACACGGTCAGGGAGAAGTCCTCCACATACTCCCAGCTTGAATGAAACCAAAGCTTTTCACTTTCATCACATTTTCACAGAAAAACATTTTTACTTTGTTGACCATCTATTTTAGCCATGTAGTTGCAAATGTAACTACAGAGAATAGGTGAAGTGGCAAGATGACTCTCTTTAAACAAAAATCCAAGGCTGTCCGAGAGTACCTTGAGTACCACTGCATACAGCACACATTCCTCCCTCCACCAGGACCCTGGAAGTCCCCTGTGCTACCACGTCCTGTGATGGGACCTGTGAGCTCTGTACCTGAGCCAGGCATGCTCCAAAGGCTCTGCTGGGGAAGGAGAGAAAAGCAGAGCTCTGGGGAAGAGGGGAATCAGCACAGCTCAAGGCCGGGAAGGCAGACAGTGCCAGGCAGGTGTTCCTAGAAATTGTTCTGAAAGTCCAGCTTCCCATTTGAGCAAATATTTGTGTTGGTACTAATCACAGCTGCCTTTCTCAAGTTCTCCCTGGTAATGCCTTCATTCATATTCCTGTGTAAAGTTCTGTTTGTAGTTAAGAGTTTCCACAGACTCCTCTGCACGTACCACTGAAATGGGGTTACTTCATGCTCTGGCAGATAGATGGGATTGTACTGTGTACACTTACATTTTTAAAAAAAGATATTGCTAATGCATTTCAGTAATGATAATTAAAAAAAAAGTCTTTCTAGCCATTACAGTAATGGCTTTGAGCTAATTGCTTGCATTTGCACTCAAATATAGTTCTCCCCTCTCTGACTCATTTCCATTTTTATGGAAATCAGCTTGCATGCTACACTTTTAACTCACAGCTCTTGAGGACCAGCTGTTGTCTGACTTCCTCACTCAGGTAGGAACCTACTGCACTGATTGCAGGAGGACCACTTGTGGAGGAAGATGCTACTTAGCACAGGTAAAATTTCCAGAACCTGACTTACAGTCTGCAGGATGTTCTGGGAGATGCTGTGTGCTTTTTGTACCTGACAGGTTACACCCTAAGGGATGCAGGCAGGCAGAGCCATCTCCCTTCAGAATTAGCTTTCATGCTGTTCTGCCTATTGCCTGAAATAGAAAATTAGAAAATAAATAAGGAAGCTCTTGGTGACTCCTTCATGTCATGGGCTGAACATGTAGCTGCTCCAGAAAGACTTTACAGTGTGGCACTGTCCCCTCAGCCTCCTTGCTGATCACAATAATTTCCATGTTAACAGGCAGCTGTTCTCCACAAGGGTTCATGCTGTACTTGGCACCAACCAAAAAGGAGGACCAAGGTTGCTTTAAGGTCCTTTGAACTTCCTGTTTGACAAGTTGTTGGAGCCACAGGGAAAGACAAAGGACTATGAGGCTGGAAATTTGCTTTGCCCAACCTAGAGATAAGAAAACCCATCCCACAATGTGTAAGCTGAGGCCATGGTCTGATAGGATGCACAGCAGCTGACAGTCTTGCTCCAGCAACTACAGGATGGCTTCTTTTCTCTTGAGCACCAAGACAAGAGAAATGTGACTTAGACATGCATTTGGAGTCACCTTCAAGCATTTACTGAAGAACACAGTGACTGACTCTGGTCAAGGATTGTTGCACATTTCACAGGAGAGCACAATACCTGTCAGAAAGTATCTGCTGCCTAAATGCTGCAAAGCTCCCTCTGCTTGGAGCACACCCAGACTAGCTTGAAACTGAGAACCATGAGCAGCAGACCCTGAACTCATGGGAAGAGAATTCCAGCTCTGAAACATGTGTTGGGCACTGACCTGAAAACAAAAGGAGAATATTTCCCTGCCTTCCTGATGTTCACATGCTCTTTTCCACATGTCATCTGGCCATGCAGAATCAGAGGGTAGGAAGAGAGAGGTGCTTGAGAGAGAGATGTGTGCTCTGCCAGGGGTCTTTTTTCTCCAGGGCATCTGAGAGAATCATTAACACCTGCTGAGCGCCTTAATTTCATCTTTGCCTAGCACTGTGAAATCTTCCAGTATGGGGAGGGCAGCTCTTTTTAAAATACCTGTTTGTGCTGCTGACAGACTCAAGTTTGGGCTTGAGTTCGCAGATCTAGGGAACTGAGACTGTACTGTAGTCAGCAAGCCTCACAAGACTTTGCTCATGTTAGGGGAACTGGCCTAGGCACCTCTGTCAGAAGTGTAGGTTCTGGTCGTCTCCCCTCTCCATTCAGCAGCTCAGCTGTTCAGAGGACCCACAATTTATTCCCTCATCCCACTTTGCACAGATCCACATACTCAATGTTCTCCTCATCTCACTGCATGTTATTTATCTATTATTTTCTCTTTTTTCACTCAAGGCTTTAAAAAAGCAGTCTAGTCTTTTTTAAGGCAAAGGCATCCATAGTTGTCCCCAGGAACTTTGTCCAAAGATTGCTCTGTCCACCTCAGTACTGGACCTAAATTATGCAATGTGCCCCTGAAACCTGAATGAAGTTACTTTATTATTTTGTCCTACTGCATACATGTGGCTCTTTTTCTTCAGTCATGACCCAGCTGAGGGAAAAATTGAGTATCTTATAGATTTACATTCCCAACACAGAATTTGTTGCTTTATGTCCCTAAATCTGTCAGCTCCTATCGCATATTAGGACCCTTGCTGGAACAACAGCTTCACCATTTTTAAATTAGTTTTCCTAGTTGATGTTTAAATGAAAAGAGACATTCAATTTGTGACTGAAAATGTTTGTCACTTCTTAGGGGGATCCAGACACACGAAATACAATTAACATCTCTGAAGAACATTGCATAGAGGTTCAGCAGCAGCTGACAGGGAAAATGAAAACAAATAAAATCAGTTGTTCTAATACCATAACTCGAGTGGCAAGTGTAATCTTCTCCCTTTATCTGAGGTCGGAATTGCTTTCCTGCAACAGCTTTCATTATGGAAATGCAGCACTTCTCAGCACCAGAATATTAAGACAACACATGCCCACGGGGGCCCAGATCATTTTAACGAGGAACAAACAATCCAGAATGCAGCTTTTATGGGTTTTTTCTGAGCTAACACCTGCTTTGCAGCAAATGAACAATGGTAATGATCAGCACGACAGCTCACACGTATCTGGCTGAGATGTGCGTCATCGGCATCTTCTTCTTCTCACCACCTGAGGAAGGGCCCAGTGGCCAATGTCACTTTTGGGACTGACAGAACCTTTGGCCACTGGCTTGGGACCAGCTCTGTGATTCCTCAAGCTGTTGATCTTATGGGATGGCCCTGACCTGCTCAGGAGACTGAGAGATCAGTCAGGCTACTGAAGGTCTCCCAGTCTCTTGAGAAATTTATTGAGGAGTGGATGGAAGTTTACCCCTATTTTACTACTGTGGCTCAGGACTCTCAAGAGAATTGCTTACAGAGTGAATAAATCACCCAGGCAGAATATAAACAGACAGGCAGACCCCTGCTTTGTGACACCTCCGACAAGGGTCCCCAGCTGTGTGTTTTTTCAGTGTCAGGTTGGGAGTAGGAAGAGGTGGACAAAGCAGGAAGCTGCTTACCATTATATCAGATATCTTTCTTAAGGCCTGACATCACCATTCAGGAAAAAAAAAAAAAAAAGCCTTTTAAGTGCACTGATTCTTAGATCCTGTTTTATTTATTCCCAAAATGAGCAGGTATCAGCTGGGTGTGTGAAACATGTGCCAGAACTCCTCACAGTGGAGCCTCCTCCCCACATCAGACTCGATATCTTGGGGCTAAGCTCTGCCAAAGTTTACACAGCAGCACATTTCCCACCTTACTGGGAAGATCCTGTGTTTTCTGCCCCTGACTGACGGTGAGAGCAGTTGCCCATGTTCTAGCTGGTGAAGGCAGTGTGATGCCTGGCTGGCACAGCCAGCCTTGGAGCCAGAGCAGTGCAGCCCTCTCAGTGAGAGATAAGCCACCTGTCTGGAAGTGACCCATGGGCTAATCAAGGCTATGAGTAGAGCCACTCTGTTCTGTGAAATAATTTCAGAATGGTGAAATGTAACCTTGAGATTGAAATCCAACTGTACCACAGCCAGTGAAAACATTATTAAAAATTATTTCAAAATACCTTTAATTCAAATAGGAATTTCCCAGATCTCGGAACTTAGTGCCAAACCAAAAAGTATTACCTTTGAGAATCATATGACCTGCCTTCAGTTATTTACCACTGTTGTTTCTCCAAAACTGTTCTGTATGTCTTTTCTTGGCTTGCTTCTACTCATTTTTTCCACTAGAGGTTGCTTGATGGAAGAGAGATTATGCTCACTAAATTTGCTAGCACTAAGCTGAACGGGACTGCACGTACAGTGGAGGACAAGGTCAGGACTCAGCATGACCTTAACAGGCTGTAGAAATGGTCTGGGAAGGAAAGCATTAGACAAGGGGTATGCATGGGATTTTACACAATTGAACAACCACCAGCACAAAAACAGGATTTAAAGGCACGGATTAGATAGGAGTTTTACAGGAAATCAACAACACACCCTATGGAACCTTAACCTGCAGCAAAGAACATGCAGGCTGCTCGCTAGAAAATACATTTAGAAAGTAAGGGAAGAGCTTGGTCATGTACCAAGACTCTGTGGAGTCTCCCATCACTCAAGATCTTCAAGGAGAGATGGGACAAAAGTCAATCATTAATCATTGCTGTACCAGTGATCCTGAAGGAGACAATGGACTACAGGGCCACCTCTTCCACCTCTGTATTTCCAATGAACTCTGAGGCAGACCTGTTGCAGGACAGCTCTGTTTCTGCACACAGAATTCCAGATGAGGCACAGGAGAATGACTACCCAATTCATCCAAGAGCTTGACATCAGGAACAGCCAGGAGCACCATTAACCTTGTAGCCCATGACAGAACCCTTCATGTAGAGCAAGCCCAGTAAATTTACCAGGAACATCTGCAGAGAATCTAAGATTAACTTGACTGAAGGATTCGTCTTCCTAAGGTTTGGGACTGAATCCAGTTTCTGGTATGGCCAGTAAGATACTGTTATCACTTAGGTAGTGACTTGCCCAGGATTTGCAATGCTGTAAAGCTGAGGCACTTGGAAAGAGTTCATTTCCAGAGCAAATTCATGTAACTGAGCAGCCAACTGTGGCCCAGCTCTCCCTCTGCCTTCCCAGTCCCTAGAGCTTACAGGTGTCATCCAGACCTCTTGCCTCAGCTCAGATTGCAAAAGTGGTTGTGCTTTTAAGTTCTAGAAGTTCCCCAGTTTGGTCCCTGGTGCTAGCCAGCGTAGCAGTCATCCCAGTCACATTGCTGTTGCATTATTTTTGCTCTGTGGATGAAAAGAGGATTAAAGTCTTCAGAGCTGCCAATCCAGATTCTTTTTGTTGCAATCTGCTCATTTATGCAAACAGAACCTGCAAAGCTGAAAGGAGGCACATAAGACTTAGAGTGGAGTGTGGAATAGTGATGCCACATTTTGCCAAATAGAAAATCTACGTGCATCTCACTGGGAAATCAAGCAGAGACCTTAAAGAAGATGGAGGGGAGCAGAGAGGATGCCACAATTCACCCACACACATTGAGAGCAAAATGACAAGAAAACCCTACAACTGACAAGACAAAGAGAGAATGTAAACAGCTTTGACTGGCAACATGCTTTGAAAACATATGAAAATACTTCTGTACCTTCTGGTTACTTCTGTTTCCCTTTGGGATTCCACTGTACTAGGTGGGAGAGCAATGAAAGCAGCAGAGGACAAAGAACACCGTTTTTCTGTTGGCAGAATTTTGGTTTTCCTCCTTCACTTTCCTTGAAACAAAATCCTGATTCTTCCATTCTCCACAGCCTGCTCCATTTCTCCTTTCTCAAAAGAAGATTTTCTGGTTATATAAAATAAATTATGGAACCCAAGTCAGAGGCAGGAGCTACAGATGTCAGCTCTGCCACTCCCTTTCTCCCTTCCTCTTGTTCCATTAATTGGAGAATCTCATTACTCCTTTTGGAAAAGGATAAAAAAATTTCTTTGCAAGGCAAAAAATACATTTTTACCAGTCCTCAAAGAATTGCTGTTCAAAACTTACGATCTGTTCAGGATTACACACTGAGCTTCTATATGTAGAGCAGAATTTCCAGGACAATTCAGGATTTCTCAGAAGGGTTCTGAAAGGGAAATTTTAGTAAAAAGATCTACTCTTGCATAAGCTTTGTTCAGCCTGCCAAAAAATTGCTAGCTTTGTCTAATCCATCATAAGATATGACACATCAGAAAGCATGACACAGCCTAAATGAAGGGTGGTATTTTGTAAAAGCATCCGACCTCATGCCAACACCCATCTGCATTCCCACTCCGCTCACGTCCCCGTTTTGTCTCTCTTGTTTACCAGGAGCTGGAGCCTGCCCAGCACTCTCAACTGCACACACAGGCACCCACTAGCAGAAAAATATGATGGAAAGCAAACATTTACCAGTGGCTGGTATGCTTCAACTTCTGTGTGGGCGAATTCAGTCCTGACAGAAAATGGTGAGGGTGATAGCCCTGGCTTTTGAAAGCCGCCCTGTAGTGAGACCGGGAGTATAATGTGAAAGCAGAGGTTGTTATATATTCACAGGTTGTCCCAGTGCCATTGTGTGGGGAGACAGGCCTTCAGCTCCCATTCAGGCTTATCAAGCTCCTCTGAGGTTACAGTCAGGGAGCCAATTAGCACTAACAATGGCAGAGGTGATTTAGTGATATGGACATTTGTGTATAAGAAAACGATGGGTGTTGTCAGATCCCTGGAATAAAATATCACTCCTGGAGCAGCCCAGTCATGCCAGTTAGCTAGAGGCATCAGGTGTCCAGAGAAATGAACTGCAGGTCCTGACCTAAATATAGCCCAATAAGTAGTTTTAGTTTGGATTTTTTGTTTTTGTGGTTTTTTTTTTTAATTTTGCTCATTACTCTGCTGTGCTGCCCTTATTCAGCAAGGCATTGAGGTACAGGCACAATTCAAAGCACATCCTCACTCTGTTCTTCATACACTTAAAATCACAGACGTGCTTATCTGAATTGCTAGATGAAAGACTAGGAGCACTCAAGCACCCACAACTCCTCAGGTCACACATCCCACAAGATGATGACAGAAGTGGCACAGGAACTGTAAATTATATGATGGCAGCATATATAACTGCTCTGTTGTATATATTATATATATATGTATATGTATGTGTATATGTATATGTGTATATATATGTACCCCTGGAACTGTAAATTATATGATGGCAGCATATATAACTGCTCTGTTACATATACTGCTGTTATATATCTCTGCCTTGATTAATGTATATACAAATACCAGCTAATTCAGTAAATGCTAAATAGATGCCCACATATATTGCCCTCTCTATCTCCTCAGCTTTCCCTATGTCAGTTTGAATCACTGACATCTCATGGATGCAGAGGGATTCCAGGCAGAGGGAGAGGGAGGAATCAAGACTTGCAATTTTTAACTTCTGCAGTTTCTAGAACAATTTGTTTCATCCTTCTCTCTTTTCTGCCTTTCCTTTCACTTTTAAATCCTTCACCCTCTATGAATTTTCAGTAGATGCTCCGAGAGCTCCTGTTTTCTCCCCATGAGGAGGCTGCACACAGATTTTCTGCACAGACTGTCACTTTCTCTTCTATCTGCCACTCCAAAAAGAAACCAGTTCTTTCACAGTCCCACACTGGCGCTCACAGGTACATCTACTTGCAGCATGACTCTGCAAAATTACCTCTGTGCCTCATTAAAACCACCTAGAAACTCCCACAAACAGCACTGAAGTCTGTGTCTGTAGTTTCTGAAACTGCTTACTACTGTGGAAGATGTCACACTCATGAAGAATTTATAAAACAGAAAAAGCAGTGCCTCTGCATAAGGGTCCGTGGCCAGCCCACAAGCTGGCCCACAATCTCCTTTCTAGCCCACAATTTCAAGATCAGATATCTTTCATTCACACTTGCTTCAGGACCCGGACATCAGTTAGTATTTTCTAGGATGATTCTGTATAATTAAACACCTCACAAGATAGGGATCTTAGGAGGTATCTTATTAAATGCTCCAGAGTGAGGAGTACATTCATTCATTTCAGAAATACATTTTGCACCCAAACCAAGAAGAACATAATTTATCAAAACTGAGCATGCAAACAGAATGACAAAACACAACAACAGAAATCACTGCTGAGAGCTGTAGAGCTCTGCTGGTTTTTTTTTGTGAAATGCTAATTTTTTTAAAGACTAGAAATGAGTGTAGGAAGGTCTCTGAGCTTTGGACTAGAGGAAACGAATACAGGAAGGACAGTTTCTCTAGTTATTTAATTTCTTTGCTTCCTTTGAAGTCATTGTGAAAGATTTGGTTACACTGAGATGTAGCTGGCTTGCTCACTATTTCCCACAGAAAAAATCCATTCAGTAGACAAAGAATCATATTTTATTTTATCCTACCTGCCTGTTTAAAAAGACACTGTATTATAGAGCACCTGTAGTTAATAGGGCTGTGACATCTCAGCCACATCAGACAATTTAATTCAGATATCACAATATAAATGCAACTAATTTGCTTTCAATGTGACCATCAAAGAAGCTGGAAAGTGGAGGTGTGGTTTTGTTTCTTTAGACTATAAAAGGAAGATTCAGACAGTTTTTATATACTACAGCTTTTTAGATTAGAATTGGTTCAGGTAATTTTCTTTAGGCACTCGAAGTTACCAGCAATTGGCTTCCTTGTTTCCTTTCTTCAGTAGAGAAATCCAGGACTGCTGTACAATAGAAGAGTTTGTATCAACTCAAATAATAGCAAAATTATGGTATTACAAGAGTCAAGAAACTGTCAAAAGGGAAAGATGGAGAGTGTCAAACTGGTCTGGTTACCTTCATGTAAATCTATTCACTACTGGGCACTGCAGATGAAAAAGAAGGGTTTGGCTAAACATTCAGCATCACTGTCTTCAAAGGAGCTGCTGCAGCAGCACCAAGGTCGCATTCACCAAGCACACTGAGCTCCTCCAGCAAAATCAGGAACACCAAAACCAACATTATGGCTGCTCCATGACTGGAAAATGTAATGAAAAGGTGGAGAGGAGAGAGGAGAGAAATGAGAAGAGAGAAGAGAGAAGAGAGAAGAGAGAAGAGAGAAGAGAAGAGAAGAGAAGAGAAGAGAAGAGAAGAGAAGAGAAGAGAAGAGAAGAGAAGAGAAGAGAAGAGTCCCCAAATCCAACAACAAGGAAAAAAAGGGGACTGTTTTTCTTGTTTTTACTGTTAGTACAGACAAATACTATCATTTTTCCAGCCTTTCTCCAAATACTCTGAAATTGATGCCCAGAAAGGCTAATAAACTGTAGTTCACAAAACCTATCATGGGGTTACCTTTTAACAAATGCCAGCTTTGGCACAGCAGGGTAACACAGACACCACCCCAGAGCACATACCACGCTCAGCCCTGGCTGCTGCAGAGCCCCCTGCCTCATCTTCTCCGGCTGTACAAGTTCTGCCTGTCCTCCCACTTCAGACTGAAGGGATGGAGGAGCTCATACCAGAGCTGGAATCCAGCACACCCTCCATGCCAGGCAGCTTGTCCAACAGCAACAAGATGAAACAACTGAGAAGAACCATCAGCTTTTACAACTGTTATATTTACAGAAAGTTCTCGCTTCCTTTCCTCCACCAAGAGAAAGAAAATTTTGCCTAAAACTCAGATAAATAATCTTAATAGTTTGGGGTTTTTTCCACCTGGGGAAAGAAAGTTTCCTGCTAAGTGTGTTTGCAGCTCAAGATGGGCAGCAATAATTGCCACAAGAAGGTGGGCAGCAAGGCACAGAAATACTGTCAGGTGTTCAAGAGGAGAATGAGCAGTGAAGGTCGGGGAGGGACGAGACAAACCTGGGTGGCAAGGATGAGCAGAGGCAGCAGGATGTTTGGATGGGCACAACGCTGACAATGAGGCACACCTCCAGGGACAGTTTGGGCTCAGAGGTGGCAGCCCAGATTTGAGGAAAAAGCACACCGAGTGCATGCCAGATCCCTCACAGGCACCAAAGAGCCCTCACAGCACCCAAGCCTTTCATCCAGCTCGCTGCTGCGGCCCCGCTGCCTATTGCAGTGACAGCCTCCACGCACGCCGAAGCAAGGGCACCTGCAGCCCAGGTGCACAAGTGACGCTGCCACGACGCTCGAGCCGATTCCCAAGGGAAATGGTCCAGGAGCAGGGGCTGTTTCTGGCCTGCTAAGCCTGAAGGAAAAGACTGACAAGCGCTGGCAAACCACTGAGGATCCCTGCAAAAGCAGTGATGCCCCTGCTACAGATCCCGCAGCCCCATTCTCCCCACTGAAAGAGCGCCGAGCCCACCCCTTAGGACTTTTCATCCCAACTCATAATGAGGTCGACTTCTCTCACGCAGGGTTTCCATAGCAACAAAGAGGCGATTCTAATCTCCAATACAAAAGACGCGGCGAAAATGGCACGGTTCGGAGTTTGGTGGGTTTGGGGGAGCGCAGAGGCTGCGGCTGCAGCCCGCGGCCGGCAGCCCCGCAGCGGCGAGCGGCCAGCACCGCCCCGTGGCCACCGCCGCGCCCGCAGCGGACACGGGCCACCCTCGGGAAGCGGCCAGCCCCGGGCCGCGGCGTCGGGTCCCCCGGGCTCCCGAGGCTGCCATCCGGGCTTTGACCTGGTGGGGGGCAATGGGAAGGGGGGATTGCTGCCCTCTGCCTCCAGGTCCTGGACATCAGTTCAGCTGTGCAGGCTTGGAAGAGCCAGCTGTGCGGGCGGACCGCGCTGAAGCACAAGCGTGATGGGAAGCAAGCACTTTTCCCTCTCCTGGCAATATCCTAATTCAGGGTGAGCTATTTGCAATTGCTTAGCAGGGCTAGCAAGCTTCAAACCTCCCTCCTCAGCCCTGCCATGACAGAACAGAGAGGAAAGCACGCTGTGCTTCATTCAGTGCAGTCTAAAACACTTCCCCAGTTCTAAAAAAAAAAAAAAAAAGAAATAAAAAAGAAATGCAGAATGTAAAATAAGTAGACCGGCACATAAAAGAGCAAAGCACACGGCTTGGAGCAGGGCTCCTAGGTAGTCTGTTAATATAAGTAGTAGAAGTATATATAAGTAGTTGCCCCAGAAACAGCACTTGCTTATGCTGGATGAATACCAATAGTAGCACTGTGGTTCTAATATCACTTCAGGGGCTCACTAGCACTGGCACCTGTACAAAATAAGACTTCCATTTTCCCTGGCCACATCCTTGAATAACATTTCTTGTCTTCCTGGCTGTGATACATCATCCAAGTACCTTATACAGGCCTGCAAAATGCCTCCTCCAGATCCCACATAAGGGTAAACAGAACCCCAAGACTGGCTTTTGTGTTCACAGCATCGTTCTCCAAAACAAACCAAAATACACACACAACACTTTTTAAATTTTTATTTCTGAATAGTTTTATTCATTTTCTTAGAAATTACAAAGCAACTCTCGCCAGGAGAGCAAAGGAAAAAAACCCAACCCTGAAACATTTCTAAGTAATTTTGTTCCATATAAACACAGAGCAAAGTTACATATTTCTTTCACATGCATGTACAAAAACATTTTAAGTAAAACATCCTTCACACATAACATGTGCATTAGTCTCAGAACTGAGCACATAATCAGATTTGCCTCACCTACCCTACCTAATCTTGTTTTCCTGTTTTCTTTTCAAATTGTACATTTCTATGCAGGAAACATCTCTTTTTCTGCACAGCATTATGCATATTCAAATTATCATGGATGGCCTTGGAATTAAATCACTAGGTAGTGTAGTCTGACATAAAGCTGTACACATAAGTTGTTACACTGCCATTTATACAGCGAATTTTACTGGATACCAGGCAAAACTCTTCAAAAGGAATAAAAAGGTATCGCTAGAGGGGAAAAGGAATATGATACACAGCACTCTCTCAACTACAATCCTGTATGATTTCTATGCAAAACACTTCAAAAGCCAAGTAATTTACAGATCTTGCTCTCCAAATTGATATCAAAGTTCCTACCAATTTCAGTCATGGCAAAATAAATCACTGTAAGACATCAATGCTACTGGATATGGACATGGTCAATACTCACTGTTCCCATTTTTCATCCACCCACTTTTGGAAAGAAAGGGAGAAAGATGAAAGAAGTGCAAAAACTGCAGACTGTTGAAGCAGGTGGGTCAGCAGAGTGCTTCACCAGCCATCAGCAGAGAAACAGCAGCTGCGAAAACAGAGCTTCATTCCAACCCACTGTAAACTCTCCCTGAGGTTTGAAATTTGGGGATAACATGGTCAATGAACACACCTCACTAGTTGCCCAAGGCTGCATTAACACCTAGCAAAATCTTATTTGATTCATCAAAAGAGCATATAGTCTGTGTCTGACTTCGTGAGCTAGTTCTTAAATTTCACTATTTCATGCATGATGAACGCCGCTGTAAATATAAGAACCATAAATGTTCAGAGGCGAAGGGCTCACCCAGAAGGTAAAGCTTCCACATGCATAAAAGGAAACGTCAAGCACACAAAAGTCAGCTGCAACCCTTAGGACAGTGGGGGAACAGGAGGTACAGCTATTACTCTGCCTGCATTTCTAAGTGTATAAGCAGTTCTGATGGGTTTCTCACCTCTGCATAAACATGCATCCCAAAGAGAATCAATAGCACTTCTCCCTTATACTGCAACAACACAGCTGACTCAAAAGGCAGTGAATATGCACTGCATTTAAATACACTTGAAGCACTCAAGCTTGGCTTGTTGTAGAGTGTGTGTTACAGGGTGAAATGGGTGTGGAAAAGGAATGTGAAATAAAAAAAAAAAAATCACAAAAAAAAAAGTTAAGACAGAACATCTGCACATGAACAATACAGAGAAAGCACTTAAGATTAACACTTATGAGGTTTAACCAAAGCCCTAGAGAACACTAGATTTTCATTTTTAGCCCACTTGAAATCTTGCAAATGAGCAAGCGATGCTGGCAGCAGTCACTCTGTCATTTGGCTCCCGAAAATAGTGCAATGGACTTTGCATAAGTACCCTGGCTGCAAGAACACTACTACAAGAACCAGTCTGCAAAGCACCTACAGAGAGAGGTCCAATGACAGGTGTTCTCACAGTGTCAAAGACATAAGGGGCAAATCAGGCCGAGCCTCAAGGCCCCATCCTGGCACATTCTGTGTGTTGTGGAGAATGCTGGATCTGCTGGTTTAGCTGAGATGGGCAGCCTGCTCTTAGCCCTGTAGTACCATTTGAACTGCAAGCTCTAGTAAATGCAGAAAAGAAAAAGTACTGGCCCAGCGGGAGGAAGTCTCTGATTCCCATCCAGGAAAGGCTTAAGTCACATCACTTAACTCATACACTGACAGTGGGGATGTCTTCAGCTGAAGTAGTCAAGTTGAACTCACTTCATGGGCACACAAAGTGAAAACAGACCTTTCTAAAAATGCCATTCATTCAACCTGCTTTATACTTCTACCTCAAGACCAAAAGGACAGTGACCTAAGAATGATTATTTCTATTCATCTGCAAGTGTGGTCCAAAGGAACAATTTTAAATGCAGACATCTAAAGCTGAGTGAGAAGGTACCACCCCACATGCCTTCCTTGTAGCCTTCCTTGAACAGCAGAGTTGTGCTGGTCTTTGTGATCAGCAGTTTTGCTTATAGGTCATATAGGACATTTCAGTGACCATCTAAGCATTCTCCAGCCAGCAACAGGCCAGCTGAAGTGAAATAAAAGCTTGCAGCTCTCACAAAACTCTTTGAATGATTACTGCACCTTTTTCTTGCAGAGCAACTAAATCTCAAACACACTCCTAAAAGGCAAATATTACTATACTTTTTTACAGCTGAGAAAACAGGGACATTGCAGCTTGGCTAATGGTGACTCAGGGGGAATCAAAATAAAGATTTCCTGGTATGCTCTTCTTCTACTGACTAGGCTCAAAATAGTGAGAATTTAACCCCCAGGAGAGAACTTTAAAACTCTGATGGACAATTTTAACTCCATTGTCCATAAAAGCCTATGGTCACACATTCTTATTAGACATTGAGACATTTTCTGTTTGGATTCCACTTCTATAAAGTGGAAGAGAAATACAGTTAGGAAAAAAGAATTAAGGCCAGGCATGTTATACAGAAACAAAAATACTATGCCTGAAGCTCATTCTTTCAAAAGATAAACCTGCAATTGTAAAGATAAATGGTAGGTTTGGTAAATTTCCCTCAACCATCCCAAGGGGTATAAAGCCAGTTTAAGTGGCTGTTCGTTCTTGATTCATGTTCATTCTAGCTCTTTTGAGAGAGAGACACACTGAATCAAGTTAAAGACCGAGTTGATCAACTGAGGATTGTGAAGAACAAAAAAAATTCCATCAGTCAGCTGAGCCATAAAAGCAAGCAGCAAAATAGATTCTGTTTCAGACTAAGCTGTCAAGATAACAACCTTGAATATGAAAGCTCAGCCAGCCTGAAGTTGCTGCACTCAATCCAATGACAGCAAAGGAAAAGTTTGCATTGCCAGTACAGGCTCACACCATTAGTAAAAGCTGTTTCATTCTCTCCAGAAAACCACATCAACTTCCCTGAACAGAAGACTAAGTAATCAACTAGGGAGTAAGCTCTGCTGGAAGAATTGGTGGAGAATGTGAATGTATTGGCTGCAGAAGACATAGAACTGTGGCATTTAAAATCCTGAGAAATGTGTACAAGACAGAGTCCTGTACCTTTAGGTCAACATATTTTGTTTTATTTAAGGAATGTCTCAGCAGAACTTGACAAGGGAAATTCTGTCCTGGCCACCCAGAGGAAACAAAGTGTGCTCCTTTATCTTCAAAGATGGCCTTCTCAAAGTAAAAAATCAGCCCTTTCTGACAAACAGAAATTACAGCAGGCATGACAGAAGGCTAGCACAGACGACTGAGGAACTCCTGACCGATCTCAAACACAAACAGAAAGGTACACAGAAGTGAAAGTCATGATGGGCTGGCCAGCAGAGATACAGAAACACAGCCCAAGTATGCAGAGAAAATTAGGAAAGCCAAAACTCAGCTGGAGTTCATACTGGTAAGTGAGAAGAAGGGCTTCTTTAAGTACACTGGAAGCAAAAGGAAGGTTAAATAAAGTATGGTTTGCTGTTCAACAATGCAAACAATATGGTAACAAAGCATGCTTTTGTACTTTCAGGCTCATGTACACAACACCTTTTTCACCTGTTTTCACTGTAAGTTCTGCTTTAAGGCCTGCCAGGTCCTTGAGCCTTCTAGCAGCATACAGGAATAAAGCATTGCCTACAGCAGAGGAAGACTGAGTTAGTGAGAACTTAGGCCCATTGGAACCAACAGGCTAAACGTGAAGGCACTGAGGGAGCTGGCTAATGGCACTGTGAGACCACCCTACAGCATCTTTGCTATGTCACCATCATCACCATCATCAGTGATGGCTCTCCAACTAAAATACCCTGACAGGACTCTCCTGCTGCCCACAACAGTCAGCAAGCAGGCAGCCTTTTCCTTTGAGGGAATTTCCTCTGAGGGAAATTATTATTCTTCTTTACTCAGCGATTGTGAGATAGCATTTGGAGGATGTAATTCATTTTTGTGCTCTCCCTTACAATGGCACTGCAGCAATTTCAGTGGAAGGTCACAGAGCTGGTTTGGGGGCTGGAGCACAGGACAAGTAAGGAGAGCTCAGGCAACACAGTTTCTCCACATTTAAGAAGAGAAAAGGCTAAAAAGAGATCTCATTGTATATAATCCCTTAATAACTGGGTTAGAGAAGGCAGTCAGACTCTTCTCAGAGATGAGTAATAGAACACAAGAGGCAGTGAACAAAAGCTGGAACATGGGAAATTCCAACTAGATGCAAATATATTGTTTTCCTTACTGTGATAGTTGCCAAATATGGGAAAATGTTGCCCAGAGAGATTTGGCATCACCATCCCTGTAGCTACTCAAAACTCAAATGGACAAAGTCCTTAGCAACCTGCTCTAACTGCCTGAGATCTGAACAGGAGGCCGGAGTAGAAATGCCACAAGGTCCCTTTAAACCAAAGTATTCAATGGTTCTGTAACTCAGAAAATCTCCTCACAACTACTTGTCACCAGCACGTTCCTCATGAATTTGCCAAAGCAAACCATGCCACCATCAAATGTAAAGGGTGATCTTCAGTCTCATCAATCAGGATGGAGTACAGAAGCCAGCAAAGAGGGGGGCTACAATTCAAACCTCTTCATAGTCATTTCATGCAGGTCCCTCACACACCAGGGCCAGCCCTGTGCTGGAATCATCACAGTACTCTACTGGTTCCTTTCAAGTGTCTGTTGCACACCATCAGCACTGAATAAAAAGACTGTTCCTTTTCACATCTTCTTCATCTTTTTCTTGCAGCGCTGGTTGAAGACAGGTGAGGATCCCATCAGGCTGTCAGCAGAATGAGAACCGTAGCTGCTCTCAGAGCCATTGGGGCTTTGTGGCATCCCAGCTTCACTCATGCCTGACATTGGTTCCTCAAAGACATCACTGCCTAGAACCCCGTGGCCATGTACATTAGCCTCCTCATTTTCCTGCGGCTCCATTTTCACCTGTGCCAAGTTCCACAGTGGGGAAGCATTCACTTCAGCCCCTAGAGAAGGAAAAAACAAACAGTAGTAACTGAGTAAAAAGATAAATCACAAACAGCACACAGATACAAGGGACGGCAGCAAAGGTAAAGATGGAGCAAAAGCAAAGCCACAGGTTAACTATGCTGGGGAAAACAAAGAAAACACACCCAAGCACTGTGATCAACAAAAAAAATCTGTTGACTTATTTAATAGTCCAGCAATTACCACTGCAAAAATATGATGGTATCCTTTCACTATTAGCCTCCACATGATTTTCTCCATGAGAAACAACTCCACATCACTCTCCAGAAGGAGTATTCCAACAATGAATACACCAACAGCACATGGACTAGACCCTGCATAATCAGGACTTTGAGGCAGTCCAGAAGTCATTATGAGGCCTTGCAACTGTCAGACATCCTGGGTTTCTGCAGAGGAGGTGAAGTGAGCGGGCAGAGGACTAGGCAGATGAACGGTCCCAAGTACCACTTTCAGCACTGAAATGCAGGGACATCAAAGCTGCCATCAGCCGCCTGCTTGCCTGCCTCCTTCTACTCAGCACCCACAGGTCTCATCCCATTCTTCAGCAGAACAGGCAGAAATCCTTTTGGCTCAACCTCACCCCACAGATGCCCTGCTGGGAAATAGCTCCTCCCAGCCTCACTTTTTAATAAAACATTTCTGGAATAGTGTGCAATCGGAGCACTGATTGAGGATTTTCTGCACGAGATTACCAAACCATATTCCTTGATAACAGCAAATGTTTTCTCCCCAAGAGAAGTAATTACAGATTGCATTATATCTGTTTAAGTTTAAAGTGAGACAAAAATCCTATTAAAAACACAGTAATTGGTCTCCTTGCTGAGATGGGCATAAACAGACCAGAAATGAATTAACTGTGAAATCTTCTCTCTCTCGTGTGGGGTTAAGCTCATGTAGAAAATTTAAAAAACACCAAAACAAAAAACCCAACCAATCGAAAAACAAAAACAACAACAACAACAACAACAACAAAGCCACTACAAAAACAACAAACAAAATAGGAAACCATTTTAATAAGCTTTCCAAACTTCATGTCTCAAAGAGACAATTTGAAAGCACAACCAAAGCTCTTGTACTGGGCCAAACCTATGACCATTCCCTATTATCAGTATACTAGTAACAACAGGCTGTTATTAGTAGAAATTACAAAGACAACAAATGCTCCAACATGTGTCTGTGCCAAGAATTCTCCTTTATGAAGAAGTCAGGAATCTTTTCCAGATCAGCTCCACCAAAACCAAGGTTCATGAGACCTTTCTGATAACATAGCCTACATTAGCTCAGTTGCCTTAATGGAAGTCCTTCCCATGTCAACCATAAGTAAATGCATGTCTCTCAACAACAATGGACACATCATTAAAATGCTGTTCCAGTGTTACAGCTCCAGTCTACATATTAATCAAAGGTGCTCACTAAACTAAACTGTGTCTTTCCTTCATCAGTTGCTCTTCATCGCTCAGCCTTATTCCTTTCAGCCCTGTCACCTGTCACTAAGAGTGTCACTAATGACTAAAAGTACTTAAGCATCAACAAAGGATGTTTCATCTTCAAAGCACTTTAACTTCAAAGTACTTCAGAAATAAGCTAATCTTCACGTTATCCTGAGAGGCAGAGGAACAAGGAACAATTTTGCCTCCATTTTTCCAACTGCAATGAAAGTAAGCAGCCAGCTCACAACGGCAATGTCAGACATCCACAAAAACATAGGAAGAACATGGAAAGCTGTAATGAGAGTTTTGCCCTCAGACACTGAAGCCTTGCTGCCCTCCCTGCAGGCTTCACACCTGCATTTTGTGATGGCAATGGTCTAATTGCAGCAGCTTTTTCTTGCTCCTTAGGATATTACAACTCTCCAACCTGCCCAGGTCTAGACTGGAACTTCTCACAGATGAGATCTCCAAAGGCTCTTGTGAAGTGAAGAGGGATTTTCAGGAAGGAACAGAGCACTTGTACTCTTAATTAGAAAACATCAATTCTGTATCAGAGAAGCAAGAGGCATTTAATATACAGCTAGTGTGCTAACCTCTTGGTCTCAAGTGGTAGATGCTAATACAAAGCCTTTCAGATGAATCACTTGCAACCCTGGATGGGCCAGAGGAATCTGCTGCTCCTTCGCCCACAATATCGCAAACAGTTTACATTTCAGAGGTGATATGGAAAACAGTATGAGCTTTCAGAAAAACATTAGATGGATTTATGTTTTTTAAAACTCATAACAATGCAAAAACACTAGAGGACTTAGAGGTATACTCTAACCTCACTATACATGCTACTAAGCTTAGGGTTAATAGGAAGATAAAGTTTCTAACCAGATTTTTAAGTGAAATAGTTATTATTGCAGGGTGTTCCAGAGTTCAGATGGTTCTATGCAAAATCAAAATTGCCTCTTTTTCATTCCAGGATGTTCAGCTTCACCAAAGAGTGAAGATAATGAAACTTCTATGTTGATATAGAGCACACATGGCCATAGCAGATTCTCCCATGCCTGCCACCAGTGTGCTTCAATGTCACCAAGGGATGGCACTTTGAGGATAAAAGTAGTCTCCACAATCCCACTAATTCACTCACCATTTCACTTTCCATGGCCTCAGCCAAGTACAGCAGGCTTTGGGGTACAGACACTAGGAAGGATTCCCAGGAACCCATTTCACATAAGTCACTGATAAGCTTTCATAAAATAGTGACTGTCTTTACCAGGGAAATTTCTGAATATGGAGGACACCTCTAAGTACCATTCATATTTCCAGAATTCATTCAGTGCCTAAACTATGTAAGGAACATGGCTGTCAAGTTTACAGGAATATGAATCTCTGGACACAAATCCAAACCTAACCAGGGAAAACAAGATCACAAGGAACTGCTGAAAGACTGTTTACAGGAGAAGCTAGAAACCCCTACCTGAAGTCTGTGGGGAAGCTTCTACTTCCAAGTTGGCAGAGAAGCGCTCACTTTGACCTCCAAGAACTCCAACAGGCAAAGACTGGTCACCAGAAGCCAGATCTCCTTCCAGCTCTTCACTTATGGGGAAAGTAATATCACTAACAGGTTCCTCCTTTATCTTCACAGGTTTTGTGTCTTCTGCTGCCTTTTCTGGGTTGACAATCTTCTCATATTCTTCAGAGAGCTGCTTGCTAACCTGTCAAAGATCAGCAGGTGAAAAAGAGGCCAGAAAGGTGAGAGTAACTTCAGAGGCTCTGATAGCAATTACATTGCAGTGCACTCTCTTCCCTGAACATTATTAACATCTGACCTGAATGAACAAGTAAACAACTTACCAGCTACACAAGAGATGTTTTTACCCTTTAAGTGCACCTTCTGCTGTAACAAGGGACTTTAATAAGAGGTTTAATCCACTAACATCTGACTGATAAATATGAGCACCATTATTTTGTAAACAGAGATGATGAGGCTCAGAAATTTAAACAGAGCATGAAACAAAAGCAAAATGTCTCAGTCTTACTCTTTGGTTTTACCTATAAGACTGTTCCCATCCTCCAGTAACAAATTCACCCCAGCATGAAAAACCAAGCACTTCAGACCTTCAACAACCCTGTAGTCCCCACTGGGCAAAGCCTGAGTATATTCTGCCAGATTCACAGCAAAAAACACAGAAGTTTTCTCCTGTTAGAGAAGTTAAACAAATACAGAAATCAGATTTAGAACTACTCTGCACTTCCAGAAACTTAACAACAGTAAACAATTACATTTCAACATTTCAGATTTCATCTGCTTCTAACAAATACTTGTTTATACAACTAAAACCCAACAGTCAGTGACCTGTGCTCAGGAAAATTGCAAGACTTTTTAACAGCAGAAGCAAGGAAGAAAAAGAATAGCAAAGCCTATTTCCCCCTTCTAGATATACTTCCAAATAAAGGGGCTATTGTGGACTTCAGTTCTGCATAAAGAACAATGATTGCTAAGACAATGGTCAGATGCAGGGTGAGAGTGAACTGCAGCAGCAGAACAATGCAGAAAACCCAGATTCCAAAAGAACAACAAAACCATTTGAACAAAAATGAACAGAACCGGTATTTGAGGAGGAATGTTTCTAACAAAGACAACTCTTTGGGATGTTATTTTTATATAAGAAGGTAGCACATGTGAGACAACTCACATCAGCAAAATACTACCCTACACTCCTAAAGCTTAAGGAAGTCACTCCTTGTTTAAGTGAACACAAACCACTCCACAGCCTAGAAATTGACCTCTGCTTACATGTTTTCCAAAATGTTAACCAGCCAAATATCCTGCTAAAGGAAAAAAATTCAGTTCCTCAAAATTCACTTCTGATTTTAACTCTACTTGATAATTTTGACTGGGTAATTCAAGAGCTGGTGGACTCTTCTTAAATTCAGGCAAGCCATCAGTAGAGCATCCTTCGTAGTCTCACTAGGAAGACAAATAAGGGGCTCTGTCTTCCAGTCATAGAGTTCCTGTTCTCTTTCCCTTGATGACTCCTCTCCACACCCAGCAGGTTTTCCAGCCAGATTTCCCCTCAGTAAGACTCAGGAATAAGCAACTGTACTGGGGGTACATTTCTTGCGCCGCCAGATCCCCAATGCTCTCCTCACCTGCAGCATGTAGCTGTGATAGTCCTTGATGCGGTGCTGCCAGAACTTCTGCAGCGAGAGCACGCTGCCAATGCCCACTTCGTGGAAGACCTGCTCCATGACGTCAGGGAAAGGGGTGTGGCCGAGCCGAGCCTCCCGATCCACAGCGAAGCGCAGCAGCTTGGTGAACTTGAGGCAGTACTCGTGGGCGATGTCTGTCAGGGTCTCCAGGACGCTCTCGTTGGCGCACTCAAAGCCCGTGTGCGCCAGGATGGTGGCCATCGACTGGTACAGAAGCTGCCGGCAGGAAGACCAACTCAGCTCTGTCACTGGCTCCCCTTTTCCTCTGAAAAACAGAAAAGACAAAAATAGCACACTTTCAAAAATCTGAAGGACTGGATCATTGAAGAAGTACTGTGAATAATAAGGTGATATACAAAGGGAAAGCAGGG
Source organism: Fringilla coelebs (assembly GCF_963513975.1). Lineage (NCBI taxonomy): Eukaryota > Metazoa > Chordata > Aves > Passeriformes > Fringillidae > Fringilla > Fringilla coelebs. The sequence continues at coordinate 86,412,584 of NC_140030.1, forward strand.
GATTTGGGGTTCTCCACAGCCTTTGTTATATATGAACACCACCTAATAATATTTATCTGCTTTTCTTCTTCCCCTCCCTCCAAATCAGCACTTCCAAGTTTCATTTTCCCTTCTAATGCCACAAGATTCTTTGGGTGATTCATAAATGTGGGATGCAAATCTTCTGAACCCTTAAGCATCTCCCTTCCCACCCAAGAGCTTTTCTCCTGGAGATGTGAATTAAATGGGTCCTTGACACAAACAAAAAAAGGCATTTTAAATAACATGAATGCAAACAATTTCTGCTCTCAATTAATTACACTGCTCTTCCATATTATCTCTGATGTCACAGGCCTAATAGTCAGACATAAAGGCTTCTGGGATAGACAAGATTGGAATTTCTAAAGCAAAAGACACACATAAAAAAGCAAGAAATGGGACACACATACGTTTCATAGGGGTACACTGTGGCCAAAAAGACTGTTTCTCCGCTCTCATTTTCAGTAGTCACTGAGCATGACACTGAAAGAAGTATCCCCATATGCAACCGAAGATGTGAACACCAGGCCCTGGGAGGAGGCCTGGAGAAGTTTGGCCATAAAGCACCATTCCCCTGGTCTTGGGTTTAAGACTTCCCTCCTCTGTTGCTAAACAGGAAGGAGTGACTACACAAGATGGAGGAGATGGAGAACAACTGACATGAGCACTTCAAACATTATTCGCTTATAGTCACCCAACCAAATTTTTTGTCAACCTGAGTTAACAAATAGACATTCCCCAGAGGAGTTAGGCAAAGCCTCTGATGGAGAAACACATATCTACCAGATTTCTCAACTTACAATTAAGGGCATGTAATCTATTTGCCCATATCAGTAACATGGACTTCAAATGCCGATGTCAAAATATCAAATTCCATTGCTGCTAACTGTGACACTCATACACTTTTTTACACTCCATCCAGCACCAGGGACAGAACTGAGCTAACAATTTCACTCTCCATTTGTTTCTGATCATTTTTTCCCAATATCTTCCACATTGCACTGGAGATTCTCCTCGCTGCTACCCCAGATCACCTGTATCACCACACGCTCTTTCCAATAGAAGGACCTGATTTAACAGCACACAGACAGTATGGATGGCTGGATAAAGTTCTCACTACTCTCCAACAATTCATGAGGAACCCTTCAGTCTCACTGAGAAGCTGGGCCACAGAGCCTCAGCTTCCCCTGATCCTCAGAGCTGACACACAGAAAACACAGCAGTAAAACCACTGAAACCCTGCAGTAAAAAAGTGAAGAGGAGTGAAAAGAAAGGTGAAACTTAGAACTATCAGGATGAAGATTATGCATTTTTAAGAATGCCAGCACAACACTTTCTGATTATTCAAATAAAGGGGGAATCACACTATATTAAGAGTGGCATATGATCACATTTTTAAGTAGATATTAAGAACAATATGTGAATCTCAGGTCATGGATTCATCCCAGCTATTAACTGATGGAAAATGATTAGCATCCCAATTTCTACTCAATTATGTAACTACTTTGCAAAGCAGACAGCAGGCACCCTGACAAGATTAATTAAAAGATCATCAGTTTCTTTATAAAAAAAGTGTCACCCTACTATTTTTGCATCTCCCTCACTCCTCCCTCCACCTCAGCAGCAGAATTCTTAAGTTCACAAACAGCTTCACATATGTCTCACACAACACCAGGACCAAGAGTTTACAACAGAAATAAACAACCATCAAAGAAAATCAACCAGAAAACAATCTTAAAATTCATGTCTATAAAAAAGAATCTCTTTTTTAATATAAAGGACATACCTAGCTGTCCAGCAGCCAGCAGTGGAAACCATCTTTTGCTACCAAAATTGAATGCCAGGCCACTATTAGTACAGAGACATTCACTAAAACACTGTAGATAAACTTAAATTGCATGGATTTTGGCAATCCCAAGCAGGATAGTTAGCCATTTGCAAAGTACAGTAAAACAACCATTCAGTAATGCATATTACTGCACAGAAGTACCAGAGAATATTGTGTCTCCTAAACTCCTAGAGGAAAAGAAACTAATTGTGAGCATTAAAATACAGCTAGGTGTAGATCACTATGCTGGAAGGCATATAATCAACTTGAAATCTAATCAATTAAAGACAGAGAGGAAAGACATTTCGGGTACTGTACTCAAATCCAAAACTCCATCTCTTGCTCTTGGTACAGCAAATCAATTTGGTTTTGTTTTTCTTATGTCTTCTTCTCTTGTCTTCCTGTTTCTCATAATAAACAACAGAGAAATATGATTAAAAGCCAGAACAGAGAGCAAAAATTGAAATGTTGTTGTAGATGTTAATAGAAACCAACAACAAAAATAATTTTTCTTCATTAACTTTAATTTCCAGGTACCCTCTGATAAGAATGCACATGAACAAAAACAGTCATATAGCCACATTTATGCTGAAAGCAGTAATCTAGTGTCAAGCCTTTCCAAAAAGGACAAGCAGACTTCTTCTTTTCCATGATGATCATAGCTGAAGAGCCTTTGTGTTAGACTTCATCCAGATACTAAGCACCAAAAATGCACCCATCCAGATATTATCATTATTCAAAATGCCACTCTCTGCAGCACTGAGTTCTTTTCCTGAAAGGCTCAGTCATATATCTACAAATAAACACAAGTGCTTTAATCCCTGAAGTTTTGTCACCAGAGATTAGCAGGACAGGGAATTAGGCTTGTAAATTGGAATTAGGCTTATGAAATTTATCACAAATACTGGCCAACTTGCCACTCTTCAATTTTGTATTTCTAACAGTGCTATATATGTTTTATATGGGTCACCAATACTAGATGATTTTCCAGACAGAAATCTACCTGACAAACTACCCAAAGGCCAGCCTTCTCCTACCACTATCAAAAACATGCTCAACTTTTCAACAGAAGACATGAAAACAGTGTCCATTTATACCAACCAGACTTATTTTCTGATTTAGTCAGTTTTCAGAACTCACAAAAGGCCCACTTTCTGTGTCAGCCAGTTAAATGACATCAAGCCACCCCACAAAGGCAGCACCATCCGTTCCTCCAAGCTCCTCTCCTGTAGAGCAGTTTTTCTTTGAGGGAAGGGGAGCTCATGGCTCCTTTCTCATGGAACTGTCTTCAGGGGACAGGCTAAGTCAGCACAAGGATCAGCAGCTGAGGCTCAATCAACTGCAGGACTGGATTGAAGTGCCCTGCTCCCTCCTAGGCAAGCATAAGCCAGCAGCAGATGGAGGGAGGGACTGCTTTTCCTATGAACAGGACAATTTGATGAAACATTATGCTGTAAAGTTGAATTTCTACCAAATGAGCTGCAACAAGGCTGCTTTACAGCCATTTTCCCAAAGCAGTAAAATAAAGGAGAACATTCTAGAAACAAGATACACTAGTCAGAGAGAGCACCAAAGAACACAGCACACTAACTCAAACCAGAAAGTTGTTTTCTTTCAGGAAGGAGCCTTTTTAGACCTCGTCCTGGGTATGTTTCTTTTTAAATACCTCTGCTACATCTACAGAAGGCTGCACAGGTATGAAAAAAAAAAAACGCTCAACAGATAACAGAAAAAATAAATTGGGTCTCAGTGGCATAACCCAGACCAGTCATCTTAGAAATGGACTAAGCCAAAGCACTTAGATCATCAGGGGAAGTGTCTCCTGCCCACTTTAATTACCACTGCTCCAAATCCTTCCCTACATTAAAACTGCTGTCCCACTGACATGTACTCCTCTACTTCTGTACAGACATCTCTTCACTACAAATCCTTCTGCCAAGAGCTGTCTTCCCATTGCAAGCTCCCAATTTTGTTTACAGATTACCTTTCAAGGCAAGCCAATGTGGCCAGGAATGCAAATGACCAAAGGACTGAGAAATCTGTTAAGAGCCCAACAATGCACACACAAGAAGAGGCACATGAGTAGGTCAGGCTTCTTTTGAAGATGGATGCATGCTAATCTGAGGAAGCTGAGCAGAGAAGATGGAAAAGCTAGCAGCTGTTATATGGTAAGAGTCTCCTGTCAAAATGGTAGTTTCAAGTCTACAGTTCCTTAATCATTCTTCATCAATTACACTTTATGCTTCTTTTCTATTTCTGTACCAAGCAAAACCAAATGTTAATCCCTTATTGTGCATTCCAAGAACTGTAACATCACCATGACCAGATGGTACTTCATCCAAGAATATTAAAGGAATGCAAGGATGAAATAGCTGTGGTGAGTCTCCTCTTGCATTGAACTGCCTTGGCCCATGAGGACCAGAAGACAGAAATTGTGAAAACGTTTTCCTTTAATACTTTCAGAAGAGATGTGGAAAACTGCAGGCTGGGAAGCATGGATATATTTTGGTGCATCACAGAAATTTGAAGAACTAGAGGACACACAAGTAAATATGTTATGCTCAGAAAGAACCCAGAGAGCTTTTTTTTAACTGTAAAACCTGCTTCACAAACCTACCAGAGTCCTCCACATTTATCAACAAGCGAGTAAATCAGAGATCTCCACTCTGGAGTCCAGGTCCTCCCTGGGGGAAGATCTGTGCCAGAATCAACATATTTTTTATCATGTTTTTTTAACATATTTATAAACAGTCTGGAAAACTGTAGGAAAGAAACAGTGTAGTAATTATAAAACCATTGTTAGTACAGACTTTGGGGGATTGATAACACCAAACCAACTCAAAAAAAAGCCATAAATTAAGTTCTGCCTCTTCCTCATCATACAAGGAGGTAGAGGTTACATATGGGGCAGAGGAAAACCATAACCAGTTCAGGAGATAACAAAATAAAAGACAAAGGGACAGTGTGTCAAAGAACAAAAATGAGTAACAGGGAAACAGAAGAGGACAGGCCTACATTAACTAAACCTGTCATCTGATTCAGGCTGGCTATTCTTATCTTCCTTTCTTCTCATATCTGAATGTACCTACGCTACTTCTCAGACCCAGGCTACTGACCAAAAAAACACAATTAAAATATGGATTTATTCAAATACTGTAATTCTGACAAACTGTACTTCAGAAGGCAGCACAGAATTTAGCCCTACCATGTTTTATTAGGGGGAAGAATGTTCTTGCTTTAATTTGATTTTACACACTCAGAAGCATCAGCAAATCACAGAACTTCATTTCTGCTACTAGAACAGCACCTATAAAAAAACAGTTGCTATTCTTAATTCATGTGTCTCAAAACAGTTAGGAACAAACATGCAACAACAACTCAAAGCCTTCCCCCTGGAAAAGCATATATGTGTTTGGGTTAGCAAGTACACAATTAAATTCTAGAATACACTGCAGCTCATTATAAATCCACTCTGTCAGGCACAAAACATTTCATTTCAGAACTGTCTCTCCACTTTCCACAACGCAGTCCTTACACTCCCCCACGTGGCTGACCACTAAATAACACTTCTTTACCCGGACCCCAAAAACTCGGAAGGAACAACAAAAAGGCAAAGCAGCCCTCAAAACGTGGGCAGAGCCACAGAAAACTGAACTTCAAGCTGAAGCCACTGAGGAGGACAGAACAGACCACTTCTCAGTTCTACAAACCCCAGGGCCACGGTGCAAGAGTCACAGGCCCTGACTACTCTCACAAAACCCTATTTCCCCTCAATCTCTGCTCTCTGCTAATTACTCTGTATCTTCTGAGAAGGATGACGGCGTTCCTCCAGAAACAGCACTAAAGAATCACTCTACTCTTCAGAGAGACTCTGTTACCAAATGCAAGATCTTTCAATAAAATGCATTTTATACAACCTCAGGCCATTAAAGATCTCAGTGGGATTTAACTGATAAATTACATTTCGTTGATGCACATTTACCCATTTTAAAAACTAAAATGTGTTATCCTTTCCCTCAAAATGTTCATTAGTGGACACAGTAGCAAGGATTAATCCCTTAATTTAAATGCACATAACCTACAAAGTACTGTAAGATATTGCAAGAAATGCAACACCTCCCTGAGGAATTAATGCCTGTCAGAGGGACTGGCAGGCAGTGGTGGCAATACTATTTAATCAAAGGCTGGCAGCAGAGGTAGAAGCTGCACAAATTTTCTTTACACTTTCTCCAGCTGGTGGAGCCAGTAGCAGAGACAAGAATTCCCTTCTCTTGTGCTCATTTCCAGCTGGGACTGAAAGATCATCAAACTGGGTGGAATATGACAGTCACCGTGCCACAGGTCCTCAGCCACTGAAACCTTACAAATACTTTATCAAATAATCTTTTCAGAACCTACGGCTGAACAGCCCAAACCTAGTCATGTGTTTTCTGGATTTGCAATTACAGTAACACAACTTTACTTGTAAGTGATCTGAACAAAAGAGACTCCACATCCTGTAACTAAAACTGTCGAAATACCACTGACAAAACCATGCACACACATTTAGCATGGCACTTACAAGACAGAAATCAGCACCACACATCCACATTTCACAGACGGGAAGCAAAAGCAAGCAACGTGCAAGTTATTCATACTTGGAAAAATACTTGGAAAAATCCAAGTATTTCCCTTCTAAAGCCTATTTTATACTTTACATACAACTGCTTGACTCTTCAGCCTAAGGGAATCAACATAACTACATACATATTTTAGAACACACAGCTTTCCTTCAGCCAAGAAGGACTAACCTAAAGGAATACCAACACACCTGTAGAAATCACTCTCTGGGTCACTGTGCCTCAGCTGAAATGGCATTTTGGGGGTTTTGCTATCCAGAGGAAGCAGGTCATCAGGGAGAGGTGGGGAGGCCGGACAAGACGGCAGAGGTTCATTCTCTTCGGTTTTTATGCCCTCTGCTTGCTGCTGGTTTTGAGCCTGAGCGGCGGCGATGAGGCTGCGCAGGCGCCGGTTGTGCTGGATGAGCTGGATGGTGTGAATGGTGAGGCTGCAGGGCTCGGAGGGGATGTCCAGCATGGTGGTGGGACGGGGCTTGTTGGCAGACGGCTGGTGCAGCGGAGGATCCTGCACTTCCACTGTGCGAAACTCACGCTGCAGCAGGTCAAAGGAGCTGCGGTTGGCCTGGTTGGAGGAAACCGGGATCTCGCCCCAGTACCGCAGCATTTTGGCACAGGTCACCTGTGGTGCTCAGGACCCAGAAGAAGGCCACCAAGTACCGCGGGTACAAAGGACCCTTGCTGCAGGGAAAAGCACTTTGGGCAGCGACAGACACAGGGGCCGGGATGACGCCAACTCAAGTCACGGCTGCCGAGCACGCTGTCGCTCAGTGCCTGGCTGAGCAGCGCAGTGTCCTCGACGGCATTAGGTTGCCACTCTGACAGCCTACAGATCGCATCGCGGCATTTCCTGAGGGGAGAAGGGGCAGAAACAAACGCGCTCGTCAGACGGAAATCACTTCCGTGGGTAACAAGGGCTGCTGTGGGCCCACCTGGGCCTCGCTGAGCGGGACCCGCGGCGTGGAGAAATTCCGGGGGCCGCACTCGACTCGCCCGCCACTCGCCCTCTCTCCCTCCCCGGGCCCGCAGCTGCCCCGCACCCCAGGCCGGCGGCTCGCCCGCCCCCCGCCTACCCCTGCGCTCCGCTCCCCGCCCGGCCGCCCAGCCGGAACTGCGTCGCGGTCCGCCACCGAGAGCGGCTCCCCCGCCACCCGCGCTCCTCCGGCCCGGAGGAGGAAAGCGCCCGCCGCTATCGCCGCCACCGCCTCGCCCGCCGCCGCCCTCCCTAACTCGCCCTTCGCGCTGCCGTGGGCCGCGCTGGGCGGCGGCGGAGCCACCCCGCGATCTGCTTCCTACCCCCGGCACTGCAGCGCCGCGGCACTCGTCCCCGGAGGACTCCGTTTGGGGCCGGACCCGGGAAGATGGCGGAGGCGGCAGAGGCAATGGAGGCCGAGCCCGCCGCCTTCAAGCGCCCGAGCCTCCCGCTACCCGCCGCCCCTGGGCCCGGCGAGCCGGGGCCCAGCCCGCCGGGAGGCCCCCGCTCGGCCACCGCCGCGCCGCCCGCGCCGCGCTATGAGGAGCCGCCGTGGGGCAGCCGCCCGCCCGCCGGCTCCGGGTACGGGCTGGAGGTGCTGAAGGGCGGCGTGCTGCTGGGCTCGGTGCGGCTGGAGGACAGCAGCTGGTTCTTGGTGGGGCGGCTGCCCGGCTGCGCCGTGTCCCTGGAGCACCCGTCGGTGTCGCGGCACCACGCCGTGCTGCAGTACCGCGGCGCCGGCTGCTCCCCCGACGAGCCCAGCGGCGCCGATGCCGCCGGGTTCTACGTGTACGACCTGGGCAGCACCCACGGCACCTTCCTCAACAAGGCGCGGGTGCCGCCCCGCACCTACTGCCGGGTGCGGGTGGGCCACGGGCTGCGCTTCGGGGGCAGCTCCCGCCTCTTCCTCCTGCAGGTGGGTCGGGGTTCGGGCTCGGGCGGCTCCGGAGCGTGTGCGGGGTGGGAAAGGCTGGCCCGGATCAGGCTCACGAGTTTCCCCGGCTTCGTCGAGTGACCGCCTGGGCGTGGGGCGCTTTGGAAGCAGCCCAGGGTCGTGGTTGTTTGACTGGGAGAAAAGCTGTGGGTGTCTGCTGCCGGCTCTGCAGTGAGGTGTGGGGCTGCGGGTTTCTGCTGATGTGCCGTGAGTGCAAAAGGCATTTCTCACCAACAGTGTGATGTATTAGGAAGGTTTTTCTGACAATATGATGCCCCAGTGAATAAAGAACTAATATTTCTTTGGGAAAGAGGGGAGTGTTTATTAATAGGGACTTGGACAGCACATCACGTGTTGTACACGCACTTCAGAAGCTGCTCATTCCTCAGGTTCACCCGTGTAGCTCTGACGTGAATTTTTGCCTTTAGCCTTTTAATTACAGTTATATGTGAGATGGATCTGACTGCAGGTACACAATAATGCTTATTTCTCCCTGCCCTTCTTTTGAAAATGCCATTAAAACTAATATTTTTTGGAATGCAAACCATAACTAATGGTCAAATAATTCCACTTTTTGAAGAGCAGTGTAATGATGAGCCTATGTTATTTATATGTAACCTGCATGTGTGCTGGAAATCTGTGTTTGGGGTTTTTAAAAAACACTTCTGCTAATTTTCTGTTTTGACTTAGGGACCCAAAGAGGACCAGGAGTCTGAGTCAGAACTAACTGTGACTGAGCTGAAGGCACTACGCAAGCAGCAGCAAGCAAAATTAGAAAAGACAATGTTGGGAGAGGACTCTGATGAGGAAGATGAGAAAGAGGAGAGAAATGAAAGGAGTCAGAATAGTGATCTGAGCTGCTCGTGGGGCATGGGTAAGTGATGATGTGTCGATTGGCTGATATGCAGTCTGTAAGCCTGCTTTCACTGAATATTAAGGTTAATATTCCAGCTGGCTGCCAAGAGTCACAATCCAGTCAAAGTTTTTGAGTACAAATTAATCCTTTTGCTGGTAAAAAGGGTATGTGGCAAGGTAACGTCCAGTGAGCTTCTTTTAAACAGGAGGAGGTAATTTACCTATACCTCTAAAAGACCATGAAGCTTAGAGATTAATTAATTCTCCTGTGATGATGTCCACACTTTTGCCCAAGAGGTGAAATTTAACTGCTTGAGACTTCTGTGCAGTATAGCTGTCTTTACATTTAAACAGGAAGCTCACATATTAGAGCTAGTTAAATTATAATTAATGAGCTTTTTACAACAAAGTGAGTTGGGTTTTTTTAAAGTTTTTTTTCCTAAACCTTTGAAAGTACTGAAACTGATGTTGATCTGCAAAACTGAATCATGTGTTGGAATAACTAATAGCAAAAAAACTAATTTTTTTGATTGGGTTCAGGAAAAATAAAGTTAAGGGAAGTAATTTTGTGACATAGCTGTTACTTCTTTCAAACTAACGAAAGTTGAAATATGCTGGTGTTCTCTTTCTCATGTATCACAGGGTTTTTTTGGACTTTGTATGTTTTCCAGGTGAGGATGCTGAGGAGGATGAGGTTGAAGAAAACCCTATTGCTGTTGATTTTCAGGATGTTCAAGATGCCTTTTATATGAAAGACCCTAGGAAGGCCTTGCAGGGCTTTTTTGATAGAGAAGGTAATTGTTTCTTTTTTTTTATTAAATGTGATTTTTTTACTTAGCAAAGCGTTACTTTGTTGTTTATGTTTCAGCGGGATTTAAGGTGCCATGTGGGAGCAAAACTTCTCTGTTACACTGTGGGTAACATTTTTTGTTTCATCAGGTTTTGGTGGGGATTTGTGGTGGTTTGTTTTGGGTTTTTTTCATTAAAACTTGGCCCACCATTGTATATCTGAGTCTTAGTTACTAATTCCTAAACTGCAGTTATCAGCTTGTATTCTGGAATATTCTTCAGTTTGTATCCTCTGGAGTGACACTCAAACTTCACCCATGCTTTGAAGTTATGCAGAAAAATCAAAAGCCCTCAATTTCCAGACTGTTTGCTTTGGAGATGGCTGTAATTGTGTATAACTGTAAAATGGGAAAATCTAAAAAAGACAAAAGGCAATACTTAAGTGGTCTAAAGTTGCAGTGGTTGCTAGTGAAACTTAAAGAATATTCACTTACTTGTTGATGTGAAAAAGCAACCTTCAAGACAAACAGTATCTGTGAATTCAGATTGCAAACTGTTGTTTCAGCATCATTTACTTTAATACATGCAGAGGCAAGATTGGTTTTTTCTTTGAATTACATGTTCCTAAACAGGCTACTTAGAGATTTTTTTTGTCTGAAAAAGCCTTGATTTTGAAAAAAAAAAACCAAAAAAACCCAACAAATCAGCATAAGTAAATCAAAATCATGGTATGTAAAAAGAGCTTGTTATCCCTTTTGTTTAGAAGAATGTTCCATGACATTCTTCTCTGCTGTAAAGATTATTCCTGCTTATTTCACTTTTTGTTACTACATCAATTTTCTTTTCTTCTCTAGGAGAAGAGTTAGAATATGAGTATGATGATCGTGGGCACAACAGCTGGCTATGCAGGATCAAGTATGTACATCTCCATTCCTTTGGTACATGGAAGTTGACTGGTTTTGAATTTGCAAACAGAAGCTGAAGGAATCGCTTGTATCACAATTGTCAAGGAAGCCAGCTGAATTTAGACTTAAGTCTTGATACAGAGACAGAAGTTCAAGGATTAGTACCTAGTTCAGTGTCTGTGCTCCTTTTTTATTCTGACAGGATTTGGTTTGACTAGGGGCTGAAATTGAGAAAGCAAGCGTCTAGGTTTTTTCAGTTCCCCTTGTTTTGAGCAGTATGTGAAACAGAAATACAAGAGAAGAAACTAGGAAACAATCTCTTTCAATTCCTAAGGAGAAAGATCAAAAACCCCCAGACTTAATTCTACTGTGTGCCTGATTTCGGTTCCTGTATGGTATGTGACAGTTTTTGAGGGCTTCCTTCTAGAGGCCACTGATATAATTCTTTTATAAGACAGAAGAAGGTGAGGTGGAAATTAAGTCAACAAGGCTCAACATAGTAATGATTGTACTGCTTAAAAATCCTTTGCTTCATCATGGAAACTATTTGTTATTCATGTTGTACAGATACAAGATACCTGTACTTAAAATGAGTCAGGGATTGACATTTAACCTTTTAAATTCCTGTATTTCTAATGGAATAAATAAAGGAAAAATTATTGTTTGAACCAGTGAAATACAAATTGACTTGCATGATTAGGAAATCATGCTCGTGTTTTGATTCATTCTGTATGAAATGAAAATTGGAAAAATTTAACAAAAAAAGATTAAAATGAAATGGCAATGCCATTGTAAAATATCTGAGTAGCATCCCTGAAAAGCTGTTTGTATCTGAGCTGTTCTCTGATCCTTCAAACTGAACAGGTTGCCTGTGGATGATGCATCAGGGAAGCAGCTGGTGGCAGAGGTTCTCCATTCAGGAAAAAAGAAGGAAGCAATGATACAGTGTGCACTGGAAGCTTGCAGGCTGCTGGATGCTCGAGGAGTACTGAGGCAAGAAGCAGGTGAGTAACTGATCATTCTAAATGCCCTAAATAAGGGATTTGAGATTGCTATCTTGAATTTGCTTTATTGCTGAGTGATATGCAAATCGTTTTGTTTCTTGCCTTCTCCTGTGCCTTTCTCAGTATCCCGAAAAAGGAAAACAAAGAACTGGGAAGATGAGGATTTCTATGACAGTGATGATGACACCTTCCTCGATCGAACTGGTGCTGTGGAAAAGAAACGACTGAACAGAATGAAGAAAGCTGGTAAAATAGAAGAAAAACCAGAGACTTATGACTCCCTGGTAAGAACAATTGTTATGAAATGTCAGGGTTACTCTCTCATGCCTGTATTATGTTATGACTAAGAAGAAATCTCAGTGGCTCGTGGCAGTGGACGAAGGAAATGCCAGACCAGGATACTTTTAAATTAGTTCTAAATAACTGGAAAATAATTCCAAGCTTTTAAGTCCACAGGACACATCGCAAAGAAATATCTTATTCTCTTTCAAAGAATAAGAGTCCTGGATTGACAGGCATATGACAAACAATAAATCCTACAAAGACAGTAGGTTGTGAGGGATAGGAAGGGTTGGAGGGTTCATTGGTGGTATAACACTGCTGCAGAAGAATTATGCGTAGTGTCGTGTTTCAGAAATGGTTTAAATCATTTTCCATGTCAAAAAATTAGTAAGTTGTTTAGGAAGAATCTAGACTTCTAATTTTTTTCAGCCTAGGAAGTCCTGGTCAAAGCTCAGAAGTAGAAAAGTGGAAGTAATGTGATAGGATACTTGAGCAACTGTTAAAATGAGATTTTAACGAGGTAAAGTCTTCTATGCATGTTGTTCTCTCATAGGTCACAAAGCTAAAAGAAGCAGAAAATGAGCTTTCTGAGATAACAGAAAAGCTGAAGGTTTCAGGGAAAGGTAAGGCATGAAGTTTATTTGATCACAGTGCTTTCCATAAAGAATAGTACAGTGCCAAAAATTATCTTAGAGATTTCTCTTTTTAAAGGTTTGGGGTTTTTTTTTTTCAGTGTCCACTTTTCACAAAGGGATAGGAAGGTTTCCAGGTCACTGAGTTAGCCTGAGAGAATTCTTACAGTCTTCATCCAATAGTTTATGTACTCTGTTTATAGTCACTTGCTAATGAATGCAGCTTTTTCCAAAGCAAGCAGCATCTAAGTTCAAGTAAGGTGGCAAGTGTACAAGCTCTGGAGTTCTGGAAGGGTGAATATTATTATTGTTTATCTGCCTATATTGCTGAAGGTGACCCAATTTGAGGAACACTGTTTTTTCCACTCCCTTAAAAAACATTTATAAGGGTGGAGGAAAGAACTCACAGAAAAGGTAATATATTTCACTTCTCTTGTTATAAACACGCTGTGTAATGGAAAGGTGGGAAGGGAGAAATGTGGAGACAAAGCAGTTGACACTTAGCCCATATGTTCAGCAAACATGCCAGTACAGGAGAGTGCCATTCAGGCTCTAGGATTATGCCTTTGTTTCTAAAGGCAGAGCCTTTCCAGACCAGTGATGGTATCTGTTAGTGAGTTATGTTTAAAAGCAAACTGTACCAATGGCTGCATTTTGCTTTCTGTTCCTGATGATGGCTCATGGAGCAAAAGGAAGGTGGGAAGGTTATGTGTTTAGGCTGGTTGTTCACACAAAAGCCTTACTGGTAGAGTTGGCATTAATAAAGGCTGCACTATGAGTTTGTCAGAAGTTTCTCTTCAAGAAGCCTAGCAGCAGTGTGACAGCTGGGCTATCTTCTGTGCATTACATGGCTGTCTTTCTTTCTAGTTATTCAGCTCTGCACCAAAACTCATTTATATCAACATCTTTGTTGGTGATTGATTATACCAGATCCCTGTTCAAAAAGCAGTACCATTCCACCAAGCATACAAACTGATGTTCTGTGTGTTTGAAGGAATTGTTTTCAGCCATATACTTTTGATAAGTAATTAGCAATTGACCAGCAAAATAAGCTAATGCTTAGATTGTCTGAGAGGTGTAATTCCAAGCTCTCCTATCTTCTGATACCTTTGTTTCTACTGATACTGTTTCTCAACAAGACAGTTGAATTACTTTGTAGTAGAGACTGGGTGAAGGGAGTCAGTTCATTTTTATACTTCTGCTAACACCACATAATGCTGTAGGCCCCTACCCTACCAAAACCTGGAAATGCAATCCCAATACACGTGTTTTTGTAAGTTGCAGGTGGTTACACAGCTAGCTTAGAGCCTTGGAAAAAAGTGCAGTCTTGGCACTTACTGAAGCACAGAATCATTCAGTATTGGATGGGAATTCCCAGAACTAGGCCAGGGTAAAACAAATATAGCAAATATTGCATCAATCAGCTGGTTTGGGTGTTTTCTAGATCCTTTGGTTTTTCTCTTATGTGAATGCTTTAGGTTAATCACAGATGTTGAGAAAGCCAGGAGCAGGGTTGTTGACCCTGGAACATTTGTAGCAATGTCATGACCTGTCCAGCAAAACTGCTGCATTACATTCAGTTCTGAAACCTCAATGCACTTTGGTTTGCTCTAAATGATTATTTGGAGCCTAAAAACAAGAGTGTAGAGACACCAGTGAGTGAATGAGAGGCTAAATTGCTACACTTGTTACCAAGCACTTGGAGAAATTTAGTAGTTGCCTAAAAAAGTCTCGGTAGAAGTTCACAAATTGTTCCCTGGGGCTGTTCAGAACTAATTACGGATGGCCTGTCTTGGTATCGCTCATTCACTGATGCTGCTGAATGTATATCAGATATGTGGAGCTCTTCAGTCTCATCTTTGGTTGCCTGTTCAGGAAAAATATCAATAAGTTGATGGTGCAGTAAATAGCCCTGTAGCTTTTTCTCACTGGGATATAAAGTATAATAGACATGATTGATTCACCTCCTAGTAATGTCAGATTTTAATTCAACAGTGTAGAAAAACTGCTGCAACAGATAAGGAATGCTAACTGTAACCCTGCAACCTGAGCTGGCTGGTATTAGGCACTGTTGGTGGAATTGAGCAGAGAATCCAATTTGCAAGCAGGGGGGATCTAAGTCCCTGAGCGTCCCTCACTGACTGAAGCACTTATACCACTCTGCAGTGTAGCAGTGAGCTCTGGATTTAATTGTGGAGTTTTAATTGTTCTGAAGAATATGACTACTCACCAAACCACATCTTTGTAATTTGATGTTTAAATCCAATTACCATTCTGCTCAGCTCCTGCCTGCAAGGAGGTTTAGACATTGTTAACAATACCTTCTCATTGTTGGCTTTTATCTTGGTTCATAGAAATAGTTGTGATGAAAAGAAAGAGTATTTCTATAAGAATTTCTTTTATGACATGTTTTGTCATCATTTACGCTTGCATGGAGGTGGATGCTACAACTGTTTCTTATCTTTTGAAGCCTATTAATTCTGCATATCTTTGAACAGTTACTGTTAAGGGTTTTGTGTATTTTCATATGGTAAACTGTTTTGTTTTACATCAGAAATATCCTTTTCAATTAAATCCATTTATAAGCATGAGTCTTATTAGACTTTCCTCTAATTATTTAAGTCTTGTAAAACTGCTCAAATATGTACTCTTTAGAATAACTTGGTCTGTTTTATTTTTATGCATTTAAAATTTCAAGTGCTACTTAATTAGCTCAAGCTGAACTGAAAATAACTCATTGATCAAATAATTACGCTTGTGCGTATATACAAAAACACTTATAAGGCAGAAAATACATATTGAATTTGCCACTTTTTGTTGAATATTAAAAGGCAGAAAACTATTTGTCAAAAGACTTGTTAAAATTCTGGCAAGAACATTTTTCTTTGTTTGCCTCCTGGTTATTTTTGAATACCATATAACAACTTCTGAAATACTGTTCAAGCCACAGAAAGGCATATTTCTGGATCTTTTTGTTTGGTTATTTTAAATCCAGGTATTAGAAGAGTATTTCTTTTTCTTACTCATTAGAGATTTAGTTTTACTTCCTGTGTTTTATTTTAATTAGTCAAGTATTCATAATATTGTTAATATTTTGAAATTAGGTGGAATAGAAAGACTGTCATTACTCGTTTTCAAGTTCAAAGCAGTTTTTTTGCAGAAAATCTAGTCAAAATAAAGGTACATTCTGTGTGATTGGCCTAATGCATGAAATTTGGTTTGTATGAACTTTCAGGAGTACAAGGCAGCACTGATTGATTTTGAGCTTTACAAATGTTATGACATAAACATCCCAGGAACGTCAATATCTGATTCCCTATGCAGTGGTGTAGGTTTTCATGTGGCTGGGATTAGTTTAGTTTGTGACTACAAAAGAATCCCTAAGCCATTTTTTTAGGGAGAGCAGATATAGAAGTGAGATGAACAACCAGGAATAGCACTCACAAAGAAACATTCCATTTTAAGAGAGGGTTTTTTAGGTAAGTGAATTAAAGTTTACTTTCAGGCTTTTGTTAGGAGAAATGCTTTCGTCTCTCCAGGCCTAACAACCTCCATTATTTCACAATTCAACAGAATCTCACGGAGAGGACAGTTGTTCTCATGTACCTTATTCTCTAAAGGCAGGACCTGATGATTACAGTTATGTCCCCACCATAACATTATATATCTTCCTTTGATCTTGCCTAGCCCAGTCCCATCCAGCAGCTCAAGATTCCTTGGATGAGTTCATGACTGAAATGAAATCAGGATGCACATTGGACAGCGTGGCACGAAAGAAGCTTCACTTGCGGTCATTTGAACTGAAGAAAGAGCAGCAGAGACTGAAAGGGTTGATAAAGCTTGTCAAGCCTACAGAACTGCCTGAGCTGAAGCCCCAGTAAGTCTTGGTGAAAACATAAAACAATTATTTTTCCCTTTATTCTTATCCATGGGCAGTTGTGCAAGCCCAGTAAACAGGCAGCTTTCCAATCACAAAAGCAGGACAGCCTTCCAAACTACCTGGCTCAGCTCTTTAAGGAGCTGCTGTGCCTCTGGGCTACTGCAGCATCTATGGCTGAGGGAAATGCACAGCACTGGAGTGAGACCAGCCCAAGCTGGCAGGATGACAGGGGTAAGGGACTGGAAGCAGACTGTTAGCTTTTTAATTTTTTTCCCATGTGAATCCAAAAGGAGCTGAAGAATTTTACAGATACTATGTACAACATGAAACCCACTTTCGCTCTGTGAAATGTATTTGGAAGTCAAATGTAGTGGCTGTTCAGCTGCTGCCTAGCAGCACCACTGCAGTTTGAGAGGGTGTTTGCTGGGTTCATTTACTAGTGGCAGCTTGATTAGAGGTTAATTAACTAATTCATTTAAATTAAGGTTTGGCCTCCAAGCATGTTTTTACGTATAAATTTGTGTGCATGTATGCAGTTGAATTTAAGGGAGTCTGTGATACAGAGGGTTTTTCCCTTGTTAATTTATTTTTTGCTTCCTATTATGGCATGTGTCTGAATCCTACAACATATATATAGGATGGAGGAGTCATCTTCTGCAGCATCCTCCTCTCCTCCTTGGATGCTGCAAGTGGGAGAGAAATAAAAGGATTTTTATATATCTATATCTACTTCTCATAGGCAGACCTTTTTTTTTTCTTTTTTTTTGCATTTGTATATATAAGATTTGCTTTATATTTTGTATACTGTTTTTCTTTCTGTCTGATTTTTATTAGGGGTGGGAGTTACAGTCTGAATGCAGAGAACAAGCCTAAAAAGATGAACCTGCCTCTCTTTGGTGCAATGAAAGGGGGGAGCAAATTCAAACTGAAAACTGGAAGCCTAGGGGTAAGTTGGACTTGTAGGTGTTGCAGGTCTGTTTGTGGGACCACCCTTGCAGGCTGTAGGGGCTGTAGGTGGCATCTGTGTCTCCCAACATGCATGGAAACAGCATGGAGGTGCAGCCTGTGAGAGTGGAAGGTGCATGGGCAAGGAGCTGGGGCTGTTGGATGTCCTTTGCTGCCAGCAGTTACCATTCCATGTCTCTGTACAGCCAGTTTCCTGGGGCACAGCTGTGGTCAAAAGGCAGTGGATCAAGAGAGGCAGTCTGGGGACATGAGACTGAAGCAGTGCTCTGCCTCAGCAGCCAGTCCTTTTCTTTTCTTTCTGCATCTTCACAGCCAAGATCATATCCATGATTGATGCAGTTTCCAGTGTCCCTCTTATGAAAAGACTGCACTCCTTGTTTATGGGCTGGACATGTTTTTTCATCATCCATCTCTACTAATAACTTTTCCTTAAACCCTAACTATTTGTCATCCTGAGAGTGTTTCCTTACCAGCTGTCTCTGACAGTGGTCTGTGTGTGCTTTCTCCTGTAATGAGTATCTGTGGCATCTGCCTCTGTCTTGGCTCTGATGCCCAAGTCTTTGTCTTGCAGAAGTTGCCTGTTAAGCGGCCAGACATTCCTGAAAGCTTGTTAAAAACAAAAGATGATGGACCAGAGGAGGAGGAGGAGGAGGAAGAAGAAGAAATGGAAGAGCAGCAAGAAGCAGATGCAGTAAACAGCAGAGTGTCAAACATGGAAATGAAGATGACAGCAGAGAAAGAAACAGGGAAAGAAACTCATGCTCCTGATGGCTCCCCTTGCAGTATCAAAAATCTAGAATCCCATCAGGATGGTAAACCATTGTTTCTGATTTTTCCAGTAATGAGTCTGTTACTGCTGAACTTTTAAGAGCTATGTGAATCAAATGTTTGAGTCACAGGTTCTCCAGCCTATTTATTTTCCATAGGTTTGTTTGCCATCAGTCCAGAGTCCATGTGGCAGCGGCTGAGTTTCACCTGGTTCTAGGTGAAACTCTGCTTGGCAGTCAGTTTTTCATGCTTTTTGGTGAAATAGAACAAATCTCCTGGATGTAAGGAAGTCCTATTTTGATAAGTCCTGTTTCCATTAAATTGATTGTCCAAATGAAAACAACTGCAATGTTTTGTTGGCAGTAAAAGTCACATAATAAGAAAACAAATGTCTGTGCAAAACTTCAGATCTATTTGTAAGGAGGAAAAGCAATTTCAAAAGTGGTAATGGAAAGGTACCTTTGAGGTATCTCCAATCCCTCCCTTCCTGTATCATTTGAAAACTCAGTAATGATGTTTCTCAGTGAACAATATGTTCGATAACAGAAAGCTAGTTCTAGTTTTTTGGCTTAATACTGTAGGCTTAATTTCTGTTGCTACAGAAAAGTGTTTTAACAGATCACAGAATTTTCTTTATTGTATTGCAATGGACTTGGTGGATGAAATAATTTGGAAGGCTTTTGAGAGAAGAGTTCTTCCTGAGACAAATGTAGCAAAGAGTTTTGTGCTTGGTCTCAGGGATGCACTCCGCTCATCAGAGTTACTGCAGTGCCACTAAGCTATTCCTTTCTTGTGTTACAGGGGGTGATTCTCTGCCTGAGCCAAAGGTACTGAGGAATGAATCTCAGATGGGACCCTCACAAGAGAAATCCCAAGGTGAACAGTACAATACAGACTATTTTCTAATAGCATGTGGGTTTAGAAACTGTCTGAAGGACTTAATGCTTTATGTGGGTCAAAGGAAATTGAGCCAAATCTAGAGCCTAAAGAATCTAGAATTGAAATGAAAGATTGTGTTTTGCTTGGGAAGTTGTAAGGGTGTAGTAAAGATTGGGCACTTCCACTATGTTACAGCTATCCTTGCTTTTCATAGTAATTAATTGTTTGGAGTTTTTTCCTTCCAAAAAAGCAGTGTGAGAAGAATAATTCATTTAGGAGACTATGAGGATGCTTTTTCCTCTATTTTTTTTTTTTTTTTTTGCACTAGCTCTTAACACTACAGAAGGACAAAACTTTCTTTTATAAATTGACAAATGTTACGTAACATTAGGTAATAATCTGCTGATGACCTGGATGATGCCTCTGCCTGTATGGACAAAAAAATCAGATCTTGAAAATGAAGAATGTTGGGTGTACATGGAGGAGATTTTTATGACCTTTCTATTTTTTTTGTAACTCAGACTCCTTAGAATCTGTCCTCATCATCTTACCCATAGAGAGCCATGAGAGTATCAGTATTTCAAATACTAAGTGGCAGAAAACCAAGGAATTCTTTTCACCCATCAACTCTAAAGTTTGGTGTTTGTTTTTTTAAAAAGCAAATTGGTCCTGCACATTTCCTGCTCCTCTCTTTCCATATCAATCAGTGTTTACAGGTAGTGTCTTTTAGAAAATAAACATCTGCCATTAACTAAAGCTAATATTACAGAATCACTAATAGAGGATCTTGCTAAACTACATTCAATTGCATGACTGACAGTGTATTTAACCTAAATTAAATCTAGAAAAAACAATAAGATGTTCAGCAGTGTTATTCTCAAATAATTGTGGTACAGTGAGATATCTTGGATTTCCTTATGGATGTATTAATTTTTTATGTGAACTTCCTATAAGTTTATATCATAGAATTGGTCATTTGTGCTGTGTCATAAAACAATTTTGCTTTCTTTCCAGCATCCAAGACAGTAAATAAGGAACCTGAAGAGACATCTGAGAAAGTTAAGAAAATCAATAGCTCAGGCAAGGTCAGTTACAGCACCCTGACTCCTGCAGCTTAAAAGGAAGTAATTTCTAGGCTCTTTTGTAGTGAAGTAGTAATAAGTTGATGGAGTCTAACTTGGTGATAGCAGTGCTTCTCTGCTGACTAAGACTCAAATGTAGAACTATACACTGCCATTGAACACAGATTTTGGGGTCTCTGATAAAAAGGTAAAACACTGCATTTTAGGCATGCTAGAGGCTCTCTGGTCAATCACAAAACTTACTTTTTTCACCTTTTCACTTGGCAGTTACTAATACAGCTGCTTCTTCTGTATCACAAGTGTTGTAGAACATAGGTGCTCTCCAGGCTTTGGAGTGTCAATGCAGAGCTTTCCTTGGAGAGTAGCCTGGGAAATACATATTGGCTGACACAGAACACTCTGTACTAAAGCTGCAGTTAGTCTGTGTCAAACCTCATCCTTCTCTGTAAGATGTGAAAGAGATGAGTTTGAAAAATTAATGTCTTTTGCAACCAAGTTATCACTAAATTTGAGTGGTTGTACCAGATGATGTTTCTTCTGTGCGTAAGATTTGTATTAAAATGTAAATTATGTGAGCTTTGCACATTTTGGGACTCAGTCAATTGTTGCCTTCCTGAAGCTGGGAAGGATCTTCTCTGACAGCCTAGTGATTATTATGAGGCCATTCCCTTCAGAGGGCATCCCACCCTTCTGCTGACTTGGTGACTGTACTTGGTGGACTACGAGTTCTGACCACTGGGACAGTTTCTTTGTGGGGACCATCTAATTTTAGCCCTGCAGCACTTACTGAGCCTCAGATCCCTGCATCCTGTGTGTGCTGACTGCTGCTTTGTTAGTCCTGGCCAAGGACCCAGCGTAGGGTAGGCACAGTCCTCCAGAACTGTCTTTTGTTGCTGGCCTTGCTAAAGATGCTGAAGAAATCAAGAGTTTATTTATACTGGTGAAGCCCAAGTTTTACCACTGTTATGAATATGGGAGGACAAGGCAGTTTTTCATGCTGAGGCAGTCAAGTCAGCACCTCTCATCAGCAGAGAGTTTGCTCTAACACTGAGCATTCTCCAAATGCCAGATGGCTTAGGTGTATTCTTTCTCCCATCACAAATCACTTTATCCACATGCTGTCTCTGCCTTTGGGCTCAGATCTTGCATGGAAAGTATCAACCAGAAGTCAGCTGGGTTTTTCGGTTTTGGTTTTTTTTGGGGGGTTTTGAAGTTTGGTTTTTTTTTTGTAATATTTCAATAACTTTTTGAATCATGTAAAACTGGAAAAACAATTTTCAAGTGATTGCTCACAAGCTGTATTTAAAAGCTGTAAAGCTCTGCAGTCTAATGTTTTGGAAAACATTAGTCTTCTAAAAAAGCTGGTTTAGATGTTATTTTGGGGAAGGAAAGTTATTGAGGGAATGAAAATTTGTTTCAACTCATAACTTTAGACTGTAATTATGCTACAGAGTAATGCAAATCAGTGCTGAGTAACCTGGCATTATTTGGAACTCTTAAGTCTTGCACTCTACAGTAGTATGATTTTTTTTACCTGCAGTTGTTGAAAACAGAAGTTGTTGAGAAAATAATGCTGATGTGGCAAAAACTAAAAATCTAGGGACGAAAAGATACTGCTGTGTCAACAACTGCATTGCAAGTGACCTGTTGTGGTTTGCTTAACATTTCAGGATGCCAGTGAGACCTGAAAACAATGAGTGTTCTTTTCTTTTTGAAAACTAAGTTTCCCTTATATAACACCTGAACTTTTATAAGCTCCAGTTTGAAAATCACCTTAAACCCAAAGTTTTCAGTGGTATTGTGCATTGAAATCAGTAAGGCACTATTGATTATCCTACTCTAAAGCTTTTCCCTGCATAAAGACATCCTATGTCAAATGACATCACCAAACATTAGGCTGAAACTGTCCAGAAGTGGACAGGTTCTGTTTTGAGGGGGAAATTGGACTGGATGACCTCCAGAGGTCCCCTCTGAACAGCATTTTTATTTGTCTGTGACTCTAATGGAAATGAGCTGGATCTATTTGAGGGTTTGATTTTTCTCCTGTATCAGCTTTCATCCCTGACTCTTGTGGAGATAACCCTCACCTCTAATTATTTGTCTCTGAATTAGTGAGGGATTTAGTGGTTGTGACACATTGGTGGAGGGGTACAGCACCTTAAAAAATCTTTCCTCTCTCTGCAGGTCCAACAACCTTTTATTTCCTCACAGTACCCAGATGATGACCCAGACTACTGCATATGGATTCCTCCTGCAGGTATCAACTATTTCCTTACTGGTTTTGGTCTCATAACTCAGGAATCTTCCTAATAAGTCATCAGGATGTCCTTCTAAGTCTTTGGAAAAAAGCTAATTCAGGAATACTTTACTCAGAACCTGCTGTTTTATGGCATGTTATGCCCCATGTTTGTTGTATGGCCATGCAAGTCTTGCAGTGAAGTACAGACCATATCTGTAGTAGCTTCAGGGCAATGGAGAGAGACACCTGAAGTTTGTTTTTCAGTTTTGTAACACCTGAGAGAGCTAACTGCATTCACACATTGTGGTATGATAACAGTTGAAAGACTAGCTCAGACTTTCCCTAGGGATAAATGCTCCAGCAATGTCAGAATTCTCAGTTTTCACAGACGTCTGTGAAATCCAAAAATGCTTCTTTGCAGTTGTTTTCAAAAATCATTGGAATACAAACACCGGGTCAGCTGTTTGGGAGAAGAGTCTCGATAATGCTTTGGTGAAGGAACTGAATAATTTATGCACTCATCCAACATATGTTAAATTTCAATATTTTTTTAGCTTTAGTTCCAGGGTGTTTTTAGCTAGGTGAAGTTATTTTTAAACAGGGTAATGAATGTTCAGTTCCTCTAAAATAGAAAACTTATTTTCATGCATTGTGGTTTTCAGAGTAAGTTCAAAGCTTGGCCTGCACTTGATAGATTTATTACTATAATTTTTGTAAGGCTGTTACAAGGTTCTAGAAATAAGAATAAATTTCACTGAAGAAAACTGTAATCTGGTGAATCACCCTTCAATGAAAAGACTGAACATCTCTGACATATGAAACCATAGGAGCAGAATCCTGGGTGCAGTAACTCCTAAGTCTGATCTGGGATAGTTAAGCAAGCTGTGTTCATAAGAGGGAGCTCTTTTTTGGCTCTGCCTGACAATAAATTGTCAAACTTTCCTTCTAAGCTGGCATTATGACTCCAAAAAACCCAAACAAAACAGCCACACAAACAGTAATAGCTGATGTAATCTTAACACTGTTAGTAAAATTGAAATGAATTTTAAGTGTAAATCAAAAGACACATTGCAATATGCAGTCTGACTTTCTATCCTCTGTGCTTGTATGGCTGGTGCTATCTAGAGACTTTTTCATACATTTCTCTTAGGTGAGGGATAAAAGGAATAATGCAACTCTTCCTCTTTGTCCATTAGGTCAAAGTGGTGATGGCAAGACTCATCTCAATGAAAAATATGGCTACTAAGCTTCCAGTGCCCCAGCGTTCATCTGAGGCTTGAAGGACTGCTCTGGTTTGGACTCTTTCACTACACATTAAGTGACAGATAAGAGACTTGGATTTTCAGATGCTGTTTAAATTCAAGGGCATCAGCAGCTGCTCTGGCTCTTAGCTCTCCCTGTGTGTCCTCTGTTTGTCTTCCAGATACTTTTTTTAAGTAAAGCCCACACATTCTTCTGCCTCTTCTTTTACTTTTAGCCTTGTTTGTTTGGGTATTTTTTTTATTTGGGTATTTTTTTACAGCTTGAAACTGTAAGCTCATTTTTCCTTTTGTAAATAGAAGTAGACAAAAATATTAAAGGAATACACCTCTGTATACTTACAGGCTTGATAAAATTTATTTATATTGGGTTTATGCAATTAAAATAAGAAACATTACTGGTTTTTTTCTGTGGCTGCTGTTTGAAAATACCATCATCATAAACACAACCTAAAACTTGAGGGTTCTTTTTTTTCCCTTCTTTATGGAAAAAAGAACAACTTACATTTTGAAAAGAAAATTGTTTGCATTTCTCCCTCGTGCAGTTGTTGGAATACCTGGTATGGAAATAGTGAGTGTACAGTGTTGTAAAGGTCCAGAAATGCCAAAGCACTGAAGATGCTGGCGCTGCTTGGCACAGGGGGTAACAGAAGAAACAGATGGAAGGATATCCTGGAAAAGACTGTAATGGAGCCTGTTCTTCTTGTGTCACAGCATGAGCAAAATGCCATCTTAATGCAGTTCAAGGCATGCTTGGTAAATAGTCTTTGTCTGGAGAAATCCCCTGGGTGACTCAGGACAGAGCTTGTGCTGTGGTAAAGGCAAGGTCATGCAGGAAGTGTGAGGGTTTAAATAGCTGTAGGCACAACCATACAGGGGCAAGGAAAACTAGCAATGGCAGTCTTGCAAATCAGGGACACACATCCTTTGGGGTGCTTCCACAGCCAGTGGCTGCCTTCTCATGGACAAATCACAGGAGGGCACCTCAGAAGCTGGGATGAAGGGATAACCATACAACTTACTTAACAGGCTCAAGCTACACAACAGCATCTTTCTGCCTGTAATCTTCAGCATACGTAGAAGGGTTTTGTCTGCATCTCCACACCAGGCTGGACAGCCTAAAGCTTCCCGCTTCTGGCAGAGGCGTATCTTTATGTAATCTAAGGAAAGGCTGTTGACTCTCTATTCAAAATGCCAGACCTCATGGGTTTCACAGCTGTAGCCCTTCCCCAGAGTGTTGTTCAATTCCAGGGTGTACCAGGCAACTGCAAGGCAAGGGAGTTCCATTCATCAGCAGCAGGCCTGGCAGGTTTCAGACTGGGAAAATAATGATTTACCATTTATGCTCATGAAAAGCACTAGAGCACTGAGCCCATGTAAGTACACCTTTATTGTTACCATCCTGAAGTGGGTGATCAGTGTATCTTTTCATCAGGGGCTGCTTTGTACAGACAAAGGGCGTTGACCTGCTGCCAGAAAACATCTCTGAGGATAAGGGCCTGGACAGTTTGGTCCTGGCTAAGACCACGAGCTCCCCATCTGTTTCTTTTCTTAGCAGCTCACTTGTGCTCCCATCTGAATCTGATGGTAAACCCTGCTTTCGTTAGGATGTCTATCTTTTGCTTCATTGTGTAACATGATCACCCAAAGGTCACCCTCAGGTTCCAGTCATTTTCATGGTGGCATTTGATAAAACCATGGAAAAAGCAGCCATTATGTTTGAAGGTAGTTGTCCTCCCATCAATGATCACTTTGCCACCCCAGAAGCAGTTTCTCACTTGACACCATGCGTGACAGGTTTGAATGTTCTCCTTTTGGGCCAGGTATGTATGTCTTTTGTCAAATACCTTTTCCCCCCAATAAGAGCTATAAACCAGTACATGGACATGGGAGTAAAGGTCACCATATTACACAGAAAGGGATCTCCACAGCAATAAAGCTTCATCTCTTCATCAAATTCTTTCTCATCTATTGTGTGAGAGGCCATCACCATAATCTTATCTCTGTATGATCTGTAGGCCTCCCTCCAAATTTTTATGTCTTGTTGGCAGTAGTAACTCAGCTCTTCCTGCAAGTCAAAGATCTGATGGTCTGTATACATGTCAAGAATTGCTTTTTTTTCCTTAAGCACCACAATGTGCAGCCTGGAATAATCCTCTTGAGGAAGTGGGCCTATGTAACTCTGATTTTTTGTTGAAAAATTTGAAGAAATAACTTTTGGAGCCCTTGATACCCACAACTTAGGGAAGACTGCTTAGTTTCATGACTAAAAAATGTGAAAGAGTCTATGAAAATGAGAACTCTGCTTGCACATCAGTTTAACACCCTGAGTAATTAATTGCAGACATGTTTTTTCTTTCAGAAGCTGCCTGACAATGGAGCAGCCATCATAGCCTCTGGTGTTAGAGAAGCCAGCCCTGAAACTTGTGTCATTAGGCAGCTGACTCAAGTCCACGTGTCCCCCTAAAGCTCCCATTCTCCTTCAATTTTCCATGGCACTCCCTCATCCCATGGGGCATCTGGCACTCCCTCCATGGCAAAAATACAATTTGGGCCATGCACAGTTTCCTGCACCTTCCATCTGGAGAGGAGAGCCCTGCCCTGCTCATGGGGTTTGATCCCAGGCATGGAGCACTGCTGCTGGCTCGTGTTACAGGCCCATTCGTGGCACAGACTGCACTTCCAGCCTCCACCTTTGAGCTGCTTTTCCACATAAAATCAGAGCCAAACAGTTTGGGTTCCCCAGGCCCGTGCAGCAGTCTGCACCTGTGACATCTCCTTCTCGTGGCACTGCTGAGTGCGTGGTCACGCAGCAAGCAGAGCTGGCAAAAATATTTACAGCTATGGCTGTGATTATAGGGTGCATGGCAGATCTCACAGACATTTCTCACCCCAAATACTTTCTCTGACCTCCCTAACCCCACAATGATGTTCACAGCATCAGAAGAGGAAAGGGCTCCTGGGATATCTAGAACTGTTCCTTGGCTTAGGAACCCCCCAGCACTTTTTTCCATTCAGGTAAGAGGATGATGAGTACATTAACATGCAGCAGGTCCTCGAACAAAGAGATCCCACTGAGCAAGACCTGGTTTTTCATGGAGCTCTCTTGCTCTGCTCAGCACTGCTGCACCACTCCAACCCCTCACTGCTCCAAGCACTTTGAGACCTCCAGCAGAACAGAAAGAACCATCCCTGGTGGGTTTTAACCAGGCAGCACTGATTTTTGTCCAGCATTAGAACAGAGATAGGCTGTGGGGTCCTGTGTAGCCCACTCCCAACAGCTTTTACTGTTGGAGTAGTGGGCAGAAAGCCTGGTCACACCTCAGTTCTCTTTGACTTTGCACAAGCATAATGACTCAGTCTGAAACTTTTTTCAGAATTCCTATTGCTTAAGATAACAGTGGAAGACTGCAGTGGAAGCTGTGGGAAAGACCTGAGTAACACCACCAGGATCAGACACTTGGAATAAGTCATCAGGAACTTACTCTGTTCCGTCTCAAACCAGTGCTTTGTGAGCTTCATGCATCAGTACCTCATTCAAATCACCAAACCTCTCCTTTTCCACAGGCTACCTCACCCTGAACCTCTGGAGTGACCATTCCCACTGCTTGTTTGCTCTGTGGAAGCCACAGATCAGGCTGGTGTTTCCTTTCCCATCCTCTTTACATTTGAAGGTGGGGTAGAAATAGGCTTTCAAAGACTCACCCTGGGCACTCGTGAGGGCAGCTGCTTCCACCATAAGCAGTCTGACAGGACAGTCTTGGCTGTCTGCTGGGTTTTCTGTCTCATGTTTGCTGCACTGACCAATGGATAAAGTTACAAAGCAAAGGCTTCATCTCAGGCATGGCTGTAAGGTTCCACTTACCAAGGGCAAATAGAGCTCATCCCACCACCCACCAGTCTCTGTGTGACACCTCCACATCAGCTTGCAAGGTCATTTTTTCCAGATGACTTGGCGACTTCCACCCAGCACTGCTGCGTTTTCTCTCCATTTCTGCCAAAAGCACCGATCAGAGCAAACAACCTCCAGATGGAGCCCACGATGCACAGACCTCACCACACCTGAGGTGTCCTGCCAGCCCAGGAGGAATCCCAGCTGTGCCTGGGGTTATGGTCCCTGAAGGATGCTTCCTCTTACTGTCTAAGGAAAACTGAGGCTGCGTGTAACACACCACTTTTTGGAACGGAGCATTCAAAAGGTTCTTCAAAGGAGCAGAACACCTATTTGGTTACCTACTTGTTGAACTGTGTTTACAGCATTAAAAAGCCACAGGACACAGGGAGATGTTATTAACAAGGAGTCCATCCTGTAGCAGCTTGCAGGCCTTGCTCCAGCATTCCCCAAGTGATTGTTTAAAGCTGCTGTCTCCTGCTCAGAGGGCATGATTAGCTCGTATTTTCTTTGGAACATGTGTTTACCTCATTATCATACTTACTTTCCACTGCTACAAAACTTCCAGTTCTGTACTCACCTAATATATACTCTCAGATTTATGAGGCATCAATGCCTCAAGGCCCTTGAGCACCTAATGTTTGGGCAGCTGGCTGCAGTTCCATGCATAAAGAATATATATTTTTGATACCTGTGCAGCATCACATTCTGCTGTTCTGAGGTACAAAGTACACTCAGCATAGCTGCAGACTTGATGAGGGGGGACATTTTTAGGTTGGTTTTTTTACATTCTGAAATGAAATGCTGTCTTAAGAGCTCTCAGTTTCATTTTCAGTGAAGTGAATGTGAGGTAAGACATTGAAAATGTTCTTTAAGTCCAAAAAAGATCTGTATATCAGGCTAATTTGCATAATTATGCTTTTAAATTGTGGAAGTGTTTTGTTGATTGTTGTGCAGCTGTGTGGATGTATATGCAGGTGTATATGTGCTCTTTCAACCATGAATATATTACTTTGTTCCTCTGCTTTGACCTGTTAAACCACTTGAAACTCAGGTTTATTCTTTTGCTGGATGCAGGCTGCTGAAACTGCAGTCTTAGGGCATTTTGAGCAGCTCACTTGTTTATGCTGAGTACCTGTTTCTAATCCAGTTTCTTGTAACACCCAGAAATGAGATATGTGAGCTAAGAATAGCCCATGATATGAATCCACCCACAGGTGACTGCTCAAGGGAAGTCTAATGGCCATTAGGCTCACGGAACAGCAGATCAACACCCATCCGTGCTGGCCCCAGCAAGGAGGGTGCTTGGATGCACATCAGAAGGCTCACCAGTTCCCCCAGACCCAAGGCAAAGAGCTTCTCTGGCTGTATGGATCGTGTTCACAGCCTTGCACACAAAGATATTCTTGCTGAAGCCCTGACCGTGTGGCCAGCAGGCAGCGTGTGCAGCGCTTCGGTTTAAATGCAGCACATGGACTCTGACAAAAATTGATCTTTGTGTGGACCAAAAATCTTCATATCTATGGAAGGTTTTAAGAGCTGTCATGGGGAATACAAGCAGAGCAGAGTTTGCTCCAAAAAGGCAGTTCCTAAAGGGGAAGATTTATCCAGTTGCTTCTCTGAGTTTCTTCTGTTTGGCAAGCGATCATTTTCTTTTCATGCAGAAGCCAGGGCTAACAGACACCTCTTGAAGCCCCCCATTGACAATAGCTTTCCTGATTTAATTTGATCTTGTATCTTTTCTCACACCAGGCTGTTCAGCTGCTGCTGTTTCTCTGTTCCACTATTGCTTTTCCTGTACACTGAAGTCAGTTCGAGCTTCGTTGTTTCCCATGGGACAGAACGTCATTGTGCTGAGCCTCTTCCTTTAGTCATCTTCATTCTCAAGCCCAACTCTACTTACCCATATGGCAAAACACCCCCATCATACTTTTGTCCTGCTTCTGAGCTGCAGGAGGGGTTCTGCTGGGAGTTGAACTTAACCAGCAACCAGCCTGAACCGTGATTTTTTCCCATCCATGAAGCAGAAACTGAATCTGAATTTGTATTTCAAAGATTTGAGAGAAGCCTCCAATCCCAGTGGAACCTGAATAAATTTTTGGGGTTTGTTTTCTTTTGGGAAAATAGACTGGGGGAAACATACACCTGTCTCTTAGCTGCTCATTTTCCTTGGATCTGTCACATCTTTCTTTTTGGGGGGGTCCATCCAGCACAGAACAAAGTGGGCAGTATCTGTGGCTAAACCAGGTTTAGCTCCATGCTGTGCCCTTACCTCTGCCAGGAAGGGCTGGCTCCTGCCATGGCAGCTGTCCTGGGCAGGAGGAGTGTTTGCCATTTGGGCAGAGCTGAGCAGGCTGCTGGCTTCTGAGCCAGCAGTATGAAGTGGCACAACACCAAACAGCCACTGCCAAATTTCTCCCTTCTTGTTCTCCCTCATCAGAGAGGAGTCAGGGAAGAGTTGAGATTTGCTCTTATGAATTTCTTTGGGCAGGAAACGGCAGAGTTGTCAGCTTCTGATGGGGTGGGACGACACTTCTTTGCAAAAAGCCAGAGGATTATTTATCTGAGAAGTCTCATAATTCACTCATTCATACCCTTATTCCCCAACCACAAATAATAACCCCACTCCCATGACACCTCTTCAGGCTGCTCCATGACAGCAAGGCAGTAACATCCTAATTGCTCTTACATGTGAGGGTAACTATAATGGGTTCTGTGCTGGAGAGATGATTTATTTTCCTGTGTTGAAAGCACAGCTGTAAGTACACAGACCTTCTCTGTGCTTTCTCCCGAAACTGCTCCCTTGGCTTCTCAGGTGTCTCGCCGCAAGACAGATGAAACCATTTTCTCCCTCCAAATTAGCAGATTTGCCTGAGAGCTGTCATCTGCTCTTGCAAAGCAGTCAGACAAGGAGACATGTTGTGAAGCACTGATGCTCTGCACGTTCTCCTCGACTGCTCAAAACACACAGACAAGTATTAAACAGTTTAGGCTCTGGCCCAAACAGAATCAGCTACTGAGATTGCTCCCTGACCTACTCCCAACTTCTGACTTCCCTGTGGCTTTTACCTCTTGCTGCCCAACACATCCAGCAGTAAAGTGTGGCTAATTTTACAGAAATGCAGCTGGACTTGGTGAGTGTGATCTCTCTGAGAGACACTGACGGTATATGTCGAGCCTTTGTGAGGAGCTTTGTTAGCCAGGTGCAACCAAGTGTCTCCTCCCCCTGGAAATGGGGTTGGTATTTGGAGTGGGAAGGAGAGAGGATGACAGGAGCTCTCTTGTGTATAACAGGGCAGAATTTGAGCTATGTTGGACATTACTATTAAAAAAGCTTGCTATATACTTTGATGGGCCACTGAGAGCAAATGGGCAGGAGATAGAATGTTATTATTACCAAAAAATTATGCTGGTTAGCTGTTGTGGCACTACAGTAACTAAAATCCTCTTGGAATAGGCCCTGGTTGTTCCCCAAAGACAAATGTGAAGATGTGCTCTTCTTAGAGTAATGGTGAGAGGCTGCAGCTCTGACTGTATGATTGCCTTCGTGTTACAAAGTGAGAAAAATGAATGAAAAAACCTCTAGCATCCATTAGGGAGAAAATTGGCTGGGAGGTCCACAGGTGCAGATAGATTAATCTCTTTTTACCTCTATCAGAAATAGATTCTGTGCCTGTGAACACTGGCCATGTATTTCTCTCTAATCATCCTTTCACAGGCCAGGTCACACCAGCTGTGATGTGTTAGAGGACAAAACAACTCTGAAATCTCGAGCAGCTTTCCCAGCAAGAAGATTGTTTCACAATCAAGCAGCTTCATCATTTTTGCCTCTGTGCTGGGAGAGTTTGGCCTCATTCCTCTTATGACTCTAAGGCCAAGACATATGCAGCTGTGCCCAAGCAAGTCCTGTGTCCAGCAGGATTTGATGACAGCTCATCTCCAGTCCTACAGTGATGCTCCATGGTGGCTACATACAGAAAGAGAGGCAAGATATCTACAAACAATACTGAGTATCTAAAAACAATATTGTTATCTTGTTTAAAAATTATATAAAATCTCCAGCTAATTGGATTTCATTTTTGAATCCTGCCTCCTCTTTATCTAGAATTGCCAAAATGTGCCATGCATGACAGTAGGGTTAACCCAAACCAGTTGAACTCTTTCAATAATGGCTCATCTTTGTTTCGAATAGCTGCTAAGACCTGCTCAATGTTTTGTTGATCTTTTTAACAAGCATCCAGTGTCAATGGGACTTCATTAAACAGAGGGGTTTTTTTACCATAGTTCTTGCTCCAATTCGTGTTTTGTAATAATCATGCTTAAAGAGGAAAGAAATGTCATGTCCCCAGCCATGAGGGGGGCTTGTGTCTAAATAATACAAAAGAACTGGAGCTGTGCAACAGCAGGAGAAGGAAGAAAATGCCAGATCCTCCCCACGGTTGCTTGGAGTTTACTAGAAATAGCAATAGTTGCACTGGGCCAGAGCAAAGACCACTTGCTTGTTATCTCTGAGATGCACAGAGGAAGAACAAAAGCCACCTTGTGTTTGTATGTGTATATGTGTGTGTGCCCAGATGCACTCATATGTATGTCAGACTGTCCACACTCATATGTATGTCAGAGCTGCACGCTGGACATGCCAGGCTGGGCGTCTCCCTGCCATCACAGAGGCAGCAGTCACAAGGTGCAGGAAAAAAAAAATCCAATTAGCTATCAGGAGAATTTCTTCACATCTGGAAGGGCTCAGAACTCAGCTGGACAAGGGCCTGAACAATCAGGTTGGGCTGTCTTTCCAGGGATTAAACATGATCACCTCCAGAGGGGTTTTCTGGCCTGAATTACTCTAATTCATTTACATGTATATACATACACATGCACATTCACGTATAGAGTTTTAAAATATATGAAGATACATATATGCATGTATGTGGCACATTCCCTCCTCATATTCTCTGTGGAAAAGTGTGACTTAACCTGTTGCACTGTTGGCTAGTCTTTTCAGAGAAAAGAGAGAAGATCTTTGGGACAGGACCCTCCAAACACACACGCTCAGCAGCGTGTTCATGCAAATTACTCCTGAACTGAGTAGGGCTCCTGGCATGGGCCATTCTCATGAAAAGGTGTGAGAGACCTGTTTTAGAACTATAATTTAAAGTCAAACCAGAGAAAACATGCTACAGAACAGATTCCCTGTCTGGGTGACCAGTGTAGCTACTGGATCTTTCTTTCTGAGACTGAGCAAGTGTTTGACCAGAGATAAGGATGGATACTGTGCAAGTGGAAGGTCAGATACTGGGGAACTTGATGATGACCTTTCTTCTGTAGGGAATAATAGTGTGAAATGAACACTGTGCGTGAGGGAGTGAAGGGGCTGTTGTCTCTAAGCTTTAGTTCTTCCTTTGGATCCTATTACAGAAACTCAGTTTATTTCTACATTCTGCTTGAGCCTAAAGCAATTTATAAGTCTTGTTCTTCCCCTTGTGAGTGGGTGGGAAGCTTTTATTTCAGAATCTTTCAAATAACCAGATTCAATTTCACCCCCATAAATTTGATCTCCTACACACATCCCCTTACTAAATAAGCACATACTTTTCCTAAAACCAGTTTGGCTTATTCCTAGGTTGACCTTTTGTCAACAAAACATGAAGATATTATCGTGATTGGAAAAACTTCTCTCAGGCCTATAAACTGTCAAAGAAAAAGGGGAGAGAGGAGGAAGGAGAGGCTGGGGTTTAGAAACCTCATTTTGGAAATGTCAATTGGGCAACCAAATAGCATGAATCATAAAAACGGCGAAAGAGGCAAAGAGACAATGTGTGAACAGTTATTGCAGTGAAAGAGCTGGTAAATCATTGTATATTTAACAATCTGTCCATTCGGCTGGGAAATGATATTTCACTTACTCCCGTGGCACAGCCAGGGGTTTTCCAAGCAGCAGGCTGGGTTCAACTGGCACAGACTCCTCAGGCCAGCCACAGCAGGGTGATGACACTGGGGTGTCTTGCAGGGGTCCCTAGTCCCAGTACCATCATGAATGGCTCATGCCAGCTTTGCCAAGGAGTCCCAGGATGTGTGGGGTCCCTCCTCCTACCCAAGCGTGGCTGCCAGCCTGGCAGGGAATTTTCATGTGCCACAGGTGAGGGGGGAGCTTCTCCCAGGTGCCTGCCACCTTCCTTTGCCACCAAAATTAAAGCTAATGAACGTTTGCTCTTTAGTCTCCCAACAGGAATTATCCTGGTCTGGAGTGCAAGTCCTGCTGCCTCCTCCAGAAGTCTTCCAGAAGACCTCCAGACCTCTTCGACCTCTGCTGATCCCCAGAGGTCCAAGCACAAGAGTTTGACCCATGCAGTGGCAGGATTCCCCAAAGCAGCCAAGGGCACAAGCTGGTCTCTGTTTTTCCATTCCTTGTACATGCACAGGCAAGGGTGAAGTGAGGAGAGTGTTTGGACACAACCTGTTCAAACAAGCTGCTTCATACACTTACATAAAGGCTTTTCCAGAAGCTGAGAAATGCTCTTCCCATGGCTTTGTCATCTTTAATGTAATTGAGAGGAAAGGCGTGGGGAAGTGCAGGAGAAATAGTTCAGTAAACTCCAGAGTGGCATATTCCTGCTTGGGAAAGCTTGCTAGTAGTCACACAGGACCTCAGAAGCAGCAGGAAGGGATGACATACCTCAGTGACCTCTCTTGGATGTGCTGTCCCAGCTGACTCAAAGCCCTCCCATCACAGCACCATGGACTGGCAGCTATGTGCTGTAGGGGAACCAGGAAGGACCCACCACCAAAAGAAGTCCCTTTGCAAGGGATTGAGAGGCAGTTGCACCCTGACAGATTTTTCCTAATCAACCACTGACATCAACATTTTGGATCAACCAGCAGCTGCTTTTCCCTGTGATCCTGGCTGGGTACAGTAAACCAAACATGAAGGCTTGGTGGACAGGACAGTCCAGTCCAGGCTATGATGTCCTGGAGCAGTCTGGCTGTCACTCTGTTCAGGGAATCATCCTGTCCTGAGCTTTGCCTGGGAGTTGTCCCCTCTCTTCGGGCAGCACAGGCTTGCTGTGACATATGCACCTGTGAGGCACCAGTAGCCAAAGCACGGCCAGTGAAGGAGAAAAAAATGTGATGAAATTCACTGTGGAGTCAGGTTAGGTCTGCTCCAGTGACAGAAGTTTCCTCCTTGCAGCAAAGCATCACAAGGAAGAGGCAGCTGGGCAGCCATGGGGTCAGGCAGGGCTGTTTGAGCTGAAGTTGCTCTGACCTGCTCCCACCTTTTCCTCCTTGTCTCAGACAAGCTGCATCCCAAACCAGTCCCTGTGCATCCCCACCACCACTCCCATCATCAGCTTCAGAATGACACAGGAGAGTTGCTGGAAGAACCAAATGGTGAGTGCACAATGCTGCACTAGAGGGCCAAGATATCCCAAAAAGTGGACTCAGGAGTGGGTGCAGGACAGACAGTGCCCATTACCAGCTGTGGTCAGTGAAGTGACAGGGGTCTGTCTCTGCCTTGGTGCTTGCCAGGCTGGGTGTCTCCCTGCCATCACAGAGGGTAGAGAGGAGGGGAAGATGAAAACACAGTTCTTAACAGATTTAGGGAAATGCTGAAGCTGTAAATCAAGATCTTCAATGCATTTCATCTCCTTCCCTTTCAG
Source organism: Fringilla coelebs (assembly GCF_963513975.1). NCBI lineage: Eukaryota > Metazoa > Chordata > Aves > Passeriformes > Fringillidae > Fringilla > Fringilla coelebs. The sequence goes on from NC_140030.1 coordinate 86,448,040, forward strand.
TACTCAGCAAGAAAATAAATGCATACCCAGGAAATCAGGAACAGATGCAAAGGCGCATCTTGGGACACATAAATTAACATGGAACTAAGGGCAGGCAAGAGTAGCAATAAAGGCTAATTAGACCACACAGGCACCACCAGCATGGGACTGTATCTCCAAATGTTGCCAACACCCAAAAGGTCCACAGCAAAGTGAACTCTTCCATTTTTTTGTGGTTACAGTCCAAGGACAGGACACTGGCTATGAGAACGTGATGCTTTGATGACTGGATGGGTAGTGATGTTCCCCAAGAATAAACAATCACTGAGGGAAATGAAGTATAAATAAAGCAAATGCCCTGGTTCCCACCTTTTGGGGCAAATTCCCTCTTCCCACAGCAAGTAAGCTGTGAAACCAGAAAGAAATCAGAGCAGGTATTGGAAAGCCATTGTAACCTGTAGCTGCTCTTGGGTTTGAGTGTGGCCAGCACCATCATATTCCACCCTGTATGCAGAAAGGTTTTATTTTTCCTACTGAAGCTATTAAGTTGAGACATTTTTCTCTCATTCCCAGTGCTCCACAAGCCCTTACTCAGCAGTGTCCTGAGCATCAGCCTGCAATGTTGTGCAGAACACAATCCTGCAGTGCCCACAGAAAGGAGTACGGCCTTGATGAGCTCCTCCAAGGACAGCAGCAGTCCTTGGGTCCCATGGAGCCTTGAATGGCAGAGCAGAGTTTGACTCTGGAACACCTCAGGACCATGTGCTTACCACGCTCCCACCTTGCTCTCCGAGTTTCTGCCTTGAAAATGCTAGACCAGGGTCTTGTGTGTGCTCTATTCAGAGGTCTGCTAAGTCTTTCCTGAATAAACTGGAGGCATCCCCTGGCACAGTCACCACGAGGTTAAAGTGAACCTCAGCTCTAAGTGCCATTTTATCCCTTTACACTCCCCAGGTTTGATTGCATGCCCTGGACTGCGAATGCAGGAGTGTCATGGTTTGTGTTGCACTTTGTACATCTGCTGAGCACTGCTGGATGCCTGGGAGCTGCCTGGACTGCAGGCTGGCAAGGACTGTGCTGTGTCAGAGCACAGAGGGATGGCTGCTGTGCCTTAAGGACACCTGAGGTGCCACCACTGTCAGGAAAGGGGAAAAGCCAGCAACACAAACCCAGCAGTGCTGTTGGGGGGCAGCTCTGCTCATCAAGCACTGTGGGACAGCTGACTCTCTCAGGTGACCATAGCCCAGCAGAGCTCCCAGAATGTCCCCACTGCTCTGCTGAGCCATGCTGGTTCCCTCCACTCAGCCATTAAGGCAGCTGCTTTTCCACCGTGCTCGAGGACTGAGATGGCATTGCTTTATCCAGAACCATGTGCACAGTTTCCCCAAGGTGCTGTTTGACACGGACTTTTCCCCAAGGCCTCACTTGCTCCAGAGAAGTGCAAGCTGCTCTCCAGTGAGACCATAGCATTTGCTTAATATCTGAGTTAATTCCTATGTTCCCCAGACAGGGCAAAGATCAGGCACTTGGAATTAACTATCTGTGCGAGACCTCCCTCCCAAAGTACAAAGGACAGAAGCATGGTCTTCCTTTCACCCCTTCCCTCCAACCACAATAGGAATTGCTCCTCCTTTGTCTGTCATTTACCTCCCTTGGACATTGTTTTTGCGAGTCCTGGAGACATTCTTTGCTCCTCTCCTCCCCTCTCTCCTCTCCTCAGGTACATTGCTCAGACCATTTGCCCACACAGGCAGGAGCTGGGCTCCATCAGCCCTCTCGAGTTACCATGCTATTCCATGAGCTGCCTGGAGAACCTTCTGGAAGGGCATTGCAGGCCATCCTTCAGGAGTCAAGCACTTTGGTGGGGAGCTGGCATGAAAGCCTTGGCGAGTCAACAGGAGAAGTCTGAAAGCAGCAGCAAACCATGGAAGGGTTGGGTTGGCAGGGCCAGGTGAAGATCACCTGGTGCATCCCCCTGCAGTGAGCAGGGACATCTCCAGCCAGCCCAGGCTGCTCAGAGCCCGGCTGGCTGCTGAGCCTGATGTCCTGAGGCTGGCCATCTTCAGCACAGCACAGCACAGTGTAGCAAGGAGGGATGTGGTCCTTTCCATTGCCAGAAGAATATTTTCCTTAATGTCCTCCAGCCTTTTGCTGGAGGAAGTATTTTTTATTTCCTTAATGTCTCCAGATCAAAAGGACTATTTCCCCTCCTACCAAACAGACCATCCTAATCCACGTGCCTGGGGTCTCACAGTCACTTCCCTGTGCAGCCTGCCCTGGTCTCCCTCTTTGATCCCAGGACAATGAGGACAGACGAGACCTGGGCTGTATCTCGTCCTTTGCTGCCACAGTCAAAGGCCAAGACTTGTCCCTCAAGTCCTCTGCAGAGACTCAGCTCCACAGAGCTGTTCCAGGGAATGTTTGGTTAGCAGGAGTAATATTTATGTTAAGCATGAATGAGAACCAAGCATCAAGCACAGGTTTCAGTTCTGGTTTGGCATTTCCTGAGCAAAATCCCAACAACATATGAAGTATTTAAACCTTCAGGTCTGCATTTCACACTCTCTCTCACGTGAGTGTGTGCCTCCAACCGGGCTCTCTCGGTGTTCTGCAGCCTGGCAATAACAAGCTGGCATTCTGCTGACAGACCCTGGTCCCCTGTTTCACACACTGAGCGGGTCCCAAAGTGCACACCAGGCTGTGGAAAGGTTTCTAGAAATCACTTGGGGTCCTGCTGAGAAGCAGCCACCTCTGAGCATATTGCAGCACTCACTGAATGGCTTCCAACAATGTGAGAGCTTCATTTGTGAGACTCCGAAGGAAATTGCATCCAGTTGTCATTGCAAAAGAGGGAATTTAAGGCATGCACAATGTAATTATTCCCACTGGGAACTGCCAAAAACAACAGGGTGGCACCCCATTGCTGGGGGAGGAGGGGGCAGAGGAGGGGGGGAGAAGCTGTAGCTCTCTCCTGCTGTGTGTGGCCGGGACTTTGATGTCCTGTCTCCTCTGAGCACAAGCCCATCCCTGCAGCATCTCAGGCCCTCCCGGTGCCACAGGGGAGCACCAGCAGGGCTGAGGCAGAGGGGAGCCCCACCAAGGAGCCACAAGCTCTTTGCCTGCCTCGTGTGGGAGCAGGGACCTGTACTCTGGAGAAACAGATGGAAGGTCAAAATTTCATTTACTACATGTTATCAGCCAATCACCGAGATCCAAGCAGGAATTTAGGTACCGAGTTCTCGATTGAGCAGGAAATTGGATATCTAAACATTTTTGAGGATCTGTATGTAAAATGAGAATAACAGCAGCTCAGATTTTAAGGCAGGTATTTCTGAGGTGTCAGAAGCTCTCCTGGTGAGGCAGGCACTGCTGTCCTTCACTGGGCTGTCCCCAGCCAGGACTCACTCTGTGCCACCACCTCTGTGCCCAGAGCCCTTCCTGGCGGTGCCCACAAGCCACAAGGGCTCTGCCTCGGGGAGCTCGCTGCTTCTGCAGAGGTCCTGCTGCAGCGAGCCAAGGACAGCCAGGCTGGGCTGCCAGGCTGGAAAGGCCAGGGAAAGCACACATCTGTAAGCTGTCCCAAGCTTCCCCACCACCCTCTGGGCTCTGCAAAACATCCCCAGTGGTCACCAGGGTTTGAAAAGACCCGGGAAGCAGCACCTGGATCAAATCTAGGCTTCATTAACCTGTAAAATGCCCTTTCTTCTCTTCCCAGTGTACAAATCAAAACATAGCAAAGAGCTCTGGGGGAGGCTGGGCCTGGAAGAGGCTCAAAAGAACCTAATCTCCTTCTTCTGTGTATGTTTTTGCTCTGTAAAGACTTTTGTATACGTTGTTGCTCCAGATGTCAGCAGCGGAAGGGAGCAGCCAAACTGCAGACAGCAGCAGCCGCAGGAGAGGGATGTGATGGACACACTGCCCAGCCAGCGGACATCCTGGCAAAGGTGGCACTGCCCTCCTGTCCCCATGGCAGCACCCAGCTCCACTGGCAGTCACAGGCCCATTCCCAGTGCTGATGCTGCTGCAGTGTCCCAGCTGCTCTCCCACGAGGAGGAGAGCCCAGGGGAAGGGCCTGGATGGGTCTGAGCAATGGCTGGAGCTGGACGTCATGGGCAGGACAGCGCTGTACCCGCTGCCAAAATGCAGGATGCATTCCCACAAATAACCAGTTGAACAGCGAAATGGCCAAAGCCTGCTGAATAATCTCCAGCATCAGCTCTAGATTTCAGTAGTTGTTTTGATCTGTGTGGTAAATAATACCAGTGCCTTCCTGAAAGTACGTTTGCAGAGGTTTAGCAGCAATTAAATTCATATGTATCACTTGCATGGGAGCTAAGCTTCACTGAATATGGTTTCAATAATCGAGTGGAATTTTGTTTACATGCTGTAATTATGATATTAAAATCTATTCCTAAACCTCACTGCAGACAGAGATTTTTGAATGTATGGCAGCCTTTGCAATGGGACAGCATGATGCAGAGGTAAAAGGTGACAAGATAGCTGTGGGGTGAGCACTCATAAGATTACCCAACACCACAAACACAGCTGAGTGGGGTTCCTGGCATCCAGCAAGAGGGCCACAGCTTCCAGCTCTTCAGCTGGATGGCTAGCTGGAATCCCTGAGAGGTAGGCATTAGCAGGGGACTTATGTGGGATGCTCTGTCTGCTCAGAGGGTCACAAGAGGGATGAAGTATTTCTGCTTATAGCTGTGGCTTTAAGATTCACACAGCTAGGGCTCACACTCAGCATGAAGATTATGCTCCCTTCAAGTGATAGGATGTAGGATCCCAAATCTTAGCCCTGTAAATTTGCCCAGGCCTGCTAGGAAGGGCTCAGAGTTGCAAGGGGAATTTACCATTTGGAGTAAAGCTTTCTGGAGAACCAGAACCATAAATCAAGCACGAGGTACTTGATACTATCTCTGGCTCAAAAGCCTTCAGCACTTTCCCTCTCTGGATTTGTATCTCCTTCCTTCTGGCTGTGTTCTCAACCTGCAGTGTAAGCTTTTGGAGAAAGGCGCTCTGTTGGTACTGAATGCTTGACAGCCAGAGATTTTGCCTTACAAGCCATAGCCCGTGCCCCCCTGAGGACATATCCAGCCCATTCAGCCCAGGAGGTAATCAGTAAGAGGTGGTGAGGAGAAGTATTTGAGATCTTGTATTTTCTCTCAGTTGTGAATGTGGACAACCCTGCCCCATTCCATGGCAAAGTCAGATCATGATGGTGTGAACAAACCTCCATCAGCCCACTGGAACTGGGAGAAAAAGGTCAATGCAGGCAAGTAAAGGTGACAAAAAGTTGTGGTTTTATGCTTCTCATCTCTCCACCTCACAGCACATGTTCTTCCTTCCCACCATCACCCCAGCTACAGAATGCCTGCCCACAGCACCATCACAGCCAGTGCCTGGTCAGATCCTGCCAGGGCCATGCCAACCTTGCCATGCCAACCTTGCCATGCCAATAAGCTGGACACCACAGCCCAGGCTCTCTGGGCTTCATTACACGACCAGCTGGGCAGGATCCAAATGACTGCTCTTCTCTTTAAAATCTGTGGCCACAAAAGAGAGTTAATTTGTTTGTCATGTGTTGAGTTGATGACTTTCCTCCAAGCAGAGGAGCTGTGGGAAGAGGAACAGTCAGGGGCTGAGATGAAACGGTGCCTCCAGTACTAAAAGCGAAGCAGATTTGCCTGCAGTGAGTTTTCCTTTCCAAAAGCCATGCCTGGATAATCTCAGTTCCTACCTAAGAGATAGCAGAGCTGTCAGGACATACTGCGTGCGGCCACACAAGGAAACACAGACGTGACCCCTTGGCTCTCAGGAACAACTGTAAGGGGGAGGGGGGAAAAGAATTAGCAGGGGAAGAAAGCAACAAAACCCAAATTCATATAGCAAACAAATGTGAGAGCTTCTATTTTTACTCAGTAATCTACATGCCTGGCCCCCTTCCTATTTCTTCCATTTTTAATCTACAACAAATATCTCTGAACTGTGCTGAGACAATAAATCTGGGGCCCTTTGAAGGCCTTGGGCAGCAGTGCAACAACAATACACTTTATAAACTAAACATTTTAGAGATCCATTTTCCCTTTGATCTGCAGTGGTACCCCCGCTGCATGCATGTGCACACCCTGATGCACTTGCACATCCTGCTGAATCCACCACGCCATGGCAGGTTGGGGTGTTCTCCACCACTGGTGATGGACACGAGGGAGGTCATGGATGGCTGTGACACACAACGTGCACACACTCAGGGATGCACATGTGAGCAAAGCTCTTTTGGTAAAAGAACTCTGACAGAGATGGGACCACTTCAACACTGGTAAACAGCAGAATTTAAGGTCACAGTGGCAGAATTAATTGTTCAATGGTAGGGGCAGGAAGTGGTTATAAGCAAGAGGGTTTGTTTCTTTTTAAGGCACAGTGAGAGAAGACAAAAAAAAATTTATTGCATGATATCTTCCTCGTACCCACAGGAACCTCAGCAGGGTCACGTCCATGAGCTCTACTATGCAGCCTTCAGCCCTGAACAGCCCTTACTGGCAGAGTAAGTGAGGGAAATCGCTATTTGTCATCCTTTGTGTAAGCCTGCTCTGGACACTTTGCCTGTGGGGTTCACAGGCAATTGTTGACAGTGGAAAAATAATTATCTGATCCCTTCACCACTCTAGTGGCTGTATAGCTGAGTCCACTAAGGCCTCCCATGGCCATTGAGCTGAAGGGATGCAGAGCATTTCTGAACTGCACGTTAATCATCACTCGCTCAATTCCCAAATACAGCTCCCCTGGGCCAGTACAATTGCTGTAGATTAGCAAGTAAATGGGATCTCTAAGCACAGCAATTTGGGACAAGAAATTAAAAAAATCCACAGCTCGAAGAGAGAGAGTGAAATCTGTCGGTGAGAGGCATGTGTGGCCCAGGCTCATATTTCCTGGTCACAGAAATGTGAAGGTTCTGTTTCATCAGCTCAGTCTCCAGGAGTCAATGCTCACAGAGCTGTGTCACAGCAGGCTACAGAGATCAATCCTACTGAGCCAGAAAAGAAGTGGTCACCTCTGGAGACACCCAGGCCTCTTCTCCGAGGACTCTCAGCCAAGAGGCAGCCCAGATCAAACCTCTTTGGCTTACAGGAACTGACCGGATCACGGCAGGAGTGAGGAGATCCATGGGCGTGTCCCCTACACTGCAAACAGATCAGCTGCAGCACTTGCTGTGTGATGGAGATGTCCTGAGGAACAGGCAGAAGGTTGCTGCCTGTCATTTTTACTCATTTTCTGGATAATCCAGCCACTTGCTACCCTGCTATTGTGCAAGCATCAATTCAAACTCCAGAACAACAACTTCTACTGCTTTTTTGGGCTCATTCCTGATAACTATGCCCAGAATGGTTGAGCTGTCACCAGAAGGTTTCCCCTAATTTAGTTGATTCTGGGGAACAACTGCACCAGGCACACACAGCTGTGAGGCCAGAAGAGCAAGGGCAGTAGCTGCAGCATTTTGAACCAACAGCATCCTCCAGCCCCTGTCCTCCAGAAACCATAGGGAGGACAAAACCCAGTCGTTTGACACAAATTAACTTCCTGCGAAGGCTTCAGAGCGAGTTAAAAGCACAGGCGAGTGCACACACACAGAGCCCGGAGCTGGAAACATGAGCCGGTGCAGGCTGCAGCGGGCCAGCCCGAGCAGAGGGAGTGGGAGGCTCTCCATCCATCCATCCATCCATCCATCCATCCATCCATCCATCCATCCATCCATCCATCCATCCATCCACCCATCCATCCATCCATCCATCCATCCATCCATCCATCCATCCATCCATCCATCCATCCATCCATCCCTGCGGGAGGCAGATGCGAACCGTGCTGCCCCGCCTCGGCTGGGGTCGGCGAGCGGAGGGGAGCGCCGGTGTTTGGACAGATGCAGGTCTGTGTCTCGGGCAGAAGGGCTGAGCAAAATGCTGATCCTCCGCTGCCCACTATGGATCCCTCCATAATAATTTTCCAGGCTCCTTTTATCCCTCTTAAGAAGGTCTTGTTCTCCAGCTGCTTCTCAGATCCCTCTCACACTAGGTCTTCTAACCAGGATTGTACAAGCCAAGCTTCAAGCAACTCTCCTTACCAAAATCAGAAGATCCTTCTTAAAATGTAAGATTTCTTTTAAAATGATTGAGGTCTTTGGTTTGCTTCCTTGCTGTGAAAGCTACACACAAGCTTTCCTCTCCCCTCAGGAGCCCTGTTGTCATTGCTTTGAGGATGTGGGAGATGAGAGCCACGTGTAAGCACAGCACTCCAGGAGCTGCAGCTTCAAGAGTATGCAAAGGGCAAACCCCGAGGAGAGGGGTTAAGTTTGTCTCTGGTGTCTCAGGTCACACACAGGGGATGGTTGTACAGTGCCTGGGAACGGCTGGGGGTGGCTGGGATGTTCCACCAGACAATTCATTCTGCTTTCAGACAGTGCACATGGAGAATAAGTATGGGACTAAGCACTGGCTACATAATCTGTACAGCACAGAATTTAGGGGTCAGAGGAGCTCAGAAAATAGGGCTGGAAAAGACTTCGTGAGGTTGTTCAGTCCATCACAATCCCACGAGTGCATCAGCCATCCCTGCATGTGTTTTTCCAACCTCTCCTTTGAGACATGTTCACCAAAGGACTTCCACCACCCTTTTATCCATTAGTAGGGGTGACCTAGGACATGTTTAACAACTTGGGAGGGAACAGAGAAAGTAAACATTGCAGTGACTTTGCTTTCCAGGATGAGAGAAGAAAGTCAAACAGAAGTAAGGAGGTGGATGGGAAAGCTGAGAAGAGCCACAAAAGACTGCCAAGATTTGAAATTTTGTCTCCTTCCACCCTCCAAGAGCTACACAAACCCTAATCCTCCTCTCACCACATCTGGGGGCCCAAAAGGCTTCCAGATGGCCGACAAAAGAAGAGTCAGGGCCATGTCAGCACCCCATGAGGTCACATCACCCCTGGGACTGTAAAAGCCCCGTCTTCGTCAGGAGCCAGCGCTGAGCCCGGGAGCGAGGTCGTGTTGGGGAGGACACATCCCTGGTGAGTGGCACTGCTCTCTCCCATCCAAACACCCTTTCAGGCTGTCAGGAGCTGGTGGTGCCCATGCCAGGCCCTCCCTGCTGCAGCAGCCCTCCAGCAGTTGGCTGGGTGCAGTGCAAGGTTCCAAGCCTGTTTACAGCCCTGTAATAGCAGAGCAACTCCACTCGGTACAATTCAGCATTACCACTGCTGTTGATCTTGGCGTATTATTTATCCATCTCCCAAGCCATAAATTTCCTTCCTGGACTCCGTGACTTTCTTTATAACCACACTCTTTGTGCTGAGACTGCAAATCCCGAGGGGCAAGACCTTTGCCTCCACACTTTCTATTTAGGGCCATGCAGTTTTATGACACTAACAGAAAAAGTAACTTCCCAGATGACTTTGCAGCCATGACAGAAGTTTTTTTGAAATGCTACTTTTTTGGCTACTCTGAAGGTCACTGACAAGAGCAGGGATAAGCCTCAAGCCCAAACTGCTTCCACTTGGAGATGAGGAGATCCTGGTAGCTCACTTGCAAATATGACCTACAACAAAGCATAAACTCTTTCCCCTGTTCTCCCAAATGGATGAGCATTAAATTACCCCCCAGAATCTCAGTACTTGGCTTCTGTTTCTCAAGTCAGAAGCCTTTAAGGAGGTGAGCAGCCCCACCACATTATCACTGCAGGCTCAGCTGCCTGCATGATCTCAGCACCAAGCTTTGGGAGCTCAAGCAAAAGCAGTGTTTGCACTGTTGCACACATTCATGTTCTCAGAGAGGCCCCGAGCTCGCCAGCCTCCCAGCTTGTGCACCAGGACCAGCATCAGTTGGCTCCTGCTCCAATCCCCATCCCAAAGTCAGTTGTCCCCACCAGCCTCCTTGCTCTGGACCTCTGCAAGGGTCACTTTTCATTAGGGTGAGGGAACCTCAGCAACGCTTTCCATCGCTGCCTGCCCCAGCTTGGAGGTGTCCTTGAGCGCGCCATGGAAGGAGAGGCACATCTGGGCAGGATTACAGGCTGGTGCAGAGGCTTTCACAGCCACAGATTGCTGCCTGTGTTTCTGAGCAGGACATGCATGCTCACAGATCGAGGTGCACAGAGCCCCCAGGGTTGGGGGCCCTCACTCACACAAGTCATCCCAGGCTGCCTCCTCTTTGGAGGGCTCAGCTGTGGACACCTGGCAGGCGGGGGGCGGTGGGAGGAGATGCTCTGGCCCATGCTGTGGCTGATGCTTTCCCACTGGGCATGGAGAATTGCTTTCTTCTGAGGACAGAGGCCAAACAGAGGGAATCATTTACACCATTGAGAAGTGGGTGTAACACTGCAATTTACTGGCATATTGCAGCCACAGAGGCAGCGACTTTGCATGGATAAAGCGAGCTGTGAAGAAAACAAGGGAGGAGGCAGTGAGGCTGAGAGTAAATCCACAGAGATCAATAATGTTACATTAGATTTACGCCAGTTAGTAAACCAAAGGTTGTGGTCTGCTCTCTGCAGCACTGCTTGATCACAGCTCCAGATTTTATGCCACGGTCACTGCAAGCAGGATCTGCCCCCTGAGGTTTTAGGCATAATCTCTTTCTCTCCAAACTCTTTTCTTTACCTGTCTGTGGGTTGAGAGAAAGAGACAATGATGTGTGGATGGAAAAACAACACTAAAAAGAACGAAATTAAAATTAAAATGCAGCAAGACTCCAAAGAATTTACAGATGTCTCTCCTCTCCTCCCCCCACCCCCCATCCCGCTTCTCCGTGGTCAGCTGTAAATATTTATCTGGCAGGCAGCAGTGAAAGGCATGGCCCAAAACACTTAATCACAATTCCAGCATGGCTGCCCTCCAGAGCACCCCAAACTTGGGGGACGGTGTTTTTTTCTGCAGCATTGTTAGAGGAAGGCACTTCTGTCCTTATGCAGGCAAACAAGCAACTTCAAAAGCAGTTCATAACATCTCCATCATGGGCTCCTGGGTGCTTTGTTTGTCTTCTTCTTTGGATATTTTTCTTTTTAAAGGGTCTGATTTCTTTTTAAACCTGAGTGGTGAAGGTGGGCAAGCCCTGTCACCCCACTGTCAGCAGCAGCCTGGTGCTGATTGACAGGCAGAAGCGGAGTTGAAGTTGGACTGAATCAGTGAGGAGGTTTGGGAAATCTTCCTCTGAATCAAAGGAATCATTTTATTTCTGTAATTCACCCCAAACTGTTCCACAAGTACTGGTGGAACCTGGCCCCACTTTCCCTATGAAGGCGGGTTGTCTCTGGGCTCAAGCCTTTGCAGCTTCCATGGGTCTCTCAGCAGAAATTTGGGACAAGTGGAGGCACTGCTAGAGGCTGGCAATTGTAGGGGCTTTGCTTTTGAGGGTGTCCAGCAAGAAACACCATTGGCATGGGGAGTGCTGTGCAGCAATAGGAACCTCCAAAATCAGGAGCAAAATACATGGGACCAGGGACTTGAGAGCTTCACTCCCTGGTTTTCACTTTCATGGTGAGTCTGCCTTCTGATGTATCTCCCTGCAAGGATTCTGGGAAGATTTCTCCATCTTCAGTAGCACTGTTCCTCCCCACAAACCATTACATCAGGCTCTAAACCCTGTCTATTTATATTTTTCCATCTCCTGATGGCTCACTCTCCAGTGTGGTATGGAGGAGCTGGGAGAGGAGAAAGGACCATAACACACTGTGGGTCCTCTGGAACACACCCTCAGGGCCTCCCTCTATGTTTGCTCCTGCCCCAGAGGCCAGAGCACATAAAGAGGCGGCCAATGTTCACTTTGTGTCCCAGCTTCCAGCCTCCCCAGCCAATGTGTGGCAGAGTCTTCCTTGGGAGAAGAACTTAAATGTCCCACCAAAAGCTTGGTTGCTACTTCACCATAGTGATTATTGCCTCAGTTTCCAGATGAAACACAAACATATTTTGTTTTTACAGTTCTTTGCTATTTTCTGCAGGGAGTGGCACACTTTGGCCAAGCACAGCCATGCATGACATCATATTTTCTTATTGGCCTTTACTGCACTGCAATTGCCTCACCAGTTATTGCCACTTACTGCCAAGTAGCTGTTTCACCCCCTGATTATTTACCAGCCTGCCTTTATGCTTTCCTGGGCACTGAAATTCACTTCACTTTCTCCCTCCTCCTTGCTGATATTTCCAGTGGAAATGATGCTCTGTCAGCACATCTGCAAACATGTAGATTTCCTTGAAAAGGCAAATCCACTACTTGCTCATTTAGAGCAGGTGATCGGTAACCACACAGATAAATTGGTCTGAGGTTCATCTATTATCCTGTCAGGGCTGTTGCAATTTTTAACAGACTCGGAGCCTAGAGAACTGTTAAAGCCCCCCTCCCTCTAAATAGAAATATATGATAATCTCAACATCCTTCAAGAAATAAACTCCCTTCTCTGCTGCAATTATTGTGACCTTGCCATTGCCATGCAAAGGGTACCTAAAAATGCAGACCAGCTAAATCCAAAAGTTTTCAAAAGCCAGAGTAGCCAGAGTTCAAACTGCAGAGTTTTAAAATCTATTTCTAAAGCAAGTGCTGTGAGATTTGAGGCCTTCTTTGAGATTTTGTCATCTCTGGGGCTGCTAATACTGCAGCAGCTCACTGTGAGCACTGACCCCACATGCAGCATCATCAGGGGGCTGTAGGATGCTCTGAGTAAGGCAGGCTTTTCCAAAGGGCTCTCTTTGCTTTGACCAGAATGGACTGCTAGGTTTTTATTGCACACAGGGCACTGTACCATGGGACATTTGCAGTCTCCCTAGTGCTGGTGCTCTCTGAGCCCACCCCACTGACTTTGCAGCCTTACTCCCCAAAATCCCAGAAAGTGCCAGGCCCAGCTTTTCCCCTTGCAGTGTAATAAATGCCAAGGTGCAGGGGCCCATGGGGAAAGGCTGCTTTTATGGCAGGGGGCATGGTGCCCCAGACAAGGGAGGAGGTGAGGGGTGGCTTTGCATGATCACCCCTGGGGCCAGCCCCAGCAGTGCCAGGCAGTGCCTCGGCAGAGGATGGGGCAGAGCTGTGCTCTGGGTGTCCCTGCTCAGTGGGGTTAGCACAGTGCTGAGATCACCCAGCTGCAGCTCCCAGCACCTGCTCTGGAGCTGCTCCTCATGTCCAGCAGCCAGGCCCTCGGGGTGGCTGGTTCATCCATCACTCCCTGCTCCCTTGGGACAGCCAGCTGCTGCTGCCTTCCTACAGCTGAGGCCGAGCATGGCAGGGAGGGGAGGGCACGTGGGCAGAAGAATGTTCTCCATACTGCAGCTGCTGCCAGGCTGACAGCAGCAGCCAGAGCTGGGCTTTCCCACGGTTCCTGCACCTTCCCATCAGTGCTGGGGATGAGGTGCCAGCCTGGCCCCTGGCTGCTGCCCAGCTCTCGAGGGGTGGGGAAGTGGAAGGGGCTGCCTGGGCTCAGCTGGAGCTTCTCTGCCCCAGACATTAAGCATGATGCCATTTTGGCAATGCACTTTGTCCTCCTGTTTTGTGAGCCAAGAGTTTATAAGCCCACGGGGAGAAGAACTTCTTCTTCCTCTCAGGCACTACCAGTCCTGCTTTGGCTGCAGGCACTTCTTTGCTGCATGCCCCTGAGCTGCAAATGGGTCTCTGCTGCCACTCGTTCTCTTGGCTTATCAAAGAAAAAAAAAAAGAAAAGAGAAATCAAGCAGATATTTGTTGTTTGCTTTTCCTCTTCAGGAACTGATTGGGAACAGCAGATTGTCAGCCTGGCCAGTGCCACCCTCCTGCCCACCCCTATTTTGCCCCAGAATCAGCTAAGTGGCTGCTCCACGTAAGTCCCTGAGAAGCAGGAGGCTCGTGTTGCCTGCAGGCCCCGTGGGGAATCTGCTGACTGGAAGGCAGCTCCACATGTTCCACCATCTTCAAGGACATCTTGGGTTCAGGGTCACATCAGCTCAGGCACATCCCCATCTGCCTGATGCAGGTCTCAGGATCTTTCTGCTGTTCAGAGATACACGGGCAAGTCTGTGCTGGCAGCTGTGGTGGAACACCTGGACACAGCATCGAAGAGATGAATGGAACCTTCCCTCTATCCTCACCAGGAAGGGAGTCCCCACCAAAGCTGCACATCCCCAACAGCCTGGCCCAGCCAAGATCATTACATGAAAGGATGACTTAAGCTACACCATCTTTCTGTCACAAGCCCAGGAAGCCCAAATTATTTACCTGATAGAGAGGGAAGCAACAGAGTGATTCAGAGATCAAGAAACTTTTCATTTCTCAGAGGGAAGACAAACACTGTTCCTTTGCAGTAAGTAAGTGAATTATTTGGTAGTGCAAGCACCAGAACAAGATGTGTTGTTCTCCTGGTTGATATAGGATTGTCAAGGCCAGGCCACCCATGAGCTCAGCCAGCAGGCAGAGGCAATGCTGGCATCTCCAAAGCCTGATGGGGGTTTCCAACCTGTACAGGTCTTGGAAGATTAATTTCTGAGTGGCTGTTGTAAGGAAAGGGCTAAAACTTTGCCAGGCAGCTGCGAGATGCCATGGGAAGGTGAGATGAGGAGTTGCCCAGTCCATTGGTACCCAGCCTCTTACAGTGGCAAGCAACCAGGCAGCAGATGACCCCAGCTGAGAAGCCCAAAGTCTCTGGTTCATGTCCAGAGCATTTCCAGACACACTGCACGAGCCCTGGCCAGCCTCAGCTCCCCAGAGCAGCAGCATCACTCACAGAGCAAAGGCCTGGTCATGCAGGAAGCCCTGGGCAGCATCCCCATCCCAGCACCAGGAGGTGCCTTTGGTGAGCTCCCCTGAAGTCCTGGGTCCAGAGCAGAGCAGCTTGATGGAGCAGCGTTCCCTCGTGAGGGGGGCTGGAGGGACACACAGGGACTCACAGATCTCATCCTGCACACCCTGGGCAGGGTTCCTATAGCCTGGTTCCTATAGCCCAGCCCACCTGGGCAAAGCCACTCAGCTGCCCCAGCTCCCCACTCTCCTGAAGAGCAGCTGTAACAAACATCCTTGGCACGTGGACAAAGCTCACTGAAGGAGCAATGGGAAGTGTGAAGCCCCTCTGAACACCTCGTTCATGGTGTTTAGACAGCACTGCCCAAGGCACAAAGAGATTGGACTCCCATGGCCACAAATTATAGAACATGTTCTTCTTTTAACTGGTGCTTCAGATGATCCCAGGCACTTGGGATAATTGTGGTGGTTAACCACCCTGCAGCACCTACCTCCAGCACTCCGGTTATTGCCAACATTTCTGCCACCTGCTTCCCTTTCCATTCCAGCCACAGCTGAAAGTCTTTGTGCAACCAATGATTTCTCCAAGGACCTAAACTCTTTGCTTACTCTGTTCTGCATTTCAGCTCCAAAGGGAGGATCTTTCCTCTGTGCAGTACCAGTGGGGCTCAAAACAGCCAGAAAATTTGGTATTTTGGTGTGCACAAGTAAAAGCCCATTTACCTCAAATATTGTGCTGTCTCCCAGGGGCAATCATAAGGCTACAGTTTGTGGAGCACTCCAGTAATGAAAGCCCCAGAAATACCACTGGAGATGGAAAGGTCAGGTGATTTAATGGGAACCATATGTGCTGCTCCAAGTTTTCGGAGTGATCCAGCTTCTGCATGTCCTCGCTGCATTACAGACATGATGCATCATCTTCCCTTTCCTTGGCTTCGTGATGGGGACTGAATCTCCCCTGAGACCCTAATTGCTTGAAATGCTCTCTGCTCTATTTATGTTTGACTTTACCCAGGGGTTTCAGGCAATACTGATCCTGAATGACTGTTGATCTAGGGCTACACCCTGACTGACATCTGCTTTGAAGGCGTTGTGTGCAGGTCTGTTTGAGTAACATTGCACAGGGCAGAGAGGACTCTGCTCTTCAATTAGAAGCTTTATAATGATCCAGTCAATACAATGTTTTTCTTCACAGAGCCATGTGACCACGATGGTTTTCATATCTGTGGACTTAATTTCAGGCTGATGAGTATCTTCCCCCTATTTTTGTGTTCGGTCCTTGCCTCAGCTGCTCCCTACCTCGGTTTCCCCCTCACAAACTGGTCGTAGCTCTCCTCACTTGGCCCAAAGTGCTGCCAAACCTCGATAACCCACCCCACCCTGTGTGAAAAGGGATCTTTCCAGCCCTGCCTGGTGGAAATAACTGCAGCAGGCCCCCCTGCTTGCAGCCCTGGCATCTAGAGGTCAGCAGAGAGGGGAAGGGAACATTTGTCCCCTTCTCAGTGGACACAGACCTGCCTCATGGCCCGGGCAAAGCGGTGCCTCCCCTCTGCTGCCACAAGGGCTGGGTGGCGGCGGAGGGCGGGGGGCAGGAGGAGCACGGAAAGCAGACAGATGGCTACACAGCCAACCCGGTTATTACCGGAATAAATTGGGTAAATCACAGGCTAAGCAGTTGCTCTCCCTGCTGAGAAGAGGATCTGACACTGTGATTGAAAATTAGCAGCATCTCAGAGGCAATCATGGCTGGGAAGCTTGCTGTGCTGGGAAGCTCCGCTCAACCGGGTGCTGCACTTGGACTGTGTTATTACTGCACCTTAAACCACGAGAACAAAGTGTTTGGGACATGCTAATGACACCAGGAAAAACAGAAGCATTTTGATTTGGTAGTAATTGTAGTAATTATTTGCTACCAGGACAGATATGAATACAATATAATGGGTCTGATTATTTATCAGCATTCAACACCGGAAAGAAAACAAAGCTGGTAAATAGCAGAGGTTTATTTTGGGGAACTGTTTAAAGCCAAGAAAGGACAAAACATCTCTGTTCAAAACAGGGCCTGTGGAGGCTCCGTGGCAAAGATCTGAAAAAGGTTTTCAGGCTTCACAAGAGCTATATATGATTGAGGTTTGGCCCTGACGTGTTTGGCTTGGTGGCACTGCCAAGGCCAGGTTTGCTGAGCAGCCTGCCCTTGGGCAAGACCCTGGCCAGCCTATTGCCAAATGTCTCCCACTGGCAAAGAAACCACCCAGAGTAGAGCACTTTGGCAACCCATTTTGGAAAAACTTAGCAAAGATGCTTCAAACACTTGCAGGAGCTCACAAACAGGAGAGCTGTAGGCACACCAGGACAGGTCTCACACTCAGCAGTCCCTCAGTGGGGAGCAAAGCCTGTGTCACACACACTCCAGGCCACTAGAACAAGGACAGAGGCTGACCAGCCTGCCTTGGAGAGTCTGCAGGACCTGCCAGGGCAAGGCAGGCATTGCTCCTAGGGGACCCTTTGGTAAGAAAGCAACTTTTCTCCCAGTGCAGATGGCAACCACGTCCCTTTCAAAGGGGCTCTGTGGTCCCCATTCACTTCCCTGTTTGGCATCCAGCTCCCACGGCACTTTCAGCTCCTCCACTCAGCCAGCCTCGGAGCCGCTCTGCTGTGAGCCTTCAGTCAGAGAGGAACACGCAATCAGTTCTGGCCAACCTACCAACAGACCCAGCTGTTGCTACAGCATGCACTGATGCGAGCAGCCACAAAAGCAAACAGATCTTTGGGCTCCTCGTGTGTCTGGAGCTGCCTGCACATCCTGCCCTGGGCTAGCTGAAAACATGTGGTCAGCTCCTGCCAGGCTGGTGTGCAGCTACAGCCAGGGTGAGCTCTCAAAGGATCTACAGCTTCTGTTTCCTCACCCCCTTGCTTGAATAAGCCCACTGGAGTCTAGCTCAGGAAATAGTGCGATACCTACATGCTTAAATGTTCTCATCATCACTGATGTTACTTCTGCAGAGCCTCGCTGCTCCAGCTGCATCCTCTTTGGCTTGCTGGCTTGAGGTTCACCATGTGAGGGTTACCCATCACTGGAGGATGCTTGTCCTTGCTTTCCTAACATGTTCCTAAATTTCAAAAGATAATTCCATGCATAACATACCCATCATAAGCCTGCAGCAGTGCTCAAACCAAACTCACTTTGTTCCTATGACACATGAACACTGGCCTGCCCCTGAGGACAGACCTCAGGCCCCAGCAGCCCCAGACTGAGGGCAGAGAGGATCTGTAGGACGGCCATTTGCAGCCTTGCAGGTAGGTCAGCGAGCGGCTCAGGAGCAGTGCAGGAGGTGAATGGGGTCACCCCTGGTCTCGCCATCAAACACGAGGGCTGAGTCACCACTGGGGCCTCCCCAGGGAGAAATCCTTGGGAGTGTAAAGGCAATGAACATGCACACAAGGCAGTGCTGGCATGGCAGGGTCGGCTGCTGGTGCATGTGCCTGTTTGGAGCCACTGGCCCACCTGGAACCCTGGCAGGAGCAGACCCTGCCACTGAGGAGGGGGCAGAGATGGGACTGGTACACAGTAACCTACCCCTATGTCACCACCCTTCTCAACCAGAGGTGGCATTTGTGCGTGTAGTTTCCTAGGTAGTATTTTTCTTTTTTCTTCTTACTTTCTTTTCAAGTCTGTAGCAGTGTAAAAACCAAGCAGCCACAGCATCCTGTGGCAAAGGGTTCCCCAGTGCAAGCCCACACTCTGGGCTGATCTGCCTCTGGTTGTTTGCTTTGAACCTGCCACCTGCTACTTGTATTTGATGTTCCTGAAGTTCTTGTCTGAGAAGTAACAGCATACAATCACACTCTAATTTGTATTGAGATCACCTGGTCTTGAGTCACTGGTGTCCAGGTGCCTGCTTGTTTTTAATTCAATAGTGAAAGCTCCCAAGTGCCTCAAGGGCACAGATCAGGCATTCATAAAATTTTCTTCACTTTCCCAGTCATTACTGGCGTGATACTCTGCAAAGTCCGCCAGTTATTACCATAATGGACGAGACTGCAGAAACAGGAAAGAAATACCTCCCTTGCCTTGGCATACATAACCCATCTGTATGTCCTCCATGCACCACTGCCTGCAGACACCTGGGAACACAGCCTCATTCATGCCCCTCCCTGTACAGGCTCTTCTGCCCATGCTCCAGATGCACATCCACCAGCATCCATCCTTCCAGAACCACACTTGCATGCATGCGTGCTCCTTTATCTTTACTCCTCCAATACATCCTTCTGATTAAAATATAACCAATATGCCATAAATACAAACACCACAGCCACATAAATGCCACTGTAAATGCACTGTGTCTATATAACCATGCTTTATCAGCACATACCCCATTCAATCCTAACTTGATACACACCCTTGAGTGCATTCTTCCACCCCACACCTTGCCTCAACATGCTATGCAGTTTCAGGAAGAGCAAGGCAAAGCCTAAAGTTGTTTGAATGAGATGGTCTGTCCCACTGGAAATTCTGCTTCTCAGTTTTCCCTCTGTTTCAGTGGCCTCCATCAAGCCTGGGGTGAGAGCCCTGGCCCCAGCAGCACTGCCAGTTTTGCCCATTTTCCTAGTCAATCCCATAGGTGGGCAGATGGGTCAACACTCAGCATGCAGCTGGAAACAGGGTGGTGGGTGGATTTTCCAAGCAGCACTGCGCTGTGCACAGGCACAGAGGGGGTGAATGTGCCACAGATGGGCTTCACATGGAGCCCTGCCAAAGACTGAGCCAGGCAGGTGAGCACAGGGCACCCTGCTCGTGGGTGACTGTCAGAGGACAAAGATTTCTGCACAAATGAAGCACAGTGAGACAAATATAGATATCACATGTGTCCATGCATGTACATACATATATGCCAGAAAATGTTTGGACAACACCAAGAAGAGATGATCCTCTGTGCTAGCTGCAGAGGGACTCACTGAGGCTCAGGGTATACATGGAACAATCCATTTTGCCACTGCTGTGATCTTCATTCTTCTCTGCTATTTTTAAAAGGCCATAGCACTAACCTAATTAATTTACTTTAATTGGAGAACAGTATTAGCTTAAATGGTCCTGCTTAAATCGTAGAGAAGCTGTAGCCAAGCTCTTCAAACAGCCACTTGTCCCCATTCACCCTCCTGCAGATGGTTAACACAGCTGAGCTGCACTTTGGCACAACAGCCCTGCTCTCTTCACAGGGTGCTTTCTGCTCTGAAGGGAAACACCTGCACATCTCCAAGCAAGATGGCTCGGAGCAGAGAAAGGACTCAGCTTAGAAGTTACAGGCTCCCCTGCTGAGCCAGGAGCTCCAGCAAAGCAGAGGTCCTGAGAGACCTACACCAACCTGACCGAGCTGACAGTGCTCAGACCCCAGCCAGCATCCCTGCCCGCTCAGGCAGAGGAGGAAGAGTTTGCACAAGCTGGTTTGGAACCCACAGAGGTGATCAGCCGTGCAGGATGGATGCCAGAGGCAGCAACAGGGGGCAGTGGCTACAGCAAGGATGGTGGCTCAAAGGCCACAGCTCAGCTCTCATTTCCCTGGTTTCTGCTGATACTTCCTGCAGTGGGCTTTGGGAAACTGTTCCCACATGCCATGGTCTGGCATCCAAAGGAGGCCAACAACCCACTCTCCTTTCTACATCTTCCTCTCTCTCTCTACATCCTCCTGTCAGTAACAGAGGTAGCTACAGCTGAAGACTACCCTGTAAGATCTTCATGAATACCCCTAACCTGCCTTCCTTGAGCTTCAGAGTTGTTGCCATACTGTAGTTTACCACCAAGTTTCACCACAAAAGCTGCCCTGTTCTGTTGTTAACCCAGAGGCCCAGCATGCAGGGAGAGATCATGGGTGGGCACAATTGAACTAAATCCAAACAGCTGCTGGGGACCCAGACGAGAGCCCTGGGTCAGCAGCAGCAGCTCTACCCCCAGTTCCCCCTGGCCACTGGGCTGGCTGTGCAATGCCAAGCTGTTTGCCAGCTTCCTGCCCTTCACCGGCTGCACCCTGCCTTCGGAGCACTCGGTGTCCATAGTCCAGCCTAGGGGATACAAGGGCAACGCATCCCTCTCTCTGAATGCACAAAACAGACTGACAACAAGCTTGACCTGGCAGAGGCCTACAGATGATCAGGGTTTGTGGAGTCACAGCCACCACCATAAGTTCTGAACGGCATCTGGGGCTCCAAGGGTGGCTGTGCTGAGGAATCAGGCTGTGTTGGAAGAAACATCCCAGAGGAAAGCATTCTGTAAGGGAGGAACAAGAGCAAGGGCTCGGGGGAGCCACAAGGCACCGTACAACCCTTGTCAAAATTGGCCAAGGCAAATTAACAAGCTGCAGCTGACAGAGAGGGGAGGATTTCAAGAGAGATGGCAAGAAGCCTAGAGGAGATCAGAGCTTGGAGGGAAGAATGGAAAAGGCCTCCTGGGAATGAATCTAAGTAGGACTGCTAAGGGAATTTATGCTAATATCTCTCAGGAGGCCTTGGAAAAGGGGACATAGGTAATGGCCTTGTGAGATGCTGGTGAAGATACAGAGTTAGGAGTGGGGGAGAGACAGGAATTAGCTCAAGTAAATAACAGTGGGTGGGGAATGCACATTACAAGTACCTGAGATGGAGTATTTAGAGCAAAATCCAGAGGAAGGGAACTACAGCTAAATTATGGAGAAGGAAAAGGACTCTGGCTGTAAACAAAAGGGCTGTGGAGACTCTCAGGACAGACATGCAAGACTGCCTGAAGTTAAAATTACAAGCCAAAGAAGTTAAAATTACAAGCCAACGACCATTTGGGTAGTTACTCAAAAGCCAAAGCACCGTGTTGGTGAGGGAAGCAGCAGTGAGGGACAATGCACCGTGCCTCCAATGGAGCAGGTGCACATACAAAGAACCTGGCACTCATTTTGGACAAGCTCTTCATTTCCAAAGCCGTTCACTTGCAGACATGGCCTCCTTGCACGGTGGAGTGCTGGGGACTGGCTGCACTGTGTCATAGCTCACTCTACTCCACCCCCTCCATACACCCCCACCCACAAACACCCAGAAGATGGCAAAGGCACCAAACCCACCAGAGGTGTGAATATAGCAGCTATGACACTTTATTTCACCGTCGGGTTTTAATTTTTTTTATTATTATTTTTTCCTCTGATTGAAAAAGAAAAGACAGAAAAGTTACAAAAGTAGTAAAAGGCAACAATATCCGCAGGACATCCCTGTTCCCTGCTCCCACCGGGGGCAAGGCAGCCTGCCCCACCTGCTGGCTGTCAGAACACACCTCTGGGCCCCTGCACCTTGGCAGCTCTTGCTGAGCAAAGCTTGAGGCTGCAGGGCCATGCAGAAGGCTGCCACCCCAGCCATTTGCACAAGGAATGTGCCTCTTAGATGGGTACCAGGCTATGGCTGTCCCATCTCCTGAGCACAGGGATTTGGTCCAGAGGAGCAATGCTTCCTGTCCTGCACTGGGCAGCTTGATCAGGCAGCAGTTAGAAAGCTGAGGTGTGCCATCAAAACAAGATAAGCAGAATTTCTACTGGGGCAGGAGGAATCAGCAGAGGAACTGTGCTCTCTTGGAAACAGGGACTTGCAGGGAACCATGATGGTCTGCCAGAGGTCCCTCCCCAGTAAACACAAGTGACCTCTTGGAGGTGGTGCTGGGGCAGGGGGTGGCCCAGCTGTCACAGCCTGGAGCCAAACAGCAGGCAGAGCTGGGACAGCATCAGGACAGACATCCCCTCACCACCTTGCCCAGCTGCTCTGCCTGCCTAAATGACAGGAGTCAGGGAGGAGAGGGGGGATAGGGGACTCAGGTCCCCAAGCCTACAGCCCTTGGACTTTCCCCAGGGGTCTCACTGAAAGCCCAGACCAGCTCACTGGGTAGCCTCCTACTGGCAGCTGGACTGACCCTTGGTCTCAACCAGAGAGCAGCATCAAAGACTCTACACTGAGGCAGATTTAAAAAAAACAAAAATGATTTTGTATTACTCACAGTTGCTCCTCCTGATCTGGACAAACTACTTGCTTCCCCTTGTACTCAGGTACAGGCTCATGGTGGGCAATGCCTACACCAAGAGGTTACTCTCTCCACCAGGTGCAGCAAGAGGAAAGACCTTGTTCCTCTGCCTCAACAGGAGAGGCAAGAGCTTGTCCTGTTAAGTCCTGCCTTTGGCACAAAACACACACGTGCCTCAAGGACAGATCCCAGCCAAACACCAGTGGTAGCAAGGCCTAGCATGGAACCAACAGCCTCAGAACTGTCTGGGGAGAAATGTCTCCCACCATCACTCAAACTCCCCTCCTGTTTCTTCCACCAACAGCCACAAAATCAACTTTTTCCCACTCCTTGCTTCATCTGCTTCATCTGGGAATATTGTCCCACTGATACCAGAGGAGTGTACCTGAATTTAACAAGTGGAGTGGAAAGCTTGCTGGAGACAAACTGGTTTGAGTTTGGTGGTACCAGTTACCGCCACCATCATGTTAGTGGGACAATACTATGGAGAAGTGTTACATAATACCCCAGAACACACACTGCCTCAGCAGAGAGGAGATCCATGAGCACAGAGTCACCCCAAGTTCTTCTCTTTGATGGCGCTGAGAGGACTGAAAGTGGGTGCTGCGTTTTCCTGGATGGCTCAACACAGACCTTCCAATTCTAGAATTTTAGTCTAACCCCAGATCTACATATGGATGTCTCACTCTCCCATTTCAATCTCCTTTTGGACAGTATCACTGAACTGCCAGCAGATCATCTGGAATGCACAGCTAAATGTTCCAGTTACTCCCCCACACACCTCCCTGCCCTCAGGTTTTTCCACTTGAGAGAGCTTGATGTGAATGCAATTATAACAATTTCAGAGAGGGATCTTCTTGTTTTGCAAGCAGCTCTTTATAGGCTCTTTCTCCAATCCTGAGCTCACTTCTGAGTGGGGGAAGTGTCAGGTCTATAGCAAAGCACTATAGACCCAGGTATCCTTGGGAAACTGACTGGATTTGGTTTCACAGCTTGATCACTCACCCCTGCTGCATGCAGGTCATACTAACCCCTGAACACCTCCTGGATATCTCCATCCTCATGTTTGACACTGCCTTGGTGGCAGTTTTTGCAGTTTGTGGACCTGACTGGTTTGCTTTGGCCCGAGAGACAAAACTCACTCCCTCTGCCACTGCTTGGATCCATCAGTGGTATGAGAACAGGCACTGCTGCCGAGCCATTCGCTTCCTCCTGCCAGAGCAGCTGCGTTGCAAAGACGTGTCATTGCCCCTTCTTCTCCCACCCCTCCCCTTGGGTATCACCACCTCCCCTTCTCCCTGCCAGGCAGGACACTGGTTGATAGTTCCTGAGGTTTTTTGGAGAAACTCCTTCAGTAGGCACATGACGGTTCTTCCACTGGAGCTATCGGGCTCAGCGGCTTCAAGGTGCTGAGGGAACGGAAGGCAAAAGTGGAGGGATCATACAGAAAGTGGGGCGGCGGGCGGCCTCCGGTGATGCTCTGCAGGGGAATAAAAAGAGGCATGAAGTCAGTGCTCATGTCAGCTGCCAACAGTGAAGTTCCTGCCTCGAGTGCTTTGTCATCCCCCTCTATGATACAATTACACTTCCGTCAATGGGTGGTCATGCTTGCTCTTGCAGCAAATAGCACTAACATAAGCAGTGTGAGCACTTTGCTCACATCCTTGATCTTACCCTTCAAGATAAAAAGCAGGCACACCTTCCTTCCTCCAGGACTGAGGTCCCTAGGATCCACCTGACTAGGGCTCATGGCACCTGTAGCCACTAAATGAAAAAGGATATCCACGATGCATTTAGAGTACCAGAGTCAGAAAAGCACCACTACCAAAAGGTATCACATCAAAAAGCTAAATTCACTTGGCCTTGAAGTAAGATCTGGTACACTTTTAGAACATGGAGACAAACCAAGCTATCTCTGGAAACACATTCTTCAAGCCCATTTTTCAGCAGCTCTCCAATAAGGATTTACGAACTACTCTTTTCCTAAAGTCCCAGGCATGCTGAAACTCTCCCGGGTTTTGGCTCCAGACTCTACAATTTGATGAGGAATGGCTGAGAATTGCTTGGAGGAGAAGATCCAACCTCCAAGGCCTAACAGACTGGTTTCTACCATGGCCACTAAAGACATTCTCTCCCCCTTTGCTCCCAGTGTTCAGAGCAGGTCCAGAGTAAGGAGACCAGAAATAGCCATATACGCCCTGCACTGTGTTACAGGACAGAAATGCTGTTCTCCATTAGGCTGTGCTAGAATATGTAGATCCCAGAGGAATTATGGTGCCAAAGAAGTAATTCCACTCTGTTAGACGTGAAGAGCTTTTCTTTAACTTTCCAGGAACTTCGGTTTATTTCTTTCCTTATGCAAGCAGAAGCACTAGTGGGACAGCTATTTCACTGATATTTTCTGGCCAGGAGAGGAGGTCTCACTTCTCTAGGGTCCAGGAGAGTGTTTAATTATGATTCTGTAGAGTTCATTCCCAAGGAATATGTGGAAAGTTCAGCAGCTCAGAAACTCATGCAAATGTCCTCTACTCTCACTGCACTTCCATCACTCTTGGGAATGGCTTTACCACTATTTTCACAGAGGTCAGGAAAAAACCCAACGACAAGCACGTTAGGAAAAATCCCAAAAACCTACAGGTTGGGCAGAGAAGTGACTGAGAGCAGCCCTACAGGAAAGGATTTCGGTGTAGTGGTTGATGAAAAACTCAAGGTGAGCCAGCACTGTGCACTCATCTCAGAAAGCCAGTGGAATCCCGGGTGCATCAAAAGCAGAACAGCCAGCAGGTCAAAGGAAGGGATTGTCCCCCTCTATTCTGCTCTTGGTGAGACCCCACCCGGACTACTGGATTCAGCTGTGGAATCCCCAAAAGAAGAAGGACATGAAATTGTTGGAGCAAGTCCAGAGGAAGACATGAAGTTGTTAAGAGGACTGGAGCACCTCCCCAATGAAGACAGGCTGAGAAAGTTGGAGCTGTTCAGCCTGGAGGGAAAAAGGTAGCATGAAGACCTCACAGGAAGCTTCCAGTGTCTGGAAAGGGTCTACAAGGAAGCCAGAGACTCTTCCTAAAGAACTGTAGCGAGAGGATAAGGAATTATAGGTACATATTAGAAGAGGTGAAATTTAGTCTAGATATTATGAAGAAACTCTTTCCTGTGAGGGTGGTGACACACTGGAACAGGTTGCCCAGCGAGGTTTTGAATACCCCAACCCTGGCAGTGTTCAAGGTGAGGCTGGATAAGGCCTTGAGGAGCCTGGTCTGATGGGAGGTGTCCCTACCCATGGCAAGTAGGATTAGAACTGGATTATTTTTAAGGTCACTTCCGACTCTTAACATTCTATGGGATTCAGACTGGGCTCTGGTGTTATGTGACTCCCTGCTCCTTTTCCAGGCCTTTCCTAACTAGAACTATGGTCTCCTTTGCTTAGCCTGCACTGTGGGACTGTTCCTCAAAGAATTAGGGCTTTTAGGAACAATTACCAACTCTGTCTCACAGAAGACAGAGGTTCATTTTAGCACTTCAGATTCAGGTCTGTCACACATCTAACAGCATGGCAAGGTGATGTTTTGACGCCTCCACCTCTCCTCTGCCTGGGTTTTAACTTGTCATCACAAGACAGCAAAACACAAATATCCCCAAAAAGCTGCTCCGATGGTTTGTCTCACCCAAACACACACAGCAAATCAGAGTGAGCTAAGAAGTGTCCAAGCCAGGCCCTGAGTGCTGCAATAACTGCAGCAGGATCTGGAAGGCTCACAGCTCAGCCCCACTGGGCAGCAGCCCTTATGTCAGGAAAGCCCTCTAAAAGCCAGTGTGGGCAGCATGTTCCTGCCTAGTTGGTATCTCTTCTGCAGTTAGGATGGGCACTCGAGAATGGAAAATGCCAACATGGTGCTTGGCATCAGCTGTGCCTGGAGTTTCAGCCAGCAAAACATGCCCTGCTACATCCCCCTGACACCTTGGCCAGCAGCATAAGAAACAAGAGAGGCAGATTTAAGGGCCTTTACTCAATAGCCACCTGCTGTGGGGTTATATATGGTGTATGCTCTGGCAGGCCTCAGAGCTGGAAGGTAACATAGCAACCCCTATTCAAAGCTAAGGGGCAGAATAAATCAGCACATTTGTCCTTCTCCAGAGCAGAGAAGGTCCCCTGCCAGTGCCAAGAGGGAATGGGAACAAAGAACCTGGCAGTCCCCTCCATTTTGAAATGCCAGACAGGATTAGGGAAGGCAGCTGAATCCGTTCATTTTTGGCAGACGGCAGATGAAGAGGCTGGGGAAAGATGGCTCCAAAGGACAGACAAAGTCATCTACAAAACTCACCAGGCTTTGGGTGGAAAATTGTGCTATGGTTTCTCTCTGGATCTTCTTCTGGGGCCAATGTGTGGGGCAGAGAGCCTTCCCAGGGCACTGCCAGGACGATGGGCACAGAACAGGTGAGGCTGAGAGTCAAGACGTGAGAAGACACACAAGGATGCTGAGACTGATGGGTAGTCATGCAGCTGGAAGTGAGGCTCAAAATGCACCCAATCCTGCCTCTTCATCCTGGCACCTCTCAAGCAGCCACAAGATGACCACTGGTTTTCAATAACCACAGACAAGGGCAGAGTGAGAATGGGCCTGTGGCCAGCTGCAGGCAGTAACAGGAGAGGCAGTAACCTGACAGCCCTCATCCATAGCAACGCCCTGACCAATCCGCACTCCTTTATAACCCTGAGCTATACAGGATCCTTGTGCACCTGCTCCCTGACTGACAGGGCAGCACCTCTGCTACCTACATTGCTGTAGGTAAGAAACCTCCAAATCCCTCAACTCTTTTCTTGAAGAGAAGCATTTTTTGACTGGAGCTCATATCCAGATCTAGGGATGACCAGGCCTGATCTGGCTTAGTCCAAGACACCATTTGGGATCACAGCATGTGGTGGTCTGGTCCTGATGAGTAGCACAAGGCAAAGCTCTGTAGATGTATTTCCAGAACAAAAACGGATAGAGCCAGCTGCCAGAGAAGGGAACATGTTCCTGCCACCCTGTGACTTGGGGACAGCTGCCTCCCCGTAGTCTGGGCAAGCGTCCTAGCCAGCCTGCCCTTCTCCGTGGGCACACCATGCCTGGGACTTTGCTTTGACTAGGGAAGGCTGTTCAGAGTTGTTGCTGCCGCAGCAGGTCCCCAGGGAGCTTGCCATAAACCTGCCTGACAGCCCCTGGTGAGCAACCCCAGGCCAGCTCCTGCAGAGGCTCCTGCAGAGGCTCCTCAGAGCGCAAACAATACGCACTTGACATTAAAGGCTCATGTGTTCACTCTAATGGCATTCAGACAGCTGGGTACCACTCACAGAATGGAGCCTAATATGGGCCCTGTGCTCATGGAAATCATTAACCAGAGCCCTCAATTTGCTAAGCAATGTATTTACACAGCTGGAGAATGGCCCAAGACGGACTGACACGGCTGCCACAGGAGAGCACACAGGCTCAGACATATACTCTGTCAAACACACGTGCTCACTTGCACACACTCACCTGCCTCAGGTTCTCCCCAGTACACAGGCCCTTCCTGGGTCACTTGTGCACATCCCTCTGTGCACACACAGATTCCTGACTCGGAAATCACAAGGAGGGCTGTTCCACTCATACAAACCTTGCCAGCTTGTAAAGTAATTCAAGCCATGCAGAGCCGGACTTCACAGCATCCAGGGGATGGTCTAAGGCACCACAGCTCATCACTGGCTTGTACAGCTCCTCAGAAAACAAGGTAGTTCCAGGACCTGAACATACCCACACTGCCCCACTGCACACCTGATTTGGGTTAGATGAGGTCCTAAGGGAAGTAAACTCATCTTACACATGTTTCAAGCAACTATGCACAAACCACCTTGCTCAAGGATGCCTCTTCACCCACGTACATGAGCCTACACGTACACTCCTGCCAACATGTACTGGTCTCACCAACAGTATTATCACCTTTAAATACAGGGGGGCAAATAAACAACTAGGTTTGAAACATATCTGAAGTGTATTAACGAAGAAGCACACCTAAATATAGTGAGTGGAGGGAGGTGCCTCACAGAAGGCCAGTAAGATTAAACATCACAGAAGAAATGCTGACTTCAATCATATTAGCAGCTCTCAGAAAACAGACAAATGCACAGCTGTTCCATAAACCCATGTGTAACCTAACTGTACATTTCAGCAAGGAAAGAGTATACAGGAAGAAGACAAACATGTAAAGCTGAATCTGTAAATATGAAGCCATATTCCTCCTAGAAACAGGTCACTTACTTCTATGAAGTCTGGGGAAATCTCTCAAATGCAGACAGTAACATGATTTTGGTCTCATGATTCCACAGAATCGTGGTTCTCCTCTCTGGACAAAGCCAAAGTGAGCACAGGGCCAAGTGAGCTCTCAGCTATGGGTATGACAATCCCCATAGGAGTGGGGAAATGCGGCTACCTGATACAACAATGTCTTTGAAGGGAGTGGTGTGCTGGGGAAGATGGAACTTTAAGAGGACTCTTTGGTTCTCTTTCTTAAGAGCTCTAGTGTCCAGGTGGGATTCAAAGCCAGATCAGCTTGTGCAGTCTGCCAACCCATCCCTACTCAAGGCCAACCCAGCACAGAAGTCCCTTCTTTCCTACTCTTGGACCCCAGTGGCTGGGAAGTGCTGCTGAGCTCCATTTAAAGGATGCTGCCTTCGAGTGGCGGGTGAATGATCCCTTTGCAGTCTGTAGACTCACTTGTTAAAAGTCCTTTGGGATGAAAGGCACCATGCAATTGCAAGTTGTAAAGGCGCATCCGATTTCCACCACCACCCTGCGTGGAAAGGAATAAATCCCCAGAGCAGCTTTGGCAAGGACAGATGCTTGCCTGGGATGCTGCCTGTCTATGAGACAGCTGTCTTGCCCAGGAATGGGCAGAGCCAGAGGTAGCACCAATATTCAGACAGGGCACAGAAAGAGTAAAGGCTGTCAGACTCCACAGAGGAACATTTACAAGTACACTGATTTAACTGCACTTTGTCCTCCTTCCTCTCACCCCCGCTAAGTGTTAGAAAATAAACTTCTGCATTCTTCAACTTTGAAGTGTGAAGCCATCAGCTGTGAGCAAGGGAAAGGGACCCACATGCCTGCTCTTAGTCACATCTGTAATTCTAAACATGGTTCTGTCCAGGCCACTTCCCAACATCTCTACCTCAGTTTCTTCAATGCATAATACATACATGTCCTGGTTTCTGCTGGGATAAAATTAATACTCTGCCCAGTAGCTGGTGTATCCTGTGGCTTAGATTTAGCATGAGAATAATGGTGACAGCACTAACTAAAAGTATCAGTCTGTCAAGCAGTGTTTATACCAAGTTAAGAACTTCTCAGCTTTTCGTGCCGTGACAGCAAGAAGGTTTGGAAGGGCGTGAGAAGCTGGGAAGGAAACAGCCAGAACATCTGACCCAAACTGGACAAAGGACTTTTGCATACCATATGATGGCATTAAGCTAGTGTTTTGCCTCCCAAGTAGCCATGATGCAGTCCTGCTTTCCTGGAGATGGCTGAACACCTGCCTGCCCATGGGAAGCATTGAATGAATTCCTTGTTTTGCTTTGCTTGTGTGCACAGTTTTTGTTTTCCCTATTAAATTGTCTTTCTCTCACCCCACAAGGCATCTCACATTTACCCTCCCAATTCTCTCCCCCAACCCACTGGGGTAGCAAGTTAGCAACTTCACCATGGGGTTAAGCCACAACAGTACACTACAGCCAGGATGAATTAATTAACTTTTAGGTGTTTCAACCTTCTGATGAGAGGTGATTTCTTTTCAATTACAGTCTTGCTTCAGGCAGTTTTCAAGAAATAGTCGCTGGCAAGCAGGACCAGCTCCTCCAGTGGAGCAACAATTCACATTTAACTGCTTATTCATTAACTCCGATAGGGCCTCTAACAATTTATTCCAGTCACAAACCTGCAGCAGCTCAAGGAGGAAATTTTCACAGGCAAGCTCCTTTGCTCCTGAAAGTCTGTCCTACACTCCCAGGTTCATACAGAATTCTATTTCAAGGAATAGTTAAAAAATAGACCATGCCAGAACTTCATTTTATGACTACCCTTTTCTTTTCTCTTCCAAGGAAAAAAATAGTCATCTCCAAATGTTGTTCTGACAAGGAACTCAAAACTTTGCAGCGGGCACTGTTTTTTTATGATTTTCATCACCCTCCCCTAAAAAACTTGTCTGCCATCACCGACATAAGGCTGCCTAACACCTCTTTCTTTCCATACCACCACATTGCAAAGAGCAGTTCAACAGTTTACAAACACATCACTGTTCCTCTTAGAAAGATTTTTTAAAAATTTAAAAAAAAATCAAACATTTGCAAATGTGTGTGCAGAGTTGTCAGGTGGCAACTACCAGACTTAGAGAGGTGCCACCGGACAGACAACACTGAACCTTTTTGGAAGGTACTTCAAAGGGCCTAGCAGATGCTTGTTGGTCACTTGCCCAAAAGCAGAAATAGCCAGTTTCAGCTGTGGGTCCTTGCTGGCACCAGCATGATAAGCCTTTCTTCTCCTCCCTCACACATCTTTAGATACATCTTTGACAAAGCTGACTGCAAGCTTTGATTTTGCCTGCCTGACAACCCGAAGGAAAGAGGCTGCACAAATAAAAGGGACAGATGGGTCATTCAGAGGGGCAGTCTGTTGGTGCTCCCTGGCCAAGCTGTGGAACCCACCACTCCAGGGTCCCAGTAAAGATCGTGCTCTGAAGACAAAACAAATTTCTTAGGAACAAGTGAATGAACCAGTATTTCCCTACTAGTGAGCCACATCTTGCACCCACTTTTTTTCCTTCTGATAAGAGGTTGCTTGTGCTTCCTGCATCCCTGCAGCAGTTCCTGCAAACACTATAGGGTCTGCATGTGCCTGAGCAGGAGAAGAGGCAAGCACATGAGTAGCTCCAAACAAACACAGACATGGGCAAGGCACAGTCTGGCCCTAAATCTCCAAGTGCATCTGAGTAGAGTCCTTATTTTGCTCAGCACACAAGTGACACCACCTCACCCTCTCTTTCCTCTCCACCCGCCCCATTCCAGCCCTTGCTGTGCAGCAGGAACACCATCCTCTCAGAGGGATCACAGCAGCTGCCTCAGAGTCCTCCTCCCTCGGGGCCAGGAAGCCCAGGTACCGTGCTTCCCCCACAGAGCCGGCACGCGGTGCGCGCTTGGGCGTGTGCAGCTTCCAGTTTGCATGAGGCCAGGGCAAACAGATCCCCTCTGGCCAGGCAGGCTGGCACAGAGCAGCACTCTGCTTTCAACTTGAAGGGTACCCAAATTAAACCTGCAAAGTGAGGATTAATTAGCCTGGCATCAGCAGGCTGCGAACACATGCTGACATGGTGCGCTTGCCTCTGGACAAACCACCCCAGCTGTGGAAGCCGAGCGCAGGAAGTGGGTGTATTATGGGAGAGGTGTGTGGGAAAAGAGGATCACAGCTCGAGGGACTGGGAGAGGCAACGGGTGCCAGGTTCCCACAGCCACGTGAACAAAAAGGGAGCAGGAACAACTGCAGTGAGCCCGGATACAGTGAGCAGACGTGCCTAATCAGCCATCTTGCACTTGAAGCTCTGACAGAGAACAGTGGCTCTCTCTGTGACCCTGTGCCATCCCCTACATCTTGCTCTCTTTGCTCCATCACCCAGACATGACCCAGAAGTCATTAAATCTGATCCTCTCTCTGTGAAACATGCCTTGCCACTTTCCATTCCCTTGAACCACAGTGCCACTAGTCATAGCCACCATTTTCACACAAGGCTATCCCAGAAGCAATTGCGCTGCACCTTGTTTCTACCACTCCCCATCTCCCCATATTCTTAAACCAGACCCACAACCCACATCAGACCACAAAGCAGGAACAGTGCTGAAAATAGGAAGTCAGCTTCTTCACTCACCAGCCACTTGCTCTTTCATGGCGCTGTGTGGATTACAGAGCTCTTGGTTATTCCACAAAGTCTATTCTGTGGGCATTCACATGATTCAACAGATGCAAGGGCATACATGGCAGGAATTTATGAAAAGCAGGAAGCAATTAAAGTTCCTATCCTTACAGAAACAGAAGAGAGACATGACAGTGCCACTTCTAGCTGCTATGGGCAGGCTCAAGGCTGGTTAGCCTTTTCCATGAAATCCAGTAAAAGCCAGATATTTGGAGCAGTTTTTAACAGAGGCATTCCCCCCTTGGCTACACAGAACCCTTCCTCACACTGAGGAAACTGGACCAAGTCTTTTGTCAGGAATTATACAGAACAAGGGCTGGCATTCTCCAGGACCAACTATCGTCTTCAGCAGGCAGTTCAGTGGCTGGGTTGGGAGGAGTGTAGGATACCCAAAGGGATATTCATGCTCCCACTTAGCAGAGACCTTCTCCATTTTGCTCAGGAGAGGCATGGCCATCAACTGGAGCCAAGACATCACAGGGGAAACTGAAACATCAAAATCTCCAGGAGGGGCTTCTGACCATAAAGTAATCCAAGGCTGTGACTGGCCAAGGAGGCAAGTCTCTCTTGTTCATTCTAAGATCAGGGTCAGGTTTAGACACTCATTCACATACTAGAAACAACCACAAAGGTTTGACAAACTGTTTGTAAGCTGCAGTTTGGGATTTTTGCTGCCTGAGATGCCCTAGGTGCTTACGGCCATGATATAGTATGAATAAGGACATAGCTCTAGGAACATGACCTAAAGTTCTCATCACCCTATCTCTCTTCAGGCGAGTTACACTTTCTGCTGGTTTCTCAGTGTAGCTCGCTCTGAAATTGCGACCATGGTATTTACCTATTTATATGCATCCAATGCTAAATGCTTGCACAGCTCCTTGGGACCCTGTGATGGAAGGAGCAAAACCTGTGGGTTTTTTTTTTATATACATATATATATGTACATATGTATGCATACATACACTGAACCTTCTGATTTTTTAGAAATCTTTACTTAGTGCTGCACACCCAGAACCAGAGGTTTGCACCAATGCTGCTGTCACCTGGTATGCCTTGCACATGTGAATAGCTCAGGCATCTGCCCAGAAGGCTCTGGCCAGCATATCTCCTGTTCAGCTCCAAGTTGAAAAGGTCCCTTGTTTAAGAAGAAGAAAAGCCAGCATGTTTCTGCAGTGGCCTTTTAGGATGCAGAGTAAGAGATAAGAGACAGGGAAGTCATTGAGGGATCTGGCCCCTGTCCAAGCAGAGGGCGTTCTCAACATTGATAAGATCAAGGCAAGAGCACAAGAGGTTTATGTTCCGATTTAAAATTCTTATTTTTACATAGCAGAAAATATCTCTGATCAGCCAGGTTATCAGATTGGCCTTGAAATCCTTCCTTCCTTTCTGCCAGCCCCAACAAGATCCTTGAGACACAACTGGTAAGCCCCTGGGTGTCTTCTACCACCTACTGCTGTTAAGACAAGCTCAGCTCTACTAATCCCAATCAGACACTGCACGTAGAAGTTTGTCAAGGAAGAACAAAAACAGGAATAAATGACAGACTTTTAACCCTCACCCCAAGATAGCCTGGAGAATTGAAGACTGGTGATATTATAGATACACTGGAAGACAGGTCTCGGCATTCAGAGCTGGCCAAACCTGGTCGAGGGCAGAGTTGCAGCCCACGAGCACATGGCCACGCAGTCATCCACCTTCCAGCGCCGAGGAATTGTCTCCATTGCAAAACACCTCACCAGGCAAACGCACTCTGGACGCCACAACAGCCACAACATGTGTGTGCCCCTCCCCACTTCCAGTGCTCCCAGTTACAGACATGGCACTGGCTGACACTTTGGGGCACCAGGGACCAGGGGCCAACACCTGCCCCTGACCTTGCAGCGGCATGTGCTTTGTACAAATCCATAGTTCATGTACATGCTGTCACCTCCAATTTATCTCTGCTCACTTGCCCACAGGGGATGATTCTTCTGTTCCATTATCCTTTACTGGGTGGGAACAGAAGCAAGGTTTTTTTTCCTTTTTAATATTATTTGCTCTTCCAGTGTTATTCCTGAAAACATTTCAAACTGAGCTGCTGCACATTAGAAAAAGTTGCCAATCTCTCTTCCATAACTGTTACGTTCTTAGAGTAGTCACATCACTATCCCATCATCCCACTCAAGAGCCACTGAGTGAGTGGAAAGGCTGTAGCTGATCCCCACCTGAGCTGGCCCTTGGGAAACTTAAACACAGGAAGCAAGAGCAAGGTGACACCTTAGTGTTAAAACAGCAGCAAAACCTGCTTAACAGCAGCAGGACCTGCTTAAGAAAGACTACCATGGACCACAAACATTTCCAAAGGCTGTAGCTGTGTTTCCATGCCAGAGGGCAGAGACACTGCCCCTCCATCTCACCTTCCAGGGGAGACTCTTCCAGCAGAAGACAGATGAAGGAATAGCTGTAATGATGCATGAGAAAACGCCTTGCACCCTGATATACCAGCGAAGCCCCAAGATGTCAAGGCAACCAAAGTATCAGCCAGGAGGAGGGTTTTTTTAAAAGCAGGCATCATCTCACAACCACACGAGACACTGATCTCAGCAAGAACAGGATGAAAATGCTTCACTGCTGATATTAGAAGGTCACTGTCATCATTGTCCTCACACAAGATGGAATAAGCACGATCCTTTCTCCTACAAGTTATTCAGCAGCAGGAAAACTGGAGACAGCAAGGATCCTTGCTGCAAATCCCTGACATAAGCCACTAGATATCCTGCCTGCTCATCAGATCAGTTCACTCACTGCATCTTCCAGAAGCATCATCCAGCACTGCATCTTCACATCATCCAGCTGTACACTGTCTGGATATCTGTGACCATCTCAGTTCAGAAAGAGACCCTACCTGACCTGAAACAGGAACACCTGTGCCTCAGTGCTACAGTGACACAAGCAAAGTGGTTCACATGGTGATGTTTCCTGTTCAGACACACAGACAGCTGCCTGGTTCCTCCTGTAACAGCTCATCAACCTATCACTATGAGATCTGTCTTCATTTCTTCTACCCTCACCACAATGGACAGGTTCCACCAATGGACCTGTGCCACCAGACCCTCAGCAACAGAGAGCCAAAGCCTCTCACCTCGCCTTCTGCTATCACTCTTGGCAAAATGTCCATTCAGGAGGGCCTCAGAATAGCCCTTCCAATAGAACTTAGGTACCTAGCGTGCTCTGACTCCACTACTGAATGCTGGACAAGACCCAGAAATCACAGAAGGGTTGAGGTTGCTCTAGAGATGGCTGAGTTCAAACCCCCTCCTCTGAGCAGGGTCAGCAGAAGCCTGTTTGCCCAGGACTGCATCCTGGCACATCGTGGCTCTTTCCATGGACAGAGATTCCACAATTTCCCTGGGCAACCTGAATACCTTACATTTCTACTTGGGCCCATTACCTCTTCTTCTGCTGCTGGGCAACACTGAGAAGGAATACCATGCCAAGCATGTCCTGCTGGCTGGACTGAGGTTTCCCTTTATCTGATGAGAGCATGGCATTGTTTTTCAGAAATATTGACCTCTCTCAGCTGTTTCCAGAGCTGAGGCACTTCTGCAAAGAGTTCTGACAGGGACCTGCTGCTTCCTTTCTCAGCTGGGTACACAAAAGTGGGCATTCACAATCCCTTGAAAAATGGAGGCAAAAATGCACCTTTACTTAACAGCTCTGCCACCACAACAGACAAGCAAGAGGCTGTCAAGTATCACATGCTATTATCATGGAAGCCACAAGTGCCTCAGGTGGAGAGAGGTACTGTCCCCAACCTGGCAGGGCTAGCCAAAGAACAGTGGATTTTGTGCCATCTGTCAGAAAAGTGTGCTCCCAGTTTCTGCTGTTTATTTTACTGCAAGGTGACGTGGGCTCAAGGAGCAAAGGGATAATTCTCCTTTCAGATTCTCCAGGGGCAAAATAGTAAGCCACAATAATGAGTTTAAGATGCCAGGAAACAACCTCACCGAGGCATCACTGAAACCCAAGGGACTAGAGAACCATCACCAAGCACCACTGAAAATAGCTGGTGTCCAGGCACAGACACCCAGAAAAATCCCAGTGAAAGAGCACAGGGCAGGCATAAAGGAAGGTGATAAACAAGATGTGCTAAAACATTGCAGCAGGATTAGACAGCTGGTGGATCTGAAGGACAGGCACAGCCTGGGGAGAGCTCATGGGGCACAGAAGGATGCAACTATATTGAAAACAATCCAGGCAGAAGCACATGAGAGCACATAAAAGATCAAGATTAGTTGTGCAATCAGAAGTACTGGGTCACCGTGGGGCTTCTGGAAGACAGGACTGAAGAGCCCTGACAAAAGGTGTTTAAGAAGTCAGAAAAATGCCACCCTCAGCTGTGCAAAAGGCTCCATCCAGCTCTACCTGCTCCTCCTCCTCTCAGATACCAAATTATTTCCAGAGCACTGATGGGCAAGGACATCCAACAGCATGCTTATCAACTGCAGCACTTCTGGGTACACAAAGGCAGCGTTCCTATTGCCTGCTGGGCAAGGTAAAAACCTTGAAAGGATCCTGGTCTGTCATTCATTCCTTTTGCAAGGCTATAAAAAACACTGCAGTGAAAATAGCAGCTTCATCATGAAGGATATTTGTTTTCTTCCCCCTAATCTGTTTTTGCCTGTGTATCACAAACATGGAGGATCATGTGGATGAAGGTACACCTGCTTTGGTGACAACATGCAAGGTCACAAACAAACAGAATCTTGGAATGTTTTGGGTTAGAAGGGACCTTCAAGATCATCTAGTTCCAATACCCCTGCCATGACAAGAACACCTTCTACGAGACCAAATTGCTCAGAACCCCATCCAACCTAGCCACAATTCTTCTTCCAGGAATGGGGCAGCCACAACTGCTCTGTTCCAGTGCATCCATCATCTTCACTGTAAAGAATTTCTTCACAAAATCTAATCTAAATCTACTGTCCTTCAGCTTAAAGCCATTCCCCCTTGTTCTATCACTACACACCCCTGTGAAAAGTCCCTCTCCAGCTCCCTTGTACCCTTCCAGTACCCTTTAAGTACTGGAAGGTGATACAACATCTCCTAGGAGCCTTTATCTTCTCCGGGCAGATCAGACCCTGCTTTCTCAGCCTGTCTTTGTAGGGAAGGTACTGCAATCCTCTTAACAACATCACATCTCTCCTCTGGACTTGCTCCAACATTGCATGTCTTTCTTTGTTCAGGGACTCCAGAGCTGGATGCAGCATGCCAGGTGGGGTCTCACCAGAACAGAGTACAGGGGGAGAATCACCTCCCTCAACCTACCTGTCACATTTCTCTTTGATTCAGCCCAGGATACATATCCCACATGACCATACAGCACTGACCAAAAGAAATACAAGGTACCACAAAGGAAGCAGGGGTTGGCTGATGAATCCAGGAATGTGTTGCTAAAGACAAAACTCCCAGAGGAGCAGGTAACAAAATCTACAAGGACAAGACTTGAGCATATCTGGTAGGGATGCAGGCTGTCAAGCATGGAGAGACTCAGAACACTGCAGCTTCATCCCAGCTACAAAGTCATCCAAGCAATGTAGCTCTTAGCTGTCATCACCCAGTCCTATATCCCATCTGGTTCTGCAAACACCAGAGCATCATGCAGGTACAGTCCCTCTTCCCCAGCTACCTACCAGACCTCTCACCCCTACCAAACACCACTTGGTGAAGAAGGATCCAAATGACACCCTACTAGACAGCTATGCTATATGAGCTCACAGCATGGGATGTAGACTTTGACACCAAGGAAGCTCCGAAACCAAAGTCTCCAAAATGGAAAAGACAATGTATGATTAGCCTTGTCAACACCTAACCTAAATTGCAACTACATTCTATACTCCACACTACCAACTTTTGTTATGCAGCTGATCAAGCCACAAGAAATCTCTAGAAACCATCATCTGGACACAGATGTTCAGTGAGAACCACCATATTAGGTATATGTGAAAAGATGAAGGAACTGCACCAGAAAAGGGCAACTTACATGAATTTTAATTACTCTAGTCTTGGCTCCACAATTCTTCTTGAGCAGCATCTTCTGAAAGAGAAGTAGAATCCAGGGATTAGTAGAAATAGCATGAATGAACAGAAAGAGGGATATTGTAAGGAGTCCCTTTCAATCAACACTTCATTAAAACAAGATGGATGGATCAATGGTTAAGTGGGATATGAAAGATTAAGAATTACCAAAGGTGGCCAGTAAGTAAATCAACCTAATCTGAGACTGTCTTACACAGCCTGCACAGTCTCCTCTGGCCCAGGTTTTGAAAAAACATACAAGAAATTTCACAAGGAAACTGATAGAACTGCCTGAAAGGAAATTTCTTCTTAATTTCCACCAATTAGTGGTTAAACTTTGCCCCGAAGCAGGTGAATTTATCTTCCTTCACAAAGGAAAAAATGGTCTATTTCATGTAAATGTGGATGTTCCCATTATTAAACAGATATTTTCATTATGCTTATTTAGAATGAAGAAAAAAAAAATTAAACCCAAGGCAAAAGCACCTGCCTGGAGTTCTAAATCTCTTTACCATATATTGCAAGAGTCATTAAAGTTGTCATAACACGAACCACACAACTTAGCAAACAGGATATACATGAACCAGCAATTATTCTGGGAAATTACAGAAATAAACAGGTGAGTGGAAGTTCTCAGTTTTGAGGCAGTGTTTTGAAAGCTGGCAAGTGAATAAAATCATTTTTTCCCTTTAAAAAATTGTCACAAAACAACTCCCAAGTGGAAAAACAAGGCTTCAAGAGAACAGTTCTTTCATTTAAAAAGAATACTTTAACTGCATTTTTCATACTGGAAAACCTGGTGAGGGAGGCATGTCAGGAAGAATCTTCTCCATCAGCTTTTGAAAGAAATAAAAGATTTTCCTCATTTCTGTTTTTAACACTTCTCCAGTTGGAAAGCTGTGTGAAGTATGGGAAAGCACTCCCCACAATCACATGCTTTTACAAGTGTTTTTCAGATGAAGCTCTTAAAGGCTGTAGAAAGACATCCCACCATTTTACCAACATGAGTGGTAAATAGTGAGACCTTTCTATTTTCTCTCTTTTTGTTTGTTATCCTTCTGCTTTCTCAAGCACAAAGCAAGATAAAAAAGCAACACAGTACAGGGAGGCTTGGAAACTCAAAAAGCTTAAAAAATCCAAAACATACAAACAATCTCCAAAAAAATTCAGAAGAAAAAAGCACCACTCCAAAACTGAAGTCAGTGCTCAGGTGAAAGTATTTATTATTTTTCCAGTAGAAAGTACTGCTGGGAGGTGGGAAGTAGTCCCATTCCTCCACCACCCTCTGTCACTCTACATCCCATAAGCACGTTTTTGCAGTCCCAATCCACATTACTGCCCAAAACTTGGAGAGGGAGTTCGAGATCCACCCAGCATTTCTAAGCACACATCAGCCTCTTTGATCTAAAATCCAGAACTTGGCATACACACGCCCCACTTTGAAACTTTCACAAGAGGAGTTTGGGGCTCAAGGACAGTGTATTTTACTATCCAAGCACACATGGGGGAAGAAGGGAGGTGCTGCAAGGATTACTCAAAGGACTCAACAGTAGCCACGCCTGATTGCTCTGATCCCAGGTCTGACCTGGCAGCACAGCTCCAAGGTTTCTAACCCAAAAGGACCCAAGAGTTTTTTGCACAAACCAGGCAGAAAACAAAGGGAACTGCTGAACTGCACTAGCCCAGCCCACAGCTGTCCAACTAAACAAGTAATCCTGGGAATTCATATAAAATATTGCAGGACTCAGCTCCCAGCCAGGCTGCAAGGCACTATGGTGAGGCTGGTATTTATTGTGAGGTCACTGCCTTTCTTAAGGCCCCCTTCCTTAAGAGAAGGAAGGATACATTGGTCTCCTGACAAAACCCAGGGTGCAAGGAAGGGCAAAGTGAGGAGCTGTGAGGTCTTGCAAAGTTTTGGTCTCTCCTTTAGTTTTTCTTCCAGGTGCTGTGAAATGTTGGCTGGTAGGATGAGGAAGGGTACGCTAGATAGCTCAAGCCATAAGCCCACAGGTGGGATAAAATGTGCAAGACAAAGTCAGATTGAACAATGAAAATTAGAATAAGAACTCATGATTTTGAGCTCCATCTTTTAGGGGAAGAATGCTGTTAGAGCAGAACAGACCCTGCTGCATCCCATATGACTACAAGCTTCTTGACTTCAAGTGAGACCCTCAGCTTCCCAAGGCTACTGTAAAGCTGAGCTTTATAGTGATACTTGGCTGAACCCCCAAGACGAAGTGAGGCTGTGACACAAAATTCTACATTGCCTCAGTAGCACCACTGAATCCTCTGTTGAAAGGGGAAAAACAGAGCTCTCCTAGCCAAGGAGCAAGTAAAACACCTTCCAGTACAGTCCAGTGGGATTAAATGCCTAGCATGGTCACACCCACAGGGCCCCCAATGACTTCATCAGGGTGCAACAAAAGACATTACTTCCCAACTAAAATCAGCAGAGGCAGCAAGATATTTACCCATCCTGGCCTTATATTAAAACATACAGGGAGGACCAACAGAGATAGAAATTACAAGATGACACCAAAGAGTGAATGAAAAGTTTGAGCTAGCCTGTAGGTAGATGGGACAACCAGCCAGACTCTTCCAAGAGAAATTCAAGTGCTCAGCTGTATCCCAAGTCCTACTCTTCTGGCAGAAAACAGAAGTATTCTTTTAGTGATGCTGTTGTGATAAGCTTTAATTATACAAGAGTCTTACCACTAGTTATGCTACTGCTACGATTTGCAAAGGTCTCATTGTGCAGCAAGAAAAGACACCCTACATAATTCTTGTTCCTCTTGTGTTTCCTCTTTGTTCCTGGCACTCTTCTTGATGAACTAAGTAGAAAAATAAAAACATGACATCCCCTCATCCACAGGCTGTTAAACTGGAGCCTAAACCTCAGCATATGAAGCTCCCTGGAGTTCTCTTATTTCCATTTAGACTGAAACCAGAGCAAGACCACTTCTGCTGCACTCTCACAGCTTCCAGATGCCACATCATAGTAAAATCTGAAACAGAGAGAGAGCAAGCC
The DNA here is from genome assembly GCF_963513975.1 of Fringilla coelebs. NCBI lineage: Eukaryota > Metazoa > Chordata > Aves > Passeriformes > Fringillidae > Fringilla > Fringilla coelebs. The sequence goes on from NC_140030.1 coordinate 86,489,837, forward strand.
AGCCACATGATCCTGCAGATGAGAATGAATACAGGGAAGGCAACTTATCAAATGTTATTCTATTTAATCAAATTGCTTCCACCTCACTTGCAGCCACACACTTTCTGCACCCAGCACAGTAGAGCCATCCTTTAGAAAAAGTAAGTCGAGCCATCTTTGAATGGTTTTCCATCCCTCAGTCTTCCCTTTTCTTGCCAAACCTGAGTGCAGGCTTTCGGACAGGGAAGCTAAAATGCAGTGCTGCCTAGCAACAGCCAGGGACTTTCCATGGCAGCCTCTCCTCATCCTCCCTCTGGAGACCTCCACGTCACAGGCCAACCACGAGATGCAGCAACTCATTAACTCCTATTTACACAGATACAAGGCAGAGCTGAAATAACATTTATTTGGCTACATGACTTGCAGTAGCCTAAAGCAGGGGAAATGGCCTATAAGAAAGGTGACATATTCAATTTAGTAAGCCTGGGATCATCCCTAACTACTACACCAATGTGAAAGTGCAGTTTTATTTCCTCAAGCTATTTTCTGGGAGTTATGACAATGAGCAGAGCAGAGATTTGTCAAAGGTCACAGAGGATATTAGTAGCAGAGCTGAGAATAAAACCATAGGGTATGGTTTCCAAAACTTTCTTCCACCTGCAGAAAATGAGATAGAAGAAAAAGAGACAGTGTCCCTATTTCAATTAAAAAGTCCTTCCTGCAGGTCTCTGACAGAACTGCTAGCATCAGAGCTGAAAAATACAGCTTGGGAGCACTATTATTTGCATGAAGGGAAGTTTATTTTGCTATCTACTGTGACTTCTACTAAAAGGAGGAAATAACATGACTAAGGAAATGTTAAAACCTTTTTGAGGACACAAGAGTTACGCCTCACTCTAAAAGCAAAGCTAAATTGAAACACTTCAGGGTTAACCTTCCAGAAAGCAGCAGAATCAGTTCAGCCCAAGAGCCTGCCCACCAATCTCACCTCCTGCTCATAACCCAGAGACACTCTCAGTCCTGAGCCTGGATTCAAAAGAAAGTTGCAAGGACTGGAAATAACAGAATTACATATTCACTGAATGAAATGTAATGAACCCTGATCTGCCACACGTGTGGCTCTGCTGCACATCACTGCCACATCAAAATGCCCCCATTAGAGCAGAGATGGCCACCAGCCCTGCTTCTCTTGGAGCACAGCTCTCCAGTCCAGCCTTGTTTCAGGAAATACTTCCAACTGCTTAAGCAGCAGTGCTCCAAGCCCTCCAACACTGACCTGAGCAGTTCCAAGCTAACCCAGAAGGAAATGGTGAATGCCTGCATTTGCTTATGCACAAAAGCTGCCACAGAACTATTCTATACAAACTGCACCACCTAGATGACTGTAATATATATTAACAATCAAATTACAGGCATTCTTCATGCAAGATCACTCCAGGAATACTGATATCCCCAAGATGAATGAATTTATGTCACACTGCTGCAACAGTTCAAAACTAAGTATTTAAAACTCTGTCAATGCACAGTTTAAAGACAGGTATCACAACTTAATTTTCAAATGTTTAAGAGTTTGAACAAACTCCCAAACCAGCATACAGTGCAAAATATTTTACATTAATAGATATTAAAAAACACTTTTCATCTTACATCTGCTTTTTGTATACACAATTCTGGTTTTAGAAGAGTTTCATTTTCACTACCTCCACAAGACAAAACAACTTTTTTGTTCATCAGTGTTGCAGGGGGGTGTAAATTGCTATTATTTATTTAATTTATTATCTGGTCACAGTTTTAAACTTAGGGGCCTGTCCAGAGTTGAATGTAGTTCAACTACTACTGGTTTTTCTCAGACTAGTTTAGCCTATTTCAAGCAAAAGAGCACAGGAACTCTCAATTTCTAAACATAACTCATCATTTAATGACACACTTCATCAAATGCTACATACAATCAGCTTGTTCCAATATAAGAATGTTGCAGGGATTTTAACTTGCTTAATGAAAGAGATTTCAAAGTTGTTTTGGTTTTTTTTTAATCTGTATTCAGTAACTGTTCTTTAACTTGACTCAAAGATCAGACTTTCCAAAGAACATCAAAGCAGGCCAGAAGTCTGCCTTTCTTTAGTTTTGCTAATGACCCTCCACAGGACAAGTGCACTTTAAAGGTATGGACATTTCTGTTTCTTGTTGACATCTCAAGGCTCTTGGCAGGATACAAAGTTTAAACAGTCCAAATTTTCAGAAAAGGCCTCCTCAGCTCCATAACCCCTGTTTTAATTGTATGTTGTTAACCCTACCAGCCAGCTCCCCAGTTGTCCAGAGCCTCCCAGGAACAAGACGGCAGACCAAGCTTGAACGTCTAGCACAGAAACAGAACGACGATGTTGCTTGATGTGTTTGCTTTGTTCAAAATAAATAAAAAATAAAAAAAAAAAGAACTGAAAGAAGAAACAGTACAGTGTGAGGAGAAATTGCACTGCAAGCCACAGCAGAGGGCTGATGAAAAGGGAAAACCCATGCCCAGTGATGCAATGTGCACAGAGCAAATTGCCTCACAGCAAGGCAGGGAGGCAGCTCCATGGCCCATTAAGCAGAGGACTGAAGGGGCCTCAATAAGACAACCTTGGGACAGCGAGGTGAAGCGGATGCTGGCGCAGAGGCAATGCTTCCACGTGAGCTCCAGCCCAACACCAATCCCACAGCCAGTGAGCCGCCAGGGAAGCACAGCCCTATGGCCCTCCTCCCCTGGGAAGGCATTTCAGAGCAAAGAGCCGGCCCCATTCCGTTCCTAGCAGCCCTCAGAGCCGGCTTTGGGCCAGCTTTCCCCCGCTGCCGCAAGCCCATCCTCTATCCCAGCACTGCTGGGCGGGAGAGCTGCAGGGTTAAGGCAGGGCAGGGTGCAGCTGCAGCGCAGTGGGCAGACGAGGTCAGGGCGCTGCACAAAGTGGCCATTGTGCAGCACACTGTGCCTGTAGGCTTCTGCTTGAGCGGGTCCCACCTCCGTCCCACCGCGTGGCACCGGGGCCGGCACACCAACCAGCGGCAGCCGCACGCTGCTGATGAACAGCGATCCAGCAACGTGGAAACCCAGGGCACCGGGAATATTTCCCTGTCTGCTCTGGGGTTCCCTGACCGCCAGGGAAACACTGACTTTGACCCTCATTCATAGAGAAAGTTTCCTAAACTCCAGAATAGACTAGAATCCACTAGGGCGTGAAGTAGATCGTAGAGAGTAGTGTAGATGTATCACTTAGGTGGGAAATCTAGGTTTTAGGATTTTTAGTATGTAGTGGATGGAAACAAGATGGAGGGCACAGGGTGTCATCCTGGGCTCCTTCCTTGTACTTCTCCCTGGGTTTGGGTGGCATTTTGTAATTGGGTGGAAAAGTCCACATTGCAGGCTTCTGGGGATCAGTTATTGGGTTAAAAAGGGAAATAGTCTAGGTGTCAGTTCTTAATTGGATAGTTTAGCTTTAAAAGAGCTTGTAACCATAGACTGTTAGCCATTTTTGCAGTGCTTTGCCAGGGCACTGAGCCTTGTGTAGACAGCGTGCAAAACTCTGGGTAAGATAACAAATAAGAACCTGAAGACCAAAAAGATCCACTGCATCTCTCTTTCTTGACACAAGACCACTCCAGGAGGGTCTCCCTCAACAGGGGAGCCCCCTGGGAGGGCGCATCCAGAGTCCCAGAAGTTGGGGAATTGGCAACAGGTACCCCGGCACAGCAAGGCCCTTCCTAGAGCACAGGCTGAATTAAAGCAGGGGGAGCAGCTACCCCTAAAGGCAGTGCTTACACAGGCCAGATGTGAAAGCCCAGCACAGCCCCAGGTCAGCAGCAAGGCTGAAGCTTTCAGTGTTCTCCCAACACAACAGCTCTGTGCACCTTCAGGCTCAAACATCACAGCCCCATGCCCTCTGCTTTAGAGAAATCATCCAGCCAGGAGAGCAGTGCTCCATGCCCACGTGGCAGGGCATGAGGGAGCAGGGCCATGGCTCCTGTCCTCTGGCCAACACAGTGATGAGTCTTCTACAAGGAGCACAGCCAGGTCTGCTGTCCCAATGAGTTTAGGAGAATAACAGGCAAAAAAAACCTAAAGCTATTTTGTAGGTTGATTTTGGACTGGGTTTTTTAATTGCTTGGTGCTGAGAAGTGTTGCTAGGACATGGGCATCACCTCTTAGCCCTGCAGTGCAAAAACTGTACAGAAAAAACAGTAAGTCACAGGCTCCTCCTTACTGCTTTTAAGCTGAAGCAACTCCAGCTGAGCCCCATCCAGGCTCAGGGTCCCAGGCAGACGTGACTTTAACTGGCAGACAAACCAGAGGGCCAAGCTTTCCTAGCAGGCACCTGAGGGTACTCTGCATTTGCATCTCCAGGGATGCCCTGTGCCAGGGGATCACCCACTGTCTGGGCCCAGGGGTGCAAAGCCACTATCCAGTGCATCCACGTGCCAGACACAGACACAAGCTCCCTGCCCAGTCCCTGAAGCAGCACAGCAACAGGAAGGCTATAGTTCAGCCACAGCTTTAAATTACAATTATCATTAGTCACAGTCTCCAGACTTCTCCATTAGAAGTTAAAACAGCCCCACAGCATTTGAAAATAGAGGCCAACTCAAATGGTTTGGCCAACAGTACCCTCCTACAAAAACAAACCCCAGCACCCAAACACTAAGCTGTGGTGATAGTGTGGAACATCCTGAAAAGCCTCTTAACTCTTTCAAAAAGTTATTTCTAGTTAAATATTCAGTTGAATCAGTCATTCATGCTTTTTTTGCCACATTTATCCTCAGTCCATCTGAGGCTCCTTCAAAACACCAACACTTGTTGAGTCTCAACATTGTCATAAAGAGCTCCTACCTCCACCTGGATGTTGGTCCCAGTCCAGGCAGCACCTCAGCCAGCAAGAGCTAAAAATCTACAGCCTCCAAACAGTGCAAACACTGACAACTTAGTGTATCTGGACACAGCAGAAGAGGAAATGCTGATTAATAAGTGATCATTGAGAACAAATTCAAAAAGAAAAAAGCCAGGCAAGGCCTTACAAAAAAAAAAAAGATGTATTGCAAGGACTTGCACTCAGCAAACAGCAGACCATGAAAACCAAAACAAAGCAATTCCTGTGGTCACCAAAATCCTTTCCAACATGTTTATCATTAATCACCTCATTTTGTGCACTACTGGGAAGGGCTCAGCTATCACTGCTGAAGAGAAATGGATGAGAGCCTACAGCAAGTACCAACTGTCAGAACAGTAAGTCAGTGTGACCAGTAACTGCTCTCTTAACAGCACAGCCCAGTTGCACCACAGTCCTAGAAAGGCGATGTGCAAGTGACCATTGCAGAGTGGCACCAGGCTCCTGGTCTGGTCAATGTCTGCTGCAGAAGAGAGTGAGCTGAAGTCTGGCCACCAAGGTCTGCCACCTGGCAGAACTTCTGAATTCCCACTATTCCCAAGGCCCAGAAACAGATTAAGTTATTCAAATTACAGGCTGCTTTTTGAAGTTTTCCCTGCATTTCACACTAGAGCCACAGCTAACGTAAGCACAGCTACCTACTCACACGGTTGTGGTCTAAGCAAACAGACTGGCTGCCTGTCTGTAGGTGACTCTGGCTTTCTACTGCTGCTCTGTGGCACACAGTTTCCAGATATACTCTGGACCTGTACAGAAGCCCTGTCCCTTTAGGAACAGATAAAGCAGGCTCTATTTTCCCTGGCACTTTTACCACTAGCCCTTTGATTGGAATTTGGGGATGGAGGAAGTGAACACTCTCCATGAAGCATCTCTGGCTTAGCAGCCGCTTTCCCTGCCGGTCTGGCAGAGTCTTGAGTCTGCAGATCTGCAGGGTACATCAGATGGTTCATCTATTCACTCCATGCCAACCCCAGATCCCTCACTGAGTTTTCTCTGAGGCCTGGAAAAAACCCAAAGCTCCATTTGTGCAGGAAATAGACCTGACCAAAAACTCCAGCACCTGTGGAGTAACAAAAATGTAAAGAAAGGGCAGGATTCATTAATTCCCTATCACTCATCTGCACATGCCAAAGCTACCAAAGTTCAAATGTCGGGCTTGCCCCTCCTGCTCACTAGAGTTTGTGAAAGGAGAAGGGTTGCAAAGGGACTGGGGGTCTAGTTTCACAGCTGGCAGGCATGGTAGCAGCTCCTGAGAAAAAGCTTACAAAGCTTTTAATTCAGGGTGGCCAACGTGACTGTTTCCTCCCTTCCCTTCCTGGCCGTGGCTCCAAAGCTGTCCACAGGGAATGTCCAGTCTAGTCTAACATATCATCTGATGTCTCTATAGTTTATCTCACTTCTAACTGAGGCCTTGGCTCAGACATGACTCCAAAGCCCTCCCTCCCCAAAGACCTTTTCAGACAGAGCTAAGCAGAAGGCACACTGCCTCCTGCAGCTTTATCCCGTTCCCCTCACCCTTGCTGCTGCAGCACATAGGAGATGGTAGTGCTGGGGGCCTGAAACAAGAAGCCCCAGACCCTCACACCTTTTGCTGTTTAAATGCTGTGCCCAAGCGCCCCAAGAAGGGGCTAAGACATCAGCACAAGTCAGGCAATACGGTAAACACACTTCCCCTTTAAGCAGGGAGATAGAGAGCTCTGAAAATCACACAGCTGTATGCCCTGGGAAAAAAGAAGAAAAATAGAAAAATAACTGAAAGGTACCAACTCTTGTCAACTGCTACATTAAAGGGATATGGAGAGGAAGAGAATCCACAGAGAGCTGCTCCAAACCCAGAGGACACAGTCCTCTGATAAAAGTGTGTGCCTTTACACTATCCTTGGGTAGCTGAAAAAACTACAAGATATTCCAAATGCTCTGTGCACATCAAAGGGCCTCTTGCACACCAGCCACAAAGTGAACAGCCTGGCATATAGAACCAGATTTCCAGAAGAGATTGCATGCTCACACAGGTTTGCCACATGAAAAGATAGATGTGTGCGTGGATCGCAAAAGGAAAAAGTAGGCTAAAACAACAAGCTCAGAATCGTTTCAATTCTAGATTTTTAAGCCAATTTCTTCCTGGTTTTGACACATTTTAGATGTTCATATGAAGTATTTATGTTTAAAAGGAAAAATTCTTGGACTTAAGTGCTTGTTTGACAGTCCAAAACCCTGCCCTAAAATTAGCACAAGGAACTTTTCAGGAGGTATAAAACCCACACAAAATCTACCTAATTCACCACAGAAAATATCCAGCGGAGATCAGTGGGTTTTCTCTGAGGAGAACCTGGAATATGTACCTTTTAATGAGATTTTTAGCTAGAGGATTTGTCTTAGTGGAGCTTCTCAAAATTAGGGCAACATGAGATATACTTATTGCACTAAATGAAGAAAGGATTTGTCAGTGGCCTGGATCTTCACAATAGGAACCTCAAAAGGGGGCTCTGAATTGCCTCCCACGCTCTCCAGCTGAGTGCAAAGGACATTACCCTGTGGGAACCCTTGCCTTGGGTTCATCTGGTGCTGCTGGGAGCACTCACAAGTGGAACTTTAAGCAGAAAACACAGAAGTTCACATCTTCAGATGAGAACTTGGATTCATGGACTGCAGGGAAACTTTGAAAAAGCCAAAAGCAGACTGACTATATAAACAGCTTTGGAAAGCTAAAACGAGTCTATCTTACAGAAGCAAACATCCCAAGCCATGAGGCTTGCTCAGGCTCTGAACACAGGGCAACAGAGTTCCTCTTCTCCTTGCAAGACACACACATGCATCATGTCTGCACTGCCCTGCAAAATATTTGAGCATATTCTCCTTTCACATGACTATGCCTGCTTGGGAAATCTCACACATTTGCACGAGCACATGAAAATAAACAAATAATAAATTAGAAATTGGAGACTTGAAGATGATTAACAAGCCTGAGATACCATTTTTGCCTACAAATAGACATCCATGAAGTAGGAGTAGTACAACACTAATCACCACAGAGAGAAATGGTGATGTAAGCCAACTGTTCCCACATTCCCCACCCAATCTCCTACTCATCCCCCTGCTCCTCTTCCCCACTGAACCTCACACACTAGTGACAAGGGAACATGCTGAAGCAGCTAGGCAGCTAATAGGATAAAGGCCTCTTACTCCAGGGAACTAATCCATTTATGCAGAACATACCTAATGACTGCACTTGGAGATTCCTCTCCCATGCCCATATGCAGCAGGGCCTGCCCACACAGGGCAGCACACAGGGCCTTGCTCAGTGGTGCTTCAGTGTTGAAACTCAGAACTTGTGATGGGGTTCCACCTACCAACTGTGAAAGGGCTGGCCTAGGCCTGTACCCATGTGAACAGCTTGCAAATATTCCACAGGAGCCAGTATCTTCTGCCTGGTGCACTGTCCTTCCTCTTAAAGTAGGCATACGTTTCCCTTCAGTGCTGCTGATCAGCACTAGCAGATTCTGGTACCATCTTGCATCCCTTCGTTCACATCCTCACAGTGCACATGACTTGAGATGGTGTAAAGCTGGTCCAGGGAACCCTCCTCAGTGCAAGAAACAATACAACCAATTCAGCAATCAGTGTTTCCCCCTGGACACTCCCATTAGCTAAGTGAACTTCAGCATCTCTACTTGTCCATGGGTACCAGCAAAGGATACACGTTACTCCTGCCAAGGTTTTGAAACTCCCCTGTGTGAGGGCAGTGAGGCACTATCAGACTTGGAAGCAGATCGCTGCCCTTCTAAACAGGTGTTAGCAGAGCACAGCAACCCTCAGAGCTGTGCATGAAGTATCTGTTGGAGAACTGCTGCCCTCAAGCATGCCACTCCATTGTCTGCATCAAGATCCACTTTCCAAATATTTAGAAATAAACCATCAACTCAATAGCTTGCAAGATCATATCAGAGCCTGTATAACACGTCATTATTCATAACGCATGCATCAGTTTTAATGCACAAATCGTATCAGTGTTTCCTTCTTCCAGCTCAGCATTTTGGTCCATCTCACACTTAAAAAACAGTCATGCCCTAGGACCAAGGAGTGCTCCTTCACTCACAGATGGCAGAAGGGCATAAATTCAGATTAACACATTAAAAAGTGACCAGAATGTCTCAAGGCCAAGTTCATTAGGATCCTCTGCAGAGAAAGGTTGGTAACAACAGCAGAAGTTTACATCCATTTATATGAATAGTTTTGAGGGTGTTTGAATGATTTGGATGCTTGCATCCAGAAAGCAAATGAACCAGTGCCTCAGCTCAGTACAGAGTTTTATACAGTGGACTGAGCAACACAGGCAAGTCTCACAGTTGCAGCAGTAGTTACAGCTGCTTTCTACCTCTAACCCTAGCAGCAGCCCCATCATGAGATAATAATCTGGCCTTTTTCAGCTTCTTGTGGTTTTACCATTTCACTCAGCCCTAGAGAGTCCATAGGCTGCTTAGCACAACTGCCCAGGGTAAGAGTCTGCAAAATGCAAGCATGACAAACTAGCACAGCACAAATGCCTTTCACACGTCTTATAGCAGTCAGGCTTGAATCAAACATTGGTGTACCATGACAGAAAAGAGATAAGAATGCTAGAATAGTTGCACTATAAATCTTTCTGCTTAGAAAATATTTTCCAAGAGCACCACTTCCAGTGCTCATAATTGCACTCATTCCACTAACAATAATTTGAAACCAATAGGGTTGATTATGTCATTCAGAGGGAAACAAGAAATTATAGTAAGTTGAAAATTAGTTAAGAGCTTGACTGGACAGCACACCAAATTCAGAGCTACAATGAAAATAAACATACCATGAACTCACTGTGCTATTTCCACCAGAGCTCTGAACAAAGCACTGCAACTTGGAGACTCACTTAAATATGATCAATATACAGTCTTATCATCCAGTCAGGTACACCATGTTCTTGTGTGAGGTCTGTCTGTCTTTCTGGCACATACAGCAAACAGTAGCAGTAACAAACTTTCCTGAACAAACTCAGGGCATTCCCTGACCTATGGTGGTTCTCCCAGCTGCAAACCACATCACCTGGACCATAACAAGGAACAGGTTTACAGAAGTGACAAAAATCAGGCATCTGACTAGCTCTATTGTAAAGATATTTCTACCTGTATTAGGAATTACACAGATCCACTAGAATTGAAATTTAGAAATTTTTTTTAAGTTGTTTCTTGTTTCTTAATCATGACATGCCTGCATACCATCATGGCTGAGCCTATAGGATTGTTTGATGAGCCTCTGAAGTCACAGGCAAGATAGGGAGTTTCTAAAGCCTCCACAGGTAGACACATTTTTATTTTGTTTACACTGTCAAAAAGAGCATGCTTACAAAAAGATTGCAAAGTAACTTGCAAAGCATTTTAGGGCTTTATCCTTTGTACAGCAGCTCAACCTGTTTTTTCTATAATCAAACATGTGAAGGTGACATTATAGCTTGCAAGCCTATGCCAGGATTTTAAAGCACAAGCATGTTTTGGAATTAAAAATACAGCCTTTCTTAGTATAGACATGACCACAGACTTCATTTACATTAAGTTCCTAACACCCTAGACAAAGCTCAGTTTTACAAATTCATTCCTATGAAAACTGCTTTGCATAAGCAGTTAAAGTCCAGCAGGAAACCAAAAAGGTTGTTTGCAATAAGGAAAACCAGTAATTTCCATAGGGTTTCTCTTAAGTGTCTTCATTTGTGTTTTATTTTCAATTTACCTGTGGCCCCCGAGACACCTATGTTTTTGAAATCTTTAGTTTAGAAAAAGCATTGTTACTTGTCTTTTTGGCTTGAAGAGGGAGGGTTTGTCTCTCCCTTACTGGTCAGCATTTCTTCGATACAAACTGCAGCTCAACAAGAAGCGTATCTGGGCTCACAGCTCTGGAAAAGGGCAGGGAGTTTTACAAGGCAATCTGCTCTGGTTTAACTCAGTCTCCATCTACATGAGAAGTAGATGCCTCTATTGAGTGCCTCCCCCTGTGAGATGAGCTGTGGACCAATGCCCAAAACTCCCATTGACATCAACAGGCTGAAAGAAAGCGCGAGCAGAGCCCAGCAGTGCGGTTCTCATGTGAGCCAACAATGGAGAGGTTATTCAGAGCTAAGGCAGAAAATCAGAGCTAAACCCCAGCCCACGCCAAGGACAGCTGTGTTGTTGACAGCCAGGCTGGCTATTCTACCACTCCAAAGCTTGTCTCAAATACAGCATTTCCTAGAGTGTTTACTCTAGTCACGGGCCTGGCCTTAAAAGCTCAGCCAGCTTCTGCCTATTGAGCAGTAATGGCTGCTGTGCTTTCAAGACTCAGACTTGCTCTGGACAAGCTGCTTGCTCTCCGTGTATGTGACAAACTGGAGCACAAACACCCAGTATTAATAGTTAATCAGCACCATCACATGACTGCCCTGTTCCTGCTGTTACCACTCATACTACCATCTCCCTCCTTCCCTCTCACTCATGGGCAGTGCCCTGTGCGAGACTGCTGGGTGCCAAGCACACCTGTGTCACCTCTCAGACACCAGTGCCAAGCCATGCTGGGCAAAGAAGGTGTTCTGCTTCACAGATACAGAGCTAAGCAATGCCAGGGAAAAGCTTGTTTTCCATTCCTTGCTACCATCTCTTCCGTAGAGTGCTTTGAACAAGTCTATAACCATCTGAATTCTAAGCAACAGCAGCCCCTGTTATCTCGTGGCTGCTGAATTCTAAGGGAATTCAACACTTAGTGGTGGTAAAGTAGGAACAAAGAGGGAAAAAAAAAACCCTAATCTATCTCTACTGCTTATTTCAGTTTCTTAACCTACACAACACAGTCAGAAAAGCAAGCAGAAAACTGCCAGCACCATCAGATGCCCTCTGCACTATATGAGGAATAACCAGATTGGTTCTAAATAGCCATCCACCCTCTCCAGTTTCCTCAAGCCACTTCACTGGCTCTCCAAAGAACTAAACTGTGAGGCTCTCTCCTTTTCAGAAGTTGCTACCACAAGCAAAAGACGCAACTTATTACACCTGAAGAGAGATCCATTCACCCGCAGACCAAACACAATTTGGGCAGCGACAGCATATGGTGGAGCCGCCCGCAGACTCCTTCTCTCCCCAGGCAAGGATGAGATATTTGTATCACAGTGAGCCACATGCTGAGGGAGGAGTGGGCAGGGAGAGGTATCTGGCCAACTCAACAGCCACACTGGGACTCAGCCCAGGCAGCCCCTCTAGTCCAGACACATCGAGGCTGGGGAAGGTGAGGACAATCCAGCGCTACTGCAAAAGAGAAGAGCACTGCAGACAAAGTCCTGACCTTCCCTTTCAAGCAGCATCTCCAAGCTGGTGTTTTTGAAATGTATACACAGGTTGCAACAAAACTTCTTAATCTGTCAGGCTCTTGAGATTACTTGGACTGAAGTCGGGCACTAGGAAACAACATGCCAACATTATCCTCCTACACACAGTACTGTGTCAAAACAAGAAAGAGAATGTCCTTCAGAAAACCTTATTTGAAAAGGACCAGAAGTCAACACACAAGAGACAGAAGAGTGATATGCTGCAGGATGGCCACTCTTGGGGATCCAATTCAGCACCCACTCTGACTGCTACTCACGCCACATCCAATCACATTTTAAGCAGTTGTGCTGTTGCTGCAGTTATGAGCTCTTGGTTTTGCTGAGTGGTGTTTCGTGTGGCCAGCTGGCAGCCCACCATAAAATACAGCTAACAGATATGGGAGACTGGGCTTTTCCTTCTATTGGTTCAGTAGGAATCATTCTATGTGGTGCTTTGAGAGCAAAATGCTAGAGGTCAAAACCCCAACCTCGTCCACTCACATGCAGAGCTTATGGCAGATGTTTTCAGATGGAAGTGCTTTACCTCCTTCCCAATTTGCTCCTCCCAGGCCTACCTAACCATCAGAGTCAGACCAAGAGTTCAAGTCCTACACAGCATCCCTCAGGACCTCTCCCCGAGTCACATCCCAAGGCCACATGCCAGTGGTGCCATATGCCCATTTGATCTCCTCTCTTTGGACTGCAGCCAAAGACTCAGCTCTAGTCTAATACCTTCTTACCAGGCTTTAGAGCTTTGAGGGGAAAAAAAGAAAGACAGCAGGGTTGGGGAGCTGCCAGCAAGCCTGCCAATCTAAATGATAAGCCCCTGGCTTGAACCTCAGCCTCATAATTTTCTGCCACTGGTGCCAGGTGCTATTATTGTCCTTTTGGGAATCTTAATACAACAAAAATACTCTCTCTAGCTCTGTCTCTTCCATTCTTAACCTTCCTATTCCGCAGATCTCTGCTGCTTCTCAAGCTTCAGCCACATAAAATTTCCTTCTCTCATCTTCATTTTGCTCAACCAAGCTCTCTGGTGTTATCCAAATGACCCTGACCAACCTAATCCCTGCTCTCTTTCATGATTCACAGTAGCACCTCAAGGAACCACATTTCAGATGTCTCAGCATATATTCTAGCTATTGGCTCACCCTCCCTTGGTAGTCCAGATGGATATATTCACCAGCATGCAAGCTTCCAGGAAAAGGCAGCAAAATTACACAGCCACTTACCCCAGGAAAAAGAGACCGCTAAGTACTTCCAGACAGCAGCTCATTTATCCATCTCCCTCTTGAACTGTTGTCCCTTTGCACATGTTACAAAAACAGAACAAAAATGCACTGAGACAAAACAAGGAAGGAGAACATCAAGGGAGAAGAACAGAAGCATTTGGCTCTAGGAATGGACTACACGTTCTGTGCCAGGGCTCACACAACAGTGGAAGAAGTGCAAAGAGAGGTGTGAGCTCAGAATGAAGTCTGCTAGCAGCAGACCTGAAAGGTGAACACCATATCAACAGATGCCATGGGGCAAGGCAGAACTGGAGTGGACTTGCTCTAAAATGAATTCTGTATTTCAACAATGCACAGAGAACACAGATCCTCATGGAGAAGCTGTTGACATACAGGCTGTATAACTTCAGAGGGCCTTTGCAGCCTCAACCATTCTGTGAGAATGCTCTAATCTCTGGTACACTGGTTGATACTGAGAGTTTAGGAACAGGACTACGTTATCCTGCCTGCCTTACCTTTGGCATTTACAAGCTGGCAGCAAGATGAACCTTACCAAAAGACAACACAGTCAACTTACTAGCCTGTTCCAGGAGGAAATCATTATGCTTTTTAAGAAGCAGCTAGGCCAAGTTGTACATGGGTTACTCCTCTCTTACATTCCAATTCATCCAGCTGCAGCTGTACACAGGCACTTCCTAATGTTTTTGCATGATTAGATAACCATCCAGGGAACACTTATGACACACAGAGACAGAGGTATCTCCTGCCTGGCAGAGTCATAATCACCTCCTTGGGGCTAGGTGGAGCTCCTCATGATTTCCCCTGTTATTGAGTGTCCCTCTCCATCTCCCAGACAGCACATTTTTCTCCCCACCACTGTCAGACTATCAATGTCTGATGTCAGCAAACTGAACATCAGCTAGCCAGCACTAAGCCAGTCTTTACAACAGAGATCAAACAACAGGAGAACATCTCCTCAGCTCCTCCAAAGATGCAAAGAACAAGATACCTGTACCATGCCCCATCTCCCACTCATATGGTACATGTCTAGAGTCCCAGAGTCTCCCCACCATGGAATTACATCCTCACAGGCAAGCAGACCAGACAATGTTATTGATCACATTCAGCCCCAAATTTCCTCACGCTAGGACTGCCTTGCAGCAGCCACACATAGCATTTGTCTGCTGGGCACTTCAGTGCCAAACACTGTCAGGGTTGAGATAGACAGGCACTTCTGTGCTGGAAGAACAGCTGCTGCAGCATATTTCTGGGGATGAAAAATTAAAGCAAAATTGCAGGAGGTTACCAGAAGCAGAATTTCTCATGCTCTACTGATGCAACCAGTTTCTGCAACACTTTCTTTACTATGTTGCTTCAACAAGCCCACAGACAAAGAACTGCGATGGCCCGACTTCCCACACCCGAGAGACAAGTTCTGGTACTGGGCCCCTTAAGAATTATGCTCAGCACAGGCCTCTGAACTCTACTCAGTCACTCTGGAGAGCGAGGCCCAGAGCAGAGACTGTGCTGAAAATACCACCAGCACCAGCAGTAGATTTTCCGGCACCCTCTCGCCACAGAGAGAAGCTCAGATGGGCAAACAGATGGTAACAATTCTGAAAAGGCCTGGATTCAAATGGGAGGCCAAGAGGTGAAAAGGACTCACGAGCTCACACGTGGAAGCTATCTGGAAGCTATTTGTCAAGTCCTGGAGAGACAGGCAAGGGCAAAACCCAGCTGTGCTAAGGATATGGAAAGCTCACCCTGGAGCCATTAGCAGCCCAAAGCCCAGACCCCAGAGCACCAGGGTCACACACTGGGGCCTTGGTCACGTGTGGCAAGTGCTGTTGTGCAGCCTCTGTGCAACCAGTATGGAACTCAAAGGAAGTTTTCGGTGCTTCCCCACCAATGCCCAGTCCAACCAAAATGCCAGTACTGAAACATACAGCAGAAAGAAGATGGTCTTGATATTACACAGCTAAGCCCAAATTAGGATTCTCAACAGGCACTTTACCCAGGCCATTCCAGTATCAAATCAAGACAAAGAGCCACCCATATGTCTTGCACTGAAACTAGTCACCCATCAAAGGGGGTGCAGAGCCTGCAATGAACAATCCAAATGTTAGCCTAGGATGCATTTTTCTCTTCTCAGATAGCCTTTTTCATCCTAGCATCTCATTGCATTTCAAAGAATGCACTGAGCCTCCAAAAGAAAATGGTACTGGCACTCTGTAGAGAAAGCCAAATAAAGAGCAGCTGAGATCATTTGGCTTGTTCAGCCTGAAGAAGAGGAGACTGAAAGGACACCTCATTGCAGTCTAGAACTTCCTTATGCAGAGGGGCAGGCACTGCTCTCTTCTCCATGGTGACCAGTGACAGGATCCAAGGAAATGGCCTGAAGCTGTGTCAGGGGAGGTTTGGGTTGGATATAAGAAAAGGTTCTTCACCCAGAGGGTAGCTGGGCACTGTAAGAGACTCCCCAGGTTAGTGGCCATGGCACTAACCCTGCCAAGGTTCAAAAAGCATTTGGACCACACTCTCAGGCACATGGTATGATTCTTGGTGCTGTCCTGTGCAGGGCCAGGATTTGAACTTGTGAGTCCTTTCCAACTCAAGATATTCTATGAATTTCTGATTCTGTCTATTCACACAGCAGAAAGCTCTAAGCAAGACACAAAACCTGTCTAATCACTTTGCAGTGTACCTGGAATTATACCCATGTACCCATACTCTTTGCCTTGTACTTCAAAATTATGCTTTCCATATCAGGGACCTACCCACACAAAGAATTTGGACCACCCCAAAGCTGCTCTCCCCCCAGGAGATCTCTCTCCCTGCAAAAGCTACACTGACTTCACAAGCTTCTTTAAGTAGATTTCAAAGGTGCTCCTGGCAGTCCCACTGAATAGCACAGGAGGATCCTTTACTTCCTCTCTGTTTACACAACATGCCAAGAACAATTAATCCCCTGGGAATGAGCTCAGCAGCTCCAAGAAGTCTTTGTGACACCCTAGACTTCCTTATGCCTCAGGTGAACCTGGTGCCTTCGCCTTGAACCCAAGGTTGTCCCTGCTCTCCGTGACCTTGTGCTCTCAGCATTGCCAAAAAAGCCAGATATGCTGAAGTGGTAGCAGCCATGCAGGGTGGCAGCAGGCTTCATTAAACAGCAAGTGGTTGGCAGCAGGGCCAGCATGCAGCGATGTGTCTGTCCAGGGACTGTGATCAAGGGTGCTGGGAGAGGGCATTCACTGCAACAAAGCGAGTGTCAGCACAAGCCAGGGCGTTTCTGCCCAATTAAGGGAAAGAATAGAAGTCTTCTGAGCTAATTTTCTAGGCCTTTGGAGAAGTGAAGAAAAGCAGGCATTGAAATATCCTCACTTTGCCTCAACAGGGAGGCACTGGGTGGGCCAGCTGACCAGCCAGGGTGGGAAATACATCTGCCAACAATCCAAACTCATGTCTGGGACACAGAAGGGCTGAACTACTGTACCCTGTGAAGCTGGAAAGGCATAGCCTGGCATCTAACCAAAACTGGGCCTTTTAAACCTGCTCCTGGTACAGCCTCCCCTGCTGCAGGAGGCTGAACTAAAAGGCGTGGATGATGGAGATTTCCATTTATTCACATGCTGAGAAAGGACAGCAATTCCCTAAATCTTTAAAGCACTCTGATGCTTGTCTTCCAGATTTGCTCCTCTTTTTTACCAAAAGGCCCCAAGTCACTGGAATACAGGGAGACATTTGGATACCATTTGCCACCGACCCATGGGAGGAAGCAAAATCTTCTTGAAGATCCCAACACAGAGCCACTCTACACCTCAACTCTCTGGACCAATATTCCATCACCATCCAACATATAGAGAATTTGATGCAAAGCACTTGGCATCTTTTCATCCACCCTTGAGTTACCCATACCACATCACACCCCCAAAGTGTCTTCTTATCTCACAGCACATTTGCTTCAGGCACAAATTCATCCTGCCTGATACTCTGTCATCTGTCAGCTGCACAGAGCTGCAGGGATGGGAAGTAAGGCTCAGGGATAAGAGTGAAAGCCACATCTGCTGCTCAAAAAGAAGTCTAGGTGATAAACTTTTCAGCTGTGTTCTCATGGGCAAGCATATGATAGCAAAGATAAGAATCCCCAAGCAAGAAAAGCTTGATGCTTGGAGCCCAGATGAAGCCTTAGAGTAGGCTGTTTAATATTAACTTTCCTCATATGCATCATTTACCTGACTAAGAAACACACGATGCCACACACTGCCTAGGCAGTTACTAAGAGCCATTTTTGTTGGAAAATGGAAACAGACCAAAAAACAAACACCCTGGTCCCATTTCATAAGTGGGGAATGGGGGTCCTGAATGATTTTCATAGGAGAACTAAGTACAGGTAGCAAGCAAAGACTCACCATAAAGCTTCAAGATGTTACTGGCTGAAAGTTAACCAATTAAAACTATAAAAATAATACAAATGACCAAATAAAATATTCAGGCTGCATCTCACTGTGCATGTGTGTGTCATGTCATGTTGTGCCCTCAGTACACTTTCTGTCAAATTAAATCCACCAGCTGACTATCCTTTCTTTATAACTTGGATTCCACAACCATGGAATGTTAATGACATCCACAGTAAACATGTTATTTTAAAAAACACACTGCCACCTCCACTTCAGTTTCAACTTCTTTTGCAAAAATCTTTGGCACAATTAATCCAGAAGTGTAGAGTGCAAAATGAACAAGGAAGCCAATTATTCTCACAAGGTTTTCCCAGAAAAAAAAACCAACTGTTTGGAAAGCTCATTTAAATTAGCCCCTAACCTTTATCAATACACTCCTGAAGATCATGCTGAAAGATGCTTGAGGGAGAGCAGGCAGATGCTATGCCTGGCATCCAAATCAGAGAAATCACCTGGGCCAAAAGAAACATTTTCCCATTTACTTATGTGCACTCTGAAAAAATAGAAGGCTGGGCACAGGCTTAGCAGCTTTCTTCTTCTCTCGTGGATGTGAGACTAATTAAAGTCTGTCAGTATCAGTAGAAGATTTGGGTGATGTGAAATGCAAGACTGGGCCTTTTGAATGTTCTATGAGCAGAAACTTGGCTAGAAGGCTGAAAAGGGGGTGAGGAAAACCGTACTGAAAGCACAAGTCTCTGCATTATGTATTCATGGGAGGTATGCTGCCAGCAGGACTGAGAAAAACCAACAATGTAATAGGGAAATAGAAATCTCACTTTTAGGGTTCTTAGAAAATAAATAAATGCATAGTCCTTTCTTTTAGTGGGTCCATCTTTTAGGTTTAAAGGAATTGTTGCAAGCAGGGTTAAAACTAGTACGTGCAGCAAACCAGAGGCAGTGAAATTCTTTCCTAATGAGAGGAAATTCAGAACTGAAAATAATTGTTTTTAACTTACTGCAATGTACCAGGGCCAGCAGATGTCTGCAGATATCCTTTTAAGCTGACACTGCACCAGTGCAAATAGAAAAATAATGAAGAGACATGAAATACTAGCTCTACAGCAAGGCCTTTTGAAAGAGAGGCGCCAGATGGGAACTGCACAGGGCAGCCTGCCCCATTTCCCAGGCTCTGCAGAGACGAGGCAAACTTCTAGCATTTCCACACTTCAGTCCCAGGCCAAACTAAAGTCCTGCAAAATCAAGAGTAACTGCATGTAGAGCAAACTGTAAGCAGTTTGTGAAATGTTAAAAAGGTAAAAAGCACTCTTTTACATCGCTATAGAACTCCCAGGAGGCATAAAGAGATCTAGGCCCAAGGAGCTCAACAAGTATGGAAGTTCCTATCAACATCAAGTTGACAACCCCTTTCACCAAAGGCTCTTTCTATACACGCTAAGCAATTAATTTCTTTTGGAGTAAGTGACATAGGTCAGATCACGGAAGCACTGGTAACTTGATGAAAGCAAACGCTGGTGATTTTGTACCTGTGCCATGCAGTGAACTGGACAGTACAAGTGCTGCCTTCCTCCTGGGGTAGCAAGAGAACAGCCCAAGCGTGGCAGGAGCCACCCAAGCAGCAGTGCCTTCTCCTCTAAGCAGGGGTATCTACACTTACCCCAATTTATCCTAGACAGACAGACAAAGTACCCTGAAAGTGTGCCCGTGAAGACACGACCACAAGAAGCAACCCTTTGAATTTACTAATCCTCACCTGTAGCCCCACATGCCTCTTCACAGAGAAAAGCAAGGCACAATTCTTCCCAAGAATATTTCTAGGTTTCACATTCTCTGAACAGCAGAGAAAGAAAACACAATTCCTATCGTTTACTGTATCTGTGTTTGTACAAAAGTAGAATGCAGTATGGAGATTGCTTACCCACAATCATAGTGTTTTGTTTCCTTGGCCTATCAGGGCCAAGAGTGTGTGTGCTGGGACTGTCGAGTCACAAAATTCAGTGCAGTTGTGTGCAAAGTTGAGTGCTTAGCAGATTCAGCTTTAGATGTATAAATTGATATAATATAATAAAGTAATTAATTAGCTTTCTGATATCCATAAAGTCCTCCTCACCATTCCTCCTTCGTCAGGGAGCTCAGCACAGCTCTACTCGCCCCAATAACCTGTTTCTGTCTTTGCTTACCAGGCCTTTTTCTCGAGCAATGCTGCTTTCCCCACGTGAAGCTCTGCCTTACCTGCTGCATTTTTTCCAGGTCAAGGCTGGGCCTGCTGACCTTATCCCCACATCCCTGCCGATGTCTCTTACAAGGCATGACCTGCTCGAGGCCCGCCCCGACGCTCCTGAAGATTAAAGATCCGGCGGCCGGGCTCCGCACCAGGGGCTGCAGTCTCTTGGGAGGGGAGGCACTGAACAGCACGGGGCTGGGGCTGGCCTGGAGGCCGTCGCCCTGCTCCGCCACGGGCCGGAAGGACATGGCGCACAAGTTCTTCACCTCCTCGTCGCTGGAGGAGGCGTTGTTGCCGTCGCCGCAGCAGGTGAGCCGGCTGACCTGGGACCACTTGCGCTTCTCCGCCGCAAACTCCCGGTTGATGCGCTCCAGCTCCTCTTCCGAGCTGTGGCGGTCTAGGCTGGCATGGAAGAGGGCCCGAACCTTGCAGCATTGGCTCTCCTGGTTCTGGAGCTGGTTGGTGGCCAGAGGAGTCAGGGTACAATTCCTTCTTCTCTCTGGTGGGAGGAGGAGATTGAGAAGTGGCAGAGCAGATCTGGGTCCCACAGCCTATATAAAATGGGGGTTTTCTCCTGCCCTGCTGTTTTCATCTCCTCACAAGTAAACTTCTGAGCTGTTTCCCCACCTTCTCTTCCCCAGATGAAACACCCCCCAGCTGAATGCTTCCCTTTGGAAGTTTCCAGACCTTTTTTCAGACCAGACTGCCATATGTCATCCCCTTTCAAACCATCACCTGGAAGTCTAGTTCCAGAGAAAGAACACAGATCTGTCACCCACCTCACCTCCTCAAAGTGGAAAAGACACAAGCTTACAAATGCAGCGCTAGGCACTTGCCTCTAGCCAAAAATATTAACTTCCAGTGACCAGCTCTCAGGGCAGAAGAGCCAAGTAAGTGACACTATCCTAATTGTCACCTTTATGACTCAAATGAGATCTGTTTTCTGGAAATCAAAGTTCTCTATTACAAGACTTATCACACAAGAGAGCCAGTCTTCAGCCACAAGCTTTCTCTCTTCTGCTGAGCTCTTTTTATGCTAAGCACATGGAGCAGGGATCTGAATTGTAACAGGACATGTCCTGTGGGTCAGGAATTGAACTTCTGCTTCCTCTGCATAAGAATCTGCTTGAACCTGGGCACAGGGCATGCACTAATGGCAAACTTAGCAAAACTTAAGAGATGCATTTACTACAGATTTCACCTGCAGCTCTAAGCTACTTCATATCAAGTCCAAAAACAGCAGAGCATCTGTATCTTCTCTATCAAAGACTCTCACTATATGCAAGAATAGGGCTGCACAATACCAACAGTTAAGGAGGAAGGGAGAGAGATAATCAAATAATGAGTCCAGGGAACTGAATAAACTGAAGGTAAAAAAATCAAAATAGCAAGGATGAGGAAACCCAGAACAAAGATGACACAAGTGTGAAAGCATGGAATAGAAGATAAATTTTTAGTCCCAGCTCTGCTGCTGGCACAGTTGTGGACCATCTCTGCCCCATGTCAGAGCACTGGGACTTTAACACATGGTTAACAATGTCTTTTTCTGGTGGTAAAAATGCAACTGCAGCATCTCATAACACCAGCCTCTCCCTGTGAGGTCCCAAATGCTTCAAAAGTGACTGATTTAATGCATCTGATTGTGGTGCATTGGGGACTGAGAAGGAGGCACTTGCAAAAGCACGAGTGAAAAGACAAACTGACTTCAGCCGTAGTATCCCGGGATCCTTCTATCTTCATCCCTTTACCTCTGTCGATCTGAGCAAGTTCCTGGTTCTCTCCCTCAGAGTCATCGCTGTCCTCATCACTTGGGGGATAGGAGATCTAGGGGACAAGAAGAAAGAAAAAGCTTCATCATGAACACTGAATATTGCTGCCCAAGCCACTTCCCCCACCCTCCCCCTCTCATATCCTGGAGGGAGCCACCCCACCTAACCACACACACCCAGCCATAGCACCTTCCTGTGTGCACATCCTCATCTCCCAGCCCCAATGGCCCATCATATCCTCTCACTTTCAGCAACACAGAACACACAAACTACTGCTGCTTCCACCACAAGAGCTGCACTGCCCGCTCTTTCCCAAGTACAATGAACATATCCTGCCTTTCACTTCCCAGACATGTAGCTTGCAACCATCATGGCCTACCACATCCACATCACGTGGATAACAATCTCCAAAATCTCCACTGCCGAGATAAAGACACATCCTGTCAACACCACTTGCAAGGCACCCACAAATGGAAGTGGCACGTTAGCTTTGGCCATCCTGTGTATGTACCCACACTTCCCCACTGAAGTCCACACACAATCCACCACAGAACAGACTCACCTTGCTTTCCTACAGGCCAACCCAGAGGTATTTAACAGAAATAAAAGAAACATGATTTCACAGAAACACAGACAATACTGTTACACTGTCCCCTCCAGGAGATAACTTACAGTACCACTGAACACTTCTGAATGCTCCAAGATAACAATAATTAACATATTTTGTCAATATCAAGACTTTTAAGGAACATCCCCTGTGTCAGCCAATGGACTTCAAGCCACTTACTCTTTCAAAACATGTCTAACACTGAAAACACCTGGTAGCTGCCTCTTGAGAGGACTGAGAGACCTGAAAGCAAGCTTTTATAGGTCAGATAGATCACTCTGCTTCTGAGTGTCCTACACAGAGGAAATCCTACCTACCTTATTACTAAAGTGACTTTTGTTCAGCTGCATAGAGCCTACCTGGAAGTTATTAGATCAAACCACTGAGCTACACAGCTTAGTATGTGTCTCTGGCAGCAGCCAAAACCAAATGAGTCAAAGGAAAATGCAATACTTAAAAGAAACCTTTATGAGAAACAGTTCTGGAATAACATGATCATGGCAAGATGAACTTCATTATTCCTTACACCTTTTTATTCAGAATAACAAACACTGCCATCGCTCTTAGCTGCCTCAAATTACTTGCTCACAACAGAATCCAGCAGCAATACATTTCAAAAGGTTACATGCTATGCTTCCATTTTACGCCTTTGATGTGCTGTGCTTGACTTTTACAAAGAAGAGGTAAGCATGCAGCCATTACACTGATATGGACCCATTTTACCTCCACCCCCCTGGGGAGACACCTTTGTAGTGTTTCAGCCACCTAGAGACACAAAAGAGCAGCTACACTTACCTAGGTGTCTATAAAAGACACACTGCTAATGCAGAGAAACAAAAATAGTTGACAAATTCTGATTGATACTGAACTTGACAGCTATTAAATCAATGCACCTATTTCGTGACCATCCTCCAGGACTGTGTTTGGGGCATTTCGTTCCCCCCAAAAGCATGTTGACACCTGTTTTCCCCCCCTCTTTCTTTAAAGCTACCTTTTGCCCTTCTGTATTTACATTGCCCTTTGAGAAATCAAAATATCTTTTCCTTCCTTGCTAGTCTTTAAACAGAATTCTCCACTGTCAAAAGATGAACCAGGCAAGTCAGATTTCAGATTTATCCCTTCTGCAGATATTCCTGAAGCAAACGCAGGACGTTGTTTTTCCTTCTACAACTACAATTTTCTTGTATGTGTTCACACACATGCATCATTTAATAAAGGCAGCTGGCACTGAGGAACACTGCCAAACACAGACTTCTAGTTGTCCCCAGAGCAGGTATAATACCTTGTTTGTACCATGGCAGTTCACAGAGGGGACAGCTGACACTGAGGTGCCATTGTGAGGCTGCTGTACAGACAGACAGAGGTCCTGTCTCCCTTATAAAAGCTAAGGCTCCCATTCTAACTCGAGAGGTACTGACCTTAGGCTGTGGCTCATTCCCACACAAAAACCTTTCATTTGGACACGGCAGAGTTTTCAGTGAGGTTTAGCAGCTCTGCGTGGGAAACCTAGCAGCTCCAGTTTCTGTACAATGTGAATGTCAATACATGGCATGGCACTGCTTCCAAAAAAAAGCCAATGACATCCAGCACATGCAGGTCAAACAGCTACTGCACAATGTCACTGGCTTGAGATGCTTAAGATAGGAGGTGGATTTGAGTCAATGACTGACGTTTGAAGGTCTTTGGGTCTACCAGTCACAGCCTTCCAAAATACTCACTCTTCCCTCTGCAAGTGAAATTTTGCCAGCTCTTGGCCTCCTATGGGTAACTCTCCTTTACTGAGCCCTCCCCAGTCCCTCAGGCAACCAAAGACCAATTCCCTTGTGAGTTGCCTTAAACACTTAGCTAGAGGCTTTCTTCAGCGCACATGAAAGAAAAATCTTTCAAACAAGAGACTCGAGCTTTCATGTCCCCCAACAGAGACCCATCATTCATAGGAGGCTAACCATTAATCTTGCAGAGCTGAAACTTTTTACCAGAAACTCCTTGCCACGATACCTCACACAGGCAAAGATTAATGGAAGATAAAAAAAAAAAAAAGATTCTCTGTCAGTCTGGATAACAAGACTTTCCAAAAACTAAAGATCTATGGAATCAAAGACTAATGCTCTGACTAGTTGGAGATAAATACTCTCTCCCCTTGACTCTTCCCAGGCTTTAACAGTACCCTCTCCTAAGCATTCAAAAACATTTCACTAAACACAGCAGTACTGTGTTCAGGCCTCCAGCCTCCCATATATTAGCCACAGATTTACTTTTGTCCAAGGCAACACAGCCCCATTTTCCTCAGAAACTCAGAACTGTGGCACTGCTGTAGCAGAAAATTGGAAAACTTCATGTCAAAAGTCCCACCAGATCATGGCTTCATTCACAGCACATCAATTGCAGAGCTGTTTAGACTGAAAGACACCTCTTGGTATCACAATAGTCCAAGCTCTTGCTCAAGCTGGAAGAACTAGAAAAGCTGCCAGGACTGTGCCCAACACACTCTCTGCCTTAACATGCAAAATTGAAGAGAATAGAAAAAAAATCTTCAATTCACATGTATGTGTGAATGTTTACAAGCTATGGCACAAAAAAAGCCAACAACCAAAGGACAGGTGGCCATCCACCCTCCAGTCTCTCTTCAGTAAATGCATCAGCAATCAGTCTCCTGTTGATGAGGATCACTCAGTGTTACACCTGGGACCTTCAGCTCTGGCACCTGATGTGCCTTCAGTCAGGATAAGGACTCCCTCTGTTCCAGACAGAAACATAAACTAACTTCCCCATCCATTTCATTTCTCATTTATCTCTAGTAAGGAAATATGGCTTGCTGTAAAATAACCAGATGGTATTTAAGGAAAACTTAAGAGTAAAGCTTACACTTTTGAGGGAGTTTTAACAGGAAAGACAAACTAGGAGATGCAAGAAACACTAGAAACAGAAAAATATGTCTTTCTGATCACACTGCTGCTTGTCAACTGAGTAATAAACTGCAGTTGAAATTGCCCAGGTCCTAAAGTGTCACATCATCCTCGAAGTCTAAAGCTCTGAAATACATCAGACAATTAAAAAGTCCCACTGTGTTAAAGTAGAGTTCCTCTTGATTTGGCTTCCAGAAGAGAAATTATCCTGCTATCATACAATCAAAAGCAATGGCATTAAGAATCATCTGTGAGCTTACAAAGGACAAGAAATCTCACTTCTAAGGCAGACTAAAACTCTCCCACCAGGCTCCACTTAAAGGCTGCATTGTCCTAAAAACCTAAAACACCAACAGCATGGTTTGGTGCAGCAGAGGTATGTTCATGAGGAAGAGATAATACAAAGATACAACTGACCACAGGCAACCCCTTGTTCCCAGCTTGAATGAAGAATGCACACAGGCTGGAGGGCATCATTCCCAATCTCCCTCTGAGAGCAAGGGAGGGAGGGAAGGAGGGAGTTTACCTCCAGGGAGGTGGTTTCCCTGGCAGGGGCCAATACTGCCTGTGCTGTACATACAAGGCTGTTTGGGACCCAGGCTAGCTCACTTCAGGCCCACCACTGCAGGAAATCTCTGCAACTAAGTGAAATCCCTTCCAAGAGCCCTGGAAAGAGACTCTGCTAAGTTGGTCTCACACCCTGGTTCCTGGCACACAACCAGAAGGCAACGGATGAGCTCAGCAATGACTACTGGTATCTCTGCGATGGGGAACTGATTTCCATTTCTTCAAACTGAAGAAATGAAACCAGTACTCACCTCCCCCTGCCACACTGCCTACAGAGCAGCTGCTACAGACATGGGCAACCTACAGCACAGGGCTCTGCTGCTGGCTCTTCTCCATTTCCATTGCTTGGCTTTAGCAAAAACATTTCACTAAATTTCCCTAGTGTTATTTTTCCAGGTCAACAACTGGTACAGTTGCCATGAGACACTGCCTGATCTTGAATGAGGGAGGTGCCATCCTACCAATTATAAGAAACTCTGAATTAGAGAGAGTTGGAAAACAAGGTAGATGATGAGACACTGAAAGGCAGTTTAGAGCCATGGAACATTAGGAAGAAGGAAGGAATGAGTCAAACAGACCTTCAAATTAACATGTAACTCCTTTCCCAAGATCTCCTTTAATTTTGAGAGATAGTCAGTGAATATCAGGGAGAATTTATGCTAGTACAACAGGTTGGCTCTCTCCCCAAGAAAAGTTGCCAAGTTAAAGTTCAGTTCAATCTTCAAACATCCACATGTGAGATGTGACTTCCCAGGCTATATCTGGGGTCCTTCAACAGCTAAACTCACAGCAAGAACCGTCTTGGTTTGGTAAAACTTTCCTAGAATATTTTTTCCATGTTACTATGTTCCTTTTTAATTTTCACAGTAGGTCTGCCTTCAAACTCTATTCACCATTTCCTTGCAAATGGCTACAGTCAAACCCAGGGCTCATAACCCTTGAACATGGTTCTGCTTGGCAGAGCAGCTGCTGGGTAAATGAAAGCTGGGATGGGCCAGTGGGACACAGCACTCCCTGAGGCCCTTGTTTTCTAAGCCCTACCTATGCCAAATACAGCAAAATTCCTGTTGTAGGAATGCCAGCTTCTGCATGGGCCTGGAGTGTATTAATTGTCAGTGGTTTCACAGATGTGAGGGAGACAGAGAGTCACTCCAGGTAGCCAAATCTGCAATGCTTTAACAATACAGTTATTTTTTTCAGTGCTTACCATTCTCATACACTGCCAAACATGGTCACTGGCAGCTCTCAGGATGCAAGTGGTAGCAGTCATTAATCAAAGAATATGGAAACCAAGCTTCTGTTCTGAGGAGTAATGACTGAGCTGCATTTCCAGAAGCATGGGCTTAAATTGGGTACCTAGATCTTGAAAGGAAGGCACAAGGCTTACAGAGAACAGTGAAGATATGGGTGCTGCATGGGTGTGAGGAGGCACATTCTTGGTCCTCTTATCATTTTAAATCCTCTCCCTCAGCCTCCTGCACTTTCACAAATACATAGGTGTGTCTTGACCATACTCTCTACAGCATCTGGAAAGAACTGGCACCTGTGGACAAATCTGACTAGAACTAAAGCAGAGATACACTAACCCTCGTGCTGGGGATCCTCATCTGCAAGTGGAGTAAACCAGAGTAAACCAGACAAGTGCAGTGGGGCTGGCTTCAGCCCTGGAAAAGGGTTGCTGTTTTGAGTGGTCAAAACATGGTTCAGGCCAACACAGCTGACTCTCTGCACTCTCTCATCCGCCCCACATCAGTTCTCTTTGCAGCAGTCAGAGTGTGCAAACCTCTTTTTCAAAATCTTCCCTTGTTCTTCCCTAGGCTAAGCTAAGATGATTTCGCAGGAGGAGACTAAAGTTAAAACACCAGAGTTTATAAAATAGAAACCAACCAAAGAAAAAGCTGTGATGCTTCGCCATTAATCCAGAAAAGTATGTTTACACCACCAGTGAGCCTATGTGCTTGAACACTTGGAGTGCAGAGGCACCAGAAACTAGATACCCCATGTTCCCCAGTCCCAGGCAAGTGAACCCAGCTGATGGTTGCAACTGAGACTCCTATCCACCCTGGGTCTGTTCTCAGGAACTCTGGGCAAATATTGTTACAAGAATAAAACTAAGATCATGCTTTTAAATTCCACTCAAAATAGAAATAATTACTTGCAAACACATTAGAACAGACTTTGTTCTACCAATGGTATAGGCACCCATAAAGAGGCGCACAGTCTTCCCATCAGGCATCACACTTCTTTGCCAGAAAAAGACACAAAATGAATGCTATCAATTAAAAAATTAGTCTTTAAAAGGCCTCCTAGGCAAAATACACCCAGACTCTGTTCCTTACCACACAAAATACTCCAAATCTGAGAAAATATTATTAAGTTTATTTATCCTCAAAGCCACTATGAGAACAAGAATCTCTCTGATTAAACATAGCTGCAGTCATGATTGGAACCATGACTTCAATGTTATAAATTTCACTTGTTAAAAATAGAGATAAAACAAAGTCACTACAGCCCTCATTCGGCAGGTGGATGGGGTTTGGTAACAAAGGTGTTACTACAGAAATGGAGTCTTTAATCCTTCAATTTCCTTCTTGACTTCCCAGAGTGCTGTGTTCCAAAGTAAGACCACTTCTGCAGCATGGGAGCCAGGGGAATGGTGCACCTCCATGCTGTGATATGTATCACTCGGGTAGCAAGAACTTCTACAAAATTCTCAAACTATCCTTATGTTGGTTTAAGAGGCTAGTTAAGGTTTATAGCTCTGCTACAAGTGACAGAAACCATACACTCCTCCAACTCCGCTTCTACCTGCACGTAAAGCTCACAGGTGTGCCGCTTCCTGTAAGTGTCCCACCAACCTCTCACACTCCTCCCACACTCAGCTTCTGCTCCTCACACCTATGCAGCCCAGCCTGGCCCCAGGTGGCAGTCACCTGCATGTGACAGAGCCACACTATGAGTTTCTCAACAGCTCTGTTACTTTACTTATAGCTTTGCTGCTGCAATAAAGAGAGCTGCGCCTAATTCCTACACAAATTTCAAGGATTCTCATGAGGCTGGCGTTCACCTGCTAGCTTTTTCATCCTGTGAAGGGAGACAACATAGCTCAGATGAGAACTAACAAAGAAACTATCAGACAGAAGCAGCAACACAGTTGAGATGCAAAGAGATCCCTTTGCCAAGGAGGTCCCCTTCTCTGACCGCTCTCAGCTTGGAGCCCTGGCAATCGCCTGGCTCACACCCGGCAGGAGCAGTGTTATTCAGCAGCGTTGACACCACAAAGCACAGCAATCCAGGAAGACAAAAAGGACCCGAAGGATTAAAGACCTTCTTTACAGGGCCTCATCCACGCTGCACTAAGATAGAGTGACTTAGCTCCATCTATAATTTACAGCCCATTTGCTGCTAAACCTCAGTTCCAAATAGTCAGATTAAAAGCAACACTATTCATCAGATGCTTAAAGTCCTCTCAGACATAAGAGGAAGACAGAACAAGGGACACCTAGAACTGGAGAGGCACCTCTAATAGCTGATCTTATCTGTAACTCGTTTACTCAGGGAGGGAGGATGGGAGCTGGCTGCTCACACCAGCGCCAACCACTCCTGCCTCGGCCACGGGGATTTAAACACAGCCCTCCCGACTGACAGCCCACCCCACCGGCCTAGCTCAGTTACTATTGCTGCGATGGGAAAAGGTTTCCTTGCACAGGCCAGCTTCTCAGGCAGTTTACAGCAGCTCCTCAGCATTCCATGAGTGCCCTCAACCAGGGAAGCACGGCTGACAGCAGCTGGCATAAACAACACATCTGGTAACAGTTTTTCCATTCCCTACTCAAAAGACTCAGAGGGCAAGTGCCTTTGCCCTGAGATACTTCCTTAGCTGAGGAGAAGCTGCTTGTGTTGGGAGACCTCACTCGACACTCACCTCTGCTCAGCCATAAAGAACTACATCAGCCACATTTGCAAACACAAGGAACAATGCCTTACAGTCAGGCTGGAAAATACATTTGGAGCACATGAGACTTTTCAGGCTTCTCCTCCCCTCAAAATCTCACATTAACCCCTCTGAGTGCAAGCAGATGAGAGCTGTTTCATCTCTGCGGATCTACACCAAACTTCTTGTGTTTTATCAGAGAGCAAACCAGTAGGTTAATCCTTTCAGGCCAGGTCTTTGATCCGTCTGGTCAGGCACCTTCAAAGTAAGAGTTAGGAACATGTCATAACTTGTAATGTCTCTCACTGCACCAGATCCTTTCCTGGTAAATATTTTGTGATTCCAAGTGGTTCCTAGTTGGGAAAATCTGACAAATGGGTTGTCAAATCATCCCACACATGGAGGGATGACCTAGAAAAGACGACAGAATTTGAATATTCACAAAGACAGAATTTGAATATTCACTCTTCTCCAATATACAGAAGCACAAAAGGCACAAAATTAAATCCGTATGAGGTAGGTCCTAAACAAATAACAGGTAATCATTTGGCAGTGTGTAGTTAAGGTGTCATTTGGCAGTGTGTAGTTAAGGTGTGAAATACTCTGCCACAGGATGTTCTGGATGTAAATACCCCAACAGAGATTTGGTGGTGCAAAATGAACAGGTTTAGGCAGAAGAAACTTACTGGATTAATAATGCAGGAGGATAGGCTACTGGGGGAAACTGTAGGTCTAACATGGAATGGATGCTCCTAAATCCCATTCATGGAAGTGGGACATACCATGCAATTACTTGCAATGTCACAAGGTAAGGGGGATGAACAGAGCAAAGTGTGACAGTGTTCTGCCAGGTCCAATTCACCCCACCACAAAGTGCTCCTGAGACAGTGTCCAAGCACTACACACCAAATTAGCATCCCCACATATCAGTTCAGGGGCAAGATGGGAAAAGCTGCATTGCACTGCAGCCATCTGCAAAATACCATTGAGGAGCTTCCCAAAAGTGATAGGCTGTGTCCAAGCCAGAACAAAAAGGGTTGTCTGAGAACAAAAAAAAAAAAAAAAAAAAAAAAAAAAATCTATACATGGAAGCTGCTGATTTTTCAAACCTCTAAATTATTTCAGTTTATATGCTTCACACCACATATCTCTGTTCTTTCCTTTTAATTAGCCTTTGGCCATAGAACTTTATTCCCTTGGAATAACCAACTCACAGGAATAAAGAAAAAACTATATTTAAAAAAAAAATCACATGCACAAGAATAGTCTGGCTGCAGACAACTGTCTGGAATAACCACTTGGCTTTGTGTGTAATAACTGGGTGACAGGATATGGAAGGATTATTTTATATTTTTCCAGCTTACATCCAGACACACTCTTAGCAAACTGGAGAACTTAGCTGCCTGTCTGGCACCTTTCCTTAAGATGGGAAATTCCCCATTCAACCAAAGGAAATTTTATTCTCATCTTATGTCCATATAGAGCTTGGCAGATTGTGTTATGCCAAGAAATAAGGACATCAGTTAAATAAAAACCAGCATGCATCATGGAAACAATGTGACCCTGTTAGGAAGGAGCAAGATGAGACAGATTGCTGAATAAAATAGGTGTGAAGGGGTAGGATCTTTGTGCTATCAGCAACTCAAATTGCCTGATCTCCTTGAAATCCTGGCTCAAAACCAGGTTTGTAGCCCAGAAAAATCAATTAATCAGCTACCAAGCAATAGTTTGGTCCCTAGATATATCAGAAACTAAGGCCTGCCTATTCTCATCGTGGACACTTATGAATACTGAGGTATTTGGACATCTCACAAACAGCAGTCATCTCCCATCCCTTCATAAATACAAATTTAGATAAGGACCATCTACCTAAAGTCAGGCAACAAACCTCAGGTGAACCTACCCATGAAACAGGAGACATAAAAGCCTTCTCTGGAGACCTAAACTCAGGCACTGGTTTCCTTTTCCTCCTTAGAAAGCATTTCAAGCCCTGAACTCATAGTTCTTCTCATGTGGCCTGATGCTGGAGCTAGGATGGGGAGGTGAATCCAGGCAAAGCTGTAGAGGCCTTTCCTCAGGTGTTTGCTGAGCACAAGGACCAACCAACCCAGTCATGCTGTTTGAGGAAGGCAACCCACAGCCTACCATGCCTTAGGGATACCTCCCCAGGTTCCACTGCATCTCCTGACTCACACCACTCATCCAAAGGGTGCATGCCAGACACACAGACATTGATCAGCTCACAGCTCAGGCCTGGGCAAGCTGGAGTTCTCTGCAGCAGGCTGAGCCTGGATGAGAGTGCTGGGGGAGCAGAGGGCTGGAAACAAAGAAACAAGGGGCTGCTCCACACCAGCTGCTTTGTGAAGCGCTCACACAATCTTCTTTGGGCTTTTAGCCCCTGCCACCCTTAGATGACATTCTGTTGTGCTAACACAGAATAACCAGGAAGAATCAGGATTTGGATTACTGCACATGTAGCCATGTGGCAGCTTCAGTGCAAATCTACTAAGCAAGATACTTTCTTACATACAAGTCCAACAGGAAGTTTCCATCAGTATCCATGGTATTTCACCTTCCATGAAGACATGGAGGATGGTCCAGAGAACTCATCATGCGAGTTCTTCACAAGGGTACTCTGTTGTGCCATTCCCAGTCTGCTAGAGCTGCTCAACAGGACAACAGCCAAAGTTCACCTGGCTGAGCACTTGGTGTGCTGCAGTGATTACAAAGGAAATTAAAACAACAACAAAACAAACCAAAAAAAAAAAAAAAAAACCCAGCCAAAAACAAACAAAGGAAAAAACCCTCATCATCATGTAAGATCTGCTCCCTCTGCCTCAGCCAGCTCCTGAGATGCCCCAGCCTGAAAATGCCTGTCCTAGAGGAACTGGACAATTCAGTGTGACATATAGACTGAGGTACATCTGGATGCCAGGTCTGTGTCCAACCAGACCAGCCCATGGCAGAGAGGAGGTTATAATGGGCACAAAGAGCAAGAACGTAGTGAGACAGGGAAGAAATGCCTAGAGACACCCTGAGCTGTCCACCCCCAAGGAGTGACCGTGCCAAACCAGAAGAAACCTTATTTGAGCCGTGCTTCACACCTGCTTGCTGCATCCCCAGAGCTTGGGCAGCCCTGTGCCCAGACTGGCATGGAGACAGCCCTGCATAGGTCACACTGGGCCATACGTCCTTTACATCGACTTTCAGGCCCGGATCACAGCAGAGTTCGCCGCACAGGGAATGCTTTCAGAGCACATAAAGGTCACAACTAATTGGCTTTTCTCTAAATCCTCGCCTGGGTGTTCCCGCTGAGCACTTGTGGGTGGTGCTGGTGCCTATTCACAAACAGCTTAGCCGGCTGGCTGCTGGTCACCGGTGGCAGGAGGACAAACAGGCGCTGCCCACGGCCACGTACAGCAGCTCCTGCGGCAGCACACAGCCCCGCACACACATACCTGCGATGCCGGTTGCTAGGAAGAGCTGGATCACCCGGCAACCTGAATCCCAGTCAACAGGAGAACAGGGGCTACAGATAAAGGCACGGGGGTGGGAGGGGTTGGCGCTGCCTACAATGTGTGTGGGAGTGTTATTTCCCACTGAAAAGGGAATACAGCCCTTGGTTCCCATTCTGAGGAAGCCCAACAACACTGCTGTGACCCCAGGCATGCTCCAGGAACAGCCAGGGAAGCTGGCCAGGCTGACACATTACAGCAGAGTGGTGCCCTGCCCACCCACCGCTCCACAGAACTCTCCTAAGCAGATGCAAGCCTTGCTTTTTACTATAAAAAAAAAGGTGAACCCAGTGAACCCACTTTTTTGTGAAAGCCATAAAATTAAAATAAATAATGACCCGGTTTTGCTTTCTATTTTTCACCTCAAATATGAGCTCTTTCCGTGCTCAAGAAGACATTTAGCATCCCAAAAAGTGCAACAAATTTGGAACTTGTAGAACAATGCATGACAGCAGGAAATGAAGAACTGCACTATCCAGCAAAGAAAAATAATCAGTTCTCACTGAAATCCCCAAGTTAAATACATAGCACTGACTTTTCAGAATTTAGTTCTTCATTCAAATAAAAACCAATAATTGGGAAATACAAGGAAAAGTAATGAGATTTCTTTGTGCCTTTGGGAGGTGGACTTTTTTAAGCTAGTCCATAGTTTCCTATCAGTCATAAAGGCAGCTGAGACAATGTCTCAACAAACTACCTCAACTTCCATGAATGCCCCATCATCCTGTATATGCAACATCTGCAATTTGTCTGAAGTATCACTCTTTGGAATTAAGTCATTACAGGAGATTATCAGTGCTGAATGTCTGCACAGAAAAGATGACAACCCTTAAAGATTCAGATCTTCAAAGCCAAGTAGAAAGAATCTCAAACCTATTATTTTACAATGCCTTAGGGAGAAGTCTCAAAAACCTAAGGCTTAAAGTCCCTGGGATTGCTTGTTCTACTCTTTGCCTTAGCTAAGTATCTATCACAGTACTTAGCTTACTTAGCTGAGTATCTAACCCACTAACATACATATTTTCAGTCCAAATTATCTACAATTACAAGCCTAACTTCAGGCATATTCACAGGTACTCCAAAAGTCAAAATTGTACTTGCATACTTAGATTCACACACTTATGTCTTTCCTGTGATTTTGACAAACCAGAAGCACCTAACGTAGCCAGCTGGTGTAACAGGAAGAAAAGCAAAGTTTCAATGTAAAACAGAGTCCTCCAGCTCCAGGGGAATGAACCTATGGCATCCGCTGAAAAACCCACAAAGGAGAGAAAACCTGCGTACGCCGCAGCAGACAAAGCTAAATTTTCCCTGTGCCAAGCTGAAGACCCGTGACACATGACAAGCAGTAGGCCCAAAGGAAGGCAGAAATCAGTCTGTCCTCATTCACAGTAAGCCTGAGCACTTATGCAGATCTTTCAAAGCATACCCACTGTGCATCAATAATAACGCTACTCCACTCTTTTTTTTTGGTCTAAGGAGAAAAACAATAATGCTCCCAGCTCCACAGAGTAACAAGCTACCACAGGGACACTGACTGCAGGAGTCATTGCCTGCAGCCTTGAGGTTTACCTTGCACAGCCAGCTGAATCCCCTTCACACAGGGAGGATGAAGATGATTCCCAGTTGCCTATCAGGGCTGGCCAGCCAAACCAGAGTCTTACAGCTGACTGCAGATACAGATGCCAGTAGAAAATAACTGAGAGGACTTTACATCCCCTAGTGCTGTGTATGCTCACATATTAGCTGCAAGAGCACTTGAAAAGAACTGACACACAGTTAGTACCTAGCACAAAATTCCCTTTAAGCAAGTGTAAGGCTAAAGTTATGCAGAAGAGAAATGGAGTTCTCTGTCACTAGAACACTCACATTTGACTTTGTATCACTGATCAACATTAAGGAAGTGACAAACATGTCTGTATTATCTCTACCCAAGACCAAAGTGAATATGCCAAGTACATAAGTAATTTAACAGCTTTTGTTGATTAGAACATCAGTTATATCACCTCCAAAGTTGTTTGTGTCAACAGCAAGTTGGAATGAAATTGCCACCTTTAAAGTGCTCAGTCTTCTTCAGCTGCATGTTCCAGCCAGTTAATTTTTTAACACACCACAATCCAACTGTTTCATTCTGATAACACCTAGGGCCACTAATTAAGGGCTTAGTTTGACTGGCAATGCACAGACTTGTTCCAGCCAGATGCTCTCTGCCCGAAGGAGCTTGCTTGCAAGCAAAGCTCAGAAAACAGACTCCCACACTTGAGCCACTATATAAATAGCAAGGCCCCAAGAGTTAAAGAGAAACTTGGAAGAAACACATTTGTGTGAGAAACCCCTACCCCAAACTGTGGGGATGAGTAAGACATTTGATTTACAGAAAGCTCATGGAGTTGGTTAGAGAACACTTCTAAGGGCTCAATATCAGTACTCCATCACAAACCCACAGGCAAGCCCAAGATATGCATTTTAAAAGCTCCTTGATCAGCCTGACTTAATAGTTCAGGAAGTGCTTCTCAGGGCTACAAGTCTAAAACTAGGAAAGAAAATAATAAAAAACTATACTAGACTGTAATACTGGACAACCAACACAAAAAAAAAATTAAAATCAGGCATTGAGTTACAGGCCCCTCTCTTTCCTGGTTTTGAAGCATTTCACTACCATATGGGACACTCCCCTGATCTCACAGTTTTCTCCTGTCTCACCTGCTCTAGAACAGACCCAGTTGTCAGCCATTAACAAAGATGATCCCTAACCTGTAAAGTCAGATCTACTTCTGGCTCAAAAACAGCCAAAAAGGTTCCTGAATCTGGCCTAATATCTAGCCAATAACACCAGACCATTGAAACAAGTGGTTGACCAAAGACCGAGGCACCAGGCAATGCCCTCTCCTTTCTTGGATTGAGCCACAGAAGCTGAAGGTTGAAGAGCTGAAGCTCTTAAGCTAACAGGCTGTGCTATGAGCTCAGGAGTGGACATGCTGCCCCTGCTACAGGGGCACAAGTATCCAATGGAAAGACACTTCAGAAAACTTGACATCCACAAGTCCATAGGCTCTGATGAAATGCTTCCACAAATGTTGAGAAAGCTGGCAAACACCATGGCTAGGCCATTCAGGATCATCTTTGGAAAGTCGTGGTGATCAGAGAGAGGCGCCTGAGAACTGGAAAAAAGCAAATGTTATCCCAGTCTTCAAAAAAGGCAAGAATTAGGAGTCAGGGCACGACCAGCCAGTCTGCCTCACCACAGTCCTTAGAAATGTGATGGAATGCCTCATTCTGGAGGCCATGTCTATCCACATGGATGACAAGGAGTAGTCAGCATGAATTTACCAGTGTCATGCCTGACACACCCAACTGCCTTCTAAAATAAAAAAAACTACCTGGCTGGATAAAGGGGGAGCCGTGGATATTGTCTACATTGACTTCAGCAAGACTTTCAACACTGTCTCTCACAACATCCACATAGGCAAACTCAGCAAGTGTGGACTGATGAGTGGACAGTGAGGTGGACTGAGAACTGCCTGATGGTCATAATCAGTGGCAGACAGTCTGGCTGAAGGCCTGTCATTAGTGGTATCCCCCAAGGTTCAATACTGGGCCCAATATTGTTTAACTCATTCATCGATGACTTGGATGAAGGGGCAGATGCCTCCTCATCAAGCTCACTGACATCACAAATTTGGGAGGAGTGGCTGATACCCCAGAGGGCCGTGCAGCCCTTGAGAAGGACAGGTTGGAGAGATGAGCACAGAGGAACCTTCTGAAATTCAGCAAAGGTAAGTGCAGAGTCCTGCACCTGGGGAAGAATAACCCCACGGACCAGCAGAGGCTCAGCTGCTGGAAAGCAGCTCTGTGGAGAAGGACCTGGGGGTCCTGGTGGACAACAAGCCATCCATGAGCCAGCAGTGTGTCCAATGGTATCCCCGGGTGCATTAGGAAAAACACTGCCAGCAGGTCCAGGAGGTGATCCTGCCCCTCTGCTCAGCCCTGGGGAGGCACATCTGCAGTTCTGAGTCCAGTTCTGGGCTCCTCAGTACAAGAGAGACGTGGAGCTCCTGAGTGGGTCCAGTGGAGGCTACAAAGATGATTAAGGGACTGGAACATCTCTCTAACCAGGAAAGGCTGAGGGAGCTGGGCCTGGTCAGTTTCAAACAGAGGCAACAGAGAGAATCTCACCAAAGTGTATAAATACCTAAAGAGGGGGTGTTGAGAAGATGGAACCAGGCTCTTCTCAGTGGCGCTGAGCAATAGGACAAGGGGCAACAAGCAGGAACAGATAGATGCACAGGAAATTCCACCTGAACGTGGGGAAGAACTTCTTTACTGTGTGGGTGACCAAGTTCAGAGAGGTTGTGGAGTCTCCCTCACTGGAGTTATTCAAGAGCTCCCTGGACACAATCCTGTGCCACATGCTCTATCATGACCCTGCTGGAGCAGGGAGCCTGGAACAGATGATCTACTGTGATCCCTTCCAAGCTTACCCATTCTGGGATACTGTGAAGCAAGGTCATCTGTCTTCCAAGGTGAGGCACTCAAATTTGAACCCTAACTTGACACTTGACAGCCCAGCCACCGTTATCAGAAACTGCTGGCTGAGCAGGCTAACCCAACATCTGGTGAAGTGTCAGTCAGTCCCTCCCTCCCTTCCCACCATGGTGACTTCTGATGAAAGGAAACAGAGGGACACTTTCTGAGAGACACCAGCACATCTCAAGTCAAAGTCCTCTGAGGAGCCCTAGCTGCCAACTGCCTAAAGGCCAGCTTTAGAATGGAAAAAGAGAAGCCCATTACATCAACACCCAAAGATTGCATATTTTGTGGTTTCACTTACAGAAGGACATGGCATCCTCTCAGCTTCTCCAAGCAGGGGAAAACGAGGAGGACCTGTTACAGCCACACTAAGCCAATTTGAAACACATCATACAAAAATAAAACCTTCACAATGGGCAGAAATTTCATCCTGAAAAGATTCCCAAAGCTTGGATACCAATCCAAGATTGGTCAAATCGTCCACACTTTAAAAATGAGTTGACAGTTTACCCAAGGACAGTGTCCTGGGGCTTTGGCTAATTTCAGTACAGTTGTAATCTAGAAGTACAACAGCAGCTTGCTTTTGCTTCAATTTGGGAACTTCCCAAAAAAGTCATAAAGTGCTAAAGCGAATGGGCAATGAAGCAGATAAGCAGCTAAGCACACTGTTATTAAAGCTCAGAAAGCGCTTGTTTTGGGTGGTGAATGTAGACCAATTCTTACTCTATCCAAACTTGCTCACTCTCCACTTACAGAGCTACAGACCTGATTCTGTGCTCTCAACTAACTTTTCACTAGGGTTCAATGACAGCACACTGGACCTTTTAAATAATGCATTTACCATACAAGCCAGAATACATACAGACCTGCACAGACACAGACCAAGGCCAAGAAGGCTGAGTCTGGTCGGTGCCTGGCAGCCCCACATCATGAGGGTAGTAGAGCAAAATGGTACAGGACATTTGGCCTTGACACAGGATCCATGCCCAGCACAGCCACCAGAAGCTTCCACACTGCTCACCTCCTGTGACACCTACCCATGGTCCATACCTGCAAGGAGCTCTGGTCCAACACCTAAGACAGAGCACTGCACACTCCATTAAGCAATTAGTATGCTGGTGCAAGGCTCAACCAAGACCAGGCAGCTGCACACAGTCCCCAAAGGCCTACAAAACAGATTTAAACCCAGAGTTTGCAAGTCTGGCTTTCTGCCCATACACATGTGTACCAGTCATTGTAGCACTCCCCACTGCAGGCTGCAAAGACAGCTCTGATGGGCTATGCAACAGCCTTGCAAGTAAGGCACAGGGCAAGCTTAACTGTCTCTACTGAGCATGCAAAAATGCAGACCACCTGTCTGCAGCACAAAACCTTGGCACTAACATGAACAAAATGGCTGCAGATGCCCACTCATGCACATTTTCCTGCGTGCCTCTAAGCATCCTGAAGGCTGTATCCACCTCTGAGAGCTCTTTTCAAAGATTCTCACAACCTGAGGCTCCAAGAGACAAACAATAAAGCTAAAGGAGGAGATTGCCGCCGTAAGGCCCAGAAACACAGCGTTAAAAAAACCCTCACTGCCTCTGCAAATACTCTGCACTGAATCAATCCACTGCAACCTAAAGCATTGCCCTTATTTAACTTCCCAAAATAAAATCTAACCCTGCCTTCCCTGAGAGCCACAGAATGTGCAATCCCCAGAGGAAGAAGTACAGCAAACTTTGTTAGAAACAGTGCTGATCTTTCATCAAAGTTGCCATCAGCCTGTCCAGAGTGACTGCGCAGAAGTGCAGCCACACGGCAATGAGCCTCTGTGTAACACATACAAAAGACTCCACTAGAGTCTGGGATACGGATCCCCAGCCCCCAACTCAGGCAACGAGGGCTGCTACTTTTCCCAGATCCCTTCTTTCATTTGGGGCCAGGTGCTGCACTTCCCACAGTACTGGTGTCAATCCAGAGTAACTCTGCTGATTTCAGGGGATATCCCTTGGTTCACAACAATTTTGCCAAATCAGGATCCGGTATTTTTTTCTCATTCGTCATGGCTCCATTTTTATCCCGCAGTATATGGCTCAAAAATTCCTCTTTATATTTGGCAGGAAGGGCTTAGACCGTTCTTATCCTGAATCTGTGGTCCTCAGTTTTATTTTAAACATTAAAAATGGATGTAAGAAGAATCTGAAAAGCTATGGGTCAAAGCAATGATCCAGCCCGCAAACTTCAGCTCAGATTCTGGCCTTCACGACCAGAAGGGAGAAATGCAAATAACGAGCTGAAAGGCATTTTAGGTAAATCATGTTTGTACAGTACCTACCTAGCAGAGTGGGGCTCTAGCCTGGAAAGGGCTGAGAGGCTACAGACTGCCCACATACAAAGGTATCTAGGCAAATGCCTATACAGTTAAATGTGAACTCCATCAAAAGGGCAACATTCTAAAGAACAGACAGACACATCTGTCTTCATACACCTTTCTGTATGATCTGAATTGTGCAGAGTAACTCTGAGTGCAAAAGAACAGGACTTTAAGTAACAGGAATACAGCCTAGGCCAGTTCCTCCTGAGCACACAGGCTGAGAGGAAATTGACCCAGCATAATAAACACTGCAAGTTTCCAGCTTCTCAAGGCCCTCTCAGTAGTTACCTGAAGGAGACAAAAAACAACCGAGACAAAACCGGCTTTCCTTACCTTTAGCTGGAACGGTTGAATTTCGTTCAAACTCTGGTTCCTGAGCTTTTTGGTGAGGATCTTCAGCATGGTACAAATCCGAGGAGCCAAGAAAGGGTTAAGCATAGACACACGCACGCATCTGCATCTGCCGCGCCGCTGCCGCTACGCTCGGCGGAGCTGCGCGGAGCTCGCATTCAGCACCGCAGGTACACGGCGGCGGGGCACGGCTCCGCACAGCCGAGGCTCCCGGCTGAGCCCCCTTCCCCTCCGCCACCGCAGCCTGTCCTGCAGCCCTCCGCGCTGGGACGCAAAGGGAATCCCTCTCCAAAGCCTACAGAAAAAAACTGAACACCAAACTTCCTCTGCCTTCCACCCCCTCCTCAGTTACGCTTCAGAAAGGAGGGAGGTACCAGCTGGCAGTGTGCTGCAGGGGACAAGAGACACTCGGCGCAGAGCGCTCGCTGCGGGACGGCAGAGCTCCCTGGGCGAGGCGCCGGCTCCACTCATGGCAGAGCTCCCGCCCGGTCAGCCCCGGGCGGGCATCGCGCCCCGCTGCTGCCGCGAGCCGCCGCCACCCCGGGCTCCCTCCGGTACCGCCGCCACGGGAAACTTGTAACAAGCGGCGCGG
Source organism: Fringilla coelebs (assembly GCF_963513975.1). Taxonomy (NCBI): domain Eukaryota; kingdom Metazoa; phylum Chordata; class Aves; order Passeriformes; family Fringillidae; genus Fringilla; species Fringilla coelebs. Next base: position 86,531,078 of record NC_140030.1, read on the forward strand.
CAGCCGCGGCGCACATTGGCCCGACGGGGCGGGACGGGGCGGGACGGGGCGGGGACTCGGCTTAAAGGGTCACCGGCCTTTCCCGGCCGCCGGCGTTCCTCGACTTCCCCGAGCTGGGCGGGCTCTGCTCGGGCCGTGGGGGACTGGTAGCTGCCTCTGCGCTACCGCATCCTGGCTCGCAGCCCGCTCAGTCCAGGGACCCCACAACGGGATGCCGTGACCTGTCTGTCCTGTCCTCCGATCGAAAGCACAGATCCATAGGAGGGCTCGGGGGTCCTGTCTCGAGTCCCTTGAGCCACTCCGGGAACTCGCACGGCGCCTGCAGCCGCAGGGAAGCTCGCTACAGCCTTTCCCCACAGAAACGCAGGCGAGGGGCCAGGCCAGCAGCAGCTCCTGCTGCACCAGCAACCCTCGGGCACAAGCAAGGTGCCCCGTTTCCATGGGCAGTCCCCCAGCACCTCCCTGGCAAAACAGTCAGGGAAGTTATCAGGGGTTGACTGATAGGCTCCCGGCCACTTTGAACCCACAGGAAGCCGCCGACACGTTTGCCAGCAGAAACAACAAAGGGCTTTCACCCACTGCCAGCTCCGTGCCAGCGATGAACTCCCCGTGTCTAGGTGAAAGGTCCCTTTTGCCCATGACCAGTCCCAGGGGGCCAGCAGAGCCTTTTGTCCCAACCTTCCTCCTGGGACAAGCTAGGAAGCATTGCAGAGGTCTCTGCTTGTGTACAAATTCCAGAGGAGCACATGCTGGTTAACTGTGGGTTCCCAGTTCTCAGCCAGCAGGCCTGTAACAAGATAAGAGCACTCCTAAAGTGCTGACTGTGGAAAAGAGAGAGCACATCTTTGCTGCAGGGGAAAGGGCCTCGGTTCAGCTCCACTTAGCAAAGTATTTTTTCTTGAAGGAGTACAACAAGCACAGAGTTTGAGCCAGAAAGCAAAATTTTTGCTTTTCAGATAGTGCCTTCTTAGAAGATGTCTACAGTAGGAAACTGTCTCAGCTGTTAAACCATACTTGATCTGTGCGCTCTGCATTCACACCGTGGATTTGTTTTCACCTATTTTTCCCCACGTTCACACCAAATTGAAATCACAGTCCAACCTTATGACTCTAAGCCACCACATATTGCTACAGGTACTTCTGCTTTTCTTATTTCATGGATTAAAAAAACCCAGGGAATAGTGCACACAAGCAGATTGCTAGTCTGGCATCCTGCATCTAACAGGAGGGAGTAAAATGCTAACTGAAACCAGAAATCCTCCATAGACATATGCAATATTATATTTGCTAGATAAGAATTATTCCTGGGACCTAACCAATAACCAGTGTATATCCCAAAGTCCAACAACTGAAACTCTCTTAAAATTTTTTCTTTTTTTTTTTCCCATATAAAATGAAATTCCCCAAGCCTTTATTCATTCCTTATTTCAGCTCTGGAGACACTGGCTGTCCTTGTAATGGTCTGTAAGATACAAGCCATAAACCATAGTCAGCTTGAAATACTGTGTATGATTGCTTTCCCATTCAGAGATCAAGCAGTGAGGCAGGCACATGCCAGGGCCCAGTTGTTTGTTTCAGAACGATGAAGCTGAAAAAGTTCCCTGAAACAGAGAAGAGCAGAACCTGCCATCCCAACTGTAACACGTCACAGGCTCTACCTGAGCTCACCCCACCGCGCTAAACCACAGGACAGCAGTGGGGAGCCCAGCCTGGGAAGGGTTTGTGCTAGGCCTCCTAACCTGCTGCAGGGCCAGGCCTTTCAGGGCAAGCAGCAAAAACAAGTGCTGATGAAGTGCTGATGAACAAGCGCTTTTTTGGGGCACTTGCAATTTGAGAGAAACTAATTCTACAAATCCCGCTTCTGCAACCTTTACCTATACGTGTTTCAGCAAATACCTGCAGAGCAGCTGTTTCTTTCTTGCTTTGTATTTCATATGACCAGAATCATCAATCCACGGCATCCAGCATCCCCTCTGAGTGAGGCACAGTGACACACTGCTGCAATCAGCAACAAGCAATTTAGCAGACCCTCAGAGGAAAAGAAACCCTCACAGAAAGCATAGCTACAACCTACTGCTGCAACCCTTAGGTGATCTGTGCTCTGAGGATGAGGCTTGACGTGCTGAATGGGTTCCCAGTAGATGGCAAGTCACACTGCTGCATCACATAGTGGAAAGAAAGCTTCCTGAGAGGGCTGGAGACATTGCTCCTCCACATACAGGTTGCAGAACACTACCGAGTAACTTCTATCTGAGGATAGCAAAATATTTTCCAGGGGTAATTCATAGTATTATTCCCAAAAAAAAAACACAAGTCAGAGAAGGTTACTTGACTTTCTAAAGGTCACTGAGAAAAGTTAAGGAAGATCCAAGAATAGAAGAGTTACCTTCTGGCCCCTAAGCCGTATGTGCCTGACTGTAATCTAGCCTGTTACTAGATCACACTGCTGGAGCTATGCAAAATTCAGTGGTTTCTGTTCCCAAGCATCTCATGTGATCACTCTGCTCTGCTCTTGGTTCCTCTGGGTTTCTCACCACTGCAGTTTTGATCTGCCTACTGGGTTCAAACCAAATCTCAAATCTCAAACCTAGTCCAAGTTTCCTCTGGTCAGATGATAAAAGCATGAAAAATGCATCACACAACATTTAGGGCAGACCCACATGCCTGCTCCAGCATTTCTTGAAGAGCTCTTCAAGTTCCTCATGGCCAGACCAGGAGCAGAAAGGAGGCAAGTGGCAAGTTTTCCCTGCAAGAGCACATGGCACTGAGGTGACAGGGAGAGGGCAGGGGACTGTGAGCTGACGCAGGGTACTGGTCCACTTCCACGTGTTCCTGCCCACTGCTGCCATGGGGAAGACATCACTGGATATCTGCTGTGCCTCATCTTACCTTTCCTGGAGACATTCCTCTGTGGGAATCCTGACCAAACAGTGCAATGAGGAGACAAGGCAGTAGGGGTGAAGACAATGCAGTGAGGATTAGTTTAATGCACAGATTCCCTCTGGGCTGTGTTTCCTGTTGTGCTCAGAGGACAAGATAATGCCTTCTGCAGTTTATCCTGCCCAAGGTGTACCACTGACACTGCCAGGTGCAAGAACAGGAATGTGTGTGGGTGCAGAAAGCCTCATTAGGCAGGCCTGGCCAAGCCTTCTCAAAAGGAAAGAGATGCTTTTTTCACGCTTTGAAGTCACCTGGGGATTTGCTCGCCCCTTGTTACACAGTGAACCGCTTTTTGGTCTCCTCTTTCCACACACCGTGCCGGAACAGGCTCGTGCTGCATCTTTGCATACGCGGGTCTGAACATCGCGAGGCTGGAGGGAAAAGCCAGCCAGGGAAGAGCTTCAAGTGCCATCTGTTGGGGATCTCCTCTCATTACATCGAGGGAGACGAGGCTGAGCTGGAAAAACCCCATCCGTTCCTGCCTGCTTATGACCCTAACTGGGTGGTGTCCAACACAGACACTGGAGGTACTGCCAGTGCCAGGCAGGGAAGGAGCATCTGCCAAGGAAAATGCTAAAAGAGAATAGGAAGGCAGGAGCAGAATGAAAGCTGAGCCTGGAGCTTGCTTGGAGGAAGATGTGGACCCAAAGCCAGGCACATCTTGAATGGTGCTCCAGAGCAGGGCCACCCACCAACAGATTCAAACACAGTCCAATGTATGTAGATAAAAGCAGAAGACAAGGACAATCCATAAAAAATCATGAGAATTGTTTCTAGAATGGTATGACTGACAAAACAGACAAAGGGCCAAGCCTTGTCCCTAGCCAGCCACCAGTCCACCAGGAGCCACAGGGCATTCCTCCTCCTGGTGTGTCAGCTGCTGAGCCTCTGTGCTCCTCCAGTGGGGATCACCTCTGGCTCAGGCCCTGCACAATGTCTGCCCTAACACAGGCCAAACTAAGCTGAATCCCCACTACACAAAGCACAAACACCCCATGACCCAGCTAGCTGCAGGGGTGAAGCTGCAGCACACACAAGGGCTCGCCAAGCTCTGACTGTTTGGTTTTATACCAGGAGGATGGGACAGGCACTTGGGAAACAGATCTCACACATGAAGGAGCCCTTCACTAAAGCTGTAAGCAACCAAAGGTAAGAATTGCCCACCATTATCCTAAAGCCTACAAACTGTCCCAGAACTGAGCCAGCTGCTGCCATGCAAACACTTTGGACATTCAGGGAGCAGGGCTGGTTAAAGGTGGCTGAGGGTGACAGCTATTTGTTCTCTTTTACGTAGGTATCCTTTAGACTCATCTGAGCAATGAAGTACCTAGGATACATGCTTTGGCATACACAGGTTTTGACTGCCATAAAAGAGAAAAGAAGGAAAAAGGAAATTTGAAACGCTGTTTGATAGAGAAACAGTGACTGTTCCAGCATAGGTCACGTGACATACATAATAAGAAGACAATCCTATCAACAGCACTGCTGGGCTGCCCCATCTCTGTTATAATTCCCTTGCTGCCCATTCTCTCCCTGCAAATTGCTTGGGCCAATTGAAAAGTCAGCATGTGGCTGATACAACAAGAACTTGAGAGAGCAGGCATTTCCACTGTGCTTCCCCTGATGATACTGCAGACATGTGCTCCTCTGCAAGAGAGCCTGGAAGGGCCCCCTGACACCCACTCGCTAACAGGCTGCTGGGACAGCACTCACAGGCTAGCTCAGCCAGCCAGAAACTCCAGGGTAGCAGGGCAGCCTGGCTCCTTAGAAACACAAGCAAAGAGAAGCAATGATTTCTGCTTTGGATACCTTCTTTCTAATCCCTGGAGAAGAGGAATTGTCTCATCTGACCTTCTCTCCTTCAAATACAGTCACTGCAACTCACTGACATCTCTTCCTTTTCAAATGCCTTCTCAAAAACAGTCCTCAGCTGGGATCACACAGTGCTTCTGAGCCCTGCCACGCAGTCAAGAGCAGTCAGTCCAAATATGAAAGAAACATCCAGTCTACCACCACAGAAAGAGCTTACCAGCTCATCAGCTGCCTCAGACATGAGGTCTTTAGGTCAAAGACAAGAAACCTCAAACTACAATGCTTAGAAGGGCAGCAACAGAGAAAAAGGTCCTAGGGTCCTGCAAAAATGAGAAACTTCTAAAGCAAAAATGCTAGGAAATGAGCACACAGTCTCTGAAGAGGAAGGGGGAAAATATTATTGTGGTTCCTAGGTCTGATGGGGGGAAATTCCTTTCTGGAACTTCCTGGCTGCCCAGACAGCCTCTGGGCTTATCCCAAGAGTATAAATAAAAAACAGCTTTCAACATCAAAGAGGTTTCCCCGTTCCTCTAGGTGGGCACCCCATCTAGATATGTATTGTGAGCAGCATCAGTGCTTCTAAGGGAAATTTAAAAAGAGCCTGGTCAGTATCACCAGGGAAAGAAATTCTAGGAAGTATTTTCAGGACTTGCAAGTTTGAACTTGATGCCTTAATGCGGGCACAATGCACGCATGAGGAGAGCAACAGTCAGGCCACACCCATGCTGTTCCCTGGCTGTGCCGTCCTAGGCAACTCCTGGCCACAGTGCCCCACTTTGAGCCTGCCCAGACCTCTCAGACTGCCATCAGGTGAGCAGAAAACCCAGCCAGCACTGGTGATACTTCACAGAACTGTCAGGACCCCCGTCTGCTCCTTTCAGGGCAGGGAAGAGAGTTTTAGGTCTGCTGAAGTTGGTGTGCGTGAACCTGTGCTGCTGAGCAGTTCAGCAAGGCAGGGAGGGCTGGGAGAGGGGCAGGAGCACTGCCTGAGGCCTCTGCCGGAGTGACAGCACAGCAGAATCCTCCGAGTAGGGCTGGCAGGTAAAGTACATGGTCCTTAAAATAACTGCAGAACTGCACATGACTGAGGATTTGTGGCCACAAACCAGCCAGAAGCAAACGGAAGGGGTCCAAGCATCCAATAAAACTGCACTGTGAGGAACAGAAAAAGATAACTTGTCTTCACAAGTCTCTGCCTCAAAAGCCCAGATTGCTACACTGGCCAAAGAAGGAGGGGCCTTAGAAGATTTTGTAATGAGAATAAATCACAAGCATGCTATTTACTCCTTGCTTTCTAAACTTTGTGATTGCACGTTGCACCTGTACCTCCTCCCCAACTCTTCTAGAGGCCAAGACCAAGCGATTAAACCTTTATCACTTTCCCACAGCTAAGGACAGTTATTTGCAAGCAACTCACCAGAAATTCCACTTGAAACAGCTCTCTAGGCTGTGTAAACAAGGATGAAAACAGCCTTGGGAAGGAGGAAATGAGATCTGGCATCAGAAACCATGAGCTCTGTGTGCAGTCACGCTAACACTACAAATGGCAAAAAAAGTGGAGGGAGCTGGCAAGAAAAGATGGGTTAAGACAAAGGGCTGATTAGGGGGGGGGGGGGTGAGATATTTTCATGGAGATCTTATCATCCATCACTCCCTCATTTCTCTTTGTCTCCACTCTCGTGAAAAGCCCCTCCTGTCTCGTCCCCGACTCCTTCCGTGCCTGCATTGCCGCCGGGCGGCCCCAGGGGGCGCAGCAGACCGCGGCTTGGCGCTGTCCCGGCTCCCAGCGCTCCGCCGGGAACGCGGGATGCAGGGCATGCAGGGCTGCCGGGCTTCTCCAGCTCTGCCGCCGTGCGTGTTCTCCCGGCTGGGCCGAGGGCACAAGCGGCAGTACCGCAGCAGCAACGAGCTCCTTTATGTCGGCGAGCACACGCTCAGGCAGGAAATCGCACTTTAGTACCCAAAGGTCTGGGTGTCTCACGCAGTCAGCAGGCTGCTGCTCCAGGTCTTCACACACCGGCAGCCAGGTTGCTGCTCCCAGGCTCTGCCAGCCCCCTTGGCGCAGAAGGCCAGAGTGAAAGGATCAGGCCTGCCGCCCTAGGATGACCTATCTTCACTGGAGTGCATGAGAAGTAGGCATCAGAGCCTGACACAGGTTACAGCCCCACACCAGGCTCCCAGCCCTCAAAGGCAAACCAAAGTCTGGTCACACAGCTGACTCCACTCAGAGGAGACAATGCAGAGAAAAACTCTTCATCTTACGTTTCCACACCACAGCCAGTATTCCTAGAGGTATTCATGAGTCATTTTCTGGAGCCTGTTTTTGAAAAAAACTCTCCTCTTTCTCAGCCAGATCTATTCAGATGTGTTCTGCTTGCCCTCTAGATGGGAAATGGGCCCAGATACACAGCATCAAATCCCCTGAATACCACACGCACCATAAAGCCATGCATGTAGCAGGTGTGTGGGACTCCGTCTCTGGGAGGCATGCATAGCAAATGGCAAGAAAAACAGGACAGACAGATCCCATCTAAAGGATCAGATGTTCACCTCATCAGTTCCCAGCCCTCCTCTTTTCTCCCTCGTAAACCCAAGGGATGACTTCTGAAGAGCCAGATTAATTTGGTTATATATGGCAGACACTCATCATACCCACAGATAAATGGAATTTCAGTATACTTTTGCCTACTTCCTTGCTGCTAACGTCACCACAGTACAGCATCATCACAGTATCAGAGCTGTCCCAACACCCAAGCCTGTGGTTGGGATGGTTGGATACCCAGGTCACATACTGCATAGGAGAGCAGCAGTCCCACCAGATGGACTGGAGCTGCACAGATAAGAAAGGACACTCGTTATGTCAGTGTTGATCTCAGCCCTGGCCGTGTGTCCTGACACTAATGCGGCGCCTGCACTGACAGAAATGAAACTCAGGTTACGGTAAGAGTCAGGCTAAGGAGGTGACAGCCAGGAAGAGTTAGGATTAGACGAGCTATGATTAGACCAGACACATGGGTCAGGAAAAGTATGTGAATGTGACTTGGAGCACTGCAACTAGCATCCTGACCAAAGGAGTTTTGTTTCTGCCTTTCAGTGCAGGTTGGAGGCTGTCAGTCAGATGCCTTTCTGTGCTGCTCTTCAGAGAACATAGAAAAGCTCAAAGCTCAAGTACATACTAGAAACTTAATAGCACCATTCCCAAGAGATGTAGCACCCCAAGGATCAGTGTAACTGATTACACCTGCAGGGGTGTTCCTTTCTAAATGTAATCAGTCCCCTCATAATTTCATACAGCAATATAAGTGTAATCTTAAGATCTTCAGGTTTTAACTGAAGACAAAGGAAGTTATTTTCTATGAAGCCTGATAAAAATTAGCTAGGCTTTGAAACATTACTGGTTTGTATGGTTTCATTTTTATCTCCTTGGTTTTATGTGACTTTCTCCTTAAAAATATTTTAAAAGTGTTAATTAAACAGAGAGCTCACTATTGTATATGCCACTGTCATGAAGACAGCAATAATAAAGCTGCATAATTACAACCCAATTTATCTTCCAGCAGATTTTTGCTATTTAGAGAAAATACTAAAGGGTCATGAACACAGAAGGCAAGGCTTTTTAACCAAGGTGATAGAAGACTTAAAGGCTCAAGGTCCATGTCCACAAAAAACCCCAAGGTTCCCTAAAATGGATCTTGGGAGAAATCAACAACCTAAGTCCAGGCATGCAACCGTCAAAACCCTGCCTAATCCCCTGGGCTCATAGACTATGTCTATACCAGTAAATTAAACGTGCCCAGGACTGTTCTCTGGCACCGAGAGCCCTGGCACAGGATGGCTTACACCAATAACATTAAACTCTTTTATCCTTCAAGCAAGGCATTTGGATCCAAGTGGTTGTTGGGAACGGCCCCTGGCCCACAGTAACTCCCTCAGTTGTGCCTGGGAATTGTCTGGAAAAGTGTTAACTGGCACAGGCCAAAACCATGGCAAGAATAAATTAAATGGAATCAGCTATTAATTTTTAGACGATGGAGTTGTGCTGCCCCAGATTTACTGATACAGACATAGCCCTAAAATCCTACTGTGTGGACATGTATTATCTATATGTATTTATATAATGTCTATAAAATATACATTTATGTAGAATATTTTGCATTCATATAGCATGCTTACAGGTATCAAGTTTGGTTTGCATAGGAAGCATTTCTTGGCAAAAGTGTGACAGATAGGTGTTTATGTTGCTGGTTGACCAGTCTTTCAAGTGTCTTCATTCCAAGTGTCCTCATTCCAAGTGTCCCTTCCAGATAATGGAAATTTCTAGCTTCTCAGACACTGCAATTTTATTGTGAATAATTGGAAGGAAACCTTTGGGGGAAATTTTCACACTGATTTTCACAACTGGAGTGTCTATTTGTCCATGCTTAGAGATGTTTGCCTGGAGATTACCTTTGCTTTTTGAGGCTTCTGAGGCTGTGAATCTCTAACATTGTATCATGTCTATCTTGTACATAACTTGGCAATTCCCAGTGTAAAGCCCAGGCTGTGACTGAGCACCTTATGTCCACCTTGACAGACAGGAACCTGAACCACCAGCTCTACCTGCTCCTCGTGGTAAACAACCCTGCAGCTCTTCATAGCCTGAAAGCCCTTGCTCTGTCCCATCTGCCTGACGTCAGTCACACGATGTCCTTTTGCAGAGACAAGTGGGACACACAGGAATGATGGGATTGGCACAGTAATTGTGGGATCATTCCTGTTGCACATATAGGTCCTTGAGTGTGTCCCAAATTGCAAAGTACGCTTTGATTTCCCATGGCATTAATAGCTAGTTTTCCCTAAAACTAGTCCAGCCAAGTCATGTATGGGCATAGGGTATTTATTTACAGGCTTAGCTTTCAAACCACTCATGGCATCCTCTGTCCATGCAGTGATTTCACTTCAGCAGTGCAACATGAGCAGTAGCCAATCTTGACTTTTACAGGAAAGAGCTTCAGCTATATAGTCAAAAGCCCATACTGCTTATAAGAAAACCTTTCCTTCATGTCAACTTGTCCATTAAATTTAATCACGTGCTTGTTCATACAAAACAATATACTGTACACATCTTGGATGCAGAGCACGGCCTCTGAAGGGTTTGGACAATATCCAGATGTAGGCTATGTTTCACCGTGCCAGAGGTGTCTGAATCAGCATGAGCTAAATCCCACAGCCTTAAGACCTGACTGCCCATGGTGTGCAATGCTGGGACACTCAGAGAAGGCTGCTGCTCTGTGCAGTGGATCTGTCACGCTGGCATGGCAGTCTGAGCTTGGAAAGCCTGCTCAGCAGGACCTGGAGCTGACCTGCCAGGCCCACTGCCACGCCAGTGCCCTTCGACCAGCACACATATAATGGATAAGTGACCATACCAGCAGGTACATGGGGATGTATCGTGGACAGGCTGGGGAACAGCACCCTTCCAGCCGCACTTGGTGCGAGACCCGTGGAGGCAAAGCCCGGGGCTTTGTCTCCCACAGCCCACAGTGTGAGCGAGAGAGCACATCCTCACAGCTGGAGACCTGAGCCAAAAGCCGAAGCAATACGCTCCGTGACTGATGCCGCTGAGTCAGAAGGAAATGACCCAGGCGAGGTGTCCCTGCAGGAAGTGCCGCAGGGCAGAGCGGCAGGCGGGCAGGCCGGGCCGGGCCGGGCCGGGCGCCGTGCGGAGCCGAGCCCAGCCGTGCCCACGGCCGCCCGCCAGGGGGCAGCCGCGCCGCGCGGCCCGAGCCGCCGCCGGCCCTGGGCCCGCAGCCGGGAAGGACCGAGCGGCAGGCAGGGCCCTGTGGCCGCAGCCGGGAAGGACCGAGCGGCAGGCAGGGCCCTGTGGCCGCAGCCGGGAAGGACCGAGCGGCAGGCAGGGCCCTGTGGCCGCAGCCGGGAAGGACCGAGCGGCAGGCAGGGCCCTGTGGCCGCAGCCGGGAAGGACCGAGCGGCAGGCAGGGCCCTGTGGCCGCAGCCGGGCCCTGGGCACTGAGCCCGGGGGAGCGTGGCCTCGGCCGCCTCCTCCGCCCAGCGCACGGATCCAGGGCTCGCTCGGTTTGTAGCTGCCTTCACACACCCTGTTTTGAGCTTTCCTCATCCCGATGCAATCCCTTCTGGTAACAGTTGGGACATTGAGGCCGATTGCAAGACGCGTGTGCAGTCCCTGCCAAGATTTTCCCATTGTAGCAGCTCGCTGAGTTCCTTCCCCTTCCTCCACCCACCAAATCCTGCTGGGTTACTGGAAAAGCTGCAGTCCAAATGTACCAGTGTCTTCAGGCCACCTATCGCATAAAGGGATTTTTCCAGGAAAGGCACATAACACAATCACAGCCATTCCCGACTTCTTTGCCATTTGAAATGTCTTCTTTTCCACTCCTGAAAAGGGGTAGTAACCTATTTCAACAGCACGAGTTACTAGAAAGGCAGTAAATAAATTAAATAAAATAAATAAATAAATAAAATGCGATGGATCGGTATTCTTTAAGCTCCAGGACACAGCCAAGCCAGCCAACCCAGTCCATATGAAACCCACTCCAGTCACTAATTCTGTCACTTTATGGTGGCAGCCAGCAGGTGTGTAAGATTGCCTAGACAGTGTCTCCTTCTCCCCACCAACCATAGGAAATTTGGGGGATGTACACAATAGGATGGGGTGGCACCAGCCAAACAAAACAAAATAAAAACTCCACACAAAATAAAGAAAAAAACCCACACACACCCACACCCCACCCAATAAAAAAAGGGGAGACAATATTCTCAAGGGCTCAGAACAGCAAGAATCAAAATTTCTGTATTACAGGGTGAGTTTTTCTTTTCCAAATCCTGGGTCACTTTTCCTAATCTCTCTGAGCCTCATAGTTTTCACTATAGCATCATTTTACCCACCTGCACAGTGGCTGGTGCATTCTGGTGAGGGTCATTATAAAGGCAGGCACCTTAATTACATGCTTAAAGTGACAGTTGGATCTTTTTATGATCATGACCTGAAGGAAAACCAGACTGCCTATTAACTAGAGGTGGAGAACATTCCATGTATGAAGGCACGGAAGGCAAGACTGTGAAGTTCTTATTCTCTTTCTTAAGGACAGATTATTCTGTACTTCTGCACGTGCCAATTAGTTTTTAACTGCTTTGGCTCCTCAAACTTCAAAATGGAGGAAAATGCATATTGCACAGAAACAACATGAGAGTTATTTATTTATATAAAAAACACTGTCAAGATTCTTGGAAATTGCCAGATAAAGCATGTCACATCCGAACAAAGTAAATGGGGCCAGTAGCTTTTATTGTGAAGCAAGTAGGAAAAATTTTTGTCTTTATGATGCTGAGAAATGTAAGGAATGAACAACCTTTTCACATTGTTCTTTTCACTTTGTTGCTGAGCATTCCCTGGTAGATAGAACTCAGAAGGACTCACATGTTTTTGTCTTAGCACATCAGACACAACCCTTCAGAGAGTGAAATGCAAACAGAGAAACAACCAGAAGGTTTCTTGTACCATCAAAGATGGAGAAAAAGGGGCTAGAAAAGGTGGCAAACCACAAAGTTTGCCCAACAGAGAGGCCAAAACAGGGAAGAGAAGTATCAAAAGCAGCCACAGGCATCTGAGAGGAAAGCACAAGTGAGTGGGAGGAAGACAATGCAATAATACAAAAATAAAGCCCCTGGCCCATTTAGGCATGTTCAGATTAAAGGGCAGGGGCAAGCCAGACTGACAACTATCTTGGAGCTCTTCCCCAGGGAGCAAGGCATTGGGTGGTTTTTGTATATAATAAAGAAGCTTTAGGCATTTCTGTTCATGCCAGCTCCCTTTATTGAGCTGGCGTCTTCCCTCAGGATGGCTTTCCCCAGCAGCCTTACCTGAACCCTTAAGGCAAGGGCTGCTTTTTCCCTGCCCACAGCAGCAGTGAGAGACAACATCCACCACTCACACCTTCCCCTACCATTGCCTGCCCCACTAGACCCACCAAGATTTCTCTGGTTTTGGCCATTCTGAGGACAAAAGTCACAGTGTTTAGTCACATCTCAGGCAGTCTCTCTCCCCCCACTGACCTAACACATGAGAACCATTAAGTGATGCTGGCCAGCTGCACTGTATCCTCACAAAAGAGCTCTCCAGGAGCCAGCACTGTACACAGTACCTGTAGTGGTGCAAACTGAAAAGGCAATAAGGAAATCTCCCTTCTGTCTCTAACTGCAGCAAAGATACACATATGGGAATACCCTGACATGCTTTTTTAATGGCTCTTAAAACATTCAGTTCTTTCTCTGCAATTCAGAGTCCTCTGAATCCCTGTAGCACAGCACCCACAATGTAGGTGGATTCAAAGCCCCTACCCTGGCCAAAAACTTTTCTACAAGAAGTCATCCTCACAGCCCCACTTATCACCCCTAAGTCAAGTCTGCTCACGTTTTGGCATCTTCCATGCACTTCTGGAACCTCAGGACTCCTCCTTGAGAGGTCTGAGACCTCACAATTTAAGAACAGGCCCTGTAGTTTTGCTTTTCTTTACTGTATTTGTGAGCTATGGAGAGCTGGACTCGTGGGACTCCCACTAGTCCACTACACCTGAATGGTTGGGAGAAGCAAAGCAACCCAGAAAACATGAGAAAAGCTGATAGCACTTCAGGCTTTTTGATGCCTCTAGGTAGCAGGAGTGTGATCTGACCCCATCCTGCTTGAAGAATCTCCAGCCAAACTGCCCACTATTCTTTAATGAGATACACGAGGCAGAAAGGACACAGCCTGGTTTTTCCTAGAAGCTCACTAGGTTGATGGCAGAGTGCCTTTGGTGTAAAATGATGGGAAAAGCTTGAGAATCACAACTGTTATTTCCCATGGCTCAAAGATTCACTAGGAAAAACTGGTGCCTTTGCTTTCCTAGATCTGAGGAACTTCGTTTGACTCCAGAGAGATTAAAGGTGCTGAAATGGGAGGGAGGGAAGGATCCTACCATTAACAAAGGGCTGGTTGCAAGTCTGGGGAAGGAGTATACTCCATCATTAAGATATCTATGTTCCCTCTGGGAAACCTTTGACCTGAAGTAAGGATCTGAGTTCAATGTCATTCTTCAGGCGGTAATTAAGCAGAAGGCTGGTGGAGGAAGCAATCTCTTCAATCTCTTTCTCTTGGTCATGTCTCCATAGACATCTTGCACCATGAAACAAAAGTCTTTACCTGTGCACAACCCTTACCTATTGCCAAGTGTTGGGAAAGCTGTGACTTCAAGAACTGTTAAGAAAAGGTCACTGAATTGCTAAAATCTGACAGCATTTCCATCACATGCAAAGCACAGCAGCCAGTTTGCTCTTTGCACCTCCTTCCCTAGCTACAATAAAGTGGGCAGCCCAGCAGTTAATGCTGGCAACTCAGAGTAATTGAATTTGCACAGGGCCCATTTCCAGCCCTGCTATTGTGCAAGTCTGGGAAAGGCACCAATTCTCCCTGTGCTCTCTCCCCCACCCCCCGAGTGAAACAAAGCACCCATCAAGCAGCAGGCTTGCTTGTCTGAATGAATTAATAGCTGTAGAACAACCTGAGTTCTACACAGGTCCGTCAAAGCCATTATGAGGACTGATGCTGGCTATCACCCCCTTGTTCAGAGAACAAAAAAGGCACACAGAGGCTACATCAGGCAACTACAGAATGCCCCAGCCTCAGGGAGAAATTTGACATCATGCAGATACCTAAAAGTAACATTTATCAATCAGGACTTACATAGACTTGACTTGAACCAGGCAATCTGGAGTTTGTAGCCATCCTCTTAGCTCCTAAGGCCCGGAGCCTTAAAGGATTTAAGCATCTAAATAACATCAGCAGCCTGAAACCTAAATACCTTTGAAGAGCAGGGCCTCAGGATTAGCCTGCTAACCAGAAGAGTCTAGCTTCATGCCACTGGGAACACCAGCCCTGATGTCTCACCTGATACATGCAAAGAGGCAATTGAGGATTGAGAACCCACCTTGTTAATTAAAGCAGGGTAGTACCTTGCCTCTTAATAGGGAGATATAATCAATGTTAATCTTCTGGGCGTGCTACTAAATATCCAAAGGGGATGTTTGTTTTGCAATTTCCCTCTTCCTTAATGGCAGGCAATGGTAGGCTTTTCCCTGCCCTGCACAATCAGCCACCCTGCAAATCACAGCTATAAATATTTTGGCTTGTTTGATAGCTGTAGCATTTCAGTGTCTTTCAGCTCAAGCTTCCCCTGAACCATTATTCGTTGGTCCTTCATGGCAGAGATTTTGAGCTGATGTCCTCCTACACATGCTGCGAGCTCCATTTAGACTTCCTCATGCTCTGGATTTCAAGCTGATCCATACCACACACCTGAAGGAATAGCAACAAAGGAGAGCAAGTTCCTGCCTTGGGCAACTCAGAGAAGATGCAAACCATTTGCCTGAACCACCAGGCAGTGCAGAGATGTCCAGCTCTGACTGAGGAAGATGCATTGGATGGGGAGGAAGGGGAGGCTGAAAAAGAAAATAGGGAAGGAAGGGGGTAGGATGGGTAGTCAGGAGAAGGACAAGGGCAAGCAAGGCAGGGGAAGGCAGAAGCAAGAAAGGCAGGATGTCTAGGAAAAAACAAGGTTTGAAATGAAGGAGGGGGATGACTGGCAGAGTGGGCATGGCCTAGAGTCAAACGTGAAGTCCAGCTGAGGAGCCAATGTATATGGAAGAGTGAAGATCATGTGGACAAAGGCAGTTGTGGCTATAGATGGAAAATTGAGTTTATTGATACACTTAGATTCCTGCCAGCCAAGTCCTAGCTATGGAAGCAGTTTTGGAGTTGTTAGACAACTCCAAAGTGGCCTCAGCAAGGGAAAAAAAAAATCTGCTTTTTACAATGGGGCTTGAGAAATCTCAGATACATGTCTGGAGAGGACATGTCTAAGGTGACTGAAGAGGATGAAATGTTGTAACCTGGAGACTTCTTCTACACATAATGTCTGGGAGACTCGAGGATAGCTTGTCAGTACAACAGCAGCAGAAGGTGCCATTAGTATTTCTGGAGGAAGAAGGGTACAAAGGGTGTGCAGAGAATATGGATGCATTGAAGGAAAAGCAAAGCTGGTACTGTTGTTCCTGGCCTCTTGGGCAACCACATGCGAATGCCCCCGATGAAGGCAGATTTGCTGCAGGCATTACAGCTAATGCCATTTTAATTTCTGACATGTCTGACTAATGGAAAAAGATTTAACATGTATTTATTCAATGTCACTAACAATACTCCAGCAGATGTGGGGTAAGGAGGATAGGGCTGATCAATGGGGGAGGATGGAGAGGACCTGCACTTTTGTAGAGATTGAAATGTGATGCCTACAAGCAGAAAGACTCTCTCCCAGTAACTGCTAAGTATCCTCTGCCATGGAAACCTGCTGTCAAGTGTCATGTCAAATCAAGGAGACTATAGGCAGAGACTGAGAGAGATCTTTTTCCTAAGAGTTGCCCAGTGGATGGAAAGTAATTGTGCTGCTCTGGCATTGCCTGAACTTGACAGGTTCTCACCAGGAACAAATATCCTTTCCCTGGCAATGAAGGAAAGATTTAATCTCATTTCACTCCAGGTGAGTTATGGTCAGTACAGTGAGTCCCTTTGCCACTGTTAGCACTCCTGTGTTAGCCATGAGTGGTCTCCTGGCAGGTTTTAATCTATTTCACAAGGTCTGTAGGAAATGTGAGGCAGTAGGTCAGATGAGAGAGCAACTGTGTGCATCATTTTCTTCCCCTCCTACATGTTGTAAAGCAGGTCACTGGCTCCTGTCTTGTGCTTATCCCTTGTCCCTGCATGGGGAGGCTTGGATCTGCAGAGAGGGGTGGCAGAGGACCTTCTTGCCCCCAGGCTGATGCAGCCTTGGTGTACAGACTGTGCAGGCTGTACAGATCTGCCCCTGCTTCCACACTGTGTGACATGGAAGACAGGCAATACACCATGGCTCCCTGCCCTCCCTTGGTGAACCTGCTCTGCCTTCTGCTGAAATAACAGAGAGGATTTAATGCTTCCTGGGCCAGGGGCGACCATGAAGACCTGACTCCTCCAACCCAAATGGGATTCTGGTCAGTAAATCATGAAACAATAGGAGGCTTTTTCGCTCACAGTATGCAGCTCTGTCCCTATGCTTGCTAGAGATGGGCTCACACAAAATGCTAAGATTCAAGCGTCCATGAGCACCAAGGCAATTCAGATCCAGATTAGACAGTGCTTGGATGCTTTGGTGATTGGCACCTTAGAAATTACATAGATAGACAGAGCACAGTGGAAATAGATGGGACTTTGCAGCTTTGGCTCTTCTCTGCTAGTTATAATTATTTAAGATGATGTTTCACATCACATTCAAGCTCCTGTGCAGATAGCAGCGGCAGAGAACAAGAGATCTCTGCCACCTAGGAGAGGATTATGTGGATATGACAATGTTCAAACCCACTGGGCTCTGCCACGCTGCATTATTTAAGCCCAGTAACCAAATTTAGTAACCAGCCCCTGAGGCGCTGAGAGAAAAACACAGCTTCCAGAGTGCCTTCTCTGCAGTCCTGTTGGCTTCCTCCCTTAAAGGAGCCACCAGCTTTTCTCTTCCTCCCTCAGCCCCACCAGCCAGGCCTGACCTCCCACATTGTTCCCACAGCAGTCCCTTGCACAGGTGTAACACATGACCCAGGTACAAGCTGTCACACACAGTGTGAAGCCTTGGGAGCCCAGTGCAGAGGTACCTGCATGGGGAAAATGAGCCATCCCAGCTCCACGCCTTCAGAATGCAGGGCACAGAGGCTTCATCTGTGCAGTGAGGTGTGAGCTCAGGTGTAGACAGGACAACTCTGCAGTCAATGCTCAGCCTGTCCGGACCACTGGCTGCTTCCCAGCTGTAGTTCTGTTTTCTATATCTGTGTGTACTCCTAGTGCTACCCAGTCTGCCCAGAAGTGGCTCTCACCTTTTCAGGAGCTTTGCGGCTCCATCTAAATCTGTGCATAAGCATGCCTGCTGGTAAAGTGTGTGGACAGAAGCACTTCTAGACATACAAACAGGCTCAGACTTGTACTTGGGTGAAGACCTGTCCTTTTCTTCATCTGCAGCCCACCAAGTGCTGCAGATGACAGAGACAGGTGAGCACAGTTCTAGCTCTCACCAGCTCTAGCCTCCCTTCAACAGCAGAGGTCTGTCACTGCTCCACACTGTCACAATGACAAACAATGGCACTTCTTAACCAATTTTCAAAAGGACTAAAGCCAAGGGAGGCTTGGGCAGACCCTCTGCTAGCATCTCAGACTGTAGGTCACTGTCTTGTGTTTGATGAGCAGGTGCTATGCTGCAGCAGGCCCTTGACTGCCCAGTTAGATGGGAGTGCCACAGTCCATGCATGTGGCCAAGCTCTCTGGAGCAATCTAAGGGAAGGAGAGGTTGAACAGAGTAAATATTTAACTTGTGCTGTGCCAAATGCAAACACATGTCCACTGTGGTGTTTGTCATCACAGGGCCCTGATCTCGTAGGTACACTTGAGGAAACACAGCTTAACTCCCCACTGATTCTACCAGAGCTGGCTTGAGAGATTTACCTTGGCATGTGAAGCAGTCATTTCAGTAAAACCCAAGCTCAGCCTCAAGGAGCCATGAAATAGTGTTGAGACCTGCTGGTACTGTAGGTGACTCCCGCCACCATGGCTATTAACTGCAAGGCGTATCCTCTCCACCCCAGCAATCGGACGCCACTGCCTCTTAAAACTGTCTGCTGTCTCTTGGATCCCTCCCTGGCCTTCTGCCCAGAGCCCCAGAGGCAGAGGCAGAGACTGGTGTTTACAAACAGTCTTTTAAACTGTGTGTGGAATGAGAAAAAGGAGCAAGCCCAGCTGAATGGCCCTGGGAGGGGCAGATCTCATCAGAGCTTGCACGGAATGTCTTCCAGAGCCACCTTTCTTCACTGAGAAGAAAGTTCTTCACCCAGCTCTGTCTGAGCTGCAAGGACAGGGAACAATGGCAGTAGTAAGGGGGCTCTCCAGGCAGTCAAGGCACCTGCCAGATATATCTCCTGGGAGCTGGGCCTCTCAGGTTGCTACCATGCCAGGAAGCATACAGCAATGCTGATCATAAAGACCAGCTTTTAAAGGAAAGGAAGGTGAAGGTTTTAGGGTAACAGCTAGTCCACAGGGCATGAAATCTCTGCCATCTTGTGCCATTCCCAGATGCCAGATTGTGGGTATTGAGGATTGTTCAGGCTTTTTTATTTCTGTGTTGTTGTTATTGTTGTTGTTTATGCAATTCTCAGCCTGACCAAAGTCAAAAATGGGTTATTTATCACATACCTCGAATGCCATAACACATATGGCCTATTGCACCAGTGCCCCTAAGCTGCCCCTACCCCATTTTATCTGTAAACCACAAGCTCTTTCCCGGTATTCCTATTGTTCAAGTGACCAGCAGGGCCTATACCAGCACTGGCCTCTGGCAGATGGTGCCGGCAAGCAGGCGACACCCAGTGTAAACTGAATTCTCCCTCTGTGAACCTCTGTGCCCAGTCAGCTCTTCCCTGCACCACGCAGACCCCCAGCAAGATGCTGTGAGTCTGTGCCAGCAAGGATGGCAGTACTGGCTGCCATGTGGACATCGGTCCTTGGAGAGCTGTCCTCATCCAGCACAGGACAGCAGACTCCTGTCAGCTGCTGGCTGGCTCCTGCTGCGCAGTGCTGGGTGTGACACCCGAGAGCAGGGTCATTTTCTGTAAAGCCAATTTATTCCAGTCCTTTTTGAGGTCCTTTTTCTCCCCCTCTCGAGGGTGAAACTCTCCAGCAGTGCTGTTGTGGGAGAAGTTACTCTGCCAGAACTTTTTAAACAGCTGTCCATGGGGACATAATATGCTGGAAAAACATCATTTAATTCTGGTGTGATCACTTTAGTTCTCGAGCCTGGCTTTTTCCCTCCTTCCCACCCTCCTATCCACTGGAAATTAGCTTGCTCGATTCAATTGCAAGCTCTTTGTAGCAAGGATGAGAGGGCTGCAGTGTGCCCTGCATAGGACAAGTGCCCACTGCTCCTTGCTGCTTTAAGCCAGTGGCAAAGTGTGCAAAGCCAGCGTGTGGCCTGCTCTTGGGAAGGGATGTGACTCCTCAGCCCTTTCTGTGGACCCACATGGAAACAAAACTGTGAAAATAAAAATAACAGTTCTGGTGAGAGCACAGCAAAGACTTTCAGCAGCCGTGACTAACATTAAACCACTTGGCAAAGCGCTTCTCACTCTCTGCCTTTCCTACTCTCCAGGAACCTCAGAAGAGGCATAACTGGAATCCCTGTCTGGGAAAGGGGAGGACAAAGAACATGTAGATGCCCAGCCTGGGATTTCCTACAGCTGCTGCTCACACCAGGCAGACAAGAGCCACGTGCAGCAGCTCCAAAAGCAACTCACAGGAAGGGAAAGGTGTGAGATTGTTTGTGTGAAATGTATACATCAGGACTGGCTGAGGGCAGCCCAGACCTCTGTTTCCCTGGAAGCAGAAGCAAGGCCTGGGGTTTTGCCAGCAGCCTGCTGCCACCCAGCCTGCTCTCATGCTAGCAGGATTTGTCTGCAGCAGCAAACATCCAGTCAGAGGAGATTTTCAGGATGGGTTGCTTGGCAGGGATGGAAGGGGTGAGTGGGTAGAGAAGAGGATAAACCTGTAATGTTCCTCAATTGTGGTACAGAAGCAGCCTCAGATTTCCTCCTAGGGCTCAAACTTACCTTGGCAGAGCTCTTATCTGTGCTCAGCCATGCTCACACACAGGGGAAGAGCCACCGCTGCCTGGTGCACCAAGCCCTTCCTGGGACTACAGGCTCCCTTCTTCCTCTGCCCTAGACTGACGCAGTTACAGCCTTCCTCAGGGCTGAGGTGGTGGCAGCTGAAAGCCACAGCAGACACGTGGATGCAGCAGATCCAGACAGAAAGGAGCTGTGCTCTGGCACAGGCAACATGAGGCGGTTGCCAGTGGGGGAAACTACGTAGGGGTTAGAAATCTGCTGATTGCCTTTGCACAGAAGCGGGCACAGGAGACAGAGCCCTTGTCGAGTAGGTGAGCTCTGTCCTGTCTCTCCTCTATTCCACAGTGCATGTGCCACTGGTGTACAACCCTTCACTAGATGGCTACACCAGCTGTGGCCCGTCTTCAGCTGCTGAGCAGCACCCTTCCTTCCCAGCCAGGTATCCTCTCAACAACACTAAACTCCCTGAGAAGGAGGGAGCAGGGGAACAGCACTCTTAAAGCAGACTGCCCTGTAAATCATGACCTCAATTGTTTGTACTTAAATCCAAAAGCAGGAAGAAGATCATCCTCTTCATATTTTTTGTGGGCAGTCAATAACTAACCTCTGGGACCCGGCTGCTTACGAGAGAGAAAATTTCTGAAAGACAGCAATAAAGAGGACGTGGGTGCAGGGGGAGGAGGAAGGCGGGGAGGGGGAGAGGAGGGGTATGTATGTCACAGCTTACCTCAGAGCCAGAATTAGAAGCTGGGTAAAAAAAATAAAATCACAGCAGGAAATAATGTGTGGCTTAAAATAGCAACATCAAATGGGAGCTAGAATGGGGAGTGGGTGGCATTTGAGGTTGCTGCTCTGTTCCTCCCTCAATGGCAGGGTGATTAATATGTCTACTCTACTTGTATTTATGTAACAAAGGGCACTAAAGGCCAAAGCTGCATTTCCACCAACACTGCAGGGGAGTCTGAATCTTTTCTTCTCCCCATAGCATTAAAAGGGAGGACATGCACTTGTGCTTCCTGCCTCAGAAACCAAAAAAACAATCTTAAAAAAATCCGTGCTTAAGCAATGCACACACAGTTACATTTCCACTGCTTGGCACGGTGGCACAGAGACCTTTAAGGCTTTGAAGGCATTCCTGCTGTCTTTCATGGCTCCCCACAGAAAAAGTCTGTTCCCAGAGAACACCTGTGAACTTGTTTGGGTTGTCTCTGGCTGGAGGCTGCGCTGTAATAGCAGGCAAGGTACCACTACATGTTACTACACATTTTTGTGCTCATGCTCTGCATTTGCAGTGAATCATAGATCTCTGAGATGGGTCATGCAGTCCATTTCCTTGCCAGCACAGGATTGTTCCCAGCCACGTACTTCAAACCCTCACGTTTCTCTTGGGAGACAGTGATTCAGACTGATCACTCTTCTCTTCACGCTTTGTATCCTGAGAACTGCATTAAAGACTTGAAAGCACTCATGTGTTTTGATAAGAAAGGGATGTTGTTCTCGGGTGCTCCAAGAGCTGTTCAACCCACCACAGCACTGTTCAGCGATGAGTGCCTGCCGGATGTGTCGCACTTGTTTTTTAGACTCCTCTGGACTAATAAGCAATGCAGAGGCCTGCACCTTGCAGTGAAAAGTAGGAAAGCATCCCATGGGGTGCAGGAGCTTGTGCCTCAGCTGGCCACATTCAGCAGCTCCCCACCCATCTGAAAGGCCACGTGCTGCCAGAATTCCCTTTTCTCAGTGTCTGGTCCCCTCAGAGAGCAAAGGCCTTCCTTCATCTCCGCACACACACGAGCCTCCTGCCGCTCCAGTCGCTGCTATCCAAATGCCTGCTTGCAAGTATCTGTACGTGCAAATACCTTAAGACCAAGTTTGTAGTGTGATAAAAACCTGCTGCACGGGCCTGATCCTGATATTCCCTGACATCAGCAAATATCTTTGACATAAGCTGGGCCATGCTGCTGTCGGAGGAAGGAGAATCTGGCCCAGATCTAATGCAAATCTTCCCACAGGCAAATAGAGCAGCACGATTTGTTTAAACATGGCATGCTGGTGGCTGCAGACACAGATCACTCCCAGCAACTCCATCAACATGAATAATATCCTGCTAGTTAAATCCAGCCATGGTAAATATCTCCACCATGTTATCCCTCCAAGCAAATATAGTACCTGCATGGAAGAAATTCCTCAGAAAGTTTCCTGTCTGGAACTGAAGCTTGCCAGGGACTGAATTTCCTGTGAGGCTACAGTTGGGAATGCAAAGCAGAGAAGCTAAGAAGAAAATGAGATGATACATATTTGGACCTGCTTTACACAGATCCTCCTAAGCAAGTACATTTCCCCCCCCCACACACCCCCCCCCCCCCCCCCGCCACCCCCAATTATATAAAAATGAAGCACTTGGATTTTCAAATATGAGCTAGGTTATTTTTCATTAAGCATTCTTATTTTTACCCCACTGCCTCCCTCTCTACTAATTTTTTTCCAGCTGCAATTCTGTGACTTACACATCCTGAAAATGAAAGAGGTTGTTTTTGCCAATAGCAAAGTGCTATGCATCCTTTCAACCATCTGGAAATGGATTTTTTATTCTTCCCCTCTCCCAACCACACACGCACGTGCACACACACAACCGAGTCTTTGTCTCTTGGAATCATTTCCCACACCAAAGCTGATGGCCATTAAAAGAATTCAATAAAAAAGTTCCACAGGCATTAAGAGGCCAAGAGAGAATAAACAGGGTGACTTCCTGGGCACTTGTTCTCATCCAAACTGCCACCTCATGAGGAAGTGATGAATGCAATGGAGCATATGGTTCACTTGTCAGAGATTAGGAGGTAGTTTAAGGCTCTTGTGGTTTTATCCTGGTTCTGCTACAAACCTCCCTTGTCACTAAGAGCAAACTGCCTACCTGCTTAGTGCCTCAGCCCCCCCTAGCTGAAAAGAGGGGTAGACTTTTTAACTCTGTGTGATGATCAGTGTGTTTGTGTTTGTAACATGAGCAGATCTCCAGAGATGAAAGAAGTAATCTGAAGTGAAAATTGCCATGATAACTCTGTGCTGAGCCTAATAGAGTCAAGCAGGACACTTTGGGAGCCAGAGACTAGACTTGATCATCCCTTGCCCAAAGGCAAATGCTAAGTGAGCCATGTCACTGTGCTATCCAGATGACTGCAGGTCTGCAGGAGGAAGCAAAGAAGAGCCAGAGCCACACTGACTGGTACAAACATGCTTATAGTGTCCAGCTGAGAATGAGTAACAGCTGCTTGCTCATCATCCTGATTTCTGTCACTACTAGTGTTTCTGAATGCTGAAGTGTCCCAATGCTGTGACTCAGGGCTGTGAGTCATGGGGCTGTATGTCTCCACCGCATGGAATCACTCACTTGCTCTCTGATGAGATTGCAGAAATCACAGATCATCTTGGGTCTCTTACAGTGATAAGTCTTAAAAATATAGACAGATATTTACAAACACATCCAGAACAAAGGCATTCTGTCTCAATACTGTCTACAGGGGATTTGTAGTAAAGCTCAATTTCACATACACATCCCACACAATAAATCTAGGAAAAGTATAAGTCTTTTTTTCCTTCTGTGGCCATTTAATTCCTATATCCCCAAAGCTCTAGCAAATCTGGGCTAAACAGGATGCCATGCAGGTAGCACTCAACCTTTTGCTTCCCCTGCTTTTGCCAGTCACATTTTTAGACCTGAAATTTTGGCACTGCTGTGACACAATCTCCTTTGGCATTGTATCTGCCTGTCCAGGCTCTCCAGCACCCCTGGTAAGGGAGCTTTGATCTAATGGCATTCTCTCAACCTCAGTGATAGGCACTAGTTGCACACAGGGCTGCAGTGTGAGCGCTCTCTGAGTTGGCTGTCATGACCTCAGAGAAGACACCAGAAACCCCCAGGGTATCATCAGATGTGTCCTGACCACATACAGCTCAGGGACAACTTTCTCATCTACAGACTGCAACACCAACCAGATGCACATTCCAGAGCTCACCTCCAGTTTCTATAAATTCTCTGTTGACACAGGTGCAGTGAAATGGCCACCACTTCCTCTTGAGATGAGGGAGCAGGGGCTCACCTCAGTGCTGACCTCACCGGCTGGGAACCTCCTGTGCTCTCCACCTGTACAGCGCCTACTCAGTGAAGCGGAGTCCCCACACTGACAAGAGTGGGATTGCTGACACTCCTCTAGTGTGGCAGCACAGTTTGTGTTGGCAAAAGAGTGTTTCTGTTGGCATATACCTCTTCCCAGAATTGATTAAGTCATGCCATGTTTTTGCAAAAATCTCTGCAGCAAGGTGTTTTACTGGTGTAAGATCTGTAAAGAATCGCTCTGTTTGCTCACAGCCAGTCTGAATCCTTCCCACAAAAGTAGATAAAAGACTGCATTGGCAATCTCCCCAAGAGGGTTTCTGTGTGCTGGGACAGGCTGAGTGCACTTATATGTCTGAACTAATGCAGACAACCAACGAGACCCATACTAGGAAAGCAAACACAATGCTCTGAGCACAGGGACTCCCAAGTGATAGGAAGTGACTTCAGCACAGCAATTCCTCTATTCCCGTAACTCTCTGTGGGTTTGCCAACAATCCTTATCATCCTTGCTGAGAAAGGAGAGCTCTGCTAACTGATTACATCCTCGTTTCCTTACTGTGGTCAGTCAGTTGCTGCATGCCAGAAACAGCTGGTACGATTGATAGATAAGCACATGTCTTGATGGCTCTGTCTGCTCTAACCACATCCACCCCTGTGACTACGAGACAGGCAGCTCTAAAAAGCAGTGAAAGAACACACAACAGTTTTGTTACCAGGGCTAGTTTTCTACAAACACTAATCCAGGGAATACTGACTTTTCCCGTATTTCCTACAAAATACTGTAGGTCTCCATGAAGGGAGCCAGGATGGTCCCAACCCTCCCCATCAGCCCCCCAAAGTAGGACATGCCACAGCCCAACAACCCCTGCAGACATGGCAGTTCAAGTGCTGGACCAAGAAGACGCAGGCCTCAAGTTATCAGGCCCCCTGAGATACCATCTCTAAACAAGGATCCATGCCCTGAGCTGACAGTCAGGTCTAACACCACCACCTGAAACTAGCCAAGAAATGTGCAAGACCGGGCTCTTTAAAGACAAACATGAATGCATTTGGAATTTTAACCCATTTTGATTAAAAGTCTCTGCACCTTGAGTTCAGCATTTTTGGATAGCCTGAAGGCATTCTTCAAATTCAGTAGCACAGTTAAGTAATAAAATGCCTCAGGATCACCTCTACTCCAAGCACACTGCCCTCTTTTAAGCAGCACATCATAGCAAAAGTCATCTCAGGCTGAATTTCTCTTCAGTTTGAGTCACAGGAGTATCATCAGAGACAGAGTTAGCTCAGTTTGTTAAGTGAGTAGAAGATGGACAATTTTATTTTGGCTTTTGTCTCTTTTTTTCTGTTCTAGTTCCTGGAATCTGGTTTGTAGAAGTGGCTCTTCCCTCTCTGTGAGCTCACGCTTTGAGGTGGGCAGAAACGTTCAAATAGCATCTTCTTTGACCTTTCTGGTACTGAGATGCTTCTTGTTGCTTTTTTTTTGTACGTTTCTGAGAAGCTCCCACAAGCCTCTGTCTCCCCCCGTCTCCTGAACTGCATCTGCAGCATCCAACAACAGTCCCTCTGGAGGGCAGCGTGGCTCTCACAGTGACGACACCACACTCTTAATTTGTTCCAGCCTGTTTCACACTGACATTTTAGCACTGACGTCATCAGCTGCTGAAATTTCACTGCTGCTGCTAAGAATAACAGCCCTCTTCATCCTCCACCTTACACCAAATAATTATTTTAATACTGTAGGGATCTAAGCTTATCATTTCTGACACAAATCAGGTTCTGGTGGTTAAAAGAAGTAGTAAGAGCAAAGCACTGCAGATGCTTTTATGTCAGCCTAGGACAGGAAAAAAAAAACCCAACACAAAAATAAAGTGTATTGCTAAGTTGTAGGAGTGCTATAAAAAATGAACAGGAAAAGTTCAGAGTGATTTGTTTGAAAGCTTCTTTGTCAGATAGTCCTAGGTATTGTGAATTGCTTAAATAGCCTAGGCTACAGCCAGCCCCAGAAGTCCCTTACAATGCCCCTTCCAAATTCTCCAAGGCTTTGTACCTTGAATATTTGCTTATCCTGGTGCAGTGCGAGCATGAAGTACTGCCAAATCAGAATTTCCCATCGACTTTGGGGACTGAACCAAATCCCATTGATTTCTGTGGGAGGATTTCTATTAACTTGAATGGGCATTGAATCAAACCTAAATTGGCAGTGCTCTGCACCCATTTGGCACAGTGTAGCTCTCTGCATAAGGTAGAGAATCAGGTCCAAAGACACTCAGAAATGTTTTAATTAGGAGCATTATTGAGGAGAGCAAGCTTTTCCATCATTAAGCTGATAAACTGAATTTTTTCTATACTTTTAATAGCAAAGGGTCAGATTTTCAAAGACACTTGGTCTAAAGATGAAGCTGAATGCTTACAGATTTCCAAGAAATGTTTGAAGGCAAATCAGATGCTGAAAAGCCTTTCAAATCAACCGTTCTCTACACTTATGCATACACTTTCAGAGATCCTAGGAGCTACAAATTGTCCTTTCTTGTAGGCTTATAAATCTAATCAGAAGTTTTGAGATGAGCATTACCTGCAGCCAGCAGCCAGATCTGTTCACCAGTTCCTGGTCAGGGCTGGGCCCTTGCAGGCACAGTGAGCATCAGCTGCAGTGACTGCACCAGTTATTGCCTATTGCCCCCGATTCCCTCCCACCCCTCACAGAGGGAGAACGGCACCTCTGTCAGGCACAGCCAGACATGCACAGTCCCTTCTGGGCAGGGGTGACAAAGGCCTCTAAAAACCAGACATACAGAGGTCCTGGAGATGTTATTTTCAACCCCTGCTGGGGAAGTCAGTGGCTAGCACAGCTTCCGCTCCAGAGGCAGAGCTGAACCTAGACAGACCGACATCCGGCCAAGCAGAAAATGCTCACAACTGCTTTGTTACAGCTTCCCCAACAACTCTGGGGTCCAGCATCATTTCCTACGCTGCTGCTGACCCTCTGAGGCACCTTCCTCTACTGCTTGATCTTTAGCAACTGCTGCATTTATCATCTCTGCTTCTCCCTTTACTGCAGGGAAGTTTTAGGAGCTGGCATTTCTGATGGATCTTTTGGTTACTCAGTTAGAGTTATTTTGGCTGGCTATTATTTTTAATATGGACTTGAGTGTTTGGCATACTCTTTCTGGAAAGTACAGGGAGACAGATCATAAGACAGGAGAGAAAGACATCCCTGCTTAAAAATGCTGGAGGGTGCAAGAGAGAGAAGATGAGAGCAGCATTCTCACACTAAGAAGCCTTCCCATGAAGTGCTGCCGGAAAGAAACCCAGAAAAGGTTGATGCTAGAGAGGAAAGCAAAGAGAAAGTGAAAGTGGGTCAAAGCCGAGGCTTGAACACGAAGCACAGCAGCTGGGAACGTCTGCTCCGACCCCTGGCAGCCATTCTTGTTCGGCCGGGATGGGTCAGCAGGGTCACATGCCGATGGGCTGACAGGAGCATACCTCTGAGCTGACCTGCCTCTTCCGGCACACGTCAGGGTGGGCTTGGCTGGAAGCCTGAGGGATAGCTGCGGACACCTGATTTCCTCAGCCCCCGTGCTAACCTCTTCCTCTCTTCCTCCCCATGACTAATTTCCCTGCACACCCCCAGATCCTCACCCCGCGCATTTTTATGCACAAAAGACACTTGTTAAATTGCGCCACCTGCTATTGGAATAAGTACCTGGTAAAGAGATAGGAATGTTACTGAGGAATGTGATTCCTACAAACCAAGGAAACAAAGAAAAAATTCTGCCCTGGGCTGGCAGGCACAGAAGCAGCTCTCAAATCATCTCCTTCTGATAAGAGCCCTGCTTCTGAGTTGGGGTGCTCTTAGGAAAACACATATAAGTTGCTGAAGAAGTTGCTCACTATAAACAGTAAGGCCTCAAATATGCTCGTGTGTGTCTGGGGAGTCAGCGGGCCAGGCCTACCTGAGCTGGTTCAGCTCCAAGAGGGTAAGCCATGACTGGGAGCCATGTGCTGAAAGCAAAGCTGTGCCCAGCGGCATTCCTGCGTGTGAGTGGGAATGGTGCTGCCCCACCATATACTTTCTGCTTTCTTTTGCTGACATCCACAAAACTGCTCCCAGCTTCAGCCTGTGGCTCTGGTTCTGTTCCCTACCACTTTTACTGGGATGCTGCTGTCCCAGTTTTGAGTCTAAGCTTCCCCAGGGCGAGCAAGAGGGGGAATGGGCCTACGGGGTTTTTTGTTGCTTACACCAAAAAGAATTATCTAATTAAAAATCATTGGAAACCACATGCATTTGCAGAAATGGCTCTGCTTCAGAGGAATCTCTCGAGGCAAATAAGTGGGTAATTCTTCAAGGGTTTATGAAAATAGCCTGTATAGTTACACTCGCTGGGATAAAATTACAAGTGTTTTCAATCCTCATACTTCGGGGCATAAGTTGATCCTCAGCTGGGGGCCAGGGAGGAATTTCCTCCCAGAGGATATTATTGTTCTGAAATGTATCTCATGGGAGATTCACATCCTCCAGAGTATCTGGCATTAGCCACTGGAAGAAAAAAAAATAAAAGAAAAAAAAAAAACAAAACCGGAGCCCGTGCCCTGGTCTCCTCGCAGCACACCTCGGGGCCCGGGCCGCCCCCGCCGTTGCACAAGCTGCCCTGTCCGATGTTGTAAGGCTCCCCGGAGGTGCGGGAAGGGCGCGGAGCAGCCCCGCTCCTTCTGGGAAGCGCCGTGACTCACCCGCCGTGCCGGGCCCGCCCCCCGCGGGAATAGCCAATCACCGCTCGCCTATTTGCATCAGCGCCCGGGGGCCGCTGGGATAGCGGCGGGGGCCGCCCCGGCCGCCCCTCCCGGCCCCGTCGCGCCCTGTGCTCCGTGAGGGCCGCGTTCGCATGGGGAAAGGGCGGGGGGACCATGCCTGCGGGAAAACACCGCTCGCCGTTACTTTGGGGTAAAAGAGAGGGGGGAATTCATATAGCGTGTCACATGGGTACTTTGAATTGCCCGGATGACCCTCAGTGGTCTGGGGTGCAGGCTTCAAACCTGTAGCTGTCTAGCGACAGAGTGGTTCAATTCCACCTTTCGGGCGGGGCGGCGCGGGCCGTGATCCTGCTCGGCCCTTCCTTTTTGTCCCGGGGGGCGGCCGGCCGTGCCAGGCCCGAGGCAGCGCTCGGCGCGCTGTCCCCAAGTGTCGCCGCACGAGGAGCGCCTGTCGTTTACTCTTTTTCCACTTTATTCCCACGGCACTGGACTGCTGGAATGGCAGCGCGCCAGGCACAGCTGAAGGACAATTCAGGTTTTAATTGGATTTTTCTGCTAAGCAGATCTTTGTTAAACTGTGTCACATGTCCTACAAGAACAGAAAAGAAGTAAATAACAGAAGTCATTCTCTAGATCTGCTCCATATTGACGATAACCCATCTCCCACCCACGCTGCAACAAAGATGCTTCACTTCAGCAGTAAGCACGGGTGCTAATAATGTCACCCAGCCCCACGAAAAATAAAGGTTAGCGTCAAGCTAAAAAACATATTCTTCAAGCAGAAGGCATTTATTTTGTGATATCCTGTTGCAACAACTCTCCAGTCGATGATTTGTGGAGCCTCTAGTTAGGACGAGATCCCAACCAGCCCCACCGCAGGGGACAGCGAGGACTGGAAGGGCATTTTCCCATTATCTCCTGGCCCCACAAGCAGGAAGGGTGATTCTGCCTGGTGAATTACAGAATACTGAGTGAATTATCAGATCCCTGATATTCCTGGGTGCTCTTTGAGGGGCGCAGTGCCATCCGGAGCTAAGTAGGTAAGCACCCCTGAGGATCTAAGCTGGAATGACTGTGCTTTCTTTACATGGAATGAGTCACTCCAGCTGAAGGCCTGGGAGGAGAAGGGAAGGGCACAGGGAGCCCTGAGACCATTGCTGATAGCTGCTACTGCTTCGAGCCTGCAGACCCCTGAGCTGGCTGGGGAGGAGCAGCCTTGATGCCAGCAAGGCATGTTGCTCCAGGAATACGCGGTCCTGTTACGGGAAATATGGGGGGACGAGCCCCTCTGAAGCTCCCACAGTGTGTGCCAACTTCTCCGTGGCCTTGCAGATGTGCGTGCACAGCTGGGAGCACTCCCAGTCCCAGATGGCCATCTCTGTGCTCCACACCACTCTGCCTGCCAGCCAGCCTGCTCTGCCCATAATGAACTTTCTATGTGGAATTTCTCTGTGGCCTCAGAAATTGGTATCTGCTCTGCAGTTTGGCCGGGGGGGTTGTTTTGGGGGTGAGGGGGAGAGTTGGAAAGGCCTTTGCCCAGTAGTGGGCAGCTGAGAATGCTAGCGCTCTATGTCAGTTACCAAGCAGAACATAATAAGGCTCTTTCATGTGGTGTTTATAACTGAACATGCTGTTTTGTGTCAGCCTGATTTTTTTTTCCTTCCAAGAAGTAGTTTTGGATTAAATTATGACAATTACATTCTTATATTCACACACACACATCCCCGCCAGCTCCCACCCTTGCCCTGCGTGCACACAAACACAAACGGGAATTATGTGCTCTGAGCGTGATTTGAACTCCACAGCCTGGGATCCGTGCCTGGCATTGAGTTCACTTTTTTTTCCTCCACAACAAAAAGGCCACATCTACTCTGTACTCTTTCATTGCCTCAGGAAAAAGTAGGATGGTCAGATTGCTAGTGTGGGTGATTTGTCCCTCATGGAGCTGATGGGCATGAGACTTTCAGGCACGAGAGAGGAGGCTGGGGAGCCTTGCCTGGGGAGCTTGTGGCAAGCAGTGCCTGGGGCCTGGCTTTGTGAAATCCCCTGTGAATCCCTACTCGGAGCTGCCTACACTCCCCCAGCCTGGCTCCCACACCTGGGCAGTGCCTCATCTGGTGGGTAACACAGGCACATGACAGGAAGCGATCCTGTTTTTTTGGGCTGTCCCCGGCAGGGCTGCACCTCTGGCACGTGGCTGAATGCAGGGAAACACAGGTGTTCATTAGGACAAGGGACATGGCAAGGCTGCTCTTGCAGCCTTTAGCTGACACAGTGAGTGGGACAAGGCCTTAGGAAACAGGGCACCCTATATTTGTCTGTTTTTTAAACACTGGTTGGAAGAGAACACCATTGCGGAGACCCATGTAGATGATCTGTCCGTAGGAGGGACATTTTGTACAATGCCATCCATGTCCTGTCTGAGTCAGCTTTGCTTGGAGTCACTATTAGTCAGGCAAAGCTTCCAGTGTTTCAACCTGAATGTTACTTTCTTCCCTGACAAAGGGCCAAATTAAGAGGAGCCAAAGCCCTCACCACTGGTTAAAAGGCAATCCAGGGGTTACTCAGAGCCAAAATGCACGAGAGCCTGGCTCCTTAGTCAAACGTAATCTGCCTCCTGTTGTTTTCCCCATGGAGTCACAGCACGGTGAGGAGGATGTGCTGGTGACAGATGGCTGACGCGACTCGCTAAGCGTACGGGTGACTGGGCTGTGACTCAGCAAGTGTTTGGTTACAAGAGACTGGGAGCATGTGCTTTTGCACTGGTAACAGTGGTCCTAGCTAGATCTCCTCCTGGGAGGATCAGGCATGGGCTGTCATGTGAAGCCTGTGACTGCCATCTTCCATGGGAGGAAAGCAGGCACACGTGGCCTATTAGAACAGAAAGTCAGGCTCCTAAATTACTGTTTACACTTGCAGTGGATAATGTCTGAGTGTGTATATATATATGACCTGCCAGTGGTGCTTAGATGTCCTACTGGCCTTCAGAAAGGAAACATCCTGGCCTAAATTACCATCTTGCTCAGAGGGAGTAGGACTCGGAATTTCAGTTGAGTCACTAGAGGGGGACAAAGACCTAGCCAGGGTATGCATCTACCACTTCCCCCAACTGCAGCTGTGGGAGACACCTTGGAGAGGCAGCTGCAGAGATGGCCCTGGTCCTTCTCAGGTTTGAAGGTGCCCAATTGCAGGAACAGTTTTCCAGAGGCTGAGCATGCAGGTAGGGATCAGCAATGCTTTGTGGAAATGAAGCCACTCCTTTTCCCCCAGAAGCATGATGGCACATGAATGTGCATGAGTAGGTCACCAGCCTTTATCTTGGCTCTTCCAGCATTTCTCCCTGCTTAGAGGCAGTTGGTCCATAGATGATAGCCTGGGCTTTCAAAGGCTAAATTCCAGGCATTGCACAGCACATGACAGTGTCCCCTGGGCAGAGGACAAAGACAATCATGTATGGTTACAGGCACATGCCATTTTCTCCTCTCTCCTCTTTCATGAATGGAGGAGAGCTGAATTCTCAGGTCTGGATAGGCGCCAGGTGTTATTGTTGTCTCTGGGAGCTAAAGACGTCATGGAAATATTGGAGGACTTGAATGGAGCGTACCTGTGTGCATCCCCCACACGCACGGAGAGCCCAAGTGGCCCTGGCAGGCAACAGGGCACTGCTTGCAAGTGACACATTGCCCTGGAGTGCCTAAAAGCTATCCCACACAGTGTCCTGGGGAAGTGGAGACCGTAATGACTCACATGAATGGATCTGATACGAGCCCTCAGCACAGCCAGGCTGTGTGGAACCAAGACACTCCCGTTTTCTCCCCTCCAGCATACTTCCCTGACCAAATCCAGGACTGAGCCATTTGGCTCTGATTGGAGCTGGTCAGAACATGTTTTTCTTTTCTTCTTTTTTCCCCTCCTTCACCCTTTGGAAAATGTTGACATTTCAGCAAAAAGCTGAAAACCCAAACCCTGAATATTTTCCATTGGAAAATGCTGGGGGAAAGGGAGAGGAATAATCCCCAAACTGCCAACAATCAAATCTCTTTTGCTTTTAAGACTTTTGGGTTTATGCAAGGGAGGCATATTTGGAGGTCAGTGAACACTTTTTATGAAAATATCTGTTCTTTCAAAACCGAAGTTTTTCACTAGAAATGTTCCAACTGGCATCATTTTCACTGGTGATGGTTTGGACACTCTCTACATCTAATTTTGGAAAGGACCTGAAGAAAATTTAATTCATTTTATTGGAATATAAACGACACAAACGACACTCCCACAGCACAATTGATACGGATAATTTGTATTCTCAGTATCATGAGACTATACCCTGATATTCTTTCTTTTTAAAGAGTGCTGTTCACATGAACATCTCAAGCAAGTTTGGAACCTGGTCTCTGCAAACACCATGCTCCCAGAGCTCCAGCTGACTTGTCTCAGACCTCAGAGCACATTCCTGAAGGGAACCTACCTTTCAGAAGGTCACATCAAAGGCTGCAAAGAAAGCAATATGCAAGAAAGGTGTGTTACCTGGAACTAACCCTTGAGTACCTGATAGCACAGAACACTTACAAAGCATTTTGTTCTGATGTCTTCAGCTGACTTACATTTCTGTTTGAATTGTAATGTAGACCTGAAACATGTTTCATCTTGGTTTTGCATATTATTCTGCTTTCCTGTAAGTTAAAAATAAAAAAGAAAAGGGACAATGTTAGTGTAACAGAACACACATATTTGGAGGAGATGAATTA
The DNA here is from genome assembly GCF_963513975.1 of Fringilla coelebs. Taxonomy (NCBI): domain Eukaryota; kingdom Metazoa; phylum Chordata; class Aves; order Passeriformes; family Fringillidae; genus Fringilla; species Fringilla coelebs. Next base: position 86,565,176 of record NC_140030.1, read on the forward strand.
TGCCCTAAAACCTTCACTAAATGTGGCTAATAGCAGGTTAGAGTTTATAAAAGGAAAGTTCTTAAAATGGGCACACACTGGTCATAAATAAATTGAGGTTGCAGACTTGCAGAAACTTTCAAAACAACAGCAGAGTGAAGTTCAGAATAACCTCCAAAGAAAAGCAATAGGAATAAAAAGCTCAACTGTTTGAAGAGAGATTTTTATCAGCTGTGGGATATCATGACAGCAAAGGATAGATGCAGTCACACAGACAATGGTTTTAATTTGTCATGCCCCTCACCCCATTATTTTCCATGCTGAAGCTTTTCAGTTACTATTTACATTCTCTCTGGTATGATTTAGCAATTGCACTGCTGCACTTCATTCTGATTTAATACAGCTCCCTGTCTCCTGCCACTCCCAGGTTTTTCTGAACTAACCACCTGTGTTTGAATTCAGTCAGCACCAAAAAAGGGGCATATTTGACTTCATCAAATCCCTGTTTTTATTCTTTTCAGTTTAGGAATATGTCATTGTAATTGTTAAAGTTCGTAAAACAGTGGGTTTAGATAATGATGCAAAATCTGTTTTAGACCTCACCTTTGTTGGTTGGGGAAAACTAAATTGCATGTTAGTAAAAGGAACAGGTACTGAATGTCTCTGATAACTTACTGGCAAGAAATACAGATGACCTGCATTGGTGCTGCACATGCTTTGTCATGATTTTTCAAGATAACTTTTCACTTAAAGAACCTTACTCTTGAATTAATGAAGTCAAAAGGTCAAGAGTTTTAACCCTTGGCCTTGGAAACACAACTGCATGCAAGAAGCCGTGGCAGAATCCTGAGGAAGTGCCGTCTGGAGCTGCAGACCTGTAAGTAGCCTTTGGAAAGCCATACACACATAGCTGAGATGTAGCTATGTGTGTATATGTGAGTCCTTGCTCCCATCAGTACTGCAGGGGCAGATGCAGAAACAAGGAGATCCCAAGTAAGAAGTTAAAGAGTCAAATGAATCACCCTTTCACTGTGTGAAATGCAATGACTGGGAGAGCAAACAGATTAAGCCAGGGCTCATGACTGCTAACATTCACAGAAACATGTTCCACAAATTCTGCTTTCAGAGAAAAATTGGATTCTAGCTTCCTTCTGGTAATTTAAAGAGGCAACAATCTGTTCATATGACCTTCAGATCGGGCTGGTACAGTGACTGAATCCTACAGTAAAAACTGAAGAGTAGCCTTTTGGGGCAGAGTGATGGTCTTCCCCACCCAGCACTCTGCTCCCAACTAGGGCAAGGTCCAGGGAGCACACACACCAGGACATTTTCCTCTCCCATCTGTTTTCTCAGCATTCACCTTTGTTGGATCGGGATGTTTCCATTACACATTTGCCTGTTCCTTTTAGTGTCATTTTATGGGCCTGTTGCCTGCAAATTTGTCTAATTCCATTTTGAGCCACTGATGCTCTCTGCCTCTGCAGCCTTCTGGGCCAGTAACTTTCAGAAGTTATCTACCATTAATGTGGTGTAATTTCTTTAAATTGTTTAAAACTCATCTACTGGTTTCATTGACTGCTCCCTGTTCTGCTGTTGATGGATTTGGCTGCTAATGGCTCTGAGTTCATCTCAACCACCCTGATTTAGTGAATCCAGTCCTTAGCCACCAGAAAAAATAGGGATGCATTGCAATACTGGTTGCTCAGCTCACTTCAGTCTCTGACACTTGCTGACCTGCACAGAGTGGTGTTGTCCCTGGGGCACTCTGGCTATTACCAAACTCAGGGGAGAAAAATGATGGCAAAGCAAATGGAGTGCAACTTCCTCCCAGGGCTGTGCTCCCCCGCAGCTGCTCAGCGGTGATGCAACAGGTCCCCTTTGCGGTTAAGAGCTGGATGCTGATGGCCCCGTCCTTCTCTTGGGGCTCTGCAGTTCCGGGCCCAGCAGGGGGCTGCAAAGCAGCAAGCAGGATTTCAGGGAGGGTAGGCTGGCAGCCCTGGCGGGGGTGTCCGGGGCATCTTCCAAAGTGGCTTTAATTAATGAGCACATGTGCAGCGAGGAGAGTTACAGCATCCCACTCAAATTGTTGACTTGGAGCCGCTTCTGGAGACAGCCGTATTCTGCTCATTAGGAAAGAGCTTTTTTGCAATGCCCTTGGATTGGACAGCTCTTGGATTGCACCACGAGATCAAGTCCACGTACGGGCTGCCTGCCTTTCGGCTGCCAGCTCCAAGAGGGTTGTTTTTCTTGTCTTCTCATTCTCAAGGAGTGCTCAGCCAGATGGCCTGTTTTCGAATGCACTGTGCGTTGGTTGGATGTGTGTTTGGAGAGTCTGCCAGCTTCATGAGAAGGAAGAAAGAGCAAAAGAAAGGGAAAAAAGCACCATTTGGTATCTATCTCTGGGACCCAGCCAGAGTTGAGGCTCTGTTTGAAGAAGGGGGGAGTCTTAAGAAGGAAACTCTAGACAAAATTGAAAGCTGGAAAAACTTTCAAGCTTGACAGACTGGGAGACTGAAGTTCTGTGCAACATCCATCCACTACCTGGCTCCATTGCAAACGTGTAGCAGACTTCCTCAAAAACAACAGTAAGAGCAAGCATGAGCACCAAGTGTCTGTGTCTCTGTTCTCCCAGCATACCTCACCTGTGGGCTGGGATGCAGAGAGGTGACCCAGCCAGCTGCCCACCCTCGCTGGGTGAGGCTGCCTGTGGGTTTTGGGGATTTTGCTCTCCATTCACCAAAACCAGAAATTATAGCATGCAGCCTGAGCACATCAGCTCAGGAAAAGGAATGCAATGGGGTAGTACAAAATACCCATCACAATGGCCCAACACTTGAAGAAGCTAGCCTTAGTTAGTAAATTAAGCCAGGCCAATGTCATCTTCTTGCACCCTCTTATGTTCATTTCCCAGAAACACCTTCTGTTGGTTTGGTGCAGCAAATAAATACAGGCCAAACCAGAGCAATGGCTTTTTCCAGCACTTATTGGCAAATAATTTGAACCTGACAAGAAAAATCTGTTGTTGAAGGAAAGGGGGAAGTTTTGAAGTTTGGGTGGATTGTGCTTGGCTTTGTTTTCTTAACTAGATGTCATGTTGTGGTAACCACATATTGTTTCAAGCAGCAGGAAGAGGTCTTGCTGAGCAGAGCTGGAGAAAGCCACATTTGTAGCCATCCCCACTGGCTGACACACCACTGTGTCTTACAAGCAGGCTTGTCTGCTCACTCACTGAAACCATGGCACAAAGAAGATGGTTGCAGGAGCACGTGTGTCTGTGCAGGTGGCTGTGGTAGCTGCAAACCTCCCTTCTCCGCTGATTGCACCAAATTATTTTCATTGAAGGCATCAGAATTCATGGATCCTGGGTGAACAGTGTGTACCTGGCAACACTGGCTGGGCGCTGTGTTGCAGACACTCTGCTGACAGCCAGGGCAAAAGGGGCTCTTCTCACTCCTGGCGTGGGACACATCTCAGGCCAGGCCTGCTGGTGTCTGCAGCATGTCACAGGCTCTGTGGCTTCTCAGGAGTTCCAGCCTGTCACTACTCCAGGTCCAATAGGTACTTCACAGCAGTTGCAAGGGCAGCACCATTTAAAGAGCAGGACCTTTCCCCACACGCAGGGAAACATCCTCAGCTGTTGGCAAAACAGTGTCTCTGACCTAGAGGTGCAGATGCTATCCTAGAAGGGAAGAAGGTTTAGCTGGTTCAAGACAGTGATTACATCACACAAGTACATTCTTGCATGAGTAGGAAGGCTGCACAAAGAGATTGCCTCCCTTCCTACTCCAACAGTACTCAATTTTGGTAAATAACCCTGGCATAAAAAAAAAACCAAACAAACCAGGCTGCGGTACCTACATTGACAGTTAAGATCATCACAAGAGAATGGATTTTCTGTGTGCCAGAAAACAAGGTGCAGAAGTCTAACAGTAAATTCACCCATTCCATCCAGGGCTTTAGAGGGGTCATTACACCCCCATGGCAATTGCCTGATTGTTACCAATGCTGTGTTATAGAGCTGATAAAGGAATTGCACCGAAAATTCAGGGGACTAGGAGTCACTGGGTTGGGTTTTACCACAGTTAGGCTAGTTGGCTAGTTATTGCACCTCTTGGCAAATGGAAATAATGATTACCACAAGATTCACATGAGTATTGTTGGAAGGAGGTAGCTCCCAAACAAAGGTCATCAGTGCACTTTGGGTGGGAGATCAGCCAGAAAAAACATCCAGCCATACCCAAGCTGCACTGGCTGTGTCAGACACAAACAGCAGCCTCTGCATTTTTCACATATGCTAGTTTTCCCCTGCTTTATTTCATTGCTCTAGTGCTGCCTGACTCGTGGACCTGTGCATCTCCACCATACTGTCCAAATGGCATGAGCTGACAGGCCAGTCTGAAAAACAATTTTCTGTAAGTTATCTGGGCTGAGGTACCATTACATACCTAGCACCGTCCAAGGAGGGGAAGCTAGAATATTGCCCAAACATGGGATTTTGGAAATATGTCTACTGTACAGAGAGGTGAGGCCTTTTGGCACCAGTCCTGGCTGCTCTGCCACCAGCCTTTGTGTTTAACTTTTTTAGCCTCTCAGTACTTGGATGGGAGATCTCCAACAGAGGAACCAGAGGTTCAGAAAGTCTCCTCTCCAGCTAGGGATAGGTCAGTACATGGCATAAGTAACATTGCACTGTCTATTATGAACAAGGGTCTTGAGCGTGACTGTACTCGAGTTCAGCAGCACCCACTGAGGCATTGCAGAGGATGGCTCCAATTTTGCATGTGAGCAGTTCATTAAGGCAACATCCTCCTTCAATAGCTCAAGATTTTCACAGGGACTGAACTCCCCAACTCCCAGTTAAAAAGTGGCCACATCTCCCTCAATGCATGGCCTCACTTTGCACCCAGAAGCTCTCAGAGCATATTCTTAACTTCATTAAGAAAAGCATATTTCTAGCAAGAAGAGATGATGATGAGCACACAAAGCTTCCATTTCTCAGCTGTGGGGAAAACTCCCTGTGCTACAACTCCAAACAACAGGAGATGAGATGATGGACATAGGACAGAAATAAACATCAGTAGCAAGGATGTGATGATTGAAGCTGAAAATCTGGTTTAAAGCCCAGATATACACCAAGTGGACAGTGCCTGAGATCCATGCTGCTTAGGTGGACAAGCCTACACACACAGGCTTGGATTACATGTAGTACGTGGAGTCAATCCCATTCTCACAGAGTGTCTCACTTGCATCCTTTCTCTCAGTCCATGAGCTTCCCATGGTTTTATTGGTGGTCTTCAGCAGACCATGTGTTTGACATTACTGGGGAATGCAGAGGTTAAAAAGATTGGAACTCCTTTTGGAGTTACGGGAAGGAAAAACTTTAGAGAATGACTTACGGTTAGAAGTAGCTCATCATTCAAATGCAGAGACCCGTTTGACTCATAGCTGGAGTTGGATGTAAGGACAAGGATGGTTGCTTTAAAAATTCCCAGTGAAAGGTAAAACAGAAAATCATAAAGTGGAAAACAACAGAGCACATGTTTAAGAAGTTGAATTCTAAGACACAAATTCAATTCACTACCATGCTGACTAACTCTTAAACTATGACTACACAGTAGTTCACAAGCCTGTTTTCAAAAAGGGACTGCACATGCACACACATATAGGTAAATATAATAGATGCAGCTCTTATTCATACGTGATTTCTTGGCAGGCATCTTACCATGAATTTAGCAAGGCTTTAGGCTGTCTACCACAACATTCTTGTATTCAAGTTTGGATGTTATGGTCTGGGTGAGAGGACTAACAGACAGTAAAAAACTGGTATAGATGGTCAGACTTGGGGAAGAGGAAATAGATGTCATGCCCTATTTGGAGGCTGGTGACAAGCTGGGTACTGTAGGTCTCTCGTGGTGCCTGTCCTGTTTAAACATCTTTAGCAATTGTCTAGATGAGACCATGGAGTGCTTGCTCATGAAGCTTGGAGACACATCAAAGTATTAGAGGGCAGTTGATATGCATGAGTGCAGAGCTGCCATTCAGAGGGCCCTGGACAGGCTGGAGGAATGGGCTGAGAGGGACCTGATGAAATTCAACAAGGATAAATGCAAAATCCTGCACTGGGGAAGGAAGAGCCCCTGCAGCAGTACAGGCTAGGACTGATGGGGAGAGGAGCAGCTCTCCAGAAAAAGGATCTGGGTATCCAGGCAGAGAGCAGGCTGGGCGTGAGCCAGGAGTGTGCCTTGGCAGCAAAAGAAGCCGAAGGCTGAACAGCCAGGAGGGTGATGGATGTGTTTATCCAGCTTCCCTAGGTACGCGGATGGCACTGGAGCACCAGACCCAGTTTTGGATCCCCAATGCAAGAAAAACATGGACACCCTGGAGCCAGTTCAGCAGGCACCACCAAGAGGTTTGAAGGCAAGAGCCCTTTGAGGAGAGGCTGAGGGAACTGGCCTTGTTTGGCCTCAGAAGAAATAGCTTTGAGGAGACAACCAGCAGCTTGAACAGCTTCTCCAAGGAAATTATCAAGAAGATGGAGCCGGGCTTCTCACCATAGGGTGTGGTGGGAGGACAAAAGAAACTGGACTCTAACTAAAATGGAAGATGTTTAGTCTGGCTTTACGGAAAGGCATTTTCACCATGAGAATAGCCAAATACTGCCCAAAGAGGTTGTGCAGATACCATCCTTTCAGTACCCAACTGTCATAATCCCCGAGCAACCTCTCCTCATCCTTTATTTGATGTTCTCCTTCTTTGAACCAGGGGTTAATCTGAAGACCTCCCAAAGTCCCTTCGAACCAGAGGAACCTGAGTATTTGTAAGGCTTTGTAAGGTATTTGGGAGCCTGAGCATTATCCACTTAAGGAGCAGACACAATACTATGTGAGCCGATTGGCCAATCAGTCTGCAAGCACAAACGACTCAAACAAAAGCCACAGATAATTTGCAAACTACTCAAACAAAAGTCATAGAATTTGCAAAAAGCTTTGTTTGCATAAAACAATTGACTGAAAATTTTAGACCAACAAGTAGTTGAGCAAAAGTCTGTCTGCTCTTCACAGCCTGAGAAGAAATGCAATTTCAGTAAATTTATGACCCAGTTAAACACCAGTTTTCCTTAATGCCCAGTAACCAGTTAGGAGATTGAAAACTCTGTTTTCTCTTTGAGGGCTGTCTTCTATATATGAAAAAGAATGAGAATGCCAAATACCAAAGCAGCTAGAAATATTTCTTAGATTATTACTATGGCATCTTCCAACAGAAAACTCAGATTGCTTCACTGCTGTTAATTAATTAAGCCTAGAAACACTTATGCCAGGAAGTTTGATATCACCACCCCTTTTTACAGATGGGGGGAAAACAAGATATTCATTCAGGGCTACTCAGTGAATGAGGGGCAGAACCAGAAATAAAATCTGGGAATCCTGGCTCAGAGTCTCCTCTTATAATCTCTAAACAAAGCTTCTTTCCTGTAAAATTCCATCTAAGCTCTTCATAGAATAATTAGAGCCAATTTATTTCTTCACTCGTTAACAATGAAATCTGACAGGCTTTGTACTCAGGATGCTGAAGCTCAGTTAGAGGAGCAAGGCTCTTCTCCATGAGGGGAGGCCTGGAATGTCAGTCTTTAGGTGGCTTAGTAGAGGCATAGTTCCAGCTGCCAGGTACTTGAACTCCTGCCTAAATCCCTGTAACAAAGCTTTAGGGAAGAACTGGAATGTAAATGTTATCTACCATAAATGTTAGGGAAGGATTAGACAAATAGCAGCTGTTTTTGCAGTGATAAAACTTTGCCCTCAGTGGCACTTAAGAAGTATGAAAGAACATTTACCTGCCGTGGTATTAGGTAAAAGGTAGGTCTCTTCCTTTTGTTTCATTTGCCTGTTTTTCAAGTGAGCAGACTGAAAAAGCTCTGAGACACAGGGAGATTTATGGCAGTACTTCAGATGTGCCCCTCAATTCTACCTTCTTCAGTTCCATCAGATCTGGAGGACACAAAGTTCCTCAGGTATTACAGCTTGCTTGCAGCACACTAGCAGTGACTTGCACTACCCTGACATGTACAGGAAGGTCATGAGTCACGGACTCCACCTCCCCTACCCAGGGCAAATGGCTCACCATCCTCTCTGTCATCACTCTCAAGGTTTCCAGAGAGGTCAAGAAACTGACACATGAAGAACTACAGAAGTGCTGACCATCTAATATTTTGAAACTCTGAAGGTTGTTCAGCACCTCTTAACCACAGGCCACTACATTTGAAGCTGGAGCATCCCGTACTAGGGGGTACATCTAAGCATGTGCCCTACTTGCTCAGCATCACATGAGGGAGGCTCTGGTAGAGGAGGACAGACTCAAGATTTCCACCTTAAAAAGCCTGTACTTTTGCTGCTTTGATGCATTTTCCTTCTACAAAGCAAAACAAGAAAGACTGTTCTCACAGAGCTTTGTGGGAAATTCTGCAGGTCCTCTGCCTTGGTCTCTTCAGCTTTTGGCAGAGCAGAGTTGAGGACACTGATCATAGAGTCCAGACACCAGAAGAGGTGAGGGAAGGGTCATCTTTTACAAGAAATCCTTGTGGAGTGTGAAAGCTCATCTTCCCTGTTTCTTCAGTGTCATCTGCCCCATCTCTCCCAAGGCTCCAAGCTCAGGTCCAGCAGGTGGCATGCTGGAATGGATGGACTTTGATCATCTGGAAATGGTTTGCTATTTGCCATTCCCTTGTTCCAAGCTTCATTTGTGGCTACACTGGGTTGTCAAATTGCTTCTGCTTTGGCTGCAGATATGTGCTATGGCCCTTCCCTTTCCCTCTTGGGCATTTTCAGTCACCAGGACAGTGTGCATCACCTCCTGTGTGGAAAACATTGACAGGAAAGCCTATTGTCTTAATATCTGGGGACGAATCACCTAGGCTCCCTTGGTCCAGCCTTCTCTTGGTGACCTACGAAGCAGAAGTTCACACACATCTTTTCCTACAGGGATGAAAAGGTTCCAGCCAAGGTTTGGAGAGTGTTAGGAGGGTGAAAACAGGGAAGAGAGAGAGAAGGAAAGAACACAAAAGAGCACTTATGTCCACCAAAGCAAAACTAAAAGGCCTGGGGAGCAAAGCAGGTTGGCTTTGGCTAAAGATCAAAGCCTGAAGGTGGCTGTGGCTTTCTGATCTTCTAGCTGAAAGTAGCAGAGGCTTTTTACTTGCAATACTGATGGCACTGAGAGCTGCTTGTAAAAGTCCAAAACCGCAGGAAGAGAGACACAAGGATGTGAGCTTTTCCATCCTGATTTTCATTTTGAGGGGACAAGATTAGTGGTATTTGAGTATCATGTAGCAGGGAAGAGAGTTGAGGCTGCAGTACTCAATGGCTTCAGGGAGACCAAGAGCAAACACAACCATAGTTCCCTATCTGAAGCAGGCTGCAGAATAGGGAAGGGGCTATTTCTTCACCAGCTGTGTGTTCAGTGGAAACATGAGCTGGCAAGAAAGGAGAGTTCAGTTGAAGCCTAGAACATGAAATTAAACAAGTGGCTTTCTAATGAAAAGCTAAAGGGGAGATTCCACAGTCTGCATCATTGCAGCAAATGATGGCAAGGCAAGGAGAAGGGACTCAGGTTAATTTGAAATCAAGAGGGACTTAATACTCTGCTGAGCTAAAATGTGTGTGTTTGTTACATAGATACAGTTTTCTTGTGGGCATCTACCTTTTTTAAATGTGGATGAGAATTGCTAAGGACACTCTGAAGAGAGGACATCCTTCTACAGTGTTGAAACTTTGCCCAGAAGTCACACCAGACTTCTGCTTGTTCACACATAACCCAGCATGTCAATCACTAGCCACAGAGCCTGGCAATTAAGAAAAATCACTAGGACTGAGAGGTTAGAAAGCACTAGATACAGTAACTAGCATCAGCTGAAGCAGACATTTGAACTTCTTGGGATGATACACATCCCCTCCTTTCAAAAGGTCCACAGTTCAGGAGTACATCTGATGTATAACAATGCCTCAGAATTTCTTGCATACGAAAAGATTCTGGCAGTGTGCTGGAAAAAAGTAAAAGAGCTGAGCTAACCCAAGAGGAGCTGGTTTTTATGTCCCTTTCCATCCTGAGACATAGGAACATTTTTACAAGTTAGCATGTTGGTGTCTCCCTGTTGCACAGCTGGGATCAATGGCAGATGGCACAGGGGCTTGTCCAGAGGAAGGACTAACAACGCATGAGAATGCTTTCCATGTCCAGCGGAGCTGTAGAAAAAGAGACCTCTGCAGCTGTCCACGTTAACAACTCACAAATAATACAACCAACCAATAGGAAGGTTAATGTAAATTCATCAGGCAAATATTATTCAACCATCTGAAGAGCAGCTTGACTAATGAAAAGGTTATTTGTGAATAATTCCAGAAGGAGGATAACACATTATAAAAAGTACAGAGAAGTGATACTGGGCTGATTAAGAAACTAGAAATCATGCCTTAGCATGAAAGACTCCAGGAGCTCAGTCTGCTCAAACGGAGGTCATGTGAAGGGTTGACTTGATCACAATCTCTCAATGCTGACATAAAACCAGGTTTGATAACTGAAACTCAGTGAATTCTGACTAGAAAAAAGCCCTGATATTTTAGAAGTGAGAGTAATGAATCAATTTACATAAAGCTTCTGGTAGATTTCTCCATTTATTAGCAATATTAAAAAAAAACCAAACAATTCCCCTGAAAGTTACTCTGTATTTCCAAGAAAAAGCAATTCAGTATGATACTGCAGCTTATGGTGTGCAGGAGCTCAGACTAATGATACCACTGGCCCCTTCCTACTTTGAAATCTCTAAACCAATGAGCAAGTTACTCAAAACTGACAGCAGAATTGTGTGTAGACTCATTGCATGATTTAGGTTGGAAGAGACCTCAAAGAAGGTAAGCTGCTGAACAGACAGATACACCATTTGTCAATGTTATTCAGCAGGCTTTAATTACAATGTTTGTAATGACTGAGGAGATCAATGGAAAGATTCCTAGTGACAACATCAACCTGAGTAAAGCACTATCTATAAGACACACCTTCAATCCCTTTGTTCTTCAAGGAGAAAAATCCTCTTTGCAGATGTCTTTTGCCCTTTGCCACACCTGTCTTTCTCTGCCTTCCACCAGTGAAAGGGACTTAGCACTAACTCAGGCAGGATTTGTGAGGTTTAACTCACTAATGATTGCACAGTGCTTCAGGAGCCTCATCTGGGAGATTCAGTCTATTCCTGTGTGATCCCACTCACTTATTCTCTTAGACAAATGGGGGCAGGCACTTGCCTTCTTGTATCTGGCAACTACTGCAATAACAGCTTCAAAAATAGATTTTGGCAGAGAATTAAACAAAAAAAAATAAAGTGTCCTGACTTTAAAGGCTAGAACAAGGATTAGAAATGCTTGATCTGGTAATTCACAGGGAGATAGAAAGTTCCTTCAGTGATGACTGTGTATCATTCATTGTATAGAGTCACTGCCTGAAACATTCCCAGTTCCTTGTAGCTAAAATAAAATTAAAATGCTGCTCTTCTTGTGACCAAATGTGAAGTCACTCTTTGGATCATGGGGTAATGTCATAAAGGTTTGGTCTGACTCATTTTAAGAGAAGATTTTCAAATCAGTGAACAAGGCAGTTCAGCATGTCAGTTAAGTCTCCACCCTGTCAGTGTATTTCACATCTAAAATCATAACAAAAGCTGCTAGAAGGGAAACAGGCCCACTGCTCAGCTGCCTTTCTTTGTGTATCTACTTGAAGCCCATCTTGCAGAGAGCTCTTAGCCTCTAGACTAAACACTACTTGGAGCTGAAATAAATATGAATGAACAATGGTTAGGACACTCAAGTCAGTTGGTAGTGTGGTAATGTGGTTGTACTGGAAGAGAAGAGAGGCTAAAGAGAAAGAAGTCCATCTGTGTGCATTCCTTTGACAGGGGGGTTGCTTTGCTAAAGTATAATCACTTCTCTCCTTTGCAAACATGAGAAGATAAAAGTGTTCTTATCTCAGAGCTGCCAAAAGGTACAAACAGGGAAATGTAACTGTCCTTACCTCTGAGATGCCAAGAGTGGCACAGAAAATTAACCGTGTGAGACCATACAGGAGGACTGCCTGATGTAAGGCACTTAACTGGAAGACCTAAACCTCAGCTGTCATGCCAGCCTACAGCTAATGGAAGGATATGATTTCACCTGCTCTCTGGAGTGGCACATTACCCTACCTGACTACAGCAGTGGATGGGACTTGAAATACCTATGGTTGGATGGTATCAGGTTAAGACCTCAGCCCAACCTCTTTACACTTTGCTTTAGCTAAAACTTTCTCAATGGAACTCATTGAAATCAGTGGGAAACCTCTCAAGGATGCCAGTGAGCTCAGCAGAAAGCCATGTGGCTGCAGATCCAGGCCTTGGTGGTTACAGCTTTGTTTTGGCAGTTTTAGTCTAGATTTTCAAAAGAGTTCAGCTGCTGGTACCAAACGAATGCCAGGACTTTTTCATTCCTTCTGACTGGGAACGGATGCCATGTCGTGGGGGAGTCAGAGGCTGGGGAAGGGCAGCATTTCCCCAGTGACAACTCTGAGCCATGCACATGGGGCAATCACACATGTTTCCAAAGGGGCTGGAGTCCTGGGTGCAAGTGCAGTTGAAGATGGTCTCGATGTGTGTGCTGTCCCACTGTTTTGGATTTCTGGATAGCCATAGTCATACTGGAAAATTATTAACGTTGTCTGGAGAACCACAGCCACGCCGACCTAACTTCTCATGATCAGTCAGTGAGTTACAGGCTCCTTCTGGAACACAGACAACCTCACAGGAAACAATGTCAATGAACACAGCAGGGCAGGCAGCTACTCCATCCTCCCTTTTAACCAGAGACTGCAGCATAGTTACGGAAGGTTACAAACCCTGAGCATCCTGGACCACACTGCCAATTGCAAGTTGTTCCCTCTCTTTAGAAAAAAAAAGTCAGGTTCAAACAAATGGCCTTTGCTCCTTGCTGTATGTTTCACACTATTTGTCCTTTCTGCTCAGCAGTTCTAAGAATGAGAAAATGAAGCAAAGATTGGCAACTGCTAGATCTCCTGAAAGGGTTAAATGATAAATTGCATCTGACTGAATGAACCTGTGAGGCCTAAAGCAATTCAGCCTCTCTAAATCTTGGGATTTCATTGGAGGGGGTATAGCTGCATGTGAATGAGTGTAGTAGGGAGACACAAATGCCCCCTAAGCTTCTAAGTTTACACCCAAGCATTTACAGCCTGGGAGATGTGAGATGCAATTGTGGCTGAAGAATAGGCTAGGACTCTTGTCAAGGTACCAGTTAGTCACTGGTCTCAGTGTGCCGTTCTCTGAAGACAATGCAGTGCTGGATTCTAACCTCACATAAAAAGAATGAAAAAGACAACACCAAAAAATGCTTCAGGGAATATTTTCTATAGGCAGAACTAGAAAAAATATGGAAATCATCCCTTTATTTGGATGAAAGTCTGAAATCTGCAGACTTTTCTATGTAAATTAAGGGATTTTTTTAATGTAAAAAAACTCCAGCACAGTGAAAAATGTTTACTTTTCCTCATCTTTCCTTTCTCCTCTTCCACTCTTCTTCATGCCGCTATTAAAAAGGGGTTGAGAGGAAAAGAGACAATAATTCTGAAGAGAGTTAAATGTCCTTCAAGGGAAAGTTTTTGAACAAAGAGCTATGAGCACTTCTACTTCTGGACATTTGACATGTTGAGCTCCCCACTCCATAATTTCTGTGTTCTTCAGGGAAATCCATTTGCCCCTGGGGTTAAGTGGTTCAATTAATCCAGGTATATAATCAGGGCTGAATATAGCCACTATGTGAAGCATGACTGCTCTCTCACCATATGAGTGGGAATATTCACAGAAAGTGTAGGGAAGGTGTTTCTTCATGTTCCTGTGTAACTCGGCTCCTAATTAAATTCCCTAAATGTGAGTTGAACAGCAGGAGGCCTCCTGTGAGACAGGTAAGTTGGTACAGAGGGCTTTCATTCTTCCCACTTTCAAATTATGACTTCATGAAAAATAGTTATAAAATGTCTGGAATGGATGCTGAGCTAAATATAGAAGGGAGGTGTTTGTCAGTGTCAGAAACTTCCATAACATGCATGTCACCATGCCTTTCTCAGCTGGTGAGCAGGAGTTTGCAAGTCTGGGTGAGCATGGAGTGGTTTTACCAGACGTGAGTGAGATGCTATGGAAAAGCAGTCGTATGGTGTTTGAGGTTTCTCTTTGTAACTGGCTCCAGCAATCAAATACACCTCCTTCCAAGCTGTTGTTTCCTACTCTGTACATAAATCTTCCGTCTACTTAGCTTGAATTTTGGGTTTTGCTATGAAAGACCTTCTAGATCTGAGACATGATTGCCTAGAGAAGGCAGGCAGATAATCTTGGTTGTATTTTTCAGTGTTAGCTTTCTGGGTTTGCCCTTTAAAGATATGACAGTTGTATATAAGTGGAAGTAATTTAGCCCTGGGGGGGTGAAATTCTTTTTTAAGCTTTTCATGTAATCTTAGTTTGTTATTGCAAAAAGATCTCTAACCAGGAGCAACTGGGTCCAATCTGATGCTGAACTAAAAATAACTAGAAATCCTGGAGCAGTCCTCTGCAGTGCCAGAGCAGTTGCCAGATGCAGTTGGCGTCAGATGCATGTCTAACTCAAGTGCATTTGCCTGTATTTTCCCACAGGTACTGCAGGCAGGAGGGCAGCAGGAGGGGTGTCCTGCTGGCTGTCCTGCAAGTGGAGGCTCACCAAAGCCATCCTATTGATGCAGAGGGCTCAATGAGGTGCCACCCTACAACGCTGTACAAATTGTACAAATACACAGTAGAAGACAGTTCCTGCCTAGAAGAGGTAAAAGGCAGCAGAAAAGTGCAATGATTGCCTCTGGTTGTTCAGCAGCTCAGAAAACTCTTGGAATTGATTTGGCTCTGCAGACATGCTGAAAACAAATTTAATCCCATTCCAGTAAATTCTTCTGGTTTACTACTAGCATGAAATGCCCTAACCGTGATTTTACATGCAAGCACGAGGTCACTACAGACAGTACTGGTTTATGTGAACTCTTCAATGTCAGCAATAGGATTTCAAAATGATGCAAGAGTATTTTTGTGCTGAGGAAGAGGTGAGATCTTCAGTTACCCAAAACTAGGTCATCAGAACCTAATGCAGGACAGGGCTGGGAATATGAGTCCACCAGTCATATCCCAGTATGGACTGGGTCATCATGTGAGAAGATTTAGACAGGAATTTATCTACGGTCACATGCTAGGGGCCATGTCTTCATCATATTTACCTATCTGATTTTTAGGCAACTATGCCCCTTGGACACATACTGAGTTAGACTAGGTAGCAAGGCAACCTTAAAGATATAGGCTAGAGTTATGGGACCAGTTACATTTAGGGAGCAATGCCTAGTTTCTTACTGATCTACACAGTTGGGAACAGCAGTTTTTCCTGTCATGGTTAGAGTCCATGTTGTGACAGTTGGGCAAAAAAGGAAGGTAAATAGTTTTTCTGATTCCTTTGGTCAGGATAACTTTTGGGGAAAATTTGTAATTCAGTCCCTCTTTGTTTTGTGGGCAGTTCAAGAATATCTTGCTCTATATAATGATATGGGAAAATAATTTGTTCTTTTTCAGACAAGGAATATTTCCAGAAAGATAAGTTGAACTACATTTACATTATTTGGTCTAATAGTTTGGCATCACTGAAGAATATAACATGGGCTACAAAGTGACTGAAGTGTAGATATATCTTTACTGGTCAACAAAACTCTTGCAACAGGCCACCTATGAATATTGTTACAGTTTTTATCTTCTTAGCCTAGTGGGCTGCCTCCCCTCTATAGAAGGGAGACTGTTTCTTTATATTTGGGGACGACAGGGCAACGCCAAATGGTCAGTACTTATGAAATAGAAAGAGGAAAGACAGTCTCTTAGCAGAGATTGTGCAAAGGTCAAGGAACACACACTGTGCGTCATTAGGGCTTTCAAATTGCTTATAGGTTTTTAAGTAAAATGGATCTAGGGAGAGTACAGCAGAAGAAAAGGATTTAGGGAACTAGCCACAGACAGTTATGCAAGAGCTCAAGACTTCAGATTTCTACATACATTCCTGCTGAACTTCATTTCTGGAACTTGCTCCTATATGATGATTCCTATGTTTTTAAGTATTCATCCCAGGTCTAGCTTGAACCTGAGCTAAGCAGACAGAAATGAATGGAACACTGCCCAGCTTAACTCTGTTTTTCTGCTATCCCATCAGGTGTAAACGAGTGACTGGCTTCAGAAGCACAAATGCGTGGAAAAAGGAGCGATGATGCATTCAGTGCTTGCAGCTATGAAGCCCTGGGGCCTTCTCAGCCCAATGTTCATAAATCAAACATCCATCAAACCACAAGACACTGCAAATTTATGTCCCTCTCCTCCTTCCCAGCTCTCTGCCCTTCACAAAATCCACAATATTCCTCCTTGAAATTTCTCAGAGACACACTATTACCAGACATAGACACACAGACAGACAGGCATCACTTAGTGAGGTACAGCTCTTAAGTAATTCACTAAAGAGTCTGCTGGGATAGGGGAGGGAACTGCTGTGGGTGTATTGTTCCAGTCCCATCATTTCCCAAAACACTGAATGAAATAATAACTTGTTTATAATACTGCATGACATCAAGGCAATGCTACATAGCTAGACTTGAGAAACAGCTTTGAACCCTGTGACCTTCCTTCAAGTGAGAAAGTCTTTAGGGAGGCCACGGGATGCAGAAAGCTGTATCCTTCTTCTGGTTCTCTAGATCCACTTGTACCCTTGAACCACCTGTTTTCTTTTCCCTTACAGCTGTTAACTCTGGCTTGAAGCTAGATACCCCCTTGCCAAGGAGCCATGTGAGTGATACACCAATTTATTCCAGAGTAGGTTTTTGACATAAAATGAAACAAGTCCAGGCACTTGATCCATCCTCCTCCAGCAAGCTACAGGAGGAAAAAAATCATTCCCTATCTGTGTCCCACCATGTTCACATTACATAACAATCTTCCCTCTTTGCCTTTACCTACCCTGCTTAAAAGTACTTGGCCTTGCAGGTTCACAGCTTTGATTTTGATACACTCTTTCTTTTCCTTAATACCACAGCTACATCCTTTGTGTAACACAGCAAACAATTGCACCTTCCTTTGAAGGTGCACTAGGTACACTGCCTGATTGAATTCAACGTTTCTAAGCAATAGAGAGAATCTGCTGACCAGTTAACTGCTTGTATTTTCTTCTTTTACAGTGAAGTAAAAACCAAAGCAAACCAAAATTTAGAAGGGGGGAAAAAAAGTGCCAAAACAAATGAGAACTGATCCTGCTCTCCTGCGAGAATGTTTACTTTAGAGATGTAAGCTAATGCATCTTCTATCTTGTCTTTCCCCTAGGCAGCTTCTTCCAAAGAAAGGAATAATATCTTCAGCATCAGTGCGGGTGTCTTATGTCTGGGGGACTAATCACTTCCAGGACTGAGCCCTGATGACTTAAGCTGCTCTGTGCACAAAACTCCACGCATGGAAGACAAAAACATTGTTCTGTTGCCCCAAAAAGGGAAGAAGGTTTCAAGGCTTGCTAAAAACAACCTCTGATCAGCTGTACACATCTAGACACTGTTGTCTTTGGTGTCCCAGATGGTCCCAGCTGTTGGCATAAGCACTGACAATGACATTCATTCCTTTTGCACACAAGTCCTATGCAAGCCTAATTTTTCAGCTGCCTGCTGATGGGAATTGAAATTCACACAGAGAAAAGCTGTCCTTGAGGCCCACAGGATCCCAAAGCTTGTGGAAAAAAATGGGGAAGATTAGTTGTGGGATCACTTCCGGCTACTATCTAATTTTATCTGTGTGTCACTGATACCGAACGTCATTCTTTTTATTATGAGAACCCCTCGACAAACAGGGCTAAAAATAAAAAGCAAGAGCTCGTAGCTGGCACAAACTGTGCTGCATGGACTCCAATTTGTATAGCAGGAACTATAATCACTCTGAGACGTGCCCAAGCCCTCGGGCATCCCACGGGATTTCAGTCACTTGTTTACAAGGTGTTTTGATTTGCAGCTGTTTGACTACAGCGGCATTTCAAGAGGGGGCGGTTTGAAAGGATGTTGTTACTGTGGATGCCGGGATTGAGAAATGGGTATTGAAAAATCACACAAGAAACAGGCGAGTGCTGTCTTTGTTCTTCCCCCCTTACATATGAATGACGTCAGTGCAGGGGAAAGGAGCTCCAGAACAGATCCAGAGACCAATGCTCTGGAAGGAATAAGCAGGGTGTAGGTAAATGCCTGAAAACAGAGCTGTGCCCTAACCACACCAGAGTGCCCCACATCTGATCTAAGGGGACTAAGTTCTGGAGGTAAGAAGGGAAGCACCCAAGCCCATTGCTTTTCCACCTTTTCTATCAAGATTATCGCACCGAAGAACTAGGCTAAAGGCCACTTCAAACAGACCAGCAGCTGAAATGGATTTAGTCACTGGCTCAAAGTGATTTAGCACTTCAGATGGCTCTTTCCATAATTCCCACTCTCCTGACCTGAACAGTTCCTCTTTCAGAACTGCATTAAGCTAATGCCCACTTTCTTCTGGCCCTGTTGGGATAATGGATTCAAATATGCAGAAAGAATGTAAAAATCCATCTGTTATCTGGGATGAGTGATTTGCACAATGGTGCCCATGAGTGTTTGTTTAACACTGCGGACAGCAGGACACTGCTAAGTGGTAACATGCTGAGAAAGGGAAAGAAGGGAGGAGAAAGTAGCCTGGCTGTTTAAAAGCTATGTCCACCAATCTGTCTGCATTTTTTTGGCTTAGTTAGCTGTTTGCCTGTTTTTTGTGGGAAACCAGGAAGGACACGTGGAGCTTTTCCCAGGCTTTAGTGTTATTCTCTCGTTTCCAGCCCTGGATTTTGTATGCGTTAATTACAGCAACTCACGTAGAAAACCTAGTGCCAAGAGGATATTTACCTTGCAAACATTTCAGCTGCTGCCCCCCTCTCCCCTTCTGTGACTTTTTCGAGCGATGACTGACTAGAGGCGCCGCGCTGCACTTGAAGAAGCCTCACCCTCGCCAACCTCAGACACCAGCCCTTTGCCTGCTCAGTGTGTGCCAGAAACCTGGCTGCACTTTTTTGGCAGGGACCAGCCATCTCCACACTTCCTGAAGGTGAAGGAGGACTCAGCCTAGAATCTAAAGCATAAAATGGGAAAGAAGCAGTTAGATTATACCATGACAAATTGTTGTTTTTCTAGGGAGGTAAAAACCCACCCTATGTTTGATTCTGAGTGACATTGATCAGTTTGGCACCAGCAACTTCTTTGCTGGAGTCACGAGTGACTACTCTTTAAGCAAGTACCAGAATTATCTAGGCTGGCATTACAGTTCATCACACTCCTTGCTTTCTTTAGGCAAAGTTGAAGGAAAAATCTGCATTTGCACTGCACATGCCATCGAAGATCTCAAAGAACATGACTTATCCTAGCCCACATGCCAAATCTGAATCAGAGCCAGGGTCAGAAATTCTCACTCTCTCTCCTTTCCTCCAGCCAGGATAACTTTTCCTCAAGGTCAGCTATGACTGTTGCCATCAGGGGCATGCGACACTGTCAGCACCTTGCCACACATACCAGTTTCAGACTCCCTGGGTTTTACCCATAGCTATTGAGAACTGTCTACAGAAGAGGCTGCTAAAAAGAAAGTTGAAGACTGTTGAAGTCTATTCTAATCCACAGTGTCTATATTTATGCAGCCCGTGTCACAGCAGAGCAGAGAAAATGTCACTGGAACAGTTTTCTTTTTGCCAACAGGCAAGAGGTTTAAAAAGAGGCAGTAACCTCTATTTGATGATGTGTTTCTACAAATGTTTAACTTGCTTTTTCATTTAGAAATCATCTTTAATGTTGATTTATATTCCTGGCAGTGAAGTCAGGAGGTTGGCAATCCCATTCCTTTTCAGTCTGTGCTCTGACTGAGGCAATAACGCAGATCAAAGAGAAGGAGTCTTACAGCACTCACATTTTATCATCTCGAATGTTTTCAAGTTCTCACTCTGATATTCATGGGCAGATTATGTAACTACAAGATTTATACTTCTGAAGGCCACATAGTAAAGACTGAAATGTTGTATCATTAAGAGGAGGTATTTGAAAATAATTTAATTGAATAAAGGAACAACATATCAAGTAAACACTTGACACAAGCAGCAGTGTTTTCCTGGAGATGTTGTTTTGCTCCAGTCTTTTATAGGGTCAGCCTCTTGTTTTCATGCCATAGAATATATAATTAACTGCATGTTATTATACATTCTAAGTCTTGTTTTTCATCTAAATATGTCAAGCTGACTTTTTTTTTTTTGCCTTAGTAATTGCTAAATATTCAAGGACTTGAATTCCATCAATAACAGTTTACCTAACTGATGGAAGCACAGTAAACCACAGACCTTCTGTGAATTTTTCAGAGGGTAATATATTACAGTTCATTATCTAATGGGTCAGAGGAATATCAAGACTTGCTTTGGTGCCTGCCTTGAGCCTTCCTGCACATGGCTTTTGTACAGTATCTCCTGAACACGGATTGATTTAGTTGCCTAATGATTTGGAGACTTTAACAGCATAGCAGCACCCCCTTTTTAACAAAAAAGAGAACAAAGGCAGGCAGAGGTTAGAAGATCATAACATCATTGGGGTTGGAAAGAGACCTTTAAGCCTATCTCATCAACCCAGCACTATCACTGTAACCCCTAAATCACTAAATCATCCTCCTGCACCACATCCAGACACCTCTTAAACACCTCCAGGGATGGTGACTCCATCATCTCCCTGGGCAACCTGTTCCAATGCCTAAAATGCACTGAAGGATGAGAGAATAGACTGAGAGCAGCCCTGAGGAGAAGGACTTGGGGGTCTTAGTTGATGAGAAGTGCAATGTGATACAGCCATGTGTGGGCTGGTTGGGGCTCTGAGCAACCTGGTCTAGTGGGAGGTGTCCCTGCCCACAGCAGGGAGTTGGGATGAGGTGATCTTTAAGGTCCTTTCCAAGCCAAACCGCTGTATGATTCCATGCAGTGGGACAGAACCCAGTGTGCTGCCAGCCAGAGGGCACAGACTGTGGGGACATCATGGCCAGGCATGTCCCCCTCTGCACTGGCCCTGCTGCCGTGAGCCACTGCCAGACACACAGACAGGCCTGCATGGGGAGATCACAGGATCACAGAATTGTCAGGGTTTGAAGGGACCTCTGGAGACCATTTAGCCCAACCCCCTGCCAAGGCAGGGTCACCTAGACCAGATCACTCAGGAAGGAACACATCCCATGTCCAGGTGGATTTTGAATGTCTCCGGAAAGGGAGGCTCCACAACATCCCTGGGCAGCCTGTTCCAGTCCTCTGACACTCAATGCAAAGAAATTATTCCTCATGTTGAGGTGGAACTTCCTTTGTTTTAGTTTATGGCCACTGCACTTTGACCTGTCGCACCATCCTCTTGGCACCCACCTTTGAGATATTTATATGCTCCAGCGAGATCCCCTCTCACTTTTCTCTAGATTAAATAGGCCCAGCTCCCACAGCCTTTATTCATGAGAGAGATGCTCCAGTCCCTTAATCATCTGTGTCGCCCTCCACTAGGTACTGTCCAACAGCTCCGAGTCCCTCTTGTTCTGAGGAGCCCAGAGCTGGACACAGCACTCCAGGTGTGGCCTCACCAGGGCTGAGCAGAGGGGCAGGATCACCTCCTGGGCCTGCTGGCCACAGGTTGTGCGGGATGCAGCCCAGGATACCGGCCACAACAGCATCCCGGATTTCCCAGACCGGGCTCCCTGGCGCTGGCACGGACACGGGCACCGACACACAGACACAGACACAGACACAGACACACAGACACGGGCACGGGAGCGCCGCCTGCCCTGCCCCGCCCCGGGGCGGTGCGGCCCTGCCGGCCCTGCCCCTCCGGCCCGGCCCCGCGCCCCGGACGCGGTTGTGGCGGCGGAAGGGGCGGGGCGGGGCGCGGCGGGCCCGGCGCGATGTTCCTGACGGCGGCGGCCCGTGAGTGGCGCGGGCGCGGCGGGGCCGGGCGGCGGCGGGGACGGCTGTGGGGGCGGGCGGGCGGCCCCGGCGGCGCGACCTTCCTGACCTCTCCCGGCCCTTCCCCGGCCTTCCCCTCCTTCGGCCGCGGGGCCTCCCAGCGTGCCCCGGAGGAACCGCAGTGTGACAGTGTCACCTAAACGAGACCTGCACAGACACAATATACATAGCCTCATAACCTTTTTCCTTTTTTATTTTTGTAATTTTAGTGGGGGTTTGAACTCGCGCTGCAGATTTATGATTACTTTAAATGCAGTGAGGTGACAGAAGAATAATTCCGCCTGTTTCATGCTGTGCTGCTGTGTTTCATGCCCAAAGCAGGCCCGTGGGAAGGTCGGGCTCAGCCGGGAAGGGCTCCCGGCTCTGGCCCTGTGGCCATGCACACCCTTGTGCTGGCACCACAGCAGGCACCGAAGCCGGAGTGGGTGGAAATAAATCCGGGAGACTGCAGTTTGCACCAGCAGTGCTCCTCACACCTGTCTTAACTTCACATTCACCCAGAGAATTCGTACTGGGCTCTGATGCTGAAAACTTACTGAGAACATCTGGAGGGTGCAGCAAGTGCAGCCTGTCGTGCTGGGCACTGCATTTGCACAGACACAAAGGTGACATGATGGCAGAAAGAGCTGACAGCACGGGGAAGAATGAGTGATGCTTTATTGTGACAGTAAATCTCTTTGCACTCTCTCTGGGGCTTCAGCAAAGCCAGGCCATGGAACACACTTAATCTTTGTATGTTGCATATAAAGGAAACAAGATAAAATGGTAACTGTTTCTTCTGTTTTTCTCTTCTTCGTGCTGAAAAAAAAAAACCAAACCAGTGGCCAAGAGCAAATCTAAGTAAGTGATGGTTTTCCTCGCCAGTTTTTGATTACTGTTATGTTGTATCTTTACAAAATGTTAAGCTTCTCTAGATTATTTTTACTATACCTGAGAGAATTCCAGTCCTTGAGTCTGGCTGCATCCTCTCAGCCATTCTGTATGTGTGTCTTCTCACAGGTAAGTACAGAACGGTGTGAAACTCTCCCATGGGTTCTGACTTGCAGCAAAGGCAGGTTTTGTCCTATGGGCTGTTGCATTGAGCTCAGCAGTAATCTCCAAAGTGCCCTGCATGGGGGGGAGCACACCTCTGTGCTCTGTGATTAGAGAGGTTGTAAATTATCCAAGTATTTTTCCTGTTGTTCACCTGTCATACCATTTTAGCTGAGGAGAGTAAACTAAGGTACAGCATGGGTCTTTGTTGTCTGTGATGTGGACTTTGGGCAGGTGCTGTGGAGCTTTGCCATAGCCAGAGCGCAGAACACTTGCCAGGCTGAGCATACTCCTGAGTTTGGATGTGAGGAATGGATGGGGTGCAGTCAGTGCTCTGGGCATATCAGCTTGCTCTGTTGTCCAGCTCAGCAGAGATGTTAATGGGCTCTGGAAGGAAATTAGTCACAGTCCTCTGACCTG
This sequence comes from Fringilla coelebs, assembly GCF_963513975.1. Classification (NCBI taxonomy): domain Eukaryota; kingdom Metazoa; phylum Chordata; class Aves; order Passeriformes; family Fringillidae; genus Fringilla; species Fringilla coelebs. Next base: position 86,588,740 of record NC_140030.1, read on the forward strand.
TGTTAAGGATTGGAAAGAAAGGAGTATGTGCTTTGAGCACACCAGTGCTCTTACAACGTGGGCACAAGGAAACAAGATCATGTGGAGAAACTGACTTGGATCCAAAATGCTCTATCCAGTATTTGTAAGAATATTAGCTAGACAAATCCAAGAGGCTAAACTGTTACATTTATGTGGACACATTCCTATTTTCCCTTCCCAGAAGTTGAATTCTGTGTGAGTGTATTATACTTGATACCACACATGCCTGGGATCTCTGGTCTTTGGTACATTTTCTGTATTTTGGTTTTTTTAAGAATCTGCCCTCCACTTGCCACATTTAAACAGATTCTTCTGTTACAGAATTTCTGCACAATTGTCAGGCTTTTAAATTAAGAAAGCACTTCCCAAGTATGGGCCTGAAAGAGAGCAGTTTGACTTCTCATTGTTCTACTGTTATCTGTTCATAAAAACAAACACAGCAAACCAGGAGGTTTCTGCAAGGTAAAAAAGTAGCTTCTTAAAATGGTATTACTAATGTTAATGTAGGGATTTCTACCACACACTCCCTTTTAGTTTTTATCCCAATGTTTTTTCTGTTCTTTTACAGTCCCATAAGCACTCCAGGAATATATTCTTATGTCATTTATCCTTCTCCACTCCCCTTCCTGCCCTGACAGCTTTGTAGTGTTTTCTGCCTCTGCTCCTTGTTACAGTCCTTCACATGGGAGTAATTTTTTTGAGCATTCTGTTTGGAATGGGCTTGGCCTTAAATGTGTGGTGCACAAGAATTTGAAGGCCTGGCCACACTGATGCCACTGATTCCCCCAGAAAGGGGAAACTGCACAGAGGTTTTGAGGAAGTGAGTGAGATATAGGGAAAGGAGTCTTTGTGGTTGCTGAAGCTTCACAGCACACCTGCAGTAGTGTATAGGAGAGGACAGCAACCAGGGATAATCCCAAGAATATGCTCGGTCAGTTGTCTGCAGGAACCCAGTGTCTTTCTTTTTATTTTGAACTCAGTATAAATTAGATTGCAAAGCTGAAAAGGAAGAGCTTAAGGAAGTAACTGGTCAGAGCTGTACAAGTGAGGAAGAACGGGTTCATTTTGACAGACCATTTTGTGTTAGAAACAGGAAAATACAGGAAAATGGAAAACTAACTGAGATGTATCCATCTCTTCATTGAAATGGAAGAGAAAGACATAATTTACAGATTGGTTAGAGGGTTTTACATTTCTTTTGAAACTACAGAAGATGCCCTCTGTTCGGGAAGTTGCTTGGATCTTGGCATACTTCCAGACTGGCGGTGTGGAGCAGCTTCCTCAGGCTCCTGCTCCTGGGACACCGCAGTTGCTGCCAGCCTGCCCCGAAAACCAAGAGCCCTCCAGCGGGGAAGGGGGTTCCCCTGGCTGGGTTAATAACAAGTTTTGTATCTCTAGCAGGATGGTACCAAGGGGTTCTGCTTCTCCTTTTGCATGCCTCTTGTGCCAGCCTAAATGCTTAGCTTCCTCTCTGCATGAGGAAGTGATAGTCTGTGATACAGTGTTATCTACAGCCTGAACATCTTTAACTACCATCATCCTTCCTCTCTTGCCCTTAGCTTTCAAGCCTTAGTGACTCAACTGTATGTTGATTTTCCCAATTTCTTTTTGTCTCTCCTGTTTTTATTCCTCCCACTTCACTGTTTTTTAGAGGAGCTACTTCTCTGTAGCCTTGTATCCTTGTATATTAAGGATATATCCTTAATGTCCTTAAGGAATTACTTACTTAAACTTGATGCTGGAGCTTATGGTTTAGTGTTTGTCAGTGTTAAAAGTTAAGCATACATAGTTTTGATACTCTCATCCCTGAAGTTGAAATGAAGTGTCTTATGTGATTGTGCTGAAAGTTTGTCCACTGGCCCGTGCCCTGGCAGATGTGGTGGGCCCTCCCTGAGTGCCTGTGCACTGACACAGAGACAACTCTTTTGACTTTAGATACATTCTGGTGAGGATGAAGAGCGCTGCAGAGACAGGCTACTGCTTCAACATCAGGAGACTGCGACTGCAGGAAAAACTGGTCTTGCTGAGATACGATCCCATCGGTAAGGGCTCGGGGAAGAAGTCAGCCTGCTTTGTGTGAGCTTCTCTGACTCTGTGGGAGAAAAGATTTGAATGCAACAGGATTTTTCCCATCTAAGCAGAATATGTCATAACATGTTTCATACTCAAATGACTGTACGGTTGCTGTTCTTCATGACATTCCAGTGGGAAGTAAATGTTACCCTCATTTTACAGATTGTGGCAGTGAAACAAAGTAATGACTTGCCTGACACATCAGAGACTTTGATGACAGCCATGCCACATGTCACTGGCGAAGTCAAGTGACACAGGAGTTCTTTCATTCTGTTTCTTTGTGTGGTTTGCTAGACTGTGCTACCTCCAACAAGCAGGCACAAAGTATGCATCAACAGAAGTGTTCTGTTAAGCTGCCATGGGAGCTCTAGATCAGAAATTTTAACCACCTCTTACAAAATGGACTTTTTCTTCTAAAGAAATAGGCACAGATTCTTCCTATTCCACAAATGATATCATTCTCCAGATGGCAGTTGGTGGATTCTTTTATGTTCCCCTGGTCCTTGCAGATTTTCTCATTTTAAGAATCTGATTTGTTGGACAGGTTATAGCACCTGCCACACTGTCTTTTGCTCACCCAGCTTTTTGAAATGTGACTAAGAGTTCAAGTTTCTGTTGTTAGCATTAAAAAGCTGAATTTAATGTTAAAAAGCTTAAACCAAACCATATTAGAAATAACATGGTGTAGCTAATGCAAAAAAGGCTTATTTAAAGTTGTAGGATATAAGAAATTTATTAAGCAGCTCTAAGTAGATAATGCATGGCCAGTTCAATGCTGTGATAATGCATGTGATTCAAGTTTATTTTTTCTTAAAATGTTCTTGTTAGAGGACTACCTTTTCATTCTCAGAGCTAACAGTACAGGAGCTTTGAGAGGTGAGAGAAACCACCAGGGAAGCAATATGCAGTTTACAGAGGTGACAGAGGTTGTGGCTTTCATTTTGAATTCCACACAGAAGGGCAATTACAGATCTCTGGGATTATATTCTTGAATAAGAAAAATAAATGATTGCATTGAAACAGTGTGCAGAGTGATCCTCCAGAGGCTTTGCAACTTGTAGGGAAGTGAAGAAAGAGAAGAACTCAGAACATGTAGTAGGTTGCTGAAGAAAGGTTTGATCTTTGTAGCCTGTAGTAGAACACAAGTGAGAAATTGATGTGAGAAAGTGTTGCATGTGTGAAGGGAAGGAAATTTGAGTCTAGATAACAACTCACATCAGGAATATGTTTGGAAGCATTTTCACTTGGCATGTGTTTTCACCTTATGTTTTATACTTCTTAGAAACCTGGGACATCCACAGAATAAGGCATTTTAGTGAAGTAGTGGCAGGATTGCCCAAGTTTCACTACCTCCCAACTGCAGCAACAGAATCTGTACTATCTGCAGTATTTCTTAAAACGAAACTTTTTTGTGGAAGAAGAGATTTTGTTGTGTGGCTTACTCTTGCATAGCTTTCAAAGGAATTCATATAATGAATCTAACCAAACTGTTGATTTTCAGATGACATTTTAAAGCTTTGCTTTGCTTTATTTTGTAATTTTTGGTTTTTATTAATGTATTGACTATGCTTAACCTGCCCTGTGCATGTTTTTTTGCAAACATCTGCATCAGGCATTGTGGTCACAGCCAGTTTGTGCCTCGCTGAGAGATCCACAGGACAACTGGTTAAGTTCTCAGTCAGTCTGTGAGGCCAACTGGATCCAACTCATCTGTAGTTGTTTGGGCTCTGGAGTTGAAGAGTAGTAGAAAGCAGAAAGAACCTATTTTTGTCCCTACATTGAACAGCTGTGACTCAGAATAGTCACACAGAGCAGCTGTTGAGTGTTTTCAGTCACTTGCATTCTGACACTTATTCTCACAGAGGTAAAGTGGACACCTTAGGATCTAAAAATTACATGTGGTAAAGTGAAAGCACCACGAAACTCCTTCAGGAGTTGGTTAACAACAATGCTGTGCCAGTCAGTTGCTCCACACTCATTTAAGCAGTGAAGGCAGCCAGGAGAAAAGGAACGTGGGCTGGTTGAATTGAATTTTAACACTTCAGGCTTCTTAACGGATTCTTTTTTCTCCTTTTTTTTCCCCCCTGTAGCAAAACAACGTGTCCTCTTCACAGAGAAGAGAAAAATCCGTTCTGTGTGAACAATGACTGGACTTGATTTATACATGAGACGAGGATGGTCTGAGGGGAGGATGGGGTGAACACTGATTCAGAAATCCAGCAACGTGGGCTGAAAAGAGAGGAAATGAACTGGGATCACCGTCTCCTGTGATTTGAAGGCCATTGTGAATAAAACAATGTAGAGAGAGAAAATTCTTAATGTCTGGACATAGATCATCACAGTAACATTTATTTATCTTTTGAGTTATTTTTACAATGCTCAATTAAAAAAAAATTAAATAGCAAATCCCATTGTCTGTGTTTTCTATTGTGAAAGAGGCTGTAATCTTCAAAGGAACTATTGTTTTACAAAGCAATAAAAATTAACATTTTCCACAGCAGGAATTCAATGGCAGGATTGCAAGTTTTTCTAACCTACCAGCCACAGATGCGACAGTAGTGACCACGGGCTGGTGTCATTACTTGGAGGGGTAATGTTGCACCAGCTCCTTCTGAGGAAAGAAAGAATGGGAACCTAGATGAGTTTCTGGATGAGTTATAAACATGGTTAAAGGCCTGTATAATTTTCAGCCAGGTTAGCAGGACAGATTTTTCATTCTTGGGTTTTTGTCAAACATGAAAAAAACAGACAAGGTAGTTCTCTGATGTTTTTGTAAGCTTTTTTCCTTAATTAGCTTGCCTGTGTTCAGAGCAATGTGGCTAGAAAACATTTTTCAAAGTCTACCTCAGTAGCAGTCGTGTCCTGTTTGCAGTTGGAGGGTCCTTCCTGAGTGTGGGGAAGCAGAGTGCAGTGCCACACCAGAGGGCAGGCCCAGTGCCACACACAGGCGGGCCCAGGCTCGATATACGGGGCTTTGTTGTGAGCCAAACACTGGCCCTGGTGCTTGAGCACTGAAGTTGTAGTCTCAAAGCTAATGCTCTGCTTCATGTGCTGCCATTCCACATAAGCAGTTCTGATAAGATCAAGTACAAATACTGTCAGGAGCCCAATACCCCGCAGGTGTTTTGAGTGAACTTCGTGTAGTTCAGTAAGGCACACAGTGTGGGACGGCCACAGGGCTGTGGGGCCAGAGAGACCTGCTGTGCTGTGTTTGAAAGAGCCATCACCCGCACCCCATCTGCTGCTGTAGAACAGGAACACACAGGATTCCTGAAATGAGAAGCAAAGAGACTCTGCTGGCCTTTCCAGCAGAGGAGAACCTCAGTGCAGTCAGGAGAATAATGCTGTCTGGTATGAGATAAAATCAGTACAGTGAGCTAGACAATCAATTAGAAAAGGTCCTGAGGCAAGTCCTTCCTGTAAGGATATGAAGATTGTGTCCCCGGTGCCTGGACGCTCACTGATGCGACGCAGTTAGACTTCCTGATCATTTCCTCCACGGATAACTTGGGATAGTAGGCCAGGTAGAAGGCCAGTGCTCCCACAAAACTGTCTCCAGCGCCCTAGAATAAAATAACAAACAAGCTTAAGTGTATTTGCACAGGGAAACAATTCAGATGCCTTTACCGGAAAGACACAAGCTGTAGCACTGATTGCAGGGGTCAGGAAATTGTTCAGGGGTTGGGTTCAATACACTTTTCTATGCCTAGGAAATTTTGCAAAGTTAAACTAATGGCACAATACTATCCTTGTGCCCAGCTGCTGAGTCAAGGTGCACACTATAATATGGCTTAAAAATTAAAGAAAAAGCAAAGCAAGCATGCCCACAGTTCAGCAAGATGTTGTTATGAACGCTGCTTTTGAAACTTCCTGTTGCTGGAGTGTCTGATTTTGATTTCTCAACCTTGATGTTTCATTAAAGCTATTTTTCTCCTATTTAACTTCCTTTTTTTATAAAGGTCAGTGGTAGAAGGGGCAGTGAAAAGGAGGAGGAAAAAATAAGCCATGTGGCTTGTGTAAATTCCTAGTTGCAGAGGGATATGTTTTGACACTTTTAGAACTTAGCTGTTGTTTATTAAAAAGACCCCACTGTCATTAAAAACTAGTGTTGTATCTATCACATAAATCACTTTTATTCCTGGGGCAAGCTTTGCCACCTGTGCTGAGTTTGACCATGGAGGATGAGGACAGTGACATTCACTGGGAACTCTGGCAGCCGTGGCCCTCTTGAGCTACCCATTGTTCCCAAGCCATGGCCTGCGTGCCCCGTGGGAGCCCTGGGGAGGCATGGAGTACATCTGTCCCACATGGGCACCAGCCACACCCCAGCTGACTCTCACCCTTCTGCCCAGATACTGCTGGCTGTGCTCTGGTCAGCAGGGAGTGACAGCTGTTTGCCTCCCAAGCACTTCTTAACAATAACTGTTGTTTAGCTGTTCGGTGCTATGAAGTGTCCCCAGCAACTGGCAAAATTTAACTTGATTGATGGTCGTGTTTAACTTGATTTGCTCATTTCAGTCCACAGTGTTCTTTCCCTCTCCTCCCCTAAAACTGTCTTGATTCTAAGGCCAGACTGATACCAGTTCTTGTTGGTACCATAAAACTGGTCCTAAGGTCCCTTTTTTAAAATCATACTTTTATACCAGTGAAGGCATTAAACTAGACACACTAGTGTTATCTTATTTCATTCACAGATCCAGCATATGGATGAGAGATTTTGCCCCGGTATTTGTAATAAATAGGCCCCAAGCGTCATGTGACAAGAACAAAGGGCCTGGAAAAACTGTCAAAACAGTTTTTCAGCAAAATTTCTAATGGAAGTTAAGACTAGGAAGTAATATTCTAATTTTGGATACTAGTGTTTCTCAGTCTTATACTCTTACTTGCCTTGAAATCAGCCACATATACAATCATTCCAACAAAACAACGCCACTTCCACAGAAATCTGTTCCTAATGTTGCAAGCAGCTGACAGGGCAGAGCACTGCAAGGGACCCTAACAGGGGTGAGCACAGGACAGGGGCCCTACCCCAGACCTGGCCTCTCTTGCCCAGCCCTGGCACAGTGGCTGTTTGCATTGATGTTTCCAGTCAGAAAACTCCCTGCTTAACTCTTGCTTGGCCTGGACTTTGAATGCTGTCTTCTATCAGACTACAATGAAGAGCACGGCCTGGCAAATGACAAGTTAATAAGCAAAGCTGTACCCCTGCATGCAGCTGTAGCAGCACCTGTTTCAACAGTTCTGTAATCCTGAGCATACCAGGGGCAGGTGAAGGTTTTTATCAATTTCTGTTGGGCCTTTGTCTCCCTTCTGGTTTCCGGAGTGTTCCCACAATGGCAGGTGGAGCAGGAGCAGGTGACTGCTAGTTAAGCATTGCCAGTGTCTTTTGTCTGATGCATAATACAAAAATCTCCATCCCACCTCAGAGTTTGTAATCTAATCACTGCATGATTAATTATTAAAGCTATTTTGGTGCTGTTGTTACAGACAGGAGTAGGATTTCAGCATGCAGATCTGTTCTGCTGTAGCTCTAGCAGGAAGAACATTTTCTACAGTGATCACTGGGAAATGGAAGTAGCCAAATATTTTAATGAGTAATACTCAGAATATCTGGTGTCAAATGGCATAAACTGTTACCTGGCAGCAGCATGGAGCAGAATACTGTCTTTTGGGGTTTTCTTTAATAATTGCTGCACTGTTGGCTACAGGAACAAAAAAACGCTAACCACATGTCACCCAGGTCCTAGTCTGTGCGCCAGTGAGATGAAGTGTAAGCTCTCCCTGCAATGTTACTGTGGCTCTCTGCTCATGGGTGATGCTCTGAGGCTGTGAGATGGCTGGGGATCTCCCTTTTAGCGTGGCTGAACAATAATAAATGGCTCTGAAAGCAGGAAAGGGAGAGAACAGCAGACTCCAATCCAGAATAGAAAAAGGCCCCCCCAGCTTTTTTTTTTTTTTTTGCAAGAGAAAAAATTACAGGGTGATTATAGAATATGCAGAAGGATTTGATGCCAGTAAACTTTTTCAGAAATCCTCACTTCCCATGCATAGACTGAAGCAGTCAGTATCTGCAAAGTCAGCTATCACAGACCCAAAGGGTATCATAAATTCAGTTGTTGGTAAGTGAATGTTTTGTGAGGGGGGTGTTTTCAATAGAGGAGCTGCTGCACTGAGAACAGCATCATGCATCAGACTGATTATGTAGATACCCTGCTCAGCCTTGCTTCTGGTGTGTGCAGACAGGACTGGTCAAACATGACTAAACGAGCAGTAGCACAACTGGTTCAGCTGCAAGGTTAACTGCAGTAAGAACTATTTTTGACTTACAGAAACAGACCTTCCTTCTTTGGTACTGTGGATTAAACTACATTGGGTTTGGTAGATTCTGAAATGGGTTGCACAGAGCACTAGGAGGCACAGGCTCAGAGTAAAATCAAGATTACACAAACACTGGAATAACAAATAGTAGACTTATATTTAGCTGTTTCAAAACCTGCTCTAAGAAAAATAATTCTAACCTACTTCACCAAAATAATTAATTTGAAAATGACCAGTAAGGTGCATTGAGAGTGCCCACTGACAAAATATAAATACAGAGAATGTAATATTTCACATTCTTCAGCATTTGTCTTCCGGGAATTCTAATACACTGCAGACTTTGAGATAATCCTCATATCCTTGAGTGCCTGGAGACAATTCATTCCATAATTATGAAAGTATAATGTATTTAACCTTTCTTTAAAGCAGGAGATGCTAGTTTGTTTGAAATAAAATAAAGAATTGGATTTTAAAATTGTCTGATATGCTGTGGCTCATTCCTAAATACAAATGTCATGGTTTTGACTAATTTTTATGGGTTTGAAGCAGTTTTGAAAACCTATTTATATTCTGTGCCACTAGTCTGTAAGGTCCTTGTTTTCCTGTGTGTCTGGAAAAGGGCATTTTTGTTTCTTACAATCCAGCACTGATTGAGATTGTGTGCCTCTAGAGAAGAGAAAACCCATGAAAACACTTCTATTTATACCTTAGCTTTTGTTAGTCCTGATTTGTCAGAAGCTGGTTCACAACTTTAGTATAACTATTTTTATACGATGCTGCCCTGAGAAGCTTTTTAAGGAAACTGCTTTGTAAGTGGAAACTATATTGTTCAACAGCCTTTCCAGCATGTAAAGCCTTTTCCAATCCATCATGCACAGACTATTAGGATGCATTTCACTTATACAATAAGATGACTTGCTCACCAAAAAAATTTTGAGGCCAAGAGGCCAAAAGCTACAGTTCACAGAGAGGCCGCAGTTGCACTGCCTTGTTCCAGGGCAATCTTCTGCTCAGCCTTTGCCCTCCCAGCTGTCCTCCTGGACAAGAGCAACAGCAGCCATGGAAGAACATGAGAGGGCTTTGACTCCTGAAACCTGATGTTGTTAGTGAACCTCAGAAAACTTTCTCAGGTGATTTTTAAGAAGTTACAGTCCTTGTGCAGTCTAGCTATTAACATGGATTCATTCCATTAAGTACACTGTAAGAGCATGTTACCAAGGCCCAAAGAAATGCCTGAAAAGGCTGTGGTACAGCAGTACAAGAGAAATGCTTTGCCTGTAATGATGAATTCTTCATGTAGTGAATAAATCAAAACATCAATCCAAAAGCTGCCAAAAAGTGCCTCATGATGTAGAACCGGTAACATTGCTCACGATGATGGTTATAGCCTCCAAGGAGCATTCACAGAAGTGCACAAATAAACGAAGCCTGAGGACTGCACTGATTTAGTGCAGCCCACATCCATGGCAATGCAGAGATGCCCAACTCTGTCGGAGGAGCTGGGCCTTGGAGAACTCCTGTTGTATTTATAGCTCTCCACAACTGTGTGATACTGGATTATGCTGAGGATGTTATCGCTCTGTCACATCTGCTCAACATTCCTTGCTGTACCTCTGCCTACTCTGTACCCGAACTGCAAATTAGCCCCATGTAACACAAAAATAGCTGTCAGCAAAGGCACTCACTATCCATTATCCATTGCTCACAAGTGGGAAAAGCCTATGACTCCCTACAAGAATCCCTGGGCTGTGCTTTGGTGAAAGGTTACTAGTGGAACTGGAGAAACATTTACAGCCTTTGGATATATCCAGATAGTCTTGTGCCATTTGGGTCTGTGTCTTGTCTAAGGGATAATTTCAGCTGAAATGCTCAGGGAATAAAATATCCTTTGATGACAGTGTGTGGTGGGGGTGACCCTGGATGGATACCAGGTGCCCACCAAAGCTACTTGCCACTCCCCTGCTCAGTTGAACAAGGGAGAGAAAATAGAGCAAATCTTAAAACACCTTCCCCCATCCTCTATTCTTCCAAGTTTAATTTCACTTCCATTTTGTCTACCTCCACCTCACACAGCAGTGCAGGATGAGAGAGGATGGGGATTGTGGCCAGTTCACCACGTTTTCTCTGCTGCTCCTTCCTCATCAGGGGGAAGATTCCTCACACTCTTCCCCTGCTCCTGCATGGGGTCCCTGCCACAGGTTCTCCATGGGATTCTCCATGGAACATGAGTCCTTTCCACAGGCTACAGTTCTTCACAAACTGCTCCAGAGTGGGTCCCTTCCCCATGGTTCAGTCCTTCGGGAACAGGCTGCTCCAGTGTGGGTCCCTCATGGGGTCACAAGTCCTGTGACCAAATCTGCTATAGCATGGCCTCCTCTCTGCACATTCCTGCCAGGACCCTGCTCCAGCACAGGCCTCCCATGGGGTCACAGCCTCCTCTCAGGCATCCACCTGCTCTGCTGTGGGGCTCCTGCACGGGCTGCAGGTGGATCTCTGCATCCCCAGGGACCTCCATGGGCTGCAGGGGCACAGCTGCTCCACCATGGTCTGCACCATGGGCTGCAGGGGAATCTCAGCTCCAGAGCCTGGAGCACCTCCTGCCCCTCCTTCTGCACTGACCTTGGTGTCTGCACCATTGCTTCTGTCACATCTTCTCTCCCCCTCTCCAGCTGTTGTTGCACAGCACTATTTTTACCCCTTCTTAAGGGGTAAAACTACATTATTGCAGAGGCACTACCACTTTCACTGAAGGGCTCAGCCTTGGCCAGTGGTGGATCCCTCCTGGAGCATTGGCTCTGTTGGACATGGGGGAAGCTTCCAGCAGCTTTCCAGAGAAGCCATTCTTGCAGGCCCCCATTACCAAAACCTTGCCATGAAAACCCCACTCACAGGGGCTGGATCGGTTATGCAGCTTTTGGATTTTTATGATTTCCTTCTTCCTGAAAGAACCCATGTTTATCCTCTATGTGATGGAGAATGATTTATTTCTGGAAATGTGCCTGGCTAGGTTTTTTGGTTTTTTTAATACTTCTGCATTTATTTGCCTGTGGAATACTTTTAGAAATTATTTTCTGGGAGGGTAATGTTTTCCTCCCCACATATTTCCTCATGTTTCACTGGAAAGATATTTTGGCAGTTTAAATCAAGACAATCTTTAAATTAAACTAACTCCACTATCTCTCCTGAAATGAAACTGATTTGACTATCTTCAAATTGTTTCCTAAAATCAAGGCCTAACAAGGATGATTACTCCCACAGTGTCTGGGGTTGCTAATCCTGTGTGGAAGCATTGCTGTCTTTGTAGGGCACCCTGCACATACTGGTGTGCCTCTGCACAGCTGCACTTAAAGGAGGAGACCTATCATCACAAACCCCTAAAACATGAAATATTTGAAAATTACAAAGTGATTTTCCACTAATGCTGTTATTCCTTTATCTTTGCATGGAATTTTGAGCCAGAACAAAGCGGGAGGAAGTCCTTAACTGGGAACTACCAAATTTAGCAATAAGAACCAAATGAACTTGAATCAAATAGCAGGGCTTGCCTGGCTAGGTCTAAGTTAGGGTTTTGGTACTGACTAGATAGCACTGCAAAGCTACTTGGGTTGAAAATAAAGGAGAAGAACTAGGAAAAGCACACTGTGCCCCAGAGCTTTAGGGTCTGGATCTCCAACTCTATTACTTAATCTGTCCTCTGGCAACTGAGTGTTTCTGCAGTCTTGTCACAAAGAAAGAGCAGATGTTACCCTAAGCCAAAGGAAAATACATAGAGAGAATCATGGTAGTGGTGCTTGTCTCTTCCTTTCTTCTTCTTCCCCCCCTGCCTTCCCCACAAGCCCCTCCAATGCTGTCTGATGCGGTTTGCACACTCCAGGCAAAGTCATGGGGAACTGTTAAGATGCTGCCCCACCGTAGCTCCTTCCTCCCAGCCATGTGCAGAATGGCTGAGCTCAGCCAGTGTTTAACAACGGCAGGAGGTGTAAGCTAACACATTTTAATTTGCATTCCCTGTAGGTTGACAGTGCACTCTTAATTCCAGTGATTCAGACTGCAGTTTCATAATAGGCTTAAGCCAATCCATGGTTATGCTACTGCTGAAAGGCTCAGTCCCCACTCATGTTTTTTAACTTGTCTCATGTTCCCACGCCCTCCCCAACATCAGATTTAGCACTTGTGTGGCCAAGCAGTGAGGCAGATCAGTTCTGTGATCCTTCTGACGACTGGGCCGGCCAACACTGAGCAAGAAACAATAGTTTCCACCCAGATCAGCAAGTTGCTGTATTACCACATGATAGCTAGTCCACAGCAAACCAGAAAGAGGTTAGAAACACTCCTTTCAGCATGATCTTGGATCAGCTTGAGCCAACTGTGAAACCTCACCCTCAGTCAACACCAGGCAATTCATTAACTCAGTTGTGTATCCAAGCCTTAATACTCTGGCTCCTTGTTCACACAGGGAAAGCTGCCTGTTCCACTCTTCCCCCCATAGCCTGTGGGCTGGGTCTGGAGGAATGAGGGAATGATCACGCTTCCTTTCTGCATCTTTACCAGACTGTTCTGGGAAGCTGTGGGAAGGAGCGATTCCTGACTTTCTTGCATTTATGTTGTGAGGTACTTGCAGAGCCTTGAACGGGGAAAGTTTCTTCCTCACTTACTCAAGTTGAACAAGGCCATCATATCATCTGGTCCTTCACATGTCTTGAGAACTCAAAAGGTAACTAAACCACACCCAGTGTGGACTATCAGTTGGGAAATATCAAAACCAAAGCATACCACACAATGCTTCACATCAGCCATCAGGAATTTCTACCCACTTCCTGACAGATTTCCTGATGGGTCATTAACAGTGATTAATCAGCCTGACCGTTAACCCCCTACATTCCTGAGAGATTAATCTCAATTCAAGGCCTCCTGCAAGCAATTTCTTTCCTTTCTGAAACATCCTACTACATTAAGTTATGCACTGTTTCTAAAAAGATCAGTGACAAGCATTACAGATGCATGAATTCCCCTGAAATGTTTGGTTTGTGGTGAATGTTGGAAATAAAACATACAACGTTCACAACTCTGCAATTTTTAATTTGTATGTCATCTGAAAAGCACAGATGAAAGTATCTGCTTTACATTTCAAAGCCCATATACAGCATCAACTTTGAAGGCAGGTAATAGTGCTCTCATTTCACATGATGGGAAATTACCCCAACTTAAGATCAAGGATGTTAAGAACACCCACTTTCAGACATCTGTGGGCTGAATCCCAAGCTCCAGATCTTTCCTGGGCTAACTGGAGTCTCACATGAGCTACCCATCCTTTGAAAGTGAGGCACAGCTTGGGAACCCTAAAACTGAGATATGCAAAATAATTAAGCAGACCTCCACAGCTCTGCTGGACTCTCAATCAGGATAAGAACAGAGGAGCTCCCATCTCACTGTTTACAAGAAAAATATTGCAAGGTGTCTGTGAGGTGGTGGCTTTTTCTTAGTGCACACTGAGAAGTCTAGGAAAGATCGCAGGAGAGCTACATTCTCCTATTATGTCCTGGATAATAATATTCCAGTATGCTGCTCAGCACTGGGGAACAAAGTTATTCTGTATAATAGGCTGTTAGTCTAACCCCAGAAAGCCAACAAAGTGTTCACCCACAGGCAGCACTCTGTTTTCTGAATCATCGAAACAATTCAGTGTGATGATGCTCATATAAACTCCTTTCAACTCCAGATAGCATTTATGAGAAGTGAGAAATTTATTTCTTTCTTACACAATGGAGTAAGAGCACGGAACCAGGAACTCCATTTACCACTCTGAAAACAATGGGTCCATGTTGCTGAACCTGTGAGATTCCTGTCAACCAAACAACTCACCACTGGTCTGATTCCTACACTACCAGGGCAATAGATACTTTGGTATGGAATTTTTCAATTTGGGATACACTTCTGTGTAAATCTTCTGTTTAGGATTGAGTTCACTTTTGCCTTCATTATCTGCTTCTTCCCTGGTTCCACACTTGAGCTTTGATCTGTGACCTCCTTTCATTTGATCTGGAATTTCATACCTCACATAGAAACTCAGAAACAGCAGAAGAGACCCTCCACACATTTTTCCCCCCTGCAGGGCATATTAAAAACGTATGATATACAAAATGCAGTACAGGAAAATTCTCATTACATTTCATCTGAACACAAAACTCTCCAGTGGCACTCTTGCGAAGTTATAAACCACAATGTGTCAACAACAGGGAAGTATGCAGACATCACCACTAATAGACAGTAGATGGACTTTCAGTACCACAGGAGCTGTGCTACAGGAGCTGTATCCACCTTTCCCAAAATTTGAACTTGCACAGAATCAAGAATCGTGGTTAAAGCCTGGTGCTAAATATAGCAGCTCCTCAGAAGGTTGATTTGTACTTCTCAAACTGGTTTATCAAGCCTCAACAACATGCAGCTACTCTCCTACTCTAATCAAAAGCTTCACTTATCTCATTTCCTTGAGCAGTACTGCACTCCTTTCATTATTCATGTCACACTTGTGCCAAATTGTGCTTTCGTCCCAACAAAGCTCATGCTTCTGTGCTAATTCACAAATATCATTTAATGATGAAATGAAACTAGAGCCAAAGCTCTGCCCAAAATACATCACGGTATTTTGATAGTACGCTGGAAATTCTGGCAGAGAGTTTCCCTCCCCAACCAGCAGACAACTGGCCAAATTGTCACTAACTGTGTCACCCAGTGCCACATATGAGGCTGACATGGCTTCAGGACCCCATAATCCAACAGTTAAGTAAGAAGAAGGGAATATCTGTGCTGGACAATTTTACTAGCCACAAGTGGGTTTTTTCTCTCAGACTGAAAATGCCAAAGGACTCTTAGTGATCCCATCTAATCTGACGAGAAGCACTTGGAATGACACAACTGCCATCTCGCCTGGAATTGATCAAAAAAACATTCTTTATTTTTGCACGAAAGCTCCATATGCTCGAGTGCCTCTTTCAAAACCACAGCATCTAGCCTTTGTTGGCTGGCCACTGCTTCTGCCTACCTCTGAGCTACACATCCTGGAAGGGAAGAAAAACCACCAAACTTCAGGAGGTTTTTTGTCTGAGCTCTCCCCAGCTTTGTCCCCTTGCCAGCTCCCTGCATTCTTTTTCCAACTGAGTTTGTGTAATCGTTTTGATGACTACCCAAGCTGTATCTCCTCCCCTGAAATTCAGTTAGATTAACTTACAAGCCAGAACTGCTGTTCTGCTCAACAGGACTGTTTCTACTACCCACTTATTCTCTTGTCCTTAACCTGTGCAGAAAACAGGGCTCTCACTAGTAGGTGACCACCAAGGTACTGCTTCTGACAGAAAGGCATCCTCTGTGAGATTCCCTGTAAAAGAGATCTTTCCAGGCAACACACTGCCTGCTTAATGATTTCAGCAACAAAATCTCAGATACCAGCAATGAGACACAAGCTTCTAGAGAATTTCCTCACCTTTTCCCTGTATTTCTGTATCACTTTGTGTTTTGAAATGAATAAAACAAATACTCCTTATAGACATTTGGGCAGCTGACAAACATCACGGCTAGAATTTGGGAATCTGCTTTTCTACAGATGACTTTCTCTACAATAGCTGTGTTTATGTCTCTATGTCTACCTTTAAGCACACAGACATAAAAAAAAAACCCTGAGAAAAGTGGCAAAATCAGTGCACTCAACTGTAAACTTGCTATTAAAGACATTCCTATAGGTTACTGCTATAAATCACCAAAACTTATAGTTTTAGTTTCCTTTAATTTCTCTAATGAAAGTTGTAAAATATATTCTGTCGGTGGGACAGGCTACTAAAGATTAACTCTTTTGTTCTTGATAAGAAATATAACTTCTGGCATTTTCTGTGGTCACAATTTGCAAAAGCAAGAAGCCTGATTTCCCCACTATTCTCATTTCTCTGTTCTTGTTCTTTAGAAAACCCAATTATGCAATATCACCAATCTAACTCAAACCTTTCTGGTTTCTGTAGTGACAAAAATTACTTGGCATTGAAAACTCTGTTGGGTGAAATAATGAAATCTGATATTGTTCAATGTTATCGTTACTGTGATTGGCATTTCAGGGCAACTCGGCAGGCAAGGGGTTCTAGAGCCAGGTTTGCCTTCCCTCTCTCACCACAGCCAGAACTGATGTGAAGAAATTGAGAAGAGTAAGTTATGTTTCACAATAGCCTGGATGATACTTGGTTCTGCAGAGAGCAGTTTTAAAGAAGAAAGGGAGGCATTAACATTTGTTAGCTAACCATCAAGAGGAAAAAAATGATGAGGGGTTTGGCCAAGAATATGCTGCACTATTACACAGCGGATTGCATTTGCAACTTCCTACAGCTCAGGCCAGAAAAAGATACTTGGGAAGGTGACGCTCTGGATGTGCCAGAAGTGCCAGCTTCCACTAGCTATTTTTAACTGCAGGAATTGCATTAGAAAGGATGACTGCACACAGTTGGTCTTCCTTCCTCTTCATCCTTTCTGCAACTCAGATATTCCAGAGTGCTCACTACCATTACAACTGGCACTCCTAGTGTGCACTGGCAGCCCAGGATCTGCTCCAGCACAGGGTGAGCTACATAACAGGACTGAGCATCTTCCTGGAGAGACCCTGAGCTGGGCTCATCATAGTCAAGAGGAGGAGAGCAAATAAAAAAAGGGATGCAGCAAGTTTTGCTGTAATGACTTTGACTGGTGTTGCACTCCATGGTTAGCCCAAGAGAAGCAATAAAAGTAATTTCCTGCTCTGCTCTCAGCCTGCATAAATTATACCATTGTTTCATTTATTAAAGCATCCCAGAAGTGAAATGGCACAGAGATATTTCAGAACTCAGCCTCTCTAGACCTCATTCAAATGTATTCTCAGGTGCAGATGTTGGATGTGGTATCATTCCCACATTATCCCGCAGAGAAAACACTCGAGTTGCTACACATACACTGCCAGCATCCCTATCTTTCTATGTCCAGAAAAATAATCAACTGGGTTAATTTCCAAACTGGAATGTGTCTCAGTATGCCAGTGGTGGAGCCAAAGCACCTGCTCTCATAGCATGCTTCCATAAACTCCCTACAGCCTCTTCAAGAAGCATCCAATGCAAAGCAACTCCGCATTGCTATGTACTTTCTCCTTTATGTGGATATTTACAATGACATCCAGTTCTAAAAATGAAACAGCTGATAGCCTGACAAAAATTTTCCTCCAGTCCTATTTTTTTAAGATGAGCAAGTCATGGTTAAACAAGAGAAAATGGTTCACTTGCCACTGAAGAGCCAGTGTCTGCATATTTTGTTCCCTATCTACAAAACAGCATTCTGCATAGTACTTTCCTTCTGTTGAAAATAATGTAAGGTGCTTAGCAACTTTTTGTGTATGCATATGTGTATATGGAATAAAGCTGTAGGACACCATGGGACACAATGCCATGACTTGTTACTGATCATGCGTAGCAAAATCAAACAACTCTTGGTATCACTAAAGTAGTTTTACTAAGTTTTTTGTTGCCTTTCACACTACAATCTTAGAAGGGGCTTAAAAACTAAATATTGGCTTTAATCTTCTTTTTATAAAATGTCTTCATTAAGTACCCCTTGTAATTTAATGCAATTTGTGGCAAATGCTAATACTGCTTTGGGCCCACTTCTCCCTGTCAGCTGTATCTCTGTTAAATTATGCATTTCCATCTGGAAAGAAACTGTACAGGACTGTAGGCTCTCTTCCACTTAGAGTCAGGAATGGAAAGGGATTTAATTAGATGCTCCGTGGTTGAGAAAAGGACTAGAGCAAAGCCTGGGTGGTCCATGGAATCTTCCACTGGAAAACAAGACTGCAAATTGTTCTGTACAAGCCTGCTTCTGTTTGCTCATTTTGTTTACATTGTTTGTTCTTACAGATTAAAATAGACAGTTACTAGGCAGATAAACAGTGTTTCCTTCCACGACAATGTTGTCCAGAAGTTAAGAGAGAGGCATGGGACAATATATGCCTGTGCTTCATTTTTGGCTGCATCACTCCAACTCCCTATATAACTTGGAGAAGAACAATGTTAGCCTGTGCTTCAGTGCACCCAGTCACCAACATTTTTGTTCCACTTTTCCAATTTGTACAAGGGGGATAATATAGCTTTCTGCTCTCCAAGGGGAAAGAGGGTGCATCCAGCTCGCTCCACATTTTCTCAGTTGACTGCCAGTGCAGAGGGATGCCACTCTGCAATCCCTCTTGTCACTGGATACCTGTATTCCCTTAGGCCACTGACCAAGCCTTAACAGACTGAAGTGTCTTTAGAAGGCCTAAATCAGAAACAGAAACTCATGAGGAACTAAGCAAGTCCCATCTAGACTTTACTGTGAGTCAACTCACATGCAGTCATTTCAGTCATGTGCCCTTTCACAGTTCAGCTGAACTTCAAACATAATAGATGCAGCTTTATTTAGGCTTACAGTGCTGATCACTGATTGGAGGGCCTGGCAGATTAACTTATTCCTCATGGTTTTTCTGTTCCAAAATTCAATAGATTCCATATTTGTAAAAAAGGCAATCCAGAAGGCTAAGTCAGAAAGTGGGCTATGACTGGAACTAAACATATTTAATAACCTATTTGGGTTGCATGTTAAAGAAAGGAAGCTATTATGCTCTCGTTTTGTGGGATGTTAATGGGAACTCTGAGCATAATTACTCTGTGTTGGAGTGTCTGAATAAACTCCACTGATAAATAAGATGTTTGCCCAGTAGTAACTTCTCTTTCCTTGAAAATGAGAGGGAAGATGGGAAAAAGGGAAAAAAAAGAACTGAAAATGAAAAAAGAGAAAAAAAAAGAGAAAAGAAAACAAAAAAAAGAATAAAAAGGAAAAAGAAGAAAAAGAAAAAGAAAAAGAAAAAGAAAAAGAAAAAGAAAAAGAAAAAGAAAAAGAAAAAGAAAAAGAAATTATACATTTTAGGGTTAAGGAAAAAAAAGAAAATAGAAAACCACAAAAGTTTATTCCTTGCTACATCCTTGGGTAGGAAAAGGTTAAACAGTCAACATTTTTCTTTTCTTAGCAAGTTAGAGAACTGTACATCAGACACATTGTCTGCCAAATGCTTCATTTACTACCAGCTGCATTTTTACTTTGTTGAGAGATAACTGAAATAAAATCACTGTTCTTTGTGCAAACGGCATGCTAAATAATGCACGGCTACAAGATTATTAAATAGCAAAGGCATTTGATAATATTAGAGTCAACCACAAGTCCCACTTCTGCTGATGCACAGAATTTTGAGTAATTAGTCATTGCACAGAGTGTTGTATTTATATCCCCTTGAGCTTCAGACGTTAGGCCACAAAGTCAGGAGACAAAGAATTGCTGTTATTAGGAGGACTGTTTTGGATTTATTTATATTCTAAGGCTTTATTTCAGTGTCCACTTCACTCCTCTGGCTCAGGCTTCCTCCAAACCAGAAGATACAGCTAAGTCAGAGAATTTTAGTGTAAACCATATTTTTACAGACAAGACCTCTCAACTTCAAGCAGAAGCACTTCAATGAGTTTGCAAAGCCCCCAAAGAAGCACAACTGGCCTGAGGTTATATGAAAAGCCTGGGAAAAAGGCCTCCCAGGTTCTGTTCTGATCTCTAACAGACTTCTCATGGCTTATATGCAACACATTAATAGCAGCTCCAATTTATGGACAGATAAATTGGGATACAAAGAAGACACGTAACTCTTCCAAGGATTTACAGCAAGTCTTTTGCAGAGCCCTGGAACTCTTAATCAGTCCTTTGTTAAAATTGCTAAACCACACTGCCTTCTTTAGACCACAATTGCTGCACAGGCCTGAATACTGTGACATATCTAAAATTATACAGCTAAACACTTATATGAGGCTTTATTAAAATAAAGGTTGTGTAACATCTTCAGAGTTCAATACAAAGCTGTGCAGTGAGCAATTTACTGTTTAAAGACAGCCTTCATAATTCTCTCTCCTAATAGAAGAGACAGATCTAATAAATTGTATTAAAAAATCTGAGGGAAACAAGAAGATTCGAGCACAAAACATCTGATGACAATTCATATTGTAGCAATGAGCCTTTCTTTTGCAGAACTGACATGAAAAAATAATGGTAACATTTTTGATTATGACAAATAGTATGTATCATATCTCTGAGAATACTGCACAGAAAAGGACTATATAAAATAAATCATATGCTCATGTAAAATCTCAGGCAGAGTAGATTAAATGCTGAATTTTATCCTTTCTCCTAAATGACTTTCATGTTTACAAGCATAGCACTTCAACCTGTGAGCCTCTCTTAGCAGGTTGTGCAATCTCTTCATCCAAAAAGCACAACCAGACAGGGAAAATGCTGGTAATATAAGAAATTACATGGTAAATGTAGTGGTTGTGCAAAGTTAAACATTCTAGGTTCTCCATGATATTTAAAAGAGGGACTGTTGATTTCCTGTGATTACTAGGGGCACTGTTGTGAAAAGTGATTCCAAATTTTCATTAAAATATCGTGTGCTCAAGTGCATCCATTTGCCTTTCAAGAAAATACATCTATGCCTAAGCTAGAGATGCAGATGCCTGATCTCCTGGCTGTGAGCTTGCTAATGCAGGACTTTTTCCACACAACAGTGGTATGTGTAAACCTAGAGGTCAACTGATGAAGAGATCTTAAACAGAGCAACCATACTATGCATTTAGAAGACCAGATGAGTCAAAAAATTAGAAAGTCACACTAATTGGTGCAAGTATATGTTCGTCATCTTGATCCAAGCTGGGTTCTGGTGCAAACTGGAGGGTCTAAAAACTAACTCTAGATATCCCTCCTCTCCAAAGTGATCTTCCTGCAGTAACCTAGAAATGGAGGGCCAAAAGAGGGGCAGCCCCAGCTTACTCAGAGAGCCCCCCCATTTTCCACTAATGCCACTGCACAGGAGAGATTCTGCCAGCGCCAGCTCTCCGATTCAAGTCACGGACCCTAGACAGGACAGCCCACCTCCAGCTGCAAGGAGCAACCACAGAACCACAGAGCAAATCCCAGAACCAGAGGACACATTCCAGCCTGCCATTGCCACTGACCACCAGACTGCCCCACCTCCAGAGGAGGCCTGGCGTGGCTCTGAAGCCCAGACCCTGAGTAACCCGGAGCTCCAGACAGCCTGAATGCCCCTCTGAAGTTCCCCTGCGCATACTGAGCCTCAGGCAGGCCTCTGGCAGCACCTCAAGGACCTGACTTGGTTCCCAGCTATAACTTGAAGTGCTCAGCTCCATACTACCCCATAGTGCTTTTTTTCAAAATGGAAGGGAACTAATCTCACTGCTGGCCATATTCCAGTTTTGAGTAATTACATTCTTCTGACAAATTTTCCTTGGCAGTTTCAATAGAATATAATTAGTAAATGTAAATAGATGTAAATAGTGCTGTAAATTACACTTTGTGTGCTTGTCAGAAGCAGAGGGGGAGAGCAAGGGTGAAGGGGCAAAAAGAGCAGAGCTTCATTCTCCAGTATGGATGATGTTGCGGTCTTCTATCTCAAGAGACCATGCATGTCTCTGCCAAGACAGCTTGTTCAGGGCTACTGTAGCAGCAGATGTCAAAATCCAGGATCATCGTCTGGTTCATCACACGGTTCATCCCCTTCACCTCAAGTACAATTCTGTCATGATGGAGTTTGGTCATGTCCCAGCTGTTTGTGAGCAGCTGCTGTGCTCCACCTCAGCTGTGCTCCTGCTTCAGCAGCAAACTGCTTCAGAAACTTGCAACTGCAAAATGTCTGTGTATGATATTATTGTTTTCTGTGGAATGCTTATCAGATTTGTGAATGATTTGTGAAACCTTCTGCTACCAACAGAAGTGTCATATAAATGGAATTATATAATTATCCTTCACAGCTATTTTAATGTAGCTTCATGTACTAGTTTCACCTAGAGTAGAAATAGCTTCTTCCAAAAATAAAGTAAATGCACATATTCAACTTAATATAGTCAAGTAAATTTAAAAGCAACTATTTAAAGTAATGAAAATAGAATATAATGTATAGCTATATTAGTACTTTATTATGTGTCAAATGTCTCACGTACGTCAACTGTTTCAAATACAAATTGATATAGCTGGTGGCCTTAATCAGATCTTTCTGTCACAGAGAAAATTCGAGGATGATTTTTCATTAATTCACTCATTTTTCTGTTTATTCCAAATTTTCATACAGAAAGTAGACAGCAAGAACTAGTAAGGAAGAACTAGTAAAGAACTAGTAAAATGAAGGGAAAGTTAATTTTCTTAACAAAAGCTCATTGCACTATTTAGCTATAACAGGAGAAACAGATGTTTCAGCTTTACAATACCATGTCTTGCAAAACTTCCCTCTGAACGACTATTCGTGCTCTACATGTTTTGGACTGCGTATGGAGAGCTCTGCTAACAGTCATGAGAAGCATTGCATACATTACTAAAGCCCACACTAAGATAATTAGTGCTAAAAAAAAGAATCAACAAGCCTTTTTTCCCTCTTTATAGTATTGATTTAGTGTGGGTGAAAAACGCCAGATTTTCAATCTTAAAGATTCATGTTCCACCACAGAGTGGGAGATGGAGCCAGCTTTTCCCAATGTTCTGCCAATAAACACTTAGATTAACCACCTCAAGGGTAAGTGCTAGGCTCTACAGCCTATCAACCCTTAGTGTCTCTGATGAACCTGTGAACATGGAGAATGGGGAGCACACAAACTGGGACAAGAACTCAAATTCTTAATCATGTGGCTGTACCAACCCAAGCATTTTGTTGTTCAAAAAATCCTAAAATTGCTGTGCAGAACAGGAATTACCAGGGGTCAGTACTGAAGTTGCAGTGCTGCAGAGAGGACTCTGAGCAGTGGTAGCAGCCATGGAAAATTTCTACAGTGAAAGGGGACTTTGAAGCTAATTTTGTATCTTGCATGTGTATCTCCTAAATGGAAATCTCTGTTTTTTAATAAGGACTCTGTAGCCTTTTGCAAATTCTGTGATAGGGTACACATGTCATTTAGCTCTTTGTCTGGCAGTAACTTCACCTTCTACAGATCTAAACAATATCAATACAGATACAGGCATAAAACCCAATGTGATTGTGCCCAGTCCCTCGAGATGCTGAAGTCAGAGCAGTTTAAAGTAGCAACTTTTTTTTAGTATCAAATAGCAGGCTAAGAGCATACACCTGAACAACTCTGAATACCCTCTGGGTAGGTGGCTGCTTGGTAAGCCACCTTACAAGTTTGATCCTTCCCCTGGGGAAGGATCTACTGTGGGCATGCCTTGAAGAAAGTAACATGTCCTACTGGAATGTTTAATGCTTATTTTAATAACAGAGCAATCCAGGTTAGTTGAGGATGACATTATTTTGCTTAGTGTTTGTGAGGGCTGCTTTAAAACCACTTGCTTTCAGGCAAAGTGATAATCAGGCTAAGCACTGTAAGGCTTTTATAATGGAAGGCCAACACATTTTTTCATTCAGGCTGCAAGAATAAACCAAGCACAGCTGTTTTACTGAAAACAACCCACTGGTATTTAAGTAGATTAACAAAATTAACTGTGAAAATCCTCTGCTATGTGCAAGCCAATAACCTGTTGGCCACAAGGAGGCAGGACAAGGATTTAGGAAATTAAAAGAAACTGTTTTTATTTAAAATAATTTTTTTTTTTTAAAGAGGCACATTACATTCGTTCAGACATGAAACTCTGAACTGCTAGGCAACATAAAAAGCATTATTCATCCTCAGTGTGTGGTTTCAGTATTGCTGCTTTATTCCAAGAGCAGCAAATCTTTATCTTTAAGATATCAAACAATAGCTGATCTGGAAGCAATTTTCTTCTTTTGAAGAAGCAGATCACACATATTTCTTCAACATCACTTCTGTGTGATAGAGAAGAAGCTCTAACAGTAAGCTTTGACAGCAGCAGTGGATTTACCAACTCAGAGCAAGAAGCTCTACTGCCAGGTTGCTCCCAAGCTAATAAACCCTGCTTCTGGACAGCTTTGGGAGCTCTGGTTTTCACTTCCTTGGCACTTCTAATTCTAGGCTAACAGCAAGCGGAGGCAGTTTGGAGTCTGTAGTGTCCTACCAAGAACCTTATGCATGAACCAAGAACCTTAGTGATGTCTCCTTCCCCTAACTAAAAATTCAAGACATTCCAAAACCAGTACAAACCCAAGGTCAAACTTCTAAACGACAAAGCGGAAAAAGAGGAAAATAAAACCAAAGTACCTCTATTTTAGAGATATACAGAAAAAGATTATATTGACCAATGAAACAACGCCTTCCACAGTATCAGAATATCATAGTCCAAACCTATAAGCGATCTTTGCTGGAGATGAAGTGACTTTACTCTTAGCTCTGCTTCTGCATGTTTCTGACCTAGGTAATTTCAGCTCCCTCTGCCTCTGTTTCCTCATCCTTTAAGCAGTTGCCTTTCCTCAGTATGAGGTCCATGGATAAAAAACATGCTACAAGAACTAGTTGTTATTAATGCAATTCAGATATGGAACGTACCAGATGGTAAAATCTCCAGGATTTTAATGAACTATTGTAACAGAACATATGTAATATGACGTTATTATAACAGGCATTTAAATGTATAGTCAGTACATATAACGTGACCTGCTCTGCTCTCAGTAACTCCACTGGAATTATTTTGGATTTATGTCAGATAATACTAGGAACACAAAATAGCCCCATATGTGCTATGTGGTAAGGTTTTCATAGCAATGATATCTTAACTATTGCCTGTCCTGTTTTTCTCATCTGCTGGGGGTATTGTATTTTGTGGTTTCAACAGAGCATGTTTTCTGCACTTAGTTCTGAGCAGGAAGCAAAGAAGTATCCTAATGTCAAAGATTAAAATGCACCTGACCAAGTATCCCTTACCTAGCATCATAAAACAGTCTTCATGAAACAGGAAGAACTTTTGGGTTTTTCCACAATATTCTGCAAATATTATGTCTTTAGCAGCTTATGCTAGATTTGGTAAGTAATTCATGCTTTGTCAGAAGACTCAAACATTCAGTTTCAGACTGTGAGTAGTACCTCCATTCTCTCACAGTGTTTGAGTTCTAGACAAGATGAATTAAATGAAAGGGCAAAGGTGAAAAACAGGACTGCAGCTCAATCCAGTGGCATCACATACTACAGTTAGAGACAGGTACTCAGCAAAGGAGGAACATGAGGACACCTTTAGTATAATAGCTCTAGCTCATCTACAATACAGACTATAAAACTCAGGTGAATTGACATTTAATATATGAGACACTGGAAGCAAGATACCAATTTCACATCATAAATTAGCCTTTGTGCTAGTGCCCAAAGATTTGGCTGATTACTCACTGCTTTCCCCTAGTGCTTAAGCAGTCTTTTCCAAAGCAAGACAGTTAAACCACAAAAACGTACCGTAGTGTCCACAGCCCTGACCTTCCCAGCAGGAACGTGCTTTGGAATGGCTTCGTCTCCTGATATCATCATGCAGCCTTCTGCTCCAAGAGTAACAATTACGAGCTTACACCCTCTTCCTAACAGCATGCGTCCCACCTTTTCAGCATCTTCAAGGTTGCCAACTGGGATGCCCGTTAAAATTTCTGCCTGGAAAACAACCCACGCAAATGAAAATCATAATCTGACAGCATTCATTTTTGGACAACTGTTGCATTTGAAAACAGTATTTAGGATCTTTTAAAAATGTGTATTGTAGGATGATCATGAAACCACTTCCCACGCTGATATTCAGCTGTGTCTTGCTCCTTGCTTGAAATCAGTGTGTACTTCAGGCACAGCAGACTAACAGAGAGCAGCCTAGGCAGAGAGACACAGGAGGTGTGGGTTCTTTTCCAGCTTCTACAACTTACCTGCTATACAACCATTAGTAAAATCACATTTCTCCCACATGCCTCTGTTTATTCATCCATGAAATAGACACAGTGACACAGTCTCGGCAAAAGCATTTTGTGGTTTAATGTGAAAAAATGCTGCAAATCAACTTGGTCACTATTCTTGAGGGAAATTTATCACTAAGTAGGAACTTTTAAAATACCTTTTAAAATTCTCAATGTTCAGGTAACTAAAGGGACATCACAAAGGAAAATCTCTTTCAGGAAAAAAAAAATGCTCAACTTTGACCACTCTGTTCAGTTTAATATATATCTTTGGATGAGAATAGCTAAAATTTATCTGAAGCCACCTTTGGACAAAGGCCCATTAAAAAATTATTATATATTTGTGTTACAGCCATGTCCATGTCTCTGTCAACTGTGCTGGCTCTGTACAGTTAAATGCAGTTAAACTCTTCTTCTGACTGATGGTGAGCTTAAGTAAACTTCTCCCAGCTGGGTCTTAAAATTAATCTCTTCTAGTTCCACACAACTAAGAGCAAAACTACACCAAAATCTGCAATGGAGACTTCAGAATCAAACAACATTTTCACCACTTCACACATTTTCTTGATGGCATTGTATTGTCAAATGTAATGTGCTTTTTCTCTTCTTTTTGGAAGGGAAAAGATCAAGAATGAAACAGGAAGAAAAGGAAGAGAAATTATTTTCTCTGAAACAGCCTACCAGGCAGATCTCCTGCAAAATACTGTATGCCTTCAACTGTAAGTAAACAGACACATTACATTTTGCTGTCTTCACTAAATTTTGTCCTGCTTGCCTGAGAAAAGGGAAGCCTTACTGTAGCTCGCATTACAAGGCTGCTGCTGCATCTTAAAGAATGCAGTCAAGCATTTTCAGATACCTGCTTCATAGGCGAGCATAACTTCCACACTCCTAGGGCTTATTTTCAGCAGAAAACTTTCTTTGGAACCTATTCAGCAGCTACTCTCCTGACCTTCACTGCATGGGCAGCTCAGCTTCTTGGCGAACAGCTGCTGAGATATTTCAAACTACCTTCCTCTGCATGACGGAAGCTTGAATGCAGCGCTCGCAGCTCCCGGTGTAACAAACTGCAGCCTGCAGGGAGCGGAGCGGCAGCAGGAGCGGGCGGGCAGCCGGGGCAGGAGCCGCTGCAGCCGGCCCGGGCACGCCGCCCCCGGCCGTGAGTCAGCGCCGGCGCTCGCCACTGCCATTTCCTGAGTGTCAGCCCGTCCCAGGCCGGAGCAGCCGCCCCTGGGCTCCCGAGGGCCGCTTCATGCCAACACACTCCCCAGCCTTTATAGTGTCACTCGCAGAGCACTTAATCGCTTCAATTTTTAAACACACATGACTAAGTGCTGCAGTCCCTACTTAGACAAATGCAGGAATTATTTCAGCGCTGCTGATCTGGTCACTATCGAGGCAGAGCCTGGTGCGGCAGGACTCTGGTTGTTAAACTGGTGCACTGCAGGGGCAAGGCGTGGTCAACGGGTACACGCAACTTAAAATTACTTTTTTTAACCACACTGATCCCAGAGAAGAATATAGTAAGATCTAAATTATAAGAAGGCAACTAAATCTGTCCAATTTTCTCTTTGACATG
Organism: Fringilla coelebs; assembly: GCF_963513975.1. Taxonomy (NCBI): domain Eukaryota; kingdom Metazoa; phylum Chordata; class Aves; order Passeriformes; family Fringillidae; genus Fringilla; species Fringilla coelebs. The sequence goes on from NC_140030.1 coordinate 86,616,636, forward strand.
CCACCATGCTGCTCAAACTTCTCTTGCAGTATCAAATATATCAAACATTTTTCAGTCTTTAAAAGGTTATTAAAGTATTTTTTAGGAAGAAATTCTTTTTCAAAAAGTATCTCACAAAACCTTTTGAATGTATCTTCTTACAAGGTTTCCAGGAAATCAATTCACTAATAATGGTTTTGGAGTAACTACAGATAGATGACATATAATATTAAAAAATATGATGTCGCCCTGATTTTTTAAGTTTTTCTAAGCCTTCTCCTGTTGACATTATTGTAGCGAACTTTCTCACACACTTTCTGTAAATAACTCATTGTTTTGCATTCTTTTATGGAGGAGGAGAACTTTGATGGACTGTTGGTTTGTCCAGTGTCATTGGAGAGGTGGCACTGTCACCCTCCAATCCACTGTCACTTTTGGAAAACTACAAATGTTAGAGTCAGAAAATAAACTTCCCTTTTCTCTTCACCTTGAGAACAGCAGTGTGAGCTTGTGTTCTTTCATGTCCTATAGTGACAATATATGTACACTCAAGTGTCTAAAGAGTCCGAGTGTCTTCATGAATTTTAATATCTCTGGAGCAGGAATTATGTATTCCTGTATTCAGAACACCTGGTGCCCTGTGCTACAAGAATAAAAATAATTTAACACAAATCCTTGAATGAAACAGGCAAACTGAATTTTCAGAGTACTTTATGAGGGGCAATAATTCCAAACATTCTACCTCTGTGGCAAAGTCTCCAGAAGGAACGTGTATTTGGTTTTGGTAGAGTAACAGAAAATCTAATATTGCTTTATTTACCTGATATTTATACTTCTATAAGCTCATGGGCAAGGTAAATGAAGTATTTAAATATAATAATTCTTCTTAATGAAATGCTCAACCTATACGCTTAGCATTATGACACTACTCCTCTTTGTGCTTCCCATGTCCCAAATCAACAGGATTTTTTGTTTGAGTAGTGAAAGAATTGTTTTGGGACAGATATTTGTAGAAATCTTTCTTTTAATCTTTACACTGCTTATACCAATAAACAAAATTATTTTGAACAGAGTCTGTATAAAAGTAGATCTTTGGCTGCTTCAAACCATTATCATCTAACTCATCTACAGCAGGATGGTACAACTAAAAAACACTGGAACAAGCTGGAAGAACCATAAAAGCAGCAGAAGCCAGACAGATTCTGTGCCAATGATTAGAAATTGCAGTAAATGTCAACTGATGTTAAATACTGTGGTGAGTTTTTAAGTTCCTCCCTTCAGTAGAATCTTATTTAAAAAACAAACTGTGGTACAATTGAGGGAAATAACTAATGGTTATGTAAAGAAAAAAATTAAATAACAATAGTAAAAGCCCAATGTGGACATTTGCCATCATACTGTACAAAAGAGCAGTAAATGAAGAATTTTATTTTTCTGCAGCTAGTCTCATAAAACTACTCAGTTAAATGGACTTATTAAAGCAAGATGGCATTCCATACAACTGCTGTCAGAATAAACCTATGATGGATATTACATAATCAAGCTACATACTATTTTCAAAATGTTGATTGCAAGACTGGTAGAAAAAATTAACTAAAACTTTTCATTTCATAGATAGGAAGGTTCTTGGTCACAGTCTTTAGTAATCTTAGTTAAGTCTCTGTTTCTCTTTAGACTGTGGAGTCTAGTCCTGGTAAGCTGACACAAACCAGAAGTGCTACATAAAAGAAAATGGCCCTGCTTTTTCCTTGCGCCTCCTGTCCAAATGTCCTTCTCTCATGTGCCAGGACTGCCATTGGTGTGGCCTGGAAACAAACTAAGATTGCAAGGCAGATCTGTGTTAAAACTAACACCACCCTGAGTCCCACATTACCCGCCAAAGTCAACCCAAAACAATTAACTTCTTTCAACAGCAACAGTAATTTACACTGGCTCCAACTGAGAATGTTCCCAGCATAGGAGCATTTGCCAGCTGTTCCTAGCTGTGGTGCACTTGGGGCAGCCACTTCCAGGGAGATGTTCTGGATCCTCTGCTTGGCATTTGCACAACCAAATCTGCAGCATCGTATCTAGTTTTGGCAACTCTGGCACAAGACACCGACCTACCACAGCACACTGCAGTGGAAGGCCATCAAGACAGTCAGAGGCCAGAGACCAGGACATACAAGAGGAGGCTGGGAGAAGCAGTCTTGTTCAACCTTAAGAACTCCTGGCTAAGGGGAAAATCTAATTGCTGTCTAGGCCAATTTAGTAGGTGGGTATAAAGAAGATGAAGCCAGAGTCTTCTTGAAGGTGCACAGGGATAGGGCTAGAGACAACAAGCACAAACTAGAACATGGGAAATTCCAATATTAGGACAAGCTTTTTCACCACAAGGGTGATGAAGCAGCGGAACACGTGCCCAGAGGTCATGCAGGCTCCAGCCTTGGGAGATTGAGAACTTGACTGGACAAAGCCCTGAGCAATCCCTCCTAAACTGGACAGGCTTCACCAGGGTGTTGGACTAGTTGAACATCCAGACGTCTGTTCCTAACTTCCACAATCCTCTGATCCTCAACAAATATAAACTGGCGAAATAACAAGAAGCATTAATTCCTTGGGGAGCAGTCTATCATTTGGACTGGGTTTTGTGCACCTAGCACAATAACAACTTAGCAAATGTTCCCAGGTACTACTGGAAGAGAAATAATAAATAGTAACAGGGAAACTGTCCCAGTTTTAAGGCTAATGCACCTAAAACTGCATATGATGATTTAAAATACTTTTCATTTCAAATATTTAAACACAGTAAATCAGTTGGCTACAAACTTGGCCTGTACCTTAGAAGATTTCTTTTGAGAATGACAAAACAAGAACTCAATCTCATTAATTCTAACACATGTGAACAGTCCCCAAGAAGTAGTACAACAGATTTAGTGTATAAGAAATTGCAAGGTCAGGCCACAAGCCAAGCTAGTTCCAGTTGTTTCAAATTAAAAATTTTTTACATACAGGCAGGCAAAAATACTTACCGTGCTAGAATAATTAAAAACTGATTGAAATGAATTGGCCTGAAGCTATAATTTCCCTCCCAAAAGTAACATCTTTCATTTCAGACTAAATATGGGAAAATTCATACTTTCCAGCAACTGATAAAAAGGGGTTTAGAACAAAGATGGAAATAAAATATACTGTGAATTGCTGGCAACTTCTATGTAATGGCAGAATAGTAGCTTTCCATTACTTAAAACACCAGAGGCAAATTCAAGAGATGCTCTGAAATAGTTTATTTCTAAAGGAATTTCCAAAGGACCTGTTTTTGTGTTGACTCCTAGAGAGATCAATTATATTTTCTTAAGGAAGATTATTCTTACTATTAATCTCTCTATATTAACAAGCAGTATCTTAAATGTCCTTATCCCAGACTACAGATAAAGTTTTATAAATTTCATATTCTCTGAATCTTGCAAAAGGCAATAATGTCTCTTGATTCTGGACATACTAACAAATATTTATTCCAAAAAATTATCTATCCTCTGTTAATAGACAGTAACACTTAAAAGGAAACGGTAGGAATGTATCTGTTTTTCTGTGTTATTTTTATATATCTTACAGCTTTTAAAAAATCAGCAATTAACTTGTACTGCTTTCTACTATTGAAGCTCCAATGCTAGTATTTAATTAAAACTTTGCAAGGCCTTCTTTAGATCAGAAGTCTGATATCCATTTTACATTAGGGAGAAAGTAGTTCCCAATTTTGCATTAAAAATGGCTTGTCAAACTTAATCATTTGCTGTAACCATTCAGGAGTTTTTCTTCTCCTGAAGGGCTCCTCAGTAGTCTTTGAACAGAGAAGCAGCTGTTCTTCAAAACGTTTAGGATCAAATTGAAATTGCTGATGTGCAATATATTTTGGTTCCTAACCTGCAGGGCTATGTAACTGCATGCACACGCTAAGAAAGAAAAACAACACATGAACTGTATTGACATTGTGGTTATGCCTAGAGCCATCTGCAGCAAGGAATCACACAAATACGTGGGAAAAAAATGGTAAGTATTCCAAAGAGCTTGTCTGGTATAGGGTTGTCTCTTTTTCAACATTTATAGATGACTGAAAAGAACAACCATTAGTTTTCACCAGGATGACACTGGATACATTTATTTTTCATTAGAAGAATTAAGGGAATGGAGAACTAGCACATTCCTGCACAAACCTCAGGGATTAGGCTGTGCTACATCTGGGAATTAACAAACTAGTCTCAACAAGTTTGATCTTTCTGGGAAAAGATAAAACTGAACTACAGGCTAAGCAGTGAAAGAACTGATAACCTTGCAAGATTTGTTCTGACATTTTTGTTCATGAACCACATAAAAAGAAACTAATGTCAGACATAAAAACCCCTTTATTGCAACAAGCAAGAGTGAAAAGAACAGCCTGTGAAGAGCCTTCTAGACAAACTAATGGTAGATAATTCACTGATAGTGTAAATTTGTTTGCTTCTCTCTAGCACGTAAATCCATAAGAACAAGCTGTGCTGTTACACCAGATACTGCATGTGATTTCATTAAATCCTAAAGCATGTAATAAAGAATTGAATATAAACTGTTGATGTTGTATTTGATATTTGCATGTTTGAGAGCCATCATCCCATGGCTGACACCAGAGCTGACATCTTTAAACTTCTGTTCTGTGACAAAGGCATTGCAGATCAAGACCCTGACCTTTAGAGATGTAAATAACAGAAACTCTGACTCAGTAATAATTCAGCTAAACACAAGGACCACCCCTTTTCTCATCTTTGATAATACAAACACTCCACACAGTCTATGAAGATGTCTTAAACTGTATGGCTGGTGTTCTGTTTGACAGCAAACATAATTTTCTCTTACAAACATACTGTTCATGTATTATCTGCAAACCACAGGATTTTATAATTTAAAAGTTTTTCTTGGTGAACAAGGAAGAGAGGGTTATTATGATGAAATTGTGATAAACACTTGTAAATATAAATTACTAAGAAAGGCAAACAAAAAGGCAAGCAATAAAAAAAAAAATTTAATCTTCTCTTAGAACACATATCTGTGTTTAAAAGAATGTTTTAGAAGCAGTTGAACTAGGCAGCTCTAAAGAATTCACCTTCAAACCCAAGGTGGTTTATTAACTATTTAAAAAACTTAGTAAAGATAAAGCAGAAATACACTTCTTTTTTTTTTTTTCTTGAAGTAGCTAAAAATACCAGATAACAAAAAAAAAAAAAAAATTCCAGAAAGGGTAAAGCTGGAACATAAATAGGATTTTTGCAAGAAGGAAGACATTTGAGACTTAGAAATACCAAGTAGGAGAGGCAATGGAGCTGGAACAAAACACCTCACTCAGGAAGGCAGTTGTAAGCAACACCTTCAATAAATTTGGTCACAGAGAATAATAATTTTTTAAAATCCAAGAGAATGACCATAGTGGCTTAGGCAAAAGGTCCATCTTATCCAAATGCTATTTTCTAACTGTAATTGCCAGTAAATACTAAGGAATTTTTTTTTTTAAATAGGATAAAAAGATCTTTTCCCAGTACATATTCAGGATTACCAAAGTCTTAGGCACTCCCTGATTTAAGATGATGATGGAAATGCATATGTAGTTGGTTGAATGTATAAAGTTTTAAAAAATTAGAATTATCTTTAAGATTTGTAGAATTAACTTGTTGATTTAAGTGCCACGCAGAGATGTGACTGCTAACCTTTATTTGGGTATGTAAACATTTGTCTGTATATCAAACTTCTCAAGTGTACTCATTATAGAGATCTGAAATTAAAGAAAGTCATGAAAGATAACAGAAAACAGATGGTATATGAACATACAACAATTACTAAAAAAACTATTTTCAAACTTGTGACATAAGAAAAACAAATGCTTGATTTTTCCTTCTTTTCTCAGCAACAAGAAAGGAACAATGGCAATAGTTCATCCCTAAAAACCATTTCAATACAAATCATACACACAGAGAGAATGAAATCAAACAAAACTGAATATTACATTTGTGCTAACATAATTGATTTCATTGCAAAGTTTCAAAAGGTTGTTTCTAAAAACAAAGGTATTTATGAGCCATTGTTGTTCTCAGAGTATGCTGTACACTTGGATTTATGCTCCCATGATATGGCTGGCAGGAACTCCCATATGTCTAGTATTTCCATAAATTCAGAAGAGATGAACCTCCTCAACAGCAGAGAGCATATTTCTGTGCCTGACCTTGCATCCAGTGATCCTAGCTATCTTCACATGGTAATTACTTTTTAAAAGGAAACAGCAGAAAAGAATGCAAACTGTATCCCCAGCTCTGCAGGAAAAGGTAGATGAGTGAGCAGGGATCTATTATAATTATACACCTGTATTTCTTGTTCTCTAAATAGAAGCAATTTTCTTTTCTCCATGTGGTGGTAATAATAATACCCCTGCATCCAGCAAGCTACACTTCTAAAGAATGCCTCTTTCAAGACTGTCCCCTAGCAATAAAATACAACAAAAGGAAAACTCTAACATGTGTGATGCAAAGAGAGAAAAGTCAGGAATAGACAAGTAAAGAAGAATAAAGTTTTGTTTCTAACATATGGGGGAGAAGTTTTTGCAGGGGGAAAAATATTATCAAGTGGCATTATGAAAAAGGCAAACAACAAATGATATTTACTAAATAGTGGCAGATTATGGATGTTCTCAGCCCAAAATATGAGCCATTGCACCATTTAGCCAATCCAGAGGCATAGTCCACGCATAAGAGCTTTCTGATATCATTAAGAAAACATGATACTGGTGTTCTGCAAGTCCCCTGAACAAGAATAAATACTTTGCCTTAGCATTCTCTTCATCACAGAGAATTGAATTCTGCTATCTGTTGTACAGTGTCTGAGCCACAACTTGTATCACTGCCAGTTATCCTGAAAACTCTGGCTTCCAGAAATCTGGAGAGCCATAGCATCTCCCACCTTGCTATTTTGCTAATTCTTGAATTCTCTGGAGTATGAGAACTTGGCAGAACCATAATTAAACATCCCAGAAAAAAATTTAGATGTCTTTTTGGGTTACTTAGGCTGACCCTTAAATGCTAGAAGACCCGTGGACTGAGAACTTCTGATATGGTTTGTGATGGGGTTTAACAGAAATTTCAAAAGAGGGTAACTGAGTCTTCAAAAATTTACAGTGACAGACATTGTCATCAGACAAAAAACACTACAAGTAAGCAGTGCCATGCTCTCTCTTAGCTCTTCCCCCTCCTCTCCACCCAAAGGGATCATGTTCATTGCAGAATTCATGTTTCTTAGAGATAACTTTAATTCTGATCAATGCATGGCTCCTATCCAATAGGTTACTTTTCCCACATTCCTGTTTATATAAAGAGAGGGTGAGGGGAAGGAACACAGCATGCCTAATGCTAATAAGTAGCAAATTTAAACAAACGTTTTATGAGATGAGGTTAATTTGTCTCTTGTGACAAAACCAATTTCCCTTGGGAGAAATAACACTTGAATTAGAAAAGAGAGGAAAAGGAGGCGGGGGGGGAAAAAAGAAAAAAGCAAAATATACAGTTGAAGGCCAGAGAAGATTCACTGAAAACAGATCTGACAGGAAGAGGCATTTGAAGCTACTATTTACCATCAAGTGCAGCAAGCGTGCATCACCTCCTGGCAACAGAGTTTAAAACTGTCAGAACACTATGGCTAATGCATTCCTGCTAATCATATCAAGGGACCACAGACCAAGGACAAGGAACTATTTTAATATTTACCACTCAGTGATAACATTTAACAAGTGTCCTTTTATGGATGCGTTTTGCTGAAATACTTGTAAGGAAGGCTGGACCCAACTTTCCTGCTGCAAACAGCTAATTTAATTTCAAGTGCAAGATAAAGTTATTTTAGAATACTCCTCTTTGCTGGTTAGGTCAGGTAAGAGGAGCATGGCTCAATTTTCCTGTTCCCTATGCTGTATTTCTGAGAAGACTATCCTGAAATTTTCCTGCTTTAGACTCTTTCTTTAACATGACATATGACCATTACCTCAGTTTCATTGCAGCAGAAGATATCAGAATAGGTATAAAACTGTGGATCTAGGTCAGCAAGGGCTGGAGCTGGATTAAACAAAGTCTTTACTGGAAAAAAAAAAAAAGAAAAAGTAAATCTAAATCTGGAGTGTTTTAGATTCATACACCATCACTTGAAAGACTATTGTGTTTCTATCACAGACCCCAATATTTATGATTAACACACAAATTACTCTCAGTTTCTGCATCCTCCTCTTATACAAATGCTAAAAGTTTTATTATATTAAAGTTCCATTCTAATTCATGTGCAGGCACCTGTCATGATGGGAACATGACAGAAAAGTTCAGAAAACTCCAAGAAATTATTAAATTTTAAAAAAAAAGAGAGAGAAAATGCTTAGACATTAATGCAATTTGTTTAACTGATGATGCTTATTCCATGATATTAATAAATTTTACAAGAACTGATTTAATTCTAGAATTTTTCAGTTGTTATCTGAGTTCCGTACATGAAGAATCACGAGTTATGGAGTAATGAAGGGCATGTCCAGACAAGGAGTTAAATATGCTTCTGAATGTGTTACCTAACTTCTTCAAAATGCCACATTATAAAACTGTAGTGTAGACAAGGCACTGCATATTTTTAGTATGCTATCTGGCAGAGCTAGACCTAAACTTAACATGTGGTAGAATATATTAGTTAACGTAACTTTAAACTGTAGTAGCCTAAGGCCCCTAGTAGCAGCAGCAAAGGTTTGTCATGAGGACAGTGTAAGTGACTTACTCATTTATTAACATAGGAAGTCTGCAGCCTTGGTTTTTCACTTTGCCAATTCCATGATTAATACTTGAGTTTTAACCACAAGGCCATCATTTTAAAATAAAGCACACACTCTTACTTCAGAAATATTCCTTACAGTCAGCGATCAAATCTTCCAATCTGGACGCCTAAATGTTCAGTCCTAAACACATATTTAAGCTATAGCATGTAATAGTCAGACACCCTGAACATCTCTGAATCCCAGTTAATGCCCTAACGGACAAAGATGCACAGAGACTTCTGAAATCTGAGTACCAAGAAGTTTAGGTGATTGACACTTAAAAAGTTTTAGCCTTTGACTCTACAACTTTATCATGCCTCTCTATCTGCCTCATTAAAAACAGTATTAAAGTGACAAAGACTCAGAAGTCAGAAAATGCCAGGATTACGAATTCCAATGAAATCTTAATTTGGCTCCCTTAAATTATTACAATACAGTATGTATTATAATAAACTCTTTAATTATATGATCACATACCACTGAAAAACAGCATGTGATCACATAATTAAAGACTGCAACATAATACATATGCAGAAAGGAGACAAATTAAGGTTTCACAGGCAACCTTAACTCTTGCATTTCCTATTTTCTTAACTGCAACACTAATGAAGTTTTCTTAAACATAAAACTTTAAGGTATACTTTCCTAGGTAAAACAAAAAACAGCACATACTGGAACACAAACTGTCATGTGGTATCATACTGACATGTGCATGGGTCAGGAGCAGCACTGGAAGTGTTCCAACTTGGGTTTTAAGTAATACAGACTGGTCATGAGCACAATGTAATATGCTACTATTAGTTTTCTCCCATATTTACTGTCTGCTGAGCATGGGGGGAAATAGAGGAACCCAAAGATCCTCTTTCAGGTTGTGAAGAAGAGCATGGCTTTTGAACAGGATCATCTGTTTGGTCCTCCTGAGGAACTTATTTTCTGCTGAAATTCTTTCACAGAATCATAGAATCATAGAATGGCCTGGGTTGGATGGCCATCGCACCTTGTTCTGGCACTACATGCTTTGTAAAAAGTTTGTCTCCATCTTTCTTGTAGGCTCCCTTCAGCTACTGGAAGGCTGCAATTAGGTCACCACTAAGACTTTTCCAGGCTGAACAAACAGCCTTGCCTCACAGCAGAGGTGCTCCAGCCCTCTGAGCATCTCTGTGCTCCATCTCTGGGCTCTGTCCAACAGGTCCATGTCTCTCCTGTGCTGGGCCCCCAGAGCTGGATGCAGGTTCCAGGTGGGGTCTCAGCAGAGCAGAGGGGCAGAATCCCCTCCCTGGCCCTGCTGCCCACGCTGCTTTGGCTGCAGCCCAGGACACGTTTGGCTTTCTGGGCTGAGAGTGCACATTTCCAGCCTCTCACCCAGCAGCAGCCCCAAGTCGTCCTCCCCAGGGCTGTTCTTAAACCATTCATCCCTCAGCCTGGGTTGATACCAGGGGTGCTCCATCCAGGTGCAGGTGCAGCAACTTGAACTTGGCTTTGTGTTTGAGATTCCCATAGGACTACTCCTGGAGCTTGTCACTTCTCTCCCTTTGCCAAGATCCATTCTCCTCAATAAGTTTTTATTCTTTATGCCTCCTTACATAGGAACTAAGCAATTATAACCTTTTTCACTCAACTTTCACCACATCATATCCTTTATGGCCCAGAATTCCTGATCCCATTTCCAGCGCCCACAGCCTGCTCCCTGACTCTACCTCCATCTTCCAATCTCTATTCAACAAATCCTAATCTCTGTTCCAATTTGTTCAGCTTCCAATTCTTTCAGCTTCTCCTTTCTTTCTTCCTCTGCCACCCCCGAAAATCAAGTAAATCTCTCCTACATTTCCTTTGCCTGAAATCAACTCTCCATCACCAGCATTCCCATCTAGCTTTGTCTCTTCTGTATTGAAATTGAGCAAGCTCCTGCTCAGTTCCTGGGCCTACAACAGATCCTTAACAGTATAAAAGAAGTTGCCTAAAACCAGATTCAGGAATTACACTGGAAGTCATGCTGCCCAAATGGACAAGTGCCTGTATGGACAGATGCTCAGGGGAAGCTAACTGTGAAGCTCTATACAATTTTCTGATGTCTGTGGGAAAGGTACTTATTTTCCAAAGGCTGATAATACAGTTAAAATCAGGCAGATTTCCATACCGTTATGAAGGCTTATCTTTAAAAGAAAGCTCCCTTGCTATCAAGTCTAAAGTAAATTTTAAGGTAGCTGGTATTCATAATTTAAAAGCTAGGGTAGGGTGGGAGGCATTTTCCATTGCCTGGTTTCTGCAACCACAGTGCTTTGGCAGAAATCATGAAAAGTTTAACCACAGACAAACAGCTGTTATGAAAAATTGTAGCCCAAGATTAAAAAGCTTGAAGCATCTGAAAAATAGACCTGTTTCTTGCCAGTGACATGGAACCTTTAACTGAGGATGCTTCCAGATAATTTTTCACTACAGTACTAATATGCTGGGCATTATCAGCCATCTTTTATGGAGTCTGTCATTAGAGAAGTCCAAAACCAGACTTTTGGAGGCAGCAGCAGCTTCTCACCATTGACCATTAAAAACCTTTATTTGTCCAGTCAGATTTCCACTATAGTTATTCACAACCCATCCTTCCATCCTTCCTTCCTTCCTTCCTTCCTTCCTTCCTTCCTTCCTTCCTTCCTTCCTTCCTTCCTTCCTTCCTTCCTTCCTTCCTTCCTTCCTTCCTTCCTTCCTTCCTTCCTTCCTTCCTTCCTTCCTTCCTTCCTTCCTTCCTTCCTTCCTTCCTTCCTTCCTTCCTTCCTTCCTTCCTTCCTTCCTTCCTTCCTTCCTTCCTTCCTTCCTTCCTTCCTTCCTTCCTTCCTTCCTTCCTTCCTTCCTTCCTTCCTTCCTTCCTTCCTTCCTTCCTTCCTTCCTTCCTTCCTTCCTTCCTTCCTTCCTTCCTTCCTTCCTTCCTTCCTTCCTTCCTTCCTTCCTTCCTTCCTTCCTTCCTTCCTTCCTTCCTTCCTTCCTTCCTTCCTTCCTTCCTTCCTTCCTTCCTTCCTTCCTTCCTTCCTTCCTTCCTTCCTTCCTTCCTTCCTTCCTTCCTTCCTTCCTTCCTTCCTTCCTTCCTTCCTTCCTTCCTTCCTTCCTTCCTTCCTTCCTTCCTTCCTTCCTTCCTTCCTTCCTTCCTTCCTTCCTTCCTTCCTTCCTTCCTTCCTTCCTTCCTTCCTTCCTTCCCACAATGAGAGGATGTCATGACATGTACATGACATGATGAGATGTCCCTCTCCCGCTTACAAACCCAGATGACCTTTACTGAAGGAAAGCAAAGAGTTCTTGCCTGTGTCTCCATATTCTTTCTCTCTTTTGTTTATTTCTTTCAGTAAGAATGAAGAAAAACAAGCAAAAAACCCTCACTGAAACAGAGGTTTGAGGCATCTGGGTATGCATCTGCTTTACACAAAAATAGTCAAGCGAACATTCTAACATGAAGTGCTACATAATACATGAGGGTATTGCAAGCTAAAAGAAGAGAAATTGCATTAACAATTTACTGTTGGCTACAGATAGGTTTTTACAGTGCTACAAACTCAGCTGTTTACTTAGATTTGATGGCACATGACATTTGAACATGTGTAGCCTATTGTTTTAAAGCACAAGCAACCAAACTTCCCTGACAGAAGAGCTGTACAATGATAACACACTGACAGCACAGAACTACAGCTGGCCCACAGTTAACTACTATCTTTTCTTGATATATTGTGCTGTCTACAGTTGCTAAGTGATTGCATGTCTGTTCTGCATATCAGGTTTGAATTTTTCTCAATTGCTTTTAAAAATCTTGTCTTTTCTTCTGTCACAGGCTGGCATCTTGCCATAGGAGGGTGACAAAAGTGTGAAGCGTCTTGCCAAAACTGTTTCATAGAATTAGAAATGGACAAGATAAGTCATGGATATTGATTAATGATTCAACTAGAGTCCATTAACCGTTAGATTTAAAATGCTGTTATCCATTTTCATAAAAGGTAATGACAAAAATATAGTGCAACAGGTGCATAACAGGTCATGGTGCAGAAGGTGAACTGGAGAGCCTACAATTCCAGTATGCCATGATCTACTGGAGCTAGCCTGGGCCCAGCTTCAAGAAAATAGTAATCCCAGTTGCAGTCTGATCTCAGTTGCATCCCTGATCTCCTGCATGACTGACTACGCTATGAGCTGTCTCCTCTCAGTCTGATCTTCTGGATAGAAGGGAAAAACATTTTTAAAATCTCATATAGATGCCTCTCTTGCATAATTATTTACTTAGTGTTCAAATACTGTGGTAATTGTGCTTGAGTAACTGAAAGCATTACAGGCACTTAAACAACAAAAATGTTATGTTGGTAATGAAACCCCATCCTGTTCAAGCAAAATATCAGCTTTCATCTATGTATATGCTACACTGAAGGAACAATGCCCTACATTTAAAAGTACAGAACAGTAACAATTTTCTAATAATTTCACAGACCATGACTGTGTCTATGCAATGGCATCATGCCCAGTCACACAAGAGCTTTGGTTAGGATACAAAAGCTTTTTTTTTTTAATTTTAAGGATGTCAACTACTATACAAAAAAACCACAGCCATACCTACTGCTATGCAGGGAGAACAAGGGCATAAGTCTGGTTTTGAAGTAATTTCATTCACCTTCCTGTGTGGGGAACTTTACTGACTTACATTCATTATGCCTGTTCTGCTCTGGAATCATAGCAGAGTCAGGCCCATAGTGCCTGACCTACCAACAACATGCTGTATTTAGTCACAGAACGAAAACAGGAGGAAAGGCAGCACCAGACATATACAGGGAGATTATAAGGGTAGGAGTTGATTTGCTATCCAAGGTCAACACTGCAAAAATTTTTAAGCAAATTCAGTTCTCATTAGCATAGCATGAATTTGTTGGCTATTGTTTCAATTCTAAATAAAACTAATATGACAGAAACCAGAATAGACTACAGGATCTTTATTTAGAAAGCATGATAAAGAGTATTTTTCATGTAGCACAAATGAAAGAGAAAGAACGGCTTATGTTAAATTACCTCCACTGGCACGTGCCATTTTCAGAGCTTCGAGAGAAACAGCGGGGGTTATTTCTAGCTGGCAAACAACCACTTTGGCTTTACAGATGACATCAGAAGCCCTCTTCAGGTCTTCAGAATTTAAAAGCAGGTTGGCTCCTGGGACTATGACAATAACATTCTGTCCTAAAGAGAAGATATTGAGTTTTTTACTTTAACTTTGACAATAAAGTATATAAACCAATTCCTTGCACTTTTTACAATATATTTCAGATGAGTATTTCAATTTACTTCCCAAGAAAACCCCATTAAAATTGTATGCATTGCTGACATTTTCAAATACCCAAATATTTCAGAGGATAATCAAAAAGACCGATGTACTAATGAACTAACACTGCACAATAAACACAATATATATTCCTTTGGGAAAAATCACATATGGGCATTCCCCAGTCTTATTTTGGTGTCTTCTGTGAACTCTAAAGAAGCACTGCACTAGTCACAGTGGAGATCGTGGATACACGCTGAGGGTGATATTTGCATCTTCCTAAAATATTCCAGTAGCATTTGGAAGAGAAAAGCATCAATGTGATTACTGAATTCATATGCCAAAAATGGCATAAAAATTTTAATTTTCCCATCAGCTGGGAACAAAAAGTATTTCACACAGCTAAGAAAATTATGCATGTTCTTTAGATTTCAGAGAAGTGGGCTTGCACCATTTACCTGAGACATTTCAAGTTAGGGCTCCTAATCATCATGAAAACCAGAACCAGCTTGTCACAAAAGCCCAGAAAGGTGATGCCCGTGTCTTAGGAAAGTTTTATCAGAAGTGAGTAAAGAAGGTGGGCAACAGCTTCTTCGGCTCCTACAGGTGGCCAGAAGAATAGTCTAAACAAAGCTGTGCATGTGGAAGCATGGCAGATCCTTTTTATTCTTGTAGTTTGTTTTACAGTTAGGTGAGGTTCATTTACGTAGGTTCCAAATATTCTTTTGTTTTTCTTCAGACACACAAATCACCTTCTTTTATTGCAATTTCTTTCTTTTTTTAATCTCTATTACAACACTTAGAGACCTTCAGGCATGGGTGCCTTCAAATTAAAATTTATTATTAATCACTCAGGTATTAACTTCAATAAGTCAGTTGTTCCTTGATTTACAGGCTCAGCCCGCCCCCGCTGAAGATTCCTTTAAGGACTGCCAATCATTAAAGGCTACCAATTCTGTAATGAACTGAATTACTCTGCAAATAAATATTTATGTTTTTAAATACATTATTTTTGTTGAATGTGACTTCAAAGTCCTTTGACTAAGAACGTGCAAAGCTTCTCTCCCTAAATACATTCCAAAAAGAAAGCAGGACAATGGAAAGAATAATATAGTGATCTCAGAGGGAGGGACCCAAGCTTTCCAAAGCAATTCTGCTGTCAATGCTTTGGTACAGAACAGCTGCATATGAAAAGCAAAACCTCAGCACTTAAAAGCCAACGCCCTGCTTTTCAACAGACAATGATGGGCATCTTGGATAAAAAACAAAAGCAAACAAAACAAAAAAACCTTCTGACACGTAAATGTTACCAAAGATATCTGAATCCTGTTGGGGAAATATTCAAAGGCAAATTGTGCCTATTTTGCCAAGCATATATTTTGATAGCTTTAGGGTGCAGCAGTGCAAGCAGTAAAAGACAGGCAATCAGTGGAACAAGAATCTCTTTCATTTCTGCCTGGCCTCTGTGCTTCCTAGAGTCTCAGACTCTATTCACATGTCTTGCTGCATTATCTTGCTGAACTGTTTAGCTGTACTGACATGTATATTATTATCAGACTTTGGAGCTAATGGCCCAAGGCAGCAAGGGGGGCTGTTTGCTTAAACCCGTATGTACAAATTCAAGGTAGACCGTGCTACAGTGGATCACAGTCTGAAGATTTTCTTCCTAACTACAAAAGGTCAGAGACTTAGAGTCTGCTTTCAAACCTGCCAGGGAAATGCAGTACTACTGTGGTGCAACAGTCCAGACAGACTAAACCCAAGCTGGAGGGAAACCCCCTCCACCCCATTCTGTTCTTAGCTATGTATACCACACTTAATGATAGCAATCACAACAAAACTTGCACTGGGGTGCATGAAGGCAGAATCTGGACCCATGCACTCACAATTAACACAAAATTTTGTATTAACAGCAACCATTTTGTTGAAAGAAATTATTTCTTGCCAGGGAAATCAGATGGGAATTCAGCATCAGGGACAACAGAGTTAAAGACAGATGGCAAAGAGGGGTGAGATTCATCTTGTCCAACATGAAATAATTTTTTAAGTTAAAAAAATCCTACACACTAGAAAACTCTAAGAAAACCAACTTCTAAAAATTGTTTTTGTATGTTCCTTCAACAAGGAGAAGTGACAAATATTTTCAGAGGTTTTTTTAGTCTGACAAATCTTAGAAATCTGTTTGAGGAGGAGATAAACTATTGTCCAGAAAAGTCTATGTACCTCTGTCAGCCCTGGGTGAAGCCTTAAACTGTGGACCTAACTTCTAAAACTACTCCAGTGAGGTAAAACCTTACCCACGCCAAGAATGAGAATAAAGTATTTACTGCATTACTGTTAATTCTAAAATCTCTTTTCCTAAACTAAAAATATCAGTTTTGATGGGAACATCTATATAACTTTGAGTTTTGCAGACATCAGCTAGAATATTAAGGGCCACTTTCACACTTGCTATAAGCTGTAACAGCTAAATGAAGCTGATAAGCTTGCACAGGCTTACACCAGATGGGGACTGGGTCCAGTCAGGATAAATGCTGCATACATAAAAACTGTCCTAAGTTGGGCATCTAAAATTGCTACTGCCAGTTCTTAAAAAGACGGATAACTCAAGACAGACCTTTTTTTACATGGGTCATCTTATAGATGACACCAGATGAGAAGTGCCAGTGGAAAAATCAAATGTCAAACCAGTAAACACCACAGTGCGATAAATATCTTTAAAACTGGATGACAAGCCTAAAAACCATCAGTAGTGTTTAGAATGAATCAAAATATCAATCAGATCAAACAGTGTAATTGTAACAATAGCTGCAGAGCTTGTGCTTAATAATTCACACAGAAGAAAATTGTATTTGTGATTAGAAAAGAATGTTATAAGAAAAACGTGCTGCCAAATCACATAGTTCATGAATATGAGGATGGGTTTGGGATGTGTTATGGTATCATAATTTCTAGGCAACCGCTTGATAGAAACATCGAAGAGTCTTGCACATAAAACATTCAAGTTAATGAAGAAAGTCAATATATAGAAAGTCTTTAAAATTCACGTCACATTTCTTCTGAAACCTGAAGGTTCAAACCAAAGATTTTCCTCTATGAAAAGTATAATACAAACAAGTTGGCATATGTATTCTAAGTTTGCCTTATTTACTTAGCCTTACCTATATATATTTTGAATGTTTTTTTACTAGTAGTGTTTTGGTACTGAAGGTACACTCAGCTTACAGAATAATGTCTATTCACTGTCCATGAATGATTAATAACTTTATCATAAAGTCAGCACAATGCCTGTCTCAAGTGAGGGTTATCATGCAGTGTTCTGTGTAGGTGAGCTCCAAGTCCTAACTTGCAATAATCAAGAGAATTTTAATCATAACTTGCCAAACTCTGTTGTGCCTCCACTGAATTTTTGCTAGGAATATGAATATGAATGTTGTCAGACTTGTTCAAACCTCTAGTCCAGTTAGGCCAACATAATGGCACCATCAGCAGTCAGCACCAAATATGGACAAAGCTGCAATAACCTTCAGAGGTAATCATGTAAAAAATTATCCACAAAGAAGGTTTTTCCCTCACTACATGTTTTTGTAAAAGTACAACACATCATCACTTTATGGAGCTCTTACCATCCAATATCACATTGCTAGCAGAAGGTGCGCTAAGTGACAGAGCTAGTGGCAAGAAGGCAGACTGAAAGGGGAAACAAAACCTTGGGTGGGTGATGCACCTTGAAGAAAATGTGTTAAGAAAAGCAGCTGGCTGTACCAGCTTTTATCCTTAAGCGAGAAAGTAGAGATTTGGATATAGAGGATCCTGGTATGCTTGTGTTTAGTGAAATCAAAACTTTCTGAAAAGGCAGCAGCATAAAAGAGAACAACTGAAAGGAACACAAGATCCCAGAAATATTTCTGCACAGCTTTCTGAGACCAGTCCAGAGCTATTTGCAGCATCTGCGGGCTGCACATTTTTCAGTGCAGCTCTATAAATTCGTTTAACACCTCTCTACCATTCTGCATTAAAACAGAGATTGAACCTCTCTATCTTTTATTGAAACCATACTGTATTGTCCCAGAATATAATCAACTTTGAGAGTATCAAATGTGCTTGATATTTTCCAATTTTTAGCATTTTGCCAATTACAATAGTGGGTGAGTTATACCTGTGCAATTCAGTAACCAGTCAAAAACTTCCAGGAAATTCTGCCAGTTAGACAGACAGAGGTAACATCAGGGAAGATTTACTTCAGAGCCTCATCTGACTCTGATCTCTACAGCTTTTCTTTGCTCTGCCTTCACTCATACATCACAGCATCATATACCCTCTACTTTTATACCTTTTATATGTCCCTGTGATTTTTCTCAGCTGGTTTGCGTTGGTATTTTTCCCAAGTATCAGTAAATGTAAAGAATTGGTAAGAAGGGTAGGTTAGGTATGTAACAATACAGCAACAAAAATTTGAAGAGATGATAGCTATGGTTTTTATTTGTCCCTCATCTTAACACAAAACAACATCACCAACCCCAACTTCAAATGCTTCCCTTTCAGGTACAATTTGAACTAGCAGAAACTACTTTACATCAGTCCATAGAGTGCTGTGGTGTTTCAGCTATGCCAGCACAGCCACTGCAGTAAAACATGCATGTGTAGACAAGCCCTTTGAAAACTGCTGTAAAGCCTGCTTAGGTCAAATCAGCCAGGTTTCTACAGAGAAAAAAAAGAAAATGTCTCTTGCAACAGCAAAGCACATAAGTACTGCTATTTTACTGCAATTTACTCAATTCAGGCGCCAGATGGTTTTTGAGAGAAGTAACAACGAGAACCATTACCAATTCTGTGCATCTGTTTGCTTTAGAGCATAGTTCTGACCAGGTTTGCTCTTCTACTAGATTTTAAATTAAATTTGAGGCCAGTACTAACTTAGCATATGATTTTTCAGTTACTCAGAGGCCCAAACTACATGACTTTATGCATTATTCATGTCACTATGTGAATCACAAGACTGTCATATACCCTTCACACTGGCACTAACATGTAAGATAGCCCACTGTGAACCTCATGGCCCCAAATATCCATTTCCCTTTCCTGGTGCTAATAAAGGTTTTACATCCACAAGATTGTTTTGTTCCTTGTCAGAAAAATTCTTGGTGGTAAAATTTTAACAGATCATCCTCTGTTTGTTCCAGTTAGACTGTTTTTATCTTAGCTGGCCATGCATATGAATTGGGAAATTATAAGACTGGTTCTTATTCAACTAGTCTGGACAGCAAGCCTAGTGCAAGACATGTACAAAACAGTGAGGCCCAGGAATGCTACTGGATTCCCACTGTCTCTCCTGTTTGCAATGTCCATGGTGACTGTAGGCAGCATAAGAAGATTCAAGAGTTGCTGTGTAATCTACCTGCTGATCCAAACCCAGAAAAGGAGGTGGAAGTTAACAGGCAGGTATCCAGGTTATCCAATGCATTAGTGTTACCTTATTTCTGAGTTAGAGCTGTCATGCAAGGCTTGGATTAATCTTACTTAGGGAAAATTAAACTCACATCTCCAACTAATTTGCCTAATTTTCCTGAATATTCCTGTGTAGGCTTGCCTTTAGTCACAGTTCCTTCCCAGTTTTGCTGCATGAGTAAATAGTTATGTTTCCTTTCCCATTTTGAGCTGTAGCCCAATGTACAACCATCAGGTTACATAGAAGCTTGGTAAGTTGATGTGTCAGCTAAGCTGTGGTAACTGTTCAAATGAAGCCTCTTAGCAACTCCAGAAGTGAACTAATCCATTCACACTTAATTTGTTATGTTTGAATAAACATTATCAGTCCTAAACTCTATCTTTTGATCCAGACACACTTTTTTTAAGGGCTCTCAATTGCTTGAGGAAATAGCTTGAAAAGACATGTAGATGTGGCACTTAGGTAGATGGTTTAGTGGGGGACTTGGCAGTGCTGGGTTAATGGTTGGACACGGTGATCTCAAAGGTCTTTTTCAACCTATGATTTTATAGTAGAAGTGATGGGTAAGTCATAATAGGAAAGGAGAACTTTAACCTTCTAATATACTGTGTGTCCAGGACAATATAAAACTAGGTTGATCAGCTGACTGATTAAACTATGCTTGAGGAAAAGATATAAAGTTTTCTGAGGATAGTTTAGCAGTCTTAACAAAAAATATGAAAACAAGCCAAATCTTTATTTCTTCCTCTGCAAAATAAGAGCAAAGGCATAGGCTAAGGAAAACTAACATGGAAAAAAAATGCCATTTCACTGTGTACTCATTACTGCAGATGCAACTTGAAATCAAGACTTGCAGTAAAATTACAATTACAAAATTACAATATTTCTACTTATACTGAGCACAAGTCCTTTTCCTGATTGAGAGCATGACGACTCACTTGGTGTCCTGAGGAGGCAAACCTTGCCCTCATAAGACTGGAGGAAATAGCCTCAAGTTATACTAGGGGAGACTTAGATTGAATATTAGGAAAAATTTCTTCACTAAAAGGGTTGTGAAGCACTGGAACAGGATGCACAGGGAAGCAGCTGAACTACCAATTCTAGAGGTAGTGAAAAGACATGTAGATGTGGCATTTAGGGAGATGGTTTAGTGGTAGACTTTGCACTGCTGGGTTAATGGTTGGACTCCATAATCTTAAAGGTCTTTTTCAACCTAAATGATTCTACAGTAAAAGTTCTGGATAATTTGTAGTGGAAAAGGAGAGCTTTAACCTTCTAATACACTGCATTCAGTGTTCAGGAATGTAAAACTAGATAGCTCAGCTGGCTAATTGAAATATGGCTATCACACTGCTAATTAAAGAATCTGATTCTGCTGCTTTTAGGCACCTAATTCTACATTGCCTGCAATAAACAGAAGCTCAATAAAGTGTGAATAAAATCTTGAAAAAAAAGAAAAATGTAGGAAAAAAATCCACAATTAACAGTGACAAGTCAAGAGTTTCTTTCATGGCTGAAAAGGCAGAACAAAGAGGACAATTCAGAGCAGAAATATGTACCTTCACTGTTGACAATTATTGAAGCAGTTCCAGTAGCAGCATCTGTAGTTTGACCTACAAATGCTAAGAAAGGGAAAAGTTAGAGCATGCACTAGTTCAATACATTACTTTCAACCAATAGCATGTGATGCAGTTTAATTGAATTAAATCTAAAATGAACCCATAACCTCCAGCAATTTAAAAATGCTAATTACTCTTTCATGTGCAACAATGCCAGAGAAGCTAACAACAACAAAAAGTGTTAATTTACACCCACAAAACGAAATACGAGTCCAACATTCTTTAATTTGGCTACATCTCTGCATTAGAGAAAGCAAATTATTTATACAGCCTTCTCAAGCACTCTACTCCTACTTGGAAATATTTCTTTTATCCAATGAAACAATAGAGTCAAGGCTAAAGAAAAACAAAAATACTAAAACAACCCAGCATCTCATTCTGTGTAGATTTGCATTTCAGCAGCAATATTAACTAATGCTATGTAGGCAGTGGTGGGGTTATATGTATCCTCTTTGGATTATTATTCAGAGAAATTAACATGATGCTGGCAGTACTGTCAGAAAGATTGTTCCATGTTTCCTACTATAAGAACCTGTTTTCAGCTGACAGCAAAATTGTCAAATACCAACCAATGACAGGAAATTGGTAGTAGAAACCAGTTGCACTGTGGCAGAAAACTGACCAAAAAGTTGAGGGTTTCTTTTTTCTTCTCCAAAAACTTTATTTGAGAAAAATCTATTCCATTTGAGACAAATTCTGGTGACCTTTTGTTTAAGGAGCTCTGGTGTTCTAGAACAGGGATTTGTAGATTGTAGATTGTAGAGCAGGGATTTAATGCTGGGCAAAAGTGGGCTTCTTTCTCAAGGTGTACCTTTGTGGCCAGTTTAACAGTCTGCTCCAATTTGAAGAAGGCAGAAAAAACACTTTACATCATGCTCATCTGGTTTTGCTGAAGTCTTGCAGGTACTTGCCCTGGAGGTACCCTTGTCTAGCTCAGTTACCAGGGTCACAGCAGGACTTCCCTTGCAATTACAGCTTCTTTTCACCATGAATTCTGTCTGCACACTGGAGCTGAAAGCAGAGTATGCGTGTCTTCTGTACTCTCATTGCTCTTGCAGCATGAGCAGCAAGCTGCCCGGTTCAAATGTGGGAAAAGGCACAACAGATCAATAAAGATCTAAATGGTCTGAGCAGCACTGGCAGCTGGTTTGTTGTGGAAGACAAAAACACAGGGAAAGGGGAAAATTACAAAACAGATTGGAATTGGAAAGAAAAGGGGTCTGCTGATATGCTAGGAAACAGAAGAGCAACATGACGACATACAACAAGGACCCAAGTTATGAGAGCTGGCAGAACTGGCATTACCCCAAGGATTTTCATCCAGTACCCAGTATCCTTATGTACAACAACAGGGATATGCTAGAAAATTATTAAACTGGGACAAAAAGCCCATGACTGAAATAAGACCATCTTGAGAAAAAACCTCTGAGCACATTGAATCAACTTTGCCTCCAGAACTTGGAATACAAGTTAGGATCCTGCATCAACCTCACCAGCAGTATATCTTATTTTTCTCCAGGGCAGATCAATGGAGGAGGTGACAGTCAAACACAATTCTGAGATATTTTTAACTCAGTCAGCAGAAATTGGGACCTTGGACCTAAATATTCCAGCCCTTCAACTGATCTACTTAGGTATCAATGAACTGCAATATGATGGAATTTCTGACTATTTTCCCTACACTTTTCTTTTGTTGCTAGAAAGATTTTTTTAAAATTTATGTTAACATTGCAAGATCAATAATTTAAATCAGAAAACATTAAGGTTCTTTGTGGCATATGCGTTTTCATTAAGTGCTATGCATTATAATTGCTTCATTTACATGATCAAAGACACGAGGTAGGCATGCTTTGGAGACATTCAGAACTGTACACTAACAGACACTGTTTTCATGGCATCCTTGCTTGGTTTCTTGCCTAATTTGAAAGACACACAATGAATAAACCTATATATATACATTTGTGAAATATTTAGATGCTACACTGATAAGCATAATAAAAAAGCCCACAAAATACTGATAATTTTGTCTTTAAGGCAGTACTTGAATAATGCAGTAGATTAAGCTTGTGGCTGCACATTAAACAGAAGAGATAAACAGAATATTGAATTGCCACTTAGTGATTACATCTGTCCATCCTTGTCCACCCCAAAGGAGACAAGGGTGCTGTAGACAAAAAAGTGATCATATAGTTAAGCAGTGCACAGTAGAGAGGGAATTGGTTTAACAAAGGTAAAAGATAATAGAATATTGTGGAAGCCTAATTTTCCTTTTTTCTGAAAACCTTTTAACATTGATTTTTGTGTGTATGTGTGCTAACATCAGCTGCAGTCTCTCAAATGACTGCATGTGTCAGTTCACAAAGCAAAGGTGAAATGTACTGCATTTACCATAGAATTTCCACCCCATCCCTCCTGTGACAACATGAAGTTGACAATGAGTAATCAGAATGAATTTTTAAATTTCTCACTAGGCATTATTATAATTAATGCCAGACTAAACAATTGCATAACAGCAAGTTATCTTCAGGTGACTTGCAATGATGCAATCATCTGAGATTTAGCGGCAATAACACTACATTTTATTTTTAGTGGTACAGCTGATTTCAGGAGTCCTCATATTCTCTCTCCTATTCATTCATTCCTGCCAGCTACATCAAAACAGTTATTCATAGTTCTGAATGGTAAAACATATCAATAAGGTAACATATCAATAAGGTAAAACAATTAGAAATCCTTCACCACCAGTTTTTGAAGTTCAAAAATAACACAAAATATTTAAAGCAATATTTTACCTGTAGAAATACCATTCTTCTTCAAATTAGCAACATAATCATTGCCAAAGGAATCACTCCCAACCTACATAAAAGATAAAATAATGGGTTTTCTTTAAGAAAGGTGAGAGGATAAATAGACCATCGTTATACAACCAAACACTCTACTGTAATTTAAATACAACACTTTCAGTCTTTAGAAGCCCTTTGCCTTATTAATCAATAAAAATAAATTAAGAAATGATGGTAAAAATGTATTAATAGTATTAGCAAACAATAAGAACAGTGTTCTGCAGTTTTCTCCTGATCTATTACAAACACCCATGTTGCAATATTCAAGTTTCATCCTTGTACAAACCCTGTGCTTCTCTGACACCAAAACCTCTGGGGATTTTTAAATCTGGACATGTACTGAATTTTTCAGCTTTTAATTGAAAGCATTGACATTAATTCTGGAGTCCTTCTTAATTGTAGTTTGTATTTTGAATTTTTTACCTCAAGTTTCCTTGGTAGAAAAATATCAAACTGTGCCTATGGGACAGAAAGCAATGATAAATGCAGCATTACTAATTTCTGCAATTCTCAGTACTAAGTGTACTGTTTAGAAATTCAACATTTTTTGTTTACAGTATCCAGCAACAGCAGATCAAGTTGAGTTAGGGAGTCAAGCTATGGTCTATTGTTTTTTAATAGCAACTTAAAAAGCTTGTAATTTCAGTTCCATTAATCTTTTTAGCTGAAAACAATTCTGCTTGCTGTTTATTCAAACTAATATAAATTTCTTTTTGTTGCAATACACAAGCTGAACAAAGGAGATGAGGTACATGGAGAAAAAAATTAGTTTAATTTGCTTAATATCATGCAAGCATCTAAAATATATTTATAAAGCCAACAAAGCTTTTGAGTCACCACTCCTAGCCTATCTTCAGAATGCATAGCATGTGTTCCCAATTCCAAGACTGAATTGTGTATCTGAGCAGTGTCAAAGACTAACCAATGCTACAGAAAGTATTTTTGCAAGAGATAAAAAGAAGTATCTTTCAGATTAGAAGCCAAATCGAGATCATGGTTGTGGGTCTAGAGGAGTCCTGACCAATTATCCATCTCCTCATAAAACAGCACTATGTGGCTAATGGTGTACCTCAGTTACTAAAGGCACAAAGCAGCTGCCTCTACTGGCTGTTGTTAGAAATTTGTCTGGTTTTGAGTTCAGTCCTTCAAAAAGCTGAGAAGGCCTGAGTACCAGCTAGTGATTACAAGAATTAAACACTTTGATTCAGAATTGTAAAATTTAAAGTGTCACAGATGGATGATCCTTCTCCTCACGTATTTGATTGCATAACCATGATTTGAAATGTCCATTTCCTACAACATCTATAAGGGTTTTTTCTAAAGCATTATTAAGGATAGTCCCAGCCTTTCAACAAAGGAGGACAGCAATTAAGGTCAGAATAGTCTAACCAGATGGAACACTGGTCTAGTACATGGAAAAAAAAACCCAAACAACCCAACGTTTTCTTGGGTCACTGTGTTAGTCATTGTTTTCATATTAGAGTATATTTGTACTTCTGACTACTCCCAGTTTGCCAGACAGGGCGGGTTGTCAGAAGCTGCCTCTTCGGACTGCTTTAGGCTGGATGACTGCAGCCTTCTGCAATTTAAACCTGAGCTGTGCTCACCTCTGCACACTAACAACTGTGCTCTGATGCTATCACCTTCTCCCTCACTTGCTACTACGATTCTTCTACAAGAAATCTCACAATCTGCTCAGTTAATTCAGTGACAAAATATTTCATAACCCTCTTCCAGAAGCTCAGCTGAAACTTCCTTCCTTCAGCTCTGGATCCTGCATGACTGACAGACAGGCATCCCTTACTTTTCAAATGTCAAAGCAGCTGAGATCAGCCATGGTACTTTTGCTTGCAGTGAGACATCTTAGTGCTGGAGGGAAGCCCTCCAAGGGGTGTCCATGGAGGTCACTTTCCTCTGGAGATATTTTTCCATGTTAGTTCATCAGTATCCAACCCAGTTAATCCTAGTGCATTTGAAGGACTTTATTTTTCCATTCAAGTTTTACCCCCAAGGAAGACAAGAGTATTGGGCATTAGACTCAGTTTAGATTAAAGGCATATTTACTGACCATGTCAAATTATATAACATTGTTTTAAATATTTTCTGCTTTTGCACAGACTCTCCTAGATGGACTACTGGATAAACAGAAAAATAGATGTCTCAGTCTGAAAACCACAGAACACTGTTAAGAGCTGAAATAGCATTTCTTCTTTCTTGAATTCTTAAGAACAAAAGCCATTTTTACAAGCATTATTGTCACACAGTTTACATATCAGAATAAGTGGAATTACATCAGTATTTTTCAGTCTGGGTTTTCCCAGCTTATGATCATGTTTTCCACATGAAGCTAGGGAGCTAGCTGGCATCATAGCAACTAGAATTCTAGCAGCTTAAGAATCAAACTCATCTGTACCTGAAAATTATTTACAACAAAAAGCATGTACCTCTTAATAATTTTTATTTCTTTTATGTGTTGTTTTTTTATTTCAAGTGTTTACTCTTTTTTGTCTTAGACAATTAAACAAGGACTAAAGACAAGCATAAGACAGTAATACAAAAGGAAGAAAACAACTGAAGATACCCATCATACTCTGTCCTGCATCTGACATACAGCTAAACTCATACACTGAAGTGAGAATCTAGCCTATAGCCCTTTAACTTAAATTTGGCTTAGGGATCATTTAAAAAGACTACACAACCTGGTAATACAACACTTTCTGTTTCTAGGTAGGAAACAAATGCAGCCATGGCTTAAAGAGAATTTAGTATATGCAATAACAGCAATGTCCAGTGAAGACCATTCCAAATTGTTTGTCAGAAGTAAAGCAGGATGTTTTTCAGCACGTACAATGTCTTTCAGACCAATGTCCCTCCACCATCTTATTCTAGGAAGCCAAACAGATTTTTTTGGGATTGGTCACGACAAAAAGAAAGAAAATAGGGGAGTTTGAAATCTCTCTAGAACACTGTAACTTTTTCAGTTCTGTAACAGTGTTCTTGTATGAACCTGAGCAACTAATTTATTTGCTTAGATCCTTTAGTACCCTGAAAGGAGTGCTTTACATTTCTCTGTAACTATTCCATCAGTACATTGTTTTACAGGATGGAGCAAATTGACTGCTACTGGGACATACATCAAAAACTCAAGAGTAACAGTGGCCATTTGCAGAGAAATACAGGCAGGAAACAGAACACATTTGCATTTCCACTACTGAAACTCAATTTTTTAACATTTTTTACAATTTTTTACATTAACTTCCACAGCACTCTGTTGCATCTCTAGTCATAACAGTAAATCATTATAATTCTCTCTCTCTCAAACCCTCACCAAACACTGGCTCTTGTGTTTTAAAGCTCTGAGGTATGAAGAATTCCTTGTCACTTTATCTGAGACATCTATCTCCAGTCTTGTTAAGGACATCCTCTAAATTACACTGCTGCTAAGAGGATGCCACACACCAACAGAATGTCTCTTTAGTTATTAATACTGATTCTATTTTCTTAACTTCATATTGTAGAAGTAATTTTTGCATCCACACTAGACAAAATATGTTTGGAAATATGACCAAAACAGAAGCATGTAACTGAGAACAGAGTATGTGTGCGAGGGGCAATCCAGCTTAAAGAACCACCAAATACTTCAGATTACTTGTTGCAGTAAAAATCTAATTGTAGAAGCTCATTGTTGCCAGATTCTTCTTAGTTTATTAAGCAAGAAATTTTATATCTCATTAACCTATGCAGATATAAGACTGTATATGAGACTTCTGTGAGATGAGATAGTATTTTGTGAGGCTATAAAGTGCAATTTTTAAAAACTAAATAACTTTCAAAATTAAAAAAATAGAAAATGCTAACATTTTCTCCTCAAATACACAACAGAAACAAAGTGAAAATAAGAGAAGGAGACAGAAAGACAGACAGAAAGAAAGATGGAAAGACAGAAAGACCGAAAGAAGAATGGGTTTAACTGAAATAACAGAAGGATGTTTTTGAAAAGCACTTAGAAAATATAGTAGCTCCTACATTTTATTATGAATGTGCATCTTTCCATTGCACTGAGCAAAGGGCTAGATCATTAAAAAAAAAATAAAGCAAAATTCACACTTGCAATGGAAAAAAACCCTTTAACATTTAGCAGGAAATGTTAGAAGGGAATTCACTGCCAGTTCATCTTGTACTTGAATCTGATCATTCTTGAATGCAAAGATGATCAAATATACACAATATGACAGAAGTGCAAACATTGCCAAAAAAACCAACCCCACACTGTAGAACAACCAGTGATAATAACTCACAAAAATGCTTTCAGGTGTAAATTAAATTCATAGCCAACATTGTTTAGTCTAAATATTGAATTGAAAGAACAGTGAGGAAGGCTTCCTTGAGATGTTTGCAATACTTCTCAAAAATCCTTGACAGACAATGATCCAACAAATTTAGCATCCTCCCCAGCTATGGCAAAAAACAAAGTATGTCCAGTCAATTTGAAGTTTCATCTACAGTTAGCACAGGATAGACAATAAAGACTACAGAGAGAAAAAATTTGATCTTAACCGTAGTAATGATCACTCAAAAGTTATAATGTTTAATGACAAAAATCAAAGAAAAGCATTGTAAGGATATAGCATCTGCCAACTTGAATCAGCCCAATGGTCCATGAGCAAGTCTTTAGAGCTGCAGTATATCAGATGTTTCAGAAAAGTAGGCAAAAATATCCCATAGCACACAAAGGTGCTAGAATTTGGATATGATCACCTTATCTTAACCTCAAGTAATGAGATAATGATTCAAGCTTCAAAGCCCTTTTACATTCCTTCTCAAATCTGTCACTGGCTTGTGAGTGTCTGATTTTTAATCATCTACAAAGTAAATTTCAGAGCGACCATAGCTTCTACCACCTGAATGCTATCAATGAAGTGCTGATAGCTGTAACAGTGGGGAACATAGAGGAAGGCCTAATCAAGATTACTTAAATTTTGAACACATCTAACTCTTCTCAATTCTCTTTTCCATGGTATATCAACCTAAGTTTTGCAATTCTTCTCTACATGCAATTTCTGTCAGATCTGTAGCCAACTAGTCTTTGGTTCTGGCAATGTTCTTAAACAGCCTCCTCCATGCTTAAATTTATAGCTGAAATAAGAAAAAGAAAAGAGAATTAGAGAGAGATTTTAAAAAGCTAAAAACATACCAAAAGATTTTTGGTAAGTGACCAAAAGGTTTACTGGAATTTGTATGAACATTCAGTTCAGCTGTAATTGAAGAACAAGTCAGTACTTACCTTGCAGACCAGCGAGGTCTTGGCCCCAAGTCGAGCAGACTGGACACACTGGTTGGCTCCTTTCCCACCAAAACCAACAAAAAACTTCTGTCCAAGGATAGTTTCTCCAGCTTTTGGCAATCGCGTAGTAAGGCTATTCCAATTTAAAGCAATATTTACATATATTAGTTACTGAAGGTAACAAGCATCTTCAATATAAGAGTTACATCGTTATAATGCTAAATGGCTCAACAGTCGGCCAGTAAGACTGAAAAATATCAAAAGACCTTTTAGGTTCTACTCCACATCCCACTAGTTTAAGTTTATTCCTTATATGACACACAGTCAAGTTTCTTCTCCCCTCAAGAGAGGGACTGCATTTCATTTGTTCATGTTTCATGTTTCTACAGAAGTTGTACCTAATCCCTGACTGGGATTTTCCATTGCTAACTTAATCCAGATAAACCATAAATCTACAGGTCTCACTGTTCATAGGGTTTTTTTATGGTAACATTAGGCTCAAGTTTACATATAGTTCATTTAATTCCATTACATGTAATTATACCCTCTTAAACTAGCCTTAAGTAATTTTTCACTCTGTTGGTGTTCACACCCCTAAGAACTGTAATTGTTACCAAAACCTGCCTCTCCTCTGCTCTTATGCAGGCACACTGTACATATTTAAGATTTTTCTTTTTTAAGTTTTTCTCTTACAAATCAAGCTTTACAACTTCTCAGCATTTTGTTTTTTCCTTGAATGCAGTCCAATCACATTTACATCCTCCTGCGGATGGGTGCCCAGAACCGGATGCATTAATACAAGCCGAAAGCCATCAAGAGTGTATTCTGGTTTCATTTCCATTTTGGAAAAAAACAAAACAAAACTGCGGTTTTGTTAACCCTACCAGATGCTTTGCTATCTCAAACAAAAGTTGAAAAGAGTAAAAGACACCAATGAGACTGTGGGGTAGAATTTCTCAGAATGCAAAGACTACCTGACTTTTGTAATCTCTATTAAAATACGTAACCCAAAGATGCATTTTCAACACTCAGACCACCAAAATTTCTGGCTTCTCAAGGCACGCATTTCAGATACCAGGCCTAAAAATGTAATTTTAAATCTCTTTTGCTACAAACAAGTTCACAACATGTGGAAAGGGAAGGCATTCCATGATGTACTAACAACCTGCTCAGTCAACAACAGTTACCTCAGAGAGTTTCCAGAAGTCTGCAGGATAGAAATGGGGAATGGGAGTCTGAAAGAAGGAAGAAGAATCCACCCTAATGATGGAGATATTAACTTCAGCTCTGTTTGTCAATTTATAACATAATTTTACTAATAAATCTCACAGGAACTTCAAAATTCAAAAACTGAATTCTGGGCTCCTCAGGACAAGAGGTTCATGGAGCCCCTGGAGTGGGTCCAGCCAAGGGTAACAAAGGTGATGAAGGGACTGGAGCATCTCACGTATGAGGAAAGGCTGAGGGAGCTGGGCCTGGTCAGCCATGAGAAGGGATGCCAGAGAGGGAACCTCTTCCAAGTCTATCAGTATCTGAAGGGAGGGTGCCAGGAGGATGGAGCCAGACTCTGCACAGTGGTTCTGAGCAATAGGACACAAGGTGATAGGCAGAAACTGATGCCCAGAAAGTTCCCACCTGATCATGAGGAAGAACTTCTTTACTGTGTGGGTGACTGAACCCAGAAAGTCTCCCTCACTGGAGATATTTAAGAACCGCTTGGATGCAATGTGCCACGTGCTCTGGGATGACCTTGCTTGAGCAAGGAGCTTGGAACACATGATCCACTGTGGTCCCTTCTAACTTCAATTATTTTGTGACTCTTTGAAAATTGCCAGCCTTCCAGTTCAGAATAAAAGGTTAGATATTACAAGAAATTATTCCCTGTGGGGGTGGTAAGACACTAGAGCAAGTTGCCCAGGGAGTTTGTGGATGACCCAGCCCTGGCAGTGTTCAGGGCCAGGTTGGACAAGGGCTAGGTTTAATGGGAAGTGTGCCTGCTTATGGCAGAAGAGGTTGTGACTGGATGTCCTTTAAAGTTCCTTTCAACCCTGAATGTTCTATGATTCTATGCTTCTGCACTAAGCAATCACTACAGATTGTTTTTTGAAAGGATATGAAGAATGTGTATATTACTTTTAGAGCTTATGCTGCACCTTCTGGGGCATATGGGTGTTTGCAGAATCTTACAGAACTAATGACAGAGCACAGTCTAATCTACTGAAAATTCTCAGGCAAAAGCAAACATGTTTTTCTCTCTCTAATTTTCAATTTCTTCAGTCCAAAGGTTTAGGATCAGTAGAAAGTCAAGCAAACCTAAAATGAAACTAGCAAAGTCAAACAAGTCCCAAACTTCCAGAAATTAAGATTTTGGCTTTGAAGGAGTTGTTACAGGTTTGTGTTTCATCAGTAGTTGTAGTTTCCAGAGAGATGCAGGTAGGGATGCAGCTACACTAACAGAGACACTCACTAACACAGCATGCCAGATTTTAGGATAGCATACACAGTCACCAGGTTTCTTTTGTGTGGGTGGCCACAGATAAACCCCCGAAGAGTCACACATACAGCTCATAGCAGTCATTTCCAGAGATTCAGAGCCAGGAACATTTTGTTACGAAATGTTTAAAACCATTTTCAATAAAAACACAAAAGCTTTTTTAAAAATACACTTATTATCTTTTATATATATATATTTATATATATATATATATATATATATATCTCCAGAAAATTGTTTCCAACAATGAGTAACTGTACATTCTCAGGGAAAAACGTGCAACCATAAGGAGTTTTGATAAATAGTTATACATAAACAATATTCCTTAATGGTAACATCTGTAATTTATCACCATTTTCACCACTGGAAGCCAAAGTAGAGACAGTTGTGGACCACAGAATGAAGGGTACTGCACATACACCTCTAAAATTAGGTGCCATTCAGTAAGGAAATGTTTCACTCAGCCTTGGTAATAAGAACAAATAGCAGCTCTTGTATCATTCCTTTCATCCACACATCTCACTACACCTTAAAAAGCAGAACAACATAATTATTCCTGTTTTGCAGGTATGGAACTTAGTCAATGCACTTTGCCTTTTCATGCCTTGGGTCAGTCAAGAAGCCAGGGGCAAAACCAAAAAGAGAGATCAGCTTAATCCAGCAGCTCACACTGTCTTTTCATTTAAATTCTGCAGTATGAAAATGGCATCAAATCTCAATTACTTTTTCTTCCTTAGGCTGTTTTTTTTTTTTAGAGATTATAGCTTATTCTAAATAGAATTTGCTTCCATAAAAAGTCAATATATTTTTAAGCAAAGATTATAAATTTTCGTGACTCCAGCACACATCTCCTAATAGCACTGTCAGAGTTCATATTCAAGTATGTTCAACCATAAATATTGTTGTTTTAACAGTGGCCAGACTATGACTTGATTCTTCTCTCTTTTATGTTGGCATCAACATGCAACTCCAGTGGAAGCATCATCATTTCACTGGTGAAAAAACAGGCTTGGTGAGATGAGAATTTTGGTCTCAGTGTTTCAAGTAGCATGGCATAACAACTGCCTATGAGGTTCCAACAGCTTGTGGAAGACAGGGAAATGACCTTTTTTATTGCTTTGATGGAAAGGTACAAGGTAAAGGGCAAAGGATCAAGTGCAAATGTGATTTATAACTGCTCAGTTTTTAAAATAAGCTAAAACAGACCAAGCAAGAACACATAGCAACTTCCTGTAGATCTCTACAAACAAACCTTCACCATATTTCATTTTAGGCATGATTGCCAATCATTCCAGACCAATTCTCCACTCCAGAAGCCCATTCTTGTTTTCCATATGAAACAAATTTGGATATATACTAATCTATAGATCTGATCTGATATCTATACTGATCTATATAGGCAGTTTTAACTTTCACTGAAGCCAGTACTCCTGAAACAGGTTTCTTTGCTAATATAATGGTATTCTCTCATCATTTAATTCTGCAACTATACTAACTTTTGATTCACATCAGACAATTTTAATGAGCATTTCAGGCTTCTTTTATGAGCAGGCAGTGATGACTAATCTGTATGATTAAGAAACCCTATAAATTCTTGGCTTATTCATGGTGTCACAAAGAATACCCAAAATAGCCTAAAAGTGATGAAACAGCTAATGTTACTCCAAAACTAGGCTAAGTAAGTTAATTAGAAAAAATGTCACATGGGCATTCAGAATTGTTACATAAAATGTTTTGCAAAGCCATTTACAACTTCTGACGTAATTTGAAAACACTGACCTGAAAAACCCAATACAAGTTACTATTCAACAGACTCCTCCTTGATTACATGACAAATTCTGCTCACCTTTGAGAGGGTAAATGGTGCAAAGGATACTGAGCTCTTATGTTTTATGAACAATCAGAAACTGAACTTGAAAACTCATAATACATTCTAAGTAAAATAAAATCACTGCATGGTTTGCAAATTGTGCACAGTAAAACTGAATCATATTTATAACGGAAACTTCAGAGTGAACATCTTGAATTACTTTGGACATTACAAGCAAGAAATATCCTCACTCATAATTTCAACTGAGTTTTTACTAAACAATATTTAAATGTAAAGCACACAGGAATGCTGCCCACATTTGTTTGTGACAAATGAAGAATCTTACATACACTTATGTTTCAGAGGTTTGGTATGAATAAAGACACAGACATACGTATTCTACCACTGCACTAACTTCAACCCTTGCTTCCAGCATGAGCTGCAAGTTCCCATAGAGGCTAGAGCTGACAGACATTTAAGGACAGACATCCTTTTGGAGGGATGGCATTAAAACCAGAACAGAACCCTTTACTAGAGTGTTGAAGCACTGAATCAGAGCTGGAAGCACAATGTACTGAGTCATTAGCGCACCTTTCCCGATATTCTGGGTTTTCTCAAAAAGTTCCCCTCTAAGCATGTGACTAGATCACATACAGAGATAGAAAGTATGAAAAAGGGGAAAGGGAGAGATGCATATTAAGCAGAATTTGCGTAAATTAATACTGAAATTAATAATGGTTTGCTTCTGATTCTTCACACCTAACCACTGTTTGTTCATTGTTTTCAACACATGAAAACGAAAAAGATGTATTATTATTGTCAGCTTAAACTGATGTGAAGGCATGTCCTCTTCTCACAGCATTTCCCCACTATTTCTCTAGCACTGCTTTTATTGCTTACAGAGCTTCCAAATTCAAAACATTTTTCTTCAAAGGGTCATTTTCATTTGGATCAGTGCATTCATCCAACTCATTATCCAGCAGCCAAGGTGGGCCTGTGCCAGACTGCCCTGAGCCAAAGGTGGAACTTGCACTTGATACTACTTTGTGTTGAAAACACTTAATGCTCTGTAGCTAAGGTTTGCTTAAGTAGTACAGTATACTTAGCTCATTAGATATATGGAAACGCAGAGAGTATCAGTATGTTGCAGAGAATGGCATGCGTGAGAAAGGAAAATAGCAAAGCATGTGAATATTTTTCTCTAAAAACCCCCAACAAAATTCTCATCAGGCAACTCAGAGGGGAAGAGAGTTTCTACATTAGATTAAATATCACCAAAAATGCTTAAAATGACTGTTATTTAAATAGTATCAAAAGAAACATTCAGATTTCTTTAATTCCTGAACAGAGGTGAAGACGATCAGGGGTAGGAAAATAGCAGCAGAAATACTGAATTTAAAACTGACTTAATAAAAAGCAATATAATGTAAGGCTCTAGAATTTAGCTTTGATTCTGTTCTCTTTGAATCCCTGAACAAAACTTTCTTTCTCCACTCCTGGGAATTCCCTAGAATGGGGAAAATCCCAGTGAGATTAGAGTAGGTGTAACTAGCCACTGTCTAGTACATACAATTTACTGGTCTTTCATGATTCTCACAACTGAACAAATACAAAGGAGAGAACAGTTCTTGCCTCTAATATAATACAACATTGTGGTGAAAAAGTCTCAGACCTCTTTTGGATCTCGCTTAACATTTTGGTTTAGCCTTGGTCTGTTTTGTCTAGCTTCAGTTTGAAGATTTGAACATGTGCTGTGGGAAAGTATCCATAACATGGAGACAAAAAGACCACACTCTTTTCAAAATCTGATATTCTTGACTCATTTATGCTTTCACCCCTTTTAATCATCCATTAAAATATCTTATTGGGAGGTAGAAAATTTCCAAGATTTCTAGAGAGATTACCTCAGGAATTTAGTTAACTAGACCTTGGTTTAAGCATGGGGCAGTCTGGTTCTAGGTTTGCAGACTTCCTTCAGACCTTTAATGACTGACAAAACCCTAGAAATCATAGCAAATTTCTATTTTTTTTCCTTCTATATTCCTGAACATTACAGATTTCTTTAAAAAAAACCTCAAAACTTTTCAGACAATTCAAACCCTTGCCTATTGCTTGGATGTTTGATGGTCTGAGTTCTCTCTGCAGCCCACAGCGATGAACACTACAGAAGCACTACCCAAGCTGGTATCAGGCACAATAACTGACACTTACAGAGGAGTCCCTCTGCAGCACAGTGAGATGCAAAAGCTTTACACCATCATCCATTCAGAGGGTTTTTTTAAAAATCTGTTTGATTTTACATCAAAAAACATTTATCACCACAACACAAACAAGTGAATGATAAACTGGTGCAAAGCTGCAGGAATCTTTTCAATGAGCTTTGCCATCAGGGAAAATATGTATTTTATGAAACAGAAATATATACAAACAACAGATAAATATACACACTGATTATATAAGCACATTAATAGATATATAGATACATATAAATAGACAAACTGGTTTGTAGATCTCATTACTGAGTGGGTAAACAGCTGAAGTGGCACAACTGTAGGAAATCTCTTGCAAAAGAGAAAATTAAACGAATGGCTGTGACTACATGTACAAGGGCCCCATGAGTTATATCTTCTCATATGTACAATCACAGCTTGAATTGAAAAAGACCAAAACTTGTAACACATAGAATGAGAACAGCTGTCCACAGGTCTTCAAGAACTTCAAAGAATAATTTTGTTGACCCTTTGTGCAGAATCAGATTTTACCCTCCTAGATATTAAAAGCTGAGGCAAATAGAAAGGCATTCAGATGAATGCCCTGAAGCATTTATAGTAGTACACTGTACTGCATTTCAGTGAAATTATGGTATTACTAAGACATCAATTTCCTAAATTATGTTATGAATATGAAAACTTCAACACAAAGAAATTATTTTTTTGACTAATTACCAAAAAGCTTTCTCATGGAACAACAAACCTGTAACATTTCCTCACACCACTAGCATTTAAATCTGGGGAAAAGGTGGAACAACATTGATGAGTTCATAATGTGTGGAATGTTTAATTCTGAAGCTGAAGCCTCTAAAGAGACTTAAAAACGCAAATAAATCTATCTTCAGATATTTAAGTCTCAGCAAACATTCCATCATTCATACCAAACATCTGTTTTGTATTTAAGAAAGATTGTAGAAATTTTCAGAATTGCTACTCTCTAGCTTTATTTGCCTCCCACGTTGTTCTTCATTGATGTCTCTCGATTACATTATTTTTGGAATGGCAGTTACATAATTATTTTCAATGCAATCTAACAGCAATGTTAGAATAGACTGTCTCTGAAACAGGCTGTGCTCACCCAGAACTGAAGCAGGCTGCCTACAGTTCCTGTGCTGAACAGAACATTGTATCATGATGAAATATCAGTGCTGAAGCAGAAAAAAACAATACAAAACAAAACAACCTTTGCAACCCAAGCAAAGAGGGATCTTTACATGCCCAAGGATGATTAAGATAAACAAGACATGCGAACATAACTTTTTTTCTATACCCCTTAAAAAAAGGATTTATCAGACAACAGTGAACAAAGTAGAAATAATATGATTTGTTGGACAGGCCACATGGTCCTTGTCCTTGTCATTATGATTTTCTATATACTGGTAAATCAACCTAGTAATCTGCACTATTTTTTTGTTCTGATACTTTACTGATATCTGATACTGATAAAATATGATACTTATACATTACTATCATACAGAAACCAGGGCACCTACCACACAAAATCATGCTGTCACTCTTTTTCAGGTAAAAAATAAAAATAACCCCTACCACTATAAAGTATTAGCATTTTGCACATGAGCATATTGTGTTTTATAAACTATAATATTACAAAAAACATCAAAGATGTGTTTTCACAGTACAGAGTCATCAAGACAAAGTACAGTGCAGTCCAACTACTTTTAATTTTCTTCAATAAGATGTTCTAAAAGCTTATAGCCAGGACAGTAATTTTGAGAAATATGATATTTTTTATCAAGTTTGTATGTGCAGTGCTTCCTGCTGGGTCCATATGGGTAATGAATGAAAAGTATTACCAAACTGAGACATTGTTTACATACATTTATTCAATGTATCATAAATAATGAAAGCAATAAATAGATTTAAATACATGCATATTTATTATATGGGAATAGAATAGAATAGACTAGAATAGAATAGAATAGAATAGAATAGAATAGAATAGAATAGTTCAGTTAGAAGGGACCTACAACCATCATCAAATTTAACTGCCCAGCCACTTCAGGATAAATTTTTGGTCAAGTTTTTACTTTGAATCTTACTGCTGATTCACTGATAAAAGAAAGTGTTCTCTGAAGTTCCATCTAATTATAAAGGCACCAACTAAAATTTGGGATTACAGTAACATTAAGGTTTGTGGGGCAAAGATAAGAATGTGCAGGGTGTGGGGGGAGTGTGCGTAGGCTTCACTGGCCAAGGCTAACTCTGCTGTGACAGGTAGGAATCCCCTCCAGATAAGTCCCTTTACCTTTTTCACAATTTAAGCTCTTTTGGGAGAGGTAGATTCCAAAATATCAGAAGGAAACGTGTAATTCTGTATAACCCTAGCTTCTAATGCCTACCAACCCCTGTGTCTCTATTTAAGCACAGAATTTAATGAGCAACAGGGAACAAAAACTGAAGAAAAATCTGCACATTTTTGCTGTCTCTATATGGAGTAGTATGAGTTCCAGCAAAATCACCAGCTACTTTTTTTCCAAATGGGCATTTTTTCCTTGGTCCTTTCTGGGAAAAAGAAAAATGAAAATGAATTTTAAAAATTATTGAACAATACTAACAGGATTTTCCCAATGAATAATACTAACAGGATCAGACAATTAGAAGAAGGAATGAATATTCAATCTCATTGCTGCTGAGAACATAAAAAATGCCAGTTTTCCCACGAGTCCTGAACTTGATCTGCTTATCCTTCATTTTCAGCTCTGACCAATGTTTTTTCTTTCTGCTGTTTATACCATCAAGGTTTATACATTTTGTATGAATAGGGATCTGAAAGAACACAGGAAATATAGCAAGTGATGGATGGCATAAATTGACAAAAGAGAGTTATGATACTTTCGATGGAAAAGTAATTTTTGAAAGATGAGAGGGAAAGAGCAATACAGAAGAGAAGTGCACTGTAAGAACACGATGTACAAGGACACCAAGAAGAGGTGAAAACAAATTAGGGGAAATTTCATGGTTCAACAATGACATGCTATTGATGTCACACAGGAGAAAAAGGAGGAAAAAGGACTAAATTCAGAAATGGAAAGAAGAAAGAATAAAATACAGAAGAGAGCACATTGATATACTTGGGAACATTACCACCTTCTTATTTTATAATTAGTTGTCACAAAGATCAACGTGTTCTACAAAGCTGCACCTACTTTGGCAACATACTAGTGAAAAGTAATTTTGTATTTTCTTCAGGCTCAAAGTATATGATACAAGGATCCTCAAGGGAACCTGGATGTCAGCATCAAATAACTCACTGCAGCTTGATATAGGAGCTAACAACTGGAGCCATATAAAACAAGCAAAAAAAACCTTACTGGTATGCTCTTATGGAAAGAACAGCTCAGACAGATCCTAGAGGCAACATAATATATATGCCTGCCCAGAGTGTTTTTACACAAATTTGTTACCATCGACTCTGTATGATTTTTATTGCAGGTTTTGATTTGTGCCAGCAGCCCTTTACTGTCAGGAGTACTAAAATTCATCCAAAGATACTTAAGTCTAGAAATGCATCTAGGAAAATGGTTATTTCCTTTAACAGTAGAGCCAGCAAGTAATTCATTAACAAGACAGAATGGAATATTCATCACACCATTCTGTGTCTCACAAAGGGGGAGAAAATGTAATATTCTCAGTGTTGGGTGTTAAAATCTAGTGCCAAACACCTGCCTATTGTGACAAATATTTTCAAAGGAGTTCCTTTAGACAACTTCCTATTTGACTGTTGTGAATCTTGCGTGTCAGACACCTCCAGACAGAAAAGGCAAGAGACATTTTATTTAAATAGTCAAGACCAGTTTCCAGTAATAATAGGACAATAACCAAACCATTAAAAATCTGTGGAAGTTATATGGAAAAAGTATTTATTTGGGCTAGAAATTATAGATACTTTCATAACACAACGTAATATTCAGTGTGTATCATGGGATATAGCAGAAGCCCAAGGAATACCCTAGCAGTGTCAGTACCCTGCAGTACTGACACTGCTAGTGTCCAGTGTATTGATGCTTTGCATGCTATTTACTTGGAACTGCTTGGCTGCTAACAACCCTACAGAGAGCAAAAGGCAATAGCTGTGCTCTCTGTAACATGGGATGTTACAATGTGAAGCAATGGCCTTATGTTACAGAGCATTACTGAGATAAAATGACATCTTTTTGTAGCATGAATTAACACAACCCCCTTCTTACTGTGATATTGGACAACTGGTAAATAAGCTTTCATCCCAACATTCTCTTCCCTGATCATAACCATTTGACTTCCTGACATTTCACTTTCTTTCAACAGAGGTATCAACTCTGGGTTTCCAACAGACAGATGAAGCCTCAGAAGGAATGCAAAATGATGGGGAAGATGCATGCCCAGGAGGTTGCTGTAACATCACCTGACTGTATAGTCAGCAAATAAGAGCCAGATCTGTTATGGCATTAGTAATTTTAGTCTCCAAAACATACATAAAATAATTTTGTCTATCCTTTTATTCCAGCCTGGTTCCATTCCAGTGAATGACCATGGGAAAAGGAATTTCTTTCTACTGTAGTCACTCATATGGTAACAATTTCAGGAAGAATCCTTTCACATCCTAGACCTTCTGTGTAACTGAACAAGTTTGAATGTACTTAGGGCACACCATTTTGTCATTTTTTTCCAAACGGTCATAACCCAGATCACAGAAAGAGATATTTTATGAGAGTTCACTTGTGTTAGGTGGGAAAATAGATAGGCTGAAATGTACAGAGAAGTAGTGTGTTTCTGAAGTGAAGCTACAAAAAAAATACTATTAATTCTGTCTCATGTTGCAATACCCAGACTGATGATGTCGATTCTCTACAAACATTAATCTAACGTCTTTTCCCTTTTTTTCACACTCTTTTCGAAGAAAGTCTACTTCTTTGGCTTAAAAATTCTAAAGTAGCTAAGGGATGAAATATATTTAGTGACTGTTCTAACACTGAACTCTGCATTTTAAATGAATGAATTTTCTTTTGCCATTATGGTGTTGAAATTGGCCTCTTCGGTCACCAGCCCATAAGAAAGCATGCACACCTTCAGAACGGTTCAACAAAGAGATTCAGCTACTGACAGCTGGCAAATAGGGCACCCACTAAAAAGATGAAAAGATTGATGATCATATTGTTTTACTTTTGTGGGTAGTGTCTAATAGCTTACTGACCTCCAATGGTGAAAAATGACATTCTAGTGAGAGCAGAAAATTGTGAATCTTTAAGTCAAACAATTAAGTAGCTCTGAATAACAAAATTGTAAGGAGTGCCACTGGGTTTCAGACAAGTGTTCTTGGCCAGACGAGAGAACACAAGATGGAGTAGCTGATTTTCTTCTTTCATTAGGAAAATATACCCCAAAAACATATCACCTGCTAGGATCAAAATGTTTCTAGATTCATTTACTCCATTACCCAAGTGAACTCTCTAGAGGATTAAGCAATAGTTTCCCAGTCTCACATGGACTAAAGCTAAAAGCTTGGTAAATACTAGTTTTATCTCACAAACCATAATTTTTAATTGCTAACACACATAGGAAAGGCATAATCCTCCACTGATGATATCATAGTCTACTGCCATGGAAATGGCTGCAATATCATAAACACAGGTTTAAGATGACCTCACTTTCATTGGAAAGAGAGAAATTTCACTAGAATGTGAGTGACATTGGGAATAAACACACAGATACCATACAGTGAAAAACTCTCTTACTAGCCAGTTAAACTACAGAAGATGGAGACAACAACTAGACTTGCAGTTGAACATAAATAAGTTCTCCTGGCCAAATACTGTGTTACTGCCTATGAACCTTTGAACAGAGAGCCCTCTGAATCCTGTCAGGGTTCCCCTTTGTAAGTTCACCACACCACAGAGGAGTCAAATCCCTGCCCTGACAGGCATACAGTATAACCACAAGAACATGAACAAAGTACGGCTATGAGAACCCAGTGTAGGATCTCAGAGCAACGCTGTAGCTGGAATGCTTCCTAGAATGAGTAAGTACTTCAGAAGTGGGAGGAAGAGAACTCCACAGTCTCTTGAAGCACACAAAATAACATGAAGTCAGACGCAAATGCAGAAGTACGATCTCAGTGTGGCAAGTGCTAAGCATCTTGGCATCAGCTCAGGAAAATACATCTATTTAACCTTCAGCTCTGAAGTACTCTAAGAGGCGTCAAACAACTCAAGGATTGGAAGCTGAAATTTGTGTGTAAGCTTTGTTTTGCCATGAGTTAGGAACGTTAAGTACTGTGCTGGACCCCAAGTCGAGAAAAGAAGCTTGAACTGAGAAAAGGGAGTGGAGAAATGTACAAGGCGATAATGATCTCACTTAAGAAGAACCTTTTATCTTGAAGGATCTCAAAGCAATTTACAAACTTAAGCAGAGCAGACACTGCAGCTGGTAGGAAAAGAAATAGACAGCTGGGAACTCATTCACGGGAAGGAGGAGGTAAGAGAGGACGCTCTCGGTGCCGTATCTTCCAAAATACTGCTGCTGGGAGAAGACAGCAGGACTAGAACAGAGCTTTTCCCTGAATTTTGCCATGCAGTTATGCGAGAAAATTGCAGAAAGCAAGCAGATAGGCAGAGCTGACAGAAAGAGATGCAGAAAAGCAAGAGGCCTTTGGACAACTGGGGACATGTCACTCTTAGGACTGTAGTTTCCCTACGTTTTATCTAAATTTCAACTCTTTAGGTTGACTCTTCACACTTCCTGCAGTAAAAACTTTGGTCATTCCTATAATTTTTGCCCCTTTTACCTTGCTCCAATTCTCTTCACTTATTCCTATCTTTTTACAAAGCAAACTGCCTTTCTTCCTGTCCTCAAATTGCAAAATGTTTTCCCAATGCACAGTAGGGCAAATAGTGCTGTTCTTGGTGACTGGGATTCATGTAGAACAGGCTTGACTGTAGTACCACACGGGGCATTTTTTAGCTCAAAAGAGCTACTAAATACATACTATTAAAACTCAACAAGATAAAAAGAGTCTAAAAAACGAGTCATATTAGTTATTGCTGAAATGGAATGGCCTCTGGAAGTAAAAACAGTGCCTAATTACAGTACAAAGTAGTGTAGGACACAAAATGAACACACCAAAGTGAAAGGGCAGGGACATTTCAATTAAACAGAATCCAGAAAGCAACACTTTTGTTGCTTAACTTAAAAGACATTGTGTGACCACTTTCACATTCGTATTTCCCAAGACTTCTAAAACTTCCACATTTCCATTTAGGAAAGGGAGGAAAAAAACTATTTTCATGGATAAGAGCCAAAGACAAGGGCTGAGCAGGTGTTCTAGCACCACCAGTCCTTCTCAGAGAGGGCCCACAGCATCCTCTGTGGCACAAACAACAGTTTCTTTCAGAAGGTGCCAGCTGGGATCAATGGCGCACTGTCTCTTGCTTGGGGTTCATAACCTTAGTTGCAAATGCAGCCCTTGTAATGAGTTTAAAAAAGTCCCTGGTGGCCTTGCCCTAGTTATTCTGTGTTAATTTAAGAAGCACCCAAGCAGACATTTTCCCTCCTTTTTCCCTCTTCAATATTTTGTCATTTTTTGTTAGAGGAACTTTGTTGGAAACTTTTCAAGTCTGGGGTATAACACCAAATACCTCTAACGCGCTAGAATATTAAACTGTGTCTCACCCTAAAATAAACTATCACTCAGATTTTGCCGGAGGATGACAATTTAATTTCAGTTTGCAGCAGTGAAAAGTGTCTTTTCATATGAATGAGCTTGGATCAGGCCCTGTGTTTGGGCCAGAAGAGATACTCAAAAGCTGTTTATGCACAGATAACAATTTTCTTACTGAATGCCATTACTGAAGATTTCCTCAACCTGATTTTATCCCCCCCCCCCTTTTTTTTTTGGGCCCCCAAGACACAGCTTTCTTCCTGCCACACAAGACAAGGCAAACAGGAGTTTCTCCAAACAGTTAGGTTCTCTAAAATCAGAGCAGAAAAACAAAATGCTAAGCCTGTACATGCTGCATTTAAAATGCACCCAAATTTTGTTAGGTCAGAGAAGAAGACAAGGGGCAGACAGCACTGGGTCTGAAATCAAGCCCAGATTTTTCACTATTACATAAATGAAACAATTCACAGATGACACATTCTCTCATGCCTTGATGTCTTTCATTGGATCCAAAGATTAATTTCCTCAACTGGACTAAGCGTGTATTCCTTCACAGTTGTGCTTTCCCATGCTGCTAGCAATGGCAGATTGACTAGAATGAGGAGTGGCTGCTGCAGGCAGTGGCATTACAGATAAAAACAAAAACACAAATGAAATGGATTTGAAGGATTCTAGAACACTTCACTGCTAGGAGAAACTGAAGAGCAAAAGAAATATCAAAACAAGGCAAAACCATTAAAGTTGGTGACATGCAAGAGAAATGGTGGAAACGAGAACATGTGTGAGATCTGGAAACAAAGCAAAGAAGAAAATGAAGTCATATGCAAGATTTCCTCTGATCACTCGAAAGAAACGCAAGAAAATTCCTTTTTCACATTCCCACCAAAAAAAGTCTGCAGTTATTGTTCCAAATACTGCACTTCTGAAAAAGAACGTACAGACATAGTTTTGGATCATGGACATTTCCAATGTGCCAATGAGCCATTTACTTCAGCACTTCAGCAGACAATAATCACCACTATAGACTTAAAAGGAAGACACATACTCTCACTAACGAGGTACCTTGGCCATTTGGCCCAAGCAGAGCTTGTGCTCCCTTAGCAGAGAGGATGTGATATGTTTGGGATGT
The DNA here is from genome assembly GCF_963513975.1 of Fringilla coelebs. Lineage (NCBI taxonomy): Eukaryota > Metazoa > Chordata > Aves > Passeriformes > Fringillidae > Fringilla > Fringilla coelebs. Next base: position 86,661,278 of record NC_140030.1, read on the forward strand.
TCATACCAATGTGCATTTGTCACCGCTGTCCACTGTAGATCAGCAACACAATACTCTTTATGGAGCTCAGTGCTTTCTCTGCTTTGCCTTTCTGCCTAGCTGAATACTTACACTCAGTTCAGTACTTGCAGTAATTATTAACGGTGGTTGTTACAGCAGGAACTGGAAGGACTTTTAGTTCTACTCTGTAAAGGGAGTGAAGAAACATAATGAGAGGAAAGAGGTCCACAGAAAACTAAAGACTTGAAATCCTGAAAATTCTAAAAAATGCAGTTTTCCACTATTTGGACTGTGGTGTCATTCTCTTGAGTTAAACTGAAAGACTGTTGTTGTTGTGACTATCCAAAGACTGTTTTTCCATCTTACATTTTGTTCTATGCTTCTGCTGTTTTCAATTGCCATGCCAAAGTTTCCCCTGTTTATTCTAATTGTTTTAGTGTGTCTGACTCTCATTGGCTTATATGTTTAGTCTTGTCCTGATTTAATATGAATTAAAATGCCAATGCCACGACCAGTCTGCAAATATGAGTCAGAAGAGAAACTATTTAAATAATACTGTCGATGGTACCCGTCTGGTTTGATATCTAGATCATACAGAATAATGCTGTTTTTGTTTTCTACTACTATTGCCTGCTATTGCCAATGAAGTGTTGATTGTGATTGTGACCACAAATATGTTTTGCTCCTGGTCCTATTAAGCCAAAGGAGTGTGGTTTACTGCATGTATGTACGTGAGGTTGTTTTGATCATGAGGTTCGCTTTAGAAAACCCACATTCTGCCACTGCAGCGCTACAGGACAATGAGAAAAGAATTTCTAATGAGAATAGTGTTTTAAAAGCAAACCACTGGGGCCCTTCCTTTTAGAAGAATTTTAAGACACGCTACCCTTTCTTCTGAATTTGATTATTTCTCAGAATTACATCTGAGTATCTGTCTTCAACTAAAGGTCCCTGTCCTTTTCTGTCTTGGTCATTATGTAAGATTCAGCACATTTCAAACTGTACATTTCCATTTCACACAGAGGTTACACTGCTTTAAATCATTAGTTTACTGTACTCAGTATAACCATTATATGCTAATTTTTTTTTCATGGTGAATCTGGCTACCATATGTCCAGTGGTGGCTTGAAGCTTTTTGGTACCTTGCCTCTATAGACCTGGGAATGTTTAACATTTAAAGTCTGCCACTACCATTTCAAGTGTGACTCTGAGCTTCTAGCTCTCCAGTCAGAGGGCCAAGGTTGTGTCCTAAAGGGCCAACAGGGTATTTTATGAGTCTGAGTTATAACACAGCATTGTCTAGCTCTGGCAGAGTCTCAATCAATATTACCTTCTAAGAAAGATAGGCTTTAGTGTTGAGTGGTGAATACGCCCATTAACACAACATATACAAGAACGTGTCCAGCTTCCTCTGTGTAACTCTCACAAATTTATTAAGGCTCCTCCAAATGGGTGATAGGCATTCAACATGATCACTCTTGTCCATGTCTTTTATAAACTGAAATATCAGCACAAATGACAAACTCGCAAAACCCCGATGCTCCTTCATTCTGACTGAAATGAATCCTAGCTTTAAATCCAGAATTTGCAGCCCCCTCTAAATCTCATATACAAAGACAGACAAGTTATGCTCCTGGAATCTAATCCTAACCCTAACGTGACAATTTTTATATTTCATACAGCTTGTTTATAGTTTCCTGTTCCACCTAGGCACAATCAAGCCTACTGCTTAGTACTTTCCGGTAATTTTACCCAGATTTTCCTAACCCAGGATACATTTAAACAATGTTTAAAGGTACCACGTGGAAATTTTGGTCAGATTAAACTTTTGCCAGCTAAAATTTAAAAACACTGTTCTTCTTATTTTATGAAGTGCCTGAAGTTCTGTGCTAGTAACAGAAAGAATGAAGCCATCCCTTCTTTTTCAACTGAAGCTGATTAGCTTATCACTTATAAAAAGCCCTTTCAATGCTACTTAAAGCAGAGGCTAATAATGGTGTCAGATATGTACTTGTGATCACATTTGTACACTTTAAGAAACCGTCTCAGCTGATTGAAAAGTGAAATGGCTTTTCTTCAGCCACCTAAGACCAGCGTAACAGCATCTGTCACTCCAGCCCATGGTGTAATTTCTGGCTACAGTATGGTCAGTTAATATGCCTTCAAACAAATGACTGCATTTCTATCATATCAAACATGCAGCCAAAAAACAAAATTTAAAAAAAGAGTAAGACGGTTTCTTGTTTGTTTGCTTAAGTGTCAAGAAAATCCCAAAGCTGCAGTTGTCAGCAGTGCTTAAACTGGCAATTTTATTACTACTTTTCCCCCCATATTTTAGACAGACAGGAAAAGGAACATCTTGAGGTTAGAGCACCAAATTTTGCATTTCAGTGCAACGTCATAAGCATCTGAGAGCTCATTCACACATAACATCAAGATCAGTTCCACAGTTCTTACTCTGACTTACGACAACTATTCTCTTTGGAAAGCTGCCAGCATGTTCTGCAAATTACACAGAGCATTAAATCTTTCTGACACAGGTTCTATGATTATTTAAGGGGCTTCATCATTTCTGCAACACAAGTCTATGCCTAAGCAGTACTCACTCCTCAGCATGTTCCTCTAATCACACGTTCTGCACTTTCTTGACCCACAGGCTTTGGTATAATTGCCTGTTGATAAAGAACATTCTCTTAATTGCAGAATTCCAAGCAGGACAAACTGATGCAGTCCAGGTACATACACTTTCAATCCTATTTTAACAAAGTCTGCATATAGAGTATGGAGATGTGTTTAAAACAGTACAAATCAAAGACTGATTTTCAAGTTTATTGGGACTGGCGAGGCCAGGCAGTTCAGGTTAGAATTTGCATCGTGAATTCCTGCAATTTTGTTTGAATTCTCCTGTTATTTAGTATTGACTACAAAGCCAGGGCTACTGGAACCACGAGCTTTCATGAACTTCTGTACTTCCAATTTTCAAAGAAGTTCCCAAACCTTACCTATGTGCAAAAAAGAAAAAGGAGAAAAAAAAGACAATGAGACCCAAGTATTTAATTTGAAAAACAAAATGCTCAGAAAACCAATAAAGATTTATTTTAAATTAAGATATTAATTTTAAAAACTTTTTAAATAATTAAAAAATAGCTTTGGGGTTCAGAGCTGTTAAATTTTTGAGGGCTTCCTACAGGCACTTCTTGATATGTTTGGATATGAATACCTTGGGAGGGCCTCCCTCTCTCCCCCTTTCCCTCAATCTCACTTCAAAGTGTCACACAAAATGTTGTACGCAAGTAATCAACTTACAACCTACTGATTGGTGGAGCTAACTTCGGATTCTTTGCAATATTAACCTTACTTTCTCACTTTTCCAGTCGAGACGAGTGTGCTTTGAACTGAAAACGTGTTAAGGCTGACCAGCTTGATTTACTTTCATAAAATCGTTTCAGACTCTTCTGCTGATAACAAGCATCAGAGTTCCAGGCTTCCCGTGCGGGTGCCCACGGAACGCTGCTTCCCTGGCCAAGGCCAACACCGACCCACCCGGCACAGCTGAAAACACAAACCCAAGTCTCTCCTGTCTCCCGAGTCACAGACAGCTGATCAAAGCTCCGGCACGCAACAGGTTCAAACCTCTCCCCGTTTCCACACTCTTATTTCAAAGCCCTATTTGCAGCTGACATCACCCGGGCGCAGCCGGCCCCCCGCCCTCTTCGCAGTGTCTCAGAATTCCAAAATGGATAAGGCTGGGAGCGACCACAGCGGGTCACCTGGCCCAGCCTCCCTGCTCGAGCAGGGTTATCCCAGGGCACACGGCGCAGGAGTGCATCCAGACCGTTCCTGAACGTCTCCAGCGATGGAGACTCCACAACCCCTCTGAGCCATCTGTGCCTGTGCTCAGTCCTTTCCTCTGCCCAGGGCCGAGCGCTCTGCCCGCCGCCTCCGGCGCTGCCGCTGACCCCGCTCCTGCCATCCCGGCCTGGGGAGAGACGTGACGCCCGCCTGGTCCGGCCCGGGGCCAGCCCGGCGCGGCCTAGCCCGGGGAGGCCCGGAGTGCCTGCGCTGTTCCCCGGGCACCGTGACGGCCTGCGCTCCCATGACCTCAGGGTCGCTCCGCCCAGTGCGGGCAGAAAACCCCCACCCGGTACTAACCTGACCAGGTCGGTCATACAGGATCCCACCACCACAACCTCCGCGGCCATGGCGCCGGGGCGGCCCTTGGACCCTGACCCTGACCCGCCCCGGGCCCCGCCGCGGCTTCTCGGGTTGCCATGGGCGACGGGCTGCCCGCGGGGACCTTCACCCGGCAGGGCTGTCCCTGCCGAACGCCTGCTGTCACGACCGCCCCCTCTCCCTTCCCCTCTGCCCCGCGCCGCTCGGGCCGCGGCCGAACGGCCGCCCCACGGCCTGCGCGGGGGCACGGCCCGCACAGGCACTTGCGGCGGACGCCAATATTGGGCCGGTGAAGACCCCTCCGGCCCGGGTGGGAGCGGCGGCGGCGGCGCGGGGGTAGCGGAGGCGCGCACGGTGCGCGGCGGGGCGGGGGCGCGCACGGCGGTTGCGGGGGCGCGCACGCCGTTGCCAAGCGGCGAGTTCCGGCCGCCGTAGGTAATGGCGGGGCCGGGACGGGCGGGACGGGGCGAGCGAGCCGGGCAGGGAGAGCGGGAGGGAGCGAGCAACGCCACAGCCCTTCCCGGGCCAGCGGCGGGCGGAAGGGGACCCGGCGCCGGGAGGCTCTGGCTCGGAGCCGGCGGAGGCCGGCGTTAGCGCCGCCGCTGGGGCGGGGCAGGGCGGGCGCAGCGCCGCGGGTGGCGGCACCAGCTGGGGAGGGAGCGGGGCTTGGCCAGGGTCAGCCCGTAACGGGAATGGATGGACGGAAAGTTCTCCCTGACTGTGGGGAAGAGCTTCTTGACTTGGTGGGTGAGCAGTGGAGCAGATTGTCCAGAGAGGGTGCGGGGTCTCAATCACTGGAGATACTCAAGAGCTGCCTGGACACAGTTCTGTTCCACGTGCTTCAGAATGACCCTGCCTGAGCAGGGAGGTCGGTCCAGATGACCCCCTGTGGTCCTTTCCAGCCTTACCCATTCTGGGATTCTGAGCCTTCTTCCGTGCCAGGGCTTAGGTAACTTGGTTGTTTACGCGGGGCTCCGCAGATCCACATTGCTGATCGCATTCCATGGATGTGTTCGGGCACGGCTGCAGGAGGCGGCGGTTGTGCGTCCCCTCCTTTCCCCACTCACACCCAGACGCAAACTCCTGCCACCCGCCCCCAAAGTGAAAACCGTGCAACCAGCCTGCCGACGGCCACGCCAAGAGGGTTAGACAGGAGAGAGAGGTCCTGTCACGCTTCCAGGTTTCCATCACAATATTCACCTTTTCCTTTTTAAATCTTCTCCTAATGCTCATTATGGTACGGCCGGTGGTGGAAGGATGGAGTATCTTGCATCCGACTCTCTGCGGTGCCCAAAGCAGAGCCGGGGACTGCATGGTTACTGTGGAGCCTGTGTAACATTAGCCCCAAGTCACAGTGATAGCCAGCTGAATCTGAGAGGATTCAACTGTTAGTTTGTTTGCTTCTTTCAAAGGTTTTGTTTTGGGAGGGAAACAGTCCAGTGAATTTTGTTTTTCTTAATTCCCCTGAGTTTGTTTGTGTTCAGTTTCCAGTACTGTGGGAAATTTACACTAAAGAAAAACAACGTATATAACAACTGAAACTTAGGAAACTGGTACAAATTGTGTTCTAGTTTGTAAAGCCTTTTGTTTACAAAATAAATCAGTGAGTTTACTTGATAGCAACCTTTTAAGTATTGTGTATCTGGCTTGTTAAATAGAAGTTACTGTGATTTTAAAAAATGATGCAATAAAGTACGGAATAATGCCTAACAGTCCTTTAAACCTTGTTTTGACAATATCTGAAAATTTTATTTATAGAAAGATAAGGAATCTCATTTTAAAGTTCATTTTGGAAGGTGCTTCTGGTCAGCTGTGATCACCAGGTGTATCATGTCTTTTAATTTCATCCTCATAATACTTAAAGTCCCCTTAAAATGTGTCATAATCAGAACTAGTTCTGTGATCTTCATGTATAACTTCAGGATTGCTAGAAGGATAGCTTATTTTTCAGCATGTTCTCATGGTTTGAGAAGTTCTCAACTTCATCAGTCCAGCTGCTCCATGCTTAAAATTACTCTTCCCTACGGCAGGGCTGGCAGACTGAAGTATGTGCCCTGTTGTAACTCCTCTTGTGCAAAGTATTTTAGCTTAAATGAATTTTTATGAGCAGTTCAATCTAAGACATTGGACTTTGCATTGAAATATGTCAAGAATGGGCTTGTGTTTTCTCAGTCCCTCTGGGAAGAATAGAGGTGAGTAGGCAGAAATTTTTAGTAGAAAAGTAGCAAACCGGAGGTAGTGTCTTAAATTGCTGTAGGTGTTTGCTAAACAAACTTAAGTTGTTCCATTGTCAATTAAACAAATCATATATGAGAACACATTATGTGTTAGGGCATGGATACATAGTCTTCAGCTTCTTCACTGCCATAAAATGTAGGAGCCAGTGTATTAAAGATAATTACTGTTTTTAGGAAGTCTTACTTTATTAGTCTTTCAGTTTGCCTTAAAGTGCCTAGCCTTTGCTTTATTAAGATACTTTCTGAATATCTAGGACAAACACTCTTGAGTGTTGCTTCCTGCTACTCCAGTGTGAATGGCTTTCATGAGACCAGAATGTGAAATCTAATGTTGCTCCCAGTTACAGAGATTTAGTAGATTCTGCAGACTATCCATTAGTTACTAATTAATGCTTGTAAACTGAGTGTGAGAAACAACAGAAAATTGCAATTATTGCCATGAGTTGTTCACACTCTTGTTATAGAACACTTACTAATACAGCAGTCCATATGCAGTTTTAACAAAGTGAATGCAATGTGTATTAGTGTTTTTCAATTAAATGCTATTTAAAAAAAAAAATTAAAGCTGAGAGCTTATGTATGAGCTTTTCTGTCCCACTTGTCAGTGGCGAGTTCATGTTACCTTCAGTCATTTACAGCCTTGTTTTCCAAAACTACCAAGTTCAGTTAATTTTCATATGAAGCTCTGTGCCTCAGAATGTGATCAAATACATCAACATTTTAATAGGTTGGTTGCCCTTCTTTTCTCCCACTTCTCTTACCACAGTCTGTTGTTGTCCACATACTGTAGTCTTTTCATGCTGCAGTGAGTTAAAATGTGTGTATGCTCTGTTTCTGCATTTCACCTAGAAAGCAACACGTTCCTAAAGTGTGCTAAATTAATGGCCTAATTGATTTAGCATAAGGTCATGCAATTGTGAGTACTTCTGAACAAGCTGTGCTTACTGCTTCCTGATCTGTTACCGAAGGAAGATTAAGATGCCTTTCAAAGAGTGCAGTGATACCACTGAAAGAGAAGCAGTGTTAGCTTTTAAAAGGCATCATGAAGTCCTGTAAATTGCCACCTAATGAAGTGGTATAAAAGTAATACTAATTATTAGTAGGACACTAGTGGACACTAGTGCTCTTGGAAACTGCAGGTGAGAATACCGAGAGGTATCAAACCCCTTGGCCCAACATTGCAGTTAATGTAAGTTCAAGTTCCACTGATTTCAGGGGAAGAAGTGGAACGAGTGTGACTCGTCAATTACAGACTGGGAATGCTCCTAAGAACGACTAGGCTGGGAAGTGTCAGATTGCCCCTCAATTTTATTTCTTATTCTCAGAGGGATAGGGCCTTAATTAAAGGCACCTAGGACATAATTCTGGCTTTATGTTGATACTGAATAAACAGGCTTCATTGAATGTTGCAGAGGTGGGAGGAAAAACCCTACTTGTGTTCATTTTTTCTCTATAAACCTGTGCACAGTTCTGTTACTCTACTCTCCTGATCTTTTGCATGCTTAGCTTTTTTCCTATTGATGTTTGCAAAGTACATGTGAATCTACATCAAATAAGTAGGTAATTTTAAAATTTTATTTTCTCCCTTTGCAGCGCAAGAGAAGAGGAGGGAGGAACATAAAATGTCACCTGAAGTGGCCTTGAACAGAATTTCTCCAGCACTTTCGCCCTTCATTTCCAGTGTGGTCAGGAATGGAAAAGTAGGACTAGATGCTACTAATTGTTTACGGATTACAGACTTGAAGTCTGGGTGAGTTCCTCATCCAAAAAGAACACCCAACCCCTCACAGCTGTCTTTTCAGAGCTGAGTTTTATTAGATGCATTTGTTTAAGCATTTTGAATACAGCTGGGGTTGACATACTAGTTGACATACTAGCTACATTATTTTTTTGTCTTACTACCATTTTGTAGTTTGGGAGACTAAATTTGTCATATTTTTGGCAATAATAATGTTGTTAAGACACTCTCATCGCTGCCACTTAATAGCGCTGGTTTTCAGCAGTGAGATAGTTACAAACACTTTTTTCTGTTGTTTATCACTTGCTTATTCAATCTTCTCTGTATACCAAAAATTGAAAGATAAATTTGTGTGACCTTACCTGTAGTCATGAATATGCAAAACCAGAAGAAAAAGTAACCTCTGCTTTATCTGGCCTCCCTCAAGTGCAGTACATCAAGTGGCTATAGGGCCAAGAGTTTGAAATAAGCTAAGCTGCTCCTTTTATTTTTAATTCTAGAAGCGTTCAGATTAGTTTTCAGGTAGTAATAGAATTTTGGGATTTGCATATGCAAACAGACTTTGGTGTATAACCTCTGTGTATAATACATGATGAGAGTAAAATATTTAGATGACCCATGTCAGAAATTGCTTTATTCTTATAGAGTTGGGCATCCAACAGCATCTTTTGATTTAGGTGGTTTTTTGGGGGTTTTTTGCTACAGGAGCTCAGAGACTGAAATTACTTTTGGTTTAGATATACAAATCATCTTGTTTGTACAAACTACTGCTTTGTGTATCGTTTTGAATGATAGCATAATAAAAGTAACAAAAGGTGTTCAGAACCACCACAAATCACTGTTGTTTAAAATGCAGTTCTGCTGAAGACTTTGTTTAATGTGCTTCTGACGGCTGTTTTATTATGGTTTCATGAAAAGCTTCAGAGGTGCTTTTCTGCTTGTAACATTGCCTTTTCAGGAAGGAGGTTTGCATTCTGGGGTTAGTTTGAAAGGAGCCATTCCCTCCCTGTGAGGTGCTGGGACAGAGTACAGATTTACATGGAGGTCTGAGAAGCCATGACTTTGTTATTAGTGTTGACTGCCTTGACATTTAGGCTTGCAAATTGCATAAGACAGGCTGAGCAGTTCTGCATCTGCTGCTGTCATTTCATGCTAGATCTTGCTTTCCCTTGAACTAGTCTTCTAGGAAAGCTGTGATGGGAGCTCTTACATTTTCCCAATTGAAGTCTAAGAGAAAGGAATACAAAGAAAAGTAGAGAGAAAACATAACTGTTTGTTGGGAGGTAGCTAAGGGGTTTGCTCTCTATCCACTGAATGCTTATGCTTCCTGTCTTTAAGAGATTAAAATAACAAAAAGTGGTATTTTCTAGCTGACTCTTTTCACAGGTATTTTTAATAGGTGTCTAAAGTTTTTGGCCACTGATCTTGCCAAGAAGATCTCATATTTGCTTTCTTAAAACCTGAATGTTTTCTAGGAGTTTATTCTTTAAAAAACTAAAAGATGTCAGCAGCTACATCTGTCACTCAAACCCAGTGATTCAAATTGTATAGTAAACTCAGATAACGCACCTGACAGAGGTTGTCTCATAGCTTGTTTAAAGATACTGGCCCACCTAAATGCTGTGCTAGAAATAATTTTTTCCTTGTTCTGGAACATAAACCTCATTCTTTATGTTGAGTCTTTGTTTTAGCTTGAGGTTGTTAGGAGATGGAGTCAGGATAATCACGATTCTTCATTTATGTCAGTATTATTTTGAAGGTTTTCTTTCTTTGATACAACTAGTTTCTAAAACCATTGCTGTAAGCAAAATTAATTTACAATTGCTGGAAGTTTCTTTGAAATGTAAATTTCATGCATGTGTTTTTAGGAAAGATTTTTGTTTGTTACAAATAAATTGTTATTTATAACAGAAAATTTTGAATTCATGTGTCAGTATGGAAGTACAAAATTCTCATGATTTAGTGCTTTATGCTGTCGCTGAACTGGTGAACGGTGCAGAATTACCTACCATACTGTGGATGAATCACAGTATTACAGACATGTCCCTTCCATAACTCAGGATCTAGTTCAGTGGTCTTGACACAGGAGTTCTTTGACACTCCACAGACTATTTCTCAGAGTCTCATGTCAGCTGATAAATAGCAAGATCCCTAACCCTCAGCCTTGTTAGTAGATTTAAATTTGTTGCTTCATACTGACTGTAGAGGAAAACTTTGTAGGGCTTTGAGAGTTCAAAAATGAATTGAAGGCCATTGGCCTACTCGCCTCCCCTGTCCTCACATCATGAGATGATTCAAATGCCTGTATACTTTCACTTTCATTCCACTTTTTAAAAGGAAACAAAATAATGTGGGCAAAATAATCAGAAGAGGAGGCAAATGTAGGTGATATCAACATGAAGAAAGAGAACTGTGAGGCCATTGAAGTTGGACATAAATGGTAAGAAAATGAGAACTATTTTTAGAGAAATGGGGCTGAAGTTCAGGATATCATTTGCAAAACTCCCTTCCGTTTCAATGGGTTGAAATCAGGCTTTAAACTTAGGAAGTGGAACCAGGCAGGTTTAGATTAAATGTGCTAGATTAAATGTTTGAAGTTAGATAAAGGGCAGTTCTTGTTCACAAGTGAGTATGACCACTTGGGAGTACTATCCGTTCAGAAACTTTACTTTTGAGTTGTGATTGTACATTTATTCACAGGGGCTGTTAAAACCCTAGCCTAGCTTAAATTTATTAGAGAACATGCAGATATTTTCTGCTTTACCTGGTGTGTTATGTGGAAGATTTTAAATAATAAATAAATGCAATTTTACTGTAACCTTTAAAATCTTATAATATTTAAGGTAACCACCTCAATAGCTATTAATTTTGACAACAGAAGCATTTCTAAGCTTCTGGGGAGGAGCTATATGGTTGCTCCACTGTCACATACTGTACTGTTACTCCTAGAGAAAATTAGGAGCTACTGTTGTTACTCCCCTTCCCTAATGAACCAGTGCTTTACAAGGTATAACAAAATAAAATGTTGAAACTGAAGATCCATCCATTCTCATTTCTTAGGTTTTAGAAACAGGAGCTGTGCTTAACAAGGAATGATGGTAATATACTAAATAAAGTAGTACTTCTAAGGCCTTGCCCACTCAGGGCCTTGGTTTTGACATTCTCAGAAGTGGAAAGTATTTCCTTTCTGTTTCACCAGTGGAAGATCAAGTACCAGATTTTAGCCCGCCACATCCGTTGATTTTGATTCGTAAATCAAGCATATTAAGCCTTTAATTATTTGAAAAGTCAATCCATATGTCAGATAGTTTTAGTAAGGAGCTTGTTTTGCACTTATTCTGACTTATTGCTGAGATTGACAACTTTTGTTGTGTTTTATAAACTGTATTAAAGAGCTGATGTTAGATGTATGAAGTATGATGATATGTTAATTTGCTTTGCTTTCAAGTGTGGGAGGGAAATATGTCATAGTAAGGAAACCCTATTGTTTTGCAGTCTTTGAGTATGTAAATGTTTTATAATAATATGTTACAGTTTCATAATGTCTGTGTGTTTTACAAACTTATTAGACAGTACCAGTCTCATAAGACACATATATTTACATCTATGATTAGGATATTCAGAACCAAGTACTATTTATAGAATTTATTTGGCCCCTACTGATGCAGACCCCTGAATGGAGCTCAGTAATATGGCATAACAGAAAAGAAAGAGACTCTGCAGCAGAAATACTAATAGAAGGTTAGGTGGCCAAGTTTTTCTCTAAATAGGGCCCCACAGTGAACAAAAGTAGAACTGGGGTGTAAGGTCATGTCTGAAATATAGCACCTTAAGCAGCATTGATTCTGGTGATAAGAAAATCCTGGCAGGCGTCTGTGTTGCATTAATAAAAGACATTCTTCAAGATGACAGAGTGGATGAAAGCATATTTAACTCTTGCATAGGATATTACTTTGTTCTAGACCCAAAGAAAATACTGCTGCCACTTGAGTCAATGCCATTTATTGTATCATTCAGTTAATCTCTACTAGTGTCTCTTTGAAATACTGACCCATCTTAATTAGATATTAAAATCTACTCATAACCAACTGAATTGTGGCTGCAGCATTTTTCTTAGCATTTACACATATAATCATGGGAAAGATGTTGAATAGGGAAAAGTGATTATTATGTAGATTTAGAAATAGAGGATATTTTCCTATGTGAAGGGTGTTTAATTGTTGTATAATGTAGAATCCAGTTATTTAAGACACTGCTGCTTTTCCTATGGTGCGTTACAAGAATGAAAGACATAGTTGTGGTGGTCATTGCCTTTGAGAGCTCTTTTTTCCCCTACAGCTGTTCATCAGGGCCCATGCTTGAGCTTCAAATTATGCTGCAAGCCTATTCTTCTTACTCAACAAACTTGATTTTGTTTTTTTAAATTACTTTGATGTGTTCCACCAGGCAAAATTTCAAAATGAATATAGTGATTTAAAGCTGCATATATTAAGATTCTATTTTTTTAGATATCCACTCATAACAAAATTTTAAATTTCATACTTTCATGGTTATATTTATTCCATATTTATGAGAAGATTAACTGTGGAATTTTTATGTAAGTGGTTTGTAGTAAACCATGTTAGTATTTTGCTCTTTTCACTTGTCTTATTCGCTATTGATTTCTGCCTCTCTGCTTGATATTGAGCTATGTGTGCAAGTAGTTATGTTCCTGAAAGAAACCTATATGAGTGGTCAAAAGAATGCAATTCTTTCTGGAGTAAATTTCAACATAAAAATTTATTATCAAGCAGTAATGAGATATTTATAAATTTATTGCCCTGCTTCCTAGGAAGCAGAGATGATTTACTTTTTTTCTGTTATCAAGTAGACTGCAATATGCTTTGGTATTTCCCTTTCTTTTGGGCATTTCCCTTTTTAAAGTAAATATGCATTTTTATGTGCATATTTTGTGAAATAATGTTGATTTTAGCTGTGAAATACTGTTATAGTACTGTAGCAGTTATTTAAAGCTTTGCCTTGGTCTTTTGCATTTGATTAATTTAAAATGAAAGATTGCACTTTAGTTACTTGAGGAAGGTTCATATCCATCATTCACATTGGTGTCTGTAGGTAATTTTTTTAACATGTTTATGTATGAAGCTTAATGAATCTGTCTCTTCTGAACACAAGTACTATGAAAACCTGTTTCAAAAAATAGCTATGTTTTGTATAAAGTGTGTACTAGAAAGGATGTGGCAGTTTCTAGGAGGTGTGGTCTTATGAGTCCTTTACTGCTGTATACAATGTAGGTTGTTTCATTCCAGTTTCTAATGACAAATGTAGTTCTTCACTACAAAGAATCTTACTACTAGAAGTTTATCTCTCAAGTAAAATGGAAAAGGCTGAAGCTCTGATGGGACAGTTTGATAGAGTTGGTGCTGTGGAGCAGCACTTGGAACAGCAGTTTTTCTGTGCTGTCTGAAAAACACTTGACTGTCCCCAAGGTTTCATTCTCCTGCATTTGTTTCTAAATGATGAAAAAACAAAGGCAAAATTTCTGTCTAGTAAATAGTCAAAGTGTAGGGCATGCATTTGGCAATGGTTTTATAAATAATCTCCACAAATGTTTGGCATTCTTTTTACACCAGTTTTAAACAAGGTTCTTGAAGTTGTTCAGAATAAAAAAGTTTGTTTGTGAGTTTCAAGTGCTATGAGGAAAGAAAGGATTTTAAAAAGTAAAGGTAGCACTAGATGATTGCAGTAACTTGGGCTCTCATTTAAAAGACTACATACATTTTCCTGAGATTTTTTTCAATTTAAATACTGCACAGTATGTCTTTCCTTGTATTTTTAGATGGGGACAGTGAGTAACTTCCTCTTATTTGGCCTTGAAGAAGGTAAATGCAGTGTTTATCACTATTTTCATGTAATAAAAATGAGAAGAAACTATTTGGTTCAGCTGTTTCTTTTCTGTGTAAAGAGAGCATTACATGATCTACCAATAGTGTGCCAAATGCTGTAGGAAAGGTGAACCTTAACAAGGTGTTTAAATGTGGTTTTGCTATCTGTATGTTGGGAATTTTTTGAATGTTTCTTGAAAATGGGGCTTGTGTTAGTGTAGGTCCATGCCCAGGTCTTTCGGTTGTAACAGATGTCTCCCCTATCCTTGCATTGTGCAACACTACAGGAGAAAAAATTCCTAAGACTTTATTTTTTTTTATAAAGACAGCTAAAATCTAATACTTGGTATCCAGTCCAATTTCTTCACTTCCAAATCCTTGCACTTGTTTTATGTGAACTGAACAGATCTCTAGCATGCCATGTGTCTTGGATGCATGTTATATTTCACCAGAAGCTGAGAACAGCTCACTTTTTTTTCCCTTTTCATTAGTAGAGAATACTTTTCTGGATAGGTGGTCAGTATGTTTCTCCAGTCTTATATATGCGCTTATTCCTTGTATACCTGATTCTCTCATATGCATGCATGTATACATGGCATAACATTAAAAAGCTAATGTACACTTGGGATGTATATGAAGCGAAATATTGCAAATTTTTGGTTTAGTCTTTTTGTTACAGACCTTGTCTGATGAGATTAGGGGCTTTAAAAGCATAGGAGATGATCAGAGGCTTTATCCTGACAGACTAGTATGCAACAAAGTTGAAGATCATTCTCTAGCAATGTGCAAAATAAGAATGAGTCCTGAAATGTAATAATTAATTATTTTTAATCTGTTTCTTGAGATACAATCTTAGGCATTTACCTGGCATTGCACTGCCCAGTGTGGACATTCTTTGAAGCAGCTATTCTCTAACTGAAAATGAACATTTCAAAAGAATACTTAGAGCTGTATGTGTAAACTAACAGAGTTCAGTTTGCTCTTGAAATTGATGTCTTTGTTGGAGATACCAAGTTCAGTCTGTGAGGTATGCCTCCTAACTAGTCCATAAAAAAGTAAAAGTCAATAAAAGGGAACATGCTTATTTTGTCTTTCCTGAGAGAAGGGAATTTGTGTCTGAGGCAAACCACTCCATAGTGTAGGCCACAGGTTCTTTTCTCTGTAATCTGTGGTATATGACTGAAAGAATAAAATTAGACCACTAGGACTGAATATTTTTATTGTTGTACAGTTAAAGAATCGCAATGATAAAACTGAGTTAATTAGGGGAAATTGCAGAATTTCATTATGGGAAAAAAAAAAAAAAAAAGCCAAATATAAAGCTCTCTAAACTTACATTGCCTAAAAAACCCAACCCCAGATTCCTGCGCATCGCTGTATGCATCACTGAAACAATATCTTTAGACCAAAAATATGACATAGTAATGGCTGTTCTGTTTTGGATGGTCAGTTCTTTTTTCACTAGAAAAACCTGATTAGACTGGTCTTGTTTATCGCTAGAAGTACCAGTAACCTTTCAAAATGTCTCCCAGTTTAATTATTTCTTTCTCTCTCTTCTACTCCTTCCTCTAGAATGTTGGTTTCAGTCTCTTCAGTAGAAGTTGGTAGGCTTTTCATGCATTTCAGCCATGGATTTTTTTTTTGAGGGGGGGTGGGGGGTGTAATACATTGTTTCATGTTCTTTGTTAAGAATTCTTCTGTACTGAGAAGTTTTTTTGACTAATAGATGGTGATTATCTGTCCTGCTTTCCAGGCTGCCATAAGTGTTAGTCATAAGCCTTAACTGAAACCCTATGAGAGTGATATGGTGTCAGGCCAAGTGCAAACAGGCAATGAAGACACTTAGAAGGAATAATTTCCTCAGAGATTTCTTCTAGTGGTGTGGTGTCATCTGCGTACAGGACTTCCATTGTTTTAGTTTTAACCTGTTACACATAGGCAAAATTCAGTTTTATTAGATAAATGCAGAAAGACTCAGACTTAAAAGAACTTAGGGTAGACTGGACCCTCTTTTCACTGGGATCTAAAGGTGACTGTACTTATAAATAGTCTTGTCATTGCTGGAGAGCCTACATGGTTTTCTGTGCCTGCGAGGCTGATAAGAGATGAGCCAAGCCTAGCTCATGCTGTGATGGTGGGAGAAAACAGGAGCTGGAAGTGAGGGCAAGGACAAGCATTTGCAGGGGAAAAGAAGATTTTTTTGACTGTCATCAAGAGAAATGTACATGGAACTCCTTTCTTTAGGTAGTTAGATGGGACCATGGGGAGAGTGATGCTTTATGATCTTATGCTTTATGGTGTCATCTTGAAAATAGTATTAGCGCTGCTGAGGTGGCTGTGAACTGTGAGAATGAGAAGTTAGAGAAAGAAAAGGTGAGCTGAGGGGTTATAGAGTGAGACTTCTAGAGAAAATGTAACATGCAATGATGTGGAGCTTGCTTTCTGCAGGTGCAGTTCCACGGGGTGCTCTGTTGTAATTTTACCTGTGAATTTCCTTTGCTTTTTGATCTTTTTAGTCTACTACATATCTTTATTGTTGTAATTGATCTACAATAATGCTAGAAATAGGAGAACTATTGATATTTTTATTCAGGTGTTGTCTTTTCATAGGCTTTGTGCTGTGTCTCCAGTCTTGTAATACTTTATATAAATATACTTAATTTGAAGTTGCCCTTTTAAATATGTGTGTGACTGCAAACTATGGATTTATGTTCTAAATGTGGTGATCCTTGCTTGACCTTTCATATTCAAAGAACTGAATTCATTGTTGTATTAATATAAATTTCTCCCAAGAGTCTATAAATTAGGAAATCAATTAATATAGGCATCTGTGACCAAAAAGATCTAAAACTGCAATTAGAAGAAAACTTTGAAAGGGAAATAGAGAAGACATAGGATCACTGGATCCCACCTAATATCCACAGAATCATAGAATGGTTTGGGTTGGAAGGGACCTTGAAGCTCATATAGTTCCAACCCCTCCGTCCTGGGCAGGGATGTGACCCATTTATTGTTTATTTAGTTTGTTAAAGGGGGAAAATATATAAACATAGGCTATGATTTTAGTCCTTGAGGTTTTTCCCTGATACCAATTCACTGCATTTTCCAATAAAATGAAATAAATTGCTTAGAAAATGGATGGGGAGTCTTTATGGCAACTACAGCCAATATTGAGCAATGCTATGTAGCTTATTAAAGCTGATGTTTATAATAGCTCAGCTTTTGTGATGTGCTGTATGAGTATGCTTTTTCTGTGAACACTGAAAGGATATGAAACTCCAGGTGGTTGACTGTAATTTCATACTTGGTGAAGAATGGTTCTCTTTTAGAGTAAGCTAAAAGTAAAATTGTTCCCTGTCTGATTCTATTTTTCTTTCTCCAGAAATGGAGTTCACTTTAGTGAACAGTAGAAATAAAACATGTGACACATTATTAGGTTGTAGCTCATTGCAAAATAATAGATAATTGAATGGCAGCTGTGAAAATCTGAAACATGGTTTGAATCTGTCAGGAGGGGAGGGAGATGAAGTAAATCCAAAGGATGCATCTGCCACTCCCTCATACTCTTCACTAAAAATTTGCTTATGAGTTCCAAGAATTTGGGGTACAGCTGGTCTTCCAGTATAATGAAAGAGTGCCTTTTTCTTGTGTGAACATGTGACAGTTTATGATACTGCAAATTCACTAGTTTATTTACCTAAACATACTATACTATAGTGTATGTTATTAGTGTTGTCCCATCACAATTGTCTTTATATTTGTTCAATTTTTGATCATTCCCTCATTAAAATTTTCATTTTCTGTTTCTATTTCATTCTTTTGAGGCGTGTGTGTGCCATGTGTACTCTTTAAAAAGAATTACATGCAATTACCAGCGTATAAAAGATCTTGCTTACAAAGGAAATCAGTTTGATTATCAACATTTCTAAAGCATGTTTGTAAAATATGTTTTGTTGAAAACTTTGTCAATGCTTAATTATTTTTCTTAATTAGTATCATCATTAGCTCCCTGAGACCCAGTAATAATGATCTCCCACCCTAAACTACAGAGATTTTATGAATGGAAAGTTCTGAGATAGTTTCAGAGCTTTTCTTTCAAGTCCTTTTGCAAGTACAGTAGTGTGGTACTTCACATTTCTTTTTTGTGATAGCACCTTCCAACTATCCTGCTATGGTGGCTGGAAAAGAGCTGTTCTAAACCCAGCCTTACTAGGCTAAATGAACAAGGAGTGCTAAAAAAATCCCAGAATCATGAGAAGTTTGTGTGTGTTTTAACTTAATGTAGGAGTTCTCTGAGAGGAATTCAAAATATATACATATAGGTATGTTTCTTCTGTTTCCCTCAGAGAGGCTGGGCTGGTCATCTCTCTCCAGCAGAGGCAGCTGTGTTTCGGCGATTGCAGAACTGCTGCCACAAGACTCAGGCAGCTCTGAAGATTTGTAGTTCTAGAAGTCCCAGAGCTCTCTCCACCTGCAACATCTGCTTTGGCAAACCCTCACTCATATTAAGAAAATCTATGACATAGATTAAGAAAATCTGTGTTTTCTGTTAATATACAAGTGCTGTATTTGTTTTACTAAGATAGGCATAAGCTACTTTTATATGGTCTTTCTAGTGAAAGCTGGAAGCTGAATTGATTTTAAATAGTCATTTGAACTTACCTTTAAAAAATACAAATCTTCTTATAGGTGCAGAAGAGAAGTGAGGGGTTGTTTTACCAGTATGTACTTTCTGCCTCGCATCCCACTGCTCTCTAAAAGTTCCAGTTAGTGCAATGAACTTCTTACAAGAAAACGTAAATGTATGTAAAGGAAAATCAGCATTTACAGCAGATCAAGGTTTTATTGAGGATATAGTTCACATATCTGGAGACACTTTGGAATTTCCCAGATGATAACTGTTGGCTTGAAATGCTGTTGCAATTGCAGACTATCACCTATGCTATCAGGATTCAAAAACAGCATCATAATCTTTAATGCCAGAAGTAGTCTTTGTCTATAGTTTAATTTTATACTAAGTTTGAAGAAACTGGATAGGGTACAAATGAGTTTTCTGAAAACAGTAGGTTTATCTACTGGGAAGTTTTTTGAATAATTAACAGTTGACTTTCAGATTTTAATATTTTAATTAAGAGATGCATTTCAGTAGTGATTTAATGTAACTGTGTTTTAATTTCCCAAAAGCAATGCTGTGAGTCTTTTAAGAGCAAGTCCCTCTCTCTCTAGTATGCGTAATACATATGTCTATATATGAAGGGAAACTGGAGGTGGAAGCTGGTTGACTAGCCCATCTCTCCCATTTCAAATTTTGCCTGGTTGACATAATTTTACTTGGATCTGTTTGTTTTCAGGAGCAGCTGATTAATACTCTAAATACTGTGTAGGAGCCTGGAAAGATTTGTGCAATGCTTCAGGGAGCTACCGCCTGATACAGGGTTTGGTCACCAGTGTCAGTGCTCTAAAATGTGATTTTCACCATTTTTCTGTTTCCTGACCTTGCAGAAAACCTGTCACCTGCTGGCCTTCCTTTTATTCACCTCCATCCTCCACACACTTTAATTATTCTTAATGCCTCTGTACATGGCATACCCATCTGTTGTGAGTTCTGCAATTAAATCTTAATTAAATGGGATTAAATACTGTGTCTTCAAGGAACACTGGAGCAGATTTCCATCTACAAAAATTGGAGGAAATAAAAATCTGAATGCATCGACAAAGGCTGTTCTACTAGATTTCAACATTGAGGTGCTTTTCTTAGCAAATGCCACAAAAGAGTTTTGGGTGGAATTTTGAGTTTGCTGCCTCTTATTGATAACAAACAAACAATCTGTCTTTGCCTCTGAACTGCATTTGACTCTTGCTGGCAAAACCTTCAGCCTCTGGAGCTCTGATTGAACTGTGTCTCGTCATTCCTAAAATAATATTCATTCTTCGCCTCTTGTATTGTGAAAGTCACTTGACCTCCTTTTCCCAAAACAGTATCTTTATACAACACATACAGGAATGGTTAGGAACATATCGTAAGTAAGGTGGGAGGGGTTGGGAGTACAGCCAGTGGTCAGAACTGACTTTGTGGTGTTGCTTATTATTTGTGTGTGTGTGTTAGTTTTTAGCTGTGTTCTCCATTGAGGTGTCTCTAACAAAACGTGAAGCTTTATTGGCTTTTTTTACACCAAGAGTCTGGTGAACAAAAAACAGTTGTCTGTGTTCCAGTGAAGTACTGATCCTCAAGAACAGTGAGTGTAGCAGCCTAAGCATCATGAGATTAAGGAAGCTTTTGCATCTCTGACTATTCAGGTTAGGCAGTGGCAATATTAAGTTCCTGAAATTATGGAGGCTAAAATTTATAGTCTAATTTGACTTTGCTATTGTACAGTAAAATTCACTGAGTAAAGCTGTGTGATCTATGAAGGAAGAATGACTAAATGCATTGCATACTTTTTAATCAGTAAAAATGATAGTCATCAGATAAATCTTACATGACTATTTGAGCTTACACCTATACCACAAATCAAAAAAAGAAGAAATAAAAAGAGGATTACTCATTTTCCTGTAGAGCTATTGGACTTCTGTTGGCAGTTCTGGATGTTTGCTGTTTTATATGGCTCTAAGCAGGAGATTTGAGGAGTGGCATAAAAAACAAGCCTCTGACTGGAATTTTGGGATATAAATTGGTGGGTTTGGAGAGCGGTCTTGATGGGTTGGGGTTTTTGTAGTTTTTTAAAAAGTCTTTGGATAGAATAACCATCCATCTCCTGACTTCCATTATTAAGGTGATAAACACTTGTGCATTTGTTTCGTTGCAATCCCTTCAGTTGTCACAGAACATAATTTTGGATAAGAACTTACCAGAGTCCAAATAATTTAAAACTGCGTTTCTTGGGAGTGCTTTCAAGTGATGGTTTTAGAACACAAGTTAATGGGAAGATGGTTTTCAAATCTAGGGTTATCAGAGTGGCTTCAATCCTGTAAAATATCAAAATGGGTGGGAGGTTAGCTTAAACAAAACAGAAGTTGTGTCAATTCAACAAAATAGTCAATCACAAATACACTGGTATAAGAGGAAACCTTGCTGTTAAACTCAAGAGGAACTGCATTCTTTTAGGATACTCTGATCCATTTAGTAGAAAAATACAGTGTACTATACCTCTTGTTATAGACTGAGGCCTTATTCCGAGCAGCAAAACTGACTTTCCTGGTTTGTATTGTTATTATTGTTGTTGTTGTTTTGTTTGGATAATCTTTTTTATTTCCTTCTGTGACTGGTAAAGAATTCAGAACACTTATAACTAAGCATCTGGTGCTGACAGTGAGTTTGAATAGTTTACGTGTATTGTATTAACTGTGAAAGAAACCTTTTCCCAATAGTTCACAGACAATCTGTAAGGTACATCAGACACTCAATGAAAGAATGTTCTACTTGTCTCCTACTTGGAATAATTACTTCATAAGGACGTAATGTATCTCAGTTTGAATTTAATCTGCTGTACTGCTCAAAGAACTTAGCTAAAATCTCCTGTGAAAGGGAACAAGCTGTATTCAGCTGTCGTTTCTGCATCCTCAGTTCCATCTTCCAATTTCCAACCATAAGTCTCAGCACACCCCCTTTGAATAGGGCAATATGATTTTAAGCAATACATTTAACGATATTCCTTGGTTCCTGAAACTTTTCAAGTTGATGATTCTTTGATATTTTAGTAGGGAAACCATGGTGGGAGATCTTGTGGTATAGCATTAATCATCTTATGAAGACTAAGATGTATCACTGCTCTGAGCATCAGAGCGTTCATTCCGGTTTCAGTGGCTTTCTTATGTAAAATGTTGATATTACTTAGATAAATAAATGCAAACCAATGTAATATTTTTCCATGAATAAAGAGGGAGATAGCACACCCATATATCATAAGGTAGAGCCAGCTTAGGACATTAATTTTCAACACCAGGTATTATTGTTCTATATGTCAATTCCCTGTAAAGAAAGGACAACAAATAATCTTTAAAAGACTTAGTTACAAGTCATTATTAAGTGTTACTTTTGTGTAGACCGCATTAAGGAAAATGATCGCACTTCCAAAAAACAAAAGTCTTACATTTTGGAGAAGACAGAGGTCATGTTTCATGTATTTAATTTTAAGAGGTTGTGTGTGTGTTAAGGAAATTCAAGCAGGAGATAATGTCCATAGTCAGGCCATTACTCGAGGCTTTCTGTTGAAATGAGGTCACACATAGACTCCTACATGTACCAAAGTTTTGGTTTGCCTTAGGAGTTTTGTTCTTTTGCTGTTTATTCTAAAAAGAAACTGCCTCCTTTCAAATGGATGTATATAATATTTCTGCTTGGTTGCTCAGCCTATTGCAGTTATTGAAGTCTCTTGTGCAGCCCAGCCAAAGCAATTTTGGGGGGAAAAAAAAGTTAATACTGTCACTTTCTATCATTTCTAGACCAATAAAATTAAAAACATCTCTAGTACAGTATAATAATATAGGAAAAGCACTTAGTATTGCTTTTAGGGACATTTACCATTAAATAAAGCTTTTATTTTAATGTTAAAGAATATTATACTTTCCGTAAGTATTTCCAAATGGCCCATTGTGCTAAAAGAATAGATTGGTGGGTATTTGCAGGATCAGAAATTTTTGTGTCTGTTGAAAAGCTAACAACAGTATAATTTTGATGGTATTTGAGAAATGTCTTAGACTGTGACCTGTGATACTTTGAAAGAAATTTTCATTAAATATTAAATAATGTTGCAGGGATATTTTAGAACTTGAAAAGGGTTTTTTATGGTGCACTTTTTTTTTTCTATGCTTCCTAGAATTGGCCTTATACCTGTTGTAAGCCATAGAAATAATTTGGAACTAGCTAATAATGTCTGTATAGCTGTTAAATTCATCCACAGCCATTAAAACGCCCTAACAGTGGACACTCCCATTTTGCTGTCCTATTAAAAAAGTGCATCTTGGAAAATAATTATATTTTCTTGTTTCTGTTGTACTAGGGATCCAATATTTTGTATTCTTAAATTGATTTTACTCCCAATGAGGCTGGTGATACTCACTTTTTTTCAAAAAGCCCTACCTAGATGAAATTTAAAGATAAATAGTGCAATTATTAAATCAAAACATATTTCAGCTTTGGTCTTCTTGTCTAACATACTGTATTCCCTTTCACATTTGCATCATCAGCAGGTTTCACAAAGCATCATTTCTTTTCCATTTTCAGTCTTTAAAAACCATGTGAAGTATTATTCCAGTAGAAGAAAACTGAGTCAGGTCATTCTTCCTGGACGAAGCAAGATGTAAACTAGTCCTTTTTTGAAATTTGCTTTCCATTCAAGTCTGCACATACCTGATAGTAGATAATTTATATCTAAATTATGTATTTCTAGATTGCTTCTCATGATACTCTCACAAGATGTTGCAAAAACCTTTCTAAGGCAAAGACAGACAAAGATAGATGTGTTTCTTCCTTTTGATTTGAAAGGACTGCTATCTAGTTTCTGTAGTAATACTGAAAAAATGTGGTGTATTCTTGCTGAATCAGTGTAGGCTGTTAACTGCATGTGGCTCTTAATTGTATCTGCCATAGATTCTAGCTGCACATAAGTAGTTTGCTTATGTTTTCTAGTATTTTTGTGAAAGCTTCATTTAAGTTAATTGATCTGTAGTTTCATGGTTGCTTCTTTTTGAGGAAGCTACATGCAGGCACCAATTTGATTTTAGTAAGTGTAGCTCACTGAATATAAACAGTCTGAAGTTAGTGCATATGGCTTCCATAACTTGCAAGTGGAAAGAGGGAAAGAGACTGTAGAGCCAGGACCTGAGAAAAGTGGCTCTCTGAACCATTTTGAGTATGTGAGTGAGAATTAAGATTGTTCAATTTTCCCTGATGCCTCTTGTGCAGTGGGAGAGATAGAGCTGCAGGAGTTAGGATGTTGTTTCTGACAAGGTAGGATCAGAATTTTGGACAATTTTCTGGCCTACCCATCTTACTGCTTTTGGATGTGTGTATAGCCCAGTAAATGTGGGTTTTGTTTCAATATGTTGTCAGTGGTATGTATTAGACCTCTACCAGTGATCTGATATATAAGTTTGGTCAAGTTATTTTACCTTTGTCTACCCTTCTTATCACTTACTGATCTTTCTAGAATTGACCAGTGTAGCTTTAAGTGGCTTGCAACAATTGTGCTGGGGCTATAAACAGTTCCCATTAATGTTAGGCTGGAAAGAAGATTTAGGGCTATCAAGATCCCTAAAACTGTAAAGCAATGAACTTCTAAGGGCTTCCAGTGTTTTTGCTCCTGGTACTCATCATATGCCCAGCAGCCCACAGCAGGGACCATTCCTCCCAGGGAAACAATGTATGTCCCTGTTTCATCTTTTGCAGCTGAAATTTTGAGATTTTTTTATTTGCAATAATTTTGGTCTGGGACTTAGAAGCTATGAAAAAGTTCATCATCTCTGGCCCAAGCACTAAACAGTTTTCCAGTGACTTTTCTATTCCTGAAGTGCTCACTTACCACCATGAGGCCCAGCTGCCGTTCCAGTGCTCCAAATAAACAGGAGAGTCACAGACCAAAAAAGATAACATGCTCAGTTGTTATAGCCTCAGGTAGCTGATGCTGCAACTTGCTCTCTTGAAGGCTACTGTGAGACTTTTCCACAAGGGAGAACTTAATTGTTATGATAGGTAAAAAATTAATAAATGTTAGTAGCTTAAAATTAAGATTGATCCCCGTTATGTGGGTGGCAGGGATAGGGAGCAGATAACCCTGTTACTGTGACATACAGAGTTGTGACTTGCAAAATTGTATACAAAGTGGAGAACTTGATGGGTTTGACTGACTAATTAAGAGCATTCTGATTACACATTCAAACCAGAGCATTTTGCATGTATGTTTTCTTTTTAAAATAGGAGAGAGTTGACACAAATCCTAACATTTCTTATGCTATGGCGAGAACTGCTGATCAAAAGAGAATGGGCCTCCTGCATCTTTCCCACTTTTTATTCTTTCTCAGAATCATAAGGATGAGTATTTCTAGTAGTCACAATATCTTTGCTATTAGTCATTTGTATCCTGTAGAATAATGTTAGTGTTTGCTACCATCTGTAACTGCTTAGCACATTCTTTATTCTCTTATCTTCCTTTTTAGCTGTACATCCTTGACCCCTGGACCCAGTTGTGATCGGTTTAAACTACATATCCCTTATGCAGGAGAAACACTCAAATGTAAGTTAAAAAATCTTGCAGCTGCATCTTGGCTTTTCTTTCAGTGTTCCATGTCCCACTAATTTTCCAGTGTGTCTGTCTAACTTTGTGAGTTTTGAGATACATGTCTTTGTTATTTTCTCCTAACGCTTCAGTTCCAAGAACACGCAACCATCAGGAACGTGTAATATTTAAGATAAGTTTAAAGGCTTCTGTGAGACTACAGTTTTGAAAGATGAGTTCTAAAAGCCAAGAGTCACAACCTGGTATTTCTAATAAAATGTTATGACTAAGATAATCTCATGACCATTTTTAGATTCATTTATAAGTTCTATATGTTTTGTGTTATTTCTTTGTGTCTCTTTTAGGAATAATTCTTTATTAAGCTCCAATAAAAGATGTTAGTCTGCTATTTTATTAGGTATCTTTAAACAATGACTGGTGTAATTGACCAGATCAGAGAAATATGAATTTGATTTCTCCATTGTTAAATCATCTTTATCCTTAGAGAACCTATAGGCAACTAGTTCATTTGCCCACTCTTAGTGTGTGTTCTGTTTGTCTTAGTTTGTGTTTTTTTTCAAAGGTTAAAAATAAAATTTAATTTTGTATATTTTTAGAAGGTAACATTTTCTAAACACTTGAACTGCTGAAAAATGATTGTGTTGCTTTTATTTCTAACAACTGAAAAATGAGAGAGGATGAAGAATTTCAGATAAAGTAAAATTAAAGGTTTGGCATTTATAGTTTTAGGACAACTCTGGTAAAGCCATGCCTAGACCACTATGTCCAGTTCTGGTCAGTCTGTCTGTTACCAGAGTAACATGGACATATGTAGGGGGATAGCATATAAGAAAATAAAGATAGTGTAGAAAGTAATCTTACCCCTAAGGAGTTGCAGCTGGGCCAATTGTCAAAGATTAGGAACAGGCCTGACTTTAACAGGCCACAGCTGTACCCAATGAGAAGAAGAAGAGTGCTATAAAAGAGTGGGTTGGCTGGTTGAGAAGGGAGCTGGAGTCAGTTGGCTACTTTGTGAAGAAGAAAGAGTCAGTGCTCTGAAGAGCTGCCCACGAGAAACATCGAGAAGGTATAAAACTTTTGTGATAAGGAAACAACAGTATGGGACCCCTGCAATAAGATGACAACAGACATACTGCAATGAGTACAGCAAAAGACTACAAAGATGATCAAGAACTGGAAGATTTGTTGTATGAGGAGAGGCCAAAATAGCTGGGGCTTCTTAAGAAAAGAAGGCTCAGGGCAAATCTCACCAATGTTTATAAATACCTGATGGGGATAAATGAAGAAGCCTGGTTCTTCTCAGTGGTGGTCGCTGAAGGGAAATGGTCACAAATTGAAATGTAGAAAATTTCATTCAAACACAAGAAAAACTCTTTTGCAAAGGTGGTCAAAAAGTAGAACAGATTGTGCTCAGAGTTTGTGTAGTTTGTGTATCTCCATCTTTGGGGCTGTTCAGTACCCAGCTGGGCATCCCTGAACAATCTCCCCTGTTTGCCCTGCTCTGAGCTGAGGGATTAGACTTGGCAGTCTCCAGTGGTGCTGTCCAGCCCTAGCTATCCTGTGAGTCTGTGAAAGTGTGCTGTCTGGAGGAGCAGGTACATGGTGTGAACAGAAATGGTAAGCATTTAAAACACTGCTTTGATAGTATCCATTTAGACTGCACCATACACATGTTGTAGCTCTTCAAGACATTTTATGTATTAAGTATTTTATTGTATTCCTTCTGCAGATTTTTTGCTTTGGTTTTTTTTGGTTTGTTTTTTTTTTGGTTTTTTTTTTTTTTTACAATATGTCATGCACTGGAAGTCCTTATTCTTTATGAACAGAAACCAACAAAATTAAGCTTCTTATGTTCTAGAAGTACATTAAAGCTTCCATTTGGCACCTGTAAGGAAAGTTGGCTTTCCCATAAGTAGATCTGGAAGCTTACTTAGGTGTTCAAGAGAGGAGTCAGGCTCATGTATCAGCTTACTATAGCTATTTTGACTTTTCTAAATATATTAAAATATGGCTCAAGAGGATTACCAATTATTTTTTCTCACAGAATAAAATTGGAAGATTTAAGTCCTAGCTAGTAATTATTTTAAGACAAAAGAAGTGGTTCTGCATTTGTTCAAAAGTCTTGTGAGTAATAGCTGTATTGTATGAAGCCAACTGCTCTCCCAGGTAGAACTTTTATTTTAAAAATTGTTAAAATGTGTAGTAAACTTGACCTGTTGAGTCTTGATGTGTTCTGCAATGTGTAATAGATTCCACTTGAGTCTTGTTTGATGACTATGATCAAGTCAAAATATGTTTCACTGGATGGCATGCTTTATAGAGTGCTAGCATGTTCTATGGGACCATCTTATCTTATACAGGGCTGTGTCTGTACATTCTGAGAGATGTTAGTCTTATTTCAAGTAGAGACTGAAGCTGTTCCTGATTCAGAAAGGAAAATGGATAGACTAAAATGCCCATATGCATGTGCACGGACATAAAGGCTATATTCATATATTAAATTACTGTAGTCCAGTTAGAGTACCTAGAAATATGATTATGGAATATGCATTAAATTTCAGTATCAAGAAATCTGGGTTTTTTTTCTCCAGTATTCTTATACTTTTTTATATCATATACACAATTCAACAAAAAGAACCTACAGTGCATGTTATATATTTTAACAAAGACAACTGAAAAAGGTGTAAACAAGTGTATCTTTTTCAAAGGTATCTAATAATAGCTGTGAATTCAAGTAATAATAATCCTCCACATTTCAGTGTTACATATTTGAAAATGCTGTGAATCATTAAGTCTCACAGCATGTGGAATAAATAGTGATGTGAGCAGATTCAAGAAAGCTTTAATAATTTTGTGTTTAGATCTGTAATGATGGCAGGGGAAGACAGGCACAGTGTGCAAACAGAGATGTTTAGATACTTTATTGTAGGCTGTTGCTAGATATGTTATCTTTCAAGGGCAGAATATTTCTGCAAAGGAAAATTGCGAAATCTGCCAGAATAAAAAGATCGGCTGAACGCGTTCAGGATCTCCAGTGTATGGGTTCAGATATGGTACCAAATAGAGGCTGAAGTGTGTAGTTCCTTTGTGGTTTGTCTTACATCCTCTTTGCAACAGATTAGGTCTTTGCATATCATCAATCATAACCGCTGCCACTGCACAGGCACCCTTGTAGCAATGCTAGTGTGTTGGAAACTGTTGGTGTGCTGCTTTAGGGAAGTGTAACTGCACAGTGCAATCCTGTTTTCCAAAAGACCAGAAAGTTCACAGCTTCTCAAAAAAAAGAAAGCGTACTTGCAGGCAAGGCTAACTACCTGTAATATAAAATAATTGTTTTGTAAACTTCGGTAAGAGCAAACATGTTGCAACTTCAGAGTGGCTTGTTGGCTGTGTAATGGCCTTTTTTTAAGATGTCACATTCACCTTACTTTTGTATATATGCAGAGCTGCTGGAATGTTACACTGAAGAGTTACTCAGCTCCAGCCAGGGACCTTGGAAATACCCACAATTTTATACTGGAGAAAATACTATGCCAGTGTTCAAGATAAACTAGTTTGTCATACTAATTGTCTTCCATCACACTTCAAGTCATGTTTTCAGGGAGGCACTTTTATTTTATTTTCTTCTGTAAGGGAAATAACTTTTTTTGTTTGTTTGTTTTCATGGTGGGACTATTTAGAAAACTTGAGCCTCGTCTTCCTTGACTGTCAATTGAAATGTGAGATGGCCATCTTGTTTTTACTAGTTCATCCAGTACTCAATGTTGTTGCATGAAACTCCATGCTTTTCTCTGTATTTGAGTTTTTCAGAGTTCTTAATTGGAGTTTTATTTTCAGGAAGACTGTAATGCCCTGTAAGAGATTGAATCTGTGTTTCTAAAGCAAAGCTTACTTTGGGTAGCATGCAGAGGTATCCTTTATTGCTAACTGGATCACAGTACCTGCTTAGAAAAGTTCAGTATCCTTTTTGATGAAGTATTTGTGCCTTTTGACGTGAAGTGTTCCGTAACTCTTGCAGGTATTTCAGTCTTAGTTGATAAAACATCAATGCAGATATTAGCAGAAATTGTCAGAATAAGCAGAATTATAAGCTGCAATAGTCTTTAAAATTAAAACATGCCATTTAGAATCAAATTACCATTTTTTTTCCAGAAATCCTTGGAATATCTTGGGTTTGGCTTTTCTTTTTCACTCAAGCTTTCATTGCTGCTTGCTAGGGAATCTGACCTTTTTTTTTTTGCTTTTGCTCTTCACATTTTCTTTTTCAGGCACTGATGCCTCCTTCCCTCTCTGACCTTGAGTGCTGTCATCTGGAATTTCACAGTGATTAAACAATGTGTTGCCCTTGCAATGCTACTGTTCTCTGCGGCCCCTTGAACTCTAGTATTTTCATCTTCTGTCTGATTTTCACTGTTTTTATGTGAGTGGATTATGGCTCTGGGTTATGCTGCCACCATATTGGTTTCCTTGATCCTGAAGAACGTTTCTTGTGTCTCCTTTGAAGCTTAGTTTTAAATTTTTGCTTCTGATTTTTGTTTGTTGATTATTAATCTTTTTGGTTATGGGCCTTAAAGGAGGAAATCAGTCTTGATGCCTAACCAGTCTAAGAATATCTCCCATAATATGTGGTACAAAATTTCATCTGTTTTTATTCCTGTGATGGAACTCTTTCAGTAATTTTATCCAGTCTTCTTGTGGATTTCTATTTTAAGGAAGTAATTAAGAACAAACAAACAGATAAATGTAGAGAACAGCCCGACCTTATTGCCCCTTTGCCAAGTAATTTGCTAAACACTCTTTTATTGTGCCAATAAACAATTGTAAAAATGATTTTTGAAGTTGCTATAAGATTTAAGATACTCATAAGTATGTTGCTGCAATGCATGTGTTAGTGTTTTTTGCACCATTAGGTTATTTTACACAGGCTGTATTTAGGTTGAGGCTCTTACAGGAGCTCCTGGTTGCTGTAATTCAGGTTATACTTAGGTGCTATCCTTACCTGTGTGATAAGTGTCTTTTTTTAGGGTAACGCAAATTACCAAAGATTTTTCCAGGCAATATGTTTTCTGAAGTTTGGCTGAGTCTTGCTTTAGGTGGCAGGAGTAATAAATCTTTCTCTCTCAGTAACCTGTTTGTTATCTAATGAGTGTACCTAATGAGAATGTCAAGAGAGAGTTTAATCTCACACTGACTTCTTCTTTGAATACAAAGTTTACAACAGTATTTCCCCCTTTAAAATAATCACTTTTCTCTTACTTGGGTTCTTTGTTCACTTTTTTTAATGTTCTGGACTTCTCTTGAGCAAGTAAATGACAGAATATTTTGCAGTTGTAAGTCCTAGTGTATTTCTTCATCAAGAGAAGTGACCTTAGAAGTATCTATGTACAAGTGTGGACTTAAAGAGGCTTAAAAGATTTTACGTTAGGCCTCCACAGTGGTATTTCCATAATGCCTTGCTACCTTGCTCTTTCCTCCTTTTTTCACCTGTTTGGGCTTCACATACTGGTGATGGTCTCAGGTCCATTTGTTTCAATCTGTTTATCTTTTGACTTTACCTTTCCTTTTCTCACCTACCCAGTGTTTCTATTTTAATTTCTTCAGTGTTGCCTGGATTTAATTTCTACCAGTCTCTAATCCCATCTTGAATTATCTGTTGTTCTCATCTTTTTCCACTTCAATTCTACTACTGAGATTTCTGAGAAAGCAGTTGCCCAGCTACAGAACTGCAAGTTCCTGAGATTGTCTTGATGCCTTCTTGCTCAGCTTGGGATCCAGTTTACTTCATGATACTCCATTTTTACAGTTTTTCCCAGTTTATGAAATAACAGACTTTCTGTAGTCTTAGAGCTCTTTTTTTTTTCCCTCCTACAGCAACATTTGTCAGTTGAAGTTAAAGAAAAAAATGACCCACACCTGCACCCCTTTGTCCAAGAATGAAAAAAACACCCTACAAATTCATCCTATATATTTCTTTCTTCTGTTGGAAAAGTGGGACTTGATTCACTAACCTAACTAGAGGGGTCTTAACTCTGAGGTTCCCAGGAATACCTTGCTTGGCCTTTTCAGCTTCTGACCCACAGGGCACTGATCTCTCTGAAAACCACGTACTATAGCTGCTGTAAATGTGCCCTGAGGCATCTCAAATGAGACTAAACAACTTGGTTTAATCAGCTGCACCAAGTGCATGGAGACTTGGTCTTCGTGCAGTGGAGTAGCTAGAATTTCTTCTGGAGTGTCACAGAGATGCTGAGAAGTTGGTTTGTTTTTTTCTAATGCAATCAAATAATCTTTTTCAAGTTGTCCCTCTATTATGAGATGACTTTTTGAGTCTTTAACCTGACTTTTCTGCCTTTCCTTTACTGATATCTCGATTTGCACATTACATCAGAAATTAAGCTCAAAAACACCCTTTATCTGACAGCAGAATAGCCTATTAGCATCAGTACCAGAGCAAAGGAGAATTACTCATGTATCTTTTTTCAGTAGTAGTAATTTTGTATTTAACAAGTTTTATTGTAATTTCAGGAACTAATCTTTCTTGCCAACCAATTAGAAAAGGGTTCTATAGGTGTTATGTTACTGTTTTTGACTTGAAGCCTGCAGAACAAATTCTTTAGCATGGAATCCAGTGACAAGGATTCCAGGTAGGTCTGCATTTAGTTAATTTAAATCCTTTGATACTTTTGACTGCACTGACTTAGTGTCTTGGTTGCAGGTTTCAGTGAGTGACTGATTACTTTTGTATTTGTAAAGACAATTAAAACTGGCTGGTTTAGGTAAGAATTTGTTTATAGAAGAGACTGATCAGTGGTTCTTGTCTACAGTTTGCTTGGGTTCTAGAAGA
This sequence comes from Fringilla coelebs, assembly GCF_963513975.1. NCBI lineage: Eukaryota > Metazoa > Chordata > Aves > Passeriformes > Fringillidae > Fringilla > Fringilla coelebs. The sequence goes on from NC_140030.1 coordinate 86,693,386, forward strand.
GTCAGGTTGAATTTTGAATTGATGAATAATATAATTCTACTGGTTTTTCCTTTTTAATACTCAACAAGAGCACTTTCTGTAGTTTCCCAGAACTGATTCTGCACATGGTTTGGTCTCTTGCTTCAGCAATTGCCTTATTATCTGTGAATGCATTTTGTGATCAAGTTGCATTTGCATTTCTTAAAAGCCAAATCTCTTTCATAGCAAATTCCATTCAAATTGGTTTTATTCTAGGTTGCAGTGGCCACACGTGTTTGTTCTACATACTTAAGTGCTGACTTAGAAATTCTTGGTGTCAGGAGAAACTGAAGCATATAGATAGGTTTTCAGAAGTAGAGTTTGGGAAGTTAACTGGTAGACTGCTTCCTAATTTTGCTGCTGTTGGTTAAACAGGGATGTTAATGCTGTAGAACTCCTAGCATAACATTTTTCAGTACTACAATTTTATAGTATAGTTTAAAAAATAATAAAAATATACCAAAAATGAAGTTACCAGGAGAGGAAGAATTGGATAGGCCAGTGGGAAGTGATTGTAGGGATTTTAGAAATTTCTCCTTTTCTTGCTGAGACACACCTGTCTTACTTGTAGTCAATTCTTATTCCTCTGTTAGATTTGCTTATGCATTTTGTTAGATGAGAAAAGAGCAGACCATGTGAGTTTTAAAAGAAATTATAGATTTAAGTATTAATATTTCTATCTTTTTGTCTGTGGGGAGCAAATTAACTTCTCTTTTGAAGTTCTGTGAAGTAAAACATTTCAACATTTAATGCTACTTGCCTGAGGAGAAAGAAAGGAAGAGACAGTAATATTTTTGGATAATTGGAAATGTAATTCCATCAAAGTAATTATTGGCTGGTATATCTACAACAATGAGGAGTGCAAAGGTTTTGCTTGCCTTGCTCTTACACTGGAATAGTCATGGTCAGTATTACTATGGAGCACCACACAGCTGGCCTTCCATCAAGGGAAAAAGGACAAACAGAGTTGAAACATATGCAAAACTAGAAACTTGTGCTGGAGATGCAAGGAAAAGGGTATTTGTGTCATTTGAGTGAGCAGAGCGGAGAATGCAGGACTGTATTGATTTTTTTCTTTCTTTTTTTTTTTCCTCCAAGGTTAGAATGGTAAATGTTCACAAACTCTAAGCACAGTAATTTTGCATATGACTTTGTTTGTTAAATGTGTTATTTTTATTTACCCCAGTTATATTTGAAGAGGGTAAGCCACAGATAATATCATGTAAGGATTAAATATAGTACTTGTTATAAAAATGGCTATTTCTAGTAGGTCAAGAAAAACTGTTAACTTGTGATTCAAAACATTTAGCACCTTATATTTTCTAAGCCTACTGCAGAGGCTAGTGTTAATATTTATGTAAAGTAAAACCAGATTTGCATTGGCTGTTGTGATTGTTTAAATTCCTTTTATTGGAGTGTAATGAAGCATGTTTTATTTACGTGTCACAGCCCTGCCAAGCAAACTGATAACCGCAATTTTAGTTTCTCTGGGTTTTGATATTTAACAAGAAAAAAACTCAGCTTTAGGATGGATCCTCTTAATCTGTAGTCTGATTTGTTACTGTGTGGTTTTTACTGCTGTAACTTAGGAAAATAGCTCATGGTCATAGCTGCAGATAGGGCAAACACCTTCATTGATGCCTAAGCCTGTTACCTTTTCTGTTCTAGCATGTAAATTAAGCAAGACATAAGTGAGATTGTATGGAAGGGGAGAGCACAGAACAGAAAAGTTGGAGAGACTGGGGGTGATGTGTATGGATGTCTGATATGGTTAAAAAAGGGTTCTTTTTGCTTTTGTTTTAGGAAATAGTTGAACATCTTTGGATTCGTGACAGAAGTGAGACTTAATAGAATAAGATTTGACAGAGGGAATGTTTTTTTTCATTTTTAAATATGTTAAAAACTTGTTCTAAGGTCAAATCTTTAATACTAAGATGCTGTCTTTAACTTCCAGAATGAAAGCCACTGATGATAGAAAATCACTGCTCTTTTTTAACTGTTAACATTGAAGTGGAAACAACAATTTGTTCTGTACTTCTTTATCTCTGTGAAATTGTCAGCCAGCCTGTGTGAGGTTTGATTGTAGCAGAATAAATTAAGGTTTACATTTGGCTAAAAGCTTATGGTACTGTAGGAAGGAGGGCATAAAGGATACATTTCTATTCAGTTAGAACATAAGAGCAATGCATCATTTTTCATTTCCGTAGGGCTGTAGAATATTTTGAGTATGGTCTCAGCAATAGTGTTTTGTAAATGTATCATTAGCAGGCGCTGAACTACTGGTTTTATTTATTCTGAAGCCTGGAGAACCTATGTAGCTATATAAAATGTGGCCTTTTGGAAACTGAATACACTATAGGAAAAATAATCTTGATCTACATATTGGCATTAATATTGATATATTTGGTCTCAAAGTTACTTATATTGAAAGGACTTGGGAATTTGGATTTGAGGCATGTTTACCCTCAAATAGAAGCAATTTTAGAAATTATAAATAATTATGAGTAACAGAAAATCGCATATCACAATGTTAATTTTTAATCTGGATTCTGTCCGTTCTACCTGAATGGATCCTTGGTCATGAACACTTTAAAATTCAAATATCTGCCTAGTTGGTCATTCACTGTGGATAAGGTTTCATAATGCCACTGATACTTAGTCGAAGAAGGGATCTGACAGAAGCTCTAAAGAACAAATGTGAACATGTGGGAGATAGGTAATAGATTGGTTTGTCCAGCTGCAACATGATGTACCTGACCTCGGTATGACCACACATTGCAGCTCAGTGGTCAGAAGAGGATACCATGTCCAAGTGTCCCTGATCCCCGAGCATGAATCATTGCCTGGCATGTGCAGCTGACCTGAACCCCAAATTGTTGAAGTTTACCACCTAGCATGTTAAACTCATAATGCAAGCTTTAATTTACTGTTATATTGAGCACTGCATATAATGGTATTCTGGGAGCTGCTGTGAATTCACTCTGTGAAAGGAAAGAGTTTGTGCCTACTAGAATGTCCAAGTTGGACCTACTGCCACAGCTTTGCTGAGGTTCACCCCTTACTGTGCAGCTCGTGGAGGTGGACATGGTTTATTGCCAATCTCACTACTCAAACAGAGTCTTGAAGCTGCCTCATGATGTAGGGTTCTGTAATAGTTTTTCACTTCTCAAGTATGGAGGTGTAACATCAAAAATACGCTGTTATTTTGATCCTTCTTTTAGTCTAAGCAGCTTTTTTTAGTGTGTGTGTAGTTGGAGTGCAGCTTTTAAGTGAGCTGAGCAGTAGATATATCTTATCTACTCTGTTTTACCAGCTCTGTTAAAGGAGGAATGCAGAGAATGAAAAGCATGCAGCTAGCACCTGCAGTATGAAAAGTGTGTGCTAAATGAGTTACTTAGCATCACCAAGGACCAGGCAGAAGCACAGGTACAGTCCTTTCCTTTGGAGTGGCCGTTGGGCTGCTTAAGTCATGGGCCAGGCTTTATCACTGATCTGTTTTCTGAGTTACTCATAACTCATATTCGTGCTTCTTTCAAAACTCAGGAAAAAAATGTGTTAAGGTGAATCTCCTTCAGTACATAACCTCAAGTTCACTGCTCTTTTTGTAGAAATTGAGGAGGTTCTTGAAAGGAGCCATGCATGACATTTTAATTGCAGTAAATATCAAGAAAAGCGTTGTGTCATGGTGGTGTAGGAAGTACCCAACCTAGTAAACATCAACTTTTTTGAGTTCTTCAGTGCTGTATTATGGTTCAGGCTAATCTAGTGATTATTTTTTCTTACTTAATATAGATGCAATTTTATGCCTTTTCCTCCAGGACTGGTGCACGTTCCATTCTTTAAATGAAATTTAAATGAAATGAAAGGTTTTATTTTTATTTTGAGTGTGTTGGGAATTTTCACTGGCAGACCTCTGCTATTTTCTGCACCCCATACTTACACGTGCTCCTGACAGCTGTGAAAGGAAGGTGGGAGTGCAGGCAGGAGAAACCCACACTGTGCTCTACTCGCCGCATGATCTGTGAGTTTGTGATTTGGAGCCATACTGTAGAGAATACCTACTCCAGACTGGACAGTGGCTTCCTGCTCATGAGCCTTCATCCCCTGCAATTAATCTTCATGGCATCCTTGCTTCTAGTTAAGGCCAAGTTTACAGAATATCCACAATTAAAGCTGTCACGTTAAATGCCTTGAGATGGTGACATCATTGAGCCAGCAATGTGGCTTTGCAAGATTTGTTCACCTAATGCTTTTCTCCAGTTCTGTATTCACAGTTTTTTAAGAAATAAAAGATGGTGTGACTTTCACTGTACAGAATTGTTTATAAGGATTGCTTTGCTGGTTTTACTTTGCTGTGTGGATTTTAAACAAGTCGTAACACATAGTAGCCAGTCTTTTTTTTCTAATGTCTCCTTTCTCATAAATCTGTTTTATACAAAAGCTCAATTATTCTTTAATATTGTTGTAAAGAATGATGGGGAGGTAGACAAGTAAGGCTAGAAACATTTATTTTTATTTTAAATTTTTTTTTCTTGAACAGTGGGTGGGTTTTTTTGAAAGCTCAGATGCATATGACCACCTCTTGATCTATATGAACTCTGAAGTATGTGTACTAGTGAAATACTAGAACCCAAATTTCTTTTAATTGCATATCTTATGACACTGGCAAGATGAGAGCTCAGTGCCAAGCTGTGATGAAGTCTTTATTTTCAGTTAATTTTTATCTCTCCATTTAAATGTGCAATACTGCATTTCTCTTGGCCAGAATTTGGGTAGTTGGAATGGTTCCTATTGAACTGTGTAGTCTTCCTTCTAAGAGTTGGCATGGTGAGGAGAAGAGAGTGAGTAAGTGCTACTAATTTTTAAAAGCTCTGGTATTTTGAAAGTCGTGATCTTTAGTAGTTTGCAATTGACTTTTAACAGACAAAACACAGCCATCTAAATATGGTACTTTTTATTAAAACAAGATCACTTTTCTAACTCAGTGTTTTGAGGCAACCCTCAATAGTGTTTGAATTGCCATTTGAGATACAAAGCAATAATGTATTTCATGTTTCACTGCTTGCAGAGGAGGAAGACGCTGCACCTCAGGAATTTGACTTCATCCCCCAAAACATCTGATGCTTATCTTGCGTGTGAATTTTTGGAAAAATTATATGGATATATACATGAAATATATGTAATGTAGCTGTCAAATTCTGTGTTAAAAAAATGTGTTGTATGTGATGATTTTATTTTTTATTTATAAGCACATATATAAAAGTGCAAATAATGTTGCCATTTATTACTTTTCAGGGGATATAATTTTTAATGCTCACTATCCTGACCTGCCGCCAGATTTTATCTTTGGAGAGGATGCTGAGTTTTTGCCAGATCCTTCTGCCTTGCATGTAAGTATTCTGCTGTTTGAGAACCTTACACCTTGCAGAGAGACTTTGCTTTTTTAGAATAGCTTTAGGAACAGGAATTTTATAACAATGCAAAATAAAAAAGAAGCGCATCTTTTATCACGTTGGTATTTTGAGTGTAAACATATTGCTTTCTAAAGTGATTTAAAGTTGTATTTATTGCTTTCTAAAGTTGAATTTGAAGTTAAAATGAGGGGGAAGGAGGAAGGGGTGCCAAGTTTAAAACATTTTAACCAAGACAATATTATCGTTTACCTTTAGTTACTTAGAATATCTGTAAAAATGTCTGTTTAATATCTGGCCATTTTAACTGATCTGTCTCAGAAAAAAAGTTCATAAATTTAAAAGCATTTATCTGTAAAATAAAGTTGTGTAATTTGGTGTCACATTGTTGATTTTTGTTTTCTGTTGAGGAAGGATGTATCGAGTTAATATTTTATGGGAACCATTGCATTAAAGAAAACTATGTGCTCATGTGTGTTAGGGTTATCTAGACAAAGAAATTACTTTCTAAAAGGTGGGAGGAAGATAAATTAATGAGAAAATACTTTTATACAGCCTTATTACTACAGAAGGAGAAGCACCACAACCTGAAACCAAGCATTTTTTTTACTAGTCACAGTGAGCCTCAAGTAGTAAAGCCTTGTTTGAAGAAGGTATAGGTGCTTATGCTTTTACAGTACTTCTCGCTCTCAAAACTTACTAGTAGTTACTAATGAGACAGTGCAGAGCCCTCGCCTGCATCTCCTCTTGTGTTTAATGAGCGCTTCTCCAGAGGTCCCCAAAGGAAGGCGGCGGCTGTTGTGCTCTGGTGCAGGTGTCATGATGAAGATTGAGCATGTCCTTGATGTGTGACATGAAAAATTCTGGGTTTTGGTTTTACCTTTCAATTTATAGTAAGTTATATACAAAGATCAGAAGAATTGATTTTAATAGTTATTTTTAGCATAACTAATAGAACTTTTAAAAGGTGAATGTCCTATTTCTTTTCTTCTCCTGGTCACTTTGCTGTTAAGCTCACAAGCTCCTTTGGGTAGGAGGCATGGTGCTGATGAGCAGCAATTTCATTACACTACTTTATAGAAAAGGTTTTTCTTTCTATGGCAGTTCTAGAATTGTTTTCACACTCCTTTGTTTACCAATCCTACTTTCCTCTTTTTCTCATTTGTTTCACAAGCTTTACAATCATACAACCTCCTGAGAAGTGTTCACAGTAGCAACTACTTTTTATAGTTGATATTAAAAAAAGAGAAGCACCTTTTAATGTACTGGAAAACAGAAATTAATAACAAATTGCAAATGTGATATAAAATAATTTGGGGCATCTTGCAGAAATGCTGTTCAGATGGAGAAGCTTGCTGAGAATGGTATGGTGCCATATTTCTCATGTGAAAGTTGTGATCTACAGGGAAAACCTGCAAAGATAAAAACATCCTTATTTTTCTTTCTTTCTTACATTGCTCATTAATGATGCTTTTTTGGGGAATGTTGCTTTTCTTCTGCCTAAGCGCAGAAAAAACTTCTTGCCTTTTTTGTTGGAAAGAAACTTGGAAGAGCCATTTGCTTCTTGATACATAATGAGATATTAACCAGCCTATTAGAAAGTAATTAGAACAAACCAAAGAAGAAATCTGCAAGCCAACAGTGTTCCTTTGGTCATTATGCCTTGCTGAAGTATTCACTATGTACATGTAGCCTTCAGTTTGTCCTGATGGTATGGAGGATGTTATTCCCACCTTGCAGCCGTGGTCTACATAGTGTTCCTTTAGTTTTGCATTCACTGTTTAAAGTTCCATATGGTTTGTAGATTTTTTCCTTCCGAATGTTGTATCAACAATAACTTGCTTATCATGCGAAGTCTTTGAATAGCTCCCTTTTTTCCAGAAATGTGAGAGCTGTTTAATGAAGATAATTTTAATTGAATTCTAAGATATTAGCAGAATTCTTAAATATGTTAACATAGCTGTCTACTGACTAGAAGTCAAATACAGATTAGCACATTGACCATAATTCAGTGCTCTTAATCTTGGGTACTCTTCAAATACTTCTGATGCAACAGTTCCAGGCAATCCAAACAGAATCTACCATGCACAAAAGCATGTAGATGTTATTCAATGAGGAGCACAGTCTCAAAGTAAGTAATATGTGCCATCAGATCTGTGGGAATTCTGACATTGAGCCTGCATGCACTGGTCTCATCTGTCTGAGTGTCTTGTTTTTTATGAAGTCATCACCTGTTGTTAGATGGCTTGAGTCAGGCATTATGCTTAGCATGAAAGGAGAACCAGGTACTCCAGATTCCTCAAGCTCGTGTGGCTTTAATGGAGGCTGTCAGTAGGCATCCCCAAAGACATTTGAATGGCTGTGTTGCAGATTGCTTCAGTTTCCATGGCCATGGGCAGAGCTTCCAGTTAGATTTTCATCTGAGCATGGTAATAGGTGTTCAGTTAAGCACCTGTTAGCCAGACAGCTAAAGCAAGATTCCAGAAATACTGCATTCTATAAAGTGAATGCTGTAGAGGAAGAGTTCATGTTTTGTGTTGGTTTTGGGGTTTTTTTGCTGGAGAATTCCTGAATTATTAGACCAGTATTTCAGCAGTAGAGCCATGTGTTGAGTACTCTTGTTTTATAAGCAGGGCTAACGCTTTCTTGAATGGATACTGCAATTGCAGAATCAAGTTGAAAATGCTCATTGAAATTAAGCTTTACTTTTGTGTCTTGCACAAACAGTAAAGTCACTTGGATTTGAAACTGAGCTTGAGTTTCAAGTTCAGCACTGCAAAGTATGTGCTTCATTACATGTCTTACCAGTAGTGGTCACTCTGCCAGTCACAGGGTCTAATTGTGTGCATGCTGATCTTGCCAACGTCAGCATTGCAGAGCGCTTCAACAGTGGGGCAAGTGGTCCTTTTGGTTTGTTGTACAGTTTTAATTACAGTTGGGGGAATAAGTTCTTAAGGTTAGTGGTGCTGTTCATGCTCAAAGAGTTATTAAAAAGAAACATTTTTACATTTTATTGTCTTTAAGAATGTTTGCCTATCAAATGCACTTGATACTTGCATGTATAGTATGCATAAATAAAATCAGCTTCTCAGAATGTAAATAGAAAAGTTCTTTCCTGCCCTAGTGTTTATTCATTTTGGATGACAAGTATTAGAAATGTATTTTAAAAACAACCTATGATTCACTCCGTTCTGATTAAAAATTCAGTTGGCACACAACAAGATTAGTGATTGTGTACGGATGAGATTAATTTGGAGCTCATTGCCATGACGCCAGTTTGAGTAACAAGGATTGTTTGTTATGTTAGCCTAGTTGATTGTTAATGTGAGCCAGTTAATAGCTGAAGTGCTTATTCAAAATGTTAACCCCATTTTTCCAATGATTTTGAATTATCTTCTGTTTGGCAAAGAGGCCACAGTAGAAGTATAACTAAGGTAACTGTCAGTTCAAGGAAATGGGTATCTTAGTATTCTACTTCAGGTCTCCAGCTAGTCTTGCCAGATTTATTCTGCCCACCCATTGCTATCAAAAAGGCTTCAATAGCCTTAATTGGAATGGAGGCAAGAGGACATGAGCATTTCCTGAAGCCTAGTAAGTGCTGAATGTGTCCTTGTAGACTAGTATACAGCATATTCCTTGTGGGAATACCTAGTGCTGAGTTTGCATGGGAGAAAGATGCTGTCATCACAGACCTTCAGAGAATAAGCTGCTGCAGTTCTTGTGCCTGTACCTAGCATTGGGAGGATTGTTTTCCCTTGTGTAATTGTTGATACTGAGTACAGATTCCAGTCACTGTGGAGTTAATTCAGCTCATTGTGCTACTCAAGTGTATTGGCTGTCACACTCTATATCTTGTGTAGACCAATGTTTGTTTTTAAGTTCTTGTGTTTGTGCTTATTAGACTCATTTGGCTATATGAGAACTATCATGAAGGTTGTATTTTTTTGTGCCTCTGTTCAAAGTCTTAATCATTATTTCTGTTGGTTGCTGAGTTAGCTTTTAATGGGTAGTGTAGTGATCCTTTAAATATCCCCCTCTTCCATTAATTTTTATTTATTTACTCAGGTGCATGGGACACATGTTTAACGGCATCAGTTGTCCCTCTGCTCACAGTAGCTCTAAAAAAGCTCAAACACCCCTTATATTAACTAATGCTGTTTGAACTATTTTGTTCTAAAAGGTCTGTCAGTTGTATTGTTAGCAAGAATTCAGCTGTTACATGTTCTAGTGTGAGAGCCCCCCATAAGGGCAATGAGTTCACTGGTTTTGGAGTGTGATTTTAAAATATAAAGCCACAGCAGTGAGTTCTGCTTGTCTGAGAAATGCATGGGTGAGTTCAACCTCTTTAGCTCTTTTGTGTGCTCTATTTCAAATGGCAGCAGCAGATTTCATTCTTGGACCCCCTAACCTGCTGCTCTTGTAATGAAAGCCTTAAATTACTTCAGCTTCAGTTGAACTTGGGGAATTTAAATGAAACAGAATGCAGAATTGAATCCTTCAATTCATTAGAAGGTTTTTTTCCTTATTTTGAACTACTTTATATTCCCATTTATTGTATTCATTTTTTAGTCTTGACTTTATATGTCAATGTATATTTTGATTATTTATAATCCTGTGTTATTTAACATTTAATTTTATGAAATAAGCATTATTTCTGAAAACTTGTTATTCCTGTCCCTCTCTATTGATCCTACTTATTTGTATATATGGTGAATGCAGGTATGCGTGCACATGTGTATGTATATGTGTGTGTGTATATATATATATATATATATATGCATATAGTCACTGCAGCATTGCTGAAGTTTGTCTAGTATTGATAGGCAATGGAAAAAAAAAGTCACATTTTATGCCATCAGAAAAGTAATTTATTCAGGAACTTTCCCAAGGACTTTATGACTGGTATGGTTGGCACTTATGGTATAGATTTTTGTTCACATTTTTGAAAATAGAGATATCCTAGTGCAGCATTCCTTTTAAAGCCAGATCTGAAAGAATATAATTTTTAATGTATTTTGATCTGGTTTTGGTGTCTGAGCTCTACACTGTTCCTCAGGGAATCACAAAATCACAGAATAGTTAGGGTTGGAAGGGCCCTCTGGAGATGATCTGATTCAGCCCCTCTGCCAAGTTGAGTAATTACTGGATTTAAAATGAGAAATCCCCAAAAGAGGATTCTGGCTGGGAATCCTCTGCTGGCGTAGCCTGGCCAGCTTGACTGCAGCATGTGTGAGGCCAGCATTCAGGAGGTCCTTCTGAGAAGTCACACGGTGCTGAGAGCAAGTGTTAGGATTATCTCTGCAGACGTGTGGTAAAGATGGTGGCTATGCAGTCCAGCAGAAGGAGTTCAAGAGGATGACAGGAAAGGTTTTCCTCTCATCTTTCCATCTTTGAGTCCATCAAAACCTTTCTACACTGGGAAATTATTCATTTTTCTCCTTGTTTTAGTCTTCTTGATTTCTCTTGCAGCCTTTCATTTTTGTCCTTTTTGTCTAGTTGTTAGTATTTATAGGGCTGAGAGATGGTTAGCCACATTGTATTACTTTACCATTTTCTATTCATGTGTAGTCATTGCATATATTTACCTCGCTTTCTTTTTGCCAAATTTCAGCATTTCCTAGCACAGTTTATAACACGTGGCTTTCTATCTCAAAGCATAAGCAGAAGAGAATGCTGAGGTTAAAAGTTGTACTTTACTTAATTGCAGCATTTTAGCTCGATTTTTCACCTAGTGAATCCAGAAATTAAAAAAAAAGAAAAATCTATAATTTGATAATACTTCTTTAATTTTGAGGGAGCAAAATATCTGTTGAGCTAGGTAGTTTTGCATTTCTTGCTTAAATCTTGCTGGTGTAGAAGGCAAAATGAATTCCATTAATTTTGTAAAGGGCTCCAGGAGGAAACATTTCCTTTCATTTTTTTGGCACAAGCTTCTCTGATAATGCAATTTCTCCCTAGAATATGAAAAATAGAAGAATATTAGCTTTTAAAATATAGTATTTCAGTCCAGGAGAGACTAGTTTTTGGAGAGCATTAGGAATGTGCACGGACGTTTGACTGACGGATGGCGAAGTGGGAGAAAATGTTTTTCTGCCGTACTAAATAAAGTGCATGCAATGAAGGACTTAATCACTGTGCACTAGTAAAATAGGGGGAGAAAACATTTTATGGTTTTCCATTCATAGCATTGTTTTAGGAAAAAAATAATTTTCGTTTGTTGTATGAGTTTGACCATATTTTTCATGGTCATAGATTTAGGTAGGCCAGAAGCTTGGACCAGAATAACAGGATGCTTAAATCTTAATGTAAAATGTTGAAAAAGATATTTAGGCTTGCATGTCTTTCCTTTTCAGGAAATATAGTCCTTGCTAGTGGTAAGGGTGGTATAATGAATTCCTGCAAATCATTCACTTTCGAGCCATAGCTCATACCAAATATATCAAGCTGGATATCCCAAGCCAGACATATGAAAGCAGAACATCTTTTAGGTGGAAGTTCGGGAGTACAATGATAATATGTTGGCATTTATAATTCTTTAATGTAAACCAGCAAAGTGGTAGTGTGCTTCTGACCATTTTTGGTTCAGTTTATTAATTTACAATAATTCTTTACTTGAGCAGTGTTTTTTTAAAAATGGTGAGAAAAGTATTATCAGAAAAACTAGTGGAAAATGAAAGGATTCTGGCCCTTTTCTGTGGTGTTCCTGTCACAATACACTCTGATCCTTACAAGAACCCTATAAACAGTAAGAAATGGCATGTCTTGAAGGCAAGAGCTCTTGTTAGCTTTGTAGAAACACATTTACAAGGGGTTTGGGTAGGGGTGGGGGTTTTTTGAGAGAAAAGATTGACTCTAGGACAGTCTTCCTGAACTGAGAATACATTTAAATTCTGTGTAGTATGCCTATTGAATTCACATTGATGTGCTATTATAATTCATTTTTCTGTAGAGGAAGTTGGTCATTGCTTATGGATATTCAAGCAGAAAAAAAATTTAAATTAATTGATTATAGAAGGACAGTTAGAAATGGTCATTCTGTCTAATAATGCAGTTTTGTATTTTATTTAATTCTGGCTTGTGAATTGTGTTATAATTTATAATTGCGCTTTTTTCCAATTAAATTAGTTTAGGTTTGGTACCCTGAAGGTTCTTTCTTTCAGAAGAGATTGTTGGGGCAAAGAAATAAATGTCGTTGCACTTGGGGTGATTTTCAAAAGATCTATTCCTTTCCCCAGATGGAGGAGGGCTGAAGATACATTTTCTTTCCTTTTTACCGGTTTAAGTTTCAGCCTATATTTGTTTCAAAACCTCTCTTTGTTTTACTCGTTCTTTACATTCTTTTACATCTGTGTTCCCTTGCTATCTTCTATTTCAGTTCCTCAGGCATATCTGCTCTTTTTTAGAGATAACTATAGAAATATAATTCAAATTTAGTCAGCATCTTTAGTCTTTTGTTTGCAGTAGAAGTGTTCATACAGTTTTACATGAACTCTGCTGTATACCCCTCTTCCCAGAAATGCGGCTTTTGCTTTCATAAAGGAACCAAATTAGTGTTTTCATGCTTTTTGTTTGAGAAGAGAGAACTAATGTGCAATTAATTTTTCTGGTATGATAGAAAAATAATTTTGATTTCTAATATCTTACAATTTACACAATGGTATTTTGTAAGTGTTTTCTTTAGGGACTGTATTTTCAAGTCTTATAGGACAGATGTGAAAATAAAGATGGCAATACTGCTCTCACAACAGTGAGATCCACCTTGTGATGCATTGGGTGTTTAATAAACCTTGTGGTACATTGATTTTGGAAGGGGTAGGAGAAAACCTACCCCTTCCAAAAAATGGTTAGAAGAAAACAGTTCTGCATGTGCAGATAAATGCTCAAGGGATGTTAGTGGATGCTATCCAAAACATTAGCTGTAAAGGTTCTGCCTTTTTGCTGTAGCTAAAATTACTTGTGTTGACAGGAAAGGAAAAACCACCAGAGCTGATAAGAGTGAAAGACTTGCTATTTGAAAGGGACTCTTAGGTGAAGCATTAACAGTGGTCTGTTCTCTGGTCCACGGAGGGTCTGAGGAGTTGTGGCCTGTTCACATTGCCATCAGGGCATGGTGAGTGAGTCTTTAGGGAAAACATGCATGTGCCTATGTCGTGTGGGGGAATTTTTCTTGTCTTTGTGCTTTGTTCCTTTTACTTGCCATGTCTAGTTAAATATGTACACCTGGTAGCCAACTCCCAGGGGAAGAAAGTGCAGTGTACTCATGTGGAGAACCTAATGATTAGTGCATTGGATTCACTAACCCAGAATTTAATACGTGCTGAGGGAATTAGGAAATTCCCTCTTGGGTCAGGTAAAGGTATCAGCTGCTTTGAGAGGGGTGTGCTGAGAGGTCTGTAAAGAAGCAAAACTTCCTCTAAATCCTTAACAAAGTAGGACAAGAAATGCTTATGCGTGTAAAGTCTTTAAGAGATTAATTAGATAGTAGGCACTTGTAGATTTTAAGGGTTTGATTATCTTCTAAGAGAGGTCTGTGAGAGAAACAGGCAGACTCTTTCAGGAAGAGTGCGCAACATAAAAATGTTCTCCTGGTCTCAAGCTTCACAGATTCTGCATTTCCTGAGTACTCTTAATTTACCAAGATCAGCTGTCTCTACTTCTCCTTCAGCAGGAAATAGAAAAAAGATTGTAGTAACTTTTGGAAGCTGAATTTACTCCTTTTTTGGGTGAATGGTGCTTGAGCAGCAGTTTTGCATTTATTCTACATGACTGCAGAAGAGTGTTCTCCATGTGTCAGATTTGCTGGGATCTGTTATAGAGCTGCTTTGATATTGCATCATTTATCAAGAAGCACACTGTGTAGCCAGTGGAAGAAAAAAGGGAAAATAATTTGATGCACAATATAAGATGCTCTTCTGAAAGCAGAATTAATTTCTTATTATGTTTTTTTCCTGCTCTGTATTTTCTTGCTAATTCAAGGCTTTTAGGTATATGGGATTTCAACTAAGTGTTTATAAGCTATTCTAATTTCTGTATCCAGTTTTCACAGCCTCTTGCCAAAAATAAAAATTAAAATAAATACTGACAATCCTAAGCTTTGCTTTGTGCAAACGTTTTTATCTGGTATTCAGGGGAGCAGAGCACACAAGGTCTGTAAATTCTTTGGTTGTATTTGCAATGACAGAATTGCTCCAGAGTTGAACTGTTTTTGTGAAATGTTAAGCTTTGATGTTTGCTTGGGCCCAAAATGATCATTTCAGGAAGATCACTCCAGAAAGTTGTTCCAGTGGTGCTTTGGGGGAGAGGGATATGAAGAACCTGTGAAAACAAGATGACAAGTAGATGGCATGTAGGTTTACAGTGATTGATTTGAAGCTGCAGCCTGTAGGATGTTTAAGTGCTGGCTGCTAAGATACTGAAGCCTTTGAAGTTGTTATAACACTCCAGCCCTGCAAATACTGTGAAAAATATCTGTTGATAGAAAGATGTGAGCATATGGTAGATAATTATCCTGTGCCTTTTTCTGTGAGCAATTTCCCTGTAGTGGCCTATGTAGAGTAGAGCAAAGCAGGGACTGAAACCAGATATGTCAGTTTCTAGGCTAACGCTGTAACCACTGGACCAGTATCTCCTCTGTATTTATGTGGAGGACAAGTGCTAATATCACACTCTGATCTTTCTCATTTTGGGTAAAAAGTTATATTGGTACTGATTTTAAGCCGCTGTAGGATGAAAGTTGTGTGCATGTGGTGTGCAGAGATATAAACAAAATGCAAATCTGTACTTAACATTATTCTTTATGATAATTCTGGATGAAAGATGCTATAGAAATGCATTACCACTGTTGCGGGCTAGGGAGGTTTTGTTTACTGACATTTTCTCATGAAAGTTAATTTCTTGCTTAGAAATATAGAAGTACACTAACTTAAAATAAGATCTTGCTGTTATTTCCTGTAGTATAGCCAGGAAAAACAGTTGCAATCTGTCTTCTTTAAAATCACATTCCTGGAAGATATTCTGGCAACCTGGGTGTTTAAACACATTTCAAAGAAAAACAACTTCAATTCAATTAGAAATTGTTACCGTATTTCATTTCTGATAGTGTAGAATTACAGTTTGCTGCAGACATTGCTTGGAGTTATGAAATAAGCAATAACCTGTGAAGGAGCCTATGAATTAGCAGCTTTATGGAACATGAGGCCCAATTGTACTGAGAAAAAAATGGGGAATAGGTAGTAGTAGTTTGCATAGGTTCTTGATTAGCTTTTTTGGAAGGATAAAGGAAAAAATACAAAGCACAGAATGTTCCAGAACAAAATTTAAATGTGGTTTCTTTGCCAGAAGTTGAATAGTATGGCATCTTTGGAAAGCTAAACTCTGCATGTCTTTGCTAATAGGGCTGAGAAGTTACATTGTTGGGGGTTTTCCCAGGTTGCCTCACCTGTAAGATCTTCCTAAAACTGGTAGTGTCAGGCGCAAATTTTCCTTGTCTCTCTTGGAAATCCAGTTGGTGTCATTGCTACTCATTTAGATGAGTTACTGTCGAAATGGCTTAAATTGCACTCTGTGGGTGGCCTTATAACAGCTCTGCTCTGCCTTTTATACCAACTTCAAGTGAATTCATTTTCTCAACTCTGGTCATGTCTGAATGTCAAGAAAACCTTTCCCTATCAAACTGTTCGCTTACTATGCAGCCAACTCCTGTCAGCAGACAGGATCAGGAGCCAGGGAATTCACAAATTGAACGTGCAGCCTGACAAAATCTCTGGGGTTATACTTCTTAGTGAAAATTAATGCTCCTTGGTGAGATTGTTTAACTTTATATCTGGCAGATTGTCAGAAGAGATCTCCTGAATCGCTCGGATTTCTCCAGTGTAGACAGTTTGGTGGATGCCTATGGTCTATTAATCTCTGTATAATAATTGAATACTATTTTTCCATTCCTGTTGCCACACAACATGAGCCAGAGGGCAAAGCTTGGTGAATGTGCATGCTATTGGTTAATCACTTAAAGGTCTAGATAACTGTTTTCTGAAAGAGCTTGTCCTGAAACTTTGTTCTATAATGAAAAAAGTCAGCCAGGAAAACTTCTGCCATGAAGGAGCATTTAACTTCTTTATGTTGAATTGCTTACTTATGGATAGGTAAATAGTTATTGGCTATCTTCTGTATGACAATAGCTACAGCTGTGTGGGCAGTGATGCTTCTGGAGTCTGGTCTCTATCAGATGGAAGTTCTCATTCCATTACTTTTTCTGCAGGCCATTTTGAATTTATTCCTGAAGATCATTTTTCATTCATTTCCTAACTGGAAAAATGGGGTTTACCCAGTTGTCACAGATGACATTAGCAGACTTTTGTGTCCACAAGAATATACAGTCATCTTTGGATGCTACTAAACCTGCTGCTAAACCTTCTGTACTTCTTAAGATGAAGCAACAATTAATCATTTTAGAAGATGGAAGTTACACAAGTTGCAGTATGGCAAAACCAAAAAAAAAAGGGCACTGAAATTAAAACCTGAAAGGTTTAAATTAAGATGTGATGCATGAAGTTGCTCATAGTGTTACTGGAGGTCATGGAGAGACATGCAAGCAGTGTCTAGACAGAAGAGAATTGTTTATTTGAGCCTCCATCTGTGTGCTCGGAAATGACAGGTAAGTCGTTCAATGATACACTGAGAAAATGATAAACATTTTTGATGGTCCTAACCAATGTGAGTTGTGCATGTAGGCCATTGTGTGAGATCAGCGTGGAAGCAGAGCTAGTTGCAGATGCAGTTTGGGTTGATTCATACTGGTATATTGTGGTGCAGTGGGCCACTTTCAGTCTTACTGGCTAACTATTGAGTAACTTAGGGAGTTTGCACTGCAGAGTTCATTTAAAGATATCTATTGGCAAACAAGGCAAGGGGTTGTATCCAAGTCTGGATTTCTTTATTTTAAATGCATTAATGATTGTTCTGGTAAATTTTATTAACTCTCTGGAAAGCCTTCAGAAATCTCATTTCAAATTAGTTAGGATTTATTGAGTTAAATATATAACTTAGTCTGTCAATACCGCAGTCACTGTCATCATTTTTTTCTCTATAAAATCCATTTTATTCACAATTTTGTAGCAAATTCAGAGAAAAAAACCCCATCTTTTCAGCATATGATTTTGGTAAAATGATAATGTATAGATTTGTGAACAAGGCAGAAAATTTTTATATAAGCCACAGAAAGCAACAAGTCTTTTTCAATATACATAATTGTCTTGTTATTTCTGTATTCTTCTTGGCTTCAGTGATCTGTGTTCTTATTACCACGATTTTTTAAAAGTTGTAACAACTAAACCTTATAATCTTGAAGTTGCATCAGATTTTAATACTTATACAAGATCTGAGTTTTCAAGCAGAACTTGAAGCCATGAAACACAAACACCAGAAGCTCTGGTCTTCTAGTGTTTTAAATCTCCTTAACTACAATCTCTTAAAAAGCTGGATTGGTTCATCTGGAATGCAACCTTCAGGCAAACAATCAGAAAATGAGACATACAGGTTACTGCTGTCTTAGCTCCAAGTTTAAGATTTTGATGATTTCCAAAGTCTAATAGTGACAACAATACTGCATCACTAAATAAAATCTTATTTAGAAGGTCTTTTTCCTCTAAAGAAAAAGGTCAACTTACTGTTGCAGGGACACTGCTCTCATCAACTAAAGTGACAAATTGTGTGTCCTCAGAAGACTCCCTCTGATGCTAAAAATGTAGCAATACAGACACTCTAAAAGGGAGAAACTTGACAAATCAAATTCTGCCTTTGATTTTAACAATGTATTTTACAGGTAGTTGCTTACTTTCTTTCATTTCAAAAACAGAAGGAAGATTAAAGAAGGTACTGTTTGAAACTGAGAACAATATGGCATGTACTTTGACATCCTCTTGAAATTGAATTAAAGTTGTTTAAAAGTATTTTCAGGTGAATTAACCTAGTGCTTAGAGAAAATAAGTTACACTAATATATGTAAAAAGAAATTTTGTACATAAACATGGTGTTATATTCGGTAGTGTTGGTGTTAAAATTTGAGTTTAGATCTTGGGGAAAGTACAGCCCTTCTGCAAAATTAACAAAATGGATGGAAATGTAGTGGCCAAATGCCACTACATGCATTACAATAATATAATTCTAAAGCTAAAAACGTTTTATATAAATCAGAACTTGTGTTTCAGAAAATTTGTGTAGCCCTTGTATGTTTCTTCTTTCATCAGTGAGAGTCCACTATAATTCATGTATGTCCTGAGTGGGTAGTTGAAGTGTTCTTTAGGTGGTTTGCTTTTATAACCAGTTTGTACTCTGAAATTTGAGTTGCTGAATGAGAGGTGTTTAGTAAGGATCCTACAGTCAAATCACTAATTTTAATTCCTGTAGCTTTAAGACAATACAGAATAAACACTGTTTTGATGCAATGTTCTTGAATTCTTTGAAAAGAGCACTCCTTTAGCTCTGTGCTGCACAAATGACAATGGATTTCCTCTTGCTCTTTTTTTGTTCTGTAGTGTAATGTTATTTAAAAAACAAAAGGTTCAGTTGCATTTAGGTCAGTTATTAAAATACTGTTGGTCATTTCCTTTGACAGAACATTTCTATTGTGTTATACCAATGTCATTAGGAGGAAAGGTTATTCCCACTTGTCTGGCTGATATCAATACATACTGGCATATTACATCCTCTGGCTTTCTGGAAATGTTTTATTTGAGCAGCAGCTTGGGAACAGGAAATTTAAGGTTATATGCAGTCTGGTTTCAGGCTGCATGGTAGAAAATGTGTTTCCTAGAAGATGCTGTCTACCTGACAGATTTTCTCTAGTACTTTGTAGAATTGGATAAGCTTAAATAGGTTCGAGTTGCAAACTAATTTTTACCAGCTGTAGGTAGCAGACAAGGTAGAACAAGGTTTTCAGTCACTCTGTAGTATTTGAGTAGCTTATATGAATTGCATTAGTGTATCACCAATTGACCAATTTCTCTGGAATGTAGTTTACATGTTAAGATATTACAAGGATAATATTACCATTTTGTAAGTGTTCCTATTGTCTAGAAGGAAGACAAAACAGTACTTTTACATCAAGCCGTGATCAAATGTGAAATCTGGGACATGGGAGTAACTTTTAAAGGCAGAGGTTCAAGAACAGCATTTTAGCCATGCAGAGCAGCCCTTTCGACCAGAATCAGAGTGAGCAGGAAAATAGGAATACAGTTCAATGCTGTAGCTGTTCATGTGTGTAAAACACAGGAATACATACTTCATGTTGCTTTCACTGACAGATTTGATTGGTATGTTTCAAGTGATGGTGCTAAAAATGACAAATTCATTTTGGTAAGATCTTAATATATATTATTTAAGTGGGGAAAAAAGTATAAAATTGTGAAAAGAGAAACACTTGAAATATTGAGCCATCATACACATATACTGAAGTCTGTATAAAACTATTCCATAGGGACATATCTAAAGTCATCAGAAATCATAAAAGTTATAACCCTTTTTAATGGAAATAGCCATCTTAGTTAGGGAGCAGTCTACAAGTAAATTGCATTGTAGAGCTGAAGCATGGTGCCTGGTGAGTAACTGATGAAGTTTTCTATCTGCCTTTGCCGGGTATCAGGGGTATCAGAAGATAAAATTTATACATGAACTTGTTTGTTTCTTTTCAGGCCAGAGCTATGGAGTCTCACCTTGCTAAGATCCTGTTTCAGTGTGAGCTTTTTGTGAACCTCTTCATAAAGCTAAAACTAGCTGTGGTTGGGAGGAGCCTTTCGATGCAGATCGTTACCCCAGCTGCCCTCTCTGGGCAGGATCAGATGGATTAGGCTGTCCAGGTCCTTGTCCAGTCAGGTTTTGAGTATCTGTAAGGACGGAGACTCAACAACTTCTCTGTGCCACTCATTCACTTGTGTTTGTTACTTGTATTTATTACTTTTGGTTTTACACTAAATATGAATTGGTTTATGAAATATCTGCAACTTATGGGAAGAAGTAACATGGCATCTGACTACATTGAATACAAATATGGATAAGTAATTTAATGAAGTTACTGTATTATATCATCACTTAGTTGTAAAATGCAGATATCTGTGCTAGTTCTGAGTTTCTTAATGTTAACTGTACAATTCATGCACTTTAAATTCTGTTGCAGCTAGTTTATTGTCAAATGTGTGTGTGATATACAGCCTTCTAGTACCTAAATGGACCCTTAAGAGAGCTGGAAGTGGAGATTTTGTAATAGCATAGAGTGGTGGGAGGAAGGGTAATAATGGCTTTAAATTGAAATAGGGTAAATTAAAATAAGGTAGAAGGAAGAAATTAATTACTTTGAGGGTGGTGAGGCTCTGGATCAGGTTGCAAGAGAAGCTGTTGATACCCTGTCCTTGGAAGTGTCCAAGGCCAGCTTAGAAGGTGCTTTGAGCAGCCTGGTCTAGTGGAAGGTGTCCCTCCCCTGAACTGCCTGATCTTTAAGGGCCCTACCAACCCAAACCATTCCATGATTCTATGAAATGCAGATTGCTTTTACTTACACTCAAAGCTCAGCAGAAGTCACATGATTGTGTTAACATGCTCTGAGGTGGTATCAAGAAAACTGCTTGAAGATCCAAGTGCAGTGCATATGAGTACGTAAGTACTTTCAAGCAGTGCTGTCCCATGTCCTAACAGCATGGACTACAGGGTGAGTCCCCCTTTGCCTTTCACATAGGTCCCTTTTTTGTCAACTAGATGTAGGCATGTAACGTTGGTCACATTAGGTATGATTTCTAACACCAAATACTTCCTAAATAAAACTTAACTGTGCACAGAAGACTGATCTAAGCCAAATATAGGAGTGGTAACATCACTACTGTGCTACTGACACAGTTATCTTAATTGTATTATCATTTTTATTTCTATTAGCTATTTCTTGAAATACAGTGAACCTGTAATAAAAATTTCTGCCAGGCATATTAAAGAGACTTCTGTGTACAGATGATCTTTGTGTTAAGGGGATGAGTCAAGGTAATTCAAGTGAAGAGGCAGTTAAGGTAAATAAATCACAAGGTTGAGGCAAGAGAAGAGAACCCATTTGCTCTACTACTGGTAATGTAGCCACTGTTTGAGATAATGAAGCAGAGCAGTTTCTGTAGTTGGTGTTAATTTGCCATATTCACTTGGTTGACTGCTTTTTGAATAAGTTACTGTGCAAGGTTGTACTTCTGTGTTGCATATCAGTTTTAATTTAATTCAAGCTTTTCCAGTTCTCAGATGCAATGGTATAATTTTAGGAAAGAATAGAATGGTCATTTGGGCCTACATAATCCTGGTATTACCCCTTTTATCAGTTTTATGGTTGATCTCCTATTTGACAAGAAGCTTCTACTGTTTCACCTGGCTTTCTTGCAAAGCATGGTAGAACCTTTGTATTCTAATATTTTGGTTTAGCTTTGTCATAAAGGTTCCACATGCATACATGCCTCTGGTATCAGTATGGAAGGGACATTGCTTGTCTTTTATTGGTGTCAACAATTTTGGGTTTTGTTCTTTTCTAATCAACAGAATTTAGCTTCCTGGAATCCTTCAAACCCTGAATGCCTCCTGCTTGTTGTGAAAGAGCTTGTGCAGCAGTATCATCAATTTCAGTGCAGCCGATTACGGGAGAGTTCTCGTCTCATGTTTGAGTATCAGACTTTACTTGAAGAGCCCCAGTATGGAGAAAACATGGAAATCTATGCTGGCAAAAAAAACAACTGGGTAAGCTCTTATTGCATCTAAAAAGCTTTTAACAAATACAGCTCTTGCTTGGGAAAACATAAGTTCTTCCTGTGGATCTCCATGCTTTGTGGATCTCCATGGAGAAAACTATTTGACTTCAGCTGATTTTCTATATTCCTTTTTTGGGATGTTGCTGTATTCCATTACGTTGGTTGAACCAGATTTCCAGGTGAGTACTGGTTTTGAACCTGGTGTTCATTTGTCTGGTTTATAGGTGAAAACTTTGGAACTGAAAAGCCGGTGCTGTGTTTAGAGGGCACAGTACAGCATCAGTGTGGAAGTTCGAGGTAGCTTTGAAGATTTGAGAGGCAGAATAACAGTGTTGGTATGATACCCTGACAACCTGCTTGGGGTAGGATGTATTAGGGTGTGTTTCCACACGATGGTTGAGTTGCTTTAATTGGTAGCTGCAGCTGTGAGTATCCCTCTTGCTCTTGTCTAAGCCGAGATGAGTTGTTCCAGGAGAGGAGAGGAAAAACTAACCCAATTAATTTTTTGCAAGAGGAGACAAGATGGGCTAGAGCAGTGACTTTGTATGGCCACACTTTCGTAGGACAGTCAGACAAACTGGCTTATCTGCTTCCTGAAGTTATATCCCATGTTTCCTCATGGGAAATGTGCCATGCTGTATAGAAACACTGTGTATAGATCTCTAAGATGTGGCCATTGGCAATGTAGGCATTTTGGTTACTGTGTGAATTGATGTTTTTTGAAAATTGATCTCTGCCACAGAGTAAGCTTTGCAAAAATCAGGTTTTTTCTGCTGGTAATATATTTTTTTGGTAAGTTTGGAGTAAGATATGTCAGGAAATATCTAATGATGTTTGTGAAGGACTTGTTTCCCCCTTGTTTTCAGAAATAGCATACTTTTAAGATAAATTTGCCTTCAGAAGCTGTATCTTCTGAAACAGGTGCTGTTCTGAAACAGTCTGAAAATTGATGAAAATTCAGCACTCCTATTATTGAGGCTAGGCTTCAACTTTATATCACTTCAATAATCCTTAAGTTACAGGTGATTCAAAGATGTTTACAACTCACACATTCATCTGCTGGTTTTTTTTCCTTAGGGAAGTCATCTAGGCTTTTTTTATTTGAACCCAGATTAAATTTTCTTCATCAAAGACATTCAGACCTCTTTAATGTTTATAGATGAGAATATTTGATTGAAATTAACTGATTCGCAGATGTTATTGTCCATAGCTTGCATCCCAAACAACTTGCTATATCTCTAAATTTCATCAGACTGGTTTATTGAAGTACAGAAGACTTTCTGAACTGTACTGAAATTTTATCGAGTCTTCTCTCTGTCTTTGGTTACTGAATAAAGAACTTTTTCTTTAATTTTTAAATGCTTTTTTAATTAAAAAGGTTCCAATAAAAGAAATTTTAAATATATTTTGAGTCAAATCCTTTTCATATAGCAGAGCTATAGATTTTTCTATAGCATGTGCTTTTTTCCAAGTCTTTATTCGCCGTCAAGAAGACTCTTAAGAGTTTTGAAGATTCTGTGAACTTGGTATATATGACAGAGGCTTGCTTACTAGTGTCCTAAAACAAAACTGTCAAACTACCTTGTGTAGTTCTCTTTACTGTCCTTTACAACTTTTTGTTTTGTTAGCCTCAAGGATCAGCAAAATAGGTCTGTTTTTCCAGAAAGCAGGAGGTAAACGGCCTTTTATCTTCTCTGCCTAGAAGTCATTGAAATTCCTGCTGCTGCCGTCTCTCAGGAATCAACAGTAGTTCAACAGATTTCTGAAATAATCAAGTTATGAGCCTTGCACAGTGTTATGAAAGCAATCATCTTAGGTGCATGAGTTAAAAATACTTTGAAGAGAATGCCTGAATTCAGCACTCTGACCCAAAAAGGAACAGAAATTTCCTCTTTTACCTTTGTTCCACTGCCTCCAGTTTCGTAAAGTGCAATTCTCCAAGATATATTACAAATCAACAAACTATTATCTAGCTTAGTAGCTTCTTCTTGGAGGAATACTGACAGATGAAGGAGCCCATTAAATACCCAGTCACTCAGGGCTGTGGCCAGAAATTCGTCTGTCTCAGCCTGATGGCTGTATCCAGCTGGTTTGGGCAGGAGAGATGAGCACCATGGACAGGGGCTGCTCCCTGTCCAGCCAAACACCTTTGGAAGTATTAGTTTGCAAAATAATCTTGATGGAATGATATTAAACATCTAGACTTTTTTGGAGCAGCTGGTGATCAGAGCAGCATTGATCAGAGGTCATTCATGTGCTCAGTGGCTATCCCAGTTCATTAGACTTGGTATTGTACCAAAAATAATTTTCTAGATTTGATGGCAACTGTTGTACGGCATTTTTTTGAAAGTCCAGAGGAGAAGCACTATCTGTAATATCCATTTCACTCCAGATAAGAAGTGAGGACCCTGACCGTCATCGTAGCAGTTTTCATGTTAAATGTGTGCAAGGAGTTGTTGGTTTTTCTGCATACATCAGGAATACAAGATCAGGAAGTTGGTACCTCTCCTCACAAGTGGTGTAATTAGGAAAGGTTTCACAGCTGGACTTTAATGTATACTCATTTTTTTGTTGCATAGTGTTTCTGTGAGTAATTTCTTTGCCAATCTTGTGTGACTACCAGCGAGAAATTTTAAGGGCAATTCTTAGCTAGCTGGCATAAGGGTGAATTACAGCCCAAATTCACACAAATCTTTTTGGCAAATTATATAACTTGAAAGGTGCCATTAGGAACATTTCAGTTCCATTCCAGATCTTGTTTTTTCTTGCTTAGTGACTTAAAGGTAGAATGAGGTATGTATAGTTCATGCCTGGTAGCTTACCCAGAAACAGATTGGCACTGACAGATTGGTTAGCTTGTCTCAAATTTTCCCAGTTTTTGTAATTAATTGCATAAAATTAATGTTTAACGCTTTTTACACTGCTAATTCAACATACTCAACAAATATAGCTGCTGTGTGGCTACTATATTGAACTAAAAAAATAGAGATAACAAAAAATGAACATGGAGGAAATCAGGCAGGCATTTGTTTTTAAAAAACAGCTAACTTCGTTGCTTTATAACCAGGTGGACAAAGTCTGGTTTTAAGGAAGTGTATGAAACAGAGAGGAAATCCTTTCCATTTCCTTCACATACCCTTCATACGTAAAAAAGAGCAATGTGTATGGGACACTTGGCAAATTTTCAGTAAATGGTTGTCTAGGTGTTTAGAGTTACATCATTCTGAAGGCAAATTCTTTAAAACCTTCTACTTGAACTCTTTTCCTCTAACTTTATTCAGATGACACTTTTGATATGTGCTCACCTTTCAAAACACAAATTCTCTTACATATATCTGCAGTGTTTGTAAAGATGCCTCTGTTTATCTATATGTTCATATCACTTTGTCAGGTTTTTAGCTTTGCTTTCGGACTCTTTGCAGGTCTCGCCAGACCTTTGTCCGGAAATGAGTACAGCCAAGATACATCTATATTTAGGGTGTAACAAAATACAGTCTGATTTTTGTCATGCACATTGTTTTATTCTAATTGCTTTTTGCTATTGACTTACTGGCAATGAGGGTTCATGTTTTTTAAGGTGTTTTTTCATATGACACCTGTGAAATCTGTATTTTTTTTTTCCATCTCCAGTACTTCTATTCAGCAATTTTGTTTTAAATCTTAACCCTTCTCTTTGGTATGAGCTCTTACACGTTTTTCTGGATAGTTTTTAATCTTCAGAATGTTTGTGGTTCTCTTTTAGCTACCAGGTCTCATTAGTGTTACCTTTTTTCCACAGACTGGAGAATTCTCGGCTCGCTTCCTCTTGAAGTTGCCTGTTGATTTCAGCAATATTCCTACATACCTTCTTAAGGTAAAATAACTAAGTTGACAGTATTTGTGAGAGAGTATGAATTATTGCAATCTCATTAATAATTATTTTGATTTTCCTGCCTTCCTGCTCTCCAAGAGTTTGAAAGTTCACCATTTCTAAAATCTAATTGGATCATGTTTTGGGAAGGTGATGTTGGACATGCTGTTGTTTGGTGTGCTACTTTAGTGGCATCTTTTACATGAGTCTGTGGAATTTCATGACATGTCATTGTTGGAATTTTTAATGAACAGTCTCAATTGTACTGATAGTCTTAATAGTAGAAGCAGAAAAGCAAACTAAATATACCATTTCTTAACAGGGAATGAAAGCAAATTCTGGTTACTTGAACTGAAAGTTTCAGTGATTACTTTACTTCATGGTTCACAATTAACAGAAATTTGACCAGATACTTTTGAAAGTAGTACTGTATTTTTGCAATTTGGGATGAAAAAGCATTTATTTCTTTGCTAAGAGGAGAAATAAAAACAGAAAAAGCAATTTGTGACAAAATATCACCATGGAAGAATTTAAAATTAGTGTTTTTACAGCACAGGGACAGTCTCTCTTTGAAGCAGCTACTGTGGAAGCCCATCATGAGGTCAATGTTACTGTATTTAGAGAATGCAGTGACATCTGGTTTTTCTGTCTATCATGACTGTCAGAATGAAGTGTTAGAACTTCCACTGCAGACAATGTTTGAGTCAGTTGATGTTGCCAACACTCCTCTTTCCTTTAAACCGTGTGTCTGCCTTCATTTAAATATTTGGAAAGAGGAACAGCTACTTAATCTTTAAAAACTAACCTGTTGATATGAAATTGTCAATGTGGATTCCATTACCTCCTCTTTGTCTTATTGTTAGAACTGTCTTCAACTATTGTTAAATCACAGTTACAAGTGTGAGTCTTCAGTGTTTGGCCAAATAAGATGTCTCAAGCTACAAACCATGAAAGTAAAAGCAGGCAAAACTATAATCTTGACTGAAATTTTTGGTTGCAGTTTGAGATTGGAACCCTTTCTAGCTTCTGTAGATTTTCTGTTTGAGTAATGAGCTTCTTTCTCGAAAGCACTTTCAGTAGCAGCTCTTCTCCCAGCTGCTGTCTTCCATTGGGCTTTTTCTTCTCACTTGATGGGAATGTTTCTGATCAGATGTAAGAGGGTTGGCTAAGGCCTTTTCTGGATGGTTGGTGTTAAGCAGGACACAGCAACAGTTCACCTAGACTGCAAGCTAGCTGTGACTTACTTCTGAAAGACTCTGGAAAAAAGACTGACAATGTATAATGTGAACTGTGCTGTCTGCACCTGCCCAACTCACAAGTGCTGTATTTCTCAGAAACAATTTTAAATGAGTCAAGAATTTCAGGACAAGTGCAGAAATATGTTGAATAGCTTCAGTTGCAGGGCTGTCTTGTACCTCTCTGTTCAGTTTCTGGGAAACCTTGCAGGTTGGAAGGTGGCCTATGACTTATGTACCTGTCATCAGGTAGGAACACCGTGATAGAACTTGCAGTTGTTTTTGAAGAGTAATGCATGACAGCATACTCCATCTTAACTGTAATTCCCAATCATGTTCACTAAACATCTTCTCTAGACAATGTTCGTATACTGTGGGTAAATCATTAGTGCTCCACAAGTCTCCTCCTGGAGCTTTGTTCTTCCTGAGTACTGAGTAATTCATTAGTCTGAAGGAAAGCATGTGTTTATTTTGCATGTATACATAGTGTGAGGTGAAGAGACAGAGTAGGTAGCAGAGTCAAAGTTTCCCAGTCTGCCTTTATTTTGATATTTCAGAAGCCTTAATGTCTTAGCTTTGGGGTTTTAAAATTAATGTGTTTTTGTATGTTATAGCCTGGATTTTTACAGCAGCGGATCCTTCTTGATGGGCAATGTACTAGTGAAATCCTTAGTTTTCTTGATCAGGTTTCTACAGTGCAAGCTAGCAAGTTAACTATCTGTACTAGGAAAGTGACATGTAGTCTGGCTGAGTAGCCACAGGAGAAGAAATATTGTTTTATTCCAGAAGTATTTGTTGACAGTAGAAAAATGGTTTGATTTGGGCTCCAGCATGGGTTATGACAGAGTGTGCTTTGTAGCAGGCAGGATCTTATATACCCCTTGCTGCCTTTAGCTTCCTGTATGTATTCTGAGCTAGATGAATGTCATCTCTTGTGACAGCAAAATAGACAACATGAAAGCAGGTAGAATCAGGATTACTCTGTTATGATTTAAATAATTCTGCTCTGACTACTACAAATTAGTAAAGGAGCTATTAAACAAAAGAGATTTTTTTTTTTAAGCTGTCCATATCTTTTTTTTTTTTTTTGGATGAGATTTTTGACATAAATATACCTTTAATATATTGCAATAAAATAGTTTATTTCCATCAGGGCTGCCAGTTATGCTGCTTTCAGTGCTACCTGTTGGGTTATGGTACATGATTGATAGAGCATTTATTGATGCAGTGGAAATAATTGTTAATATATTACCCTGAAAGGTGGAAGAGCAATCGGTAATTGAAGGCTGTTAGTGTATTAACAGCTTAATGTTTTACTGCAGAATTTAATGTGTTTGAATTATGTTCTAGTCTGTAGCCAACCTTATAGTGTGCAGTAGCTTCTCTGTCATGATTTGCAAAAGTCAAACCTGTTGTGTTTTCGGTGATATTTTCTTTTTTATGTTTAATTAATACTACTTGTAGTAGTGAAGTAGTGAAATATAAAAGACCATTATTTTTGCCTAATCAATCACTCCTAGTATCCTAGTGTTTTCTAATGCTCTTCTGAAGTTTTTATTGATGTCAGTAGGTAATCACACTACAAGCGTGACAGTAAAACTTTTGTATCATAAGCCAGTACTGAGGTTTGATCATGTAAGCTGTGAGATCAGTAGGCAGTGTTACAAAATCTTTGGGGTTGTTGAGAATACACTCTGGAATAAGATGTTACTCTGTCAACTTCATACTGATTGTAGTGAGAGTACCTTTCCTATAAAGAATAAAAGTTTGGAGGTGTAGCATAAGTTGGATTGTTACAGGCTGGAGAGGCAAATTTGCCAGGTTATTTCCAAAGTATTTGTAGCACTAAATTTAAAATTGGGTTTGAGTGTGTATAGATTTAAAGTAAAATATATGAGTATATTTAAAAGACTGAGGATAATTTGAAGAGCAATGTAGAGTACACTGTTTCTTTCTTTGAATTCTAAAATTGTAGCAAAATTTGTTCAGTTATTCTAGTAAAATTTCTTCAGATTTTATTTAGTTGGAAACATAATACCTGTTATAATGCCTGCAGCAGATGAATCTCTTTTCATATCTTCTCTTGCCATATTCCTTTACATTTGAAAGAAAAAGCATCATTGTGTATTTTCTATGCTAAAGAGCTGTTCTAAAGGAAATGTTGGCTTACACTTAAAAAGCACATTCATTACCTTTTCTTTTAGAAAGCTATACTTTATTGCAAAGATTTTAATTGAATGTGGACCTTTGTATCCACTTTCAAATGGTTTTCTTATGCAAATCCATTTGATATAAGTGAAAACGTTGTGTTGAATCAGCCGCAGAATCAAGCTGATGGCTCAAACTACTGCAAAGTTTATTATGATAAATCTTTAATTAAGGTTCTCTTATTTGTAAAAATGAGGCTTTGGCTCAAGAAAATCCTTGTATACTTTGCTTTTTTTTGCAGTTGGATTTTTAATCAGCATCTTTGTTTTGAATTAAATTCTTTTTGTTGGTTGTAGTATTTTTCATTTCCTCCACAATATTTTATAAAGGGAGGTATTCACCGTATATACTAGTTTTGAGAGTCAGACTCAAGTTTGCATTTCTGCCTCTTTACAGATACTGTGTACACCACAGTAATAAAATAGGTAATAGGCTCAACATCTGAAATACCTCTTTCAAATTTTCATCCAATTTTTTAGGTTAGAAAAGACTTCTAAGATCATGAAGTCAAACTGTTAACCCAGCACTGGCAAGTCCACTAATAACCCCATGCCCATCCCTAAGTGCCCCATCTACACATCAAATGAACATTTCCAGAGGTGGTGACTCTGCCACTTCTCTGGGCAGCCAGTTCCAGTGCCTGATCACTCTTTCTGTGAAGAAATTTTTCCTGATATTGAATCTAAACCTCCTCTGGTGCAACTTGAGGCCATTTCCTCTTGTCCTGTTTAAAAGAGGTTGACCCCCACCTCATTACAATATCCTTTCAAGTGTTTGTAGAGAGATATAAGGGTCCTTCTTGAGCCCCAAATTCTCCAGCCTAAACAACCCCAGATGCCTTGTCCACTCATCACAAGACTTGTGCTCCAGCTCCACCGCTCTTCTCTGGACACGTTCCAACACCTCAATGTCCTTCTTGTAGTGAGAGGCCCAGAACTGGTCACAGCACTTGAGGTGTGGCCTCACCAGTGCTGAGTACAAGGGCATGGTCACTGCCCTGGTTCTGCTGGCCACGCTGTTGCTGATACAAGTCAGGATGCCATAGACCTTCTTGGCTACTTAGGTACATTCATTCTGTGTAGTTTTGTTTCTTTCTTGGTAGTTTTCCTCAGCTAGGGGCACATATGTAATCATAATGACAAATCATTAAAAACCTCCAGGTCAGGAATTTATAAACTGTACTTCTTTATGTGACTGTAGTATGCTTGCACACAATTAGTGGATTTCAGTGTGTTGCCAGTGATGCTGTTAAAAACGAGACATTTAGGTATTTCTCTTCCTATTTCCGTGGGGGTTTTTAATGTTTTGACTAAGATGTTCTCTGACTACACCACCTTCTTGTATGTATCTTTTAAGGTACTCATTTCCTATGTGTATGTACCTGCTTGTTTGCTCCAGTGAATAGCTAATATCAGGACTAATTTAGCTATGATGCTGTGACCAGCAGCCTTCGAATAATTTGTCAGTATTGAGGTGTAAAGTAAATACGCAATGCAGACCTGTTTCTTTAGATGCTTTTTTTTTGTGATGACCATTGTATTTAGTGCATATCTTTCACAACTGAAATAAATAACAGACGTCTAGACACATTGCCAGGGGCCAAACAGTTGTGTGACTGTCAATGGAAGAGGTTTATCCTCAAGTTGAAATTGAAAGATAAGAACATATTTGTGTTTTTTCCTTAGTCTGATTTCATCATTTGGAAGTCTCTTAAAAGACTTCACTGCAACTTTTGTTTACAATGTAGACCAAATTCAAGGTACTGTGAAAAGACTGCAATACTTGGCTATGTTTGAGTAATTAACTGTAGTGCAGAACAAACAAAAATGTAATATGCAGGGTCAAATGAGATTTTTTTTCCAGGCCAGTTTCTTTACTTTGTGCTTTAGCGGTTTGATTTCTTTGACAGCATTTAAGATTTGTTTTAAATTCCTGCAAATACCAAAACACAAATGCACTTGTATAAAATTCTAATGCTGTTTGAAAAACCTGAGTTAAATATTCTGAAAAAGAATAATATTTTATTTTGCTTTTAAACTTCATTGATTTTATTTGTAGCTGACTAACTAAAACCTGATGTGCAGTGTGTTGAGGTGACAACAATGGCAAGAATGATGTGGAGTTCAGATCTGACTTGCTCTTTTTGCACTCACCTGTTTTATTCTATGCCAGGCAGCTACCTTTCAAAAGAGTGTAGAATGTTATGCAGCATATTCTATTTGACTACCTTCCAAAGCATGTTTACGTTGTATTGGGTAGGTGATGGACCTGCATACTGGATGAAGCTTGTCAGGTCTGTGGTGCCTGGTGTCATTTTAGCACTTTTACCAATAGCAAAACTGGAAGTTTATAAGACTGACAGATAATCCTGAAATAAAATGTAGTCTTCTTAACTCACAATACTGATAATCCTGAGATAAAATGTAGTCTTCTTAACTCGCAATACTCTGACTATGCTTTACATAGAGATCTTTTAGGCTAACTTAGATTGCTGGTAATATTATACTACTTAAGACTTTGGGACAAAGGCAGAAAGTTAGCTTCCTGAATTTCATTCCATGAAGTATTCCTTATCTTGAGATGTATGCAAGCATTTGGAGCAAATAGTTTATATTTTAAAAGCAGGTGACAGTATGATATTCAGTAGATTGATCACTATACCAGCATTAACTTATTTAAACAGATTAATGGATCATCAGAGATTGTCTGGGCTTCTTCTGTTAATAAAGGCAAACTTTATAACATGCAATTATAATGAGCCATTGAGATTTTAGATTAGAAATGGGTCTCTGCAAGTTAGTACTGGCAGTATTTGAAACAGTAGCATTTGTAGCAGCTGAAGACAGTAAACTGCATGATCTAGAGGCTGGGAAAATAAATGTAAACTGTGTGTGCAGAAGACATTTATCAGTATAGGTGTCAGTGATGCTTGTCTCTTATAGAGTCTTTCATTTTAGCCTGTCCCAGTAATCTGCAGTGTATTTTTGCTGTCCACGTTTTCCATTGAAAATTACAACAAAGTACCAGTGAGGAAGTGCTCCTTTCACTCAATGTGTTGGCCATTGTCAGAGTAGCTGCCCAGTGCCAGAAGCAGGCAGACTCTAAGCACTGGACCTTACATGTTGACTGAAGCCAAAAATAACATGGGGAGGGAAAAAAAAGTCTTCATGTCATGAAATGTTTCTGGTAGTTTAAAAAGTTGTGTAATCAGAAAACTAGAATTTTTTTGGTGCTGAAATGTTTTAAGCGTCTGGTTTTCTATTATGGCTTAAAAAACCTGAGATCTGTCAGCTGTAAATGTTTGGGGATTTTGTTTTGGTTTTTTTATTTTGCAAGATGCTTCACTTGTCACTATAGGTGACATATTCCACTGTATTGTGCTTCTTGGCTGGTCATACCATTGTATTCATATCACTAACCCTCACAGGGTTTTTCAGAATAGGTCACCTCTTGTTTTGTCTACTGATTCTGTTATTGGAGAGCTAAGAGTAAAGTGATAACTGCTTTAGTTCAGTGAAGCTGCAGAAATACTTACAGAGACTATGATTTAATTAGTCATCCTTTCATGATTTTGTTCTTAATATCTTCTGCCCACAAACCAAGGGAAGCAAAGCTGTATAAAAGTGTGCTTCATGATCAAAATGTGTTACATTTGAATTCTGGGGGAAAAAAATTCCCTTCATTCTCACTAAATTTATTAGAACAGCTTTTCCAGAACAAGATGAGTTGTTTGTAGCATCTAGTGACTAAAACCACATAAAATATGTTAGTGTCAGGAGCACCTTAAGCTCCGTATGCTGAAAGCCAAAAGCAATTTTTTAAAATCAGCATTTTCTGTAATTTATTGGAAGATTTTGTTAATAAGATCTGTCAACTAGAACAGCTCATTCTGCACAGCTGATGATTTTTATAGGTTATGATCTTAATATGAATCATAGTCTCCAATCAACTGTATTTCTGATGACAGTTCTTTTATTTTTAAACATTTTATTTTTATAATGCAGTAGTAAAGAAAAGGATCACCACATCTGCTGATAAATCTTACAAAATTCATCTCAATTTCTGTGAATTCTCCTCAAATTTGGTAGAACTACTAATTTGCTATTCACATGTGACTAGAGATAGGGAGATTTTCATTAATTTTCTTTAAAAAATTAAGAAAAATAAGTTAAAAAGAGCAGCTTTTGAAAGCCTTTGTGCATCTGGTGGGAAAATTTATAGACATGGTCTGTTGCGTGACTGGGTTCAGATTTGCTGCCTTGTTAGGGCTTGTAATTTGTACTATTGCTTTACATTTGCATTTTATGTATTGCATAGGAAGAATGGAATTCAATAGCCATAAAAATAATTGCAGTTATTACATAATGATGGTGCTTGTTTTATCTGTCATGGTCCGCCCATATTATGTAGAACAAGCAATGTACAGTGGTCTTAAACTGGGAAGTGGATCTTGGAAATGCATATTTTTGAAACTTTTGGATTTGTTCTACACTGCTGTTTCTTCTTGAAGAAAAAAACATTGAGAAGTTGTTGATTATATATATTATAAATGATATTATATATAAAATAAATTATAATTTGAAGGTAGCAAATAATCTGTAAAACTCATGAACCAGCATATCTGTATTTGCAAATACATAAGTGCATAAAGCATGATGGTAGGATTTTCTGAAGGATGTTTCCATGATGAGCCCACAGCCCCTTTCAGTACCCCTAGTACTGGATTTGTTTCTTAGGCTTCTGATCAGGGCTTAAATCCTCCAGCACCTCATATATTGACATTTTAATGTAAATTTTGTTTTTAAAAGTGCCAGTTGCTTTTACAAGGACTGGGTTGGTTTAATGTTCTGGGGTTCTTTTGTTCTAGCTTTCAGCTTAGTAGACTATCTCTTCTTAAGAAAGGATAGTATTAACATGAATGTGCATCTGTATGCTGATTTCATATGATTCTTAGTCATGCTTGATTTGAATGCTGTGATTTGCATTGGTAACTTTTTTCTTTTTAAACATACAAAAATCCTTTCATGACTGCAGTCTTAAAAGAAGGTTTCATTTGTTTGGGTTTTTAAAAAATATATGTCTGTAAAATAACCATGTAGTGGCATGCCTAATACTACTCACTTTTACTTTGTTTCATGGGTTTAGAGGTTTAAGACAAAATAAAAATAAAAAAAAAATAAAGCTTTAACATTGAAACAGTTACTCTCAGCGGTAAACATACTGAGGCTGACTGATACATCACTTTTATTTTCGTCTAATTGATAGTGGCAATGTCATTAATCATAATACCATAAAATATAAAGTAAAAACAAAAAAAAAAATAGGATGTTTTGCTGTTTTTCTTCCATGTTACCAAAAAAATACACAACATTTTGTCTACCAATTGCTAGCTAATAATGTGCCATGTTCCTATAAAGCATTTAATTTCTGTAGTGATTTCTGTTTAGGAAGATGGTTGCTTGTTTACAAAAGGTGTATGTAGGCATTTTCTGTTTTAGAAAGAGACTTTAGATGAGAAGGCTAAAGGACAGTCTGCCTTGTCCAGCAGCATCTCAGTGAGACGGTGAAAGAACAGCAAGTAAAGCTTAGACTTCTTGACTCTGTTGCTGTTTTAACAGTTTAGGTGTTCATGCTAGAACTTGTATGTCTTTCATGTGCTGGGACCTGTAATCTTTGCAAGCAGCACAACCATGGGAGAGAAGGGGCAGTGTGGAGGAGCATTAGTTTGGCCTCACTGGGTGCAATTAGGTGCACTTCTTAGGCCTTAGAAGGTTACCAGTGCATCAAAAAGATGTCCATGAATTAAATGTTGGTTTGAGGTGCGTAATGAACTGTCTGGAGTGCACATATAACACTTGAGTATACCCATATAATACTATTAGGAAGTCCTTCTGGTGAAGGAAAATAGGGAAATAGAGTTGAACTGATGATGCTGTTCCATCTCTTTCCATATTTTGTCATTTTAATGACTTGCTTTTGTAGCTATCTTAAATAATACACTACTGAAATATATATGCTTTTAATATATTGGAATGTGTTTATATATTTGGAGATATCAGATATTCTCTGTTTTACTGTAACATCTTTTCTGGTGTAGAAAAATGTTAGACAAATATGACTGATGTCTTGACTAAAACTGATGACTGACTGATGGTATGTAAATAATCAGTGATTCATTTGCAAAACCCTGAGGACAATGTGTTGGTTAAGAAAGAATAAACACGCTCTTTCCAAATTATTATTCTCATTGTTTAGCATTTATAATGTGTGTCCTAGATAAAATCATTAATTCTATCTCATTTCACCTAGACTCATTACTTTTTCTAAGTAATAAATCTTATTTAATTTTCATTTTACAATTGTTAAGTGATTAGATAAGCTCTTGAAATATAGGTCAAGTTATACGCACGTTCCCATTTTGACATGCATGTAGGTATTGTTGCTTTTTCTCCCTACATAGATTAGATTAAATTAGTAACTGATCATCTCACAAGTTCTAATTTAATATATTGTTCACAGGAGTTGTGACATGTGATAAAAAACGTCTGTGTTTGAGAGAGGACTTGAAACATGACCTAGGTATATGCAAATTCAGAGTGGAGTTCTGAGCTGTTCAGAGTAGAGAGCTTGTCCAAGGCTTTAGCCAGAGCAGTGTTCTTCCTCTCCCCTCTCTTTCTATAACCTTCACGACTCATCACAGTTAAAATTAGCAGACATTTATGTTTGGTTCATTTTGACACACTTTTCTTTAAGGAAAAGGAAGCCATGCCTGTCAACAGAAAGAGTTGTGTGACTTCACAGTTGCTGGAGATTTTTCTCCTAGGCCATTTTTCCACTATTATGGGTTCTTACTATTGTGCCACTATAACATTCTTTAGTATTCTTGAGTGTCTTAAGGTGATTTTGGACACTTCTTCATATTTGGACAATAACTGTATCTCTGAAGATACTTAAAACTTCAATTATACCTTCTTTCTAAAGTTCACAGAATTGAGCTATGTTCTGCATGAAAGAAATGCGCTGCAACTGTTTCACTTATTAAAAAAAAAATTAAAAAGCAAATAAATGGCAGAACAGAGACCAAAGTTCATGCTATCTGCTTTGCAGTCTGTAGGAGAAATATTTAAACTAAATACAATTTTAATTTTATATTCTTAAGTCTGCGTTTAATCTTTGTTGACAAATGGAACACTTACCTTTCTAGGTAGAATGTAGTTCTTTGTGTATCCATTTCATTTTATGCATATCATTTATTTTGACAATGTCAATAAAAGGCTCCTAAAATGGCAGTAATTTCTGGGCTTTGTTTTGTGTAATTAAAGTTGACTGCACTGAACAGCTACTGAACAGTAGAGCAGTTTCTCTTGTATTAATATTCTTTTTTACATGGTGACTCAAACTCCCTTTTTAAGTTTGGGGGTTTTTAATATAAAATCAGAAATTGTTTAAACTTTATTTCAGGATGTGTAAAATATAGGTGGATATTACTTGTTTGGTAGAAATAGAAGACTGAGGTGTTAATAATACAGTGCTTTAGGACTGAGTGCTTTATGAGCTCTCCTAAAACAAAAGAAATGTTGGAATGAAATTACCAGAGAGATTCTCTTGATGCAATAGCAAATGTTTCATAAGAAGCTGTGAAACTGAATTTATAATAAACAAGACTGGCATTTATGACTGTGTTCTTGCAGCATCAGTTTTACTGTATGGCAGCAACTTAATAGCGAAAATATTCTCTTTGTTTCTTTTTTTTTGTTGTTGTTGTTGTTTACCACATGTTGCCAATTCCTTCTTGAAAAGATGTGTGATCAAACTGCAGGCCCATTTACAGGCCTTCAGGCAATGATAGTATCACATTTAGGAGACTATACCTATTAAAGCAACTTGGAGGCATATATTATTTTTCTGACTCATGAGGCAGCATTGCAGTATGCAGAATTACTTTTCCTTGGCTTCTTTATTTATGGATTTTGTGAATATAGCTGAATAAACTTATCCCTCCTAGAAAAATGGTGCAGAAAGTTATATGCCACTGATACAGAAATGTTACCACTGTTACAAGAAGGTGAGTAACTGTGTATGAATAAGAATTATGTTAATATAGTCCTTCAAGACTAAATATAAAAGAAGATATAGCACAAAGAAATAATTGAATAGAAAAGAACTGAGAGTCACTCAAAGCTAATTAAGAAGCAGAGATCCATGTAAGATTGAAAAAATTGCGGTCTCATAGCTTTGGAAGGATGCATTCCTAGGAAACTTGGAAAATTGTAACAGTGATCTGTTTAAGTGGGATCTTAAAAAAGACAGTAAATTTTGCCATGCTCTTCATCAAGACATAAAGTGAGTGTGCTTGGCAGGACACCTCTTCTAGAGGAGTTTTTTTGGCACATACAGATCACCACATGTGTGAGCAGTAGAAATAGTGAAGCTTCATTTCATACAGGTTTAATCCCTCATCTTCTTGAATCACTGTACTATGCTGTTATTGTTCTCCCACGTGTCCTGGGTAGTGATTTATCAAGTGAAAAGATGAGAAGTGTTTTCATTATTTGGCCCTCCTTTTGCTGCCTTTCATAGCAAACTGAATTGACCTGTGGCAGTATTTGGTGGAATAACCAGTTGTGTCTCTTCTCTACCTGACTGCTGATCTTCATAAGAACTTCTGTGAACTTAATTCTCTTTTGAGACTAAAAAGAGGTCAGGGAAAGGTGTGAAGAGAGTGGGGAGGCATCTGAAAAGAGTGGTTACGTATGTACTGAATCTGAAACCAAATTAAAAGGGAGAAAAATTATTACAGTATGTCTACGCTAAAATGAAAAACTTGATGATATTCAAAATTTTTTCATCATACAAAAAGTTTTAGGACAACTTGGCTCAAGTGGGATGAATGCGCAAGTAGAATATTTACACTTAGCACCCAGGCATTCAGTTGAATTTGTTTGTAAACTCCTTCCTGCAACTTCATCATCTATCAGTGTGGTTTAAATCAATTTGGGAATGTCCATTTAAGGGATTATACAGTTTAAATCTTTAGTCAAGTGATCCATTTGGGAACATTTGCGGTAGATCATGGTGCAGCTGATCTTCATCACTGTTACTGTGAAGGAAATCCCTCCTTTTAATGTAAGCTAAAAGAATTAATAGTAAGTTTTCAGGATGAAGACTGTTAACTGCTCATTGAATATGCAAAAGCTATTTTGGGGTGGGACAGAAAAAACAAGATTCTGAATTTGCAGAGAAAGATGAATAATCTCTGCATTACCATATTAAGGCAATTTTGGAATGTACTTTCAATTAAGATATTTACAGCTGTACAAAACATTGATGTTTTTGAATCACAGAGAAAGACTGGAAACAAGTCTTATCTCTTTATCTTTGTGTTCTAATTTTGTATTCTTTGAAAAATACAATGAAAAAGATTCTTCTTGAGATTAATATTTTGGAAGTTTACTGCATGTAAACTTTTGAAAACACTATTTTGAAACTTTTACAGTATTGTTTCCAGATATTTATTTGTTTCTCCTGTGCATGAGGATATTCAGATCTTTGCAAAACTGTTACACAGAAAACAAAGTATTTGCAAATGCTCAATTTATCGTTTCATGTAAATTATTAGTTCAGGGCTGTTTCCTTTTTTTTTTTTCTTTTTTTAATGCAGCCATTAATTGCAATCCAGCTTCTAACACACTGAAAGCTAGGCAGATATGGAGACAAGCATGTACTAATGCTAATTGAGAAGGGAATATTCAAAAATTGGCAAAAATACCTTGACAGTGTCCTGTTAAGTAACCATCTACACAAATATATTAATTCCATTATTTTAATGGACTCCTTTCTTGATTAATCAATGGCCTTATTCTGTTAAGCATATCTGTCAGGACATGTCTTCCTAACAAATCTGTTCAGCCTGGAGCATGTAAAGCATCATCCTCATCTTCAAACTGT
The DNA here is from genome assembly GCF_963513975.1 of Fringilla coelebs. Taxonomy (NCBI): domain Eukaryota; kingdom Metazoa; phylum Chordata; class Aves; order Passeriformes; family Fringillidae; genus Fringilla; species Fringilla coelebs. Next base: position 86,732,819 of record NC_140030.1, read on the forward strand.
GTTAAATCAAGAAAGTGTTGTGGTAATGTGGGCATTGCTTGTCCAAGAACATTAAGAACCTTGGTCAGGATCTTTTTAACCATAAAAGGATGTCTGTTATGCTTTCTTGTTTGGTATAAGTTGGAAGAGAGTGAAAAAAAATACAGAAGGAATTTTTATTGCAGAGAAGTATTTCCCTCCAAATAGCACATGAAGGAATACTGTGTCTGGAAAAAAAATTTTGTTGGCAGGGGAAGAAGTAGTCTGATAAATGTTGCTGATAAATGTTTTAGCTTTAAATGACTATCAGATTTAAAACTCAAAGTTTTATACCACCAGAAACATAAAAAGTTAATATTTAGACAACCACTTATTTTTCTTTTATTTGTATAAATCCTTCTCTGGATACTAGGCCTGATTTGTTTTATTATCTTTTTTCCCACCATAGTTTCGAGACTGTTATCAATTGCATTTGTTTAGAAGCTTGCCTGTAAAATGAAGAAAAAGGAAAAGAACTTGATGATGTGTGTGTTCCAGGCATTTGCATAGGAAGATCAGAGTTTTTCAGTGCAGTTCTAACCTGGTTGTGTACAAACATAATTGTTAGCAAAATGTTTGTTTATTGTTTTTCAATATGTTTTATGTTTCTTTTGAGAATGATGACAAATTACTGGGAGTTGATATCTATGGTGGGAAAATGATATTTTATTTTAAGATTGTGAAATCATAAAATAAGTTAAAAAGTGAATAGGCACTATTTTTCTATTTGCATTCCATTTTTAACAGCATGTTTCCTTTTCAAGTGTAACAGTAGTACCAGAATTCTCAAACTCACCTTTAAGTGACCACAACTGTTGAGCACAAAAAGGGGAAAGTACGTGCTCTTTGCTGTGCGTCCATGGGTGGTGCACAGATTGGTGTACCACAAATATATATTTTTATGTATTTTGAAATATATTTAAAGCCTCAAAGTGAGCATCAGTGTCTTCTCTTTTCTTGTGTCACTGTGAGATTATCAACATGAAGGATCAGGAAGAACAGTTTTTATATTTTTTGTTTCCACTGAGGTTCTTAAAGAGATTCCTTTTGATGCTGAGAGGGCAAGTCCCATAATTTCCTGGGTTTTCATATATGAAACAAGGGGCAAATATTTAAAACTTACTAGTGGTGAACAGTTCCAAATTGATCCAATGTTTTGATTCTTATTGCAGTCTTAAATTTCTTTCTACAACAACTTATTGGTTGCACAGCTATTCAGTGGTTTGGAAGCATTTGCATGCTGAAAAGGTAGACAACTTTTCAGTAAATGAACTTATGCTTAATGTGTGCTTGTATTTTCAGAGCAGTACAAGGATTAATTTTTTTTCTTGGGTTTGTTTCTTCTTTTTATTACTTCTATAAAGAACTAGAGCAATGAGAGTAGAGTTTACTTCTTTCTGTTGTATTCTTCCTGCAGCGTATTGAAAGTTAGGTATGGTGCAAACACGAGATGTAAAACATAGATTTTGATCGATAAAGCCTACAAAGCAATATATTTATAGATAATTACACAGTATGCAATGAAAATTGCTATATTACTTTTTGGAAGGATGGTGTGGCTTTGATAAATCTAGATTCTCAGGTTTTCTTACACAAATACTGAAAACAATAATAGAGTTACTGATTATTCACTAATGAGAAAAAGTCATTTGCATTTGGAAGCAAATCACTGATGTACCCAAATTTCATAAAAAAGAGTTGATTTCTAGCTTGAAACCAGAGTTTTGGCTATAGTGAAGAGCAGGTGTATACCTCATGGTTGGTGGGTTTTCTTCCCTGTTTTTCAAAGAAATTTTCATTATATTTCATGTTATGGGAAAGAAGTAGCTGGTAGTTTCACTTCCCAGTGTTTGTTTTAGAAAAAAAAGCAGAGGTTTATGATGCTGGAAAGTGATCAAGGCAAGAAGTGTTATGTCTCCTGTTATGAAACTAGTTGCGTGCAACTTTTTAAAAACAAATATTTCGGATACCTTTATAGAAAGGCTGGTCTAATTGGCCCAATTGGTGCAGTTCAGGCCAGTCAAGAGACAACTGTGTTTTTTATTCCATGAGGTGGACTCTGCCCTCATTGAAGTCAACAGGATCATGATCACAGAACTATATTCATAAACACAGATTTTCAAACCATCTGAAATGTAAAGGGTAATTATATGGCATTATATATAAAGGCCTCTTTGTGTTATGTGCTTGTTCTGTGTTTCTGAGGGATAAATATATACAAGAATTGTAGGTGTGTCAAAGCAGCAAAACTGGTTCAGACAGGTAAAAGCATTTGAAGTGGTGTCTTTTGCACCATTAATAGTTTTGAGTTTGTCTCAGTATTTCTGCATCAATATTATGAATCCTGGTTTCAGAGATTTATTATTCCTATAAAAGCATCAGGCTGAAATTTGGCTCATCAAACGAATAATTCTTTCATTCTTTCTCTATTAAAAAAATGTTATGTTGCCAGTGATAGTTGTCTGATACTGGAAATGCTTCTGCAGCTTGAATTTTTTTCCTTGTTCACAAGGCAGTTGGTGGCAGTTAAAGGAATTGAGATTAAGAAGTTTCCTTTCTGCAGCGTTGATGGAGGACTTTGCAGTCAGAATCAAAAGGTTTTGCAATACTGACTTAAGCCCTGTAACATCTCTGATAAGATGTATTAATCTCCACATTTTTAAATTGGGAAACTGGTATATGAACTTTTGCTAGAGCAAGGTAGTGACAGACCAAAAATAGGTTTCAGTAGTTGTGATTTTTAAGCCATGGAGTATCAAATACAATAATTACTTCATCTGCTAATTTAGCTGTGGCTGTCAACCTAAATTTAATATGGTATTTATTAATAGGTGAGTACAAGCTATTTTGTGTGCTAACCTTTGTCCATTTGAGTATTTGTTTATCATGGTTGAACTTTATGCAATTTAAGGAGCTGTCATTCAGTACATGTTTTTAAGTCTTCAAATAATGTCCTTTGATACAGCAGCGTTGGAGGTAGAGAGGAAATGAGCAATTTTATTAATTTCAAACAAACCGAAGTAGTTTTTAATTACTGTTTTAAACATTTTTTGCTTTAGTCATAGGTTATCTTTTAAATACTGTTTTAGTCCTTTTTAAATAATAGTTTCAATTGCTACTGTTAGCTTAAAGTGTATGTATGTATAAATTCAAGACAGATATTTTGAACGATAAGTACCTTCGAAATGCTTTTGTGCTGCTTTATTTAAATTATTTAATGTCAGTTCAATATGTCAAAATGAAGTAGAAGACAGTGGAAATTATATTCAAGTCTATCCACGTGAGCAGTGGCATCAAATTAATTTAACTTGAAGTATGCTTTCAGTGGTGAGACTTAGGTGTCATTCTCTTCCTGCTGACATTGACATGTGAGCATTCAGATCTTTAGGTGTAGATGACAGCTCAAGCTGTTGTGGTGTCAGGTTGATGAAACCAAAATTGAGTCCAGGAATGGCCTCGTGCCTCCTCTGGCTACCCTATGAAAAATCCAGCACTTTATGAAAGAAACTCATTTATGAAATGTTATTATGATACCAACTATTCATTACACAATCATTGCTATTCCCAGTGCTGAGGTGGCTGTTACCATGTCAGGATTGCTGATGGCTTCAGCATCAGTTCAGACAAGAATGTAGAACCTGGCATTATCATCTCTGTATTAGCCAAGTTTTCTCAACACAGAGCTCAAACCCTAGCTCCAGAAGTCTGATTGATTAGTGCCACAGTATTTCATGCTCTTCTGAAGAGAGTGGCTTTCATCCTTTTTTTTTGCATGCTCAGAGCTCTGCTGAAGTCTGCTAGGCCCCCAGTATGTTAATGGGAACAAAACCCTCCTTATATGGAATTTATTTAATTAATAAGGTTTGTTTATTTAATCAAGTGAAAAGCATAATAAATGAGGTATGTTGACTTCAAGAGGCAGTATTAGAAGGTATTTAAATCATACCTGGAGTATTCTTTGCAAAGTCCTTGGAATTTCTATGTGCCTGTAGAAGATGTATGTTGTCTAAGAGCTGTTTATTTTCTGATAATATACTCAGTGCTGTCTTTCAGACAGAACAATGCTGTAGGTCCCAAAGCAGATCAGTCTCAGCATGTCTAACTTACTGTTGGTAGTAGTGTCAGAAGTTTGTTACCTTTCTTTCTGAGCTTTTATAATTAATGAAGGTAACTCAGAGCTGGGTACCCTCAGACAGCATTTCATTACTTTTTCAGGTGCTGAAATGTGGAAGATACTTAACTTCCCTTGTGTAAATAAAAGAATAAAGCTAGAACTTGATAAAATATGAAGACAGACAAGTTTTTCACCAATTCAAAATACATAAAAGTGACATAATTTATATTACAAGTAAAATTGAAGATCAGTATTTACTTTATTTGCCATATCCACTAATGAGGATTTTCTCAAAGTTGGCAAATATCGACTAAACTTTTTTGTTAGAATAATACTGCACATCATTTGTGGTGAGGACTAGAATGTCCTGAGTTTATTTAATTAAAATTATCTTTAACTGGGAATTAATGCAAAGATATATATTCACCAACTGCCTGAGGCTCAAAAAAAGATAGTCTATTGAGCAGACACTAGGTAACTACAACATTGCTTGAGGTTGCTCTGGTTACTGCAGCTAGGTTTGTGCCAGTACTTGTTTAAGGCTCAAGATTTTGATTCCATTACCTAAGGTCCCTGCAGAATTACAGCCAAGAAAAAGGATCTCCAATTGGACTTGGCATTAACAGTGATTTCACTGTGTTAGATTAAAGAACAGTGTTTAAGTCACTGGGAATGTTCATATTCTGCTAAGAATAAACCTTATTTTGGCTGACATAGTTGAACACAAGCATCATAGAATATGTGAAAAATAGTTGATATATTGAAATGTTGAAAAATTTTTGAGGAGTCAGTGCATTATGTGACTTGTCTACAATGTCATGACAGTTAAATTGTGGTTCCATTCTTTGTTCTGGATAATGCATTTTGCTGTTGAAAATATGATAGAAGAAGAGTGGCATCACTTCATATTTCATATGAAATTGGTGGAAAAATCATAGACTATAACTAGAAATGAACTTCTGTGCCGTGAGGACTCAGCAGAATAGTGCCTCTTATTGTGCCTATTTCAAAATCTAGTCTGATTCAGTATCTCTCACCCACAAAGGAAACACGTTTCTGTGTTTTTGGCAATTAGTCCACCAGCAGTTTGTGTATAATTAAGTTGCCAGGTCACAAAGTATGGGGCTTTAGAAAAAGGTCTCTTCATGTAAGTGTAGTGAAACAAAGTGTTTCTTAGATTAGAAACACTTTGAATTATGTTAATCAACTTCATGAACAGTGCACCAAAATGTTTTATTTGAACTGAGACAAGGGGACAGGTGCTGACTCTGAGATATTATATACGTGTAGCACCTTTGCTACAGTCTGGTAATGAATGGATCTTCACCAGCATAAGTAGGTAGGAAATAACGTTTTCAATAGTGTTATCTTAGTTTTCTTTGAGAAGCAGTAAGATAAGAGCTCATCTGCTTTGTTCAAGGAGTAGATTATAGACTGATGAGCGCTGGACGTGACTGTGCCCATTTTTCTTTCACCTAATAGACATCCAGTTCTTCTGTTTTCAGAGGTAATTTCAATCAAGAGTAATCTAAATTATTATATTCCTCACATGAGCAGTTTTTATAGAACTTTTTTTGAAGTTTTATAGCTCATACGAACCCCCTGTTCTGTTTTTTCACCTCCCTGTTAATCAAGACAATCAACATTTTGTCTTAAATTGTTTTCTGAGAAATGAATGGGTGACTTTTTCTGAGGAGCTGTATAAAAAATGGTCATTTCACCATCAATCTTGAGCCTCTACTTTCCAGGTTTATTTAACCTTAAGTACAGCATGTAATGGACTTGCTGCAAACACCCATCATGGTCATCTCTTACATCTGTCTACCCATACAAAAACAGCAATTCCATTTCTCCTTTTCAGGAATGACTTCTCAATTGGAAATTATAAACTCTAGAAGGAATTAAGTACTGCTGATCTCCTTTGAACACATTTCCATGAAGGCATTCTTTATATATTTTTATGTCAAGGGTTTCCCTACCATATTTCAGATAAACCAAGTTGTTCATTTAGCTGTAGGTTTAGCTCACTTTTCTGAGGAAATGTGGCATCAGAGTCAGAGTGTGTCTGTTCTATTCTCCTCATTTTTTAAATAACTGTACCTCACGTTTCAGTGTGCTCCACAGTGAAACTGGCTATGGCAAAGAATGCCCTTCAGTTAGTTCCTTTTCTTGTTCTAAGGTAATTTGTTGTGAGAGCTGTAAAAAATGAGTCAATTACAATACAAAGCAAACAAACATTAGGAAAAAAACTGGGTTGTTTAATTTTGTCTCTGGACTTTCCTGGTATCTTTGTACATCTGCCTTCCAGATAGTAAAGTCTTATGAAAGGGACTGCTCTTCTTTTAACAATAGAGCATCAAACATGTGGTTGCCACAAAACCAGTTATTATAGTGCAACTAATAATTATAGTAATCTTGTGAAGATTAAAGTTTTAATGTAAAGCATCTTCAATTTCATAGATACAAAAATACCTGCAGAGAGTATTTCTTAATGTGGGAACACTCTATGCTTGATTAATGCAGTGGGGTTTAAGCTCCTCTCAGAATGAAGAAAATAAAAGTTTTGGGGGAAGAAAAGAGATAGAAATCTGTAGGTGTTTACTAATCCTAGTAGAAAAGGATATCTCTTCTGTATTTATTAAATGCAAACAAATAGCCACTTGTCATAAGCACGTCTGTTTGGACACTGCCTTAAGACAAACTAGTGTCAAGTAAGTGCAGTTGTTCTGAGGGAAAACCAAGACAGATGTGTTTAAGTAGCCAGTTTGTATTTCAGGCTGAAGGAGCTCAAGCAATTGAAGCATCTGTTTCTGTATGCCATGGAAATAAAATAAAGAAATGTATTTTAAAAAGCAGCACCCAAACCAAACAAAAACTTTTAAAAAGCCTTTCAGTTAGTTAAGGATATTGAGGAATTGAATGTGGAGGAAGACAAAAGGGAATGGCATAATTTTACGGAGGAGAAGGATATCTAAAGTTTCTTTTCATCTATGTATAAATATTGCCATTGATAACATTGGGATAGTTCAAGCCCAGATGCAAAGCACTTTCAGGAGCAGACTTGCTGGCAATCTGTGAAGGCTGTGGAAGTTTTCATCTTGATTGTCACAGACTGTAGGGGCTAAAAAAAGCCTGTGTGCAGCCAGGGCAACAGTTATTTCCAAAGAATATTAACAATTTCTGTTTAATACTACTCAAGGAGTCTGGGGACCAATGATAAGAAATGAAGGCTTGGTCTAGGCAGAGCTTTCTGGAGATTGCTGTGGGGCCAAGTATAAATCAAAGGAGTAGCTTTTGTTGCAGACCAAACAGTTAACAATGCTGCATGGAGAGGGAGCGGTCTTGAGCTTTGTAGTTAAGGGGAACCTCGCGTTCATGATGTAACTGTCTGGGCTGAAAGGTCAGAACTTGACAAGACTGTAGTGTGAATCCCAAATGAAGCAGCAAAAGAGTGAGAGAATGGAAGGATCTTCACTTCTGTTTCATTTGAGCTAATTATTGCAGTGCCCATGTGGTAACTAGAGCATAACTTCTGTGAAAAGAACCTGGATACATACATATGGGTAGATGCACCTGTATATGCCATATCTATGTCTCAAGAATTTTAGCATTGCAATGATAGCTTCGTGCAAAGGAATGTGAACATGAATAAATTGTTATATCTTCTCTCAAAATACTGTCTTTGAACATACTCAGCTGTAGGACACTTCACCATGGGCTGCAGTCAGTGTTATTTCTTGAATTGTTTGAAACCAATAGAAGCAAAATGCTATAAACTTTATTGTAGCAAACAGATACACATTTGAAAGAAGTACCCAGCAGAACTAAAAATGAGGGTCTATTCCCAGTGTAGCTCTATGAACCTCTACTTAGATTGTAGAATGAATGGTGTGAGTTGAGGTTGTATTTCTGGACAGGCTGATTTGTTTTCCTGGATTTACTGTTTTCAGTGATGCTAAGATTACAGTGACATTTATTGGGTTTAAAGCATAGGTAAGTATTGAACGTAACCATAAGTTTAGAACAGTTTTTGAAGTAAATAATGCAATTTTTTGTCCTTGCTTTTACAAATAAAAATGAAAATGCAATAGATTTATTTGAAGAAGTCAAGTCTATTAAAGTTTTCACTTAAACATGAGTTGTTATATTGCTAATGAACTGCACACAACAGAAACATATGGCTTTAGCTTTGCTAGCAGAATTTTTAGATTCATCCCATCGCTACTTAGGCTGCAGGAGTGGGAAGTTAATATAAAAGAAGGTCCATTCTTTGCATAGCTATAAAATAAAACTGAGGTGGTGTTGAATTTCAGTATTGATGACTAGCAATTCTTTTTATTGTGAGGACAAAAAAAATATTTACATGCTCCGTGGATAGTTTCTAATTATTTTTGTTTGTTGAAATACACAGTGTATTTCTATTACTACACTCACAGTTCTAAGTGTTGATGTTCCCTAAATTTACAAGACCTTGCATTAGAACTGGTTCTATGTGATGTTGAACTGATTCTGTGCAGATGTCTGTATCTAGAACTGGATTCCCTGTGTGATGTTGGTTGACTCTATGCTATTTCACTTTTGAGTTTAACAGGAGACTGACTTGTAGACCTTAAAAGGAACATGCTGCAACCAGTTAGTGGTTTTGTTTAATGTATTCAGTCTTAATTAGAGCAGACTTGTAGATTTTTCTCTGATGGCTAAAATTTAAAATATATTTATAGCTAAAGCAGTGTTTCTCAACATGTTTATTTGAAACTAGAGGTGATGTCTAGCTTCAAGTAGATTCCTACGTTCAATAGTATATTTTCCTATTCCCAAGGATGTGAAAATTGATGTACTGGGTGGTTGTGAGGGTTGGGGCAGAATGTGTATGTAGATGGTTTTCTTCTGTGCCTGTTGGAAGGTGCTGCATACAAAGTGGAAATGGTGGGCTGACATTTCATCTGTTCTTAATATTCAGAAAAAAAACAAGAAAGGATAAGCTTCTAGCATTATCCTAGAAATAAAAGATGAGATGCTTCATTTCTAGGTAAATGACATAATGAAAAAAACAAGGAATCTTGCATGTGAGATATCAAGATGGTAGAATTTTACACAGATTTGCAAAAATCAGGTTGCTGAGAGTGGAAAGATTAATTAGAAAAACTGAACTGAATTTGGCAATTTCAGAGTTTCCAGAATGCATGTGACTCGAATCTTCCTTCTCTCTTGATCCTTAAAATGCTGTTGACTGCAATTTTGTCACTGATGAGACACAACTGTTTTCTAAGTGGCTTCTTATTAGAAAAGGCTCGATGGTTTCAACAGTTTGATAATATACATAGGAAATTAAATATTACTATTTACATCTTATATTTAATTTGTTCTACTTTACAATGGCATCTTAAGTATTGGCTTCTCTGGTTTTTGGCTGGCACTTACTTACACTTGATTTTCACATGTTTTTTTAGAAGAACGTCCAATTCTGCACTTTTCCTAAGATTTTTAAAAAATGCTTAATATTGTCTGCAAAGAAGCATCATAGTGAGCCCCACTATAGGTGTACATGCAAGACAACTAAAGGACTGTATTCTTTTGAAATTGTTTCCTGTAGGAAAGCTGAGCTTCATGAAGAAGGGGGAAGTAGAGGAGTTCATGGGGACACATTGTCTTTGTGTCCCCATGAACTCTTAATTGTTCATAACTGCAAGGTGGAGCCAAATCAGTAATCATCCAGCAAATCTCATCAGTTGTGAAGCTTAAACATCAAATTTGCATTATTTCAGAAAACTTCTGAAAATAATGTAGTATTTAATTTACTGCTTCAAAGAAAAAGAAAATTTAAAAGTAAAGCAATCAAATGCTCTCTCTCCTATACGACAGCGTAAGATGCTTCCAGTTGGAGCTTTCTTGTTGTGGTCCAACTTTTGCTTGTATGTAATCAGATCTCCCTCCCTGACAAAAAAATGTACTACTCGATTTTATGGTCAGAAAGCTGTATATCAGACCTAGAACACAGGATATTCCTCTCTGTTAATTTGTGCAAGCTGGGGTGCTGTGCTGAAACAGTTGAGGTTATGAAGGTAACTTTGAGCTGTATGACAGCATTAAAAGTTGCATTTACAAAAAATTATCCCCTGAACTTTGGAACAGGTGATATGAGAGAAAGTGTCAGGAAAGACTTTAAAAATTCAAGGGTGGTATCAATATTAGTAGCTTTTGAACTCTAATCTTTTTTATTGCAATACAGCTCCAGACACCATAAAAGAGTTTAACTATACTTCTACAAATTCTTCATCCTAACTTGGTGGTGGATGCACTGATGGAACAGATAAAAGATGTGGTGATCTTTTCTGAGTCAGTAATCAGGGAAATGTCAGTGGTGGAGTCAGTCTTCCATCTGGAAATACATGATATATTGTTCTAGCAACTACCTCTTTAATTCAGTGGGAACACATTTGAGCTGGACACCCCCTGTTACAGGCACTGTCTTGGGCAAGGCAAACACCACCTGATGATTCAGCCTTCACCTGAGCTGTGTGCCCAAGTACAGGAGTTAGTCTCACAGTGAAAGTTCCAAAGACCTCTCTTGACACAGCATGTGTCACTTTTTTATTCTATATAGAAGGAGACTACCCCTGTGAATTTTTCTCACATTATGTCCTGATTTACATAGCAGTGCAGATGTGAACTCTGAAATCTCAATGTCGCAATCATTTTTTACGAATACAGCTTTTATCCCTCATTCCAGTGTCCTGCTTCTTCCTGTATCAGGATCCACCTTCACATATATACAAGAGAAAAGCTGTGTTTCTCTTCTTACTGCAAGGAATTTATTTTTATTAGAGTTACTACTCTTTGTGACATCTGTATACATTTACACTTGTGTGCAGACCAAGTATGTTGTTCGTTGGAAAGCTGAATGTTTGTAAATAGGGCTCAAGGGGGCAGGATGCTCTGACTTCCATGTTCTTTGTCCAAAGCAGAGAATGCCCCACACAGACACACGCTCCTATTTTTAAGATCTTTTTGACATAAGTGGAATAATGAGACAAGGGGATAATAGAATTCTTTGGAAAAGAAATAAAAATATTACACCCTTGAAATGGGAATGCATAATAACAGTTTGTGAATCGAGGGGATAATAAAATTCTCTGGAAAAGAAATACAAATATATCCTTGAGATGGGAATGCAGAACAGCAGCTTGTGAATCAAAGGTCCTGTGAACTTTAATAAGTAACATTCCTGTTATTTTCAGAAACAGCAATTGACAAAACAACTCATAGCAGTTAATGGTTTTAATATTGACACTTCCTTTTAAAATAAAATGTTTCATATTTTTAAATCAGGTCAGCAGTACTAAGCTGCAGTGATGAAAGACCACTGAACAAGTTTAACTTTACTTGTTTTTACCTTACACTTTGATTATTCACTTTTTCATCTGTGAAATCATATTGGTACTTCCTGGTTCACTGAAGACATGGCTCGGGATATGGCTTTACTCTGGTGTTCTTGTTGTGACCCATGTAATCTATAGTATTTCTGATTTTGCAGAGATATTCACTGAACCAGGAACCTGGAAGAATTTGTGGAGAGCAGGGGAAAAAGCTTTTATTAAAAAGTTGGATTGATTTAAAAAAATAAATGCTTCTGCTGACTTGCAACCACAACACAGTTACAGAAATACTTATGCTTGGTGTCTCTTTCACAGTATTTTAACTTTTCCTCTCTTTTTTGTTGGTGAGATCTATCAATTGTATCAATTAACTATTTCATTGTCTTTAAAAAAATACTCTTGTTAGTGTCATGCTGTAGTTCTAAGAGTCACCTCTGTACCTAGAATCCTTGCTTGCACAGATACATTATGTTCTTCCCAAATTTAATTGTTACCTCTGAATCTTTCATCCATGAGCCCTGTATACTAATGTTATGTTTGTTTTGTCAATCTACACATATAAATATGCATGTATAGAAAACCCATACATGCAATTAGAAGGTTGGCTTAGCAAGAAAGTTATTTTATTTAGATTAGTATTAATGATTTCTTTGTCATGTAGTTAAGTACTTGGGTATTTATTAGGAGATTTTGTTTTCCACTGGACATGAGATGACTGTTCTTTGGCCTCTGCAATGACATTGCTATTTTTAAAGAGATGAGAAATCAGTAAAATGGGGGAAAGGAATGCAAATATTGCTTTCTAAATAAGTTGCAGTCCAGTTGAGAGAAGAGATGGCTGGAGAGTTTTGAATCTTGGTGAAATCCTAATGGAGGATTTGAATTCCAGGTTTTATGTGTCCCCAAATCTTTATCAGGAAAATAAGTTTAAAACAGGGCTTACATTGAAAAAAAGTGTCATAACAATGGGTTTGAGGAAGGAGCTGTTTGTCAAGAATGGCAGCATTTGCTTGGTTTGAGTGTGTGCAACTACTGCTTGCTGTTTCAGAATAGTTAAAACTAAGCTTTGCAGTCCCTGAACGCTTTGTTCACCTTAATGTCAGCTGGTGATGGCAGAGGCAGGTGCTCCTGTCAACCTCAAGATATTTTTTTTGAGGTTCTAGGAAAGACATGGAATCTCTTCCTTGCCTACAAAACTTCATCAGAGTAATGGGGCAGGGGGTGTCTCTCAGGGTAATTTAATTAATGGTAAAACTGTAGTGTTTTATAATAACTTAATGATTTATCTGGTCTGTTTAGAAGTTAGATTAGAAGGAAATTAAACAAAAATTAAGCAGCACTCCTGTGTAGTGTTTGATAAACTGATGTCCTAAATTTTCTAGGAAGGAAAGCTGCTTTTTTATGAATGCATGGAAAAGCCAGGTGTGAGATTACTACCCAGCAATCTAGATTTCTAATATTTATTCCTTTTTTGTGTTTCTTTTTCTAAAAAAAAAATATTTATTACCAGGTGTATTCCAAATTCTGTAATTGCTGGGTTTTAATTTTATTTTAAGCTGAATGTGGTACCTGATATTGGAGTAGGTAGAGCAAATGTACTCATACTGAAGTGCCATTGAATGAATTGTAATTTAAGATCATCAGCGTCTTACATATCAGTCTCTTCTAAAAATATTAAGTATTCTCTACTGTAGTGTCATCAAAACATACTTAACAAGTGAAGACTTAGATTCAGTCAATATGATAGAATGATCCTTGTTTGCAAATATGGTTTGTATCTCTTGTATGTGAAAATGAATGTGTGAAAGCATTTTAGATTGTTTGACATGAACTAAAAAATACTAATTTTATACTGTACCACATACTATTTTTTTCTGTGCCATGCCTGGATTGTGTATTTCAGATTTGAGTCTTAAACTTGCCAAAACATGTTTTTGACCACTGAAGAAATCTGCCTTGTTTTCTGAGATTATTTTTCAGACCTAAGCAAACAGCATGGTTGTGCTGAAAGTGTCACCACAACTTTTTCTGCTGTCAAAATAAATTAATTTTTATTGTCTGAAATTTCATTAATCTTGAAGGTTTTGAATCTAACATGTATTTTCATAGACAAGAATGTTACTCTTTCCTCCTGTTTGTAGTTTCTTATGCTTTTTTTCCTAACAGCCTTCTTTACCTAACTCTTAACAGTCAATCATATTGTGAAAGTAGCAGTAAATTACCAGGACCCTAACAAAAGAAAGGCGTATAGACAAAACAGATTAATGTGTAAATGTTGAACAAGAAGACCCTGAACAATGACAATGAAAAGACCCCCTGGGATCTCACACTGTTTGTGTAACATCCGTTGTTTTTGTGTTCACCTATTGATGCCCAGTGGTATGCTTGGAGGTCTTGCTGATAGTTTTAATGCTCAGTAGATATTTGATTTATTTTGTTTAATGAAGAAAACCCAGTATGTTGTCCTAGAAGCTTGCTTTTCAGATTTTACAAAGTTGTTCCCAGCCTACAATTTCCATGTAATTTTTAAAATCGGAGCAGCACTGAGCTCAACCGTGCTTTGCCCAGAGTGTTTGCTGCTGTGTTACCTTGGGGAGAGGGACTGTGTATGGAAAGCTTTGATGCCATGAGCAGTGCACTCAAGGTAACTGCCTTTGTTTTCATTAAAGTTCCTATTTAAAGAATCAACACTCCTTGATCAGACCTGGTGGGTTTCCTGGAAGACAGGAGAAAGAATTTCCTGGAGTGATTAAATATCTCCCTAGAGTAAAGCAGATTTCTCAGTCTCATTTGCCACTCCACATTCCTTAGCCTGCTTTCACCTAGTGTGTTTTATTATTTAAAAAACAAACAAAAAATACCCCTAACCAAACAAGGAAAAGAAAAACCCGCCTACCAAATAAACACTAAAGAAATAGAGAAAAAGATAGGGAGAACTTGTAGCTGCTTGTATCAAAGCTTGTGAAACTGCTACACAATAAGGGTACAAGTTGCTTGTGCTTTATTTTCATTTTATTGCACACTGCCATTTGGTGGGAAAAAGCCAAACTTTGCTAATTCTTGTGAAGCAAGAGGCCTGTTAATACTAAGGAAGTGAACAGTGTTGTGTATTCTCTGGTGTAATTCACGTTTCAGCTTCAAAACCAGATTCTTCTCCGATCAGTTGTTAATAAGTATGTTACAGGTATGTATCGTGCAGAATTTCATGAATTAAATTTAACCCTAAGAAATTAATTTTCTGAATGCATGTTACTCTCATGCATTTCTCTTCTGAAGATGTTTCTTTTTTCAAAAAGGATCCTGAAATATAAATTTCTCAGTCAGCTTCAGTGAAGCTGGCTGACTTGTTAGGGCTGAGAGGTACCACAGGCAAGTAGATGTCTTCTGAGAGACCCACTTAGTATAAGCTGTCTGCAGATGCTGAGATCAAGGTCTCCTCCCTCCATTCTGTTCTCATCTATATTCTGCCCTTCTGTTCCACCTTCCCCAAAAACCTCCACCACATCATGTAAGTTTATCCTTTGTTTTTTTTAAGCAATCTCTTCCCCATTTGTTCTAGTTTTCTATTCCTTCAATTCGTCATACCACAAAAACAATTATTGAAGAGCTGTGAAGCCTCCAGCAAGAGGTAGGAGCAATCAGCTGGGACTGGGTTCCTCCCTCCTGAAGCAGATTTGGCCTCACCATATTGTTGGGAGGCATCTTTAATATCAATCATCTGTGAGGCATCTCATTTCTCAAAGGAACATCCAATAGGTTTAACAGTTTGTGTTCTTTTTCTTCCCTCACTTTTACCCCCACACCAGTTGCTGTGCATATACATAGTACACACTTAACAGCCTTACCAGAAGTTCAGCTCCCTTATTTCCTGCTGTCCCCAGGGTCAGAAGCTGCTTGTCCTCCACAAAGCATGCCAATACTCTTCCTGCACATTCCCATCTATTCTACCAAATTCAAAGCTTGTTTTTTTTTTATTTTTGTTAGAGTTAATCGCACTAAACCTGGCTCTCAATACCACATCTTTGATCTGTGCATTACCCTGTTTCATGCTCCCCTCCCAGTCTCATGCCCCCTCCATCCTGAGTCTTTCTTGGAAAGACAGGTCCTGTTACTGCCCAGGACAAGACTGAAGTCACTTACCACTTTAAACATTACTGTTTGGGGCAGGGAGTTGCACTTGTGTGCCAAATACAGAACTACCTCCTCTCAAAAGTATACTTTAATCAGAGGCTGCAAAGCAATTCTTTTTTTTTTTGATAATGTAGAAAAGGTAATAACTGATTTTCCATACTCTGCATCTTTAAGGAAAAGGAACTCTAATGTACAACTTGGTAGGACTCCAGGCACAAGAGGAAATGGGTTATAGCAGTTGTGACTGTGCAGAGCAGATGTTTTGGTTGGCCTGGCTATCAACCATCTGACTCATAATAAATTGTCAGTTCCAGTAAATTCCCAGTTTTCAATTACAGTAGGTAGGATATGAGAAAACAATGCCGTTTGGATAGTGTGTTTAAAGTGGTTTTGATGGTAATTTTCATAAACAACTCCTACTAACTTTGTAAAAAGATTAAGGATCTTGGAAAGGCAGCAGCTGTAAACATTGAAACATGCATTTGAATGTAAATTGAGATTAATAGAAATGAAAACTAACAAATGGCTGTTAACACAGTGCTGATGCAATTGGAAATAGAATTTTAAGTTTTTCTTTGGAGTGTTGAAAGTCCTTTCATGAGGTATATGGGAGAAAAATTTCTAAATGCCTTCAGACTTCCATTTTCATCTCTTCTGTTCTTCATTTATATTTTCACATTGAGAAAATGCATACTTAAGGAACCTTTCCTATGCACTGACTAAGTAGAAAAACAGTGAATTAAAATCAAATACCATGAGTTTTCTGTTTATGAAAAATTGTATTTATTTTTTGTAAATTGTTGCTAGGTTTCTGTAATAGAAAAAAAAGCCTATGGGTTGAAAATGTCTAGGTTTTTTATTTTTTGTTGTCGTTCTTTTCTCGCCACGTTGCTTTGGAGGTTTTGACAAGGATGAGGGTCCACTGTGCAAAGTATTCTGTAAACACAGGAAACCCCTTGCAGTTCTTGAGAAAGAAAACTATTTTCAGTTTTAAGGGGTATGTCCATTTTTTAATGTTTGATTTGAATGAACATTTTGAGAAATGAGAAAAATATTTAAAAAAAAAAAGACATAGTAGCCAGGTGGCAGAAAGGCACCATGAAAATCTGTGTTGGATCTTTTACATTGCAGTGTTCTAGAGGCTCTTTTTTTTACTATCAGGCATGAGACTGTTGTGGAAAAATTAATAGGTGTGCATTATCACATGTTTAACCAATGATGTCAAGCATTTTTACATTCTGTTTTTAAACCTCAAAATTCCTGTGGCCCAGAATGAGTTCTCTGTTCAGTTAGAAGTTCATTTTAATAATGCCTTCTGTAGAGTCTTGTGTAGAAAAACTTCTGTGAGTATAAAATGCCACTTTTATTATGGCAGTTCTAATCTTGAAATTTAATATTTATAGAAAATTGCCATTCTTCATTCTTACAAAATCAGTTTTTCTTGAATGTAAAATTAATTTGTTTAATAAAAGCATCTATTGTGTTGTAAGTTACATACAAATTATAATAAGAAAAAGTATGGATACTTAAATACTAAAACATGAGATGTGACTTTATTTCAGCAGCCTCTTTTTTTCTTTTCTTTTTTTTTCCTAAAAGGGTATAATATTGCCAAAGCAGTTGGATGTCACTCTATCTTTTGAAGCCAGCTGAAAAACAAGAATAGAGGTGACTCTTACTATGCTGCTCTGTTCAGATCTAGTCTGTTCTTTGACATAAATACGTGTGCAGAAGTGGGAAAAGGGAAGATGCTGTCTGTGCAGGGTTTGATAAGAAGCAATAAAGCAGCATTTACCTTTTGACACTGGTGTAATGAAAAGATCTCAGCCCCTCTTCTGGGCACATGGCAAGGCCTGGTATTAGAAGGTTCCATCTTCTTACCTGATCATTTACAGGTTTCTATAGATGACTGGGACAGAGATCACTGAAAGGGTTAAGTTGTCTGTAACTGGCACAGACAACATCAAAAAGGTTTATTAGCTGAAAAGTTTTCCACAGTTTATCTGTAAGACATGTGGTTTTGGTTTGGGTTTCTAAACGGCAGCTCTAACAGATACACCAGTGTCAAATGCAGTTCTAGCAAGCAGCTTCTTCCATAAATAAAAGTAACAGAGGCTGAAAGGAATAAATGTGTCAGATAGAAGGGAGTTCATTGTAACTCTGTGGCCACCTGAACAATAAGGTTGAGCAGCTTCATGGTGTTGCTCCTCTGGGTCTTTTAAAACCTACAGGAATGCTGGTTTGAGCTCTTTTTTAAGTAACAATTTTCATTTCTCAGGGCTGAAAATATGCATCCATTTGAAAAGTGGTAGTTACAGAAGAATGACTATTTCTTTAATTGGACTTGTATTGGACAGTAGCTGTATGAGCATAACAGTGCTCTGCTGGCAGCAGGAGTTGCAGTCATGTTTGTTGGGTGTATTTTTGTAAATGGAAAAATATCATGTCTCAATTTATTGCTCTTACTTCACATTTCATTTTACTGCAACTCAACATGAGAAGATACAGAGATGCTTTATGTGGTTGTGTGGGTTTTTTTCCCCTGGCATGAGTCTTCATATGAAGTTCACTAGTGAGCACAGAAAATATAATGTAATATTATTGTATGTGTTAATGGATGCTCTAGTGGCATTCACCTAATCTTTTTTGGAGTTGGGTTTTTCTGTTTCCTTGTTTTGACTTTGTTCAATCAGTAAGCACCTGATAGTATTCCAGAAACTGCTCTTACACGTGGTGTCGGGCTGTGTATGCACATCTACTTTTAGCACTAATCATAAATGCCAGACTAAAGAGGGGATTTACTGTCCATGGCAGAGCTGGATGCAACAGTACAGGTGGGGTCTCAGCAGAGCAGAGTAGGAAGGCAGAATCCCCTCCCTCGTCTCGCTGGCAGCACTGCCTCCAGTTGGCTTTCTGAGCTGCAAGTGCACGTCACAGGGTTACATTGAGATTCTCATCAACCTTACCATTTTATGTACCTGTCATCTCTTGAAGAATGCCCATTAAAATAAAATCTTTTTAATTGTTATTAGCATTAAAAGGGTTGCTGTTCAATCTCTCTTAATAGTTCTTTTCATTTGATTGACAATTAGCAAATTAATGGGAAAAAGCCAGTTAATGCTATAGTCAGCTTCAGGATTGAAAGCTGTTCCTTATTTAATTTTTTTCCTTAATAATGGAAATACATTAAATACTGGGGAAGAGGTCAGGGTATACTGTACTCTTGGGTATATTTTGTTGTTATTTGTCTTGTTGATAAAGGTTTTGTAATCTGTTCTATTTTCTCTAGTCCAGATGATAGTACCACTTAAAAACATAACACTTAAGGGAACATTTTGGGTCACGACATCCTATCCATTGCTGTTACAGGCAGTCACATCCCATAATGCTATCCATAAACTGATTGCAGCAGGACAACAGCTATTGTTTATGCTCACCACTCATATGGAGTGAGGTCCTGCGACTTAGGGTTAAAACCATGCTTTGATTTCCAGCCACAGTGTGCTCATGACCATTTTACAGGCAGTTCTAAGAGTACGGTTTTCTCTCATCTGTCACGAGTGAGCTGCGCACCAAGGCAGAATTTAAGAAAACACTGTCAGCTCTGTCTCATTTTTCATCTAAGACAATTAGGCTTTTTTAAGACCCATTCTTCTCTGCAGCTTATCACTAAGTTTCTTGGCATGTAGTGTTCTGCACATAATAGCTGGTACACAGCTCGTCTCTCTGGACATTAACAGCTCCGGTCCTGCCAGAGCTTCAAATGGCACGAGATTGCCTTCCTGAAACCACTCAGTGGTCAGTTATTTTTTTTCTCTCCCCACATAGGGCAGGGCCTCCTAAGAATATTTAAGTGGTTTGCCTGTTCCTTCCTCACAATTGCCTGTAGGACAGAGCATACCAGGGCACTCTGCACCATGTTGATCATGCTTTGAATACATATCTTATTTCCTCTCCTATTTTTCCAAAACAGATAAGAACAAAGGCATCTTGGCAAGTTGCTATGTACATATGAACAAACATGTTGGAGGATTTATTTGTGAGCAGAAAGTGGCACCATATTATTTGCTGTCAGTTAAGGTGACTGTGCTGCTAACTCATTACTTTCTAACTGGAGGTCAAGAGCTTAAATGAAGTTGTGCGTGCCAGATATACACTTGTTGGTACTGTATGTGATTTATGAATTGGAGGGACATCAGGTCCTAACCAGAAACAATTTGTTCTAGATGATCCCAAAGCTGTAACTGATTGTTCTGATATAAAGAAAGCCTCAGCTGTGAATATATCAAGTTGTATTTAGCATGCCTTTTTTTCCCTACAGTCCTTTCCTGGAGTTGGCAGTCTTTGCTGAAAGTAATGCATAGGTTTAGTTTGCAGTGCTTCTAGATATAAATTTCTAATTGCTAAAGTTTTTTTCATCCACAACAGGAGTTGAATACAATACACTAGAAAGTTTGAATCATAAACTACTTTGAAAAATGACAAATACAGAATTTGTGGTCATAACTCAGTGATATTACAACATTTTTAAAAATTCTTTGGCATTTGCGTCTGATGTCAAGCCAGGAATTCCTAAAAATAAAATCTGTATCTTTGCTGAAATTTGTAGTTCACTGAATTGAAGAACTATAGTACTGTATACTTCATAACTCAGTAATTTTATTCTGATACATTAAAGGAAATTAAGCAGATCAAAATATTTATTTGACATGCCAATATAGTAAGGAAGAATAAATTTGCAACCTGTTTTGCAATGGTTACAGTTTAGGTTCCTCACTTAAGCGTCTCCTAAATATATTCATGTTTGACTTACTTGTTTTTATCTGTAAGCTTTTAAATATTCAGTTTGTTATTTACCATTTTATATTGCTTTTCTATGTACAGGATGTGAATGAAGACCCTGGAGAAGATGTTGCACTCCTCTCCGTTAGTTTTGAGGACGCAGAAGCTACTCAGGTTTTTCCTAAGCTGTACCTCTCCCCACGTATTGAACAGTGAGTTAGGTTTTTTCTAGAATGTTTATTCTACTTCATCTCAGCACTTTTCAATCTTTTCCTGATATGTATGATAATATACTAGATGATAACATACTATTGCTTTAAATTGCTTAAAGTTACAGTGGTTGCTTTGAGTGTGTGTGTGTATGGTAGAGAAATGGTAGATCTTCTCTCAGCTAGTTTTGTTTGTATGTGATATTCTTGTTAGCATCACAGTCTCTGAAAACCATGTTTGTCCTTTCTTGTGGTAGTATATTTTGAATGCCTTCTATGGTACAACATAGTGATAGCTTTTGTGGAAGGGAATCTTTATTTTTTTTTCTTTTGAGAAGGTAAGTTCTCTATATAAACATAATACATTTGAATAAATTATTGTTGTAGAAGCTAAAGGGCTTGGTTAACTATGCTTTTGGAATTTGCAGCTTTAGTAAATTACTTTTTTCAGGAGAATATCTGAATATTTCATTTAAAGAGCATTGAACCTTACTGATCTGTTTACCAGTTGGCAGATTTGCTGACAAATGGATTTTTACTCCTAAAATGGAAGACTGGAGACTAAAAATCTATCTGTTTTCATTAAATTTCTTTTCTGAAATTGAAAATGTTTTAATGCTTCTCCTTGTCTTCAGTATTCCAGTCTTGTAATGCTTAAAAAAATAACTATGTTAGACTTTTCAGGTACACCACATTCAAACTGGTGCAGCATTGTTTCAGTGATGTGTTGTGTTTTAGCTAATAGGGCAGTTGACTTTCCTCTGAACTGGTGGTGACTCTTCTGTGTAGAGGAAAGATGGGAAATACTGACTACTACAGTTTTATAACTTATGGGGGATAAAGTTTGTGTGCTTGAGGAAACATAGTATCTTGACATTTTGATCAACAGAGTATTGATCTGGAGAAACTCTTGAATGCAGTTTAGAAAATAAAAACTGGAATTTGACTTAGATAAAGACGTAAGACTTCTGAGATATTTTAAGAAAATGTAGGTTACGTGTGCATGTGCAAACATAGAGATAATGTATTTGGTAGCTTTCAAATTTTCATATTTTTCATCAATTCATTCCTTTTTGTCAGCATCAGTTGAGGGAATAATTGTAGTCAAATATGTAATTATCCTTCTATGTTCCCAAGGATTCTCTTTCTGAACTCTTAAAAGCAAATGGGCTACCATTAGTTTCCATTGTATTTCCAGCTGTAGTCACATGTTGATGGTTAAGTATGTTTCAGGCCACCCAGGTATATCTGTCGAAATCATCCACGAGCTAATGAGTACATTGAGTATTTTCCCACTTTCAGCAGTATCTTTAGAAAGATGTTAACCTCTTGATACCTAGCAGAATAGCAATACAAAGGAAGTCTTTGTCTTCCTAAAGGTATTGCATTTTCTCTCAGTGCCTTAAAGAGCATCTGATTTTAGATGTGTGATGTAGAGCGATATAGCAGAAAGATGCTTGAGTGGTATTGGTATGTATCTGACATTCTGGTGTATTTATGGCTTTTGTCATTTATAGCTGATGCAGTCATGTCAAAATCATGCCAGTAAACCCTGGAGTTCTGTGCCACACCTTGTCACATTATCTGTGTGTTGAGTTGAGATACTTATCTCATCTAAGTCAATCTGTCTTTCTGCATTTGTAACATTTTCATCACAGTATCTAGGTACTGTTAATGCATAATTACTGAAGTTGCTTGTGTGCTGTTGCACCTCCCTTTATGCTGGCTACTTCTTATGTGCCATGAAAAAATGTATGGGTATGTTTCCAGTGTTTGTAAAATTGTGTTTTAATAGCAAATATGCAGCTCTCTTGTTCTTTCCCAAAACCAATCTCTGCTGTGTTTAGCAGGGGCTGACAGTCTAGATATTTAACTTCCCAGTGTTTGGGAACTGAAGCAACAATGTGTACTTCTTTATACTTTTTGCCAAAAGTATAAAAAGCCTCAAGAAGCCCTCAGGATTTGTTTAATGACTTGAGGCCATGGCATGTTACATTTGAATTGTGTTCTGCTTATAAAGATCTTTCCTGCTGCTCACAGTAATTGAATCTGCAAAAGCCATGTAAGCAAAGTACCAGTGTATTTTTTCTATGCAGCAGATTTTGAGGTGTTCCAAGTAATAGTTGATAGTTCCCAACATAACATTCCCAAGAACTCAACAAAATGTGAAAAATACCAAATTCCCACAATTATTTTGCTAAGGCTAAAATGTGTTCACATTAGGAAGAATGAACAAACAGGAATAGCATTTTCCTGACATATGAAATAACATTTCAGGTTTGTAGAGCAGTAAGAGGAAAAGGGCCTGTTTGTGCAAAGTGAATTATCTCCTGCTTTCCCAGGAGGTTGCATTGCTTTTGTGCTCTGCCATATAAACACACAAATGATACATAACCACAGATCTTGTCAGCAAATTTGAGTTCTAGGAATGTGAATATAGGTTTTTTGATTTGAAGGGTTTTTGTAAAATACATTTCCTCTATTTTTTTAAATTGATAGTTGGCATAATAATATTAAGACTTTGCATTTCGTCATAGACTCAGTAAGAGAGATTTCCAAAATCAGGGAAATGTCCACCTTTTAGGGTGAAGATGTTAGTACACTGGTTGGCTTGAAAAGGTTCACTTATTGAAGCAGCAGCTAGAAATGCAGTAGAGAAGAGCTGTGGATCATTCAACTCAATACTGGTGCTTTATTGACTTGTATGGTGTGATGTCTGGCTGCAGAAGTGTCAAGTGCAGTTCTTACAATCAACCAACCAAACCCACATTTAGGGATGGGAATTACTTCTATTAATTTATTAAAATCTCATCAATAACTATTCATATCAATACCTGATTTAATTCTTTCATTAAAACATGCTAATTTGAGAAGTTCATTTCAATACTATTTATTCCAGACACATTAGCAGCAACTTTTAATGTTTCCTTCATTTGAAATCAGTCCCTTAAAAAGCTTACATTCTATAGTTTTAATAATTCTTCTGACTTTTTATTGCATAACAGATGCCTATAAGTTATTTTCAATTATTACAAAATTAGACCAAGATAGAATGAAACACGGGATATTTATGAGATGTATTGGTTTTTAAAAAACTACCATCTTTACTGTAGTATCATAGAAAACAGTTTCTGCACACTTCTGTAGGAAGTGGTAAGCTGAGAAACCACACAGACTGACCACACAACTTGAGAGATTGATGCTTGTCAGCATCCTTGAGTGTGTCCCCAGCTCATCCTTCCCTTCCTCCCACCTCAGGGTGGGGGACTTGTCTCAGGTTGCCCTCCATCCTCTGCTGTGAGCGGCTGTGCTTTGGGAAGAGGGTCATACAGCTGAGCTAGGTAGGCACAGCCATGCTCCAGGGCATGGTAAGGACCTGCTGGGATATTTACTCTTTATGTCCCTGATGCATTTCCATGAGTTATTCATAGTGGCTCTAAACCTGTTGGTAGAAAGCATCTTGTTGTTCAAAATTGCCTTTCTAGTGAAAGTATACTAGGTACTCGTATGGGGTGGAAATTTGTAATAAAACTGCCCATCATAGCTTTGTTTCTCATTTATTAAAAGTCATTAGACTCTAAATCCAAAGAATCAGTGCAGGATTGAACAGCTGATTTCTAAATTAATGCTTAAAAATTTGTGTCAGCATACTACACATGAATGTGGATCAGAAGGTTTTGGGCTTTTTTCTTAAGAGAAAAAATTCAATGTATGTAATTTTTTTTTTTCTTTTGTGAGTCATCCATGCTAAAGAACATAAAAATGGGTTCATCTTGGTTCACATTTTAAGAAAAAACTATATTAGGGTAGAAACGCTGTTGCTCAGTGAATGCTGTGTTCCCTGTGTTCACAGAAATAATCCTGCAATAAACACTGTTGTCCTGGAGGGCTTTTCTCTGATAAATACACAGACGTGAATATGCTAAGAAAACCAGCTGTCAGTAGAAGTTGTTTTGCTTAAATGGATCAGGCTCCATGCTTTGGGGACTGAAATGGTCGTTTTTTACTGGTCTGGGAGCTGTGCCAGAGGGTTCTTCGTGACTGAGGGTGGTATGCGGAGTTCGGTGACTGCGTTTAACCTTCCCATACAGGCAGGGGAGAATAACAAGAACCTGATCTGAACTCTTTGGCTTTGAATGCTCCTGTATGTTTTTCACTGATGGAAGAAAAAATTGAAGAGAAAATGAAACGTGTTTGCATTGAGGTGTTTCCTGTCTGGTACCTGTGCTTTCTGCTGGGAGTTGGAAGAGGAAAACCATAGAATATTATCCATTTACTGCTGAGTACTGCCTCTTTGATATGTTTGAGACACAGGGGAGCTGTTAAGGGCTTCACCTTTGATGTTGGCATGCCATGCTGCCTCCAGTAGAAGCCTGCTGTTTCAGACAGATTATGAATACACAGTCACTAAAGGAATGGTTGTGCTTAGGCTTTTTTATATGTCTGCTTCGTAGAAGTCAGAAGATCTTCAGTTTGGCATTACTTGGCATTACTAAAATGTGATGATTCTTGTGAACCAATGATTTCAGTAGAATTGTTAGTAGTCACCCACGGCAGTCCATGGCTTCTTCAAATCCCTTTGCAGACATGGTAAGCAGAAGCAATGGCAGTTGCTCTGCAGATCTTCTTGTTCCATTAGGCTTTGTTTGGTCAGTGCCTGGCTAGTGCATCAGACATACTTACTGCCTGCTCTGTGTGCCATGCCCCCATCAGCCAGGGCTTCAGAAACTATAGCCAGTACCATAACCTGACTGCCAACCTAGCACTGCTTTGTACTCTTCTCATGTCCACAAAATAATCTGTTTTGCTCCTATCAACTTTTGATGGCGTGTTGACAGCGTCAGAAGAGATCAGGACAGACTGGGACTGGCAGTCAAAGCAGATTGACTTGTACTTCTATTCCAGGTGTTCAACTGTACTGATTGTTCTTTTTTTTTTTTCTTCCCTCTGAAGCTGCTATAGAGCAATTAGTGAAAATAGTTGTAGGAGAGCTAAGATTATGTGTCCATCATCTAAATGGTGCTTTAATGCTGGATATGTTAATGCTGTCTTTAAATGGCTCAGTTAGTGAGATTTTTAAGTCAGTTAAGAGACTAAGCAATTAGACCTATTTGTCGAGGTATGAAATACTTGAGGCAGTTCAGTGGGACCACTTCTGTTGCTAGGTAATGAGGTACCAGTTTCTCTATATAGGAGATATGGGACAGTTTTTGGTCTGACATACCTTTAGTGGCAATCCAGAGCTCAGTGTTGCCTCAAGTCTCAGAGCAAAACTTAGAGCTGAGTATTGGGAAGGGTTTGTGTCTTCTAGAGGTTTTGTCAGGCTCTGAGTGTCAGCCTATATGTTTAAAGTTCTGTAATGTGATGGTGGAAGGAGTATTTTTACAAGCACTTTATCATTTAAAGTATTGTCTTGCATGGTTGAAATGCACATATAGAAAAATTCATTAGTAAAAGATCACAAAAGAAAATGAAAACGTGATTCAACACAGCCCTCTTCAACTCCCTCTGCATACTTCTGACTTGAGTGGAATGGTCTACAGAAATATCATAAATTTTAAACCCATTTGATTCCTTTAGATCAAATCTCTCCATTAATTTGTTGCCCTTTTTCACTTGTGCACATGTAATTTATTTCAGGCTACCCTAATTAAACATCCAATTCCGTATCATGTTAGTTGTCATGTGCTGTGAGTATGCCACCTTTCATTGTAATGATCTGTGTTTCAATATAGGATATTCTAAGTGTCATTATAAATCTGTACTCGACTAAAATATCTTCCTCAGGATTTTATTGTGATATCACTGCCTCTAGGCGTGTTGATCCACCTACAAA
This sequence comes from Fringilla coelebs, assembly GCF_963513975.1. Classification (NCBI taxonomy): domain Eukaryota; kingdom Metazoa; phylum Chordata; class Aves; order Passeriformes; family Fringillidae; genus Fringilla; species Fringilla coelebs. The sequence continues at coordinate 86,759,285 of NC_140030.1, forward strand.
GAGTGATAGTGAAGGAAAAAGGGAACAAAGTAATTTTTTGGGGGGACATCAGACATTATTCATTAAGGTGTTCTTGATTCTTTACTGTTGCCCATAGGTTTTTGTACAGTGAGATTGTCAAAAGCAATTTTAATTAGTCAAAACTAATCCTGGCAACAGTATTGAAAGCTGCTGTCATCTTTATTACTAGCTAGGTCAGTACTTAGTATTTTTGCAATCTTCCTCTCTATCTGCAATAGGGGTTATTTTTTAAATTACTTTCTTAGATTGTGTTTATTTTGATACTGAAATTGATTTCAGGAACAAAAGGTCCTGAAGAGCTCTGGACCAATGGTATGGACAGTTTGAACTCCTTGAAATGTTTTCTGTAACATTAATTAGGCTGATGAAAGAAATTTGCAGGTGTCATCTTTTTATTGTTTGGCATTTGGTATGGCAGTAATAGGGTCTGGTAACTGGGGTTAAATGTTAACCTAAACAAATACTGACTAGGTGTTTCTTCAAAATACAGTGGAAAATTCAGGTTGAGGTAAAATTCGTATATAGGGGCATTCGGAGTTTTTCTGGGGCCAATTTATTTTTCCTTTCACTGATAGGATCCTGGTGTTAAATTCTGCTTCAAAAAAAAAAAAGGCAACAGTTAGATACAAAGTTAGATTGCTGGAAATCACAATTGAAGCAGTAGTTTCTCTGTTATTAAACAGACTTAATTCCAAAGACTGCCTCTTTGAGTTAAATTGCTCTTGCAGAGGAAAAGTGCTTCAAAGTTACTGACAGCATCAAATTTTAAAATTACCTGACAAGTTTGAGGCTTCTGGTAATATATCAGTAAGTGTAATCATAGAATCATTTAGGTTGAAAAGTATCTTTGAGATCATTGTGTTCAAATGTAAACTCAATACTGCCAAGTCCGCCGTGTCCCTAAGTACCACATCTGCACATCTGTTAAATACCTCCAGGGGTGGTAACTACACCACTTCTCTGGGCAGCCTGTTCCAGGGTTTGGCAATCCTTTAGGTTAAGAAAATTTCCCTAATATCCAATCTGAACTTCCCCTGGTGCACCCTAAGGCCATTTCCTCTTCTATCACTGGTTATTTGCGAGAAGAGGCTGACTCCCACTTGGCTGCATCTGGGTTTCAGGTAGCTGGAGAGCGAGATAAAGTCCCTCCTGAGCCTCCTTCTCTCTAAGCTAAACCACTTCAGCTCCCTCAGCTTCTCCTCAGAGGACTTGTGCTCCAGACCCTTCACCAGCTCCATTGCTCTTCTCTGGGCTCGCTCCAGCACCTCAATGTTCTTCTTGTAGTGAGTGACCCAAAAGGGGCCACAGCACTCGAGGTGTGGCCTCACCAGTGCTGAGTACAGAGGGACAGCCACTGCCCTGGTCCTGCTGGCCATGCTATTTCTGATACAGACCAGGATGTCATTGGCCTTCTTCTCCACCTGGACACACCCTGGGTCATGTTCAGCTGCTATTGACCAGCACCCCCAGGTCCTTTTCACTGGACAGCTTTTCAGATACAGTTCCCCAAGTCTCTAGTGTTGCAAGAGGTTGTTGTGACCCAAGTGTAGGACCCAGCACTTCACCTTATTGGACATCATGCTGGCCTCAGCCCATCGCTCTGGCCAGATCCCCCTGCAGACCCTTCCTGCCCTCCAGCAGATCAGCACTCCCACCCAACTTGGTGTCATCTAAAAATTCAAACAGATTTTGATCCCCTTGTCCAGATCATCAGTAAAGATTTTAAACTGGACTGACCCCAGTTCTGAGCCCTGGGGAAACCCACTAGTGGCCAGCTGCCAGCTGGATTAACTCCATTTACCACCACTCTCTGGGCCCAGGCATCCAGCCAGTTTTTTACCCAGTGAAGAGTGCACTTGGCCAAGCCATGAGTTGCTTGCACCTCCAGGAGAATTTGGTGGGAAGTGATGTCCAAGGCTTGTGAGTGACAACATCTGCAGCCTTTTCCTCATCTGCTTAAAGGTCACCCTGTCACAGAAGGAGACCAAGTTGATCAAGCGGGTCAATCTTCATAAACCCATGCTGGTTGTGCCTGATCCTCTGATTGTCCTGCATGTGCCATGTGGTGACATTCAAGATAATCTGCTCCATGACCTTCCTCAGCACAAGGCCTAACAGGCCTCCTCCTGATCCTTCTTTTAGATGGTCATTACATTTGATCTCCAGTCAACTGGGACGTCCTTAGTTCACCAGGACTGCTGGCAAAGGGTGGAAAGTGGCACAAGTAGGTCATGGAAGGTTTTTCTTTCAGATCAGGGCTGAGATTTAGTTATTATAATGTATTCATTCTAACTGGGTAATAATTACCAAAACTGTCAAGCAGTAGTTAAATGAGTTAATTAGAATCTTGGCAGAAAATGCAGTGGGTATGGAAAAGCACATTTATTCAACAGTTATGAAAACTCAGATTTCCTAGAGTACACTTGGAACCCACTTTTGTTGCTGCGTGGGTATTTTTCCCAGTTCTTGATGTAAATGCAAACCCACCACTATAGAACATGGTATCTTAACAAAGTGTGCTTTCTTGAAGTTGATTTTTGCATATTTGGGATATGGGATTTGCTTTCTGAATATGGTGATTAAGCCATTTGTTTTCAGAGAAATTCATTCTGATTGTGATCTGCATATTAGTGTTCGGTCTTCAGACTTTTTCTATTTTATTATTTAAAACAATTGACAATAAACATACTGTTTAGTGCTGCCTTCCAAATGGCCATATTCAATTGGTACAAATCTCTGACCACTGGAAAGTGAAAAGTTAGGGATTTTCAGATACAACCCATGACAAGTGTGAATACAGACTTAAGTGGTATGTGAAAGACCTCAGTTTTGATTGTCTCTGTTGTCTTCTCCCTCTGCCCCCTGTCCCCCACTGGGGAGAGCTGGTAGTACCTGCTAGGAACCACATTCCTGTTACTGATGTTCCAGAAGGGAATGTTGCAGTACAGGGAGCATGAATTGAGGAGTATGGCAGAGGAACTGAGGAGTGTGGGGAATCTGATGGGCGGGAGAAAGAATATAAAGGGAGGGGTGTTGGCCCCACTGTTGGTGTGATCAAAGATGGTAGTGCACTTTGACATTACCAGAAGGGCTGGTTTCCCTGCCAACTTGCCTATTTCCATACACTTCTTGACCCCACAGTACTACTGGGTATCGCCTCTCAATTTCCTTTGCTTTCTGCCCCCAACTTTCCTACAAATAATCAGTGGCATTTTGAACTTGATGCCTTCTTGAAAGGAACATTAATACCTCCTTAACTATCCATTATAGGAAGAGGCCATTTTCCCAAAATATATCGTGGCTGCTTTTTAAAATGTGACTACGGAATTTTTGGGGGTTTCCTTTTCCCTAATTATTGTCAAGAATGTGGTTCATTGTATTGCTTATTTTATTTAAGGCATATGAGACAGTCACAGTCTGTCCTGCTACTTAACTACTACAAGCTGCTTGGCTGATCGTGACTGGACCTACCTGGAGAAAATGTATAAAATATATTATCAAGGGTGAGACTTTTTTATTGAATAGTCTTTTCCTAGATAACAGATTCCTCTTCAAGAATATTGTGAACTTCTTCCCTAGGAGCTTTACTCTGAAGAGTTGCCTTAAAAAATCACAAGGATTTGTTGAATTTTGAACCTGGCACAGGCATCCTGTAACAATACTAAACTTCAGGTATATTTGAATGAAAGTACGGACTATAGGCAACAAATCATGTGGCTGTTGTGTTAATGAATGGGACTCTTTTTATGTATAGTTTGAAACAGCATACTTATGTGTCAACAAAGAATATTACAGAATTTAAATGAGAGATCTTGTGTGTGATATTTAGCGTGTGCATGCAGTACGTGTCAAACAACCCGTGGAGGAAGACAAGTTAAATTTGGCAAGAACTGAAAATTAGGATGATGAAAGTGTAGATTCTTTTTAGTTGGATTCTAAAACTAAATTCTTTGAGCTGGTTTCTGGTTAGGGGCCACTAAAAATACATGGGGAAGAAACTTCATCTGCTTAACAATTTCAGTGGGCAAAACTCTGTTAGTACTGAAGTTGCAGACACCACAGTGCAGTGGAAAAACCTGTACAAATAGAGCGAAACAATTCTGCTTGCAGATATTTGCTGTTGAAGCCAATGAAAGGGCTGTGCTCTTCTGTGTGGTTTAGTGATGTCAAGCACTACTTGCTGGAGGCAGCTGCGCTACTGCAACGCTTTCCTGACCTTAAATAGCCTATATGCTGGGTAATGCAAGTGTTCAAATATAAATACAGGGCACGTAAGGACAGAGGGAGGCCAGCAAAGCCATCGAGGCCCCTTCCCTCCCCTGAGTTAGTCAGTGTCTTCCTCAGTATTCTTTTCTTCTGGTATTTGTCCAAGATATTTACAAAACCGTTCAGACTAATTGTTCCCTTGTGTTGCCTCAGAACTGTTTATTCCATATGTTAAGTACTGCGTGCGAAGCAGTTCTGCTCTGCAGTGTGGCTGCTGCTTGCTTTCCTTTCCTTTTCCTTTCTTCGAGGTTGCCTTTGATATTAACCCAAACAGTTGTGCAACCTCTGTCCTGGGAGGCTGTGTGTGCCCACTGCTCTTCCCTAGACCTCTCCACGCAGGCAGGGCTTTCTGGGACATTCTGTGGACGTAGTTCCTTCAGGTCATGTTTTTGGTCAACTTCCCAGATTATTTTTTTTAGTTTTGCTCTGTAATGGGAAGATGGTTAGATGACATGATGTGTAATTATGTAGTGATCCTCCTAATTTGTTCCATGGCTCAAACACTGTGTTTCTTTTGTGCCTGTAATGAATGTGTAACTTGCTTTCTACCTCCTCAAATCCTGTTGTTTTAAATTGGCACTCTTGTTTTTGTTCGTTTACCTATCACTTAGGTTTCTCATACTGCCTTCCATTGGGTTTTTATTTCTTTACATTCCATCTCTATTTCCTCATTTCTCTTTTGGCTGTTAGTTTTCAGCTCTGCACACATCTCCAAAAAATTGTTTTGTTTTCGAGAAGTGAGGCTCTGTTTTTTGCATGCCAGGTAACAGTTTTTCCTGCAGTTGACATAGAAATTGCAAGGAGAGTTGAATGATGAATGTACGTCCTGACAAAGCAAATCTTGTTGAAAGTTTAGGTAACATTTGATCTATAAAAACATAGCAACCCTTTTAATTGTGTGATACAGAGAATCAGTGCATGTCCTGAACAACCATTTAGTGTTGTCTATAATTCCAGTGCCTTTGTTCTTAATTTTAAAGCATTTTAACATTAGTTTTTTGAACTCTGCTTATTTTACATTTTTTAAACATTATTTCTCTTCAGAATTAATTGATGCTGCCTATAAAAAGAGGGAAACCATCAGGATATTTATGCAACAGTGAAAGCAAAAACATTTCATCATATTGTGTGTATCTACATATAATTGAAAAAGCCTTTTTTCCCCTCTGTGATAGTATTCTATTTAGACTACATGTCTCATCATTAAAAAGATTATATTTCTCATTACTATGAATTTCTTTACTGTCTTTTCATAGTATGGCGTTAAAATTTTGGAGGTCACATCAATTCATGAAATACATCAAGTGCCTTAACCCAGGACAGCTGGAGTGGTTTTGTAGAAAATTCTTTTGCAGCAAGAGGTAGTTCTCACACCAGAGTTAATAGAGCTCTTTGTTGCAAAGGAACTCTGAATCATCTAGGCCAGCTTCCTGCTTGGCATGGGACTGCCACCAGCACTAGCTCAGGTTTTGTGTTGCAGAGTCTGTCCATGTCTTGAGCACCTTCCAGTGGAGATCCTCCAGGCTCCCTGAGGAACAAGTCTGCTGCTCTGCCACCCTCCCTCTTCTCAAAGTCCAGTCTGGGACTCCCAAGGCCTCAGTTGTCCCAGTCCTTGGACCATAAATGTCCCTTCAGTCTGAAGCTGTGCAGTTGGTCATAGCAGTGTTGCACAATGTCATTAGCTGTATGCCATGTACTGCAGTGTGGAAGCAGAGGCTTTTTTGGTGAGTCTCATCGTGCTTCTCCAGCAGCAGGGACAGGTGAGTTCTCAAGGACATATTGCTGTCTAAGATTTGTTCTGCCTGGAGGTCATGATGAGCTGGTAGAAAGTTAAATTAAGTTCTTGTCTCACTGCTGTCACAGTGAAGGGATAGCATGAGGAACAAGGGCATGAAAAATGCATAGTCCTTTTGGACTAGCTGGGGCATGAGATAAATTAGAGCAGTGCATGGGACCAAATGTTGAAGAATTTGGGTCGGTATTATGGGTAGTGTTATGCCTTGCCAACACCAAGGCACATAATATTGGGAAGTATCTTTTACTTTATTTTTTTGGCTCTATGTACCGAAAGCTTTGAGTTGCCTTTTCAATACACAGATGCTAATTTGTATTTTCCTTTCTTAATTTCATATACTATAGCAGAATTTTTTAAAAAAGTAAATAAATACCCTGAAATAGAACACTAGTCATTAGCAGTGAATGATCCTGGCAATAGAACTGGCATTACTGAGTACTTTACACATACAACTGAGTACACTTAAAATGTTAGAAAAAGGATAGATTTATCCTGATTTTGTTTGTTATACTAATGCTGTGAAAGTCTAGCATTCTATTTTTGTTCATCCACCAATCTGTTCAGCATATTTTGTTAAATAGTTTAATGGTAGAGTCTATACGCAACCACCCATGTTACATCAGACTCTGCAACTGGAATGTTGTTTACTTTTCACCAAGGCAACTCCCTGTTTTTGTTAATTAATATCTAACAAGGTCCTACAGCTGACTCCCTTTAGAGTCAAGAATGGAGGGGTGTAGAGGGTTTATAAGCACACTGTGCTAGCAGCAGTTTCTTTTGTACAAGTGACCTGTTAAAGGACATGGTTTGGGATGGCTTTTTTTATTTTTATGTGTGTGCATCTTCTTTTATTCTTCTGCAGTTTTCTTGGGCAGGTTATGTTTGTACTGCACATGCATACCCCTTTAATACATGGTGCCATGAAGTTATTTTCTTAAGCCACAGAAGGAAACTGACAAAATTTGTGGGGAAGTCTTCTGCACCATTCTCTCACCGTTCTTTTGGGGACTAAAGGAGAACTCACGTTTCTGACGTGGTCAAATTGACAACGGTGGCTCATGTCTAAAATGCATTTCATTTTTCTTATTTTTGACAACAGGCCATCCCTTGCATGTCTCAATTACCACAGTACGAGAAAGGATTTTTTTGTTAAATGTTTAGGAGTTTTATCTGGGCTTGATTTGAAAATATGCAAGGAATACAGTATAAACAATTTCCTTAGTGCTATTCTTCTGATAAAATGGTTTATTGTCTTTTAATCTGAATATCTGTTTTTGCAAACTTTAATATGCTTGTCTTCGTGGTACTCTTCTGGGATAAAATAGTACCAAATGATGTCAGAATGTGTGAATGTGTCCATGTGTGTCAGAAAGACTTCATGTTTGGGAAACTAGAAGCAAATAGAGACTCCCTCTGATAATCTCAATCTGTACCAGATAAACGTTGCTAGACTTAGAAATGTCTTCTTTCTTTTATAGTCAATTTTTTTAATGCAAAATGTCTTCTCAGTTACCCTCCTCAATTAAAGCCCTGCCTTAACTTAATAGGCTGTCTTGAGGCTGTCCACACTAAGATGCCCTGATACAGATTCCTCTAGTATCTCCACTGGTGTTATTTGTGCTATGTACTCTAAAGAAATGGAAATGTAAAAATTCAGTATGTGTAGAAGTACTTTTTTTTCCACTATGGAAAAGATCTTTTTTAATAATTTGGTATGTTTTTGAGCTTCGACCCCACCAGTGTATCTGAGTAACCTAGTGATAAATAGATAATGCAGTTGGCAAGCTGACTAAAATTGTGTCTTCAGGCTGGCAGAAAAGACCTTTTAATTTAATTCTGTCCTTAAAACCTGTAAAAAATACTGGGTTCTATTTTAAGAACAAGTAGTAGGTAAATAGTGTTCCACCCAAAATCTGCCAACTGCTGATTGTGTTTGTGTTCTCTTCTTTTTTTTTTCCTTCTTTTGTTGTAGGAGGACATCTTGGCAAAGCTTCACATATGTGGTTAAGTGCTTGCTGAGCCACAAGCAAATAATACTGTACAGTTAAGCATTTCTTCCTGCATCACCAATTTCTATTCTCTTGGGCAACAGGAGTTCAAATCTGGGCAAAGATGACAGGCATAGACCTGTCTGATTGGATTAATAACATAGAAACTGTTGTTAGCCACCATAGTAATATTTTGCAGTTGATCTTGTGGTTTCTCAACCCAGATTTTGGTTTTATTATACCAGCAAATAGATCAGTGGATAGCTCTTCAATCCTAAAGGACAAAAGGAGAATTGTTTCAGGTTTGGCAGATCCCAATTCTGGTAAAGGAGGTGAAAGAGGGTATGTGGAAGCCTGAAGGGCAGTGATGATTCAGAGATGACTTCCAGTATATTGACTGTGGGGGATTTCTTTTTAAATGCTCTATATTTTTGCTTGTGTGGCATTTTCAGGCTCTCTAAATGCCTTTGTTTGGAAATAAGAAATAATTAGTTTGAGGAAGTATAAGTTTTCCAGTCAATGTGTTCATTCACACCTGCAATGGAGGAGGAAGTAGAATTAGTTTGCTTATCACTCGGATATTACCATGAAAAGGTTTTTGGATAAATTTTTTTAATCATAAAATCAGTGCTCTACAGGGAAAGTCATCGGTTTTGTTATGTGTTGGTAGGGGAATGACTTCAAATTTTTCCTTTATCATAACTTTTCAAAAAGCTCATGTAGTATATAATGAGTAGTAGGATCTATATCTTGGATTGTACCATGAAATTGAATGCATGTGAAAAATCTATCTGTGACTTAAAATTTGCTTCTCTGTGCATTTGTAGTTGTCTTAAGTGACAAAAATAGCTAAGACTGGGGAAGGTAAACCAAGTTACAGGAACTTATAGGGAGCTTTTGGGAACATAGTTCTGAAATTCAGGTGATGATGTTCAAGGAGTTTTGAAATCACTTTACAGTGAGGGTGTAGAACAGGTTGCCCAGGGAAGTTGTGGATGCCCCAGCCCTGGAAGTGTTCAAGGTTGGGTTGGATGGGGCTCTGAGCAACCTGGTCTAGTAGAAAGTGTCCCTGGCTGTCCATGGCAAAGGGGTTGGAACTAGGTGATCTTTAAAGTCCCTTCCAGCCCATGTTATGATCCTGCCATATGCCTTATTTGTCATTTCTTACACTTGTAACATGGCATAAATTCAGTTGTTCTCAGAATACTGCAGTAGGCCTTGATAAGTTCAGTTTATAATTTTGTACACGCAATGTGAAGTCTAAATCCTTAGGAAAGGAAAAGACAAGTATCTTTTGGGAATTAATTTGGTCCTTTGAAGTTACTACAGTGTCTGGGTAGTCATGATGCGGTACCTGCTGAGGAGACATATGCCTTGATTAGGATACCAGTCACAATGACAGTCAGAACTGTGGCTATTTAAAACTGTTTTATGTAGAAAATATGCAAATGATCTGGTTGAATTAACTGTTGGGGAAGAAATATCTTTTTCATTTGTCTAGCTTTAGTAACATATGAAAAAGGGAAAACAGGATACAAAGTGACACAAGGAGGGGGAGTTTTGGGCTTGGGGGCTTTTTTTCAACAAAATTAAATAAAGTTACAAATTTTTTTAAAGCAAACCATAAACTATATCTTTTTCTTGTAACTTACAGAAATACTTTTTGAAAGTATTTTCTTCCCTGACTAGGACCTTTTGCTCTTTTATTCTCCAGGTCTTTTGGGGTTGTCTGTGTTTCATCTCCCCTCAGTGTATTTACATTGAGGGAAAGATGAAAATACCAGGTCCAGATTATTCATTAGAATTGAGCAATTCTGGGGGTCTCCTGGTAGACAGATAGTAGAGTGCTGGATTTTCAAGGCAAAGTACGAAATTTTAAATGAAAATAATTTTTGTATCTTTGGGATTATGAAACATGTACCCTGAGACTTGATGAATAATAGTGTATAGTCAGCTGTTCTCCAGGCATTCCTTGCTTTGACATGTACTGCTTTTTTATCTCTTCTTGCAAAGTTAGGAAATCAAACCATGGACGACATAAGTTTCAACCTTTCCCAGCATTTGGTTCAAAGAGCTACAATCAGTTACTTTTAGTCCTGGCCAGGTTTGCATCAATGTTCTTCAGGTTCTGAACTAATTAGATACTGAATAAATGCATGGTTCCTTGAAGGCTAGATGGCCTTTTCCAAGTACTGACAACAGCTTTAGATAGGTCAAAGTAGCTCTCCAAAGAGAAAGCAATTTCCAAAGTAGGTCTCCAAAGTGAAAGCAATTTGGATCAGGTGTTACACAATCCATAGGAGTGTAAGTTTGACATGTAAGGACCTGGGTGGGTATCTTCCTTTTTTCCCAACTAATACATGGATTTTGAAGTCACTTACTTAGGCAATAAATTTCTGCATTTCAGATGCTATTTTTCATGTATTGTCACGTTGAAAGATGAAAATTAGATGTTTCCCAACCAATTTTGTCTTTCATGCTCTGAAATTATGTACAATGCCAATCATATTAGAAACTTATGGATGTGCTAAATCAGTTGGTAACAGTTGCATGTCACAGGTTTGGCAGTCTTGAAGAATAGAAAGTGGTGACTTAGTTACAAGGAACAATATAGATATTAGTATGAAGTACTTGAAAAGTTTGTGATGCATATAACCATGACCTCCAGCCTCTTCAGTAATACTATTGCAATTGCTAATTTCTAACAAAAAGCTGCTTTCAGGTAGTCAGGTCAGTCAGAGCAGAGATGCAAATCATTTCTGTTTCCTTAATGTTTGAGAAGTGTGTCTTTGTGTAGCTCAGGTGCTAAAAACAAGCAACACAGCTTTTCAAGAAATCTGCTTCTCATAAAAGGATGAGATAGTTCCATTCTTCTTGACCACTTCCACCTTTCAGCATAGGATTCCAATGTAATTACAAATCTGAAGTGTCTCAGATGGTGACATGCCCCCCTTGCCTCTAGCTTACACAATTCTCAAATAGTATCCACCTTTCAGATCTTTATTTAGTGTAAACCTGAAGTGTCTTCTTTTTACCTCTTTGGTATTCTTTGTTTTCCTAAACTTGTTTGTGCTTAAAAATATAAACAGTATTCTTTCACAGTAGGAATTTTCTGATAACTTACTGCTGGGACATTGGCATTGTTTTAGCATCAGTTCAACAACCTTTTACAGTGCTATGGGGTGACAAGTTAGCAAGAAAGGGAAGCTGGGGAATCTGTTAATGATTGTTTTTTATCTGATTTGGATGTAGCAAAGAAATGGAATGATAGTTTGGAAATAGATTGGCTGTCTTTTAATTCCTCATCAACAGACCTTTGGATTGATAATCTCTCCTGTGCTGTAATTCTGACAAATCTTGTTTTATTTCATCCCAGTGAAATAGCCAAGGACTGATCTGACCGTAGCTACTGAATTTATCTCCCATACTTAGACAGACTTTCTGTGGGCTTTTCTCTTAATTTTGGAGGGCTCATATGAGATTGTTTTGTTACTGCTCTCTTATGTAATGCTGTTCATGGACTCTGGGTTTCAGTACCGAGATGTGCTACATGAAGTAAATTGGACCCTCTAGTTACACTTGCTAATACTTCTACCTCATTTCCTTTAGTAAAACGACCTCAAGTATCAAGTTTGCATTATAACTCTCCCAAACACCAAACAAAGGAGAAGAACATTGTATCAAGTCAATGCTTGTCTTTGTCTTCCCTTTCTCTCCTCAAGCCTGTCAAAAAAAAGATTAAACAGAGGTAGCTGTATCTCATCACCCACATCTCTGCTCTATACCGCAGCGGCTCGAAAACAAAGAGCACACAAATAGAATCAAGCAGCAGCATTAGCTAATTACAAAATTTATTCAGTAACAAAGGTAAGAGGCCTTAAATCAAAACTCCAGCACAGCCTGTAAGTGGATCTTCACTAGTGTGTAAGTGCATCCCTAAATCACGGCCATATTTAGGGAATGGAGTTTGCTTGTGTAGTGGTGCATTTTCCCCCCACGCTCTTTCTGGGGACAGCTTGTCTTCCTCCCTTGGATTCTTGCAGCTAGCCATACCTGTACACAGGGATATCACTGTGTGCAGCAATTTGCTGGTGGTGGCTTTAGGCTAATTGTGTCCTTACTTGACTCCACCTACTCTGAGAAGTTTGACATACCCTGTTTCCCAAAGTAAATAGCATTTGGGGTTTGGTTGTTTTGTTCATACTGTTTCATCCCCGCAGAGGAATGAAAGGGCCATTTTGTAATCTTCATTCTCAGTTTACTTCCTTCAATCTCCTCCTAAACCTCATCACATTAAGTGTTAGTGTTTCAAGTTCTCTTTCAAGCACATGCCATCCAAATCGTGGTGGTATGTGAAATGTCATGTTAGGCAACTGTTGATATTGTCAGAGGGATTGTATGTTAAGCTGGGGTGGGGAAGGTAGCACGGTATGTTTTGCAGAGCTGTGCATTTTTAAAATCATCGTGATCCCTGGCATATCACTTGTACTTGCAGAAGAGGGCAGGGTCCTACATCTTCAGATGGGGTGTTTTTCCAGATGTTCCACCCAGCCTGAGTTCATGTCAGACAAGTCAGGTCATTGCTGCAGAGCTATTGAAGTTCACAAAAGAGGATCTTTATTTATTTGAATGTTTCATTCGTTTCATTAAATCTAAAACTCTTTGAAGGTATACTACATTTTACTTATCACAAAATTAGTTACTTTAAAACTTTCTCTGAGGGAAAAGAAAGCGTAGCCCTTCTAACGTTCTGCCTTTTTCTCCCCATTGGTTCAGGTTACTCTAACAAGTACTCTTACTGCAATTTTAAGCAAACAGTATTATGTGATTGAAGTAGATACAAATCATTTAAATTATGGTGTTTGCTTAAAATTGCAGTAAAAGTACTTGATTTATGTAAATAGAGAGATACCATGTTTGTGATTAAAATTTTGCGCTGTAAATTGCCTTGTGGTATCATCTAAATATGCCACCCCACTAGAAAATCACATGGATGTGCAAAATGATAGCAAAGTCCATAGAAACAGGGCTAGCACATGTGATATTTTGCCCTAAGAATTCTCCAGCCCGAAGCCATTGGTGGCTAAGGAAATCTGATTCATATGTAATCCTGAATGAATTTTTCTTTTGTGTACTTGTCCAGCCTACCCTTTTATACAAATTGCAACAGGGAATTTCATAGCTTCACTACATCTTGCATTAAGATGTCCCTCCTTTTAGTTTTGAAACTAGCTCTTCCTTGTTAGCTTGGTGTAAAGCTGGCCACTACACTTGTATTGGAAGAGACAGCAACTAGTCAGTGCTTATTCACATTTTCAACATCACTCATCATGTTATGGTCATCGGTCTTCTGTCCTCATTTTCTGGTTTCCAGACTGAGTTGTGCTGCAGATGAATTTCTACTTCTTTCCTCATGATCCCATACTTCTTTTTGTTTTGACTTTTTATCTTGTGCTGAGTTGACATTTCAGCTGAACTTTAATCATAACCCTAAAAGCAGCTGAATGCTTTGGTGCCCATCTTACATTTTTGGTTAGAGTTGTTTTCTTCTGTGTGTATCACTTCATACTCATCTGTGTTAAATCTCTTTCTTACTGTCATCCAGTTCCTCTGCTTCAAAGCCTGTTCATTATTCTTCATGGTTGGAGTTTATTTTGGCTACCCTCAATAACCTGTCATCCCTGAACTGCCACCTGGCAGCTCACAGGTTTGTCAGGTCATTTATGAACATTTTAAACAGCACAAGTCACTAGTGAACCCTCATGCTGACTTAACCCCAGTGTTATTTACTCAGGCTGCTTAGTGACTCTTTCTAAGAGCTGCTGCAGATGTGAGAGATGGGGCTACCCCTAACTGTGAAGGAATCAGTGCAGCTTTTACACAGTGCCTGTGCACACAAACGTGCTGGGAGGGGGCCTCTGAAATTAACCCATTTGCCTAAAACTTAGGGAAGTCCTCACAGGAGAAAAACCCAGCTTTCATCATGTCTTTGTCATTTCCACAGCCACCTCCCTTGACTTGGTTTTATCAGAGTGAAAAACCTTAGTTTTGCTCTGCTTAAAACCAGTGGTGATGATTCTGCAGGCTCTTGGGCTACTGTTTGCTGATGTTAAATGGTCATTGAGTTCTCACTTGTGATGTCTGTCATCTGTACTACAGAGAGCACGAGATGACCTTCATTGACTCCAACAAGGATGATCAGTCTTTGGGCAGCCTTATGAGAAACTAAAGGAAAGTTTTAAAAAGAGTATGTAGAACTACATTTAGGAGTATCCTCTGCACTCACTGAATAAAAACAGTTTAAACTGCAGTGACTGGAGGGCTTTTGTCCTGCAAGAGCAAACTACCCTTGCGTAACAGACAATTGTTTTACAGTAAATCAGTAGCAAATCATATGATGAGTAGCTTTTGCTAGAAAATCTTGATAAACAGAACCCACTGAAAACAGGTTGCTGGTTGATTTTTTTCCCCCTTTTTGATGTCTAAGAACAGAGAAATCTGCTCAGAGTTTTCTGGAAAGTCTAGTGGTGGAAAAGACAAGAGCAACAAGGACATGTACCAATACCTCTTTCTTTAAACAATATTTTTTATGTGGCATTGGGGTTGGATAATAGAAGAACTGGTTTCTGGAATTACAAGACCTTTCCTGACACGTGCATTTTGCATTAGATTTTAAAATTCTAACTGGAGGAGATGGGAAGAGTACAAAAATATTTTCTAACTTAAGAAGTGGTGGTAAAGCTTCCATATTTTCTGCTGTACCCAGTGAACATAAGCAAGTTTCCATCACCTTCTGGTATTTTGACCGTTATTTTCCTTGTGTTGATTCATTCACCTTCTTTTCCTACCCACTAAGCAAGATTTGTAAACTTACTGTGAAACTACCAGAAATTCTATAGCCTTTTCTCTAACATAAATTCTCAGATTAAAAAAAAAAAAAAAAAAAAAAAAGCCAACTGGCTGAGGGAATCTTTTAAAATTCACACCCTCTGGGTACTACCCAAGAAGAGAGTCATAAATACACATGTCCAAAACTATAAAGATTAATAGATTCCTGCTCTGGACTATTGAGGAAAAAAAAGGTCATATCTCTAAACTTAGACTAAAAGGCCTTTGTCAGATGTTTTCAGTGGTATTAAGCAACTCCTGCTTTCCAGTAAAGCTGGGAGCTGGGAGAGCGAACAACCTTTGAAATTTGCTGCAATTGGAAATTGCCTCATGTTTTCCATTATAAGTATTTTTCTTTTGTTTCTTGTATTTAAAAAATTTTCAGTTGCAGGCTGAGGTTTTCCATATGAGATAGCTGTTTCAAATGAGTCCTATTTTGAAGCTTCCTTAGGGCTAACATATTTGCTTTACTGATTCAGTTTCCATCCCTCAAGAGGTATCAATATTTTTTTTCTGTGACAGTGTCAAGTTAAACCTTCCTTTGACACCTCGGGTTTCCAGAACTTTTTATGAACTTTTTCTTTTAAGTATGCACCTGTGTGCACTGATGGTAAAGAAAGTGGATTGCAAATGTTGTATTGACACTCCTCGGGTTGTGGTTAAGAAGGCATTTGTAGAAGCTCTTGGAACAGTGGTTTTGGCAAATGATGTACCTAATGGGATGAATTTTCCTATGCTGGTTCTTATTCAGGAAGCATCTGAGGAACACTGTACTCTCTCGAATTGCACATGCAATGTGAGTTTAATCAGTTGAGTTTTTTGTTCAAGCTTTCAGGTTAATCAGTGGGGTTGGTTTGGGGGTGGGTTTCTTGGAATTGCTATCATTTTCTGCATTGACAGAGCTTGAGGTCTTGGCTGTTTTCCTGCTGGTTACTTCTGCCACGGACTTCAGTTCCTCCCTAGATATGTTGTGTGATGGGAAATTTGGGTTATTTTTTGATCTGGCTTCCTAAGAAAATTGATTTTGTTTGCTGTTAAATTAATATGATCATGTTATCTGTATGTACAGGTATCTGTCATTTTTGTCCTGCTAACATTTTTGAGCCTGTTGGTCAATTTGGAAAAAAAAAATGCAGAAAGGTAGAAGTCTCAAAAATGGGAAATTCCCATCGTTTTTATATTCCCATTAATATAACCACTAAGAAGAGGAAGATACTGTTACTGCCACCAGAAGGAAAGGCTGAAGCCCTTCTGTATTCAGTGCTGAATACAGTGCTGAAGCTCACTTCAGTATTCAGTGAGCAGAGAGTCAATATGGGAGAAAGAAATTATGAATATTCTAATCTTAGGAAGTGCTTCAATTAGAATTCATGCCTTATTAAACAGCAGGTGAAAAAAGCCTCTCTTCAGTCAAGACTCCTCTCCTGAATGCATGCTCTGACATCTTGCAAGGCATAAACAGCATCTGAAGCTTTTCATTTGGCAAAGGCATTTAGGACGTGTTTCCAGTGTGGTTTCTCTGATGTTTGTAAGGACTGAACTCCTGCTGTGCTGTGGCTTTAACACAGCCCGTGTAAAAAGTCAGTCTGATACATTGTAGAAATCCACTGGAAACCAGACTTTGTTACTATGCTACTCACCAACTTCCTCCTTACTTCTCCTGTGAATAGTCCTGATTCTTGCAAATAAAGGGGGGTAAACATTGACTGGCAGGTAGTCAGGAATAACAGAAATACAGAGATTACATTCGTGGGATAATATAGCTGATGTTTACATACATAAAACTCATAAAGAAGTAATTCATCAACCTTTATTAGGTCATGTCCGTATATTGGTATGACATTAACGTCGGTAACGTTGTGTTGTTATAGCACGTGTGCAGAGGAGGATCAAATTACTGCAGATGTGTGAACCAAAACTTTGAAATTGTGATTCTTTTGGAGGTTTGGGGGAAAAAAAAAGTGTTGACTTAATATTACGCATTTTGTGTATGAGCTTACGTATGAGGTGCAGGTGGTTATAGGGGTAAAAAGGCAGCATCTCATTTTATCAAGGAGACATTCAGATAAGGATTTATGTGTCCAAGGCTGTACGAACTGAAATAAATTATTAAATAAATAAAATAGTGTATTGCATTATACAAATGCCAAGTTTGAGCTAGCAAACAAGAGAAAGGATAAAATACAAGAAGTTATTGGATTGGCTGTCGTTTGTGAAGTCAGAAGTAGATTAATGATATTAAAGACTCTCATCTCATATTTTTTTTTTTTTTTAGCTTGAGAACAATACATTAGGTACAGTAGATCCAAATCCTAATCTAAGTCTATTGTTATTTTTAAACCAAGGTGGATAAGAATTTACCTTAGTACAAAAGGATCAAATCTCATTCCCTCCTTTGTATCACAAAACAACTGTTAAACCCTATGCCTGATTCTTAATCTGGAGTGAAATTGGGCATGTATAGTATTCTGGCATTGCATCATTACCCGGAGCTCTTAGTGAAAGGTAAAAAATCTGGAAGCGTGAGATGATTTCTTTGCTGTCGGTGTAACCCCTGTGATTTTTAAAGAAATTAAAAACAATCAGAATCCAAAGAAGCACTAACTATGAAGTAGTTATTGAAGGAAAAACCTTCAGTCATTTGCAAGAAGGAAGCCCAGTGAGCACAAGCTATAAACAGGGAAGTTTAGATTTAAATTCACAACTGTATTTTTTTGGTTTTGTAGAATCATGGTGGTTTTTTTTTTACTCCAACTTCAGTAGACCTAAAATCTTCATAAGCTTGCACATTCATTATAATTCACTTTAAAACATCCAATAGTAGCCTGTATGTTGAAGACAGAAAATAGTAGAAAAAGCAAAGAGCATATGATTTCTGAGAACTTCTGTCTTCACAACAAATTAGTAACCTAAGCTGGCAGGAGCCCCAAATCAGCTATTTCTGCCCAGGTAAGCTAGAATTCTAAAACACTTGTTATAGATGTAAGTAATATGGAAGTTTTCATTTTACATTCTTTAGTCAATTCAAAAATAACTTTTCATGAGTGACAGATCTTCACAATTAACAAAGCTTCTCAGTCTGAAATCATGTACTTCTGTGGTTGCAGATCAATAGCATAGACAGTGTGCAGCAATTTCTTTGAATGTTGTAAAATGGGAAAACAGTTAACCTGCCTGAGTGGATAGTATCCAAGGGGTTTTGGTGACACTGTGATGTTATTAGTTGATGGAAGGCAGAACTTGGGATAAACTGAAACGGCTCAACAGTAAACTTCACCTTGAAAGATGCTGAGGACCTGCTTGAGAAATTCTGGTTGTACTCCACTTCTCAAGTAGTTGGGAGTTCTGCTCAGCTTTTATTCGCATACAGTAATATTCATTCCCTGTCAGAAATTCTATCGGGCATTGTCTATTAATGTATTTGCAGCAATCTGTAGAAGCACTATACACAAATTGTTTTATGTGTTCTTGAAACACTTCGCATTTTTAGGGTAAAAGGTATTTTAATAAGACATGTAGTACTGCTTCAATGCTTTTATTTTTGGTAATCATCTGATTTTTTTTTTACATCTCTATATGACTCAAGAGCCTTAATATAATTCCAAAAAGACAATACTTTATTTAAGAAGCAATTCAAGATGTAGAATCTTAATATTTCAGTCTTACTAAATGACAGAACAGAAATTATTTAAAAGCAGACAATCTTTCTGAAAATGCCATTCTTCAACTAAAGAGCCTGGTTTATCAAAGCATCTGATATTTATTTGTAAATACATCTACTTACAGATGCCATTTAGGCCATCCTGATATCTTCTACTCAACATCTTAAACGTTAAGTGATATTAATCAAACCCTTAAAAAGTGATAAGGTGGAATTTTTGTCTTTCAATGGCCATGTAAGTGTTTGCAGCTTCTAAGGCAAAGAGGGACAGCCTTAAAGGCAGTTTAGGGGGTAGAAGTGTCTGTGTTTGACTAATGGCCTGACTGATATCTGTACATGCACTGTGAATGTTCATTATCTCTTCTGGGATAAGGGGAATATTTGTGAAAAGGATTTTTTGCTCCAGTCTTTGCCTTGCAGAACATGCTATAATGAATGTGCTCCATGACTAAAATCCAGGCATCAGTGTAAACAAAATCCTGGGAATACCTATACTCACCTTCTGACCAACTTAAGCACTGCTGTTAAGTTACAAATTATGAGATTTCCAGTTTCTTGTGTATATATGGGGTCCCTGCTTCACTTTTAACACAGTGAAGATCCGTGGGTTTATTTTCTGCCTTTTCTGTTTTAAAAGTAGATCTGTGTCTGCCTTTTTACAGAAGGAACCTTTGTTACTTCTGGTGTAAGACCAGAGTTTCAAAGTGCCAGTGTTTTCTTCTGAGAATTTTTCTCAGTCTTTCCACCTACCAAAGGCTGCCCTTGTGCAATGTGATCCATAGCTCTGCTTCCCTCTGTTTTGAAGAGAACATATTAGGATGAATTTTGAATTATTTGCGTTCATGGGAACAAAACAGACTTAACGCAAATTCCTGTGGTAAAGACTCTGAAAGGGGCTGTGAAAACTGTCTGAGCAGATTGATATCACCTTGTTAAATGAGTAAGAGTTTAACATGGTTCATATTAGCTTGTCAAGCCACAGTGGCTGTGTTTACATGAAAAACTGATGTTCTCTTGCCTTGTGTCCACATGTGTATTTGGCTTACATAAAACCAGAGTGCACTCGGCCTCCTGGAGCATTTAGCAGGAGCACCAGACCAGACTTGTAGCATTCCACATCATTTGTGAACATAAGATAAAGCCAATTTCAAGATCTGAGCAAGAATGCCCTTTAATCATGCTGCATACACATGGAAATCAGTGTCAGAAGCCAGATGTATGAAAGAAAAACATTTTTCTCCTTTAACTTTCTGTCTCCCTCGGGCATTCTTATCGATGACCCAAATGCTCAACTTCATATCCAGAAGTTTTCCAGCATGTTGCTCTCGTTTCATTTCTGAAATTTTTCTGCAAGTTTTCTTGCTCTTTCAGTATGTATTTCTTGTTCTTCATGTAAGCTAATTAAACGTGATGCTGATGAAGCAGAGGACAGGATGTTTCATACAAAATGTTTCTCCAGATAGATGAGATTCACTAATAAGGATTACTGTATGGCCTAAGGAGAATGAAAAAAAAACTACAAGAGAGAAGTTTACAACACAGCAGTGTTTTAGCACACAGGCAAAAAATAAATGCTCTACAAAATGACTATGTCACTGGAAGTGTTAGGCATTAAACAATACAGGAAAAGATTAACAATAAGAGATAATTACTGTAATTTGGCAAGTAGATTAGGGAACATAAATAAAATAAGGAACAATATGAGCAAGTGCAATCACAAAACATAAAGGGCTACAAGTTATGCAAGGAAATGACTGTTGTTCTTCAGAAAAAGGCAAGAACAGTAGGCAGGGAAGGCAAGAGAGTCATAAGGTATTGAGAGTAATTTTTCTGCTTTGTGATAGACACTGCTGGTGTTAACTGGGTTTAGTACAAGTACTGGAAAATTACCTGCCATGTGAACAGTCACAATGTAGTAAACTGGATGTTACTGAATGCCTGCTGTAAGAGTCATCAGAAATTACAGATAGATACAGTATATGTTTGTATGTGTAACTAATACTGTCTTACAGCAGTTATTAATTTATTTTATCTGCTTTATTGGAGGATAATAAGAGAAGATGTACATGGATTTGTGATAAATATTCTGTTCAACTGAATTGTTTGGGAGATGTTCATCACTAAAGCAGAGTAGATTATAAAAGAGTAGATCAGTATCTTAAATGCTGTGAAGCACTGTGTAACATACCACCCAGGCTTCAGTGTAGTGAGGAATTTCCAGGGGTCCTTACAATAAATAAATCCTGGATCCTTTGGTTAATTTATTGGGTGCTATTGTTTCAGAGGAGCATACTGCTCACAGCATACCAGCAGTCCAGTATTCTCTTTCTTTTCTTCTTTTTCCAAAAGTTTATAATTCCTAGCTCCTGTCTTCATGCTACACCATTTTTAGTTCCTTTGACACAGCTCTTCCAAGTCATTACATTTTTCCCTTGAAGTAGAAGTGCCAATGCCCAGTATTATTTTACTTGCTACTTAGAAAGCCCTTATTATATTCACAGTTTAGGGGGTTATAAATATATCAGCAAAACAGGTAATGCCATTAAAGGTACCTTTCTGAAGAACAGGAATTTGAAGAATAACAGACTCAACTTTCTTCCTTCAGGGTTCATGAGAAGGAGAAATGGGGAGAGTGCATTATTTTAAATTCCTGGGTTTATGTTGGTATCTCAAATCAGTGCAGGGTGGAAAAGTTTAACAATTCAGTCACAGTTGACTTTTTCTTCACCCAAAATCTTGTTTTCATCATAGTTGTGATGAATCTTCAGGCTCTTTCACGTTTGCTTTTCTTTCTGAGATCCATGCAGAAGAAAATTGAGGGAGGTTAGGCTACATGGTCTTTCTCTTGTACATTTTTGAACTTCTGTGGAAATGGAAATAAAACAGGACTGCACAGGGCTCTCTTTATTTACTTATCTGCTCATGTTGCTTATCTTATCTACCTTTTCTGTTCAGTGATGTTTGCTTCTCCTCTATTTGTCTGGATTTCTTTCTTACAACTTTTCCTGGTGGTTTGGGAGTTTTATTTGCGGTTATTTCCTTATTGCATTGAATTCCCTGTGAAAATCCTCTCTGACCTTTCTTCACTTCTCACTCAGGTTTCTTTTAATTTGTTGCCAATCTTTAAGAAATAAGCAAAATGCTTTGGAAATTATTTATCTACATTGTAAGTGATAAAGGTTTAAGTCTCCTTTCTGCAATGTACATGCTTCCTACCCTCTCATTCAGTTCCTCTCTCTGCAGTAGTAGACTGTGAAAGCTTTTGGGACAAGAACCATGCCCTCTTCTTTAATCAATGAGGCATCTAGCAACTGATTCAGGGCTTCTTATATCTGTTTCCTGTAAATATTATTTATTAAATTATTATTTAGTAAAAATATTTAATATTATTAATTGGAATGAATGCTAGTAAGCAGTACCTTTTGGGAGGGAAGGATACACCAAAGTTATATTTTTAATATCCTAAGAAGTGTCTCTAAATTCAGCTCTTCTGTCATTTGTTATGTATTCTCATTGTTATCTGCCCCAGTTGACTGAGTATGGTACATTTGCAATACACATTACTATCAGTGGGTTTTTTGCAGAAAAACTAAGGGAGCATCAGTTCAGTAAGTTGCAATACAAAAGCAACATTTGTCAGAAATTTTTAGCCTTAAAGAGAAGGCTAAAAGTGTTTTTATAACCTGCAGAACTTTTCATATTTTCTTTTTGAACCTGTTAGTAGCATTTTATGAAAAACAATTCTATATTAATACTTTGAAACAGTTTGAAATATATTGCTTTATACTTTTCACTTTGATGTTGTCAGAATGAATAAATGACCATAAATTTTGTACCACTTTATGGAGTGGTATTCTTTACACCAGTTAAGTTAACCTGTGCTTTTCAAAGCCTCACTGATAATTTCTGTTGCTTGGACTTTTCCTCAAGTTTGTATCTTGAGGTCTGATGGAGGTGCCGGAGGATAATCAGTTGTGCTGGGCTGTCTGCTGTGAGCCATGGGTCAGTTTATAAAAGGGGCCCTGTCACTCAGAGAAGAATGCAGTGTGGTGCCTGATGCAGGCAGAGTGTCTGTGTGCTCTGTGGTACCACTGTGTGACATCAAGTGTCCCATCAGCCAGGTAATAATTGTTATCCTCTTGTGGTTTTGTTTCTTCAGGGAATGTGAGGTGTGAGGATGGTGGAGTGCTTCCTTTTCCAGCACTAGCAGCCCAGGTTTTCACTCATTTAACACACCAGTAGAAATCTGTCAGTCCCCTTTATGCAGAATATTTCTGTGTGTAAAGATCCATTAAGCAAAAGAAAAATCCTTTCAGTCCTGATTTATCAAATACAGAGGAAATACTAATATTTTCAGACTTTTATGCTATCATACAGCAGTAAGAAAAACTTGATACTGCAGGATTAGCTGTTCTTTCTGCCTCTAGCTCTGAGTACTCAGTGAAGGGATGAAAAGAAACAAATTCTAATGTAATTATAGGGTTAGCCATCTATTAATGTCATGCTACTTGAGTTATTTTCTTCGAGAAGGAATAGAATCCTGGGGACAAAGCTCTTATCTCCACAAATCCTTCAGTATTGAATCACTCTAGGTATGGTTTGCATTTAAGTCTGATAGGTTAAAGTCTGCTAGAACCTAGAATCTGTACACTTAATGTAAATCTCCTTGGTATAACCACTTTGTCTGAAATGGCTGATACATTATAGACAACCGCTTTTCTTGCAATTTTACCTGCAGCAGAACAAAGAAGTTGGACTAACCCAAACATGTATTTATTAGCACTTAAAGATTACTTCATCCCACAGCTTTTGTACTAGTCTATGAATGTTATTAAACTTCTATGTACTTCAGTGTAAGCATCTGAACATAATAGGTGGGCAAGCAGAGAAGCAGAATGGCTGAAATAACATGCTAGAACATACAGAGTCAGCAGAAGAGCTGAAATAAAGCTCAGTAAGTCTGACTTGCAGTTTTCTGCACATTCTGTGAAACTAGAATACATTCTGGTTTTAGTATTTGCTCTTTACAGTGATTATTTCATATTTTTTTCCAGTCACTAGTCAGGACAAGCTCAGAGGTATTTACTCTGAACCACTAGTAGGTCAAGGAAAAAATGATGGTATCATCCTTTCAGCTCTAATGGCCAGATGCTGAGTCTGAGTTTGACCGGGATTCTTTCTTCAGATAAGCAGATTTGGCATAGTTTTCCCTCTAGGTCTATTTGTGATTGTATTTCTTTTTCCAGAACATACAGATTAGATCAGGTTAGATCTCTTAGCTGAAATTATACATTTCTGTTTTACCAGTGTTATAGTAGAAGTAATTCAAAGTAAAAATTGTTTCTTTGAAAATAGAATGAAAATGGTTTTGGACGTGTTTCCCTTTGTAATAGATTTGAGTGGACAAGCAATATGTTAATTATGTTTGCTTTAAATTAACTATTACAGGAAAGGAAAGAAAATGCTGTCTCAAATCTAGACTGTCCAATTTTTCAGTACAAATGTTCTGTTATTTTACTGCTAAGCTTTGTGTTGCTGATCGAAGCACTATCCCAAGGCTTCTGCCAAGCACCACGTTGTTTGTGTGATAGGAGGGATTTGGTTACAGTCAGGCGAGTCTGAAAAATGGTAAACTGACAGCAAATCTGGGATCATGGTTGCTAAGGCAGCTTTTGTGGTCACGTGCTTTTATTTGATGTGGTTCCTTGTGTCTCTTGTGCCAAATGGTGTAATGTACTAAAGTGATGAAACTGCAAAAGAAAAAAAGTCAACTATTTACTTCAGCAGCAAAAGACAAAGAGAACAGGGAAGGAGATCAAAGCCCTTAACATGCCTCTCAAAATAGGAAAAAAAAGCAAAAAGGAGGGAATTTCTTTCCACATGCTTGAGGCTACTCTTGGGTATAGCCATCATGAGTAATAAACCCTTTAAATGCTCATGTCTGTCTGCAGTGTGCTTCAGTTTCAAAATACAGCAGGTATTACAGAGAGTTAAAAAGGTAATTTTACCAGTCTCGGTAAAATAAAGGGCTGTAGTCTAAAAAGTCTAAAGTCTACTTTCTGTCACTGGTACATAGATTTAACAGTGCTTTAACACTGGCCACACTGACAGAAAAACTCATCATTACTTTAAACCCATATGAAAGGTGTTTCACTCAGAGGCAAGTTTTTCAATTGTTTACATTTTCAAAGTTAGATGAATCTATAACTCCATCATTCACAATCATTGAACTTGTCTTTTCCCTGTTTTCTGTGTGTTTTGCAGAAAGAATATATTGGATTTAGAAATGTTGAGTGCAGTCAATATTATATACCACTTTTTGGTATAAAGCTGTTTAATGTTATATCACACTGTATTCAGGATAAGTATGATTCTTACAGTTCTGAACCTCCTCACCCAAATACACATTTTCTACTCTCCCTAAAAACAAAAACTCTATCAAGTAAGGTATACTTTTAAGAGTATAGCTTTTCTGTTGGTGTTCTTTTCTTTGTGATATTTGTTTCACAGAAAAGTTCATGCAATTTTTGAAAATGGGGAATGCGAACAGGTAAGGGGGGATACAAAATATAAACTGTATTATGTGTGCACAGGTCCTTAGCTGTAGTAACATAACCTATGTTAGCACTTAACTCTTTAAACTGTGATGTAGAGGGTAATCTGAAATAATCCTCATTTTTCAGACTTAGCTCAAAAGTTTCCCAGCAATCTAGAGAAACCTGCATTTTTTCTCTTTGGAGAAGGAGGGAAGCAAAATGAATTGCAGGGAAGAGGCAGTGCTAATGAGGGAGTTTAGGGGAACTAGGCAGGCCCAAGAGCTGTAGGGACAGGGATATAGGAATAAGAGCATCTCTGTACATGCCTGTAAGTGTGCTTTGCTAAAGCACTCAGTCTTCTGAGGTTGAAACTTGCAAGTACCCTTCTTTTCTAATGAAGTGATGGGCAAATAACAGGTTCCCTATCCATAAATATTCAAGAACAAAAACAGTCACTTCTCTAAATTTGTGAGTTAATGCTAAGCCATTTATTGATGATGATTTCTTGAGAAAGACATTTTAATTAATTATAAGTTATCAAAAAATGTGGAAGAATTTTGCATTTTGTGTGTTGGCCTGAATAAATGGATCCATTGAGAGACAGAGAAATCACTTGGAATGCACGAGTCAACAGCAGAAATGTAAACATACTCCAGCTATGCTTTCTGAACTTGTATTTCAGCATGTCACAGAACAAAGCTTCTGTTAATGCAGGCTGACTGCTGCACTTGTTGAATTCAGTAGTGTGTTCCTCACAAAATGCAATTTAATTCCCAGACCATGGGTCGGAACCACATTGTGACTGACCCTGGAAGTCCAGGAAGACAGGACCTTGCTGCAAGGAGTCTCTGCTCTGTCTTAAAATGAGATGCATGAAGTTGGTTTGCAGAGCTGAGTAGGCTTAGAGTAAGAGCAAGCAAATAAAATTCTGAGGCCAGCAGGTTCCAGCATGTTTGTACAACCTTATCTCTGAGACAGGTAGATCTACCATGTATTTAATCTTCATCTGGTACTAGTCCAAATGAAATAGCATCCCCTAAGACTATTGTTTCATGAATTGTTAAAATTCAGACTGTTAGAATTCTAGCCTTTAAAAAGTAGCAGTTTATTGGAAAAAACAGTGTAAAACTCAAACACAATTCAATTGATTGTACTGAAACTGGCCTTCCTGTAGCAGCAATTTTCTGTTTCCTCATCATATCTCATGATGCTTTCTGTTCAACATTTTTTGTTGTCATGATAAAATGAGCATGGGGCTTTTTTGTAAGGGGTGTATAGCACTGATATGGAGAAGGAAACCTTGATTGCACAGAGAAGTGTTTAAGATCTATGCTCCAAGAGGCCCAACTATGTGGAAAGCAGATTTGACATGCAGCAATCTTTAGCTTGTGCTGGTGAAATACTTTACCAAAAGGAATGTCCTTCACTATGAAAGGCTTCTAATAGCACTTTGTTTGGCACTTTTTCTTTTGACTGGACTGTGAGGTACCTCAAAAAGCAGCCTTTAAATATTGAGATGTATGGCAACATTCTCTTGCCCAGTTGTCTCCATTTTGCATCCTTTACAGGTCCTTCTTTGGCACTGTGGAAGTCTCTTCTTTCTTCAGTTGCGGGTTTATTATAAGTCAAATGAAGCATTACATCCTCTTGCCTGGTCTCAGGGTTGTGAAGTACAGCAAATATGTTCCTTTAACGTGACAGACATTGTAGTACAGCACAGTCAAATGAAACTTTGAACAATAGCTTCTTTATGTGTTTAAAAATGAAAGGTAAATATCAGTTTAATGAGGCAGATGAATCTTAATTGCTAAATGGTTATAGACAGTTTTGAGATGGTCAGAGGCAAGGTCCTGTGCAAGTGCAGTATTTTATTGAAATATTTAATAAGTAGATTCTCTGACCCAATAGAGGGAACAAAGACACCTGTCCACTCTTAATTTTCCCTACCCATAATTATTTCTACAGAATATAAATTACATATGCTACAGCTTTATTCTGTTTTCAGAGGATAATTATACTAGAAATTCCTGCCTCCTTTCTGTGGAGGGGCCTCTTTCTCAGAAACCACACCTTTTACCAGTCTGTTTTTCATTTGAGAAGGGCTGGATTTCCATTTATATCAACACATTTTTACGGGATGGCTACTTTCAAGAGATGGATACAGGTAAAATGGGAAACCCTTACTCACAAATCAAAATAATTCAGTCTGGAAGATGTATTGTAAGCTGATGATATAGAAGTGAAAGTTTTTTTTTTTTTGCCTGTGTAGTCTGTTAGGGATGACTTCTAGTTTCATACCTGCTATTGTAACTGAGAGAGAAGCCAGTAATTCCTGTTGTAGTCATGTGAGCATCTTCAGTGCTGTGTCCATGCTGCAAGGGAACATAGACTTGGTGTCAAATGGGGCATGGCAGGATGCAAAGTGGACAGTACCTGTTGCTCTGTGTATGAGATTGGAGGCTTTTATGGATATATTTACATAATATGTAAAGAGTTTAATAAACTGGAAGTCAGTGTCCTAAAGTGAGGTTCACCACCCACTTCTAACATACCAGGAGGTCAAGTTTTCCATTCTCCAATGTTACAGATCGGTGGACCCGCTATACTTGCAATTTTGTAAGAACATATTGTTTCAGAAATGTTCCAACTTTCTAATCATCTTAGTCATACTTCAGTGCTTTAAACCATCCACAAGTTGCAAAATTATATTCTTGTGTGAATAATTTTAGTAAGGGGGGTAGCAGCAGGGAAACTGAATTCTGTTTAAAAAAAATCCCATTCAAGTCTTACTTCTGCTGGAAAAGTTTGTTTGTTTCTTTATGTAGCTGTGGTGTACTCAGGGCTTTTTTTTTTCATCGTTGCATATGCAAAATCCAGACCTGCAGAACTGTTCCATGTGGTGAACAGTCTGCTAAACCCAGACTGTTTTGCCTGAGTAGCAGATTTCCATATACCTCATTAGGAGTTTGGGATTTTTTTGATTTATGTAGGCTCTGTTCCTTCAAAGGGATGCATGACTGTAGACCTTTATACCTACCAAAGTGGTTTCTTATCAAGTACTGAGGAAAATAGGCAGCCAGATCCTGTTGGAGAGTAAGAGACTTGTTTTGCAGAGAAGAAATTTTCTTTCTAGCCAGTGTAATTTGTCAGGGAAACAGCATGTAAACAGGAGGCCACCCAAAGTAACTCAGCTTTTGAAGCATTTTTATGGTGTCCAAGTTGCTTCTGGATGGTTAATGAATGATGTAATCCACAGTGTGTAATGCAAATTTTGATTTGGTAAGGGACTATGAAGAAAGATTTAGGTCAGTGCTGCTAGAAGGAAGTAGCATGGACTTTACCTAGTCGTTGCCTTATACAGCCTGATTTAAATAAGTGTTAGATCTTTCCACACCAAAGAAGCCATTATCCTGAGTAATAGCAGGTGCGCTTCAGTCTTCTGTCCTTTGATAGAGGCAAATGGTTAAGCTGCCTAAACACATCTCTGAAGTTTCCTTATTTCTGTAAATTCCTACCATTCAGATGTCCAGTATGTGCACAGACAGAATTAATATCCTTGTTTTTGTCATTTCCTGCTGGGCATGAACAAAATCATAGAATCATGGACTATAACCATAAACCAACATAGATTAGCAAGAAGGAGCTTATCTGGCCAAGCCACTCCTCAGAGCCGGGCCAGCTCATGGCCCCTGTGTTCAGCTGAGCTCTGAGCACCGCCAAGGACATAGCATGACTGAGCCCCACTTCAGAGAAACCTCTGACTCCACCGTCTCTATAATTTTTCATTAGATAATTGAAGGCATCAATATGCCTTCAACTCCCCTCCTCAGTATCCCTCCTCTGCAGTGTTCTCTGAAGACTGAACAAACCCATTTCTTTCAGCATCCTCCTTACAGCATCATGTACCTGATAATCTTTCTGGCTCACTGCCCCCTTGATTTACTAGGTTAACATCAGTGTTCTATTGGGAAGTCCAAAATTGGAGTCAGTGACCTGGTTCATGTTTGCATCTGGCCATCTATGACTCCTCAGTCCCAATTATTTTGATTATTCTTAGCTGGTTTGACTGAAGGTGGGTTTTGGAATAATTAAGGACTTCAGGTCCTCTCTTCCCCTACTAACAAGGTATCTGAAGTACAGTACTCCACATCTTACTGATGAGAGCTAAGAAAAAGAACTGTTCACAATGAAAAAGATATTTCCTGAGAGAATGTTTTGCATTAGTGATACTCTTGATTTCAGTGGTTAATTTACAGTGGGTCATGGTATAACCTGTCTTTATAGATGGTATCTCTCAGTACTTTTTATTATCACCACAGCATAAAATATACTTCCTCTTGGCCTTCTGACTTCAAGAACAGGGAAAGAGGACTGTGCAGAAATAATTTTCAAATCCCAGGGGCTGTACATGTAATGTATTCTTAAATGAACTTATTTTTCTAGTGCGCTTGGAGGATCATCTGCCCTTCACATTCCAGCCTTTCCTGGCGGAGGTTGTCTCATCGACTACGTACCCCAAGTATGCCAGCTGCTAACAAACAAGGTAAGCTGCTGCAGAGAATCATTTTTCCTTTCCCTTATGCACTGTACTGCATTTCCACAGACATTATTCTTCTGCCAGGTGTGCAAAGCAAAGCATGCTTATGCAGAACTACACAGGGAATACCTTCTTGGTAAGAGCTAAGTACGTAAGCACGACCTTGAATAGAATGACTCCTTTAGGTGAACAAGTGAGTTCGGGATCAGATCCTGGAGCAGTAAGAAAAAAACTGCTCTATGTTATGATTTAGGGTAAAATTACTGTATTGTACAATACTGCATTGCAGTATACTGGTTTTTAGTAAATACAGATGTGTAGTTTGCATATTATTGTTCTAGTTGCAAGTTCTCATACCCCAGCCATTGTTGTAGGTTTTGAGTACTTTCCGTGATTTTTCTTCTCAGATGTTTCCTCCAGATGAACTGAATCAGCAGTTTCTTTGGATGTTTATACAGTAAGAGCTACTTAGGGTTGCTGAAAAGGTTGTGTTCCAGTTAGCTTACTGTTTAAACAAAACAGAACGATGGTAGTATTTTGAAAGTTTCTCCATGATTTAAGTATGATTTTCAAAAGAAGGCTTAGGGGTCGACATTTAGAAATTTACCTATTACAGGCTTCCTATTTGTATATTATATTTACTTTCAATTGTCTAAATGAAGAGAATAATTTTATCTCTTAGAAAAAGTTTCTTCAGAGCGTGTTTCCGTAATTATGTTGGAATCTATCATTAGAGTTGTTTTTGTTGTGGTTTTCTGTTAAAATTACTTTCTGTTTTTAAAATCTGCAGGCACACCGGGCTGTTTTTATCCTTTCTTAAACCAAGTCACTTAAGCAAACTTATCGTATGTTTTCCTCTTCCCAGAATAACATTTCAGATCCTACACAAAGCCTTCAAAATAATCTTAGTGTTTTATAAAATACAATGTTTGAGTTTATAAATAGAATTTAAGTTATACAAGACAGCTCTCAGCAGTGGTTGTATCAAGACTTTTTCAGTAATTTTAGGAAAGGATTTGCCAGCCAAGGAATTCTAGTATTGCCATAGCCAAGAAATACTCTTCCTGTTCTTTTCAAAGAGGGAGAAAAGGTTCTTAAAATGCTAGTTTTTGTTCTGGAAAGCAAAGGAATTTACACAGGGAATCACATATAGAACCATACCATAAGTACTTCCAAGTCACCAGTTGTAAACCAGATGTCCTTGCAGCCTGGTGACACATGCTTTTGTTATGGGTCAAACCCTGCTCACACTGTTCTTTTAAGTGATGCCATCCAAATCAACAAGAAAACATACATGGTGTGAGGAGAATTTTGCCTTAAGTCTCCAAATTTAGCATTGTTGGATTTTGTCTGTGCCAGGATGGAAGTCTTTCAAAATCCAGAGTGCCTCAGAAACTGATGCTTGCAGTTGAGTAGGTGGCTCCCTGAGTCAGCATGAAACCAGTGAAAGAGCTTAGTGTTCAGAAGATTTTGTTGGAGGTGCTGTCTTCAGAAAACACACAAGATCAGTTGTGCAAGAAATTTAATTTTTTCTTCTCTTTTATAACCAGAATGTTATTTTGACACTTAACTTACTGTCAGTTCAGATAACTGGTTTGCCTATCACAGGTTTCTACTCAAACTTCAGTAAGGCAAGCATGAACATTTCTTTCTTTCAGTGTTTGTGTCATGCAGTTAAACAGTGCTTCAGTCTATTGTGAAAGACTTAAGTTTCACTTAGACATGGTTAAAGAGATTTCTTTACAAGATATTCTGTATGCAAGATCCAGAATTTTTTTTAAAGGCGCTTTAGGATGCTTTAGGAAAAGCATGCTAAATGTAGGATTGAGAAATTCTACCATGTCAAACATAGATATTCCTTAACAAGAAATATATTACAAACTGGGCTTTGGGTTTTTTAATCTTTTTATAGCTCTGGATTTATTTTCTTTCTTTTTAAAGGTACAATATGTTATTCAGGGATACCATAAGAGAAGAGAGTACATTGCAGCTTTCCTGAGTCACTTTGGAACGTAAGTTTTCTTCTGATGCATATTTTTCTGTAGTGTGGGGGAAACTCATTTTCTGCATATGGTTTGTGGTTGTGTGGCTGCTGTCCCCTGGATGAGATTAAATCTAGTCATTTTTCGCAGAATGATGTGTACAGATTGTCTCTCTGTAGCAGTACTGGAATGTACTTCAGTATTATTTCATTTCTGTGCCAGTGGCCAATCTGATTTTTCTAGAAGGTAGGTGATGATGGGAAAGGGACAGTAGGGATTTTCCTTGTGCAGAAGTATGTTCATTTCTGAATCAATTACTTAAGGGGTTTTTCACTAACAGGCAGTGACTGAGGTGGGAAAATGGGGAAGCAGGTGTGGTTCCAAGCCTTGCAAGAGCCAGAAACCCCTGCTCAGTGTAAAGACAGGGCTGGGAGACCAGCTGTTCCACCAACAACCAGTATTTTGTGTCTCAGGAGAAGAGGCACTTGGGTCGTATTGCGTTCCTGCAGATGAAAGTTGCTTGGCCAGGCATGATGACACATCAGCTTCACAAATCAATTAGGGCTACTGTGGAACTGTGAAGGGTTGGCACTTTGGTTTCCTGCCTAAATTGAGCTGGAGTCCAGGCCTTTAGCTAGTTGTGATGGAGAGTTTCTGCTTCCAAGGGAGCCCTTCAAATCTCAGGTCTCTCAAGTGAGGTTAGGACAACAGATAGCTTCTAGCATGCACCCAAATTTAATTCAATGATAAATAGATAAATGTGCAGCTGAACATATGAGTAAACAGTCAGTGCAAGTTCAATCTTTATCAAGACGTTTCATTTTCTTCTGAGAAAGCTCTATTATAGAAATTGCCACATGTTCCTATGACTATATGACATCTGCATTGTGGTTCATGAGTTCTGATAGTGCTTCAGGCAGAGAATGCCAGCTTCTGATGGTTGAAACTTTTAATCCATCTATCAAACAAGTATTCTGTATGTAATTTTTTGTTATGATCTCATGTTTTGTATTTTTATATATACTCTTCCAAATTTTCAAACTTAAACTCTTCTCAGCTTGCTTGTTTACAGTCTTACCCTCTCACTCACTACAGAATTAAAAAATTAATTTGAGTAAGGTACAGGGAATTTTTGTGTCTACAGTTTTTATCAAGTTAGGACTGCAGATGTGGTAGTAGGTCTCCTTTCATTCAAAAGTGTATCTTAAACTGAAAATAGCCTTTCTTTGGGTAACAACCTCCAATACCACAGCATAATTAAGACAATTACTGAGATTAAAAGTTTAATTTACAATTAGCTAGAAAATTGTAACTGTTAATAAAAAAAGCAAATCCTGGAAGATTCTGAACAAATAAACAAAAATAACAATTCCCGTATTACAAAAGTTACATATTCATACATATTCAAAGGTAAAAACTGTACTCATATTTTTTTGTTGTGTTTTTGTTGATAGTGGTGTGGTGGAATATGATGCAGAAGGATTCACAAAGCTTACTCTGTTGCTGATGTGGAAAGATTTTTGCTTCCTTGTTCACAGTGAGTAACACTTTGCCTCAGGCATAAATGTCTATCCTCTGAAGATACAAGTTCAAAAGGGAAAATGTACAATTACAGGAAACAATTTTAAAGTTTTAGCTATTTTTATCCACTGCTTAATCTATTTTTGATGTGACTTAGAAGACACAAAATCTCAGTTGTATCTAGAGAAGGAGAGAGGATGCACACCAATGGTGAAGCATTGGCTTTACAGAATGCAAAAAGGGTTTTGGGAAGGTTTTCTGGTAATTTGACTCAAGATTGAGTTCACTGTTATAACTTAGCTTTTTAAAAGTGTGATGAGGACTCAGCCCAGGAATACCTAAAATCATCTGTAACTGTCAGGAATTAATGCATTGATAACAACTGTAAAGACACTTTATGTAGAGAAAATATATCACATAAGAAATAACAGCATATTGTTATTGGGATCCAAAACTTATTCCTAGACTGAAACTGCGTAGGCAAAACTGTCCTAACAACGTAGCTAGGTTTGCTGTTGTTTAAAATTTTTAAAGATTGTATTACTATCAAAAACACATTCTTAATTTAAATATATAGGAATTACTCCATGTGGAAATTATTAAATGTAGCTTTGATACTGCCTTTTATGTATAACCTTAAGTTTCAATTTCTGTTTTTCCTTGTGGTAAGGTGAAATTCACAGGTATCAAAGATACTTTAATCTGAGGAAATTCAGTCATGTAACTCTTTAGATTTGATTGTTATGCTTCTTATTTATGTTTAAAATTATTACACTGCAATGTGGACACCTGCAGCATTGGTGTTTGATAGCATTCTAGCACTGGAGTCTTTCATATTACATAATTTTTTATTGTAGGCTAGCTTTTCATGTGGAAGACTCTTGCTGTCTTGATGATGTCATAGAAATTTGTCCCAGAGTTTTTAATGCAGGAAGTCAGGATTGCTGTTGTTCAGAGAAGTCCTTTACCCTGTGTTGTGTTGCGGATCATAAAAAATGGTCTCACTTATCCCTTTCCTTCTATGCCCTAAGATAACCTTACCACACACCAATGATCTTAAGAATCCTTAATGATCTTTGAAAACTCAAACCTGAAATTAAAGCACTTCCATCATATTATTATAATTTATGTCGGGGGAAAAAATAGAATTGAAGTGGTATCTTTGGGAAAATTATCCTCATGAAGTCTTTACTTACATTCAATTACAATGGAGAACTGGTCACTGGACAATTGTCTTCTTTATGTACAGCCTTCCTGAAGATTTCCCACCTTTCTTACTCCCCAACATATTTGGGTGTATTTAATCAATGTTAAAATTCCTGTGGATTTGATTTGTGCTGTGAGATAATATACCTTAATACATGTTGAATCACTTAGATTTCAAGGGAATCAAAATTCAAATTTCTGCTAAATAACAGAGCAAGTTTTAACTGTGTAATATTCATGGTATTCAATTAAACTGGCCCGAAAGCTGCAATTATAACTGAATAGTTTATCACTATGTATTAACCCTGTGGCCTTAGAAATCATACAGTGGCTTAGCTGTGTAAGCCATTGCATCACTCACTTGTTGAACAATTCAGTGCAAAAGCATTTCTGGTCCATGCACTGAAGGATATTGCAATGAAAGGACCGAAACCTGCACTTCATTTCCTGAGTGAAGTAATGTAGGCTTTCATCTCCTAACCACTGACATAACTATGTATATTATGGTTGAATATTTAGCAAGCATCTAATAAAATGTCTGGGAGAGATAGCAATAAGTTGAAAACTGTTCTACTTTATATATTTACTATAGTATGTAGGTAAAGTATTCAGAGGAGAGTAAATAGATCAGTATACAGCAAGCACTGTGGCATATCAAATGAAAGGCACCATAGTACGTTTTATTGGCATCTAAATTTTGGTTAAAATGTTAGGTTTGAGATTGCGATTTAGGCGAGATTTATAAACACTAACATGAGTCGTATTTCCTTTAGAAGATGGAGTCAGAGGTTTCCAAAATAACTTTGGCATTGTTTCACAATTGTTTGCCTTGAGAGTTACAAACTTGTTTGGGCACTGGGAAGCAAAAAACATTAGAAGTAAGTTGAAATTATTCAGAATAGTTTTATTGAGTAAAATGGGTTAAAGAGGAGAGAACAGAAAATTAGTTCTGAATTGCTGAAGCCAAATAACCTTAGAACAGCTTCATATGCTACAAAAAAAAAAGACTGGTGCTCTAGTTACAGAATGAAGACCGGAGTCTACACATTCTACCTTAAAACAACGAGGAGCTACCTAGTTGCAAACTTACTCATTAGACTAATGAAGCTGCTGGAGTTATTATATTAGATCAAAGACTAGTCAAAGGAACTGTTTCTTTAGTGACTTAGTTTTAAGAATTAATCAAGTGCTTTCAAATATAAGACAGAAGAAATAAACATTTAGAGAAGTTCATGCATCCACATGGGAAAGGAAATCGTTAATCAGGCTTACTGCTTTTGATACTGATAATGTTTATGAGTAAGCCCCAGTATGAAGCTTTGTAAGTAAACTTCAGTAGACTGCTCACTTTTCAATAGACTTTCTCTTCTTGTTTATAAATCAACTATGATTAGTTTTTGGAGACAGATATTTCCTTGTATTCTTGTTCTTGTATACAGTTTATGTATTTATACCATATATAAATTATAGAATCATTTAGGTTGGAAAAGACCTTTGAGATCAAGTCTGGCCATTGATGCAGTAACCAATCCATATTAGATGAAGACACAAGTTACATTATCTGTGCATAATTAAGAATTAAGTAGCATTATTGTTAGAAACACAAAAGTAGAGCTCTGAAGCAACCTGTATTTAGGCTTTTCAAAGATTAATTTTTATCTTGCATGATCTTTAGGTTATCAGCACTAAAGAGATGTTCAGAAGCTGGACCAGTATGCAGTAGCAAATGAAACACTGCTTGTGTTAGTGGTTGCTTAAGATGCCTTGAAAAGAACAAACATTAAACTTAAAAGGGTTTGTTTCACTGAACAGTATTTAGGGGGTAGAGGATGTTGAAGGCTGCCAGCATTTATATTTCCAGTTTGTTGGGGATCTCAGTCAAGGTGAAGTTGGTTGGGAGCATTTGCTGGAAATGACCTTGGCTGACTGTAAGGGATTTCAGTTTCTGTGTGGATAATGCCACTGACCCAGGAGTTCCAAAGTGCCGGTCATGTAAAAGCTTGAGTTTAAATGATGATCATTCTTGCTATGGGAATGCCAATGTAAGGAGCTTTTGGTCTACCCTTTAATTGTCTGTGCAGTTAGGTGGCTGTCTCTGGTAGAGGATAGATCAGAAACAGACCAGAAGCATCCCAGCAAGAAGAAAGTTTTGAAACAAGGGAGAAGCAAGCAAGCAAGGGACCTAAAGCATTAGTTGGCAAAAGGGAGACTATACCTTATGAGTGTCAGGCTTTGGGTAGGCACCTGCTTCTGGATTCAGGGGTTTTTGGTGGATGTTACCAAGACCAGCTTCTGATGCATTCTTGTTTGAATATTGCTGTCTGCACAGTCTTTCAAGAAAAGCTATGAGAAAAAAACCTTGTCTGCCTGAGCCATGTCCTAAAAAAATAGGCCAAGTATTAAGTGGAATATTTACATTAGATTGTTTCTGTGAGCTTTTATCTAATGAGGTGTTCTAACTTCCTTATATAGTGCTGTTATTTTATTCTTCTCATTGTTCCTTAAATGAAAATGGGAATTTATGACTCTGGAAACTAAAGAAAGTAAAAAGAAAACGTGACCATGTGAATAACAGGGTGGTATCTGGTCCTGTCAGGAAAGCAGGATAGTTCAGCAGAAATGCCAAGCATAACAAAATAAATGTTTCAGGAGTCTGGAATGAGAAGTTCAGTGCTGATCAAAACAATCCGTAAATATTGTATAATACTGTCATTTCACTCTTAAATGAGAAACTGTGGATTAACAAAGCCCCAGTGATGTAAATATGGCTAGAGATAATGAAATTTTGATTTTATGCTTGGGAATAAGTGTCTTTCTTTTTGGCGGTCTTCTCCTCTGACTCAGTGCTTCAGTTGGTTCCATGTATTTCTTTGAATTTTGTCTTGAGATTTTCTGATTTGCCTGCAGCAAAATATACCCTAAACTGACCAGGTTTCTTCAAAACTGTACGTTGTTCCAGTCACTCAGAGCAAAGCATTCTCTGGGCCATCTCCTGTGTAGTGAAGTGTCTCTTGCTTACTAAAGTCAGTGAAAACTGCAGCTACACTGCAGTGCTGTGGACAGGCAGCATGATGGAAAAGTAGCCTGAGTCACAGGCACACAGTTCTGCACTAAACTGAGCATGGGCTTAGGCAGGGGCTAATCACAGGACTGAATTGTAGCATTTGGAAAATTAATGAGTCTTTTGCTGGTCATTTTTCTCTGTGGTGTATTTTTCTCCTTTTTTTCTACTGGCAAGTAGATTTCATTTGTAAATTTTATTGAAAGCTGGTAATTTTATTTTTGACATTAAGAGCGCTTTAAACATTTTGTTCCTTTGATTCCGCCTCGGCTATTTACTTGTATGTGAGCCAAATGAGACTTTTTTTAATATAGGTATTCATAATGGATGCAAGTGAATCTGAAAAGTGGTTTTGTTTTCCTCTTTTTCTGTTTCTCTAGGTTCATTTTGTTTTCATGTCACTCAGGATAAGCTAGCTGTAGGTTCCTATTTGTAATTGCAGAAAAAGGGAGAATGGGCAGCAGAAAACTCATAAAACTTGGTACGGACAGCAACAAACAGGAAGCAACAGTTGTGATACTAATTAGGCTTTATAAGAATCTTATAGATGGCCTGATGTGGGTGGACTGGCAAGGTATTTTTAAATGTCATTTTGCTGTGGATATTGCTTTTTTAATTTCTGAAAAACATGTGTGTTTGCCACACTTTTAAAACTGTAGTATATTGCTGCAGACATTAATTGACGTTCTTCCAGCAACTACAAGCACTTTAACAAATGGACTGAAAGGTTTTGTAATAACTTCTTACAAGACTGTGCTTTTCAGAAAAGTGGACTGTTGATTTTTTATATATATATATATATATATATCTAGAGTATGACTACTATGTGCCTAAGTATATGACAGATAACTAAAATTCTCAGAAAAGGTACCAAACACGGAAAAAGGATATAATCCTATTTTATCCACTTAATTTTTGAAAAGAAATAATTAGGTCACAAAAAGTAATTGACAGGGGCAGGACTTGAGTACAGGTTGTGGTGCTTATTGTTCTTAGTCACTGTCTAGTTTGTGTCTACATGCTTTGGTAACTCACAGATAGTTTTTCTCTAAGAGGAGAACTGCTTTAAAGTTGTGAAATACACCAAGTTCAAAATTGCTCATAATAACAAGTAGAAAGCAAATATCTTGTTTTCATTCCAGAAAGAGTTGATAAGCAGGGGTTTCATGGATGAGTCCTGCATTCAGTACCAGGTAATGCTTTCAGAAAAGAAACAGGATGATACAAAGCACCACAGGCTTATTAGAGTTCTGAAATTTCTAGAAATAAGAGCTGCATCAAGATATGAAACATTTTCTAAATCATTCTTCCCTCTCTTTCCTCCTTCTATGCAATGACAATCACTTTGTCACCAAAATAATTTTTTTTAAGAATCTATATGTGACAGCAATAGCACACAGAGGCAAGTGCTGAATACATTTTATGAAATAGAAATGCAATTAATTTTGGAATAATAAGGAATACACCTTAGTTTAGAGATGGAACTGGTCACAAAGATGCATAAATTTCAAAATGGGAGAAGGAGGGAGTGCTTAAGCTGCTTTTCTGTCTCCTTTGTCAGCACTCCCCCTGCCTCATTCAGCAGCAGTCCTATCTTTTCCCTAGTCATACTTTGCTGTTCCTGTAGCAGCCCATCTTGTCCTTAACTCACATTGCCAGATTCAATTCTAGGTCAGCTCTGACGTTCCCAGTCCTGTCTCTGCATGCTCAGGGAGTGTCCACATCTCCTGTGATTCCTTTTTATGCATGAGTTTTATCAGTTCCTTGCTCATCCATGTAGGCCTCCTGCTGGTAGTGTTTGCCTTTCTGCTCACTAGGATAGACTGTTCTTGAGCTTGGAGGAGGTCATCATGGACCCATCTTCTCAGCAGGACCATTATCCCATAGGAGTCTTCCATGGGAGGAGCAAGATCCCTGAACAGCCTGAAGTCTGCTCCCTGAAGCTTAGGGGTATCATCCTTATGTTTGTCTTGCATCATCCTCAAATGGTGATTCACAAAATGCACCAAAAATGGCTGGTGGTCTAGAAAGCATCATAAAAGAGTGTGTTCCACAAAGTAGTTCTTTAGGTCAAAAAGCAATACAGGGATAAGCTTTTAGTACCATGTAAGGTGGCTTGAAGAGTAAAAGTGGTAATTGTGATGTTTGGAAGTGGGAAGATGCAGTGGGCCTGTACTGCAGTTAAAAATACCTGGAGTGGCTTAGTTGGCTGTGTGGGCCAGATGGGATTACACTGGCTTGGGTTTTGAAAGCTGCAAGCCTGCAAGAAGCAAAGGCTGGAAGAACAGGGATAGCAGGTGTGGCAGCAGAGGGTCCTCTTGACCAGCAGGATAATGTCACACTGACCACAGATGAGAGTGAAGTAAAAGTTTTGTTTCAAATCCCTGGAAGCATTTCAAACAGAAAAAAGCCAATTTATTTGCAAGCCTCATAATTTTAATAAAATATTGGTGAGAGAAGACAATGGTTTCACACATCTGCTTTTCAGGTAAAAACATGGTTTAGAAGTCTTCCTGTCCAGTGGGAAAGTAATATAAAACTTCTCGGCATCTACCAGTGTATCTCTGCTCGGAAAGCAGAGGAGTATTTTCTGCAGTGATCCTGCCTGTGCTAAGAAAGGGCATAGCTTGTTTTTTACACCCATAACAACTGCAACTGTATTTAAGTTTCAAGCTTCAAACAATTCAGATGGAGAAGAGACAGCTTTTAGTCACATCAATCTCATCAGCATTTCCAGAAGTTACTATAGAAACTGTAACAGCAGAAACAATAAAAGGAAATAAAAACGGAAGGAGGAGGGAATGAAGATCTTTGAGAATTTGAAGTAAAAATAAAACAAAATACAAGTAAGTAGCTGAGGCTGATAATAAGAAGCCTTTTTCTTAATTAAGATAGATATGATTACAGAAATTAGAGAAGGCAAAGACCTGTAAGGCCATGATGCCGTTTCTTCAGAGTCAGTATAGGATTGTGAGATACTCCACAGGAGATTTTTAGGAGGTAGTACAGTCTTGGTGTCCAATAAGAGAAATCCAGTAAGAGTATTACATAGGTGGGGTGGGCATTGACACTCAAAAGCAAGAAGCTGTTATAGAGCTGTTCTCAGATTAAGTTATAGCTCTATAGCATGGTCTTGGACCACATAGCTGGAAACTGCTTGAAAAATATCTTGATTTGATCTGTTACTTAGTTCCTCTGTAAAACTAAACCATTTGTTAGATACTCTGTCTGCAGCACATGAGTGTACCTTCAGTCATTCAAAATATTTTCATCACTTTTTAAAAAAGTGCTGGTTTGTATGAAGGATGGAGTACTTAAAAAAAAGTTGCAGGTTACAATAATGACATGGGATATTTTTACAACCATATAATATCCCTATGTTGAAAGAAAATCAAAACAATTGTAATCGTAAATCTAGTTGCCACTGGTGCCTAGATTGTGTTATAGTGCAAGGAGAACTACAAGGTGGATACAGAAAAGTCAAGCAGCCCTCCTCAAATAAAAATGGGTTACATTATATTTAAAGAGACCCAAACAGACAAAACCAACTAACAAACCAAAACAAAGAAAGCTAATTAAACAAATCTACTCTGTAATGTGTCAGAATAGTTTAATCACAATTCATTGTTTCCTTTTTACTACAGTGGTTTGTCTTTTATTGTTTAGTATTGTATATTCTGTTTATAAATTAGTTGTTCCTCTTTTTTTGGAGTATTTACTTGTATTTCTGTAGTATTTATTTGAAAGTATTTCATACATAAGCCATCTTACTCATTTACTATACAAGTGTTGACTTTGCCAATGGGGTGGATATTTCCCGTAGCAAGGACAGACCTAATTATTTCAAAACCAGCTGTGATTACCAACACACCCAGAATGCCATAAGTGTCTCAGCTAAAATTCCATAAACAGCTTTTCCTTTCAGATTTGAAATTTTGAAATGTTGATTTCAAAATAGCATCTTCCTGCAAAAAAACTGTTTTTCTCCAGAAGGGATGTCAGCCCTAATAATATTTAACAAATTCAAATTCCTGTGACTGCACTCTGTTAACCTAAAGTCCCACGATAATGCCATTGATATGTTATTTGTCATCCTTGCTTTCTCATTCCTGTAAGAATAAATCATCACACACCAAAGCAGGAGAGCTGTGGCATTCAGTAATTTTTGTGTATTTTAAGCCAAGTTTCCCCTTTCATTTTTTGCCAGTACAATGTAGGCCAAAGGCCTTCAGCACACACGAGTCCAGGAAAGATTGACTAGGCAAAGTAGCCTGAAATCCTGCCCTGAGGAGCTTTGTGCTAGACACTACAGCCCCCAGAATGCTTGTGGCTAAATCTATTCAGGCTTTTCCGTAGGAACTATGATCAATATGAATCCTCAAAGGCCTTCTGCACTGGAATTTTTATCTAAAAACTGAAGAAATCTCTTTTTCCTTGAAGTTAGGTAAAGATTTTTCTCCCATTGTACGGGCTGTCTGAATCACCTGTCTCATAGGAGAAATCATGTCAAAAAATCTAGTATAAATTTTCTTTTAAAATAGGGCTTGAGAGATGTATAAGTGATATGGTATATGTATTGCTGTGGAGTTGCACTGAAAATTCACATGGGTCTCATCCACATCATCACAGGAAAACTGCAGAGCTCCACGTTCAAGGAGCTTTTCAGTTTGAGGCCATGCATTCAAATCCACTGTTTTTCCCGGCAGTGTGAGCTCAATTGCAAGTAAGGCAGAGAGAATGTGAAATTCAGTGAACCAAAAAAAGAACAGGCAGAAAGATGATGAATATGTACTAATAAGAGACAGAAATGCAGTTCTGGAGCCTGGAATATGTGTTTCCTGTTTCCATTACTTACTTCATCAGAAGTACTTGAGTGCAGAGGCAGTCTCTCGCCAAAGCTGGATGATAAGTAAGGAGTGAGTCAGGGAAGTTTGGGAAGAGAACAGTTAGTATCAGGCTAAGAGTCTTCAGTGTTCTCTGGAGACTTGCGTTTGACATATCTTCTTGGTTTTCTGGTGAAATAATTGTAACAAAACCTCTCACATGTCCAGTAATCATGGGTTCTGAAGTATGTACTATGGCAATCAGCATTGGAAGGACTTGTGTTTGGCTATATAAAGTATTTTCTACTAGTAAGTCTCAGAAGAATTGCATCCCACAGGCTGGTACTTAGAATCAGCAGGCAGGTTGACTGTTCTTTCCTTGTTCCTTCATTCCTGATCTG
Organism: Fringilla coelebs; assembly: GCF_963513975.1. Taxonomy (NCBI): domain Eukaryota; kingdom Metazoa; phylum Chordata; class Aves; order Passeriformes; family Fringillidae; genus Fringilla; species Fringilla coelebs. The sequence continues at coordinate 86,801,971 of NC_140030.1, forward strand.
GAATCCCTAAAGAACCTCTTAACTCATGAATGTGCTGGGAAACTGTTTTTTAAATATTTTACGTAGCTAACATCGTTCTTATGATGATTAAAATCATCACATTGAAAAGCTCATGCAGAAATGAACAGCTTTAATTGGAGCAAGACTTCAGTGTTGTGAGTAAATAAATGCAGAGGGTCTGTCAGATGGGAGAAGCCAGAACAGGGTCTCCTTTGGCCAGCTCTGTGCAGCCTAGGACTGTTCAGAACTGGAAACAACACTGTGTTATCTTCTGTTTGAAGGCAGCTCCATAAAGCAAGTATGGATTGAACTAAGCTTGTGCAGGCCATAAAATCTTGTGAAAGTAGAAATCTCAACAATAAAATATCCAGTTCAGTGTTCATGAGTGCAAAATAAATTTCAGGTGCAATAAATTGCTGCAGAATCAAGCATCCCAAAGGTTAGTAAGATAACCAGTATGGCAGCATCCAAGGATTTAAATGATGAATTCAGTGAGTAAATGTTGGCTTTTGTGAAAGCAATTATGTGGATTTATCCAGTGCCACACGAAGGATAAACAAACCTTTTCCCTAGAACAGGGGAACAGTATATGGAAAAATTTTTAAATGTTGCCATCTAAGTGCTTATATTAATGGTCACCAAGCATTTCAAGCATGGTTTTGTTTTCCCATCTCTTTTCTCCAGTGCTTAAAGGTGGAAAGGAGGGCACTGTGGTAAACCTGCCCTTTTCTTCTGAGCACTTATCCTTCAGAAAACCTATAGCAGCACTGGTACATGCTTTTTCTGACATTCCTTCCGTATTTCATATCCTGTTGGACAAGTTGTAAATCAGATGCTAAAGATGCTATTTTGAAGTTAATAGGACAGTCAAAATCAACTCTGTAGTTGTTGACATAAGCTTAACAAACAAGGTAACCTGTTTCAGGCCTCAGATTGCTGTTTTTTAAGAAAATAAACAATTCAACCTTACAGATGCATTGCACAGTTTGTTAGTTATTAATAAACCAAGATTTTGGCTTTAAGATAACTGTGTTTTGAATATATGTACGCATTAAATACTAAGTCAAGAGAAGCAAATTTGTGTGTTACTTCTTGATAGTTTCTTATGTTTCAAAAAGAGAGCAACTTCAACTATTTATAAACTGTAATTAAGTTTCTTTACAACATGACTCATTCTCAACAAGCAAGTCCTTTTTCTTTTGCTTTCTTATGAACTGTGTGGGAAAATTAGGGTTCAATCAGTGAAGAATTTACTCAATGCTTAATTACCCATAAACAGCCCTCCAAGTTCTGCTCATGTAGTGCTTGCATAAAGACATTATTTTCCCCACTCTATGGCTGTCTAAAATTTGACTTTTAAAGAATGATCTGTAAATTGTAATGTAGGAGAAAGCAATGTTTTACTGGATTCCTTCTCCATTCTGCTTCTTTAAGTTCCTCTTACATTAACAGTGTGATGCTTAGGAGAGCCAAAGTAAGAAATCATCAGATTTAAATTACTTTGAGCATGGAACTAAATTAGAAAGCTTTACTTTCCTGAATGAGCTAATTGTTTAAATTTTCCAAAGGAAATGTTTCTATTTCTGCGAGAGAAGGGGTAAATGGGACTTCCTCTGACATAATTTTCATTTTAAATCTTGAGTTTGACAGCAGCATTTTTACCTTCATAACCAAATATTACTGCTTAACTGCATGACTTGTATAAGCTTGCTAGTTGAAGTGACTCACTTACGCAGATGAAGTTATTTTTAGGGAGATAATTTGCACTGTTTAGAAGAGAGGAAAAAAGGGAGAGAGAGTCCTACTAAGAGCTAGATCTCTCATTATAGTTTACAGAGCTCATGAACCCAGCATCCAAGCAAAAGATGACTAAGCAAGGGGTCTATTGGTACTTTCAGGAATTTACAGACATGAGTCATCTGCTTATTTTCTGCAGACATATCACCAGGGTACTTTGTGAGTCAGCTGTTATTTGGGAATAGTACTTGTATTCAACATGAATACGTTTCTGTAGTTCTTAGGTAACTAGCATGCCAAACCAACACAGGCTTTTACAGTTCGCCTAGTTCAGGTGTTAATTTACAAAACTGATGTGTTGTTTACAAAACTGATGTGTTGTTCTTAACTGTGATGCATTTTTCATGGCAAAGTCTGAATGGTTGTCTTGCATGTAATTACAGTAACACCTTTGTCATCTTAGATACTGCATGAAGGCAGATCTGATTTTGTATTAATGTACAGATTGAGAGTCTGACTGCACATGACCAGGTAAAAAGAAGAATTTTCTTTAGCAAGCCATGTGTGATTATGAGCAGAATTTGACCTTTCATGTCAACACCCCTTGCCAGCATTAATTACCAATGGTATTTGCTTAATTTTTTCATTCTGTGCACCAACAGTGTCAATGCATGGGCATCCACTGGGACGGAAGCAAGTTCTTGCCTTCCTTTCCTACTGCTGAAATAATAGCTGGCTACCTTGAGATATGTATAACACTTTAAACTCAAGGCTATTTCCTGTTTACTGGCCTTTTAGGTGTGGTTGTGTTCCAGAATTAGGGACAGGTTTTTTTACTTGGTCTGGACTCATCCACACCTTGTATTAAGGAAACACTTGGGTTAGAAAACTGGAAGTTTGGCGATTTCAGGCGAAGGGCATTATTATAAATCAAAGGCAGTTTAAATTTTTCAAAACTCTACTTGCAGTTCAGGGTAATGCTGCTGCTGTCCAGATGGGGGATGCACAGTTTTGAACCTAGTTTGATTATCTGATTTATGTGAGCAGTTTATAATGTAAGTAATTCCTGAAAATTCCTATGCAGATTTTGGTGAATAGAATATATTTTGGTGGTACCTTGTCATAACAAATGCAGGTGTCCCTGTGGTGAGAGCACTGCCTTGATTATCCATTTACTACAGCATTTCTAGTGCTAGGTACTTTGCCCTGAGAGCCCATCTTCAGTTGTAAGTAACAGGGGAAAAAAACTATTGCTGCTTGCATGTGTTATGTAGATGGCAGTTTTGAAGGGAAAGTTAATGGAAGTTAGAAATTCTCAACTAAAAAGTCGAGTACAAGGACTAAGTTATTATTTGAATGCTTTGTTAAAGTTTTTATTCCTCTCACACAAATAAAATAAGTGATAAAATACAAAAGTATACAAACTTGGTTTCTCTTAAGGAGTTGGTACTTTAGAATGAAAAAGATACCCTAGAGAAACAGTTTAAGCACTCAGAGCTGAAGTATTATAAGATTAAAATACAGAATCAGTCTTCTTGATTCTTTGCCCTTTTCCATGGTGGAGTCCTTCAGAGACCGAGGTGCACAGATCCTTTGGGAGGGGAGGAGACAGCGTGCTTGCTGGTAAATGGCCAGGTCACACCAATGTTGTTCAGGGTTATTATTTAGTAATTATTTTATAAAGAGGAATTCGACAGAGCAATCTTTGAATCTAACCTTTGTTAAAGCAGTGATCTGCCCTCAAATTAGCAGAACCCTGCCCATGTCATTACTGCTTAAATATCTGCTGGAAGCTGCTGTGTGGGCTGAGTCACCCAGACTCTGGGAGTTGTCACGTGTGGCTCAGGCACTGGGTCATGAACTGAGCCAGTGCTGTCCTCCACGGGAGGATCTGCTGTATTTTGGGACTGTGGCTGGAATAGCACATTTGATTTAGTGTGCTTCATGGCTACGCATGCTTTTACTCCTGGAGCTTGGAGGGTCCTTTAGAGCAAAGAGATACGGTGTAGCTGATGCACATCTGAGTATTTAGATGTGATTAGATAAACAGAAAAATGAAGGAACTAGCAGGATGATAGCTTGGAATTTGGAAAAATAAAACCTGTCTTACACTGATTCCTCAGTCTGTTAGCAGAGATTTCACAGGAGGTGCTGGAATCTCTGGAAGTATTTAAAATACAATTCCATTGTGGTGTTCTTTCACTGTACAGAATTTTAAAAATGTCATTTGGAGAATATAAAAAAAATATGGGTTTAGGTGCTTTATAAAGGAAGCCTACACCTTTAAAAGAAATTACCATTCTTCTGTTAATTTGGGTGTTCGATTAGACATTTAATATTAGTAATTCAGGTCTGTTGTCATAACTTAGTTTAACTACAGGTTTCTGAAGCCTCCTGAAATAAGTAGACCAAGAAAACACAAACTATAATTCTAACAATGAAAAAGTTAAGTTAAAAAGTAGTTCTGACCATGAAAACATACAAAATTTCTAACTGTTGTAGACTGTTTTATTGTTCACCAGACCTAGCTGATCATGAGACAGTGATAAGCAAAGGGAACTAAGAGGTTCTGATTTTTATTTTTAGTGGGATATTTTGGGTAATAATGACATTGTGGCATGTTTTTAGTTTTGTGGGTGTTTTCTTGTCTAGCAAATGACAGCGAGTTGAAATCTTTTCCAGCTCATATGACTGAATCTTTTTACATTCTATGTCAACTCATTTGGATTCTTTAGGACAGACAGCTGTAAAATGAGGATGATAATGCTTTTGATGTCCATGAGGACACTAAAATATATTGATTAAAGCAGATAAAGATACATTTGGTTTTTTAATGGAAAGTAAAACAAGAATGTATTTTGTGAATTTTGAAAGGGAAGATTTCACTATAAAAGTAATTTTTTTAAAATAACTACATAACCCTGGTGGAGATTTTATGATTAACATAGCAATACACTAGCTAAACTTTTTTTTAAAATCATGTACTTTACAAAAGTGTTTTGGTAAAGCAAAGTGTTCCATACAGCAATACATTGGAATCATTACTTATAAGAAATGCAGAAGGATGTTTTAGAACTAACCATCAGTTTCTCCTTTTCTGACATGTTTAAATCAATAGAATGGTTTGATATATTCCCAATAAGCAAAAAGGAAAATATACACTAGCATATTTTTATAACTCTTTTTTTCTTTTGAATTGCAGTTGACCTACCCCTCTACTTTCCTCGAGACCAACCAACCCTAACATTTCAGTCTGTCTACCACTTCACTAACAGTGGCCAGCTGTACTCCCAGGCCCAGAAGAATTACCCATACAGCCCACGATGGGATGGCAATGAAATGGCCAAGAGAGCAAAGTAAGTTGGATTGCTGTTACTAAGCATTCCATTTGTTTCATGGTCTTTGGTGGGTAGAAATTTCATGGATGTAACTGTGCATTTTCAGGGTTACAAAAGCTGAACCTGTTCTTGTTCTCATACAGTCCTGGTGTTCCTGTAGATGAGTGTAGACAGATGCTAATCATGCTTATTGCATTAGTGCCAGAGGACTGAACAAAAGAAGGCTCTTTCTGCCAGGCTTTGTATGGCACGGAGTGGTGACAGTCTCTGCTCCAGAGAACTTCCAGCCTAAGTAGATGAGATAGCCCCCAGCAGGAGAAACCTGCATGGTAGCAGTCAGTCAAGGTAACTCCCTGGGGTTGTGTGGGTGTTGGGGGGACCCTGAAGGGAAGCATGTGAGATGGAGACAGCAAGGAAGAAAAACCTGAAAGATCTGGAATTAGGCTGTAATGAAAAGGCATGGAAGAACAGGAGGAGGTAGAGCAAACCACCATTCCAGCACAGGAGGCAGCCCTATCAGGTCTTGAGAAAGTTTTCTGAAAATCTGAATATCTCTTGCTTTATTGTTTTTTCTTGGATAGAAACAGAGGATCGCTGTCTCCTTCCTCTGCATTTTTTCTGCAAGCCCTCATTTTGGGCTGAGGAGAGATCACTTCAACCTGTGTACCCCTTTTGTTAACGATGACAGGGCAGCCTCCCAGAGAGGTTCAGTTGCAAGGGCAAGCTGCCATAGGCAGTGGTGTCCCCAAAGCTAGATATTGTCCCTCTCTTCTCATGAAGCAGAACAGATTTTACCTGAATGGGGAGGTTAAAGCAGCAGGCTTGCTGCAGTGTTTTAATTTTGCAAAGTGAAAAAATGTTTGAGCAGCGAGATTTAAGCAGGCTGATTATCAGTTGTTCAGCATGTAAAAGCATCAAACTGCATAAATCACAAGGCGTATTGGGATGAACATTTTGAATGACAGTCAGAAGATTAAATTAAATCAGCAAATATGCATAAAGAAGAGTTGAAACAAAAATAGTTCAAGCTGAGTAAATCAAATGAGTGGCATGGTCAGAGACTGTAATTTGGAAATAATGGAAGCAGACAACAATAGATGGATGCATTTGTAGATTTTTATACTAATTTAAATTCTATGGAAAACATCAAGTAACATTTGATTTGGAATTTTAATATGCATTGTAATAAGAATTTTTTTGATAGTATTTAGTTTTGCCACCATACTGTTAAAAGAGCACCATTTCTTAATTGACTACGATTTTTTTGTGTGTATGGACTTACTTCTTTTCTCTAGCAGGATGAGTACTTTGTTTACTAAAAAAAAAAGAAAAAACAAGAAGAACAATAACTGGAAGCATTACTGTGCCTTTTTTTATGACCATACTATAAAATGCATTTCTTTTGTCGCTGAAAGCTTACAAGTACCTATGTGCTGTCTGCTAAGTGCATTCGCTTGTGAGTGGGTGTATACAAATGGACTTCACTGCCCTGCACTTGAAATTTAGAAGTATGCCAACAGTTCTCTTTAAAAGCACTAAATGTGTACACTTACTATCACATGTACGTTTGGTGAGGTTATTCACTCTTACGTTGGAGCCTCTGCATTGAAGCTTTACACTGGCTACGTAATAGGAGAGGGATGATGAGAAGCGGGGGAAGACAGTGTGCTGAGATGTCTGAAATAGCAATCACTGAGCTGCACAGAGACACAAACTGCTCCACTTAAAAGCGCTTCGCTTGCAGGAACAGCTAGTGATTCCTCAGTAGGTACCATAAATAAATCTGGATCAAGAAAAATATGATGTTATGATACATGTGAGCATATTTTAAGGAAGATTTTTAACATAGTTGAGCATCTTATGTAAACAGTGTTTAAAATATTTGCTAGGGCTTCTTAGAATAGGTTAGTGTGTTTTAACATAACCAAATAACTTCTTATTCTACTTAATTTTTACCACAGACCTGTTATGGACCAAGTATATGGGAATATACGTTGATATGTGGGAAAGCATTCTAATGAGACATATTAGTTCAAACAACACATGAAGACTTCCCAAATAAAAACAGAAAAAAAGGAATACATTATTTACCCTCTAGAAACAATGTCATTCTACTCTGCTGAAGTAAATTTAGCCCTAGTTAAATCAGAGACAACTAGACAACTTGTTTGTGTTTCTAGATACTGTCAATTAGGTTTTGCTTATATATAGTCTTTTTCCCTCCTAGCAAAATTGTCTCCTAAGTGCTCAGCATTCTTTGAGACAAAACATCTCTTTTTATCTTCCTGACCATTGCTCTAGGGCTGCAGGAATCCCACTTGATATTCCAGTATCTGACCAAGTTCTCCACCCTTCTTCTCAGACTTCAGGGATCAATGTACTCTATCTTCTGCACTGGGGCTAAAGCCACCATCAAGGATAGCTTTTGCTTGCTCTTGCACCAACTGTAGAAGCATCATCAAGTTTGAAATGGCATCAGTCACAGCTTTCCTCATCCTCAATTTTGGCAAGCCCTGTCTCTGTTTTCAGCAGCTCAACACAGCCTGTTTATTCATGGGCAGGGCCGTCATAAGTTCATTCCAAAGGGACTTTGATTCTGTGCCCAGCCTTCTCCCAAGGTTGTTTTGGTGTGGGTTGTTGATTTTTTTTTCCAAACAGATGAGCCCATCCAGTTCCTTGGTGCAGGGACTAAACTTGAAAGTCTTGGTATCCTTGCTTATCTCTGTGGCCCCCAGCAGAAGTAGGCATCTCTTTTGAAGTTAGGACTTAACCCTTTGCTGTAGCCTTGAGACAATCAGTAGTAACTATAGGCAGGAGCAAAATCAGTTCCCTAAAATGCATACATATAAAAGTAGATTGTATGCATTAACACCTAGAGACGTATCACCTAAATCTAAAAGGCAAATTCTCCTATCAGAGTATCACTTCAGCTGGATCTTTTTTATTCAGAGAGAAAAACTGCCCATGTTCTTGCTGAAGTTATTGGACCAATTTATATCTGTCTCATAAAGTCCATGAAGTCAAGCCTCTTTTCTGTGTCCTCTTAGGCAGATTTTAAAATCACTGGGCTCCATTGCAGCCCACTGATTTAGATTCCTCAGAGAGATAGCATCTGGTAACTGAAGCTTGCTATTGTCTTAGCCTAGGGGTTGCCCTCTGGCTTTATTTAATTCTGAAGGATGAATCAAGTCCTGATTTAATAATGTTATTTCAATTGCCTCCAGATTGCTTGTTTCTCAGCTAGCACAAAATTTTAACCTGTTCCTCCAGCTAGAAATTGGGAAACCAAAAACATTAGAATTTTCTTACAAGCTGCTGAGATGCCATTTCCTCTCAGTTGGTATCTCAGGCTTTGCCTCTTGTAGGTCATTTATTTATATGTCTGCGGCCTCCTGCGTAAGCAGCTTCTCCAAAAGTTTTGGTCCTAAAATACAATGGCAAGCCTAAGAAAATACAGTAAATTATGGAAAGTTAGCAGCCTTGTTTGTGGTGTACGTGTGAAGTAAAACATCTCTGTGCAGTTTCCATGGGAAAGCTTTCTTGTCTTTTTGCTTAAATAGGCATTCAAGTGTACATAAATGGAGTCTTTAAAGAACGCGCTGACTTGAAGCCTGGGATTTTATGAAGGAATACTGTAAATAAAGCTTGTTTGTTTATACAAATGAAATTCAGTTCTTAGATGCACTCTGGCCCAATTTCTGTCTGACCCAGTGCTGCTCTGTAGACTTAGATTATACTTCAGGGGAGAGCAAGTTAAACTCAGTTTATTCTTTTATCCTACATAAATCCACCTACTCATCATTAAAAATAGCAGGAGCATGGAAAACTGGTATCACAATAAGTTGTTCCAAGGGTTCATATTCCCTTTTTTTTCCAAGTTGGCTGACAGAACAGGTTTCTGGATGACCATGTTATCCCTGAGCATTCATCGGCGTTGGCCGAATGTGGTGTAAATTTTATATATCCCTTAGGGCATGCAGAGGGTGAAAGCATCAAAGGCTCAAGTGCTCTCAACTTTGTATTTGCTGTTGCTCTGCCATGAGGTCAAGTGCATCATCAAATTATATGCAGGTGCATCTTGTGCCAGCCACAGCTGCAGCTTTGGTTTGTGCTCAGCACAAGAGTGCCATGGTTAGGAAGTGTCAGGCTGGTGAACTGGACCATAGCATTTTCAGCCTCAGCCATACCTCCTCCTTGAGTATCAGCAAATTGATGATGTCTGTCATATGTATCATTGAGGCCCCCACTACAGGAAAGACCTTGAGGTGCTGGAGCATGTGCAGAGAAGGGCAGTGGAGCTGGTGAAGGGTCTGGAGCACAAGTGCTGTGAGGCGTGGCTGAGGGAGCTGGGGGTGCTTAGCCTGGAGGAAAGGAGTCTCAGGTGTGACATTGTCACTCTCCACAGCTGCCTGAAGGGCAGTGCAGCCAGGTGGGAATTGGCCTCTTCTCCCAGATAACAGGTGATAGGACAAGAGCAAATGGCTGCAAGCTGCACCTGGTTTGGATATTTAGAAAAATTTCTTCCCCAAAAGGGCTGTCAAGCCAGGCTGCCCAGGAGGTAATGAAGTCACCACCCCTACAGGTGTTTCAAAGATTTGTGGATGTGGCACTTAGGACATGATTTGGTGGTGAGCTTGGCAGTGATGGGTTAATGGTTGGACTTGTGAAGGTCTTTTCCAACCTTAACAGTTCTGTGATTCTATGATTACATTTATAGATTAAAAGATTGCATTTCTTAGTCTAATAAAAGGATATTTGGAAAGAAAAAGGGACAGTTGTTGTGCTGCTATTTAGACATATCAGTTGTAGTATGTCAAAGACTTGCTGCTCTATTCACTAAATTTTGTGTGACCTAATGATTTTTCTTGTTATTTTGACATTAACCATTTTCAACTCATCCTTTTTTTAATTATTATTCAGATTTTTTTTCACATTTTAGGCAGAATATCTATTACTATATTTCAAATTCTTAAAAAATAACAGCTTTCACAGTTTTCATTAAACTTTTGAGTTCCAGCTATGCTACCATGAATCTCACTATAAAATTTACATGTAAATGTTGCACCCTTTTTATATCTTCTCTTCTTGATAGGTGTAATTAAAGTGATAAATATTTTTTATTATTTGGGTTGTATTTAAGGGGTTTTTTTGCTTATTTGTAAAAGTATCAAGTTGTATTTGCCTGTATTACATGATTTTTCATGCACATTAGTCATCTTTAAAGAACAGTTTTCCAAAAACTAACTTATTTGCAAGACATATATTCACCTCACAAAGCTTTTTGCATGACTGTCTTTGTCTCTGTTGTATGTCATCTTAAACTTGCAATGAAATTCATAAAAATGAGAGGAAGGAACAGAAGTATAGAAGCCAGGGACATCATTCTTCTCCAGGTGTGTGTGCGTGTGTTCAGACACTTGCAAGGCTCAGAGGATTCTTTCTGAAGAAGAACACCTGCACAGGTACAGCTAAAGGCTGAGGTGGTGAGCTGGGTCACTTGTTTAGCTCTGGTTTTTGATAGTTTTGCATCAGAAACTGAAGTGATTTCCTTGCCTGAAATGGAGTAAAGCTGACATTTTGTTGCCGCTGGTGGGCCGCTCCTCAGAGCAGAAAAGGGGCAATACACTGTGACAGCCAGAACGAGAAGAGATGTGGCGACCCAGACGTGTGAAGCTTATGAAGAAGTTAATTTGATTTTATACACCATTAAATCAAAACTGATTTTCTGTGGGAGTGTCAGCTGATCAGAATTATATGGGAACAATAGAAAGGAAAACAATAGAAAAAAAAAAGCTATGTTTTGTTCAAATACTTAGTGATTGCACTTGTCCTTGTTGTGTGCTCTGCAGTTGATTTACCAGCAAAACTTAATAACAAAATTATTTTGATTGTAAGATATAACAGGTGAAGCAGATAGGACTTTTAATTAGAATTTTCCCGGTACATTCCTTTATTTTTACATAGTTCTTCTGCATACAGTACAGAATACAGTACATATCATGATGGTTGCACTTCTTGAGTCATATTTTTCATGTAGTTTTTTTTAAATGTCTCCCTGGATAATTAAGTCTGACTCTTAAGTTATGGTATGTTAGTTTCTGACAGGTGCCTGCCAGGGATCTTCAGTGCTGTCATGCATTATGTGGATTTCAGCCAAGACAGAAGGGCCTGGGTATTTGTTTCTGGTCACTTCTCATTAAAGCTTTGACTGTAGGAAAGAAAAACAACTATTTAAAGATGAGAAGTATAGGTGCTATAGGAAGTGCATAGAAATAAAATCTGTTAGGCAATTAGTTTTTCTGTGATTTTGTATAGATACTCTGTATATGTGTGAACTGTACATATGTGCAGTTTGATATATAGTAAATATTCTTTCTGCAAAAATGTATTCTCGTATATTGACAAGAGAAATGCACAGAAGAGATTGGAGAAGTTGGCATGGTATAAGTGGAGTATAATAGCACTTTGCTGGAAGACAACTGCTTTGTAGGAATGAAAGGTTAGAATTTAATGTAGGTGGTTCTTGGATAACTGGGATTAAGTGGCGTTCTAGAAATACTGTGAAGCACAGTCACTGTCTGATATGGCTTTATTAGAGAACTCCATTATACATTCATGAAAGCTGCTAGTTCTATATTAGAGCATGAAATTACAGTTAGGAACTTGCACAAAAAAATGTCCTCCCTTTCTCAAGAGAAAAGGGTAGAGAGAAATACATGGTTTTGGAAGGAGCTGAGATGTAATAGTGCAGATAAATACCTTTGCTTGGTCAGTTACAAAATAAACAGCTAAATAACAATAGGAAGTCAGCTCCATAGTCTTGTTTTTTGAGTAATACTCATAATTGTTCCATTAAGCTAGGTAAAACTCTGCATTCATTTAGCCCACTGTCATGTCTGTATCAATAGGTAGTAGTGGATGCCTGTAGAAAAGCATGGCAGAGCATGTAGTCATATTTCCATTGTATGTTCTACCATCCTCAAGGATTTCCTTATCCAGTACTGGTAGATTTCTGTTAAGTAATCTTACCTGGCTTTCCTTCTATTCACTCGCTTTTTGAACCAAGAGCATAACATCATAAAATTCTGTGGCAAGGGATCACCCAGGTGTGGTGTGAATAACAAACTCTTGGCTTTTTGCATTCCTGCCTCCTCCTAGGTCAAGCTGGGTGTTATCCTCTACCTTTTGTATGAAGAGAGGCAGGAAATAGTTAATCTACTGATCCCCCCATAATTTTTGTTTTATGATCCTCCTTTTCTCTTGCTCTGCTCACTCCTTCCTTCTCCAGAACCTCCTCCTTTCTGATCACCCTTGTCCTGCTTCATTCTCTCTTTACTGTTTCTGTGATTTTTCTTCTCTTTCCTTTTCTGTTACTCACCCTGCATTTATATGGTGGTGTAGTGGTATTGTCTGATTTACTCTTTATTCTGCTTCTAACAGCATCTGATTTTGTTTTTGCATACAGATGAAGGGTAGTTACAGTGTTGTTTTAACATCATCATCTCCATTCGATCTGTTTTTCAGAGCCTATGTTTTCTGTGGTAGTAAAATTATGCCTTTTTCCTCACATAATTCTCCTTTCATATTTGTCAACACTGACTTTTCACCTGGTATGTTATCTCCCAGTCTCCTAGTACTGTCTGCAGTTCCTCACAATTGTGCCTTATTTTTCCTTCCCCAACTAAACTGTTAACACTAACAGACCTTTCCGTCTTCCTTTGCTTACTTTTGCATATCATGTAGGAATATGAACAACACGGGTTGAACACCCATTTCTGTGCACTTCTCAGGTGGCTTCCCCCTAATGGTATTCATCATTTATTCCTGTCCTTTTCTTTGTATCTTGGCCCGCTCTTTATCCACTCACAGATCTTTTCTCCTCCTGTGCTAACTCAGGGGGTTTTATGCCTTTAAAAAAACCTTCCCAAATACCTGTAGGTAAGTTGAGCAGTGTGTGTCGCTTGAATTTTTCTTGTCCATGTGGTTTTGATACCTTAAGAAAATAGGAGACTTGAGAAGCACAAGTTTGGCTCCTTCCCAGTATATCATATTTACTCCAGTCCACTAATTTTGGACTATTTATGAATTTTATAATAATTTCTATTAACAGTCTCTACCAATTTGTAACGTATGGACATGAGATTCCTTGAGTCATAGCTCCTTCTATCCTCCCAGACCTCCAGACCTTTTTTAATTGACATCACACATCTCTGGTACCAAGCTGTTTTAAGCAGGAGGTTACAAGCTATTTAAGAGTTTAACTTTCTCACACTTGAGTTTCTCTGGAACTTGGGTGTGAATGTAATCTGGGGCTGCTGATTTGGTTGTGTTTTGTTCATTTGTTCATTTCCTTTTTGGCTGACGTATATGCATGAGTTAAATCTCTTGGTACATTTCTTGGAGGGCTGGATTCTGGTATGGCAACATCTTTAAGCGCTTCCATGTCATTTATTCTTTGTGACTTTATTTCTTCTGAGTATGTTTACTTTTTGACCATATTTTGCATTGTTTGACCAATGTTTATTTCGAGGGTCACAGCTAATTTGTTCCTCAAGTTAATTTTGTATTTGTTTTATTCTGCTTTTACCTGTTAGTATTAAGGTTTATTTCTATCTGGTTTTTCCCTTTGGATGGGTCTCCAATCTTTTGAGCATTTACTTCTAATAGCAAATATGTATCCTTTGAACAGCAAAAAGAAACAACTGCTTTCATATGTTTTATATAATCACAGATGTGTGGCGTCTCATCCGTTTCCTTCTGACTGGTTTGTCCTAATGAATATCCAAGGAGGTTTCTTTTATGGTTTGGTATGTTGCCTTCGGCCCCTGTTGATAAGCAATCTGGCAAAGCAAAGCGGATGGCATGATGAAATCAGTCCTTTCACCTGCAAGCAAACTTTGTTTTCAGGGATGCTGGTTGTCAAACTCGTTATGGATGCATCTGTGGAGTAACTCTTCATTTCTGCCTCTGAACTACTATTAAGGGATTCAATAATCTCTTAAAGATCATTCAAATTCTATTATTACTACTGTGAGCTCCTCTCTTCTTGAATCTCTACACTTGTCTTTCCTTACAAGCTTCGCTCCTGAACATATTCTTGCCCAGTCTTTTCTGCTTTCTCTTAGTACTTGTGTCATCACTACTTTCACACATTCTTTACCCTGCCTTTTAGGCTTTGAAGAGGTTCTTAGTTGCATCTTGTCTCACATTGACTCTCTCCTTTAAAGCTAATAAAAAGTTTGTTAAATAATTGCTCTCCAACAGCAGAGCTCATTGTGCATTTACATAGCCTAGATAAGAGGAAATAATATGTTCCTTGAATAAACTCTCTCTCTTTAAGAAGTTAACCTTTACCTGGAGTGGGAAAATATGGCTATGGCACTTCAGCAGCTAGGAAAAATAGAGCAGGCTTGTCATGCTTGTAGCTCATAGGACTGGAAATTTCCTGCAAGTTAACAATATATTTAAAAAGACTTTATGAAGATTGAGTTTTTCCATGATGGCCTTGGAATATCATTCTCATGATCCACTGATAAGGAAACAGAGTGACCATGCTGTGACCGAGATATTCCAATGCACCCTTCGCAGACACCCACTACCCTGTGGGGAAAATGGAAGTTAAGAAAGCAGAAGCAAAATTTGCTATGATCTAAGACCACAAACCTTCATCTGACTGAAGTACGTCTATTTATGTACATTGTGGAGAAGGTGAAGGAAGTGAAGTGTTTTATCTCTTGAACTGACTGGCAAGCAGAAGGCACTGATGAAACTGTTTCAAATTGAGAAGTTCATTTTTCTGTGTGTGCTTTGGAGCACTTCGATTCACTGTGTCAGTAAATACACCTTTGTAAATTTTTAAATATCTATATCAGAAATCTGTGAGACATTAAATACCAGAGTCTTTAGTTCCAGATGGTTTTTAAAAGTTGCTTTCATAGTTACTGGCCTTGGTCTATATGAGCTGTTTATGTCCAGTAGCTGTAATTTCTATCTGTTATTGTCAGTTAAGGTCCATTTATCTGGGAGGACATATATTCTTGGAATCAAAATTAGCATCTTTTACAAAGTCATAACCCTACTTGTGCTGCTGCTTTAAAATAAACATTAATTGCCAGCCTACATGATGATCTGCAGTCTTGGCTCCACAGCAGTTCCCTAGAACTCCCTTCCTTTATATTTTGCTTTTAGTCAGGTTGTTATATTTATGGTTGTTTCGTGCTTTGAACAGATTGTCAAAATTCATTTTGTTTTATGGCAAGTTGGGCAACAAAGTCATCTTAATTTTTACAGCAGTCCAATGTTGAATTATTCACTTTATTTATAAAATCAGTTGATACCATAGGTTTCTGGAAATGAAATGAAAATTTAATTTTTATTTCTGTTTGCTTCATATGGATTAAAATTACCCTTTAATTCTGCAATCAGTAAACTGCTGAAAAACATGTCTAAATATAACAATTTTTTGTACCTTTCTGTGTCCTGAATCAGAATGGGCAGTATCTGCAGAAAGAACTTCTGGAGGAAAAAGATCTTGTCAGTAAAATTCAGAAAACATCTTTTGGACATGAGTGAATATTAATGTTTAAACTTTTGATAGGTACTTGGTTTCACTAGTTCTGCCACTTCTATTTCCTGTTACAGTTTTGGTTTGTTTGTAACTTTGGAGACAGGTTTCTGTCAGTATAGTAAACTGAGCTGAAAACAACTGTCTTTCTTAAAAACTTGCACGTTGATGTCTGCCCACGGCAGATCTCCAGATCTCTTGCTGCTTGATTACTGTTCTGTCTGTCCATCAGCCTGGCTGCACAGTCCATGCCTTGCATGGACTGGCAGGTAGAAACAGGCAAAAAAAGTTTACTAATCTCCTTGTGGGTAATTCACAATAAAAGGAGGTAGAGAGAGAGAAATATTTGAAGAGGAAGAAGGATTGTGATACCTTTTTTTTTTTGGCACACGGGAAAAAAAATTGCTAGCAGCTTAATGGTGTTGTGCACTGCCTCCTTTGTACATTTGTGGTTTTAGCCAGTTACAGTAGCACTAATTTAAGAACTATTGTCTTGCTGTTGTATAAACACTTCAGATGTTTGCTTGGCATCACCAGTTCTGGAGATGTATAAAATGGAGAACTGTGTAGACATTGTGTTTCACATAAAAGCAAAATATTTGCTATAGATAAAGCTGCCTAGTAAGGAAATTCTAAACCACATCCCAAAGAGCATACCATCAAGAAGCTTAGTTTAGAAACATGAATACGTGCCAAGTATCGTTATGTGTATTTGAAGTGAGAAAGAAATCCTGGAAGGTACCTATTTCATTCTGCTGCTGTGCTTGGATAAGTTTTTATGATGTTCAGATTTGAATGGTGATTTAGAAATGCTGCTGTCTCCTGAGTGCCTTGTGCATTCCATAATAGTCCTGATTTTCGTTAGCTCCTGAGCCTTTGCCACTTGGCGCCTGGCCCTGTTGTGGGCCTGCCTGCTACAGCCCAGTTCCAGCTAGGCAATCAAAAGTTACAGCGCTGAGAACTGTGTCTCACTTCAGGTTTTGTAACATCTTAGATGTGGAGACAATGATGCAGTGATCATTTTCTCCTAACAGAGGTGTCACAGAATGTCTGCTGTAGAGTTACTCTCCTGTTATCCCAAAGCAGGAGATGGGCTGATTCAGCTTTGCTGTGAGTGCTCATGTATCTTTAGCCTGGTGGGGAATGCTGTGGAAGAGCCTATGAATAAGTAAACAACACGGTTCACCCAATGGAAATATGTTTTTAATGCATTATATATGGTAAAAATAGCAAAGAGGTTCAAATGTTTCATGTCTGTGTTTAAAAGGAAAAAGCTACACCTCAAATGTGGGCATGAGACCTGTGAAAAGAATGGGCTCTCTGTAGATATCCACACTTCTGTATTCAGCCCTTGCTCAGTGCAAGGCATAGAGATGCTGGAGGAGGGCATGAGCAGGGGTTAAGGACATAATGAGCAGTCATATGGAATATGACCTAAATCCATACCCACTGTTGGAATTAATGCACCAATTTATTAATCTAAGTTCCTTTTGTTAATTAGTGGTAATCATGTTGAATTAGGTAGCTCCTGACAAAAGGAATTCAGAAAGAAAACATATCTGTAAAAAGAGACTGGTTGGCATCTTTGATTTTGTTCTGTCAGAAACAAACAGGAAATCTTAGAAAGTTTGGAAAGTTATGGTAAACACCTTCTGTACAGGAGATGAATTTTTAGGGGTTGCATGAACCAAATCAGCTGGATGTGCCCGTGTGGTCATGGGAGGACAAATCCTCTCATCTGGCATCCAGAAGGTATTGTTGTAGGTGTTCAGTATTTTCAAAACAAGTTTTCACTGTGTCAAAACAAGTTTCAACAGGAACACAAAAATACAAAGGCACACTACATATGTATGTATGATCCATGCAAAAATACTTTGTACTTCAGAAAGTGAGTAATCAGGTGACGTTGATAAAGCCTGCAGAAACTCTTTTATAATTCTAATATGTCTATAGTGTTGAAATAGTTTATATAACAAGATTTTATTGCTAAGTGTCAGCATAATAATACTAGTCTGGAAGGAATAGGTCAAAAACCTCAAGAAGCCTCAGTCTGTCCTTCACTCTGACCTACACCCTTCTTAATTCCTGTTTTCACCAGTTTAATTGAAAGAGGGGAGAACATTGCTGCTCTAGCTAATTTATGAAGATCAGTCATCTATAGAGTTGATGTTGTTCTATCAGAATTCAGTGGATTTGAAGAAACTTGTAGATGTCTTGAAGCAGTTCTTGTAGGGTACAGCAGGAAAGAAATATGGGATGCAAAATGAAGTAAATCCTAGAGGTACAATTCCTTTAAAAGAAGTGGACAGCTGTTGGGACAGATGCCTGGGATTCTTGGTTGTATCTCATGCAGCTGGACAGGATACAATTCAGTCCTTACCTCAGTCCCAGGATTATTCAAACAAACTCAATTTACCTGCTGGACAATTCAGACAATAGAGAACTACTGAGGAGAATGGGGTACTAACTACAGACCCTACTCCAGAAGACTTGGAAGGATTAAGTAGAACTATTCAGAGATCACCATGAGTACAGGAGTGCCTGCCCAAGTCAGATCTATTAACTTGGAAAAGTTTTAGAAAAGAATTCATACATATTATGTATGCCTTGCCTAGAGTAGGAGAAAATTGATTTATTTGTCAAATATACTGGCTACTATGATTTTGAGGGTCTATAATTAGAGACACATATTTACAGAATTAAACCACAGTTGCAGTACTTACTAAAATATCTTAGAAGAATTAACTAAAATATTGAAATAATGAGTAGTATTTAAGAATAAAGTTTGCTCTCAAAGCCAGTAGTAGGAAAAAAATCCAAATGTGAGTCTGCCTTCAGATGAGAGGGAACACAATGTGTGTGCCTGATGCAGTGAGAGGAGGTCTCTATGTCTTTGTGAAAAGATGTAGATTGAGGCTCAAGGGCTTTAATTTGCCAGTAAGGACACTGTGCTGGTAGAGGTGTTGCTGTACTGCTAAGTCTGTTCTTGATGTGGATCATCATGATGATTTCATCCCCTTCATTTTCCTCAGATCATCTCTTGATGATCTGAGGAAAAAGCACTTGAAAGTCCCACATCTTGAGCTGAAACAAATAAAAGATGAGTTCAAATACGGCTAGCATGGGTGAATTTGAGATCAGCATGCTGGAAATCTTGGCAGTTATAAACTGAGGAATTTAAGAGGAATATATTTTGTGAATGACTTGAGAAGATGATTCATCACCCCATCATCATGATGATTGTCCTTGTCCCAGACATAAAAAGCAGAAATCTCATTGATACCACATGTTGTATGCTTTTTTTCCTCACAGAGTTTGAGTCTTGATCTTCTGCTCTGAATTTACCAGATTTTAAGAGAAATAGAAACACCTAAGCAACCCTTTTAAATTTATTACACCAGCAGCAGTAACTAACACACAATTGTATAGCTGGCTGTAGTACCAGCCCAGCAAAAGCAACAGCAGAAATTGAGTGTGTTGGTGTTGGAATGCTATCACCATAAATATATGGGAAGTGTTGTTTGATGGGAGATTGCAGCTACATAATTTTAAATCTTTGCAGATTTTCAGCATAGATATTTGAAGGCAAAAGGTATTATCAAGTGGTCAATGCAGATTTTCTACCAACTGCATTTAAAAAACCCAACATTAAATTACCCTGGGAAAAAAAAAACGGTACAATTAGAATGAAATTTCACAAAAGCATGTGAATTCTGAGTCAAGTATGTTTTAAGCACAGCAAAGCCACACACTGGGATTTAGACATGTATGGGCTTCTGGAGACCTTGTACCACACTCAGTGTTTCATATCACTGGAAAATATGTAAACAGCAGGTGAACCAATTCTACCTTCTTTTAGATACTTACCACTTGCAATTATAGCAAGACTTTCTTTCCACTGGATAATAAAGTGAAGGAAAGAGAAGTGCTTTACTCTCAACAGATGTCCTTGAGCATAGCACCTGAAATTCATTGTACTGTGTCAAGTATATAGTGGTTAACTACAGCAAAATGTGTTGTTTTCTGGAGTGATGAAGAAAAATTTCCATAGAAATCTCATCACTTACTACCTTGAACTTGGAAAAATGACCATTTGAGGGAATAAAAACGAATAGACAAAAAACAATGGAGTCTTACAAGAAGCTCAACAAAGTGTTAGACATGTGCCCATGAGTGTATGAAGATTGGCACCCACTCTAGGCTGAAAAGAAAGCAACTTTATAAACGCTGTTTAAGCTGGAATCAAAACCATTGTGAGAAGGATGCAACACTCAGTGTGTTTTACTTTCTTTACATGAGTGTTGATTGTACTCAACACTCACATGAAGAATATCTGTGTACTTTGTACAAATTAGTTTCCCTGTACTTACAGGAGAATTTATGCAGGTGTTCTGAGCTTGGTATAAGGTCGGTGTGATACAGACCCACCAAGAACATGGTAGATGAAAGCTGGAGAAAGAAGAATCTCCATCTTTCCCAGAAAGGAGAAAAGGCATTGATCAAAAGCTGATTTCTGCCATTTGACAGAGCCCTGAGAGACCACAGGTCAAGTTAGCTTTCTTCATCTTCAGTGTAATTCAATCAGTACCTAAATTACTGTTGTTGGGTTTTTAATAACAGTTCTCCAGAGCTGAAGCACATGTCTAGTGTATATAAAAGTAATAATTTCAAAGTAGTTTGGAGATAACTTGAGAATATCGTGTGGCAAAGTTTCTGAAAAAAAAACTTTCAGATACTTTTAAATGAATTCTTATGGTATAGCACAGATCATAGTTATTGAGGGTGTAATTCATGTGAATGTGTTAATATGAATAGAGTACGAGGAATGTATCTTTTCCCAAAGTTCATGTTTATGTTCATTATTTCTCTGTGCCTTTGTGTACAGGATGCTAGAGCATGAGTGTTGTCTCTTTCTATAAGGAATAGCATTGCAAGTGAAAGATGCCTTTACCATGCAGTCTATAGCAGAGTATTGTCCTTCAAAAATTTTTCTGTTTCTCTCAAAATTACTGCGTGTGATCTGTCGTGACATAATATTTTGTGTCATGGTCCTATTGGGGCAGATATATGTAAACTTTGACTTCAATGCCAGATGGTCAATAGATGAAACTTAGGAGGTGATTGCTGCTTCTTTTCCTCCTTACTAGTGACCTCTGCAGAGATTGTTGTAATTAAAATGTTGTAATTTCCATTTCACAGGAAATTCAGGTATTCTAACACACAGTTTTGTCCCAAACTTTGGACAAAAAGAAAAAATTTTGAAAAAGGTTTCCAGTGTTCATTAAGGAGTTTCACTTGCCTTCTCCTACTTCCCCATCTTTCCTCCTCAATCTACTAAATGTGCTGTAGCTGAGACAGTCCTATCAGGCATACTGGGATTTTGGATCTCTTAGCAGGGCCTGGTTTGGTTTGGTTTGGTTTGGGGGGGTTAAGGGAGCAGTGTTAATTTATTTTTTTGTGGTATATGTGATGAACCATAATTATCTCTGATTTTGTTTCATGTGAGATACTTAAGGTATATGGGAGAGGGACAGAAATGGGGGAACATAACCTGAGTGCACTTGTGGTATTGCATTTGCTTCAGTCTGGAGAAGATCAAAATTATAAGAGCAACTTTAAACATGTACTTTAAGGTATAACAAGAAAAAAAGCAGACATTTAAAATTATGAAGTACTAAAGGAATTTTTGTAGTGTATGGAACATTGCCAAGCGGTTCATGTGAGCTACCAGTGAAGTAACATCCTCTTTGAAACAGTACATCTGATCAGAATGCTGGGAGGTGTTACTTAGTTTTGCAGCAAAGGATACAAGCTCTCCTGCAGGAATCAGTGAAAAGAAAGGATGCAAGTGTAGATAAAGTTGGTGTGGGAGGATGTTTGTGGTATCATAAGCATTCATTCTGGAATTTACCTGACAGAAAAGGCATATATAATTACTGCATATAATGCAGTAAGTGTGGGTTCAATACAGAGCACAGAAGTGCTATAAAGAAAAAGAAATAAAATGTAGGAAAATAACTCTGATTGTATCCTATTTAATGATTAAGAATTTCTACAGTTTTGGAAGAGGGAAGTTTTGAGTAACTTCCCTCTTTATTTATCAGGTCAATTAAGATCACGTGCATGGAAGAGAGTCTGCAGAGAAGCTATCAAAGGGGAAGGGGGAAGCTGTTTAAAATAAGCAAGCAGAGAAGCATAATTAAATCTTGGGACTGATAAAGCAAAGACAAATAAAAGGGATAGATCCTGACATTGACAGCATGCAGGTGGTAGTCCATGAGCTAGCAAAACACGTAGAATTAAACAGGACTTAGAAAAGCTACAATTTCAAAGGTATGGTAGAAAAAACACAGATCCAGAAATGGCACTCAGCTGTTGAGATCAGGCAGACCTTCTCAGCTGGATTATGTTTGTGTGTGTGCCAGCATGAACAATCACTTTTGCAGGCATGATTATGAGGTTGTTTTCTGAACTTTGCTTCAATAAACCAAAGTGTGTTCTCTAAATACACAGCACAATCTGTATATGCTATAAAATGTGTGTGCTGGTTGTCCTCTTTATTATGGCTGTTTCCATTTCTGGGATCAGCTTCTCAGTCCAGAAGTGCTTTTACTTTCCATTGCTCTTTTAACCTTTGGACAGCATCTCATATGTATTTATACCTTGTGCACAAAAGCTGACTGCAGCTATCTGTTAATTAATTTGCCAGGCACAACCTCACAAAGAGAGAGGAGCATTCCCTTCATGGTCTTGCAACGTTTTTAGGTGTGAGGAAGTACGGTTGCTGTTCAGTGATTGCCAAAGCTTCTACTGCAGTTATGAAACACATCATGATTGTGAAGCTGATCAGTGTGTGTTTGCTTCAGGAGGTAAACCAGGAGAGAGATCAGGAATCTAATAAATGACATTGCAGCTATTCTCACTTTAGATTTCTTCTAACAGGAGAGAAATTTATAGAGCCCAGTAATAGAAATAAAAAACAAAATTTAAAAAAAAATAGAGCAATTGAAAGTTTGGTGCAAAACGCAGCAGGCAGAAACCAAAGGCAGAATGATAAAGCAACTTCTAATATAACTGGCAAGTAAAGGGCATCCCTGGGACATGTAAAACACCATTACTACATGGTTGAGTATCTCAGCAAAAAAACTCAAAGGTACAGTTCTAACTCAATTTTGGATATGTAGGATTAGCTCGTTTTTGGATTTATGAGTTACTTGATCCTTTGCAGAGAAGATAGACTAAGATCCAAAATATACAAAGCTCACTTTAGAAAAGAGCATTATCCTATAAATTTTGTAAAAGGACTTACTGTTCATACAATGTTGTTAGTATTTATTTGCTGCATTTCATGTAAACTGCTGCCATCAGCAGTGACAGTATTGTGTCAAGGTTTCTGAGACAGATAAAGAGCTTATCTCCTACACGTATTCTGACTTCACTATTTTCCTGCTCCGTTGCCTTGTCTGTCTTTGGGCCTTTTGTTCCATATGTGAAGCCTTCTCCACATAGGGGAAATACAAAACATGAGAAACATCAAGTGCTTCAATTCATGCTTTTAAGATTACTCCTTCCTAATCATATATTTTCTGTTCTTTTCACTAGGACATATTTCAAGACATTTGTCCCTCAGTTCCAGGAGGCAGCATTTGCTAATGGGAAGCTTTAAACAGCTTCGGGCATGGAAACTATACTGGACAGATCCTTCAGTCTGCACATGTCAGCCGAGAAGAAGGATGCCTGGAAATGGGTTGGACTGTCTTGATAAGTGCTTTCTTGCCTCTG
This sequence comes from Fringilla coelebs, assembly GCF_963513975.1. Taxonomy (NCBI): domain Eukaryota; kingdom Metazoa; phylum Chordata; class Aves; order Passeriformes; family Fringillidae; genus Fringilla; species Fringilla coelebs. Next base: position 86,825,392 of record NC_140030.1, read on the forward strand.
AACTGGTTTTGGTAGCTTCAGTTTTTGAAACAAAGACCTCACTAGCATGCTTAGGACTGAATATTTGATATTAGTCCTGCCCCTTTGCCTCTGCCACCATCATTCCTTTGTATATCTATTGGATTAAATTTAAAAAGGCGTGTATTGATAGGATAACACTTTCTTGTGCCAACAATGTCCTGGATGTTATGCCTTGTTTCCTTGTCTCAGATGGTCTAAATTGGACTGCTCTTCCCCATGGAAATATGGTGTAATGTGTACATTTAGTTAACATTTTCAGCCTATCCTAAGGAAACACAAAACTGCCGTATGTACCAGGAATGCCTAATGGACTGTACAGTGCCACATTCTGCCTCGGAGGTTTGCGTCTCTCTGTGGTTGTTACTCTACAGGTTGGGATATGAGTTGCACCCTTCAATTCTCAGTGCCTTTCCAGTTGGTCTGAAGTTAATATGGCAAGGTGTTTGAGGTTTGGTGGTTTTGCCAATACTTCTGTTGAAAGTTCATTTTATGAGAAATGTTAGGTGTTTGTGCTTTGTTTTTATTTCCAGTTGTACAATTTTGGTGTTTTCCTAATGAGTGCCCCTTGCCATTACAAAATATTCTGTTTCTTTAGTACCAACATGCAAGTAACCAGTTATATAAACCAGTATAACAAAATAAAGCTCTTTCATAGGCCTGTAATTTTTCCAAATAAGATAAATACTGATAAGAAGCAAACTTTCAACAAAGGAATGAATGATGTCTTAGAAAATAGCTGATGAAATAATGTAGGACTATAGGTATTTAGCTTAATGCTTAAGTTCAGCATATCTTCTCAGAAAATATAACTGGAAACATTACCTTCCCTAATTCTGAAATGCCAAATGCAAAATCCTGCCTATTCATGCTTTCTTTCCTGCTTGTGTCAGGCGCACCAGTTGGGACTAATGGTCACAATGTCACTTCCCCAGTTAATTTGTGAATAGACCAAGGTACTTTCCAGTAAGGAATAAAATTAACAGAGTATGTTGCTTATAAATGGTATCTGGAAAATATGCCCTACTTCTGCTAAATACAAGGAACTAAATGAATAGTATGCAGATGATACAGTGGAACTGGAAAACATTTTATTTTAAATTATGCACTATGGCATCACATGCAAGGAAGTCTCGTCAAGCTACTTGATTGGCAGTATTCTCCTACCCTTCCTACAACTTGTTATTTTGCATGAAAAGTAGTGCTTTTCAGGGTTTATATTCACCTAGGAAATACAGATGGGTTTTGCGTCGTGAAGCTTAATAATTAAGAATTATGCAAATAATTCGCCTCTAGAAACTACAAGTATTTTTAGCCAGTTTGTGAGCAAAATTTAAATTATGTTTAATACTGAAGTTCTTGGCTGAAAATTATGCAAACAAAATCTGTATGGTAAGAATAAATAAAAGAATAAGAAGTTCTATTGTAAGTCTGCAGAGAAGGCATATTCCGTCCTGTGACCCACCCCTTTGTGATTATCAGTGCATTATCTGAGCACTGTCAACAGTTTCAAAGGTCTGAGTCTGAATTCCCTCTGTGGTGATGCTGCATGAGGCTTTTGCATCCTTAGAGCAGATGTGGAAGGTTATCACTGGTTGGGGGCTACGCACAAATTACAAATAGGATGGGATTGTTAGGAATGCCTTTTGAGTTGTTTTATTTTTTAGCATTAGTTCCATTACATGGTTATGACAATGGGAAGATGTTATTAGTTCACATCTTAGGCAGTAGAATAAGAACCTAATGTTACAACTTACTTTAAAAGTTTTTTGACTGATTACAAAAAGCAAAAGCATATTGACAGTAGTTTTATTTAACTATATAAGCGCTCTTACTTTTGGTTAGAACAATGCTTGCTTATTTTGAATACAATACTTGCTTGTATGCTTTAAAACACAATGCACAGAGTTTTATAATTAAGCTTAGAACTTTTTAATATTTTGCTAGATATACTTTTTTGTAGTTTCAGGAGTTATTTTAGATAAGCATTAATACACAGACTATTGTTTTAGTTTTTTTTTTTTTTGCTGACTTATTTTATGGCTACTGCTTAGCTCTAATTTCAGTTTTTCTGTTTTTGAGGTTTGCTTTTTGTAGCTTTCTTAAAACTTTCTGATTTTATTGAGTCTCACAGAAGGTAATGGTTTTATGCAAATAGCAAAATCATAACTAAACAACCTCAAGTGACTAAGAACAAAATATCGTTTAGTATAGTGGGATGGTCTTACATCTACATTTCTTCAGGTAAAAGCTAAAGCCACAGACACATGTTCAAGAATAAGCCAACCTTGTGAATGGGGTGGGAGAGGAAGGATGGCTAAAAACATTTGTTCTCATAGTGTTCAAAATCTGATAGAAACAATCTCTAGATGTCTTCAAAAGGTATAAACCAAACTCTTAGGATGCATCGGTACATTCCTGGAATCTTACATTTTATAGCTTTGTTTTTGATTCAGTGTTACACTGATTGCTCCATGAACACAGTGTGTGGTTTATTTACCTGATTGCCCAAGTGACACCAGTTATTTATTTGTTTTATCTTTTCAGAAGTTACCATACTTCAAAGGCTAGAAATTGCAAGATAGTTTGAAAAGAGGTCCACTTTTCAGAATTTAGATTTATTCTCAACCAAAAATGTATCCTTCACCTCAGTCCTAGTCATTTTGGACAATGAACTGCTTTATTATTAAAGAGTTTTAGAAGCCACATAAGAAAGTATTTTGAGGGTACAAAAAGCCTAAACCAGCAGTTTATTGTTTTGAATTCAACAGTTAGGCCAGCTTTTCACAACATGCATAGAAACGAGTCAATAGTTTCAGTCTAATTTTAATGTCATGCTACAATTGCTTGTATTTTGGGGAAAAAAAAAAAAAGGAAAAAGATGAAAAACTGTACTGTTTGCATTTAAACTTCAGATTAGAAGAAAAGGCATTTTAGTACACTGAATTAACGCACCCTTCACTCTTTGACCTGTATGGATCCCTTTCTAATAGCTCTCAAAAGTAGAACTATTTTATGGGTATTTTATTTTCTTTCTAATAGTTCCAGAAGTGTTGGGAGTGTTAGCTCTCCAAATGAGAGGAGAGACACTGAAATGCATGGAAGCTTCTCTCCAGGAGAATTACCATATAAATACTGTACCAGAAGAGAGGGTTCATTGGAATGTATTTATATCAAACCAAGTATCCATTGAAGGCATTTTTGTTAGCCACGAAAGTTGGGATCTGATGAGTTGGAGTTATTTCTGTTATCTCCTGTTTTATTATAATTTCCATTGTGGACAGTTTAACGGCACTGAGACTCTCAGCACTTCCTTCTCTATTATGTGATATATGCAATTGAAGGGAGCAATCAGACCTAGGCTATTTTCCTTGGCTTATGAGAACCACAGAATGTAGGAGAAAAATAGCAATGTTGCAAATGTATTGAAAAGCCTAAACTCTACACTGTCCTAGTTTTGACTGAAAGAATGCAGTAAGTCTTGAGTTACTAAGCCCTGCTAATGCATGGTTTTCCAAAGGTCCTTAAATCACAAACTTAGAGTCAAGCCTTCGTTCTTCTGCGTACATAATCCGCTGTCCTAGAAGTAATACCAAATCTTATGGATTCAAAGTCAGACTTCTTGTGAACTTGCTGGAAAGACTGGACAAACAGCTGGAAGAATAAATAAAAGGTAACTATACCATACATTGTTTGGCCTTCATTGATCTTTCCATTGTGCTGGACGCTGTTTTGTTGACTGGCACTTTTCATTTGCTGAATGGGCACATTTTGGTATTGTCACTGTCCTTGAACATCCTCCCATTCATAATGAGAGTAGACTTGAGTCAGTTCTTGAGAAAAGATCATTGCTGGAGTTAGCATGGATCTCCTGTGCATTGTTAAACCTTCCCTAGGGATGTTTCTCTGTATGTTCCCTTTCTCTCATCCTGCCTGGAACCTACAGCAATAAGCATCTTTGGTGAATCAGTCAGTGGATGGGATTTAGCCATGAAGTGCAGTACCTAAAGTCTCACTTCAGATGGTTTTACACAGAGACTTCTTACCGAGGAAAGAGAGGATTAGATCTTGAGTGCTCTCCATTGAGCAGTGCCCCCTAATACAAGGCTGGGAGTTTAGCAGAGCTCAGAAGCCTGTGTAAGTGATGAGTAATTAGACACTGCAGCTTAGACATGTTTCTGTGTTCCTTAACCAGGGAAGCAGCAGGCAATAGAAACTGTAGCAGCAGGTGAGGGTCAGCAGAGCAGGCGTGAAACACATTTCTGGTGCCGTGTCTGTGCGGCAGTGACATGAAGGGCGAGTCCTTTGTCGGTGCAGAAGGGGAGTTTCTCACCTTTCTAGCTTTGTGAGAAGATGTGCTGCAAGGAGGTAGCAAGCTTTGGACACAACTTATGACCACAGTTGTTAATTATGGGGTGCTGTTCCTTGCCCTGCAAAGCAAATGAAGTCAGTGACCAAGCCGAACTGCCAATGCAAGCTCTTCCCTTAAATTACTTATGTCTCTGTAATTGATGCATTGTAACGCTCATTAAACCTAAAAGTTACTCTTAAGGGATTTTCAGAAACATTTAAGAAGTAAGTTACCTCCTTTTCAGTTTTTATTTTCAGGTCTCTGTCTTCCTCTGGGACAATTTTGCTTCATCCTTACTAGTTACTCCTATTTTTAGCAAACTTAAGTTCTTTCTTTTAACAAGGCAACAAGGCATATGCCAACATCTTGTGGGCCTACATTAAATATAGAATTATTTGCTGTAAAAATAAGTAGAAGCTGGTTTTTATTTACTAAGCCAAGTGTTGTGTTCTCCACAACAGAAGAATTCTGAGGAAAGGCTATTACCAGATCAGAGAGGACAATCGTGCTGATGGCACTGGGTAAGGGGGTTTTTTTCCAACTCTTCATTTAATTTCCATGTTAGCAAATTAGCAGAGGCAAAGTGAATTGTCCTTTCCTGAAGGAAGCCTGCACCTAAATAAAGCATTGATCAGACACTATCTTTTCCTGTTTATACTTTGCATCAATAGGCTTACCCCTACAGGGAAAGCCAGTAAGTCTGAAAAATGTCTATAAACAGTGCAGGGTTTTTTTAATATTTTAATTTACTGATTTCTGTAGATTGAAAGAATAATTTCAAACTTTGTTCTGGGAGAAGGTAAAGAAAAATATCAGAAACATGCAAGTCATTTTAGCCATGTAGGAAATAAAAATCTAGCAGTCAAATTATTATTCTGCAAGAACTCGAGGGTTCTGCCATATATTTTTAAGTATGTGCCTTGAAAGGCACATGGTATGTAGGTGATTTTAGTCCTGCTTTTCTTATTCTATTCACTGTCTGATGTTACAAAGCTCAGTTCTTGGTTCCAAGGCACTGCACAAACACCATTTTGTTGAAGTGGTAGTTACCAAGCGAAAAGGCAAGGGGGGAAACCAGTATCAGCTGCTGAAAATAGGTCTTAAATCATCAAGAAATCAGAAAGGAAGCAAGGTTTGGGATCTGCCCTGCCACTTGCTGAGTCTACAATATATGGGCCTTTAAATGTGCACCAAGTACAAAATACAGGAGGTTTTTCTTGCAGTGCTAAAGAATAAATGCAGTTCTAAACAACAGGAAGTAAAGCAAGCATTTCATTGCAAAATACATATTACAAGTCTAACACTATTTGTGTCTACAGCTCCCCGTGTTTCTCCTGTCACCAGAAAGGGTGAAGAATTAATGCTCGTGCTGCAGCTGCCCACAGTGAAAATTGATCCTTGGGGTACTCCATGTTTTCATCCAACTCTAGTTAAACCCTAATGATGCTTTTTCTGTCCCTGAGGATGGCAAAGCAGTACTAGGGAGCAGCAAATCTCACGCTGTCAGGGGTTTCTGTTCCACTGCTGCTCCATTCCAAGCCCTTGATTTGGGTGGGGCGAGTACTTTGTAAGCCTTCAAGCCTGCCAGCAATCAGGGTACATTTTATTTCCTCGTTGTTTATTTGACATGGTTCAAGCTGATCCTAATTTGACATCCTGTTTCCCTTATTCCACTGTCCCTTTCAGCAAAATTTTTTCAGTACTTGTTTAAAAACCAGAGCCATCGAGGTTCCTTGTGTCTTTCGAAGGGGATGTAGCACTGCTGCAAGAGCAGCAGCTCGAGGTTGGAGCCATGCGTTTCTTCCCTGAGCTGCAGCATCAGCAGCAGCCCGAGTGTCACACAGCCCTCCCAGCAAGGCTCACTGGAGCTGCTGTGACAGCCTGGGCTGACAAAAGGCCAGGCCCGTTCTTCACCTTTCCCCAGGGGAGCAGCAAAAGGGCCTCTGCTGGCTCGGGCGCTGTGTGCAGCCTGTGAGATCCCGGCTGCAGGAGGCAACAGGATTTGCTGGCTCATCAGCAGGGACTGGGCTCGTCTGTGTGCCCCACACAGGGGCTGTGCCAGGGGGAATGCCACCCTGCTGATGCTGCTGAAGCCAGGCGTTTCCCCATACTGCCTTGATAGGAAAAGGCAGCTGCAAAATCCAGCTGCAATTCAAGTACAGCCCTGCCAGCTGGGGGTGATTTCTTGTTTGTTTTGGCCAACTGAGCCTGCTCTCTGATGAAACAGACACTACTGGCATGCCGTGTTTCCTAGACTTCCTGCGCTCATCTCCCTGTCCCTTGTATCCAGTGTTTGCTGTGTCTCAAGGCACCCACTTTGCTCTTGCCTGTAGGGGAGCTCTCAGGCAGCTCACCGGTGAACCTGGAAAGAGAATGGCATCTGCTGGTTTCAGCAAGAAAGAGGTGAGTTTGGGTGAATGAGTTTGGACTGTGAGAATTTGGCTTGTGTTCCTCAGAGCTCCCACAGCCCTGGAAGCCAAGAAGGAATGACAGCTTCTGTCCAATGGGGTCAGATAGTAAATGGAGCCATTTCCACACGCTGCTGGCTGGTATATAATTATACACTGGGCCGTGGCGTGTCTGGTCCTAATAGCGCCCGGGACTCTTGGAGTGACTCAGCTGCTGCTTGGGGCTAATTATGGGCAGGTTGCACAAAAACCCCCACAAATTGATCCTGCCTTCCTCTCCTCCAGTGGATGGGTGTTCAGTAACAACCTGGATTGCTCATACAAAGCTCGTACAAAAAGGGTAAATGCCTGCTTGGGAGGAAAAGGCTTTTCAAAGCAAGGCTGCAAGGAACACTCAGAGGTGCCTGGTTTGAAGGAGGAGGTGGTGTCTGTCAGGACATTGCTCAGGCAAATCCAATTCCCTGTCTCTGGCATTACCCATTGCTGGAGTACTTTATAAGAAAGATTCAAAAATAACCTAATCACTTGGTTTGTCATGCTTGTGGGTGGCAGGACTATTTCTTCTGCATTTGTCATGGCCATTTTGTTGAATTGGGCATTATTTTTATTGTGGTGCGTTAGAAATGGATCATGGGTCATGGCTCTTTTCAGAAATGAACCATGTATTCATGTGGCATTCCCCCCTGTGATACACTGTTGCAAAAGGGTCCCCCTCATTAGCTATACTGTGTGAAGTGTTTGTTATGTTCCCTGCTCTGAGATACTTTGGAGCAGGCTCAACAATCAGGGAAGTTCATTCAGGGCAGACACTTGGAAGATGATGGAGGTTACCAGCATTGCGTTGTATAGACCCCCATGTTTGCTAAGACCTTGTACTGACTTTAAAGCATATACCCTAAAGAAACATCAGAAGCATCTCCCTGCGTCTAGTGTTACATACACAGAATTAGGGAAGTTACGAGAAGCTGTTGAAATGGATTTGAAGGCAGTTTCGTGACTGCTTCCTACCAGGTCTGTTGGATTGTGTTTATGGGGAAGAGTTACCAAAAATTCTGCCTCGAGAAGTGACACGGTCAAATGCACAAATCTTCAGGATACTAAGCCCACAGCAGAGAGAATTTCCACAAGCACATGCAGTCCCACAGTGGAAGTGGTGCCCCCCCAGAGGTTGGGGCTTCTCCCTGGAGATTGGTGAGCCAGGAGTAGGCAAAGCCATGGTGGTCCTATCCAGCAACTGGTGATAGTCCTGCTTCAAGCAAAATGGGACTAAATGACCTGAAGATAAATCTTTCAGGCAACTTGGAGGTGGTTTTATTCATTTTTTTAATGCCTGTGATACAAGTCTAAGAACAAGCTATCTCCTTTAAAGATTGTTCAGAGACAATAGCACTTGGAAACAAAACGGAGAGCATAAGTGGTGATATTTCATAAGTTTATTGTTTCTAACCATTTTTAGATCTTAGAAGGGCAAACCATAAAATTTAAATAAATTCAGTACTTTTTCAGTCATTCACTTGTGCTAGTAGGCGTGGCTGCAAAAATGTGGCTGATATTTGTCCAACACAATGCTCTTAAGTAACTGCCTAAGCTAATTCTGAGCAGAGCAGCTCAGGTACTTGTTGATGCACTTTATATGTATTGCATCATCCCTTCGTTTTTATGAAAGGTACCTTGATGTTGCTTTGAAGAAAAACTGTGTTTGGATTGAAAGTAGGCTGAGCTCTGGTGCCAGTGCTCCGTGTATACAAACAAGATGCTTCTTCAGGGAGGAGCTAGGGCTGGAAACTGGTCCAACCTGCGTTGAATTCTGGTTGTTTAGACCACTTGAAGAGCAATTCACAAACAGGAAAGAGTTAAAACCGAGTGAAATGAGCTGCTTTGTGGGCAAGGGTATCCTGGCCGACTGGCAATTGTGGCAAGAAGCCCTGTGCATGCCAACCTGAGGGGCCTGTTTGTAGGGTAGTTAGCTTTTACATGTGACATCTTGCTATAGAAAAATAAGAATTGTTTTGAGGTTTGTCTTTGCACCTTGTCCTGCCACTCAAGATTAAATCTCTCAGACAAAACAAGCTGTTTGGGAGGCGGACCAAGAATGCCTTTACAGTGAAGAAAAATAAAAACACTCAGCCAACTGTGATTAACTATTGAATGCAAAACACTCCCTGGGTTTTGTTTATTTGTAGACTGTAGAAAAAGCTCACAAGCGATGCCATGCTTTCAGTGTGAAAACACTTCAGCCTCTGCGTCCCTCTGTTGCTGGGGGAAGGAAAGGATTTTGTCCGAGCTGGTTCAGGAGGGGCTTTTTTTTTTTTCATTTCTCGAAGTGTTGTTTGTTTGTTTTTGCAAAGGCGATGTACCCGGTTTCCTCCCATTGTGCATATTCCTGCCTCCAGCTGTTCCAACCTGAGCTGGACTTTGGCTCCCTCCCCTCTCCCTCCACAGGGCAGGACAGGCTGAGAGCACCAGCTCAGGCACAGTGCTGCCAGATGCAGTGGCATACACAGAATCCCTCTGTCTTCCAAATGCTGTCCAGATGAGCACAGGGAGAAGTTGCCATTAATTTTTTTTTAATTAAAAAAAAAAGCCAAGAAAGTGCCTGTGAGCAATTGCTTATTGCTTGCAGGCACCTCTGAGCATCCCCAAGCTTTGAGGCAGCCTCTGGAAATGACAGGGAAGGAGCCCAAGCCCTTTGCAATGTGCTTCGTGTGTATTTACCTGTTCATCCTAGCAAATGACAACATGCAGGTGTACAGCCAAGTTTTAGGTTTCAGGGAAGGGACAGAAAGTGGGTGCTGGCAGGCAGAGAGGGAGGGAGCAGAGGCTTGCTGGCACTGTGCTGCTGTGGGCCTGGAACTGCACTGCTGGGTATTGTGTTTGTGCTGGAAGGGCTGAAGGTGGAGGTGAGCACGTGGAATTGTGCAGGATTGCTCTTCAAGGTCAAGGAAATGCAGAAAGTAAACAGTGTTAATGGGGAAAGAAAAACAGGATTATTAAGACTCCTTTGGCTCCAGTTTTCTAAATTGCAGGAGTCAAGGCGTTTGTATTTTGTCATTAACTTATTTGTGAGTCTTTAAATGCAGTGCAGGACAGGTCTGTTGGGAATTTTAACATTTAAAGCTGAACTTTCATCCCTCCACTGCACACAGACATAACTGAGCTCTCTAAAGGAAGGACAATACTGTGCAGCTCCTTAACATTGCTCATCACTTGAGTGCAGATTAAAGCACAGGCTCTGCAATGGCGCCTTCTGGCATCCCGGTACCACGCATTTCATGATGAAAGCAGAATCAGGGCTCCTCAGTCCCAACTGCCCAGGCTGAGTCTCCATCACTTAAGTAGTAAACCTGCAAAGGGAACTGTGTTAACAGCAGAACTGCCAGAAACAGGCAATGAGATTTGGCCCAAACAGACTCAGACTTAGGAGCCAGTTGCCTTCTGTGAAACGTGAGCAGCATGCGGTTGTTTAATGCAGGATTAGGTGCTCCTTGGTACAGCTTTTTCTCAGGCTTGGGCTAGGAAGCCTTTTGGTCCAGTTACTGCAGGTGTGATCATGTGATCAGGACACACCTGTATGCACAGATATGTCAGGGTTTGGGGTTTTTTTGTTGGTTTGTTTTTTGGTTTTTTTTTTTCTTCTAGGGTTATTTAGCTTATTTTGTTGACAGAAAATATAAAGGCATTCTGGCCACTCCCTGAAGTCACAGGGAACAGACTGCCAAATTAACTCTTCCCATCATTTTACTATGTGACTCTTTAAAGACAAACCAGGATCCAAACCCCAGTGCAGCAGTTTCTGTGTATGTGAGCAGCAGAACTGATAACATCTAATCAGCCTCTTTGCCAAGGCAAGACAGCAAGTCGTTCTTGCTTTATAACATTAAAAATGCTTTGTAGTTATATAGGACTTTTCATGTGAGGACATCAAAGTGCAGTACAGGTATTAATTAATTAATTAGGTTTCACAACACCCTTGTGAAGTATTTGTGTCCATTTTACAAACAAGGGACTGAGGCAGAGAGCAAGGATGTGATTTGTCCAGGCTGCTCTGTGGCAGGTCAGGAGCCAGGCCCAGCCGTGCTGCAGCCAGCAGTGCTGCTCCCACCCTGTCTGGGGCAGGAGGAAGCTGTGTCCAGTCTCACTGTGAGAGTGGGAAATGGCTCCATCCTCAGCTTGAGCCTCTCCTGCCACATCCCACTGGCATTGCCTGGGAGCAGATGTGCCAAGAAAGGCAGTGCAGAGGCTCCAGTGCCCTGGCTCTGCCTCTGCAGCCACCTGGCCCGTGGAGCCCAAGCTGGCACATCCCATGCAGGAGGGCAGAGTGGGAATGGCACAAGGCTGCAGGTAGTGCCCTTCCCACGAGACTCGGGGCTCTTCACCCTGCTCCATCACCAGCAAAGCCATGCCCTGAGTCACCAGGTGTGAGATTTCAGTCCTTTAGATTATTGCTAAGAGCTGGAAGGCTCTTGACACTGGTTGGGAATAGGCAGGGTGTCCCCTGGGGCTCCCTGTCAACCATGCAGGCATCACCCAGGGCCAGGATGCTTCTTCACCTGCCTCTTGGGAGGCTCCAGCTGTTGCCAGTTGTGCTCAGCACCCATCTCCCAATCACCTGCAGGAATGGGCCCTGCAGGAGGCAGCAGTCCTTGCCAGTCTTGTCAAAAACAAGGAAGCAAAGAAGAAGCAGCCACCATGCAGGCAGAGCTCCTAAGGATTTTCCTTCAGCTCCAAGCAAGGTGCCCAAACCCAGTGGGAGAAGGGCAGTGCTCAATAGCTCTACCTCCTGCAAAACCTCTGGGTGGGCAGCACAAGCATGCCTGAGAGAAACAGGTTTGGGTGAGGGCAGCACGTGGGTCTGGGGCTGAGAGCAAGGGGCCAGACTGGAATCCTCTCTCCCAACAGAAGGAAAGTGGGGGAGAACTTGCATGCTGCTGCTCAGCCAGCCTGCTCCAGCAGCAAGGTATTCTGGCCTCTCAGGAAAGTGCCCCAGAGCTCTTTGATCATCAGAGAGAATAATTTGATTTAATAGAGGTCAAATTAACATAGATTCCATTGGCTAAATGGGAAAAATCTTAAAATAGAAGATGTTCCTTAAAAAAAAATTAAGACCAGATGAGCCTTGTCCAACTGAGAAGCATAAAATGTTCTTCCTAGCATGTTGTGGTTATTTTGTAATAACCATGCATTACACTGATATGTAATTGCATGCAGGGAGAACAGGAGTAGTGTGTAGTGTAGAATTGCCAGACACCGTCAGCTACCATGAAGTAAAGCCTATTCACAGTGGTCCATGTTTTTCTGATTCATCAGTAATTCCCTTCCTTGTGTCATTTTGCTGAACAAGACCTTTTTTTTTTTTTCCCTCCAAATTTTGAGCCCATAACTTTGAAGGCATCTCATTTTTTCGTTCACTCTACTTGAATCCTTAGTGTTTAAAGGACTACAGTTTGTAAATGAACTATGCCAGAAGACAACATAGTATCAACTTTCAGCTCTCCCTAACCTCATCCAAATTTTTTATATTTTGACTGAACTGAAATGTGGAAATTCCTCTAAAAGCATCAAAAAAAAAAAGACAACAAATCCAGTTGGCCAAGGTACGGTCTTCAGGCCCCAGTTGAAATACAGCATTTAAGCACTTGCTTAACTTACTAATTGAAGTCAACAGGATTTCAAGCACTTTGCTGAAATAGGAGATTCCGTGGACAAGGTTTGTGCCAGTACATTTGTAATACAGAAATAAAGTGGTGCCAGGTTTATTTTGGCTCTGGGTTTCTTTGTGGTGGTGATTGACAAATCCACAGAATTGGACTAACACCAGAAAGGTTATGACTATAAGAGAAGTGATGACAAGAAATAATAAGTTTTGAACTGGCAAGCACTTTAACTTGGGCAGACTGTAAACCTCTACATAAGGAAAGAAACAGGTCCATTTATGCTGATAAATGCACTCTTTTCAGGAAGACCTCCAGTTAACCAGCAGCTAATGTGCTGGGACAGCTAAAAATTTTGAAGCAAATCCTTTTGTAAGTGGTGTAACTACACCAAAGCTTTTGGAAACAGACAGGTTTACATCACACGATAGTCTAGTCATATAATCTTATAATCATTTTAAAAAAGAATCATTTCCTGGAGAAAAAGCTTTGTGCCTTTGCATTGCAGGCAATAGGACAGAGCTCAGCATGGTAAGGGATTTCGTGTCTGTTGCTGGAGGGTGTCCAAACCCACCCCACTAACCAATAAATCACTACCTAATTGAAAAGATTCACAGAAACAGATTACAACATCAAGGATGGAACCAGTACAGTAGGAATTAGACTGACAGTGTCCATACGTAGGGTGTGGTATCAAAAGATGATCTTCCAGCCTGCCCCCACTTGCCCTTCTCCCTCCTCTTCCTCCTCCTGCCACTCCTTGCTGCCTGATCGCTCCCTTCATCCTCCTGCCGGCTCTGGTGCATACCTGGTCACATGGAGTTAGTTCAACACACTAACAAAAAAAAAATTAGAAAAAAAACTTTAAAAAAAAAAAAGGCAGCATTTTTTGGGTGGGTTCTTTTTTTCCTGTTTTAGTGAGTTGACTCATGACAGCTCCATCAGCCAATTCCAGCAGGGAGAGCGTAGCTGGCGGAAACCTTGGTCCTACTGTGGATACAGGCAGTTATTCTGGCTTTGGCCACCTCATGCCACCTTGACTGTGGCATGGCAATTTCCACTTTACTGACACAGGACAACGTGGACAAGTTATTGCCGGTACATCAAAGACCTGGAAAAAATTAATCAACAGCACCTCCGAGCTATTAGGCATAGACTGTAGTTAGATAAAATCATAAATAATGAAATCCCATAAGGTTGTTGCACAACAAGTATTGAAGCAAAGCTCATAAAACTCTTTTCCTGCTGCATTTGAGCCTTTTCCTTCCACAGAAGACATCGTTTTCAAAAAGGGATTTTTTTTTTTTTTTGTATTAGCAAACTCCTGCTGGGCAGAGGCGGGAAGGGCCCCAGCCCATGTGATGTCAGGATAAATATGTGGGAAGCCAATGCAGCAGAAAATCCAGCCAGAGGAATGTCTGGTGCGGAGTGAGTGGTGCAGGAGCAGGCTGGCTGCCTCTCCCACCATCCCCAGCGCCTGCGAGGTGCTTGGGCTTGGGCTGGGTGGGAGGGCAGCACGGGTGAGCTGCACAGGTTCAACCCCAGGTGTGGCTCCAGCTCTCCCACCTCCAGGGGAATGCATCCCAAAACACTGTTCCCTTCCCAGGGGCACTGGGCAAGGTGAAATGGATGGGCCTGTCTATCTGATGCAGAAGCAATTAGCCTGGGCTTTAATGAAGGATTTTAGCATCTGAGTGTAGGAAACCTTAACAAAAGACCTTTGCATTAGACTCTGCAAATTTGTTGTAAGCAACAAGTAACAAGAGCAGATTTAGAGATAAAGATAATGAAAAACACTGCATTCTCTTGCCCAAAAGCCTATAAATCAAGACCTTGGCTCTTCTCTGCAGAAATGTGCTCAGATGTAATTGGAAACAGGCAGCACCGATCTGAAACACGCGATCGAGCTCAGTTTGCAGTGGCCCGGGCCATGAGCTTTCTAGAACTAAAGAAGAGGCTCTCCCTTCCCAATTCAGTGGTCAATCACTGTGCCACCGTCCTGCCCGGCCGTTCTATCTGAAGCTGCCCAGGGACCCTGCGATGGAGCTACCCTCGAGTCCTGTGCGGTAGGAGGCTCCTGCGGGCGCAGCACCACCTGCACGCTGGACAGGCAGCGGGGCTGGGCAGAGCCACAGGCACAGGGCCCTCTGCACGGGGAGGAGGAGGAGGAAGGGCTCCTCTGACAGCAGGCCTGAGCAGAGGCTGCACAGTGCCACCGCTGTGCTAAGGGTGTTTCCTCCCCACGTGCAGCACACCCACATCGGCTCCCCTTCTGTGAGACCACCCCCGGCTTTGCTTCAGGGGGACACACGTTCCCATCACCTCCGCACGGCCTTGATGAGGATCCTCTGTGATGAAGAAGAGTCACCCACTCGGTTTCTTCACTCTGGGCAGTGTTCATGGCACAGAGCCTCAGCTGTGGTGGCTCTGTTTGAGCTCGGAGGCCAATTGGCTGTCCAAAAGACAATTGCATGGGAAAGCTGTGCCGGCGTAAGGCAAATCGTCAGTTTACCACCATCACACACCTCGTACAGATATTCTTCAGTTTAACTGCCACTGCTGTGTAAAGTGCTTGTTTCAAAGTGAAAAGGCTGTTTTTATCCAGAACTGTCCAGAAGACGTCATAGTGCTGTAATTATATCAGTAATAAACAGTGAAGCTGCCATGGAGAGAGGAGCAAGCACAGCAAGGAGTTCTGCAGGGTGCTGGTGCCAAGCCATATCAAGGCAATAGAATTTATAGCCACTATTATCTGCGTGAGGTATATTTATGACTCCCCTCCCTGTTGCTCTGCTATCTTCAAATCTCACAATATTTGTATATTAATTCCCACAACATTCCTGTAGGTAAGGAAATTGCAAACAAGAAGCCCGGTATTGGAGCTCTTTCATGCAACATGGAGCAGGGTTTGGAAGGTGGGGAAACAAGAGAAATTTTCAGCAGTTTCGGGTACATCCGTGAAAATTAACCAAATAGCGTGATGTAAGTAGTTGGGCTATCTACAAGGTAAACAGCTAAATTCCTCTGGGTTGGGCTGTGCAAGGGTTCAGACTAGGTGATGACAGTGAGTCTTTATCACTTTAAAAATATACCTGAATTTGCTACGAAAGCAACCCTGATCTGAGACTATTTGATACCGGATGGTTGGAGGCATAGGAAAAGGAAAGTGTTCCAAGCACTGAGATACATAACAGGAAGGGGAAATAATAAGCACATTTTTATAAATGAAGGTTTGATCATTTGAGGTTTCAAATAGTGTTTAAATTCTGTTCCTAATTCCTCAACATGTGATTAATTATGCATTATTTTCAGAAATTACTAATCTCACATAAAACAGCAGAAGATACTGCTACAGGATGCAGGATAAATGAAACAGCATTCCTTTTCTGTTACTTAGAAAGCCTTCACACTGATACGGTGAGTTTACTCCTTCATGTCAATTTTGCCTAAATTTTTTGCTGTGACATAGATTGCATTGTATTCCAAAATGAAAATGACTTTTTTTTTTCCCCCTGTTTTTCAAATGTGGTCTTCTAGGGGAGGACACCCTTGAGCATAGTCCAGCAGGCTCAGCCAGGGTGCAGTCTGAGGCTGTTCTCTGCAGGATGGTTTGCAGTCTGGCAACTGCAGCTAAGAATTCCTCCTTCCGTGCCTGTCCCTGAGTCCTGACACTTGCTCTTGGGCAAGCCTGGCCTCCACACTGTTCAATGACAATAATTATTCATACTTACTTTGGTGAGTTTAATTAATACTTGTAAAGCACTTTGAGATCCTTGGATGAAAGAGTCTGTTGACAGACAAAATGCTTTTATGGTGACTGTCAAATTAAGGTGCTCTGAGCTTCCTCAGCAACTGAAGAGTTAATTAGCTCATGCCAGGAGCCTGCTGGCCTCAGCAGAGACAGGGTGCTGGGTTTGAAGGTGCCCATCCCTGGCCTTTCCTCACTGGGGCAGCTTTGTTGAAGGAACTCCTTCCCTATCCATACTTCTTAGGCGATAGTGACATGTAATGTACACATGCACATTGCATCTTCCACCCGGTTGTGCTGGAACCATTTTCCTCTCCCTGGTGTGTATCCCACATCCCAGCTGGTGGAGGGGTTGGTGTCAAGTTCCTGCTGCCAGACCTAGGCTGGGTCACTTTCCCTCCACGCTTGAGGGGCACAGCTCATCCCCTACATAAGCACTTTTATCCACAGGTGAGAACCTTCCCAGAGAAGCCCAAGAGGCTGGTGCTGGAGTGACAGGGGGACAAGCTGAGCTCTTCAGTGAAGGAGGTGCTGCCCAACTGCCAGCAGGAAACCAGCTGCATTTCCTGGGCAGGTCCCAGCCGGGTAAGGCACACGTGAAGGAGGCACCCGTGAGTAAACCCTGCATTCATCAGGCATGGCCTCGGGTCTCTGTATAAAACATGAGGGAACCCTGTGCATCCCTTGGGGACCCCATCCTTGAGCACCACACGGGAAATCAGAAATTATTTTAGCAAAGGGGAACTGAGTCATGGTTTTGGTCAGACACCACAGCTGTACTCTCAAAGCTGAGATGAGCAAAAGCCCACGGCATAGTTTCCCTTTGCAACCTTTGCCCTTCCCCACATCATCACAGCTTCAGGTGGGCAGCACTCGGGAGTGGTGCCTGCAGACCCCACTCCCTGTGGCTCACACAAGGCTGACAAAGCTCCTCGTAAGCTGCTGTATGGGCAAAACCTCACAGCTGGAGGAGTCACAGCATTGTGCTTGTACTAGTTCAGCTCAACACGGGTCTGCACACGGAGGAAGTATTAAAGCCTTGGGATGACTTGTGAGAAAAGAGGAGTTGTCCTTGCCAGGACACCCACAGAGAGGACAAAATCCAGGGAGGGTAGCAGCAGCTGGGCTCCCTGATTCACAGTGCATCTCCATGTCAGCATCAGCACACTTCGCAGCAGCACCAGCAGCCTGGCTGGACTGCACTGCCCCATTCCCCATGGCCTGTGCAAGGGGGAGGAGTGTGGCTGTGTTTGCACAGGTGATGGCAGTTGTTTACCTTCTGTGTCATTCTTTCTCTGGGCTGGTTGCTGGTTTCCTTTCTCTGCTCTTTCAGTGTGCACTAACGCAGCCTTGCGCCGCCTGTGTCCGGCACGACCAAGCCTGCCTGCCTCTTGGTTCACAGCTTCCCTGTCCCACAGCTTTTGCTGGGCTGGTGCATGCCATGGCAGAGCGTGGTGCCTGCTTTTCCTGCAGACCATGGATGCCCCAGCACTGCGTCCTCAGGGACATCTTCCAGCTGAGCACAGAAAGAGGCTATTTCTTTCCTGTTGCTCTCCAAAAGTACTTAAGAACATAAAATGCAAATCAGGTACTCAAAGTCCTTTTTTCTGACCAGCTCTCACCTGGGAAAAATCCCCAAACAAAATCAATGGTTCCTTTCCCCGGGTGGGAAATACTGCAGTTTGACTCATGGGATTTTAGACAGCACTTCAAGTGCGTGTGTTTACCAAAAGGCAGCACCTTCTGCCCCAGCTCTTTGCCCTTTGAAGCAGCCTGGGGAAGGGAATGTGAAGGTTTCTTAGAACATTAAAAGTAGTAGTGAAAGTCACAGGGCCTTTTTCCTTTATAGAATCGAAGCTGAATTTGAGCAATAACCCTTCTGATGTCTCCAGGGGGAGGAGATGTGACGTCTTGAGGTAAACCACACATCCCGTAACTACCACTGTGCCATTCGTGAGCGCTGCCTCGCTACAGAAGTGGCAGAAATGCTTTTCAGCAAAAGTCACCGCGTTTTCGGAGGGGAGCGGTTCCAGTCAGAGAAAGACCGGGTGGCGGGGAGAAAGAAAACCCGACCGCAATAAAGCAGCGTTGAACCTGAAAGGAAAAAGACGTCAGCATCTCCGGCAGGGGCTCTCCTTTTTTTCCTGGTATATCCGTGAACCATAATTATGTGGAAAGAAGTCGTGGGTGGGATTGGCTTACTTACTGACGATGAACTTTACAACTTAATGCCGTTACGTTGTGAGGGAAGAAGGTTTGGTTCACCCACCTCGTGGGACCCGTGAGCTCAAGGAGGTGGCTCTAGATGGGCACACCCTGCACGTGCTCATTAGCTTTCATCCAAGAGATGGGGTCGAGGCAGAACCAGGAGTGAGGGTGCTGCCTCCCAGCTGGCTGAGCCAAGGGGTGGTGAAAATTCAGGAGCAGATGGTCAAGGAGAGCAGAGGAAAAACCTAGGTGCTGTGTGAGTTGAGCTGCATCCCATTTACTTAACTAAAAGAGACCTTGGAAGTGGGCAAAGCTCAGGCAAAGGACAATCTGGAGCTCCTGAGCTCCTCAGTGATTCAAAGGTGTGCAGGGACTTAAGGAGGAGAGCCTGAGGGAATGCTGGTGCTGAGGGCTGCAGGTGAAGACTGGAGGACCCTTTCTGTAGAGTTTGTGCTCTGCAGAATTTGAGGTGAACGGTGCAGTTTGTTGAAATCCTAAATTCCTCTGAAGTTACCTGATTGGGACACACAAGAAGGAAACTGGAGCCAGCTGGAGGGAGTTGGAAGATCTTGAGCACCTTGGGGTTGAGCCTGGAGGCAGATGCAGTGCTGCCCCAGACCTCCCAGGTTCAAATGTCAGGAAGGTGTCTGCTTCCAGCTGAGGGATGGACCTTAAGAGGGCTTCTCAACCCCTTGCTAGGTCATTTCCACCCCCTTCAATCTAAATAAACATTACCATAAGAGTGAGGTGGCCGAGGAATGACTGTAGGCAAGGTCTCAGGTGTGGAGCTGGTGTCTCTCCAAGTCTGTGACTGAAATAAAAATCTTGGAATATCTGCAGCTGAGGACTGAGGTGTGCTGTCCAAGTAACATAAGAATACACAGATCTGGAATGGCGTGAGTTCGGTCTTTGCTGAGGAAGCATTTACCACCACTGGCCGTACTAGAAGTTGCTTTTTGGTTCTTTAAGAGTAGCATTTTACTAATTGTCTCTTCTGGTTTACAAGTTTTGGTCCACTGCTGTCCCTTCTCATCACTATTCTTCAAACAAGCTGGCAGGGGAAAAATGTGACCATTCATTACACTGATACAAATCCAATTCTTGTCAGCATGTGTCTGGTGGAGCAGCATGGGGATCACCTTTTACCTGTCTCTAAAATCGAGGATAACCACATTTCTAACATTACAGCGCTCAGTGGTGTTCCCTGACACTTTTCTCCTGTCTGCAGTCACCAAGCACTGCAAGGACATGCCAGGAGGGACACACCATTGGCACTGCCAGATGTTCCTGCTACTTCTTGACCCACAGCCACCCAGCCACCGGCAGTGGGACTGCTTGCTCTGCTGGCAAACACATCCATGTCTCTGATATGCAAATGCCCGTGTTTACAGGCTCCCTGAGCCAGCAAGTGCAGGGATGTTTAGGTGGCTGAACCTCCTCCTGTTTTAAGGATTCTGGCAAACAGTCAAGAACAAAAGCTAAGACAGCCAGTTCCCGTTTGTGGGCACGTCCCTACATTTCAGTGTGGCAAACCTTGTGATTTAGCAAGCAAGAGCCCTCTGCCCCAGGGCTGTTAGAAGCTGCGCTTTTTAAAAGAAAAAAAAAAAAGAAAAAAGAAAACAAACCTGTCAAGACTTCCAAGAATATTAGAAAAACACCAGCATGGATGGGCTGCAAGACTGGGACCAGGCTTTCACCAGTGCCTCCACAGAGGGGTACTTGCAGGCTGTGAGGCTTTTTAGAAACCTCCTGTGAGCTTTTTGTTTAGACAAGTTTGTCCTTAAGGAGAAAGGAAGAAACTACCAGAGACTTTTGCTACCCTCCTGAATAATGTTTCTTTCTGATACCATTTGCTGCTTTCCTCCCCAAAAGTGAGTACCCCAATGTCTGAAGTGGAAAATGTTGGTTCATAGGACAGAGTTCTGTGGAAAGGTAGAAAAGGACATGTTTAATCAATCTAGTGTAACACTTTCCACTCTGGCAAGCAGTAGCCATGGCTGGTGGGAGCCTGAGCCTGATGTGCTGTGCCTTCTCCCCAGGACCGGCCCCTGGCATGGACTGAGCAGGTTCTCAAGCACCAGTTCCCCATGGGCTCACAGGTGGGCACATGTGCATGCATATGTGCATGCAGGTGTGCACATGCACGTGTGTGCATGCTTGTGCCCTCCACAGAAGTCCCAGAAGGTGTTTGTGCCAAGGCAGATCCCCTGTTCAGCTGGTTCCTTGGTCCCAGGGCTGCACCAGGCTGGCAAGGGGCAGCCGTGGGGAAACTGACCGTGCCTCTGCAGTCGTTCCAAGCAGCCTCGGGAGGATGCAGCCATCAGCTGGTGAGAACCAAAATTCCATGGTTGCTACAGTTTCCCGCACACGGTCACAAGCCCAAAGGCAACGTGCCTCCTGTCATGAGTAGTGGCATCCTTGCATGGGAGGAGAGCAACCTACCACTTCTCTGGAGTGCTGGATGCAGCAGAGATGTGCCTGGTGGTGGTCGTGGACACCTGACCCTCACAATGTCATGGTTAGCTGTCCTTGGAGACAGCCTGGTGGCCCTTGCACCCACCTGGGTGATCTCTGCCTGTCCTTTTCCTGCAGCTGCTGGGTCTTCCTGCTTCCTCCTCCCAGCCCCAGCCTCGGGCATCGCGGCTTGTCGCAGCCTGTGCCGGCGCTCGAAGGGCAGCAGGGACTGAGCACAGGGGCCCTGGCCCCTTACATCTCCTTCTTCGCTGTCATTTCATGTGCAGCCAACACCGGGGCTGGATTGACGCTGAGTACCTGGTTGTGCGTGTCAAACCAGGCACCTTAAAATGAGAATCCATTAAAAAAAAAACAAACCAAACACAGGGAGTCTCCCCGAATGGTGTTGGTAGGAGAGATCTGTGCCACGGGACACGGCTGCAGGGCTGGTACGCAGAAAGCCAGGGAGCAATCTTCTTCTCTGTTTTACAAATAGGTATTGCCTTTGGGAGCAGGATCAGTTTTAACATACTTATTGCGAGAATGAAAGACAAAAAAGCGGAGTCCTCTGCCAAGAGCAAGTGAAATGGGCATGCTTTTTAGAGAGTTACCACAAGACTGATTACCTTTCCAAGTAATTAAACGTTGTGAAAGGTTGTTAACGTGCCGATAATAGACAGCTTTGCAAACCGCCAGCACAGCATGATCTGACAGAGGACGGCGGCGAGCAGAGCGCGGACTCCTCCGCCTTCGGGGCTCCGCAGCGCCCGGGGCGGGATGCGCCCACGGGGCCCGGCCTGACCCAGCCGGCCCGGACGGGCCCCGAGCTTCTCCCTGCGCCCGAAAGGCTGCAGGGCTGCCTCTGCCTGGCGGAGGGGCTGCCAGCACACAGCTGCCCGCCCCAGCCCGGCCGGGGGCACCGACCCGTCCCCGCCGGCTGCCCGACCCCGGCTGGCTCCTGGTGACTCTCGGGTGATGCTCTGTCCGCCCGCTGCACCTCCTGCTCCGGACGCGCTGGTGTGTTAATGCGTGTCATTGGGCCCGCTGTGGAAGCAGGGTTGCTGAGGGGTGGGATGCATCTTCCTGAAGCCGTATGGGCACGAATGGATCACAACCGGAGCCAGCAAGCACTCCCACTGCTGACCCCCACCCTTTAGCCAGCTCCCGAGAGCTGAGAGTTTCCCCTGTGTGTTTAGCCCAGCTTCACCCTACAGCTTTGGGAGTGCTCTTCTCTTGTGTCGCATCCCTCTCTAAACACCCTTTCCCTGCAGCCTGCGACAGCACTTGCTGGTCCCAGCTCCTGAGAAGCTCCTGAATTTCTATCCTGACCCCAGGATCAAACTCCAGGATCACATCTTAGCCAGAGGGATGGTAGGTGGGCACTTGTTCAGAGCAAGCACCTCCTGGTCCTGCCCCGAGACCTCAGGTGGAAAAAAAATCTGCTTTTTTCCTTGTCTTTCTGTACACAGTAGCAAGCGGAAAAATGCAGAGGAAAGAAAGGGCAGGGCATGGTGGAAAGATTCAATAATATCCTGGGTGGGAGCATCTTTGTAATCCTCCAAAAGCTAGCCCAGCATTAAAAATACTTGGTAGGTTTTCCTGGACTCGGTGTTGATGTAATATCACGCATTGCTTTAAAATAATTTAGAGTGCCTTGGACATAGACTGCGTGTAACTCAAGCTTCTGGGTCGTTCTTGAGAGGAAAGATGCGTGTGCTAATGTCCTCAGAAATAATTTGATGGGTGAAGGTATGGGTGTTACGGTCTTTGAAATGGGTCTTAATGCCTCTACTGACTTTGGGCAGCAGGCTTGTTGCAGAGCCCAGACAGCCTGGCTCCTGAGACAAACAAGGGTCTGCACAAGACTGAACTCCTGAAATTTGGGATAAAATAGCAGTTCAAGGGGGAATACATGGCAGGCGGTTTGGGAAGGCTGTACCTTCCTAGTACCTCGGCCAATGGGGAAGGGAAGAGGGCAACATGCAGCCGGGAGTTAGGATAAAAGGAGGCTGCGCCCTCCGAAACCTCGAAAGAAAAAAACCCGTGGGCGTGTACCCTGGTGGCCTCTCCCTTTATTCGAATAAAATTGAAGGACTCTGTCTCCTTTTTGGACATAAACCTCCGGCATTTGTGGATTTTCACTTCTGGCGTTTGTGGATTTTCCTGACATTCCGCTGCTTTCAAAAACCCCATTTTGCATTTCTGAGCATGCCAGGAGTTGATTTCAGGAGGTGTTTAGACTAGGACCTGAAGGTAGCTCAGGCTAAAAGGAATCTCCACCTCACATCCCAGAGAATCTGGCGAGTACTGCTGGTACTTCAGTGTTAGCAGACTCCAGGCAGCCACTCTCTGCAGCAGGAGCATCGTTTCAGCTTCAGGATGTCACCAGCAAGATGTCCGAGGCAGTGAGAAGCTGAAATTCACCCGCTCCATGCTCCATAGTGGCTTATAACATTGTAGCCAGCTTGGAATCACCAGGCTCACGGAGACCAGTGACCACGGGTCTGGCAGGGCACGGGGACCTCAGCCAAGCGGGAATGCCATCACACTGCTTCCCGGAGTGAGGCTGCGCACATCTGGGTTTGGTGTCACGTACTGGCACAGCCCTGTGCCACCCTTTACGGATGGATTGCTGGAGCAGAGCCTCTCCTGCATGGCAAGAGAGAAAGAAGCCCCTCCCAGGTGCTCAGATGCATCCTTGCTCCGTTTTCAGTTCTCAGGAACCATCAGTGCTTCTAAGGGATGCTTCTTTTCCAGGGATGCCAAAGTGGCTCAGGGAGATGGAAGGAGGCGCTGGATTGCACGGACACCCACGGGATGGAGACGGGCCAGGCCATGCAGGGACACCAGCCAGCTCCAGTGCCGCTGCCCAGACTGGAAAGACTCTCCCTCCTTCCAAGGTTTTCAGCAGTGCACAGGTCACTATGGCAGGAGAGAGAAAGGACACTTTGCAGGTTCAGTCAACAAATCATTTTACCTTCGCATTTCAGCTGTCACTTCTCCCTCCCTGAAACCCCGCCACTGCCTCGAGCCGTGTCTGCAGGCGCTGCGCTAATCAATATCGCTTGGTGGGGAAAGTAAGTCTCACTTATTGGCCACAAATTCCCCTGAGTGCTTGTGTCAAAGTCTGTCATGTCAGCTGAAGGCAGGCTTCCCAGCAGAAAGGTCAGACTGCCTCAACTAGATCTGAGCTCAGCCATTAACTCCCGTGTGCTTATCTGCCTCCCACTATCAGGAGAACCATCTGTGTGCACTGCACACCTCCCTCCTTCTCCTCATCCTCCTCCTGGGCGCTGTGCTTCCAGGGAGCACTTTGGTGGGGCTGAATCACTCGGGCAGGAACAATGAGCTGTCTGATAAGCTCAGCTGGGTGATCCACTTGGCCTGTACCATGTATTTCAGGGAATAACCTCGGAAACCCTCAGAGCATGGAGCCCATCCCACCATCCCAGGCTGCAACTGCACAGGGCTCGGTGCCGCTCATCAGCGTGGCTGTGGCCCGGTCGTGTTTGCCCCTGAGCATGGGCACTTCAGGTGAGAAGTCCTCAGCATCTGTTCAGCTGAGCTCTGGGGGCACTGGCAGGGGTGGGGTTTTCTACTGCTAAGGTGGTTTTTCAGTCCTTTCTACTGCTCTGACACAAGAAAATGCGATTGTGAGGCCCTGTTCACAAAATACAGCAAGAAAATATTCAAGTCTCTTACCAGACAGGGCAATGGGGAAAGATCCAGGTTCAAGCTCCACGGGGCAGGGCTCCCATCCCATAAAAGACCTCCTGCTGGGACTGTGCTGGCAGCACTGCCTGGGATCTTTTGGTGAAGTCCCTGGGCTGCAGAGTGGATGAGCCTCGTTTGGACATTTGGCTTCTGGTACCAGAGGTGGTGTCTCTGCAGGAGCAGGGCACGGCAGGCTCTCACGCTGCTGAAACAGGTTTGGAGCTGGGCAAACAAACACAAGTATCGAGATAAGACTGTTCATCTTGTGCCAAGAGGTGTCTTAGAGCGAGGCTCGTGGGATCTCTGCTCCCATCTCTCGCATCCCGCGTACTCTGGCGCTTGGAGCGAGCTTGTTCGTCCCTAGGCAGTGATCTCCTGAAGCTGCTTTCTGCTTCCCTACACCAGCAAAGGGTTGTAAATGGTGCCTTGTGGTCACCCCTAATGTGCCCTTGTTCCCAATCCACGTCTTGCACCTGCTGCTCTGTGGGTTGGTGGGATCTTTGTCCTGGAACGTGTTAAGAAGGCTGGAGCCACTTGTGCTTTGAAGTAGTTTGGCCGTGTTGGTGTCTGGGCTCTCTGCAGAGCTGACCCTGTGGGAGCCAGCAGGACCTCTGGCTGCTGCTCCCAGACCACGGCCACGCCACAGCCTAAGCAGTGCCAGGGGCATCCGGTGCCCATCCTGCTGCAGGACTGCCTTGCTGCTTCCCCACCTGCATCCCGGGCCCTTGGCATCACCCAACCCTGCTTCAGAAAAGGGAAGAGCATCACAGCACCTGGCTTTGTCCTGGGCTTTTATTTGCACCAGGACTGGAAAAGAGTTAAATGATGCCCACCACATCACCTGGCAGCAGTAAGAGTGGCAGCACTGGTGTCATTCCCCTGAACTGGACAGTATGGCAGCACTCATCCTGCTGGGAATGTGGGGCAGAGCCAGCTGTGTGCTTCAGCACAGGGCCAGTGTGGCTGCAGTCACCTGAGAACAATTGAGGGAGTGCCTCCCTGCCCTAAAGATATGCTGTGCTGCTGGAGGGAGGCCCCATGGCCCCGTGCCTGGGGTTATCAGCAGGGGAGAGGGCTCCATGTCCAAGGGGACATGGGTAGGAAAATCTCTCTGCTTGACAAAAAGTATTTGAGGAACCACATCCAGAAGCCCTTTGAAGGAGAAAACCTCCGTTCTCCCTTGGATATGCTGGAGTACTTAATAAATAACTGTAATTAAGCGTGAGGTGGTAGCTTAAGAGCTCGTTCCCAGGAGTTAACATCAAAACACTTGCTCTTAGCACTTAAAGAGACAATATGAAAGCAGACTTCACGCACAGATGAAAGTAGAATTGTCAGGAAGGGCTGGAGAGCCCTGGATATGTGCTTCTCCAGAGAGCTCGAGGGAAAGGTCTCGGGAAACAAAAGAGTCACTTGTGTAATAATGAACAGTGACGGAGAAAGCACCAATTTGCAGGGAGGTGGGAGTGAATTTTAAAGCAGGACATGAGGAATTGTATGGGGAGAAGAGGGGTACGATTTGTCTTAGGTTGTTGTCCTGCAGCTCCCCACACCCCACCAGCGTGCTTCAGTCCCTCCTCTCCTGCAGCCACCCTTCGGTCCAGAAGCTTCCCTGCCCCACCGCAGGAGCAGCCACACTGGTGGCAGTACACATTGAAGGTGAAGTGACTACTGCAGGCTTCTTCACAGGAGATGTCTTAAGGGTTGGAAGAAGAGCAAGGAGAAGGAGAAGCATGGCTGCATATATTTTAAATTGAAAATCAATGATCTTGCCTTCAGGCAAGCGGCACGGTGCGGCTGGTGCAGCCCAGCGCTGCCGGAGAAGAGGCGCTCAGGGCCGACTCCAACACGTGCTTGCCGAGGGCCAAGGCTAAACTGCTGCGAAGTGCCCTTATCCGCTGTTCCCGTAAAAACAGCGTGAAAAGAATTCCCAGGTCTGGGTTTCAGGCTCCTAATTGCTGCCGAAATCGAGAAGTGTGAGGAGCCAAGGTCTCATTTGCCTTACAATGATCCTCTCCTGCCCTGGAACCTGGGCTGGTCTTAATTTGTCTCTGGTTCAGGCAAGAATGGACTAGGCAGGCGTACATGTTATCTCTTGTTTTTTGGAAGCAGGGAGCCTATTGCACAATGCAGCTTGGTCTGGATGAGTACTAAAAATGCATGTGTCTGGGGTACTGAGAGCCAGGCTAGTCTGAGTTCCTTCAGTCCAAAACAATAAAAAGTATTACGAAGGGGCTGATAGGGGAATGAGGAGACTCAATCGGACGGAATATTTTTTTCCCAATGGGATGTACCAATCCCTTCTGTACGTGTGAGCCTGCCTTAGCCAGCAGGGTTTTGTGCTCCCAGGGCAGAGGGAACTCCAGTGAAGTCAATGTAAATAAACATTTACATGTGTATTTTGGTAAAGCTTCAGCATCGCATCTGATGGGTGTGGGTCAGGAGCATTCGGAGGGCAAGGTGGTGCCGTCCAGCTGTGGCAGGGAGGTTCATCACCCCACAGGAGCTGAGGGCTTGGCCTCAGGTGTGCATTCGGCTTCCTGCGTTTCTTGCAGGGCTTTGAACCTGGGGATTTACAAGTGTCAACTAATTGCATCCACATTAGCTGCAGCCAAATATTAAAGCAGCCCTCGAATGTCATTTTAAACGAGCTGTTCCCAGACTAGGTCTCCTGCAAATTCGGCAGGACAGGATAGATGTGCCAAAATTATGTTGGGATAAGGTTTGAAAACAACGTTCAAAATGAGCATGAGCTGAAACGTGAGGAGGGCAGGTGGTTTAGGGTTAATGAACTGCTGAAGATAAAGTATAGAAACAATTCCAGGAGGAGGGATGAAAAACACCTCTCTTTTCCTCTTGCAAAATGCTGCAACACTAATGCTCCAGCACCCCCATCTTGCTTCCCTGTTTCTGTTCTTGTCGTCACTCTTTCCCTACAACAAATACTGTTTTGCATTTCTTGTTGCTCAGCAGACTGGATTCTACAAACCCACCAGCCTGATGTGAAACAGAGCCAGGGCTGATGAGCTCAGGTGATGGCAGAGGTTCCTAACATCTGGTAAGCCTCCAGCCAGCAGCATCCTTCACCTGAGGGGGAGGCAGAGCAGAGGGTGGTGACCAGCCAAAACCCAGCCACGGCTTTTGTTAAGTTTATTTATTTATTTTGATGCTTATTTTACCCTTTCACTCTTCATCTCTTGACAACTGCAGCCTGATTCCTCTCACATCTTGAACTCGTTCTCTTTCCAGCAGAAAGCAGCATGTGCTGATCACCTGCCACCCAAGGGGAAAACACATCACGGCCTCACTGTGCCTGCTAGAGCACCTCTCCCCCTCCCACCCCTCGCTCCTAGTGCAGTTCGAGTTGGTAACATGGGTATATTTTTACAGCCCTTTCCCCACCTCCCCCAAAGTCAGGTGCTGCCTGAAATAGGCCAGCTAATTTGGGGGAGAATTTCAATTGCCTGAATAATGAAGGTGCTGAAAACCGGCAGGAATTTTAGTCCCAAATTCCTGGGTCAATGCTAAAAAATAACTGAGTTCTGAAGACTTAGCCCCCATGGGGTTCTTCATTTCAGAGTCCCACGAAGGCTCCAGGGTTGAGATGGGTGCTGCTTCTGCTTTCCAAGGAGCACAGCGTGAGTGGAGGAAAGCCCACTGCTTTCAGATGGGCTCCTGTGGGAAAATTCTTTGTCCGTGAGACAGCTTAAATGGGATTTTATAGCTTGAACTTAGATGACTTCTCCCTCCCTACCAGCCAAAAGGACTTGCCCAGCGCTGGGCAAATCCTCCAGGGAGGGTGGAACCGAGACACTTGGTGTCTAGGAGCGGCATTTAAACAACCTGTGAAGCAGCATCCCTGCCGTATTCGCTGCAGATCTCAGAGCCCGCGTTCTCTGTGTGTGTGGCTCTGCTCTATCTGCTTCTGCCACCTTCCAGCCTGTGCTAGTCAGTGACCTGGCAATGCCACAGCCACCCCCGGCGGGCTGCTACAGTCCTTGTCCCACGAGTTCCTGCTGCAGGGAAGCCCAGGGCTGTCACCTGATGTTCCTGTGACTTACTCTGGTTTGGAGACCTAGAGTGGCTCTGCAGATCCTAGGAGGATCCACTTAAAAAGTAAAAATAAATGTAAACATTAAATAATTAAAAATTAAAATAAGGGGGAGGGGAGGAAGTAAGAATGGTTCTCAGATTTGAATAAGAATTAAAATAATTAAAAAATTGCATGAAAAATAAATAGGAAAAATATTTTTAAGTTAAAAAGGAATTAAAAATAATAGCACACGGTATTAGTAAATAAAAGAAAAATGTAGTTAATGAAAAGAAATTAAAATTATAGATGTCATAACCACGAAAATGCAAAATAATAGAAATATAAAATAATAAGAATAAAATAAATAAATAAAAAAAATAGTTTAACAATGCTATAAAATCTAGACGAGTCCAACGCTTGGTTTATTGATGCGCTGAAAAACGGACCGAGCCCTGGGGCAACCCTGGTGCCGAGCACCCTCCTGCAGGGAGAAGGGCTGGATCAAACGCCCCCCGAGACACCGTGGCGGGGCGGGCGGGTCTGCGGGGCCAGCTCTGCGCCGTTTCCCGCAGCCACCCCCGCTGCCCTCCGCCGGCGGTGCGCCTGTCCCTTTAAATCCCGGCGGCCGGGCAGGGAATCCCTCTCGCAGCGCGTCATCCGCGGCAAGGAAACCCGCGCTCGCGTCGTGCGACGCAAATGACCATTTTTGGCAACGTGCGACAGCGGACGGCACCAAGCGGGGCGGGGGGAGGCGGGGCCTGCCGGGAACTGGGCGCCGCGCTGCCCCCGCCGCTGCGCCCGCCCCGCCCCAGCCGCCCGGACCGCGGGCCGGGGAGGGGCGGGCGCAGCGGGGCGGGCGGGCGGCGGGCGCGGCCGAGGCGGGCGCCGTCCCCCCCGCGGGCGGCCCGCCTCCCCCGCCGCGGCGGCAGGTGGGAGGCTCCGCGCGCCAAGGTGGGGCCGGTGCGCCGCGGGTTTGACGTGTGCGAGTGCACATGGTGCGGCGGCGGCGGCGGGCGGATAATAAGCGAGCGCGGCCGGGGCGATGCCATTGCTCTGAGTCACCGCGGGCGCGCGGAGCTCCCGCTCGCAGCGCCGCCGAGCCGCGGGGCGCAAGACCCGGCTGAGTCACCCCGCGCCGGGAAAAGGGGCGGCCGGTGTGTGGTGGTAGTGGAGGAGGAGGTTGGGGGGGCGGAGGAGAACCGCTCCGCCTGCAGCCCCCGGGCTCGGAGCCGCTCCGCCGGCGGGGCGAGTTTCGCCGGGCAGCGCGGAGAGAGGACATCGGCGAGCGCCCGCTTGCGCGCACGGCTCTGCTCCCGCCGCGCCGCCGAGTCCTGCCGTACCGTCCCGTCCCGCGGGCGCTCGGCTGCCAACTGAGCCACTTTTATCATCATTGTTGTTATTTTTATTTTTGTTATCTCTTTATTTTTCTTTATTTTTAAATTTTTTTCCTTTTTTTTTTTAACCTTTCCTCCTCCCGCTTTCTTCCTCGTCTCCAAAGCCGTCTTTATTATTTTTTTCCCTCTCCGCGGCGAGCGTTGGGAGGCGAAAGGCAAGAGCCGAAGAGGTCGGGAGCGAGAAGGGGGCGGGGAGACGGCGAGGGAGCGGCGGGTGTCGGTGTGGGAAGGCGGGGACGCGGCTCCCCCGGCCCGACCTCGGACCATGTACCAGGACTACCCCGGGAACTTCGACACCTCCTCCAGAGGCAGCAGCGGCTCTCCGGGACACCCCGAGACCTACTCGAGCGGCGCAGCCCAGCAGGTAGGGCCGGGCGCTGCCCCTCTCCTCCGGTCCCTCCGGGGGTGGCTCCGAGCGCTCCCGGGACGGGAGTTCACCGCCACGCCCGGGGAGCGGCCGGCGCTTCCTCCGCGGTGGAGGCACGGGAGCCCGGCGGAGAGGCGCCGGTGGCTGTGGCGCAGGCGGTGCCGGGGCTCGGGGCTGCCCGCAGCCGCCGCTCCGTCCCGCCGCCCTTAGGTCCCTCCCTGTCCGCCCGCCACGGAGCGGGTGCCGCGACGCGTCCGGAGGGACGCTGACCGGAGTTCCCTGTCTGTCGGGCCGGGAGTGTTGTGGGAGGCACGGCCTGCCCCGAGCGGGGACGTGCGGTGAGGGAGCGCCCGGCGGGCAGTCTCCGCTGGCCCGGCCCCGGGTGGAGCGGGATCGCCGGGTGTCGGTGCCGAGCCCCCGCCTGTCGGCCGGGCACCCGCCGCAGCGCCGGGCCGGGACCCGCTCGGCAATCAAAGGGCTCCTACGGGCGACTTCTCTGCGAGGTCGGTAACGCGAATATAGGGGCGCACCGAACTCTTCCTCCTTCCTGCTTTTGTTCTCATTGGGAGCTTCTCGCTGTCCACATTCATCGCGCCTGCCCGGGTGGTGCCCGGGGCTCGCCCGCAGCACTTTGGGCGGCTTCTCTGGGACTTTAGGAGGTGCCGCCCGAGTTACTCACGGAGCTGTCGCAGCCGCCGCCGCCGTGGAACACGGCGGGATGGCTGGAAGTGGGCTCTGGGTCTTTCCAGCGCCTGCGGTTGTCTGCCCGCTTCTCCCCCGTTAAACTTTGTCTCCGAGGCGCTGACACCCTCTTTGCCTTTGCCAGGGGGCCCACGCTGGCACCCCGTGCCGCTGTGCTCAGCCCTCTGCTCGCCCGCTCCTTGGTTCCGCCGGCCGCTCTCCGGCCGGCCGCGGCTTTTTCCGAGCGGGAGTTTCCTGGGGCTCCCCGGCCCCGCTCCCTACTCAAGCCCCACTACCGGTCGGCGCTTCGAGAATGGGGAATATTTCCTGTGGAAGCGGCGTGAATTCACGGACATGAAAGCGCAGTCTTGTGGTTTGGGTTTTTTCCCTTTCATTTTCCTAAGAAAATACCTCGAAATTACTTATATGCCTAGATTGACTAAATCTACCACTTCTGGGGAAGGCATTACACAATCGGGCCAGTTATACAAACCTGGGTTATTTCATAACTTGTTTACATCAGCTGGCCCAGCCTTACTCTTTTTTTGCCTTTTCAGAGTTGGGCTTCTGACCCCCCCATCCCCCCTTTTTCTCACAATATTATTTCTTGGGTGGCTTGTATGAGCGAACTGGCAGTGTGAGCACAGTGTAGCCTTCGCATCAAGGAGTCATAAGATAATTTAAAAAGAAAAAAATTAAAAAGGAAAAAAGTCCAGTCTTAAACTCTGCCAGCCGTACCAGCCCGTGACATTCCTCACATTAAAGAAGTTTTACCAGAAATGACTCGCTGCCGCTCCCCGCCTGCTCCAAGTGCATCTCGCTGGTGCCCTCTGCGGGCTGCACACTGGAGTTTCCAGGGATTCTAGCTCAGATAAAGTTTATTCCCTGGTTTACAGTAAACGCTAGGACAGGGTGGGGGAGCGGGAAAGGGGGCTGAGAAGCTGGGAACGCCCGGCAAACTGCAAATTCTCACTCTCCCTTTCCTGCTGTGATTTAACAGCTGCTCTGGATTCAAGCACTTGCTGCAGGAGGTCGAGAAATTCCGTCACGGCTTCACATTTGAGCTGTCACAGTCTGAGCAATAACTGGGTTTTCCCCCTTTTCTGGGGCTCCACGTCTTCCCCAGGCAGCTGGTGTGCGTGCCGGCTGATCCGGGGACCAGAGCCCAGTTTCTAGGGTTACTATCTGAAACAGGGCTTTGAGCAGGACGTTGGCTTAGCGAGAGCATAAATGTTTTCTTTAAGAATCCGGGAGATTTCTCAAGGCCTTATGCTCCGTCTTTCCCTTGATCCTTACAGATGTTGTAGATTAGGATCAAATGTAAGCGTTGCCTTTACCCTAGCAGTTGGCCATTCTGCTGATTCTGGTCTATGGAGATCTGCAGTTTTATCACTACAGAAAATATGCATTGCTGAAATTTTTTTCTTTATTGTGTTCTCTTTTTTTTTTCCCCAAAAGCAAGAAAAGATGGATCAGTCACATGTTTAAATGGAAACTGTGTCTCTGAGCCAAAACTTTGATGCTTTTTAATTATTTTTTCCCATACAGCACAGCACTGGAACATTTTTCTTTTAGGTTGCGTGTCATGCTATTTTCCTAATCACTGACTTGCCATGTGGTAAACATAGACTTTAATGGGAAGAGTTTGTGTACTCTTTCAGAGTGGTCAAGTTTCCCCTGAGATATTAGAGCATTGTGTCCAGTTTACCTTGGAGGAGATGTTCAACACAGGAGAGCCACAAGGGTCTTGTATTTATTGTAAGATGTATCACATATACCCTATATTTGGTAACTGAGTAATGTTGAAGATGCTCTAGGATTTTTCTCAGTCGCTTTGTTGTTGGGTTTGATTTTTTTCCCCCAACAATTATACCCATTTCTCGACTGGCTTCTAGTGCTGCTCAGCACAGTTAGAGATGTCAGTGAAGGTCCAGAGTGGACCAAAGAGCACAGCGGGGTGCTCTATAGAAACCTGAAGGTGGAGAAAGGAAACACGAAGGCAAAGCTTGCAATGTCCCTGTGCTGTCTCTGCAGCTAAGCTGTGAGCTGCTAACCTAGTCTGTCCCTGCTTGTGGCAGGACTCACTGGAGCCTCCCCTGACTGTGGATCTGAGAAGGCTCTCATCCAACCCCATATTTTTAAGGCAGAGCAGAGACTGACCTCAGTTCTTGGCACACTTAATAACAGGACTCTTTCTGTTTGCTGTTTAGTTGTTGGGGTTTTTTAATGATACCTTCATCTGCGTTAGCTTGGGTCAGGAGGAGAGCGGTGGGTTCGTGGCTGAGCGCGTGCTGCGTGTGTAGCCCTGCAATCTGCCTATCGCCTCATCTTTCTGTAGTGCACTGAATTCTTGTAGAGAGGAGGACTGAAAGGTGCCAGAGAGCTGCTTCCAGGAGCCTCTCGTGGGTCAGGAGAGGAGAGCTGAGAGGAAAAGGCAGGAGGGGGTCTGGAAAGTGGGGAGGTGGGTGAGGGCAGGCAGTGCTGTCAAGCTGGCAGGGGCATTGAAGCTCTCTGAGAGGAGGAGGGATGAGGAGAGCAAAGAAGGGGATGCAGTTTGGGGGAAGTTCTGGCACTTCCGTGTGAGGAGGCTGGTGCTCAAAGGGGCTGTGCAGGGGAGGTGACAGGCAATTCAGGGCCTGCCACTGCTACCAGCAGCATGCCAGGGGTCAGAACTGATGGCCACTGGGCAGAATGTGGGGCCCAGCAATGTTTTGGCACGGCAGAGCTGCTCCAGTGCAGTGTCCTAGCAGGGAAAGCAAGGTAT
This sequence comes from Fringilla coelebs, assembly GCF_963513975.1. Lineage (NCBI taxonomy): Eukaryota > Metazoa > Chordata > Aves > Passeriformes > Fringillidae > Fringilla > Fringilla coelebs. The sequence goes on from NC_140030.1 coordinate 86,859,183, forward strand.
GTGGGGAAAGCCTGATCAGTCAGGAAGCATTGCTTGTAAAACCTGGTGTTAGACTGAGCACACTGTCTCTGAAGACCTAGCCTGCCACAGCAGTGTGTCCCTTAATTAGTTATCCAGGAAAAATACTGCCTTTGGAAAGTACAGACAACAGGTTTGGGGTTGGTTTTTTTTTTTTATTTCTAAGATATTTTGAGTTATTAGAAGGGAAGCTGGTGACAGAGATGGGGCATGGCAGAGAGGAACTGGTCTCTTCCCTCCAGGTCTGCAGGCAAGCATTGTGGAGCTACCGAGAGATGTGGCTGAACTGAGCAACTCCCCTTTGCTGTCCAGGAGACCTCTACTAGAGTTACAGAAGGGTCCTAGGTTAAATACAGGAGCGATTAGAAATGGAGCACTTGCTTAGTTAATATTTGGAGCCTGATTTTTATGTCAGATTCTGATATTTTATGTGGTTGATTTAGTGATGGAACTGCCTCTCACAACCTCTGTTGGGAATTTTTAGCATGTTGTTGGGTGTTGGAGGCAAAGGTTAGCTCTGGAATGCCAGTGGTGTCTCTATGGCAAAGCACCAGAAGCTCTCTGGATGTTTTGCAGTCATAGCTTTGTAGTGTCCCTGCAGGGAAGACAGGACATTTCTTCTCTGCTTTTTGGATATGAAGGGAAGGGTGGTGGCACAGATAGGTAATGGTCGTGGTAGAAGCCACTTGCGGATCTGGAAGTAGGGCTCACATCCCTTGAGTTGGGCTCGTGGTTCAACTGGTCTCGTACTTCCTCCCTTCTGTGCGGTTTAGGTCCTCTTGTGCTCTGGTTATGGAGGCACCAACGCATCCTCTTCTGTGCCATGTGGCCACAGCCTACACCATGCCGAGCAAAGGAGGGGATTTGCACCCATACATTCTGATGCAGCGTTGACAGTTTGTGGCTTGGAGCCTCTTTAACTAATTGGGGGAGGTGACATGGACTCTGAAATGTGGGATGAGCTGAGGCTGTGTTGGACTCAAGCTCCAAGTGAATCTCTGAGGTGCTGTTGGGGGTTTTGCCAAGGTCTTGGTACCAGTGTCATCCTCTCTGTGTAATTTCCCCGCCTGCTTAACTTGACTCACTCCTTCCTTCTCTCATCCTTCCTTGCTAGATTTTGGGCTGTTCAGAGGTGTAAGTCAGCAGCTGTCAGTATTCAGACTGGCTCTCCTGGTCTTCAGGTGTTGGCAGCTCGCTAATGCTGGCCTGAAGTGCTGTAGCTATCAGCATGTGAAATACTATTTGCAGTAGCCTTGGTTTAACAAAGCTCTTAAGGTGCTTGACTAGGCACACCCTGAAAAGGAAATTTGTGTTGGTGTCCCTTATCTGGGACGCTTACCTGAGCTGAGGTCAGGCTGATGCAAGGGCTCTCGCTTCTCTGGGAAGCCAGGTTGTTGACCCAAGAATGTGCATTTCTCACGGAGTCATTTCAAGGCTTACAGGCCAGTGGTGGTGACAGCTGTGGGTCCTACAAGCCCTGTCCCTTGCTCAGTGATTGCTGGAGCAAGGCCTGTCTGTGAGTTAATTCCAGTCTAACCATTGAAAGCCTCCTGAAGGAGCTCAGCATAGACAAAAACATTCTTTCTCTCCTGCTTCCCCCTCCGGGGACAAGCGATTGTTTTCCTTGCAATTTAGTGCCAGCATATTATCCAGATGGATTTACCTCTGTCTGAAAGAAGGTGTACATGTATTTTGGAGGCGATCATTACCTGCTGCCTTGGTTTTACTGCTGCCTTGTTTTGTCTAGACAGTGCAGAGAGCTGCAGGGAACTTGTCCGATCTGAATCCTAAGACCTACTTTATAGGCTGCTATTAAAATACATATCCTCGCACGTAACCATCTCAGGGCTGGGTTTCTCGGTGAGCACAGAGCTACTGAGGGAGAAGGAGGCTGCTGTTCTTGCCATACCAAACCCTGCGTGGACCAAGCCCAAATTTCAGGGCAATCCTTTGGTGAAAGAAGGCTTTGCTCTGCTTTGTAGTGGCATTTCAGAACTGAAGTTTCTCTTCCTTTTCTTTGGGCTCGAAGAGAAGTGTTTCTCTAGAAACTCCTTAATTCCCCTTTTGCTCCATGCCGGAAGGAGTGGTGGGCACTGGCAGGAGGTGGCAGCAGTAGGGACAGTGCTTGGGAGGGGAGGCTGGGTTAGGGTATGCTGGGGAGCTGTGTGGGGGAAGAGGAAAGGGGTTGGGAGAAGGCAGGGCTGCTCTGGAGGGGAAGTGCCTGAGCCCAGTGCCTTCCTCCAGGGCTGTGGCAGGCAGGGGCAGCTTAAGATGCTGCAGAGGCACCAGCTACTGGTGTTCTTGCTTCAGGTGCCGCTTTGATCCTCACCGGTGCCGGTCCTGAGGGCCTAGCTAGTTTTGGAGTAACCACTTACGTTCTGCTCTCATTGACGGTTTCTTCTCTGCTCTCTGTCCCTCTTCTCCTCTACCTTTCATCCTAGAAATTTCGAGTAGATATGCCAGGATCAGGCAGTGCTTTTATCCCTACGATCAACGCCATCACAACGAGCCAAGACCTGCAGTGGATGGTCCAGCCCACCGTCATCACCTCCATGTCAAGCCCTTACTCCCGTTCGCACCCCTACAGCCACCCGCTGCCCCCGCTGTCCTCAGTGGCCGGACACACGGCTCTCCAGCGTCCTGGTGTCATCAAAACCATCGGCACCACCGTGGGACGGAGACGGAGAGATGAGCAGGTAACTGCAGTGGGGAGAGCGGCTGGGAGTGCCTTGAAAACAGACGTACTGAGATCTCCCCACCCACCCCTCATGAGATCTCACCGCAGGGGAGCCCTGAGGTCCATCCCTGGTGCTGTTCACGTGCTGGGGTTTCTTAGGGTGGTGCAGGGTGTAAGCTGGAGGGTGACTTGGTGAGATTTACCCAGTCTTCATCCAACACTTTGCACCACCAGCCCGCATTGTGGCTTGGTTTCAAAAGCAGGTGAAACTCTGAAGTTGAGCCCTGGGTTTCAGTTTGAGTGTCTCTGCCGCTCCAGGCAGAAGGAAACCTCCAAGAAAGCAGAGCAGCTTTCATGTCGGTCCTTTACAAATCTGACACCAAATTACATCAGCTAGTGTTTTCTGTCAGCTCTGTAGCCGCTAGCACTGCTTCAGTCTCCATTTGTGTGATACCCCCAGTCCCAGCCAGCACCATGCAGGGAGGACCAGCTTCCCTAGAGCACCTCAGCTCTAGTTTGAAGAACCTTCTGGAGGACTGGGGTCTAAATCCACCTTCCCACTACAAACCTGTAATGGCTTGATCTTTTTGCAGCAGTTTGGTGGGGATCCCATAAGATATTTTTCTGCTCCAAACCCAGAGGTATTTTTGTAACTGGCATGAGGTGGCTTGTACCACTGCTGCCCTGTACTCAGCCTCCTAATGGGATTATCAAGCTGGGACCCTGGATCTGGTGGGCTAGGCACAGGCATCTTATCTTCTGGAAATCAGCACTGTTGTTCTCCTCTTAGTAAGAATCAGCTTTCTCCACAGCTCTCTGGTGAACAGCTATTCACAGTGCTAGGCTGATTTCTCTTAAAAAAAAAAAAAAATTAGATCTGACTAAACTCATCTCCCCAAGTTGTTCCCAAGCAGCATTTGTGTGGGTCGCTGCAGAGCAGTGCAGTGAGACACACGGCTCACCCTCCAGACACGAGCGCATGCTGTTGCGTGAGGTCTGTTTCTAATAAGACTCACCAGCCCTACTTTTACTTCTACGTCATCTGTTTTGATTCACAGTCCGATTATTTTATGTGGAGTTGCTGTCTGGTTTAGACCCAAGAGGTTAAAGATAGAGTTTAGCAGTACCTCTGTGTGGGGAGCTGGTATGGCTGCAGTGAGGACCCATTTTTGGGAGGAAGGATGGAGTAGCCATGGTGCTTCGTGCCAGCCTTTTCCACCAGCTGGAGCTACTTCCCTGTTCCCTGCATGCAGGGCTGGTGTCCAAAGGCAAAGAAAGCCTCACAGAGCTGGAGGAATAATTAGCAACAACTAATTTGTTTGACAAATGCTGCCTCTGTGTTCACAAATTGGCCGTGAAGAGATCACCATATTCTCTGCTTTATTTGTTGTTCAGAGTTATTTGCTGAAGGATGCCTGCCAAGCAATTCCTGGCCTGTGGCTTGTTTGCAAGCCGTTCATTGTGGGTCATTCAAAGCCAAGTCCTTTTGATTAGACACGTGCTAAGGCAGTACCCGGGCTCTTTGCTGTGGCCCTTTGGCTCAGGTTTCCACGCTGGTGTTTTGAACACCACATCGGAGTGCCTTTTTGGAAAACCTTGTGTAACACTTCATGAAAAGAGCCTATTTTGATGAATGTTCCTGACAGTGAATGCACGTATTGGGCTTGGACAAGCTACGAATAACACATACAGCAGGGGCACAAAGAGTGCCAAATCCAACCACTTTCAAACAAATCCAGCAACCACTGATGGAATATTCCTTTTTAGACCTGGTAAAATGTTAAGAACATCCAGATTAGGGGCTTCTGCCCTGCCTGTGCAATTTTTGCAAAGCAGTCTTTGAAACAGATAATTTTTAAATTACTGAAGGCCTTTGGAGCAGAAATTTTACTCCAGACATATTTCAGTGAGATCTGTTCTTCCGAAGCATGAAAAGGCTCTTGAAAACTCTACACAGGGGCCCCAAGTCAGCACAGCTTCTGTGTGCATGCTCAATGCTTTGCCATACTGTAGATATTTGTGTGCAAATACATTTTTACCCTGCACTCGTGTGGGGTGGGAAGAGAGTGGGCAGAGCTGTAGCAGGGAGAGCAGTGCCTGCAGGGGCTCCTTACTCGGGAAAATATTCTGCCCAGGAGAACGGAGCTGCACCTGGCCCTTAGGATGGACATTGCGAGCTGCTGATGGAAAAAGCTTTTGGGCCTAAATTCTGTGTCCTGCAGTTCTAGAATTGCTTGTGTTGCTCAGTGAGCATCCAGGGGCTCATGTTACATGCAAGTGAAATCATAGGCACAGATCAGATCGTGAAAAAAGCAGAAATGAGTGAGCTGAATGCCCAGAGGCTGAAGTTAACTTACTGAAACTGCAAACATCAAAATTAGGGAGATAGAGCAAGCCAAAACAAACTCGGCTGATGTTGGAGTAAAACTAACACTAAAAAGAAAAGATAGTAAAACTGTGACTATCTCATTTGTGATATTGACAGTCCGTGGAGATATTAAAACTGAAGCTTCTCTGATGAGGTGTTTCTTACCATTCTGTGCTGGCAGTCTGTGAGATCTGACATGTGCTTTGCCAGGTGTCAGGGTTTTGCTTTCATTTACAGTCACCAGGCCAGAGTCCCTGCAGCACACCCGGGCTGGGTGAGGCTGAAGTGTAGGGCCCAAGGTTGGAGTGAAGGGCTGGGCACGTGCCCTGGATCCCCGTGGCTCCCGCTGGATCCCCGTGGCTCCCGCTGGATCCCCGTGCTGCTCTGTCTGCATGGCTCCTGCACGCTGGGTGCCACAGCCCGCTCTGTGCCCTGCTGAACTGGCTCCTTGGCTTTGGCCACGGCACAAACCTATCTGCTGCTGCTGGGGTTTGTAAAACCTTGTCTCAAACCCCCAGAGCTAGGCACAGCTTTGACCAGGTCTTGTGAGTTCCTGCTCACTTCCTCTAGTTTCGCAAGAGTGTAGCTGGATGGGTTTCTATGGAATTGCTCCTGATTTACATCAGTGAGGATGTCAGCTGGCCTCAGGAAGCCCTTGATATCACTGGAGCCTTGCCTGCTGATGCAAGAAGCAGTGTGTTATCTCGCTGAGTGCTCAAAAATCTGAGGTCAGATTTTTGGGTGGTATAAATCATTGTTGCTTCACGGACTTCATGGGAGCTCTGCTGATTTCCCTGTCTCCCCCTATACACCATCCCGACCTTCAAGAGAACAACTATTTTTGTGTGGGAAGCAGCAGATATTTTCTTTCAAGAAAGAGGCACTTACAACATCGTGCTCTGGTTTTGCTTAACGTACCACCCAAGTTGTGAAACAATCAGAGCATCTTTTATCTGTTTGGCCTTGGTGCAGATTCACTGTCCTCTTACACAATCTTCTCCCTGTGCCCTGCTCCTTCTCCTCTCCCTTCTGCTAAGACCTGGTGCAGGCAGAGATACTGTGTTCTTTCATCTTCTGCTGACATCAGTGATGAGGGGGAGTGCTCAGCATCCTGCTGGATCAGGCTTTTTCTCTTTGCATTGTGGTTAAATCCTCACAAACTTAAAGGAATGCCTTGCTCAGATCTGATTGGATTTTCTTGGCACTTGCCCACAGCTGTCGCCTGAGGAAGAAGAGAAGCGAAGGATCCGGAGAGAGAGGAACAAGCTGGCAGCTGCTAAGTGTCGTAACAGGCGTCGAGAGCTAACAGAGAAACTCCAGGCGGTATGTGCCCTGCACACATTTCTGCTTCCTTGTCGCCCACCTTTCCAACCAGCTCCAAGGACATTGTTCTTCCTCCACCAGCACGTGGAGGAAGATGCCTCAAACACACTCTGCCTTCCTCATCCAAGCTGCCCATGGGTACTGCTCCTACATCAACAGCTGCTGATGAGGGGGACTTGGCCCTGGAGCTTAGGACCCTAAAGTTCTCTCTGCTCAGTGCCCAAAATGTCCTAGGGGCTCTTTTCCCTTCTCACCTCTCAACTAGCACAAGTCTCTCTGACTCTGGTCACCTTTCATAAGTGGAAATAAAGACACTGTGTGCCTCAAAGGCAGGTTTTAAGGACAAAAACACTGAAGAGGTAGGATCACCTGAAAGGTGTTGGAAACGAGGGAGATGGTATGTGTAGCTATCAGACCCTTTAGGCTTACTCCTCCTTTGGAGGTGGGGTAGTAACTGACTTCCTTCATAAAGGAAGCACCACAGAGATGTGTGCCCTCATGCTGCACCAGTAATAATTAGCAAAGCTGAAGAAGGTAGAGCTGAGCATAAGAACCAAGGGGTGGGTAAGGCACTGGTTGAGGAGAAGACAAGATAAGGTTGTGTGAAATAAGCTGAAGGAAAGGCTCCAGTGCTCCTGGTCAAGAAGCAGCCTGTTTTTATCCAATGATCTTGTTAACAAGCACGGCAGCAGTGAAAGCACACCTGTGAAATGTGCTGCTGCTTCAAATTAGGAGGTGGTCTCAGTGGAGGGGAGGCAGGACATCCTATAGAAATGTCCTGACTAAAGTGATAGAAGTAAGAGGAGTGTGCAAAGTGGGAAGTCATGTCCTGAAGGGCTGAGTGTGAGTTTTGTGAAGTTATGAGCTCCTCACATGGGAAGATCCTAACTGCTCCCAGACTGACTGTGATCCATGTGTGTGATGTGACCACAGGAAAGATAAATGTATTAATCGTAGGATGCATCAGGGGGTGATCCAGTGTTGGTCCTTTGGGCAAGAGTTAGACAAGTGTCAGACCTAATCTGGAATATGCACTACAGAAATAAAATGGAAACAGTTTAGAGACTGCTATACACTACCTCTGTCAAAGTGAAAAGAATATTACTAGCCTAACATGAAAAAACAATGGAAGGAGATCTGGGTCCTCTGCTAAAGTGTCTGTCAGGCAGACAACAAGGGAGAAGACTGAAGTCACAGGCCAAGACAGAATGGCAAAAACTAGCCATCAGAAAATTAAGGAAAGTTCACGAGATTCTTTATAACCCTTAGATTGGTGATGTTTGGGAATAATAGCCTACAAATAGGCACGTGAAACACAAGATGCTTGACTGGCAATGACCCTGTGTCTGCTTGGCTCGTGAAGAGCTTGGGGTGTATCTGCCTGTGCCAGATGGGATCTGGACTTGGTGGCCCTGTTCCAGGTGAGGAGTAGTTCCAGAGCCTTTGCCATTTTATTTATTTATTCCCCTTTTGTCTGCAGGAAACTGAAGTACTGGAGGAGGAGAAGTCAGTGCTACAAAAGGAAATCGCTGAGCTGCAGAAGGAGAAGGAGAAGCTGGAGTTTATGCTGGTGGCTCACAGCCCTGTGTGCAAAATCAGCCCCGAGGAACGTCGCAGCCCACCATCCAGCAGCCTCCAGAGCATTCGGACTGGAGCAAGTGGAGCGGTGGTGGTGAAGCAGGAGCCTGTGGAGGAGGAGATCCCATCTTCCTCTTTGGTCCTTGACAAAGCCCAGAGGTCTGTCATTAAGCCCATCAGCATTGCTGGAGGTTTTTATGGGGAGGAGGCACTCAACACTCCCATTGTGGTGACCTCAACACCAGCCATCACTCCTGGCTCTTCCAACTTGGTGTTCACCTACCCTAACGTGTTGGATCAGGAGTCTCCTCTCTCCCCTTCTGAGTCCTGCTCCAAAGCTCACCGGAGGAGCAGCAGCAGTGGGGACCAGTCCTCAGATTCCTTGAACTCTCCCACCTTGCTGGCGTTGTAATCCCCCTGCGGCCCCCCATTTTGCCAGTGTGTTACATCCCCCACAGCACCATGGGGGGAGCCCCCTCCGTGGGATTAGAGACAGGCACAGGATCGTTCAAGCACAAGGGCAGCAAGAACAAGGATGGGGAAGTGCTACAGCTCCAGGAAGGAGAGTGAGGACCAACGCCAGCTCCCTGGAGGCAGGAAACGGCAAGGGTGGGACTGACACGCCAGGGTTGTTTGGAGAGGGTGATGTCCGCTCTGTAGGGACTGCCTGTGGAAACCTCTTTGTGGCCGCAGTGGACTTGGGGAGCGCTCCTGGCCAGGACTGAAGGCGAGCTGCAGACAGTTGCTAGTCGTCCCTTTCCTTTGTGGATTGACTTGAGCGGTTGTGCTCTGTGCTTAAATCATTCGGTTAGTTGATCTTACAACTTCTCTCTTGCGTGCTCGCTCGCTCTCTCTCTGCATATAATTTCCAATGTTGTCGATCCCATTACATTTCACTCGGTTTCTCTGAACTCTAAAGTCTAATTAGGATCTTTGCTCTTGGGAATAGCTGTGGGAAACATGTAGGGTTGCCCAGACAGGAGGATGACAGCTGGGAGAAGAGATAAGGAGGACCAAGAGGAGCCCAAGAGCTCAGCAGCAAGGGCAGAGCTTGTAGTCTCTAGCCTGAGGCACAGAGACTGCAGAAGTCTCATGTGGAAGTCTTTCTTTTTAAAAACGTGGATATATTTATCCCCTTGGGCTCCTCAAAAAAACAAGTTAGCATCTCAGGGCCAAAGTAGCATCAGAAAAGCTGCTGGGCTGGCACTTACCAGTCACTGGCAGGGTTTTACCCTAGTTTGCTGGATATCAAGTCTGCTGCTCGTTGTTTACTTTTCCTGGGCTGCCTGCTGTCTAGGGAGTATTACATCTTCCTTCCCATCAGGGCTCCTGACTCAGAGGCTGATCTCTTCCTGTTAGTAAATCTTCTCCTCCCCTTGGCCATATTTGCAGAACATGGTACAAAAAAAAAGAGGTGGTACCACATGTCTATAAATCTAGGATGGAGACTGGCAGCAGCTGAGATGGTGAATTAGCTGGCTGTACCCTTGCTGATTTTTTCATTGTTGGGAAACAAAGCAGCACATATCTACCAGCACAGCACAGGCCACAAGGCCCCAGCTCCTGACCAGGCAGGAATGGCATGGATAAAATGTTGACCTGTTTGAACTAAAACAGAGCTTCTGACAAGCTCTGGTAAATGACAGATTGACAGCTGAGGAAAATCAATTAGCATTATTTGCACCTTGCTCTTTGGCTTCTGATTTTTCTTTACATTTTCTTTGCAGATCGATCTTTTGTTGTGGTTTTGTTGACCTGAAGACAAAGAATCAGACCAAAGGGCTCTTTCCCTAGTCTTGGGTCCTTCTCTAGCCTGTGGGCTTGACTGCTACTACTAAGTGCTCAGAGAGAGCACAAGCTCTCCAGTGCTCATGTTCACTACTGAAAACAGTAATGTGTGTAATCTATTTCCCCTTGGAGCCAAGCTCAATTCCTATTGATGTCAAAACGCTGGCAAACCATGACCCTGTGCACACTAGGATTGTCCAGCTTGCCAGCTGAACCACTTAGGAGATAGCTCTTTGGTCCTGCCTATTGAAGCTCTGGTGGCAGCTATTTGTTTTGGTGTGAGTTTGTCTTTTTCTTTTATACACACACACACACACACACACACACACACACATATATATATATAATTTTTTTTTTTTTTAATCAGCCGAAACTCCTGCATTTCTTGTTCAGGCTGGACCTGGAGAAATGCAGCATACAATTATACAATTATAGGGCTAGTCATGAGATGCAAAACTGCTGCAGTCCCCACCAACTCCACTGGGAATTAATAGGTTTCAGTCTTGTGGAAATGGGACTTTACTCAGCAGGGCTAACTTCCCTCAAACTCTGGCCACTGCCCATTCCTTGAATCCATTCAACAGGACACTTATTCCGGTTCTAAAGGTGAACTTTGGCTTTTTTATTATAACTATTATTTTTAACCCAAGTATTTACCAAACGTGCCAGAAATATGTGAGGGATCCTTTTGCTTCATAAAGCTGATTGGATTCAGGCTTTTTTTATATTGCTTAAATATCCATTTTGATATTGGTGCTAGAGGTTTCAAATGGAGCTCACACAGTGAGTAAAATAAGGGAGTTGTATTGTCCTTACATGTACATGAAAACTTCCTTTCTAATAAAATAGAACTTAAATTTCCCATAGTTAGCACAAAGGATCCACTTTTCTTAGGGTTTTACATAGATGATACCACTTTAGGTGAAACTGCAGCTTCTCTGTTTGCATTTTGCCAAATGCTTGTTTGGGTCACTCTGGACTGAGAATCTAAAACTGTTAATAAAACATCTCTGCATGTCATTTCCACACATTTTTGAGGAGAACAACACTGTTCTCCTCAACCACTGACAAGTGGTGGGTGAGTTTTAAAATGATGCAGCTACTTTTGAGGCTAGCTGAGCAGGATTGCTGTCTCCTGTGAGATCAGGAACATCCACCCCTTGTAGGGGTTTCAAGGAGTCAGGTGTCTCCTCAGATCAAACTGGTGTAACAACAAAAACCTACCTTTGCTTCTGGTCACAGAATCATTGCCAAAAGGAGCTGCAGCTGGTCCTTGTCCACTGCCCTCCTGCCTGGTCATTGACCTGCTCAGAGACAGAACAAGATGCTTTCCTTTCCTGACCTGTGATACTGACAGGAGCCATGTGAAACTCCTCAAAAAAGAGGATTATTTTCCACTGTTTGGAAAAAGCCCCAGATACCTTGTGCCTGTCCGTTTTCTCCCTCAAGTCTCTCAAAGAATATCTGTGTTCGGATTGCTGGTCTCCAGCCTTTTGTGTTTTGTGGATCAGCCTTACTTTTGTTTAGTTTCTGGCAGGCAGGTACAACTTCACTCCCATTTTGATCCGGCCCTACGTTATTCTTTTAATGTTTTCTGGTGTGCTCTTTGGGAACTGATTGTTATGCCCAAAATGGTATTTTCCATGAGTACCTTCCCTGCTGATTCCTAAATGTAGTGTCTCCATGTTCTGCATGTAGTGGGGATATGGGAGCTGTTGTACCTAGTGCTATCAAGAGTTGTTGAAGTCAATAGAAAAAGGCCCAGGGAATTTCAGCTGGTATTGGGTCAGCCCCTTGGTGGCTGGCTCAACAAAGCCTCTCCTAACATCCTAAATTAATCAATGCCAAACTGGGAGGAGTAGTAACAGCTGCATTGAAGGAAACATTCAGCTTCTAGGTGATGTTTGTCATTCCAGTTTTGCCCTCATTCCTCCTCCTTTCCCAGTTGTGGCATTGCCTTCACATATTCCTTTCTTGTAGATGTGGAGACTGGGTACGTCTCAATCCACTTGTGGTGTGATGGGATTTGGGACCAACATGCTGGGGACAGTAGCTCTCTGTTGTGTTTTTATAATTATTATTTAAATGATCTATTTAGTTCATCTGAACCTTTAATTTTGCTGCTTACTGTATGTAGGATCCACCTGGCCTTCATCCTAAATGAAAAGAAAAAAAACAAAATGAAAACAAACCTAAGACACCTCCCTTCTCCCTGGTCTCTTATTATTTATTGGCAGGCAGCCGTCTTGTGCCTGCTCCAGCAGATCTGCCCGCCATTAATTTAACATCCACGCAAATCACATTCCTGGTGTTTGGTTGTTGCTTTTTTTGTTTGTTTGTTTTTGGTTTTTTTCCCTTTTGGTTGTTGCCTTTTTTCATTTTAAAACAGACTTCTGAAATGTAAGAAATCTTATTATCATGACACAAGATCATTTTCATTAGGAAGGCCAAGTCAAACATTTTAAGAGGTGGGGGGAACAATATACATTTATTTCTTATTTATTTATCATGTTTACATCTTTTGTTTTTCTGTTCAAGACTTGGATATAATAAAGAAAGCATTAAAAATACTACAATCTTCTTTTTTTTTTTTTTTAGGCTAATAATTTTTTTTGATTCCTTAAATAAAATAATCTGAGTTTTGTTGTTGTCTGTATAAAATGTAAAAAGAGATATGTTTTAAAAGATGCATTATCATTCCTCTGTGAACAGTAGGTGGAGTTCAGGACAAATCTCAGAGTACAAGATAATAATAAAACCCAATCCTGTTTTACTTAATTGTTCCCCTCCTATCCTGTATGATTAAAGGGTTATTCCACTTTCTTGTTTGTGGTTACTTGATGTTAAAACCATATTAAAATGTGTAGGAAATAGGTATCCAATTGTTTTTGCTCAGTGAGAGGATAAACTGTTGTATATATCTTGATATACTGTGTAGTTCAAAGTAACATCAGTAAGGGATAGTGCATCTTTATTAGAGAGATAAGTTACTAGTGTCACTAAAGTCTGCTTTAAGATCCTCAGATACAGAAAGGGCCTGATTTTGATTCCACTCACGTGGGACAAACTGAAAGCATCAGCAGCCTTTTGCTGCTGTGAAGCAGGTGTCAGTAGTGAAATGAAGTCTCAGTGACTAATAGGTGACCATGAGGATTGACAAAGGTTTGGGGGCGCCATTATCTTTTTTTCCTCAAAAGTTTTAGATCATGGGTTTTCTTTTTTACTGTCTGCAGTGGGATAGTTTCTGCCACAGAGGTTCTTAAAGATGACTGCTGAAGTGGGACCTTTCTTTGCTCGTAGTGGTCTTGATGTCGTTCTTGCAGTCCTGGGGAATTTCAGCCCTGAGGCATTCTCTCTGGTGTTGTCTCTTTTCTGTTCTTGTTATTTTACTGAATTACAGGCCTCCAGTATTTGCACTAAAACAAAAAGCTTGTTTAGAGAAAGCTTGCTGCTACAAAAGAAAGAACGTATTAAAATGGTTTTGCTTTTACAATTTTAACTGAGTAGCATTTTGTAGAATAAAATCAATCTAGACTGAAAAGAAAAAAATGACTTTTCTTTTTTCCTCTGCACCTTCTCCCCTCACACTCCTTTCTTTTCATCCAATTCCTCAGTGGTATGATGTTCCCCCCTTCTTTTTTGGTGCTCAGTTGTAATGATTGGCTGTATTTGTTGACTATGCTGCTGAGAGTTATGACACTTGTAAATCTCGTTTTAATGACATTGTGGACACTTTTGTATAGCAAGAACTAACTGGAGTTCTCTCTGTTAATTGAAGTCATTAAAAAGCTCCCTTTGCCATGAACAATTCCAAGCTCGCATGTTCCTTCACTGCGAACAAATGGGTCCGGCATTGCCAGGTGCCTGCTTGCAGCACAGTTCAAGGCTTCTTTCACAAGAGCAGCTGCAATCCCAACAGCTGTTACCTGCAACAATGGTAGATGGGGCAGAGGCTAGCAGAGCAGCCCACCTGGGCTAAAAGGCAAATAAAACACTAATCCTTTCATCTTAGCTTCAAAAAGGAAAGGGATAGAGGTAAAAAATGTGTGCTGACTTTTTTTGTTGTTTGTTTGTTTTAAATCTCCTCAACCAGAAGGAGTCAAAGCTTCTGCTCTGAAAACTTGGGGTGGGGAGCAAGTTGCTTCACTGGCAGCAAGGAGGAGGTTTAAGATGGAATTCCCTTGCATGCCTGGGGAAAGCTTCAGCCTCTGGAGTGGAAGGAACTCAAATACATCAGGTTAGGAGTGGAGGATGTCATATTCAAGTTCAAAATGAAACATTAGTGGGGAGGAGATGGGTGAATCACGGCTTGCCAAGCTGGCACCAGACCAAGCTTCTCCTTACTCATGGACTTCCTTAGGAGTAATGTCTGCTCTGGTTTCCTGCTGGTCCCTGTCCTTTGGTTTTTTACTCTCTTTTTCTCTTTTTTTTTTTTTTTTAACCCCTGTGTTCTCACAGTTCTATGGGGAAGGAGATGAGAAATGTTGGATTAAGTTACAAAGTGTATGGAAACTATTTGTGAAGTTATAGGGAATGCTGGAGGTATCAGTCATCAGAAGAGGGAATACATGCACATGCCTGTGTGAAATGAGCTCAGCTCTCAGGAATCCATACTGTAGGAAAGTTGACATGAAATCAGCGTAGGAGGGTTTGAGCTTTAGAGCAGGACCCAGCCTTAGGGTTCTCTGCAGGGTCAAGGATGACAGAGGGGCAAGGGAGGGCCTATGGGAAGCTTTTTCTAAATGCACTTGTCCTGATATGGCTAAAGGAAAAAGCAGATATTCTGGGGGGCATGGCAACTACAAGCAAATACGCCAAAGGAGCATCATCTCTTAATATCTATCTGCACTGGGCCTCGGGCGTGGGGGAGTCCCCATTTGATCTCCTACTGCATACAAGCCTTCTCCAACGGGAGTGCTTCCAGGATCTCCTGCCTCTCCAAGGGCTTTCCCATTACACTGCTGCACAGAGGCATCCAGCCTTGATTCTGTCAGACCAGCTCCTCTGGCAGCATTTACCTCCTCCGCCCCCTCCCAAAAAAAGACTAACAGGAGGATATGCTCTTGCTCCCTACGCTCCTGTTTGCTGACAGTGCCCTTCAGAAAGCCCTAATGCTGCTTGACTGCAAATGCTGCTTGTGAGGCCCGGCTTCCCGCCTGATTTTCTCCCAGCAGTGGCTGGCTGTGACTGCCTTTGATCATCATTAGCTGTGGAATGTCCACAGCAGTTACTTGGTTTTGAAGGATGAAATTGCACAGCAGAGCAAACTCTTTTCCACCAGGCTTCTAGCTGTGGGAGGCCAAATTCTACCACCTTGACATGGAAATTATGTTTTTCCCAACATCCTCATCTTGGTTTAGATCACTTTACATAGGGAATTTCCCCTCCTTCTGAAACAGGCTCATCCTCCCTCTGCGCTGCAATGCCCTAGCCCTGTGATGAGAGGGAGTGATCTGTATCTTACCACAGGGTAAGCAGAGTTGTACTGGAAGAGAGATCACCCATTTCTTTTGCAGGAAAGGTTGTGAGGGACATCTGCATGAAAAACTCTTCCATCAAGCTCAGCATACATCCCAATGTCGTCTTCAGTGCATACAAGAATGAAAAGAGGCTCCCCGTTCTCTTTTGCCTTTCTCCTTCCCAGAATGTGAGACTCATCTCTGGAGTTCTCCTTGTGGTCACATTTCTTATTGACCAAAGCACTGGCTCCTCTCTCCAAGCAGCATGTGTGGGGTAACCTGGTCTTCTTACATGGAGTGGAGACCCCACCTGGAACAGAGCTTTTGTGCCAAGAGAAAGCTGAGAGGAGTTGCCTGAATATATCATGCCAGAGGATCTCAGGTTGTCAGATGAAGGCTTCTGGTGATTTTTTTTTCTTTTTTTCACTTTTAAAATTTTATCTAGAACCTGCGGGAGCAGCTACAGGAACTCTGCAGCCAATGGAAAGAATAAGCATGTGTTAAATCTGAAGAAAGCTTAATGGCAAGCAGAGCTGGAGTGGGAGTGTGGGGGAAAGGAGGGCATCCAGAATACTGGTTTGAAGTGATGTTTCCACTGCCATGTGGGAAGGATGTGACAGAGAAAAACGGTGACATGGTTATTGCATCAGATACCCCAAAGTGGAAAAAATTATGCATTAAAAAAAAAACCCAACAAAACCAAACCACTACACTAACTACACTATATGATCCTATTCTACTGATGGCTCTATGTCCTGAAATTTCATATCATCATCCCAAGTGTTTTCTGCTCAGTCTCACATGGCAGTAGTGAGGCCCCCATTCAGCAGTGCCTGGGCAGTGTCAGGACAATGAACAGTGCAGATGGATTGTCTGATGGGTGGAAGTTGCTGGCACCCTCTCACAGGACTGAGGTTTAAATGAAAGGTTTTCATGTGTGTTCCAGTGTAGTGAGATCCAGTACACCTCAGGAAGTTATTCCTTGGTGAAGACAGGACAAGGCTGGGAGGAGAAGCCAAGACAGCTGGGAATATTTGGCTATGAGAAAAGAAGGCTAAGGGAGGATCTTACAAAGTGTGTCAATACCTGATGGGGGTGGGGAGCAAAGGAGATGCAATCATACTCTTCCCAGTGGTGCCCAGAGACAGGATGAGAGGTAATGGTCACAATTTATAACAGAGGACATGAAAGTAACTTTTTCACTGTGGTCAAACACTGGCATAGGTTGACCAGGGAAGTTTGTGGAGCCTCCATCCTTGGAGACATTCAAAACTAGACTGGACACGGCTCTCAGCAACCTGCTCTAACTGACCCTGCTTGAGCAAAAGGGTGGACTGGACACTCTCTTGTGATGCCTTCCAACCTCAACCCTTCCGTGATTCTGCTTTTCATTCCACATAGTCCTGAAGGAACATATTGTGAGCATATTTCCTTCCCCCTCACAGTGCTATCTCATCTGAACCCCAGAATTCCTCTGTACTAAATATCAGCCTTTTGATGCTGGCTGTGCAAGGTCAAACAGATAAAGACTAAGCTGGGAGGAAGCTATCATGGCAGACAAGAATGTAAACTGTTCAGCTTGTTGCAGTGTGAGTGTCAGATTTCCTTTTTAATTTTGCATGCTCCATTCCACAGACTAGTGTGGGGGAAGAGAGGGAGACAGGCCTTACATGGCTGTGATCTAGATCCTGCATCCCACAAATGACTCTCTGCAAGTCCACAGGCAGTGCCAGGAACTGTTGCCTATCTGCCTTTTACAGGCTCTCCTACTGTTTTTCCCCTCTCAGACAAAAGTAGTTTTTTAAGTTCCCTGGAAAGGTAAATAAGAACCTACAGCTGATGATCCTAGGTGAGCTCGTGGGTCAGGCACAATCCATTTACTGAGCAAAGAGTTCCCTCTGGCCACCCACCCCATTTCTGTAATCCTGGTTGGGCTCCCAGACTCAGGGAAATTCATCAGTGGCTCCTAATGATGACACACTCCTGCTGATGATTACTGATGTGAGCCACCACAGCAGGAGATGCTGAGTTTGGGCAAAGGGAGGAAATAGGTCAGTGCTTTTCCTTTGGGTAGCTCAAGCTATTCAAGCACTGGGTGCTCTAATTAACTAATTCCTGTCTGAGTTGCTTATATCATATTACCGCTCAAAAATGTACTTCATTTCGTTCTGAAACTTTTGTTTCATGTTGATGAGGGTAGAGCAACAGACACCATCCTGTGGGCTTTAAAGGCCCACATGCCAGAGGCCCATGAATAATCTAGGGGAAAGGTGAGCTCATGAGCCCTTCAGGTCTAAGGTTGCCCTATGGTCTAGCGAGGCACAGCCCTGCTCTGACCCCTCAAAGCCAGAGCTTTGGGCAGCCCATCAGGAGCAGCAGTGAGCAGCACCACAGCCTCATGCCTCAGGAACAGGTTGCCACAGCCTTTGTTCCAGGCTGATGCTGACTTGAAAGGCTGCAACCCTTCACTCCTCCTTGGCTGCTACAGGTCACCGGGGGTGATGGGAGATGTTGGCTGCCTTTTGTAGCCTCCGATTGAGCACCGAGTTTGTGAGCCACAAGGACTGAGATTAAATCTCTGCTCTGAGCAGTGTTCTGAGGCCATACTGGTATCTAATTACATTCTCTGCTCCTGGCAGCTGAGGAAATGAAGATCTGCCTGTGACACTGCCTGTGGTAAAAGGGAGGGAATAGGAAAGTAGAGTGATGGCTTCAAAACATCAGCTTCAGGTGCTTCCCTTGACCTCGGGTGTCCTCCTCTGTCAGCACCTGCAGCTGGGATGGGTGCTCATCCTGGAGTGATGATCCTCCTCCCCTTGCTCTTGTTATCCTGGCAGAGTGAGGGTTTGCTAGAGCTGTATTCACCTGTGGCCAGGCTGTTCCCAGACAGCTACAAGGAGCAAGGTTGTCCTGCGGTGGCACAGAGCAGGAGCTGTACAGTGAAGGTCTCGGCAACTCGAGGTCCTCCAAGATGCATCTGGCTGGAGGAGACCCCTGATTGCATAGGGCTGTCTGTCCTAGAGGACTGAAGGAAGGACCTCCTGATAGTATGGCTGCCTGCCCTGGTAGGGTAGGTCTATCCCCCATCCCTGGTGACTGGTTCCAATTCTGGTCTTCTTTTGTCACATGGCTACAGCTCATAATTTTTTGTGCAGCAGTTGCCATTTCTCTGTTCCCCAGGAGCAGTGGCAGCTCCACGGGCACGTTTCTGGTGGCAGGGAAGGAGGCAGACTGCTTCTACTGTGGGGCTGTACAAAGGGCTAAATCCTGTGACCCAGTGCCATGGGGGAAGAAAGCCATTACTAATCCCTACCATATAGCGGCTCCGCCTGCCCAGCAGGATCAATGGCGCCATCTCAGCCCCATTATGTTGACTCTGAATCAGCAAGGAACGCCTAGGAGCCGGGAGGAGAGGGCTCCTCCCTGTGTGGGGTAGTGTTCCCTGCCTGTGGGACAGTCAGGGCTCCTTTCCTCCCCTCCCGATTTTGGAAGAGGCGATGAAGTGCTCAGTGGTTGCTTATGCCCACAGGCTAGCCCCAGCAGGACGGGCAGGGCAGAGACCCTGCCAGCGCCAGGTGTGCCAGGCTCTCCAGCCCCGGGAGCACGGGGCGAGCACGGGAGCTGCGCACCCTCCCGGCTGAGGCCAACCAGTTCTTCTGGCCGGCAGAGGCAGGGGAAGGTCCTGGAGCCATTTCCAGGGAGCGGGCTGGCGCTGGGAAAAGCAGGGAGCAGCGGCCTCTTTGCCCCCACATCCACACAAGGCCGGGAGTCCAGGATTGGGGAAACGGTCGGCCATCTCTCCCTGTGCTGCTTGCGAAAACAAAGGGCGACGGCTTTTCAGACCATACCATTTAAGGAGTTCCCCAGCTTAGTGAACCTCGGCTGACCTCAGGGTATACCGAGTTTCCAGCTCAGCAGAGCAGCCTTTCCGTGGAAAGCACGCAGCCCAAAACTTCCCTCGCAGCATCTGAAGAAGGGGGGGCTGCCGGAGCACGGGCACGAAAAAAAGGTGATGTCGGTGACTGACTCTCGTGTGTAGCCGGGCCCCTTCCTAGGAAGGATGTTGCAGTCCGACAGGATCAGCTTGAACGCGAAGCAGCTTCAGCAGCTTTTGGCAGGCCCTGGGTCAAAGGAGGATGGGAGGGTGCCGGGCCCACAGCGCCACTGGGTGCTGCATGTTGGGGCGCAGGAGCAGCGCCCCAGCAATGCAATGTTTACCAAGGTGAAAAACATTCAGAACATGCAATATGCTCCTCCTGTTGTTTCAATAGGATCAAGGTGTGTACAGGAGAGCAAATGTGTGTATCTACATGCGCACACACACGCACTCTCTGCGGCTGGTGCGGGATATCGCTCTGCACAGGATTATCCCAGCCAGGCTGCAGTCAATACTGACAAATACAGTATACGTCCGGTCTTGCCCACAGCAGTGAGGGAGCTGCAGCAGGCTCAGTGCTTTCCTCCCTCTTGTGAAAGACCTGGGGTGTTTTCAGCAGTGTGGGGAGCTGGGGTCCCGATCGCCTCAGGTCCCAGTAGTGCATGGTGGTGCTGCTGCTGCTGCACCAAGAGAACTGGAGAGGAGCGACTCCCAGCCCGGCGCCTCCCTCACCGCCAGTTCACCCCTCTGTGCTCTGCCCGCTCGGCGTGCTGTAGGAGACAGGGGTTCAGGGTAAGAAGAAGAAAAGAAGAAGAAGAAAAAAAAAATAGCATGTGAGATCATATAATTAAAGATGGTATCAGAATGTCTAATTAGGATGACTGAGAGAACTTGGCTGGGAGACGCAGCCAAGAGCTGAGTTAGTGTGTTTGCCAGTCCAAAGCTCCTTAACAGTAATTAATCCTTAAATGTCCAATTGTTCAGAGTTCAAGGAAACACCTCCTACTACTGTACTTTGTGTTCCTGTTAAGCAAGGAGACACAGCAGGGCGTGTGCCCTTATTCTGTAAGAGCGACACGCCTAGGGGTGTTGTTAGGAACTAGACCGAAGGTTGAGTATAATTATTAACTACCTAAGAGTTCCCAGCATTGCACAATTACCCAAGCCGCCTTGCAGCTGTGCACTCGCCCTGTTTGGGTTTTTCATAGGTTTTTTTTTTTTTTTTTCCTTTCTTTCTTTTTAAAATAGAAATGCTGAGCTTTGGCGGTGATATGTAGGAATCCTACTGAAGTGTCATCTGCTCCCCCTTCCAGTGTCCATTGTGCCACTGAGTTGGGATGTGGTAGAGGAGGGGAATGAGGGCAGCACATATACCTATATATACATATACCTATATACATAGTGTATGGCAGTCTGTTTCAGCCCCTCGCTGAAGCTCAATAGGCTTATTTACATCATTTGCAAATTTGACCCAGAGATTTTCCCTTTGTTTTGATGCTGTCAATGACTCTTGCATTAACATAAAAGCCTTGGCTATTTACTCTGGGGGTTTTCATTCTGTTTGCATTTTTGAGGTGAGTTGTGTTGGGTTTTTTCCCTTTGCTAATATTAAGCGCGGGGAAAACCTGGAGGAAAGAAGTAAGTTTGACACGGTAGGTGAACTGATCTGTTTGTCCTGCTACAGGGCTTCTGCTGTTGTCAGACCCTGACTGAGGCGGTGGCTGGGATGGTTGAGAAAGGGTGCTGAGGTGTGGGCAGCCGGTTCTGGCCGCAGCCGGCAGGTGGGTTTGAGGAGCACAGGGCACCGCTGCTCGGTGCCTTCAGGAAAGCCCAACTCAGCAGCGGCATCACACCTCGCTGGCAGACAGGAGGGGACATGTGTCATTTCCTCAGGTGCATCATCATCTTTTAAGTCGTGTTTCTGTGTTTTTATCCTCTCCCATCTTTTCTTAATTGAACCTTTCTGGTGGGCGTGGTGAGGGCCCAGCTGGGAGCCGGCCGGCCAAAGTCGCTTCTGGAGGGGATCATTAACTCGGGCGTCAGCCAAGGCCGTTTAGTGTTTATAAAACGCAGACAATTAAACACAGTCGCGGCCCTGCAATGCTATAATTGGAAAGCAGACTGGGACGACGTCCATCAAGGGGGACCGGCTCCCCGGCTCCGAGGAGGGATGGGCGGGCAGGGCCGTGCTGTCCTGCCAGCCCAGCCGGACTCGGACAGGGCCGCTCCGTGCAAACGCCCAGCCGGGAGGGTCCCGGCCTGCCGGGCCTGCATGCTATGGATGTGAAACAAAGGCTTGGGAGGGGAACAAAGGAGAAAAGAAGGGACTTGCCCAAGGCCAGCTGACAGCCAGGAGCTGGCTGGGTGCCTGCTGGCTCCCGGGGTGCAGACTGCGCTGTGTCCCTGTGGGTCCGTGGTAGGGATAATAGCATTGCTTCTACAGGCATGCATCATGAAGGCCCTTCCCCTGCCAGGCCACCATACGGGGAGGGTGAAGGGACTGGTGGTCGCCCCCTTGGGATTTGGAAATAGCCATTAACTGAGCCCTGGGCTCCAGGCTGGCTTCAGGGTCACAGTGGGTGGAGAGTGGGATGGTTGGGGCTGTTCCCAGATAATACAGTACTCCTGCCTCCTGCTAGGCAACCTAGCCTCCACCCTTAGCCAGTCTGGTGCCGCAGCACCCAGTGCCATTGATGGCTGTTCCCCAGCAGTGCCTGAAAGGCCACTGGGAGCTGCATCAGGCAGCTGTTGAACTCACTCTCCAGGTCTTCTGTGAAGTCTGGCAGGTGAGGAAGATGCTGAGTACTGAAATGGGATCGCCATAGCCCTGCTCCAAGCTCTGCAACTGACTCACTGTTTCAGCATGAGCACATCACTTCACCTTTTTGTGACTCAGAATTTTCATCTATCAATTAGGGATTTATGAGGTTTAATTAAGGTCTGTGAAGCCCTTTGAGATCCTCACTTGAAAGATGCTGTGCAGGCATAAAGTGCTGTACGCAATGAAGAAAACAAGAGAAATTAAAAGCTCCAGACGAGAGAGAAGAGAGGGCAGGTTTCCCACTGCTTGGTCTCCCAATTACATGCTCCTTGTTAGGATGGCAACCTCACTTTAACCTGTGGACAAACGAACTTGTTCACCCCTTCTTGCAGCAGACAGGCGATGACGTGCAGTAGTGTCTTACTCATTGGTTAGCCTTCAGTCATCTTTCCAGAAGTATGAGCAAACAGCAAAGGGGGAAGGGACAAGGGCGGGTAAGGAGTATGAATTCCAGAGAAAAGGGAAGTATCAGAAAGCAAGCTAGGATGTGCAAGGACCTTTATCACTGCTGTTGAGATCTAGCTTTGCACTGTAACAAACAGGAACAGATTTCATCTGTCCCTAGAGGTACGTGCCCTGAAGCAGGGAAGAGCTGATGAATTACAGCAGAGAGGAAGCAAGGGAGTCTTCTTATGCAAGGCATCTCTTTCAGTGTCAGAGAGGAGGTAGATTCAAGGAATTTGAGGGAAGCATTTGAACTTAGCTAAATGAAAAGTTGTTTTATCTATGTTTTTTAAGGAAAAGGCCTTGTTTGCAGAAGCCCTGGAACCCACGCTCTGAAGCTTGTGCTTAAATGTAGGCATAAGCTTAAGGCCTTTGCTGAATGGGGACATGCCCAAATTTATTTAGGTGCTTGGTAGAAACCAGGTGTAAGGGCTGGGAATCTTACAGCAGTGATATTAGCAGGACCTCGAAGGTCCCCAGGAGCCATAGAAAGCAGTTATATGTGAACAGCCTTGCTGTACTATTCATAGGGACAGGTTGACCTCAGGGGGGGAGGAATGGGCAAAAAGCAAGCTCCGTCTCCAATCTTTATTTTCTCCTTTGCTTGCAGTACAAACAACCCAGTGGAAGCCGGCTCCAGTAGGTGTGGTCTGTGTATGCACTCGTGGGTGTGCCGCTTTGTTGTGTTAAAAGGACCATTCCTCACCTGAAAGCAAGTTTCCAGGTTGTCACTGACAGTCACATCAAAACTCGTGACCCCTCCCATCCCCCACCTGCATACCTTCCCTGTTATGTAAGAAAAACAGAGATGCCTGTTGAGATGAAACCCAAACTAGTCCCAGATTTGGTGTCTGCCTTCATTCCACACTGATCTGGGACCCCTCTGCCCATCTTTCTTCTGAGCTGCCAGGTGAAAACATGCATGGTAATTGCTGCTGGCTAGAACAGCGATCAGAGCAGGCATCCTCACTCTTCTCTTTCTCTCCCAGTCCATCCAGCTTTCCTTAAGGTTTCTTAAGCTTTCTGTTGGGCTGGCTGGTCTGCTCTAACTCCGTCTTTCTGAAACTGCTAGCGCCCCAAATTTGGCACAAAAGCTTAAGATTAGTGAGCACTGTTTTGGAGTAAAACAGAATAATGACTTTCTGTGGCATACTTATGACACTCCATTAATATATCCCAAAAGAAATGTTTTTGTTGCAACTGCAGTATACTGTTGACTCATTATATGATCCGCTCTAATGCCTCCAGATCCTTTTGTGTAGTACTGCTGCTTAACCAATTATTCCAAGTCATCCATTTATGCACTTAATTTCTCCTTCCCAATCGAAGTACTTTGTTGTGTTTTTATTGAATTTTATCCAGTTGATTCTGAGCAGCTTTTGCAATTTATTGAGATCACTTGAAACAATAACGTGCACATTAATTGTTCAGAAAATCCTATGGACAGGCCCATGCCTGCACCCATAGCTAGTTCCAGAGCCCAGCCTTTCCATCTTAAAAACAAAGGCCTCTAGCACTTGATGGCATTCTTGCAATATTCTTCTGAAATGTCAGGATGAAGGCTGGCAGAGCTGTGAATTTTGGAAGACTCTTTTAATGGAAATATGGGATAAGAGCATCTGTTCAGCTGGCAGTGGCTTTTGGTCTCCAATCGTCTAGTGCTGGTTTGAATCACTGTTATTTTCTGTATTATCTCTGGTCTTCAAAGCATGCAGTCACTGAAAATGTGCAAGCTTGGAATTGGCTTCTGACTGTGAGGGAGGATGTGGTGGTATACCTGGACAAACGCAGGTCGCATCAGGAATCCCCTGGCCTGGACTCCCCATCCTAAGGACTGGAGGTACAGCTCC
Source organism: Fringilla coelebs (assembly GCF_963513975.1). Taxonomy (NCBI): domain Eukaryota; kingdom Metazoa; phylum Chordata; class Aves; order Passeriformes; family Fringillidae; genus Fringilla; species Fringilla coelebs. Next base: position 86,883,386 of record NC_140030.1, read on the forward strand.
TCCCCACTCTCAGGCGAAGGGTCAGGATACTTGTTGTGTTCAGGAGTGGAAATGTGGGAATTTGGTGTCCTCTGGTGGCAACTGCGAGAATTTACAGCTGGCTAAACAGGCGTGACCCTCCTCACGCAATTTGCCACTCAGGCCAGCTGGCCATGGGCTCCAGCCAGAGCACCGATGCCCGTTGCTGCCCTGCACTGTAAATATTTCTAGTCAAGTCTGGCTTCCGTAGTTTCTGTATGCTCACTCCTCCTATTTATTTTATGCCCATTTACTTGCTTCCCTTTCTGGAGGGCTGAGCTCTGTGTGGTTTTGGGTTTAAGATTGACTTGATGGTGTTAGCTTGCTATTCTCCTGTGATTTTTTTGCCTCACAAAAGGAAAATTTAGTTTCCATAAGCACTTCTTCACACTTACAGAAGGCTTCAGCTGCTTGGCCTTGCACGATCCTTAATAAAATAAGTGTGTCTGTGTCCAAAGGCCTTTCAGCCCGCTTCTCTAAGCACTGACTGTCTTACCCCCAGGCTTGCCTCAATGCAGTTCCATTGTGAAAGAAAGACACAGAGCACCTGGACAGCCCATGTTTGGCTCTTTCGGCCACAAAACAGGTGAGAGCAGGTCAGAGTGTTGCATAGATGGTGAACACTACGATAGGAGGACATGTTTGGCGCGATTTGTGTTGTATGAAGTAGATGAAGGGAGCATACCAAGCCATATGCTCCTGGCTCCAGGAGCTTCTGCTGCTAATGGACAAAACATGAGCAACCCTGAGCGCTGTGGGGCATAAAAGTCTCTAAGAGTTTGGTGCAAATGCAGCCAGAAAAGTCAGTCTTATCCTATATGGGGAAAAGCAGCCTTACTTCCTCTCCCCATTTCAATTGCTATGCTACCACTTGACAGTCTTCTCTTTTTCCTTTTTCAAGAGCAGCACAAGTATTAATGATGCACAAGGAATATAGCACATCTGGGGCTGGCTCACTGAGGTCAAAGGAATACATTTTTTGATGCATGAAGACAGGCTGAGAAACAAATTTCTGCGGGGGAGTCAGGTAAACATTTTTAGGATGTGCATAGGTGGACTAACAAGTCTGGGACACCGTGGCACCCAGACAGGCTGACCCCACAGAATCTATATGTTGCACCTTCATGTGGGAAGAGCTTCAGAGAGCACAGGAGAGTCAGGAGCTTCCCACACTGGTTGCTGCAATTACAGCTCTGGCTGGCAACAGAGCCCCTTTGTGGCGTGAATACAAACAGCCAAAAGCTGGCGCTGCTTTGGGAATTTTATAGCTTAATGGAAAAGAACAGGAGAAAGGGAATACTCATGTTTTTATTTTACAGAGAAACACAGCACTTTGAGATGACTCCTTCAACTTACGGTGGTGTTTATTTAGGTGCCTGATTTCCATGCAAATGTTTGAGAATTAGGTACTTTGCATGTGAGCAGCAACAAACTCGCCCAGAGACACAGGAAGGGAGCACATGTTCTCTGCTGCCTGCCATCCACTGCCATCACTGTCTATCAGAGGCAGGCAGACTGCTTCCGTTTTCTATCTGCCTTCCTGCCAGCACTGCTTTCTCAAGGCTGTGGTAGCGCTGGTGAACCCTTTCAGGTCTGTGGCTGTAAACAGGGCTCCCCAGAAATGAGCTTTATCTCCTGATTTGATAACCAAGGGGCCAACTGAGGAGGCCACAGGAAGTATCTGGTCCCCAGCTTCTTGCTGCTTACAGACTCAAGCAAATCCTCACAATAGAGAAAAGTCAGTAAAAAGAGTCTTTAGCAGAGGATCTTTAAATCTTGGCTTCTGCTGTTCTCTGGCTGTTCAGCGTCCTCATCAGCCTTGCAGCTATCATCAGGCTTCAGGGGCTCCTGCCCCAAGGAGCTGGGAGGATTTCAGCCTATGGCATGATCTGCAGCTCACTTGTACCAAAGGCCCAGCAGCTGCTAGAATAGGCAGTGAGGAGCAGTTCCAGCTTTTGCTGCAGAGGGCACTGTGTTTTTGCGACAGGCGGTGGGGATTGAGGGACCTGTGGCAGATACACAAGCTGCAAAGGCAGGCTGGACACCACCAGCCTCTCAGCAGCACCGAGCAGTCTGTGGAGATGGACTTTAGGCTGTACTTTGGTGCCAGCCACACATGAGTGGCTAAAGGGCTTGTGCCCTCAGCAAGCAATCAAACAATCTGTGTGGGAGGTTGTGCCCTGCTTAAGGTACAAGGAAGAAATTTTAAGTTTCATTCAATTATTAACATTGGATCAGAGTTTTTGTTGTTATGTTTCAGCTGCTGGTCGGTGCTTGCTGGAGAGCACTGCTTCATAGCTCATCCAAAAATGGGTATAATTGCAGTGGTGACCTTGCTTATTTATGTACTTACTGCCATAGCTCAGGTCTTTTTAGCAGCTATGCAGATCCTAACTATAAAAGTCAGAATCCAGCCATGCACTGAGCTTAGAAAAATTTAGGGAAGTCTATTTGAGGCCTTGTGTTTGCAATTTTTTCTTTTTTCCCCCAAGATTTCTTTTCTAAAGCCATTTTAGAAATAATTTATATCCTTCTCACCTGCGACTCCAAAAGCCTGAGTTTTTTAGAGGAGTGCATTACAAGGCCTTTTGCCCACTGTCAGTAATCTGACCGTACGCAGATCAGTGCTTTCCCGTTTGTGTTCTTCGTTCCTTGGAGGATTTGCTCTCCCTCCAGCAGGTGGTAGCAGCCTCCTTCAAGCTGTGCCGCTCTCCTGCCTGCTGCCGCAGAACTGCTGCCCGATGATTCATGTCCCTGCCTGCCCCTGGCCTCACTTGATCTCCTCACCCTCTACTGCATGTCTGAACTTCCCTGAGGAGGAAGATCTTCTGTTTAGGTCCAGAGTATGCACTAAATTTACCAGCAGTGTGAATCTCACAGCAGGAGGAGGCAACGGCACAACATCACAAGGATGCATGACATGTCTTGCTTTGTATATGATTTATTCCTAACGTTTTTGTAAGCACTGTCATGTCCTACCCATCACAGATGGGTGCCTCATAGATGAAATAATTCAGGGATATGCTTCCTAAATACAAAATTCAAGATCTAATGCCTTGCCAAGGCAGTAGGATTAGCTGAAGCAGTGACATGTCACAAACAGGCTCTATCCTCAAATGAAATGGAAACTCGGTCTGCTTTGTACTTCCACAAGAAGTCCTCTGCTATGCCAGTGTAACGTGATAGTTTTGTGGATGCAAGAACATTATCCACTGATATATGACCTTTGCTTATTAGCAATTGAGTAAGCTAACTCCCTAACTTAGTACAAGTACAAACATCTTGGGTTTAATTATGAGTGGTCAAGTGCTATGGAGTTTTTTGTCTGTTTGTTTTTATTGTTGGGGTTTTTCTTCTTTTGATGTGAAGCCATACTTTCATCATTTGTATTTTAAAGCAGTGGTCTTATAGGTGAGGATTTAGGTTGAAAGAGTTTTTGGGTTTTGGTACTCTGTATGAATAAAAGAAATACCAGAAAAAGCTCTGTTTAACAGAGGAGATAAGGAAAAGCTTAAAGGCAAGCTAAAAAAAAAATATCCCATGGCTTTCCCAGCTGTGACTCCTATACCAGGTGTGAAAGGTGAAGATTTAGGTATATTATAAGCCACCTAAAAATGTAGCAAGGAACCAAAGTTTGGCTAGTATACTTTAGCACCTGTGTTTGAGTATCTCTTTGGGTGTTGCTGGCTTTAAAACTGTAACTGGGACTTGACTTTTTTTTTTTTTTTTTGTGGTGTTTTTTTTGTGGTGTTTTTCACCACAAAAGGTTGGGTGTAGACCTGTGAAACAGGTCCTTTGCTTGAGAACATGCCAAGGCACAAAACTTCTGCTTTTCACCACCAAATTTCACTCAAAACTCTTCTGTGCCAGTTCAGTTATGAGCCCTCTCCATCCAGGGCAAGCAGCAAGAAGACTCACACGATTCAGGCAGGGTTAACTCCCAGACCTAGCTAGCTCCTTGTCCCACCTGAGTGGCAGCAGGCACTTTAGGGAAGACACAAGATGTTCTGTGTTGATTATTAGGCAATCAGCTACATGGGTGCAATTCCCTAGGGTATTCCTAAATACCATCAGCTGAGGGTTGGTTTATGGTCTGGAACTCTCCTTATGTTCTGTAGCTGCATCTAGCTTTGTCCTTGCAGTAATGTAAAAGGCTTAATTTGTCTTTGTCTCTGACACATTCTGTGTCTAATAGAAAATTCTCTCTTCTCCCTTTTGCAAACTTTTTTTGATCTTTGCTGCCACTTGTTATTTGCTATTCAGTCTAGGAGCTATTTTGATCCTTTGGTGGTGGGAAGGAGTGTTTACAAGAGATTTGCAAGCCTTGAAGTTAATGCTGTTTTGCTTCTGGAACATGTCACAGTGATAAAGGCTAAACTTACTCTTGGATCTGTGGTTTCTGGTAAATGAATGAATTATTGCTACCTTCCTTTTCATGTTTTTCTTGGTGCACAATGAGGAAGAGGCTTTCTGGGGGTTTAAACACTTCCAGGTCTTCAAGAAGTCTGTTTCTCAGACTTTGGATAGCAAGAGCTTTTTCTTGAAGAGAGAAGCAGCCACAAACCCTTGGATGTAATGACAAAACCCCCCAAAGGTAACTCCCATCTATGCTGAGACTGTGCAATGCCACCTTGACTGAGAGGTGATAATGGTGCTGACCAGCCTCACCTGTATGTCCCTCATTCTGACCAGCTGCTTGGGACTTCCACTGCAGCTCAGCCCAGGCAGGGCTTGCTGGTGTGGTGTTGTGCCCTGACAGTGAGTAAGACTTTTTTCATTACCTTACTGGTTAAAGGAGTTTGGGTGTCAGACTGTTTCAGGTGTGAGACCCCCAAGCAGGATGAGCTCATCCCTCTCAGCTGTGTCTGAGGTGAGAAGCCTCTTGTGCTGGTATGTTTTTGCTGAGTTGAGGGTGGAGATTCAGGGGGTGGAGGAATGCTTTCTCCTGTCTATGTACATTCCTCCTTGCATGTTGCTCTGAACAATAGCTGTTCATGTTCAGAATTAATATAGCTTTCCTGGTTTTTGAAAAGAAATGAGCGCAAGATCTACCTCCAGCATGTTCCTTCAAAGAATGTCAAATTTCTATCATGAAAGAGCAGAAGGCCAGAATAAACAAAAACTCCTTTGAAGGATGGGTTAGACTGCCTGAGTTGGGTGTGTTAGTGGCTTATTTAAGCATTTAAAGCTCTTTACTTAAGCAGACTCCCATTATTCATGTAGGAGCTCTCTCTGGGTGTCTGTGGGCTGAGAAGAGGCCAAAGGTCACTCTGGTGTTTTGTGTGAGGACAGCAGGCTGCCCTTCAGAGGTCTGACCCTGATGCTGTAGTTGAGGCACAGTGGTGGTCTCATGGGTGGTGTTGTGTCACAGCCTAGCTGGCATTTCTGCATGCTCTTTGACTCTCCTGAAGTGACTGCTACTGTGATAGTGTCACAGCAAGGGCTTTGGAGACCTGTGCAGTGTGAGGGCAGAGTTACTGATCCTGCTTGTCTTGCTCTGCTCTGTCATGGCAAATACTGGTGGGGCACAACCCAGTGAAGGAAAATCTGCCAGAAGAGGAACTAGCAGAAGAGAAACAGGCCCAGCGTGAGTCTGGTTGAAGGCAAGAAAGGAGCACAGGTAGGGAAGGAGACAAAAGGAAGAGCACAACCTTCCTCTTTGGGTGGGTGTGGGCTGCTGCATAGAGTTCAGTTGTCCTTGTCACCTCAGGAGCAGAGGCTCCTTCCCTTCCTGGCAGAGGCAGGCTATGCCAAACTAATATGTTATGTATTGCCTGAAAGAGCCTTGACCCTGCTGGAAGCTGACTCATGTGATCTTGGTCCTTAGATTTGCTGAGAATTTTCCTGAAAAATGGCCAGCTCGGTCTGACCAAAGTGAGAGGAGCTGTGCCCTTCTTTGACCCTTGGATGGGCAATGAAACTGAGATATCATCGTCACTTTGCTTTCCAAAGGTAGAAGCTAGTAAGTTTTATGGCTGCTGAGTTATCAGCTTTTAAGGTATAAAGGAGAAAAAGGAAGAGAATTTCTTTCTTTTCAGCCTTAACATCTAACACAGAGCACTCCAGGATTATCATTCATAGAGGTGGTTACCATGAAGCTATTGTTAGGTGTGCTGTTCCTTTGGTTGCTCTCCTCAGAAGGTAAGTTTTGGAAGGCCCTTTGAAAATTTGCATTGCACAGTATTTGGGAACCTCTATTTTTAGTTGTTACAAGGTGGGTGTATAGCAGGAGTTTTAGAAGCAGGATGAAGAAAATCTGTGAGTAAAACTGTGATCTTAAATGCAGTTTTGGGTATGTTTGATCATTTTTTGATGAAGATGTGTTCATTGGTTTGCACTGTTCTGGGGATAGACTGTGTCTTAGGCACTGAAGCATTCTGGTGAGAGAAACATCACCAAACAATTGAACTAGCAGTGAGATCTGTGCCAAAATGGTGCAGAAGTTCAAGCACGGAACAGAGGCTTTCTCTGAATTCATAGCTATGATTATCCGTTTTCTTTTCAGTGATAGAAGATTAAGTGAAAGGTTAGTCAGCGTCCTGGCATTCCAGGCATTGTTCAGATTTCTGTAATATTCAGGGTAGGGGGGAGCCCTTATTCCCTATACTGGGTTTCTGAAGTCCATGTTTGGTGCCAATGATGGTTGTGTAGGTGCTCAAGACTGAAAATGCTGTGCATGCTTTGGCTTTATTGGCTCTGTGCTTCAGGAATCTACCTGTAGGAAAATGATAACTAGTAATAGTGCTTTACCTTAGCAGTAAGCTATGGTGATCACTATCTTCAGAGGATTATAAGGTGCTCTGGTAAATAATAAACTGTTAGGAGGTTTTGGTTCCTGAAGTAATCAGAAGAAATTATAACATCTGAGCTTTTTAATTTAGTGAAAAATATGCACGGTGGCTGCAGTTCCTCTGAAAACTTTATCCAGGAAAACAGATGTTGATTGATAGCAGCCTATAAGAATTGTTTTTTGAAACATATTAACTGTCAGAGCAAGGGAGGAAGGAGTTAGAATCTTTCTCCCAAATTTTGGGAGAATCGTCTGAAAAATACTTTCTTTTTTATGTCAAAAAAATTGAAAGTACAAGTTAGAATTATTCAGTGGTATAGTAAGGGAGTAACAATAATACTGGGAGTAGCAGGAGTTGAAAAAGTCATCCTATGGAAAGTGTAAATCCAAAACAAACTAAAAAAACTGAAGAGGTTAAAATTTATTCATCTAAGACACAAATTAATCTGAAGAGAAACAATGAATCATTTTCAAAGCCATGAAAACCAATAAATCATTTTCCAAATTCTTCTGAAACGTGGAGTCTGTAGGACTGACTGATGTATAAAAGAAGGCTGAAGCCTGACAAATTCTTTTTGTCTTTGGTGTCCTTGCATAACAGCTTAAAAAAGGCCTTGCCCTCTAAGCCTTTCAGCACAGGGGACAAGAGGAGTAACAACCAAATCCTTGAACAAACTGATGACAAATAGTAAAAGAACTGCCAGGACTAGATGATATCCACCCAAGGGAGTGAGCCAAGCAGAAACATGAACATGTCCATTTTATTAACTGTGATGCTCATATTGATCTGTGTTGGGCTGTGGGCTCTGCTCATGTTCAGAAGTGCTCTGGATAAGGGTGGATTCTAACTTGCTGATGCAAAGCTACCCAGGACGTTCAGAATGAAAATTTAGACTAAATTTTCCCCTTATATATTACTCTTATCTATGTGTGCTCTATGGTGAACTCTGAATAGATACTGCTTGACCCCAGAACACAACTATTTGAAGACATCAGTGCTAGTGATAGTCATGAGAAATTATTTCAGCAATTAGCAAGAGAACAGCATAAAAACCACATTGCTGCTGCTGTGTACAGGGCCACAGTTCACCTGCATTTTGTCAGTGGTCTGCATTTTTCATCTCAAAAAAGATGTGGTAAAACCTAGGAGGGGGATAAAGGGGGAGAGTGGTCAGACATAGGAAAAAACTTCAACATGAGATCAGAGAAACTGCCTCTTCAGCCTGGAGAAGAAGGGGTAGGTATATGATGGAGACATACAGGTGCATGCAAAATGGCAAATTTTGCAGAAACGAGGGAATGACTACTCTTTACAAGAGCAACAAGGAAACAATCAGGTTATTAACAAATGAGAAGTACTTTTTTTCCAACACGTAATTGAGTGATGAAGCATCTTTTGCCACACTTCTTGGGGAAAGCCAAAACTGTGAAAGTATTAGAAAAACAAATAGGCAAATCTGTGGAAGAAAGATGTCAGGGAGTTCATCAACATTAAGTTATTGCTTGCTCAGGGAGCACAATAGTACAGATAGTTGGGAGGAAAATTGAAATAAAACTGTATTTTCCTTATTCTTTGCCTAAGCATCTGCATTTGGATATTGTCAGAGGCAAAATCCCAGACTAGGCGTGGGATTTTGTTCTAAAACTGTTCCTCCAACTCCGAGTCCTGGAAACTGGGACTAGATCCTCTTTCTCTCTCAATGTAGTTGAAATTAGTGTTAAAATTCTCAGATACTGAGTTCCTGCAGTAGATTTGTGTGGTGCAGACAAGTCCCTCATTGCTTTTGTCTCCAGTATCCCAAACAGAGTTGGGATTCTGGTTACTGCCCTGAGTAAAGCATCATCAAAACCCACAGATTGAACAGGCAGAAATGTTAAAAATATGTCACACAATAGCCTGGAAACTGTCTCAACCTTCTACAAAGTAGTGTAAAAATAATATAACTTTGCAAATAGCTCATGGCTGAAACCCAAGTAGGGGACAAAAACCGTGTATAGAAGTTGCTGCCATTTATTGAATATGGTCATGTAGTGTGGCACAGGTGACAGTCATGGGGAGCAGTAGTGGCTTTGTGCCACCACACTGACCTGTGTGCCCAGGTACCCACGTCCCCAGAGGCTGCCCAGAGTCCCCTGCCCATGCCAGGCACATCTCATTGCAGCCTGAGCACCACTGGCTGCCCTACACCCAAGGATGCCTCACCTGCTAGACTGAGCTGGCTCAGCTCTTACTCTGTCATTGACATGGAAAGAAAGGTGTACAAGCCACAAGTTCTCATCAGGGCTAAATATTCCAAAAATAGCTCCTGACTATTAAAGGGCAGTTATTCTAATTCTGTATAGGACTTGCTGGATGCTGATGGCTTCAGTGGGGCAAGCAAGAACAGCTGAGAGCGTGCTTTGAAGCTCATCTGACCTAGGCCTTGTGGCTCTCTTTGTGGAAATTTTAGAATAAACCAAAATCTATTTGCATAAATCCAAGTGTATGCTCAAGGAAAGAGAATAATGTTTACTGAAACATCTACAGGCCTGACTCCTGGCTCCACAGGCTATTTTGTCTGCCAACACTCTACTAAGAAGAAGAAATTGCAGCTGTTTCTGTATTACTATGGCAAACTCACAACAGTGTTATGCTGCTCCCTGACTGTGGAAGATGCAGATTAATGTGAATTGCTCCTTTCTAAGGAGTTTCACCGTGTACATGTTCAAACTACTCTAAATTTGGATAGGATGAGACTACAGCAGTGTATGATATGTGCTGAAGAGGAAAACAGGTAGGGAAGGCCTGTGGAGGATGGGGTTGTTTGAGGGGATCCACAAGCAGTTCATCACCTGTTGCTATAAATTCATTGCATTCCACTAATTTCAAGAGATATCACCTGCTTACAATAGCTAAAAGCTTTTTCTAGTATACAAAATCAAAGAAAATAAGTCTGGTTGTTGGGATGAGCCTCATCTTTGGAAAGTAGGGCAGATGAGAAAGATGCCTTCTCTCCAGATTCTGTGCTTTTAGGTATATTAAGTCTTATGAAGCTTTTTTCCCCTAAGATGAAAAAAATATAGCGTAACCCTTTCTTTAATGTTTTTAAGGTAATGCAGATGATCAGGAAGAATATAAGAAACTTGAGGTAAAGTATGAGTACAACTTTCTTTTTTTTCTGTTTTCAATACCTATTATTACCTGTCAAGCTGTTGCTTCCTCTGAGGCAGGCAGAAGGAAGAAAGAATATAGCTTGTTGCTCTAAACTGCTTCTGCAAAGAAGAAATGCAAAGCCAGTGAGTCAGCAATGTGATAGTGCAGCTGCAAGATTACAGAACACAATCAGGAAATGAGGTTTTCTCCAAGCAGTGTTTGTTATTAGGTTGCATATCCTGTACGTAGGTTGTTTGTGGTTAGCACTTGTTCCTAGATGCTCTGTTGCTCTCTTAGAATTAAACTGTTATTTGCTTTATAACAGTGCAAAGTGTCTGCACCATTAAAGTCCTCCAGCTGGGCGCTAGGGAGTGTGGGGGTACCTTGCTGACCCTTGTCACAATATAGATTTCACCTTTAGGTATTAAGGATGGTCAGACAGCCACTCATGGTCATTGTGATGAGGGAACCCCTTGCCAAGTCACCTGGGGAGGCAAGGATTGCCTTGCATGTCCCTTTAAAGCATTTGGTGTTGGGCTGTGCCTGCCATAAGGATACAGGATGGCATGAAACAATGTTCCTGCTGGTACTGAGCTGCCTCTCACACTGAGTGAATAACATCACTCACATCCTTGCCTTCTCTGATCACCTGGCCAGGTGTTGTTAAGGAGCCAGAATTGGTTCATTCTGCCTTTCCTGTTGTCTATTGGAGATGTTTTGATGGGTTAGTTGGGCACCCCTTAGCACACAGAGATGTCTGCAGTAGATTAAGCAGTCATTGCAGCAATGGATGTGGCACGATGTGTTCAGCACATTTCATTGTTTGCTCAGGCCCGGTGCTGTGGCAGCCAGTAAGAAAACTGAGCAGAAAGTGTCAAGTTGTAGAAGAGTTAACTGAAAATGCAGCTGTCCAGATGTGTGTTCCCATGTATTTCTAACAGAGGTGTAATTGTTCTTTGAAGTAGTTTACATGAGTAAAATCTTGGTTATGTGTGAGAATGGAGCCTGTAGGACCCCTCATTCAACAAATTTCCTTGTTAGGTCTAAGCAATCAACCATATTTATTTGTTTATGTCTAAGGCTCTAAGAAGCTTGCAGTTTTCATGTGAGCAGGTGACGTTCCCTGAGACCCCTTCATCTTCAGGTTTGTGTTTGATATTGTCTCTGCAGAGGCTTTCCCTCACAAAATTATTTGAGAATGGCCTGGGGCAGAAATCAGCTGTTTGTGGAGATGCCTGTGTATGGGATTGACTGAAGAGGAGCTAGGCTCTATAAACTCCTTAGTTTTTTGTTCCATTTGTGATTACTTTTCTACCTTTGTTTCTTCAGCTGGTGATTGGGGATGCCACTATTACTTCAGTCATTCCCAGCAGTATTTTTTGATCTTGCTTGATGGTTGAGCATTTCAGTGCCTCTAACCACCCAAAGTATTTGCTGAACACCTGAGTAATGTTTCTCATGCTTTCTGACTAGTTTTAAACCTCCAATCAAAGCAATCAGTATAGAGTTATTACCATTTTAGCCAACTTTGTTTTAGTATACTGGTGAATGTAACTTTCTTTTGGGGTTACTGTTTTGGGTTTTTTTGTAACCTGAAATCTTTTGCTTTTCTGTAGTTCATGCTCTAAGGCCAGCTGACATTAAAGCAGTTGCTGCTATAGGAAGTTTGCAAAGAGTAAGTACAAGCAGGAAATGTGCTGAATGTGACCTGTTTCCTCCACTGTGATGATGAAGTCAGCTGATGATGTAGTTTCGGGTCTCAGAGTGTTCAGGACTTCAGTCTTTCCACAAGCATCAAAGACTTCTGGTGGAAAAATGGCTGGAAATACCTGCTGTTCAGTGTTCCAATGTACCCTGTGTCTAAAAATAGCCAGCTGACTTTGTGCAGGGGGAAATGTGATCACAGTGCTCTTGCAGAGAACCATGATATTTGATTAGAGTGCATGGATTTTCCTAACATTGAGCATAACAGATTGAATAACTGGAAGAAGATGCTGGGAAAATTCAAACTGGAACAAATACAAATTGTTAAGAAATGCAGTAGATTTTCCACCTCATCAAGTGTTTTCAGTAGAAACTGGTTTCCTACCTACAAGGCAAAAGGTCTACAAGAATCACAAAGATATGTTTCTGCTGCATAGATCAGTGGGTAAAGTTCTGCCTGTAATAATATAGTTAGATTTGGATGATCTTTATCTGTCTTAATAGTTGGAAGTGAATATCTGAAACTGAGGCCCAATTAAAAGCATTTAGCCACAATTCTCAAGCTTTGAGGAAGTGTAGAAATGCCTGTAGAGCAAAAATTTATATCCATTGGAGAGGCTGCGACTGTGAAAAATGGGGGAGAGTCTCCCTCATTACAAAACAACTTTCAAATTTGAGATGGTATCCATGAATATATCATACTTTTCCTTTTACAAAATCAGGACTTCTGGACTCCTTGTGAGTACTTATCTCTTTTGAAAAAAATTATTGTCCTGAATGCAAGGGTGCTTCATCCATATCAGGTACATGGCCCTTTGGAACAAGTCTTCTTTGTGCTGGTGTCCTTGTTGCTTGTGGGGGTGTCATAGAAAAACATGTAAATTATCTTCTTTTAGGGAATGTTTGCTTTCCTAGAGCAAACATCTCTGTCGCTGTTTCCTCATTAAACTCTCTGAAATTAGTGAAGTTCCTCTATTGATATAGTTTCTTTTTAACAGACACTCTTCTGTCTGAGTGCCATCTTTGTAAATTATCTAAATGACTTCAGGTCATGTCCCTTGTTGAAAAGGAGTAGGAATAGATCCAGAGAAATTTGGTCTAGAATAGCATTTGATTTTATGGAATTTGATTTCAATGTATCATTTTCTATTTTAAGCCATATGTAAAAAAATCATTAATGAAAGCAGTAACTAAGAAAGGATTACCAGATCATGAAAATGCACGGTAATAGGGAAGTTCTGGAAAAGAATCTAAATCTGTGAGTGATTACAACACAGTGGAGAAGAGTACGTAGAAAACAGTACTATCTCTAACATGACTGAAATGTGGCAGGGGAACAGCATACCTAGGTCTAGTTTACACTTTAATTAATATTTTTCTTATTGATTCTTTGTTCATAGACACCAGGATCTGGTGAGGATTTACTCCAAAGGTAAGAATTGATAGTTAGCTTTTATAAGTTTCATTATCCTAATCTCTATAGTGTCACAGTGCAGGAATTAGGCCCAAGCAATTTTTTTATTATTTTTTAGAGAGGAGGAAAAAGCCTTTGTAAAATAGAAAGGATTTTAGAACACTGAAACCTTCCCTGTCCTTTGATTACAAATTTTTTGTACTTTTGCAGGATATAGAATTACCTTAGGGTTGCAATGCCCTTGATTAAGAATCATTGCTGTGTGATAAATCCTAGGCAGTAAATGTAATAATTCACTAGTTAGAGATTAAAAAGCAGGGATTTATCAGAGCTAAGAAAGAACTCAGTAGTCCAGATATCCTGGACTACTGATACCCAATCTGCTTGGCTGATTTCCAGTGCTTCATGGATAAGCTTTATGCTGTTTCCTTCTTCCATGCCCCTTTAACAGATCCAAATCAATGAGTGAACATATGGCTAAACCTTGTAGCTGCAGGTCTGCGCAGATCTTTTGAGTCACAGCCTTCCAGATGAGGATTTAGCATTGCACAGATAAACTTTTAAGACTAAGTTTTTTTAAAACATCTGTGTCCCCTTGTATGTGGGTCTACACCGAGGCCCCTGCATCACTTATACTTATGTATAAGCAAGCACAAGTACTGCAACATGCGGAGGGTAAAGAGACACAAAAAATTGAGATCTGAGACTATGTTCTTACTCAGCAGTAGCTGATGACATGACAGTTTTGGGAAAGAAAGGCCCCATTCTTACTTGCAACAGCTGCCATGAATTTCACTCTGAGATGCAGCATAACTAATAAGAAATTGAGGCTGTGCTGTAATATAATTTTTCTTTGAGAAATGGAATAACAGGAACTTCCTGTTTTCTCTTCTCTTTCTATAGCACAGGAAAGAACTTCCTTGAACTAAGCGTGGCAACTTTAGCAGGTGCGTCTTGCTGTCACACTAAAACTTCAGCAAATTAATTTAACAGCTTGCTGGCAGGAGCTCCAGGGCTCTGCTGGGCTGCAGAGCAGGTGCAGCACAGGCACACTGCAGGGGTGTAAGGGATGCCTGAGGAGTGGTGCACCTGGGGACATGAGTTCAGACAGTTTGTGCTGCCCATGATGGCTTTAAAGAGACTGTCTGGGTAGACAAACAGCAGTGAAGAAGGGGTGTGATGGACTGCTGCAAGATTCTTAAATGCCCAGCAGGGGGTTTAGGCCTCTTATTTCTACCCACGACGCAGTCTCTGCTAGTGTGTGCTTGTGGCCTGTGCTGGCCCAGTGAAGTCTTGTGTGGGTTTGCCAGCCCAGAACTGCCATGTGTTTAGAATTTATACTGGGACTGCCATAGATGAGCCACATCTGGGAATTTGTTGCCTATTGGCTGTCTCTGAAGGCAGCCCTTACTTGCTTAAAGGATATTGCAAGTAAAAGTTTCATGCCCACTGAAATGCTGTGTAATATATAGCTCCAGGATCCTGCCCTCCACATAATCGTCCTAGTGTCTTAACTCCTTGGTGTGACATCTATTTCCCTGTAAAAGGGGTTTGAAACATGGCAACTTGCTAGTGTTTTATGAGTCTCCCTGGGTAGCCTTTCCCCACAGCTTCATTTCTACAGCTGCCTCTATTTAAGCCCACCTACAATACTTGTGGCTGACATGAGATGGGGACAGAGGTTTTTGTTCTGAGTCTGGGGGAAAACTCAGGCATCAAGACTTCACTTCACAAGGTGAGGAATAGAACCAAGAAAAACAGCTGCAGAGGGGCTTGGGCATCCCTCTCGTGCTTGCCAAGAGATCCTCAGACTTTACAGGTTCTGGTGCTGTTTTAGTTCAGCTGTGTTTAATGAATCAGCAGAGTAGCAGTCTGCAGAAATCTCCTAACCTGGGTGTGTCATTCAGCTCTCATTAGCACCTTCAACCCCTCGGTCCTACATGTGTCCCCTCCACTTGGCACAGCAGGAGAGATGCCAGACAGTCAAGCCAGGTGAGTCTGAGGGGCTTTTGGCTGGGCAGTTGGTGTACAAGGGGAAGGATGGAAATCTTTGATGCTGGAGCACTTCACTGTGCTCGGTACTGGCAGAGGCTGTCATTGTGGCTCAATCGGCACCTGTCAGAATCAGGAGGAGCAAAGCCCTGCTTTGGGGTCTGTATCATCTGAGTTAACATCAGGTCTCTTTTATAGCTGCAAAACAAATTTTTGGCTCAAATAGAAGTTGAGGTGTGCTTACTAAGCTGCTCTTTTTATCTAAGTGCACATGTCTGGAAGCAGAATATGAACTAATCACCCAAAGCTCTCTGGGTAGCACAGTCAATTGTCTAATCTTAACACATTTATGAAAAGATTAATCCAACCTGAATCCTCAAAAGGTGTTTGATTCAATGGTAAAAATCAGCCAAAGCTTTAACCTTACTGATGCCTTCATAATTTCTCTCTTCCTTTCTTCTTTTCAGAGACCTCCTGCATCAAGCTGAAGAAATAGTGGAGCTCATGAAAGGGGATCAGGTTTGTTTAAAGCACAGAACTATTCTGAAAGCATGGTGTTGAAGCAGAAAAAGGCAGAAAAGTGGTTTAATACTTAAACAGCCCTCAAAAAACTTTCAAAACAGAAAATGCCATTTCTTGAGGTTAATGGACTTCAGTTTTTCTGTTGTAAATAAGAATCAATTCTATGCTTTTCAAGTGCAGAGTTTTGTTCTGGAAGTATCCCACCATTTTTACTTTTGTCAAAGCAACTGAAGGGCTTGGTAGGGAAGCCAGTATGTTTGCTTTCTGTTGGCTAAAGATGTGAGACTTCTACTAGCTACACTCTGTAACTGTGCCAGTGTTTCTGAGAAGTCAACCCAAAATAATGATTCTCAGTATTTGTCCCTCCAGTTCCTTTGTGGTCTTTTAGGAACATATTTTCAAAAAGGCCAATAAAGACCTAAATATGCTTTGGTGATGCTGGTGAGAGCTTGAATTATTGCTCACGGCTGAGTGCTTTTTAGGTCCCATCCTGGAGCTTTAACCATTCATTTCTCCTTTATTCTTAACCATGATGTTATTTTGTAAAATAGTCGTGAAATAATGGGAAAATGTAATTACCAAGGCAATTCTGCCCTTGCCTCTTTGCTCTACAGGGATTTAGCATGGATGTTTCTGGAACTGTGTGGTTCTAACCAAGGGTCTTCAGGATTTTACAGCATTGCCTAATAAATGCACACAGAGCAGCTGAGCAGGGCTCTAGCTCTCAGATTTTTTATTCCAGTCTTTGTCCCACTAGTGTGACCTCTTCTCAGCAGTTCATGTACAGTAATACTGTTGGCAAGCTGCAACAGTGATGGAAAGAGACAATATCAAGTTCTGTGCTAAGCTGTCTATGCCCGTCTTTTCCAGTAGAGCAGCAATGTCAGGCTCTATCTTGAGCTTTGTGTTCAGCTTTAATTGCAGCACTTGATGCCTAACCATCCATTTGCTGTGTCCTCTAAGGAAAAGCTGGATAGTTAGTCAAATGGAAGGGACCAAGATGGCCAGGACTGGGCCATGGACTGCTGCTTGGTCTTGCTGGTTTTAAACCCAAGCAAATTGTGTGTGAGAGAGGGAAAGAGCAAATAGATCATTTGTCATCCGAGTCCTTTATTTTTTTCTCCCAGATGATGGACTTCCAAAATGACTGGAAACTGATCACAGTGTTTTTTAGTGCTGAAACCTCATGTTCCTCCTATGCTTCCACACAACTGGTAAGTGCTTTGTGGGGTGGTTTAGCAGTTAAGGCAGGTAGTTAAGACACTTCCCATACTGTGTTCTCTGCCGTAGGGAACCAAAGGAGTAGTTAGGTCTGGGACGTTGGGATGCCTCAATCCAATGATGTAAGCTCCTGGAACACAATGTGTTTTGTATTTATAAACATCTGTACTGAATTTGCCATCCCTAGTCTGAGATGTCTTCGTACAACAACTGGTTTTCACCTTCAAGTATAAAGATACTTTTCTTCCCTATCTTTTTTTTTTAATATATGCCAAGTTCTCTGTTTATAGGCAGTTAAATTACAAGACTTGTTCCCATGTTATTTACTTGTTGCTGGCTAAGGCTGAATTTAAAAATAGGATGAAATGGATCTATTCTTAATAACCTTTCAGTACACAGCTCAATGCACAGGGTTTGTGACTTTTAGGAAATGGATAACTGTTTTTTCTACTAGTTTTGATGGCCTTTCTCATCTCATTTATAGAAGAACTGCATATCGGAAAACCTGGAAAAACTTACAGCTGTCTTGGATTTTTTGTATAAGAAGGTAAGATGTATTCATCAACCCTGAATAACTGAATCCTTTGTGTATTTTTCCAGTCTCCCCTACTAGACTAGAGCTTGTATCACTCTTCACATGACTTAGAACACCAGTCTCATTAACATCAACCCACTGGCTCCATTTGTCTTCACTAAGTGTTTTACTCCTGTTTTTAAAAGGCTGACACATGCAAACAGAAAGGATGGATGGGTAACTGCTCTGTTTTGCAACACAAGCTAATGTACCACTCAATCTTTGGATATTTTAAAAATGATTTCTGTGAAAATTGTAGTGCATCTGTCTAGGTCTGAAAGTTATGTTTGACAGGGCTGTTGGTGAAAGTAACTGGTATCTAATTACTGGTGTGGAACACCTAGGCAGTGTACAGGCTGCTAAGTCCCTGGTGATGACTTTTACAGACCAGGGAAAACATCCATTAAAATACTTAAGATAGACCTTTTTCTTATTTTGTGTTAATTAAAAAAAATCTCAGCCTTTCTAAAGGTCTTCTAGCTGGCTGAGCTAAGAATGATCTGCTTACCTAGGATGGTTTCTGGGAAGCATTCTGCACTGTGTCTTGGTCTACTAATGATAGTAGACTAGATGAGGATAGATTTCTATTAAAGCAGGCTATTAACTGTTTAACTGAATTATTTCAATAGCATCTTCCATTAATTTTGTTTTGCTGCATTGAAGGCCTACAGCATATTCTAAACCTGCTACAGTTCGGTTGCATCACACCGCAACCACTCGTTTTTCTCCAACTAACTTCTACAAATGTTGTGTATGGGGGAAATTCCACCCACACATTCTCTTCAGATTCTCTCCACTATTATTTCCAGAATCTGTTTATGTGCACTTATGAAAGTGAAATATCATTATGTAAATGAAAAGCTGCTTTCTGCATGGGGGAGAGCTGTGGTGGGTTGCATGAGTGCTTGTGCTGTTATGCAGGATGTTTCGTCCCCAGCTTTGCATTGCTATGTTGCCACAAAAATGGTAGTCCCAAGTTCATTTGAGTTCACTTTGGTTGGCTGGTGGCCATTTGGTTAAGTAAAATGAATTGCTGTGTCTCAGTCAAGAAAACATGGTCAAAAGTACTTCATAAATGATGATCCCAGATAGCAGGCACAGGATCAGGGTTCAGGACAGAATTGGCAAAGACTTGATTTTATGTGGGCAGAATCCCAAGCCAGAGGTAATACACGTGAAGTTGCAGACGTAATTTACTATAATTGCTGCTTGCTGATCTTTAATTGCAAATCTAGCATGAATAATTTTTACTTTATTACTGCAGGTTCCCAAGGCCTTCGTAAACCTAGTGGATTCCACTGAGCTCACAACTGCCTCTCTTGTGTGCCAAGATTACAGTAATGCCAGGTAATAGGTTTCTTTAACTTTTTGTCACCGTCTCCTGCTGGTAGTCAACAAATATTTATGTTCAACAAATACTGACTTTATGACTGAGATACAATCTGCTGAACTGTTTTTCTGCCCTTAGTACAAAAGTATGTAAAAGATTTTAAGTCTTCACTTTGTTTCTGATATGCTCTCTTTGAAAGATATATTTTTGTTAGGAAGCTAGTGCTTTTAATCCTATCAAATTGGAAAGCATACTTAAATATTGGGTCAGAGTTAAGGAAAAAGAGAAAGCCTCGATGCTGTACAAGCACTGTTTACCAAGAGCCAAAGCATTGGTTTGTGATCAATAATTTTAGCCACAAATCCAAAACACAGCACCAAATGGGCTGTTTTGAAGAAAGTTAACTCCATCCCAGCCAGACCCAGCACTTAGATTATGGTCACAAAACTGCATCATCCAGCTACCCCCAGTTTTTTATTCAGTGATGCTTTTGTTCTGCAACTCCCAAGTCAGAAGCTCTGTAGGTGCTTCAAAAATATAAATTTCTACATATCACTGTTCACAAAATGAGCAACTGATTTTAAAGGACATTATTAGGCTATTGGAAAGATTCTACTTGGGCTTAGGGAATGCTAGCTAGGGTAGAGAACATCCAAGTTGTCAGTTCCTTCTGGTAACTGCATCTATTTCTCTGTCTTGCTCAGTACTTTGTAACAAAAGCACGAGTAGTTTGTGTCCCGATTTAGTATGGAGTAGGAGTGTGCACATGAGCAGCTATGATAGAGTAGTTTACAGCTGGTGAGATTACACTTTGTCTTACTCCACAGTCATTTTTTTCCTTGTGCTTGTGGCATAGGACACCATATGTACTAATATAGTCATCCTAAAGTGTTTCACAAGGTTTGCAAGTATACAACCTTGGAGATGTTCTGATGGAACGGGGGAAGAGGTCTGGCTGCTATGTAACCACGTACTTAACAAATACAAAGAGAGGAGAGGCTTTCCTTGTCAAAGTGGCTGCATGAGGCACTCTAGCTTATTTCTCCTGCACAAACATGAAGGGGTAAAATGTGAGAAATGTGGAAAAGATGTGTTTAGGAATATGGGCCTTGCCACGTATTGAAGGCCTTAAAAATAAAATGAAATGGATCTAGTTTTTTTTCCTCTGAGGAATTATTATATTTCCTTTTGTACTTAAGGCAATTTGCTTTCTTATTGTCAGCATGCACTCGTAGCTGTGTTTATCTGGTTGATAAACACAGTTCCCGCTAGTTTGTTAGACAGCCTCCGTCCCAGATCCTGTCCCAGATAAGGACCTCCAGCATTTGGTTACTAAGTTGTATCATTGTGAACTGTGCTTTGAGAGAAAAATATAAATCCATACCAAAATGAGAAATTTCAAGAATCAAAGAGGATACTAGTGGTTGACACCTTCAGTCCTGTGCCTTAACTTTAGGCACTGAAGTTTGGGACATAATGGGGTTTAAAGTTCCCTCCTTTACTAATTTCTTACTAACTAGAAGTGTCTGCACTGAAAGTAATACATGAGCCCCATTTTTAGGCATGTAGCTCTCTTCATGTATTTTATGAGGTTCCTCTTTTAGGCTTGGGTAAGATTCTGGTCCTGAATTCATATTTCTTTCACTCACCAGCAGTGATAATAGCACTTTATCAGAAAATTCTCATTTTATAGGTTTAGCTAGAGCTCTGTGAAAAGGATCCTGACAGTTACTTATTGCTTATATCTGCAAACCTCCCAGAAACTTTCTCAGATTCCAGTCCATCCAGGAAATTTCAATGGAGTAGATTTTGCTGCAACCTGACTAATCTTATGTGTATCTTATATTGTTCCACCTACTCCTTTAGGAGCTCAGAATTCTCCAGTTAGCTTCAAAAATATGCAGTATACCCATCTCACCTTGCAGGTCAGAAATCTGACAGTGCCAATCATCCTTTAGAATGTATAACCTTCTGCAGCTTCCATCCACATTTCTAAATGCAGGCCTTCAAGTCAAATACTAAAGAAAAAGTTCCTGTGGAAGTATTAGAGTTTGTTCAATTTTCCTGTGTGACTACAGGGAGGAAAATGTTTGAAAACCAGTGCAGCTGTTATTTTAAGCTTGAGCATGTTGCTAGCTTGTGAGATCCTGTGCTAATCTAAGTCTGGCATACTTGTCAACTGACTAGGCTTTCAAATCAAAAAGAGATACAAAGGTCTGGATATGGGAATATATATTATTCTATGTTTATATCAAAAATGAGCATGTTCCATGTAGCCTTTTCTACAAATAAAACAATTTACTCTTTAGTATGTGCCTGTCAGTGACTTAAAAGAATTAATGATATCCACCTTATTTATCAGAAATTCATAATGTCTTTCATGTTTTTAATTCTTCTGTGCAGGAATCAGTGCAATTATGTTGAACACTCCACTTTACATGATAACATACTGAGGTGGTCCTATCAGGTATGGCATTTTCTGTCTTGTTTGGCTCTCATATTGCTAGACATGTCTGTTCATTTGCCAGATTGGCCTGAAGCAAGGAGGTGAGGGAGGAATAGCAGTGAGGAAGTTGAGTAACAGCCTTTCTATCACATATCCATGGCAATCCCAATCCCATTTACCTCAGGAGTATTGGCAATAAGTTCTATCTATACCTGAGCAATCTTAGTATCTCTTTAAGTTTTAAATGTCTACATAACTTTTGGAAACCTAGGATTTTTCAAATCCCATCAGAGAAATGATCCATCTTGTCCAGTAAAATGCCACATAATTTAGAAGTGGGAGATTTTCTGTTATAACAAAGACAGTTGTGCTAGAGTTTCTTTTAAACATGCCAAGGTGGCAATAAACATGACATTTCATTGCCTTGCTAAGCTTGCTGCCCTTTCAAAGGAAATGATGGTAAACCATTTTTCTTATAGCTACAAGGATTTTCCAGTTGTTGTATAACAAGATTTCATTAAATTACTGTGTTTGTTCTGGATTACACAATTTTATTTCTGTGGTTTATTTGGGATGTGGATAATTTAAATGTACTTTAAGCCCTGATGAATCACACATACATTACACTCTCTACCCAATTATACTTATCTCATTAAATGGTTGTCTATTTAGGATGCTTTGGAAAAACTATTGGAGTCTGAGAGGTTTGATCAAAAGGATGACTTCACCGTTGTTCTTCAGCCTTCTGTCCAAGGAAGAAATCTGCTGCTTGGACTGGTGAGTAAACTCAAGCTGCTCCATTCTTTCTGATTTGTGTCTGCTGAGACTGAGTGCAATATTCAGCAGGCTTTCTTGTCCTAGGCTGTGTAATTCTGGAAGAGAAGGGTAGTCAGGCACAGGAAGGATGTACCTCAGGATCAGACACAGAAGTCCTGAGAGTGGAACTTGATTTAAACAGCACCAGTCAGAGATCCTGTGTTTTAGAATGCTATGCTCCAGGATAAATCAAGCTTTGGCACTCTGCACCTCAAGTCACAAGTGTCTGGAAGCTGTCAGTGCTGCTGATTTTTCCATATCTTTGTAGTCACCACCATATTCATCCCTGTTTATGCTCAGGGGTTTGACAACAAAGGCAAAAAAAGTGGGTAATGTGAAGTATTTAGAAAGGTTAGTGGGACAAAAGTTAAAGGTGTTTGTAAACCATTTTGGAAAGTACAATTATTTCCTTGCAATGAGTCTGGGCACTCAGACTTTTTTTCTGGTGTAGGCAGTAGGGAATGAAGATGGGATTGCCTAGGATGCCAGGCATGGTTTTGTTATAAATGGTCCTTAAAGAGAAGTTGAAAGCTCAAGGTTGTCTAAGATGTGGCAGTGAAAAGGGAGAATATTGCTTTCTGAAGAATGGCTCACTTGGAGTGAGGTATCAAAATCCATCACATTCGGTGTTTTTTTGTAAAATAGGTTGATAAAGACTCATGGTCTGGGTTTTTGAGCATCACAATAATAGCTCCATGAATCTGAGGTAATTCCATTGCTCCCCTCAGATCAGTATCAGAACAAAGTGAATTGGGAGAAGAAATTCTTCTTCCAGGAAAACAAAGGATTTACTGTCTTGCAAAATCTTCTTTTTGCTGCTGGGGTCATCATTTGCCAGGCTTTTTTGGTAGATAGCTGGTTCATATGCAAATAGCAGACTTCTAACTTTCATGGCATTACTTTTTCTGTCAGTAATTTACTCTATTATTTCTTTAAATGCCATCATCTCTCATAGGTGGATTCTTTATTTCTTCTGATTTGTGATATGCCTGCAGGACACCATGTGTAACCTTCCAAACTCTTCCAGCAGTTACATTTCATTTAAAATTCAGCATGCCCACTTAAGACAAGTACTGCACGTTTCTAATTTTCAAAGGCATGTATAAACTAGAGGTGTTGTTTATTCCAAATGATTCATGTGTTCACATCTATGTCTTCCTGCTCTGCTGTGTGTCACTATTGTGATCGTGCCATGTGGCTGCTCTGCTCTTCTTGTCCTGTTGATGTGCAATAATCATTTACAAAACCAGCATCTTTCTGTCTTGACACACCAGTAGTAACTGGGATCAGTGGCAAGTGGCTTAATGAGAATACCAAAGATTGATTTTCTTGTGGATATAGATATTGTTTTATGGGTTAAGATCTTCTGTCATTGAATAACTAATCTTTCCATACTCTAAATTGTTTTATGATGCTCAAGGTACTTTCCCTTTCAGGGCAAGGATGATTTGATTGCCACATCAAAGACACAAGCGGAGATTCTGGAAGATTGCATTTTCATGGCGGTGGGCCTCTGGAACAACATGGTAAGCAGTACCACAGAGACTGTTTCTTGCTGAACTTGGTCTGGATGACTAGTAGCAACCCTCCACAAGCCAGGATTTGGGTAGCAAAGAGGCAGGGGAAGGAAGAATACAAAAATTATCCCATGACTGCTATCCTCAGCTGTGCAGGGAGGCTGCTCTTGAATCATGCTAAATGCCCTACACTTCCAAGACAAATCTCACTTTGCTGCTACTTTCTACTAAGAACTTTTTAGAAAGGTTTTCAAAGTAGCCCTTTGGGTAGCCTCATGGACTAAATGAGCTGTGACAGATCCTGGTTTTGCTAATCTTACTTCTTGACAGCACAGCACAGGATGACTGAGGCTTGTCCTAACCTGAGATTACAGCAATTTTACTCCTGCCTACTCTGTCCTCTGTCCTGCATCCCCCACCATTCTGTACTGATGAGTCTTTTACCACTGTCTCCTCCTTAACCATCATCTTTGTGCTGCTGTTGCTCATAGTGAAAAGGTGATAGACAACCTTGAGGAGCTCTTGTTATGTCCTTTAGAGTTGGATGTTCTATCCAGCTGTTTTCTTTTATGCTACTTCAAGCAGTAATAATGCTGTTGTAGCCCATATCATTTAAAGAAGCTGAATTTGCAGGAAGAGGCTTCTATTAGAGGCTTCTATCATCACCAGACGATGTATCTACAAGAATAGTGCAGTCACTTTAATGAAATACCTTATCTTTTAAAGTTAGTAGAAGCTAAGGAGTTAAAAATTGATAACCTATTGCAGTGGTGACCTTGGAACAGCTATGCTCCGTCTATCTCCTTTGCTGTTATCTGTGATATTCCTTGTGATGACGTCACATTCCTACCTCAGTTCTTCCATCATAAAATAGGTGCCCTCTGTTTCATTTTTCCGTCTCTAATCCTTTTCTGCACAGACTTTATTTGTCCTCCTTTGCTCTGTCCTTTAGCAACCCATTCTGTGGCATGTTACTCTATTCTTGTCACTCTGATTGCCCAGGAGCATTTTGTGAGAATAGCAGAGATGAAAAACCATAAGCAAAACAAAGCTGTGCTTTTAAGGCTGGCTGCATCAGGGCCTGTTACCCAGACTTGGGCAGTGAATATGCTGTGGAGCCACCAGAACCAAAACATTGTCAAAAGGGAAACAAATACCTGCTTTGCTTTATTTCAGTGTTTTTTCTCAGTGTGAGGTGATTCCTCTAGTGAGGGGACAGCCTAGGTGAGCTGGAGGAGGAGCAAAATGTAGCAAACCCACATTTTGCCACAGGTTTGAAGGAAGACTATGTGGTAACAATTCCCTCAACTAATTTTGCCATCTCTTTTCCTGACTTCTCTTTGATTAAGTGGACTTTTCAGAGTACAGTTGCAATCAGCAGAAAGGAGCCTTTCAGGGTTGCTTCTTCGTCTGCCTGTGATTGCCTTGTCTGCCTGTATTCTGCTGTGATGTAAAAGAAGATATGAAAGATGTGTTCAGCATAAAAAGCACTAGCAGGTGTCCTTGCCTCATAAAGGCCTCTCCAGTTCTGCTGGGAAGTCTAGCCAACAGTTTAGGCTGACTTCTTTAAAAATTTTTAAAACCCCATAACACAGTCCTGGGAGCTGACAGAAAATCAAGAATCTTGACTTGTGGACCTGGAAACATAGCAGAATGAAACTGCATTCAGAGATTTACCTTCTCCTGCTCTCTGCCAGGCTGTCAGGACCTTGTTTTGAGGTTTGGTACCGGCCTCTTTCCTGGAATAATTACCTGCTTATTGGCCAAAGGGCAAAACCTTGAAAATCTAGTGGCAATTGGCCTTAGGGCTGCACTTCAGCCTGACTGAGGAGAAGCTGAGCCATCATGTCCTAAGGGCTTGGTCCTAGGCAGGGCTGGATATTTGACCAAAACTGTTCTAACTCTCTAGGACCAATGCAATTCATATGCTGAGCACACAGAGAACAGTCAGATAAATGACATTGGAAAACCTGAGAGAGGTTGGCTGTGTAGTTGGACAGCTTTGATGTTTACCACATAGAGACTGATTGTAGGCATTGCCAAAATTATTCAATTTTACCTTTGGACATATATCTGAGGGCAAAGCTCCATTCATGTATGTAAAGAACTTCATAAGAGTAAGAGCTTCTTGTCTTTTGGCATTTTTTTGTGTTATGGAAACAAAACCCAAGCCTATCCTGCAGCCAAAAGAGAAACTAAAACCAGGCAAGAACCCAAAAGTGAACAGCATGGCAGGAGGCTGCCCATGCCTCTCTGTTCCGTGCTCAGGAGTTTGTGCTGCCTCAGAACCTGCTGAGTACCAGAGCAGACCCACACACTGAGTGCCTGCACGACAGATGTGCCAGGATTTGGGGGAGGGTTGGTGGCCACCATTCAGCCCTGGTGCCCTATTCCCTGAGCAGGAGAGTGCAGCTGAGCTGCATGGGAGCTGTCAGGCTGCTGGGAGAGCAGTGTGTCTGAGCCAGCTGGAACTTACTGCCTTCTGGAGAAATTTGCTCTTGTCACCCAACTCCCAACACATGCAAGTGTCTAATACTTGTTTGAACTTAATTTCTAGTCAAGAAATACTGTATTGTATGTATCCCATGTTCTGTGGGATGATTCTGTGTTAGAAGTGTATTTTCTTTCAAGAATGGGACCAAATAGCTACTTTGTTTGTTCCTAGGAGGATGGGAAAGTATCCCAATGTATCTTTTCTCTGAGCTTCATTTTTTTTATTTTTGCACCTAAATTATTTTGCGTTTCAGGGAAATACTGTTTCTTCAAATGTTTCTCTCAAAGAGTATAAGCTCTGTAAGCCTCTCCTCTATTTCTCTGAATTTTCCCATTATTTTTATTGATGGAAGACTCAAAATAGAATATAGCATTCCTGCACAGAGTGTGTTGGTCACATCAAGCCTGCTGCTGTTGTATTTTCCAGTCCCTTGCATCCTGTTTCTTGTGCAGGCTGCTGGTCCTGGCAGCTGCTGGTGCCAAGCTGAGCAGACACGCACTGAGGGATCTAAGCCCTCAGCCAATTCCTCTGTGTGTGATTGCAATTTAATTAGCACTCAGCAAGCTGCCTGAACAGGTGAAGTGATTATTTTTGGTATTTGTCCCTTTGTACTGTCACTGCTTTCTGAATAATTCCATAATTTTTTGTTACAATAATCCCTTCTCCATCTTGTTTCAAGAAGGCCAACAAGCATAAATGTTATTAAGTCTCTGTATGGAGTAGGAAAGCACCTTTTGGTGTTGCCTAACCTGTGTGAGAGTGTAGATAATGAAACAGTTCTGAAAGGTAGGATAAACAATCAGCACTTACGGAGTCAGCATTCCCAAAAGCCAGAATGTTTGGATGGAGGTTTTAGTCATGATGGGAAGACAGTCTGCTCATGTGAGAGGACTTGCTTTCAGTTCCTTGCTTTTGTAGGTATACATGTGGTATATTATGCATAGATAAATATTTATCATAAGCAAAAGAAAATTTTAAATGTATATATTTAGATATATGTATATTATCCTGATGGAAAACCTCAGACACTAGAGCCTTTGCATTGCTGCTGCTCTCCCTTCCTTCCCACACACAGCATGTGTATAATTTCTCCGTTCTCTCCCTTTCCAGATGCAGCCAGTTGGACAGAAGCAGCCTTATGGTGCCACAAAAATTGTCCAGTGTCCATCTCGGGTAAAAGGGCTTCCTTGTTATTTGTGATTTTATTTATTCTTTGCAGAATTTCCAAATTTTCAAATACTGTTGTTGTTTTCTGAAGTTTTTGGGAATGTATGCTTGCCCAAGTTACTGTGCTGGTAAAAATTGACTGTTCCTAAAGTTCATTGACATGGAGTCTTTATTTTCTATAGATGAAACTCTGAAAAAAAAAGAAGTTTTGACAAAATTTAGTTAAATCATTTTGGTCAGAATTTTTTTTCCAAAAATATATCTAGCTAATCTGAATTTATTAATTGCAGGTATGATGTGCATTATCAATATTCAAATTTGTGTCACCAATAAAATTGAATCCATATATTTTATATAATCTAGCTTTTCTGTGATTTGCCTCTGCTGCCACGTTTTACTTATTTAGTCCCTGGAGCTGTCAGTAGTCAGGATTGGAACATCTCATGTTCAAAGAACAGGTTCTTTTTCTTAAATGCTTTTGCATTTAAGCTCTGACTTCAATAATTTGATAGTGATAAAATATTACTGGCATCCAAAAGCTTCTGAGCAACAATTAAAATATCAAAGACTTAGAATTTTATGTTTTGTTTGATGTTAGGTTTAAGGTAGGAGGTGGTGCTGTGCCTAGAGCATACATAGGACATGGCTTCAGACCAGGGCTTAACTTTCAAGTCTAACCTGGTTTACTTCACTAATGCAATGTTCATTCAGAAATTAATACTGTAAAGATTTTTTTCTCTCAGAAATTGTAGCCAGAAGACTTTAATGTCAGCTGATGTGTTTCCACTAGCATTGGTAAACATACTCTCTTCACTCTGCAGGAAAATCCATACTTGTTTACATATAGGAATAGTAACTACCCATCTTCCCTGAGGACATCAAACCACAGAGAAACACCTCAGGTATAGTAGGACTGTTTGCATCAATGGACTGGGTGTGTTCCAGGGAGGGGGGCAGGTGGGTAACAGTGTGTTATAGCCTAAATAAACAATGCTACCTGGGAAAACTAAATGCAAAATTCCAGCTCTTTACTTCTGTGCTTGACTAAATGGTCAGATGTTTAATAGCAAATTCTCTCCTTGGTGCGTTCTGTAGAGTGTGGGTAAGGAAGGTGTGTTCAGCTAGCCTAAAGTGAGTCTTGCCTTCAATGGTAAGAGCCTCTGTTGAACATCTGGATAAAAATGTTATTTCCCCTGTGATAAGAAAATAGTGAAAGTGGGGCTGTTTAGTCCTACTATGGGAGAAACTAAATCAGATCCAACTACTGTGTGGGTCTGATTTAGTCTTGTTAATTGCCATAATAAAACTGAAGAATATGGTTGTTTTTTGTTTGGGGTTTTTTTTGTGAAATAGTTTCAGATTAGATATGTGGAGAAAAAGACCCATGATTGTGTTTTTTAAGTCAGAGTATTCTGATTTTGAGCAGAACTTGGTGTTCCCAAGCAGGAACAGAGTGAGTTGATAATGTTCATTTTCATGCCTCAGAACACAATGCCTAGACCATCTAGACAAAATGGCCTGGTTGTAACTGGAGTTGTAAGATGCATTTCTGTTCACATTTTAATATAGTGCCATCTGTTTTGTTGGTTACTTGGGGTGTACAGACCTTGCCATGAGGCAATGGTATCTACCACTCTGATTTTTGGAAATAGCTATAGTGTAGGAGGTGTTAAGGACGTAAGGAGCAATACCATGTTATGTTTGTGGTAGTTTTGTTGGGTTTTTAAATTAAAAATTAAAAACCTGATCCAGAGAAATGAGACAAGTCATACAAGTATCATTTCCTTAGGCAACTTAGCTTACTTAAGGAGTACTGCAGAGAGATTTGGAGCCAAAGCATACCTTTAAGTCTTGTGTGATGGTTTGCTCTGGTATATTGATGGTCAGCCCTTCACTAACAGTAGACTTTGGGGGTATTTTTGTCAGTAGGCTGCAACCCAAAAGAACCAGGAGGGCAAACTCCTGGCTGCACACACAGGATTGCATACACAGAAGGCAGGCTCATGGCCTGCTGACAGAGGTATGGTTTTGTGCTAGGATATTTCAGGGATGTTCAAACATTTTCTTGCAAAAGAAGTTCAGGGTATGGGCATACCAACTGTTGCATAGCTGAGAGCAACATGGCTCAGAGTCTAAAACTACTGGCCCCACTGGTAGGCAAGACTGAGGGCAGGCTGAGCTGGGTAGTTGTATATATACGTGGGGATTCCATTAATCTAATGCTCTGAGACATAAATAGTTTACCATGACCAGAGTAGAGTGAGACTGATGTGAAATCTTGCCCTGTCTTTGCAGGAGAGGAGTTATGGAACAAATATGCCCTGTCCTGACCGGGATCCCTCTGATACAGTTCCAGTTTCAGGTATAGTACTATGCCTTTTTGTCACAGAGCTACTTCATTTGATGACAGAAGGAGAACAGAATTGGCTTTACTCAGGAGAGGTACTCTTTCCTTTGCAGAAGTGCACTTTGTTGACTGTGGTTTTTAAGAGTCTTTTTGGAACGATGTGAGGGGTTGTATAGCGAGATGCAAGTTCACTACCTCAAGGGTGATGAAAGTTTATGCAGCTGCATCTTCCATGTACAAAAAAAGAAGTGACAGTGGAAAAGATAGGAGGCAGTCAGGTCCTTCATTTCCAGGGGAAAAAAACTGTAGGGGGCTCTTGTTAATGCAGTCTGAGGTGCAAAAACCCATATAGAGTTCCTTGAGTAGGTTTTGTCATTCCTCAGAATCTGTGATGGTTCTAAATATCCACTCTGTGCTGGCACCAGAGCTTGCCTGCTTTTCAGTAATTTTCACCAGTTAAAATAAATTTGAGGAAGAGCAAATGCAAGACTGGAATCTTGCTGCCTCCTTTGTCACTGTAGCTACTGCCCAGCTATGGTACCAATAATAATTTGTGATTTGATGCCTATCAGTCTCTGTCCTTCTCAACTGACACTGTCATGAATATTCAAAATACTGTCTTTGCAATGATTTATTATGCTTATTCTGAGGAAAACTTTTAATAACCGCCACAATTTGTAGTTTTCTTTTGTTCTTTCCCTTATACTACTTTTGTTTGGTTTTTTTTAGTTCATAATTTGAAACCCGCAGATATTCGGGTGATTGCTGCCCTGGGAGATTCACTCACAGTAAGTAAAGATCACTAGATAGCCATTGATAAAGCTAGCAATGAAACACTTGCAATGAAATTTCTGATTTTTTAACCTGGGAAATGGTATACATACCATGCCTTATTGAGCCAAACATGTTTTTCGCATTTTTTTTCCATACTCCACCTTGGCTGATTAATAATCAGATCATGAGTCTAATCTGAGTACAAAGTTCCCATTTGAAGTCCACAAGAGTGTCACGCAAGGAAGATTAGATTGTGTAGCAGCAAAACTATTCTGCTGGAGTGGACTTGCAGCAATTGCTTTTCTTTACAATTTCTTTTGACTTTTGGCAGCTCCCGAGGTGTTGGCCCTGAAAGCTATTAGTAGCAGCTTGAAGAAGAAAAAGTTCTGCATCTGATTGTGTATATCTGTGTATATAATATGAACAATACATATATGATAATACCAAAGCCTATAAAGCCATAGTAATTCATACTAACTAAATATATGATTAAAATTGCAATAGAACATCAGGTGTGTCGAGTGGAACTTGCCTTGAGATTCTTTTATTTTAACACTATTCCTTGTACTATGTAAGCTCATTACCCGTAGACTGGTTGTGATTCTCCAATCAGTGGTGACTGCTTTACTGCTCATATAATATTTCATGTTTCCTACATGTTCTGTGCTCATTATCACATTAAATCCTTGTAGTCTTTTTCCTTGAAGAAACTTGGAAAGACATAAAATCACTGTACAACTTTTTAATGTGAGGAACATTATAATAAATTATTAATTCAGAACAACTGCTGTCATAATTATTCCTTATGTAAATTTAGAATTATATTAGTATTTTGAACATTATCAAGTAATTTTCCCCCACTTGATCTAATAATGAAGTTGATAGAAGAGGGTAATTCACTGGAGTGGAGTTAAAATACCTTCAGCCTTTGAACTTCTTGAGAACAGGAATCTGTTCTATTTTGGGAAGATGTTGTAGCTTGCTTTATTAATATGCTTTTAAGTTATTCTCAGTAGGATCAGTCGGAGACCTAGTTACTGTAGCAATGCTTATTTTCTGAAGGTGAACTCTTCTTCTTCCTCCAGGCAGCTAATGGTGCAGGATCCAGACCCCATGATGTTCTGGATGTCCTGACTCAGTATCGAGGTCTTTCTTGGAGGTGAGTTGCAGAAATCTTCCCCTCAGTGGGAGAAAATCCATTTTCCTCAGTTTTGATCAATATAGTTGTTTTTGTAGCAAATGAAGGCAGGAAACTGAATTTCATGTCACGTTTTGCATGACAGCACATGGTTGTACTATTACTCAAGATAAAGAAAATACTCCAACTAGTGGTTATCTAGAGTGCAATGTAGCATGGCTGGAACAGACCTGGGTACATGGAAAAATGGGGTCCTTGTTCAGTTCTTTTTCAATCCCATGGTTGTAGGAGACCCTGGAACGGGGTCTTCTAAACTCCATTGCCATGGCATCACTTGCTCATTCTGCTTTTCTGTCTCTGCTCTTTCTGTACCATGTCTGCTCTTGCCCAGTGTGCTCCACATCACCCTTTGATCTCATTTAAAGTTGGTGGTCTACAAAAAATCTTTTCTGCTGTTGTTTCATATGCAGTATCTCTTTCCTTGATCCTTTCCTAGTATTGCTTACATCATGGAGAACAGTTTATCAATTATGAGTCAATACAGACTTTTACATATGCAGCATGTTGTTAGACACATCAAAAAGACTCTGGAGAAAGGCAGTCACACTCACTTGTTGATCTGCAACTGTATGATTTAACACCAAACTTGTCAGGCTTATCTTCTGTTCATCATTTTTTATCAGTTTAAGTCACTGCAACTTTAAAAGGAGTTTAAACACATTCACAGAATCATAGGATGGTACCTTAAAGATCACCTGGTTCCAACCCCCATGTCATGGGCAGTGACACTTTTCACTAGACCAGGATGCCACAATCCAGCTTGGCCTCAAGCACTTCCATTTGCACTTCAAATCTGTTCCAGATTAAAGGGTCACTATAGAGATGTTCTAAGTCAAACATTTTATATTTTGACTTTGAATAGAAATCCATTGAGATTTTTTTTGCAACAAGTATGCTAGTAATTTTTTTCAGCATGAAGGAGAATAAAGAGCACGTGGACATAATGGTGAATTTCACCAGTCTAGAAGTATTCTTCCAGTTGAGTGAAATGTGAGTGGGGGAAAGGCAATGGGGGAAGGCAAAGGTATTAATTTTACTTATCACTCTGAAATCTATGCTTTTAGAGCTTTCTGTTTTGGTTAGATATGTTAACTAAAAATGGAAGCTATAAATATTTTAATAGGTGCAACTGCAGCAAAGGTGGCAGCCTTGGAAAAAGTCTCATTTCTTCCAACTGGGTTTATATGCCAAAACACGTGAAAGAGCTGAAAGGACAGCTGCCTGTACAGGGCTTCTAATATGACTGTTCTGCTGGAGCTGAGTGTCTCTGATGTGGTGCCCCCCTGGGGACAGGCACCCAGAGCGCGGTGGGCTCCCCACAGCCCGCAGCGCGCTCTGTACCTGTGCGGTAACCCCAAAAGGGGGCACTCTCCTACCTTGTCCATTGCCTCGCCGAGTCCATCCGACCTTACCAACACTTTTCCCCTGTTCTTTCTTCTTAACAGTGTTGGAGGAAATGAAAACATAAGCACAGTTACGACACTACCAAGTAAGTGGTTTTTTAAAAATTTGATAAATATGTGGTGCTGTTTATTGTTCAAATACCTGCTATTTGGAGACAGGAGAAAAGGGTTAAAATTTGTAGTGTGACACAAGCAATCCCTTTGTGTTTAATGTCCACTGCTGACTAAAAGTTGCTTAGCAGCCAGGCTGTAATGTGCTGTGCATGACTTAACTATGTGTTTTGTAGTTCCTAGGTTTTGGTTGTTTCAGTATTCTTCTGTTGGTTATAGTTCTGTCTAAAATGTGTTTGGTCACAGATGAATCAAAGGTCTTAGCTCATAGCCTAAAGAAACTATTTTGACTATATGGGAAAGTTGTTTTAGGCAGGGGCAGAATCACATTACAAGATCAGATTTTACATGCTTTTTAAAGGTCAGGACATTTTAGATCTGAGGTGTTTGTAGGGCTGGTTTGTAACCTAAGATCTAGAAGGGAATCTGGGGTCTTTGGGGTTAATACATCTGGGGCCATCAGGCTAAAGGATTTGATTCCAACCTGTCTGCAGTTAGAGCATGATGGCATGAGATTCTTCTGCCTTGAGTATATGGTTACCCAGCCTTGCTTGCCAGGCAAAATGGCATTGCTAGCCAAGATGGTTGTGTTAGGTCATGAGATATCTGAATTAATGAAATTCAGAAGTCTTGAAGGCAGGGAAATGGTTGTATGGTGATGAATCTCCATGTTTATTATACTTAAAGGTTGATTTTTTTTTTTTTAAATAGCTATCTCCTTAAGATTTTTAATGGCCTTTAAAATCTAACCTTTATTGCCTCATTTGTTACCTGCTGCAGGAAACAATACTTCAGGGCTCTGTTTCTTTCTGCAGATATTCTTCGTGAGTTCAACCCATCCTTGGTAGGGTATTCCATTGGCACTGGAACACAGAATTCAAACAATGCCTCATTAAACCAAGCTGTGGCTGGAGCTCATGCAGAGTAAGAGGAAAAATTTTAATTTTAATAGGAATTTGATTTTTTTCTATAAAATTCCTTGTGACTAAAAAAGGCCCAAACCCTGGACTTTGGCAGGAGCACAGAAACTATAATAGGCAAATATTTTTTAATCCTAACTATAGCATGAAGGCCAAGAAATGTGATGAGGATTTTGACAAGGATTAAAAACTCTGCAAATAAATTAGCAACAAAAGCAATACTTTCTCTGACATTTTCAGCCAAGAAAGCCACAGCATTTTACAGGCATTACTCAGAAAGCTGTCCAGTTGTGAGTCAGACAAAAGATATCTCCACTTTATAGGAGGTATATTCAAACCCTCTTGTCATTAGGACCAAGAGTTTGTGTAGAGAGTGAGAAAGTTGTGGATTGTTTAATTCCTGGTCTGCCAGAGCTGGGAATTAACTAGAGATCACCGTGCACCCTCTTCAGTGCAATTCAGGTCCTATTTTTTTTCCACTGGTAACAGTTCTTATAAGACCTACTTCAGTGCCTTGAGGCCGTATGATAACATTGGTATGAGCACAGACACTTCAGAGCTATGTCTGTGGATAGCATCTGTCTGATGGTGGGAAGGGAAAAGTGCATTTTCTGTATAGTTGGTAAAAGAGAAACTGTGCAGCATTTGCAAAGTAGCCCAATGCCTGTTGGATGATAATTATTTTCTCTTATTTCTTTTTCCATCACTGTCTCAAAACATAGCTTTGGTTGGCCAGATCATATATTCCATTCAATGAAAATTGGACTTCCTTTGGGGTTTTTTGGTTTTTGATGTCCATTAGTCAGCTTTCCTCTTTGCCTTGTTATCTATGCAGGATTCTTTCTTTAAATTTTTATTAATGTATTTTATTATTTTATTTTTCTTTTATTTTTAGGGATGTTCCTGAACAGGTTAGGAAACTGGTGGACCGCATGAAGAATGATACTGTGAGTTCAACATGTCATGAATATCTTTAGAATGAGGTGACATAGCATCATTAGTTTCTGTAGCATAAAACTTCCCAGTGCAGAGTGTGAGTTCAGCACAGAATAATCCATAGCTTAGTCTTAAATGAATTTGTACCAGCATATGACAGTTACTATCAAACCCAGATAATTGCAACCTTTTCATCATTTTTACTGCAAGTGGCTGTAAATGCAGTGCTGTTGCTTCTGCTTCCAACCTGTGTCACCCTGTAAGATAACAGAACCCTTTCTCTTGAAGATTTTGCTGTGGTGCTATTAGTTATCTTGTAAGCAGGGGTGGTTTTTCCAGCAAAAATGATACATGCTAGGATGTTAAGGGCAAGCTTTTCAAGTAGCAAATCATGTGGAGTGAACATGTAAAGTAAGGAAGGGACTTGTTTTCTACAAAAACAAATTAGTCCCTTCTTTCATCTAGTCATCAGCTAATTTTTGACTTCCACATTTATTGATACAAATGATTTCATTAATGTTCTGTAAAATACACATTAGGTTGAGGATTGCTTGCATATTTCTCACCTCAGCTTGTGCTTTGAATGTTTGCTATTTGTAATTTGACAAATGTGCTATGCAATCAGTGACCTAAGTTACACTATAATAGTTTGGCTTTCCAATGGTGCAGCTGGAAAGCAGCCAAAAAGCCTTCAAGATATCTGTGTGCATGTTTAGTGTAAATACTCTGGTGTGTACATATTGGCAAAAATATTTGCAGTACCTTTCTTCTTGGTTCACTTTCTTGTAAACAAGATTTCCATCTGATGGATGCATCTGAAATGAGATTAAAAGGAGCAGCAACTAACAATGAATGGTTGGCTGGTTTTCATTGAAAGTTTCTAAGCACTACTCTGCCAAATGTATTGCCCTGAGAATGTTAACAGAAATTTATGGAAATATCTTTTATTTAGGTAATAATTGTTTTTATATAACTAGTGAAGTTCCTTCTAATGAAAAAGCCTGCTCATAGTGGAGGTGATATATCTTTGGTTTAAGAGATCTTTTTTACCCCCACTTTTAAAACACTTGTTGAGTGCAGAAGGGAGTTTCCCCCTCTTTTTGATTTTTTTTTTTTTTTTTACATTTTGAGACCAAACTGCTGAACAGTGTGTTTACTAGCAGGGATATGTTGCCTCCAGCCTTTGAAGAAAGATGTTTTTAAACCACTGGAGGCTGATGCACTATTGGTGCTTTTCTTACAGGTGCTTTGTACTGAAATTAAAGCATTAGAATATTAAGCACAACATCTACAACATGCTACTAAGCATATCTGAACCTTTCCTCAAAGCTAAGAAGGTGTTTATTTACTGTAGCATAATTACCTTGATTTAGCTAGCTACCCCTTTGCAAAATCCTTGCAGAAACAAAAAGTGCTGCAATATTTTGCCATCATTGTTAGATAGAGTTAATATTGCCCCACTGTTCTTTGCAGTTTGTCTCACAGCAAGTCTGAAATATATTGTCCCCCAGGGTTTACCAGCAGGAGAGCTGCATTATTTATCACACAGTAAAACACATACCATAACTTTTGTATGAAGATATATTTCTAGGACTGCAGGAAGAGTCACTCTGTATGCACAAGATATTACTAAGAAAAGCATACAGATAGAGTTTGAGCAACAGTTTACTGAAGCAAATAATTTGATGTCATTGATATTGTAATTCTGGTTTAGATCACAGCAGTTTCTACATCTTCAGTCATGACTACAAACTTGTCTTTGTTGTGGATGCCTAGGGAATGATAGCCATGTACTCTGAGAAATGGGAAATTTGTATTTAGTATGTTGCTGCCATCTCCCTCCTTTTCTTTTTTTAATTAAAAAATTTTGTTCCATCTCATTCTCTGTGTAGAGAATAGATTTCCAGAATGACTGGAAGCTCATAACACTTTTCATAGGAGGAAATGACCTCTGCAAAGTCTGCGAGAATCCAGTAAGTTCCCTGCAGCAGGAACTGGGCCAGTCAAGCCACAGGGTCTTCATGCATTGCAGGGGGTAAGAGGGAGGAACTCGGTGGGTAAGACCAAAATAGCACAGGTCTTAACTTGTGCAGCTCTGGAATGCAGCTGCACTGAGACCTTCAGGTTGCTCAGCGTACTGTTGGAGATACCTTTAGAACACCTGTAAATTCCATAATTGTTGAGACTTTGTTTTGCTGCTAACTAGGATAACTCTCTGTTGCATAGTGACTTTACCTCCTGTAGATAAAATGCCAAGTGTTTTCACTCCTTTTGGCCTCGTCACACTCTTTAGTCTTACTTGGTACTCTCAATATTTTCAGTGCTATGGGAAAAATTCTAAGCACAGCTCATGCTAATTCAATTATATGTAATGTAGTATACATATATACATACATATACATATATATATATAAAGCATCCCTACAGAATCTAGCCTTTGGTATGTGTGATTGTAGGGGAGGTGGAAAGCTGTGGCAGACTCCTCACTTACTGGTGAGGGTTACCTACTCACAGGCAGTTGAGCACATGCTTGTCATCCTTCATGATTAATTTTGGAACAGGAAGAACAGCAAAGCAGCATAGTAAGATGGTTATAAAACAAGGAAGGAGCAAATGAACCATTGCTACCTTCTGCTGTCAACCCAAACACAAAGTGCCTGTTCACATGACTGGGGTGGGTGGCAAGGAGAGAGCATGTGCGCATCCAAGGATCACAGCAGTCTTCCTGTGGCACAAGTGCAAATAGTGCCAACCACAGCACTCTTGGTGAGCTGTGACTTAGGAAATGACTAAGGGATCTGAGCTGTCTGCTTCTATAGAGCAGACAAGTGGCAAGCAGGCAATCAACTTCTGCTTGAAAT
The DNA here is from genome assembly GCF_963513975.1 of Fringilla coelebs. Taxonomy (NCBI): domain Eukaryota; kingdom Metazoa; phylum Chordata; class Aves; order Passeriformes; family Fringillidae; genus Fringilla; species Fringilla coelebs. Next base: position 86,921,074 of record NC_140030.1, read on the forward strand.
TAAATGAGAGAGAAAAAAAAAAGGCTGAAAATAAGACAGGCATTTCTCATAAGAAAGTTTATGTGACTGTTGTAGTCCCACAAGTGAAAAAATAAATGTTGGATTGCTTAAGACAATGAAATTAGAGTGTTTAAAGCATTAAAATGGACCAAGGAGATTTTGGCACTGAAAGACAAGTATATGACGCTAAACACATAAGTTTTGCCAGCTATTATTTGTGGCAGGCAAGGAGCATATGGGAGACATGTTCTAATATTCCATACAGCAGAAATTAACTTACTTTTGCACAAACTATTCTCTCCCATATATGGCCCCTGTTAATGAGTTGTTAGCTGAGCTTTTAAGACCAGCCCAAGCAAGCCTAGGAATTGAGGATGTTGTGATGTCTGATCATAATACCCTGTGAATTTTCACCCTCACTGGTATCCAGTGGCTGCTAGTTCTTTTCTTGCCAGTGAGATAGCTGTGATGGGAAGGAAGAAAAGCAGAGACAGGACCATTTTGTCTATGACTGTTACTTTTGACCCAAGAGTTAGAAACATAAACACTACTGTGAGAGACCCAGCTAGTCATTTTTATCCCTGCCTGAGTAAACTAATAATAAAGTTCAACCCTCTTGCTTTAACAGGTACACTATTCTCCTGAAAATTACACCTACAATATACAGATAGCTTTGGACTTACTTCACAAAGAGGTAAAACAGACTTTTCTCGTATGTTGGAGCAGGGATTTTCTGTTCTGTTTCCAAAGCAGTTGCTGATAATTGATTAAGAATTTATTTCCTTGCTTTCATCTAGAGCAGAGTACTACTGTATCCAGAGGTGTTTGCTTACAGGAGAATCTTTGTGAAAGGCAAAAAGGGCTGGTGAATCTTTTTACCAAAGGAATAAGGATGTTCTTAGTTCTAGCTGATGGGCTGTGGACAAATAATATCAAAAAACATTATAACAAAGTGGAACAGACATTATTAATTGACTGGAAAATACTTTGCTTGTTCTTTAAACTGCAAATAAGTATATTTTTGTGGTCATTAAGAGAGAGATTCTGATATTCCACATGAAGAATGATGGGAATACTTGAAGAGTTAGCAGGTGTCTGGGTCTTGCTGAGACCTATAACAACCTGTATGGACCTTTTTGAAGCCATCATTTTCAAATGACCAGCTATCAACATTTAGAATAGAGCTAGGCAGTGCAGGCAGGGGCTGTAATTTAGTATTGCTTGCATGGGGAATTAATTATTGAGAAAGTACTTTGAACACCTCTGTCATAAATAATACACAATGCTTGAATCAGCAGGCTGCTACCAAGGTCTGCTGTGGCTGTGTAGGGACAAGCCCAGCACTCTGTGCTCCAGGAGTTTGCTAAGGATTTGTTTGTCCTTTTGGCAGGTTCCTCGGGCATATGTGAACCTGGTGACGATGCTTTACATAGCAAGGCTCCGGGAGCTGCATCAATCCAAGAACAATAGCTGCCCAAAGCTGATCATGAGGTTTGCACATCATTCATGTTACAGCTCTCATTCTTGTTCACAGAGCGCTGCAGCATCTTTGTGGGAAGTTTTTTCTTAAAGGGAAAAGGATTTAGTATTTCAGACTACCAAATTCTCTGCTTCTCTGTGCTTGTCCCTACATTTTGGTTTCAGCACAGCATTTAGAAGAAGCTCTCTGTGCTCCTGTCTCTGTATCTGAGCCCTGCTGTTATTGTTTCTTATGAAGGTGCCACTTTTGGCTCCACCGGTACCCTGCAAGTGAGTTCAAGCCAGAGCAGACAAAGCTCAGCTGGGCACTCTGGTGAAAATAGAGAAGGCACTAAGACACAAGGTTTTCTGATTGTTCTTACAGGTTTACTTTTCTGCACTTAAAACTCTCCCTCTTGCTTCTACAATTTTCAGTCTCTGTAATCTCACTGCTGATGATTAGTTTTGTCTCTAATTAGTGTCTCAAGTAGGTGTTTTGTATGCTTCATGGTGGCACCTGTTGCTTTATGGCTTAACAATCCTTTCCCAGATCAGTGTTAGTCCACTACTGAGGTGGGAGGCCTGCACCCTGAGTGGGCTTTTGATGACTCAGATAGGGTCCAGCATTGCCCCCTGGAGTTGCTTCTGGCAGAACTTGCTTGTTTTCAGGAAAGCAAGTCTCTGCTTTTCTGGACAGATGGGGAGAATAACTTTGTCCTGTGAATGTAGGCAGCCACTGGTTTTACAGGAGAGAAGAGATGCAACCCTCTTGCTGTGGCTTCCTTGTGGCTGTCAGTGGAAAATTGGGCTTGAAACTCAGGATGCTGGTACTCCCAATAGCCAGTTGTAGTTCTTTAAAAAATTTTATTTATTTATTTTTACAAAGGTTACTGGCTAGAGTACACAGGTATCTCAAGGCCCTAATCATTGGACAAGGGTAGTTGGCAAAGCCTTTAAGATTAGATTGTCTCACAGTAGCTGTAATCTTTCCACATAATTTCAGAAGCCATGCTGAATTTAACATTTGCCTGTCTGGCAGCAAGCCAAGTTTACGGGGTGATAAGCAGAGCCAGTGTGGGACAATAAAAATGCCATTCTACTGAGTAGAAGAACCACCTTAAGGAGGGTTTTGATCTTGAAAGTCTTCTCTTTTTATTCTGAGAGTAGCAAGCAACCTAAAGAGAATATGTGTCTACTAATGTTGTCTAACATGTGTTTATCAAACTTCTGAAAACCCAATTTATAGATGTACTGGGAAGTAAAAGCTTTTGTTAGTTGGTCTCCATTAAGACAATTTTGTACATAGTAGGGATTTGTGTATATTTTACATATATCAACTGCATCTCTATAGGAGGTATTTCTTTCAGAGCTCTTTCAGAGATGTTTTACTGTGGTCACACTGTCAGGATATTTGAAAGGAGTCCTTCTTTTAATCTGGATTTCTGAAATAGTGATGGGGCATGCCCAAGAAGATGGAACCTCCCAAAACTATCCATGTGCTAGAAAGATCAAAACCTTGGGGGGAGGATAAATGTGGCCAACATGAGTTCACAGAATCTTAAAATGTCTCAGGTTAGAATGGCTCTCTAAGGATGGAGAAATCTGCATCAGTCCTGGTGATTGTTTTGGTGCTCTACCAACCTTGCTGTGATGCACACTATAACCTCTGACTCTCAGCTGATTAGAATGAATTTGTGGCAAAAAATCCTCCATCTTGAAGGATGCTTGCACGGTTCTGCTGGAGCAAAGCATGTTGCACAAGTGTACTTGTGAACAGCTTTTTGGGGTGTGTTGGCCCCAGGTGCCAGCCAAGCACTCCCACAGCTGCTCATTCACCCCACCCCAGCAATGGGGAGAAAACAAGGCCTATGAGCAGGAAAATTCATGGATCAAAATAAAGAGCAGGAAGCCACCTACCAAGTATTGTTGAAGGCAAAACAGATCTGATTTGGGGAACTCAAGTGTATTTGTTGTCCAGGAGAATAAACATTTAATTACTGATTCTGGTATTGGAAAAATGAATGAACAAAGAAGTTGAACAGTTAATGCTCTTGTCCTCCCTCCTTCTCAGGTTCAACTTTTCTCCAATTATCTTTCTCCCCCCCCTTGTTACTGCTGCAGAGTACCGTCAGCCCCTTCAGTGAGGCATGGCTTGGAGTCTGGATCTGGTATCTCTCTGCAACTCTTTCCTGCTCACTCTCGTCCTGTGTTCCAGCATGAGTCCTACACTCATGTGCATCCTGGCTGTGCTTCCAGGAGTGCCTGTTCTGCCATGGAGAACCTCTTCCTTGTTCCTGCTGTTGAGGAACAGGGAAGAGGTTCTCTGGTGTTTTCTGCCCATTCTTAGGTAGGTTTTCACTGACACCTCCGGCTTGGCTGAGAGGCTCAGCCATTCCCTGTGGCTGGCTTGCTGAAGCTGTGTCCAGGCAGCCCTGGCCTCTCCTCACAGAGATCAATCCTGCTGCTGAAACCTTGCCATGGGCAGGCACACAGTGTGGCTTTTGCTCGCATGGAAGCTTTTTCTCACTTTCTGTTCATTAATTTATCCCTAATAAATGTGTTTTTGTTCAAGAATTGAGGCTATGAAGGAACTCAGGGGTGAGAGGTAATGCTCTCATTCAATGGCCTTTCAAAGAAATCCCTCTGAGCTTTTAATCCTGCAGCTTATCAGCTTGGAAGCAAGGGGGAAAAAGGAAGAGCAAATCTCAGTGCCATGCTCTTATCCCACAGGCTCCTGTGCCCTTGTGTCATAAACCCTAAGAACGATTCCGATGAGTTAAAGAAATTGATCTACTTTAACAGAAGGTATCAGGTAAGGCACATTGCATTTGTTATAAGTTTAATATCATCCATCTCTTGATCAAGGGACCACAGGTGGGCTAGTTTGAAAGTGGGGGACAGTTTCCACTCATTCTAATGATGTATTTGTAGTTGTGATTCAAAAAAAGTAGGATCAGGATCTTTACAATTCTGGTTTCACTAAACCAGCAAAACAGATGAGAAGAATAATTGTTACAGAGCCATAGAAAGTAGAATATGTCAGAGAGCAGCAGTTTTTTGATCAGTTATTTTATTGACAATCGGGTTAAGTCAAACAACATGTTAACTCAGGAACGAGTTTTCAGGCACAGTGTGTCAGCCAAACCAAAAACTCTTTGGTGGTTCTGGAAGGACATCTTTTTGACAGAAAACCTAATCCCTGAGCAGGCTGCCATCCTTGTCAGTCAGGCAGTCATCCCCAGGCTGCCTCTCTGTAAAGAAGCCCAGGAGGGGTGTCTCAAAAAGGTGCCTGCATTGGCTGCCTGGCACAAGCTGGAAACCTTCTGCAGGAGGGAGGGGCAGCCTCTGGGTGAGATGTTCAGCTTGATGAGCTGCACACAGAAGAAGGAACAATGACAACTTTTCTTTTACTCTTTAGGAGGCAACCCGCCGGTTAGTGGAGAGTGGAAGGTATGACACGAAGGATGATTTCACAGTGGTTATGCAGCCATTTATGACTAATATTGAAATGCCAAAAACACAGGTAAAACTAACAAGAAAACCACACCTACACTAAATCCTGGTACAATGCCACTGACTTGTCAAAATTGTTTTAGCTGTAAATGTAGCTAGCATTTTCCTGACATAGTAATTAAGTATTATATTCAGTTACCATCGAAAATTGCATGAAATGTTTATGGAATATGAGATACTGGGCAACAGGAATACAGACCTTGATTTGGGGCACTGCAATTGGACAGCCATGAAGTAGATATTTTAGGTCAAAATCTTCATCAGGAAGCACTTGCTCTACATTCCCTATACATCAAATCCTTTACAGTACTTTGGTAAATGACCTTTGGTTTGAAAACCCATATGTTTCAAAGAACTGTAATGTGTAAATCTCAGGGGAAATAAAGAAATTGATATCTCTGCCCAGGTATTCTGTACTCAGAGTCACAGTGCATTCCTTATTACTTTGGGAATAGTGTATTAAAGAGTTTTAAAAGGCTTCTTAGTTCTGAGTTGATAACTTTCCCTGGCCTGGTTTAATTCTGTTTGCTTCAGAGGCCATTGCAGATACTTTGTATAGAAGTCAGCTGGGTTATCTCACGGGAAGAGAGAAGACAGAATACATGGTTTTTTGCATATTTGCTGCCTCTGTAACAGCACCTATCTTGTTTTCTAGGAGGGGTGGCCAGATGAATCATTTTTTGCCCCAGATTGTTTTCACTTCAGCCAAAAGGCTCATTCCCAGGCTGCACGTGCTTTGTGGAACAACATGGTAAGATTTTAAAGGTTGTGTTGCCCTCTCCATGTTGACTTTATCCTGCCCTTGGCAGCAAAAACCCCCAGAGATCTACTAGGTAGCCAGATCTCTTCTGAATTGTGTTTACAAAGGGAAAGAGTGATCATATGAAGAAAGGTCACCTGAATTGTTAGCCCAGTCATATCAAACCAGTAAATCTTGGGGTATGTTAAAGCTGGGTGTGTTCAGGCTGTGTTTCCTGGGGAGATGATGCCTGCCAGGCACATTGACCAGCAGGCCACATTCCAGGTGTATGGGAATTAGCCTCTTCAGCACACAAGGAAACAGTGCATGGGGCAGCTGCCAGCATTGGTGCAGTGCCCTGCAGTTGTGTTGCTGTGCTGCAGAGGTGGTTTCCAATGACTGGCAGCATAACATCACCCATTGCTCTCTGGTACTCATCTGCTTTTCCTCTGTGCATCCCCTTTTCCCCCCCAGCTGGAGCCTGTAGGGGAGAAGACAGATAGTCAGAAGATGGATGATGAGCTTGTCCTCAAATGTCCATCTGAGGTAAGTTATAAGGCTGTCTATGTTCATGTGGAGGTGCTGGGAGTGGCTGAGGGTCTGTGGGAGCCTTTACCCAGTGCCTGGAGCTCTGGCTCTGTGAGGGTGATCTGCTCCTCCCCACACAGTTTGTGCCACTGCCACCAAGAGCGGCATGAGAGCTCACCCAAGAGAGGATGGAGGGCAAACAGGAGTCAGCTGCCTCAGAGTCACACATCACAGCTGGCCAAAACATGGGAAGGGTGTTTGGCCTACCTAACCAAGTTCATCAAGTATCCACACTGAGTGGTAGAGCTTCAGTGGGGGGAAACAGAGCAGCTATCAGGATAGCTCTGCAGGATTTACTGGGAATACCTTGCAGTGGGGCCACAAGCTTCTTGTGAGACACGCACAGTGGGGTCCTGAGAGTATTCTCTAACTTCTGTTTTAAAAATATAACCCAGATTTATGCTGTTGCTACACATATTTTTTAAAAGGCCTTTTAGTTACTTATTTCTGTATTTATTTTTAATCCCTCTGTTTTATTTGTATCAAGCTGCTAATCATCTACAGACATCTGAGAGCCAAAGTCTGGGGAATGAAAATCTCCACGTGTTCTTCTGTTGCTTTGCATTGATTCAGATTGTCTTGTTTTGTAGGCTGAGCCATTCCTGAGGACATATAAGAACAGTAATTACACATACCCTAACCAAACTGCAGTAAGTGTCAACATCACCATCCCACTGTTACTCTGCTGCATCTGTTCCTGTATGGTAACCAAATGAGCTATGTTCTGCAGCACAGGGGAAATGAGTCTTTGGCCAGAGGGTTTTGGGAGGCTGAGTGCATGGCATAGAGCAGGGAAGTACTCCCCGAGTTAGACAAAATGCATCAGAAAACACCTGTAAGAACACGTGCTCAAACAGCACTGCTATCAGTACAGGATGCTGCACTCTTCTGAGCAATACTGAATATGACTATTGAGTTGAGCAACCAAGACCTGCCTAGTTAATTACAGGCTGAAGAGGCTCTGGTTGATCCAGCTGGCCTCTGCTGGGAAGATTCTTGTTTCTACTGACTGTATTTGCTAGTCAAATGCTCTTCAGCTTTCTTTTTCTCTTTAGAATTATGGAAGCCAGCTACCATGTGAGGACAGGTCTCCATCCTCCCCTCCTGCAACTTCAGGTAGTCTTGCCTGCCTTACGTTAAGAGGCTGAATTACCTTCAGCTGTCCTTCAAGATGAATGTTAATTTTTGGCTGAAATTTCCAGTTGCTGGACTGTGAAAAACATTGCTCAGAAAGGATGACATGTTTTTCAGCAGATGCTTAGCAGATACAATGCCACACTGTCATGCAAGGTGGTATCCTGACTAAGTAGCTTCACTGAACTCACTGCCAGTGGAGAACGTCAAAATAACTTGTGATGAAATCCAGATTTGAGTTCTGTCATAGTTTATAAGCTATTCCGCCTAAATGTCATGGAAAGAAACTGGAAATACAGCTTCATTCATGTTAGTCTGGAAGTTAGCAGTATTTGGTTTTTCAAATAACTTCATATTGTCTTTTCCTTAGTCTTGTGAAGTCTTTAATGTGCTGTTCCTGCTTTGTGTAATTCTGCATTGTTTTACCTTCATTTTGGTGCTGGATATTGTTTGCCCCTTAATGATATTTGCTCCTTGCTCTCCTGTCTTTTCGGTAGTGGTGTTAACCGTTGAAATGCTGAATAATATCTCCTGTGACTGGCACTACAATCACAGGAGATGAGCTGAAAAGAACTTCTGATTTATCACTTGGGTTTTGCAAAAACAGTGTGACAGAGCATCACAATGACAATTGCATACAGAGTAAAAGAAAAAAAATAGCTATTTCCTAACCAAGTTCAACTGTATCTCTTTCCTTTGCAGTGCATTCCCTAAAGCCAGCTGATGTGAAAATTGTAGCAGCCCTTGGGGATTCTCTGACGGTAAGAAGAAGGTGTTTCTACTGTTCTCCTGGTAAAACTACAAATAGTGGAGGGGAAATAGCTGTTGTACCTAGAAGCAAAGATCTGTTCATTCATGGATTATAATAGATCTAGCAGCTGGATTAAGAAAGAAGGTGTCAGTCTTCCAATGCTCCATTCCCCCCACACATGTATTCACATGCTGTTGAACTCAGGCAAAAACACAGGCAAATCCTTTAAAGAGGTGCCTAGGTATTCTGCTGGATTGGAGGCAGAAGGGATCAGATGCTGTTGAAATGAATGGGACATAGCACAAGGCTTAGGTTACTGTGCTTTTCAAAGTTTTTTTCTGCATAGGAATGGACTGATGAGGATGTTTTTCAGCCTCAGTTCTTTCAGGAACAGAATGCAGCTAAGTGGTTTTGCATAATAGCATTTTAATCATTTTAGCATTAATGAAATAAGGAAGTATGGGGTGAGAGCCCTCTGACTCAATGCACTTCAAAAGATATTCAGTCATTTTATTGTGCCTGTTTTAACTCTTAACTGGTTTCTTGATCATGATACAGTTCTTGCTGCTGCTGCTGATCCTTGGTAGTCAAGAAGGAATATGTTTCAAAATCCAGACATCCTATATTCCAGTTATGCCTTTCTGCCTTATGTTTTCATGCTGGTCAAAGATTGAAATTCTACAACCAGTCAAAGGAAACACTGGACAGAAAGATGTAATTGGAACATAGGTTTCTCTGAATTTGAGCCTTAACAACAAACACATTGTGTGTACAAACCGTGAGCCCTTTACAACTCTCTGGCAGACATGGTGCTACAACTCCTACACACAGGAGGCTACTGAAATAAATAGAAGCATTTTGATGTAAACCTGCAGTATTAATAAACAAAATACATTCTGTATATGATCATGGTTGCTGTATTGTAATATCTGGGGCCCTGCAGTGCTTCTGCTTCTAAGTATAGTCTGTAGGAACTGGAATAGGATCTGCTTTCACAGAACATGCAGTGGTGTATTGCTGTCTTAGAGCTGCACTTGGCCTGTACATAGTTATTCTGAGCACCAATCTCCTGTTATTTCAGTGAAGTTTATACATAGAAGAAAATGTAGTGTTGTGGTTTAATCTGAGGTAGCAGCAAATAGGCTGCTTAGTGCTGTACTCAAGTACTAACATGCACCTAGATTTAGAATGAAACTGTACAATCACAGCTGTCAGGAACTCTGCTGCTGAATTCTGGAGGTATTTTAGGAGGGGTATAGTTGCTCCTTGCCTCTTTCTTCAGGGTAAATGTAGGGAGTGCTTTCTCCTCGCTCCAGTTCTGCTGTATGTCTTTCAGTTTAGCACAATGGTTTTCAAACTGGTATGTATGAGTTTTGGTGCTTCTTTCTGATACATGCTTATTTTCTCTGCTGAGTTCATGTACTGTTTAATATCATTAGCCATTTTGTGTGTTTGATTGAGATGTTTTCATCACTGTTGACTAATGCAACCATAAAAGTGCTATTTAGCTCATCTAGGCCCCTGTCTTTGTTCTACAGCTCCATCATACATTTTGTGTCATATATACAATATGATGCTTTTAAATAATTATGAAAGATATTGTTGTATCCTTCAGGAGAAAGGTTTGGGGAAAGTCAGATGCATTTTAAAGCTTTGGAAGACGTCCACTCAATTAAAAAGTAAATAAAACAATTATGTAATTCTATTTAAATTAGTAAATTGTATTTGTTTATGTATTTGTATTACTAGTCACTATTGCATTAGTAATTGTGCTTTAATTTCATTTGGTTAATGAAAAACAATGTCCAGGCTGGTACAGGAGCTGCCTCAGATACCCTCCAGGATGTGCTCACTCAGTATAGAGGACTGTCTTGGAGGTAAGTCTTCAGCCAAGGTGGTAAAGAGATGTGGTTTTGATCTTTCAGCTGTCAGCTGAAAAAAAGGCTACTTCTCAGGCTAGCACTTCTTGAAGGTGTATCAAGATTTTGTCATGAGGGTAGCTTTACAGAAAGCATTTTCAGCAGTGGATTTTAAGCAAGCTTTTTGATCTCTCTCATGCTTTCATTTTTGGCTGCCTGCAACAGTTTGTATTTATATGTTGGGATGTTGGAAATCTACAAAACAAGTCAGAACTGGTTGGTTTTAGGACGTCTTCTCAAAGTTTTCTATTTCTGAACTTTTGTAGTGTCATGGAAAATAGTTAGTTTGGCCAGAGAGCTTTTGCTGCATATAGCAACATACAGTCATAAAAGACCAAATTGTTTTGCTGTTGTGGTGTAGCTCTGTTGATGTTCACTGAAGCAGTTCTGTGCTGTACTAATACCTCTGTGTAAGCTGGAGTATGGCTTCAGTATGTCCTGTCAACACAAAGGCTGGAGAAATACATCCCTGTGCAGAAAGCAGGAGGAGTGAGGAGCTACTGCTGAAGTTCTCTTGTCACTCTAGGGCTGTCTCTGTTTGGTGTTGCCTTAAAGGGGCTTCATGAGGCTGGAATGGGCCTCAAAATTTACCTTCTAATCTGCAGTACTTAAGAAAGAATTAACTATTAGAGTATGAAGCTATGTCAGGCATTTTTCTGCTACTTGATAAAAGATTGCCTGTACCTCTGTACATCTGCAAAAGAGCAGTAAATCTTTCTGACAAGCATCTTCACCACTGAAACCTCACCTGTTCTTGAAACTTCACCTGTTCTCCCCAATAGCACTTCCACTTCTGTTGTCTCCATGGATTCTGATGGAATGATAGTTACCAAATTAATAGCCCTTTGCTTTTCCCCATGATGTGTAGCAGGTTTTTACTTTGTTTATTGTTTGTGTCCAGATAAGAGGTGATTGACTGGGATCTTTGTTTCTCATTTTAGTATTGGAGGAGATGAGTCGTTGGAGAATGTGACTACTCTACCTAGTAAGTAAATGCTTTGCTAGTATAAATGGCAAGATTGAGGAGATGCAGTGGACTAATTTCTGATAGATTTACAGAGAGCTTTTAAGTATCTCAAAGCTACTTAATGTAATTAACAAGAACTATCTTTAAAAGAAACAGTATGCTATGATTAAAAAATAAAAAGTTGCCTTCATCAGTGAAGCTGAGAACAGCTAGAAATTCCCTTTCTTTTCCCTCTCCCTTTTCAACTCTTTGGTGAGTATTATTTGAATTTCTAAATAACCTTGCTATGTCCCTGCTTGTGACGTACTTAACATTTGCTTTTAATAAATATTCCTTCACAATTTTTCCAAAAGAAATATTTGCATAGAGTAGGCCTTTTTGGTAAATAAAGCTGCCTACTCATACATGTAACCTGAAGGGAATAATTTTAACTTTCTCTTCACTGAAACCTGCAACTTGACATAGCTCAGTCTATTGTTAATGTAGAGCCACTTGACTTTCAGTTTGGATCAACTGTAGTAATAAATGTCCATTCAAAGAGGGTCAGTAAACGGTTCCTTTGTGTGTTGACCATTATTTTAAGCAGAATGTAACAGGAATATAATTAGAATAAGCAATTAATTGATTCATTGAGTCCTATTACATTTGATAAAGCCCTCACTAAAATGTGGTTAAACTTGGTCTTTGAGATGGAAGTAGATTTTATAGTTTACAATGTGGCCATGTTCACTCAGCTGAAAGTTACTCTGCCAACTTCCTTTTGGAAACTACTATGGAGAACATGGTGTAACTTCATCAGAACCATGCACCTGAGGCTTTGTTCTTCATATTTGTCAGTAGTATGAGATTTTGCACAGCAGTGAAGCAGACCCAGATGCTTTAGCTGAAAAGCAGCTTCAGCTGGGCTGAAGGACCCTTCACACTGGCTTCACAAAGTCAACAATATGTGACTGATACTTTTGTTTTAGGCTTTAACCACTACAATAAGAGAGAGAACTACACACTGTAGTCCCCAATTCTGTTCATCTTATCTGCTGGTGCCAGTGCAGGGCACTGCAAGCACACTGCTGTCTGAGTCACTGCAGCTGGTGACCCCTCTCCCCGCTGCTTGGTGAATCCATCAAGGTTGACTGGCAGCAGCTGTGCTGTCTGAGAGCAAAACTGTGGCAGTGTTGGTGTGTTCTTCTAGTCCCTGCAGGCAGGGAGCAGCTGGAGTCTTTTTGCCTTCATTGCCACCTCTGTTTTTCAGACATCTTTCGCGAGTTCAATGTTACGATCACGGGCTACTCAACCGGTATCGGGAATGAGAATGATTCCAATGCATTCCTTAACCAGGCAGTTGCTGGAGCACTGGCTGAGTATGTAGCTTTTTGGTTTACGTTTGTAGGTGATACATGCTTCATCTAATTGCCTTTCAGCTGTCTCATGTGCTGTCACAACTTGCTCTGAAGAGCAAGCAGAACCAGTTGGGTTAGAATGGAAATTGGCTCAAAACATGTTAAACGTATGGGTTTATTTCCTAGCTGAACTTTCAAATGAAACTAACAGTCCTCGGTATGAAATCCACAAACAAGAAATTGGCAGAAACAGTTGGGAGTTTTCTACTCTTCCTGTTCAACATCTATTCATTTATCTATTTATCAGTCAGTAAATCTCTGAGAATGTGAATGTTTTTAGAAATTAAACATGTAATCAATTGATAAGAGAAACTAGGAGTAAAACAGGATGAAGTCTTGCATAATTCTGGCCTCAGATTTCTGGATAAGCAAGCAAGAAAGGACAGGAGAGAGATGGGGGAAAAACCAGTCTAAAATCTTAAGAAAAGAGAATTACTAATGGTCATCCATGGGTTTTGGTGCATTGCAGACCTGATGCAATTGGAGCCAGTTCTGCTAACATAATTAGGATTGTAATGTCTTGCAGTCAACTTGCTTGTAGTCACACCTGGGAAGCTGCATGAGTTGAGCTTTGCTATATTGGTTATCCTAGAAATCCCTGGATACTTATTCAAAGTCGGTGCTGTTTAATTAACAAAACAGATGGCTGCTTGAATTCAGTCATAGTTTGGGCACAGAATCTGGCAGACCATGCCTAGATTTGACATTGTGAGTTGCTATTACCCAGACCTTAATTTGTTTGTTTAAAGAAAAATTCATCTTGCTTCCCAAAGGAGTCTTGGAAGCTCAGTTCAGAAGCCAAGAGAGGTGTTTGTGTTTGCTGTATCTAAGCAAAGATTATTAGGATTTATCAGGTTTTTTTATTGCTCTCCTATAGGCCCTGTGTAACTTCTGATTCACTCTGGTAATCTCAGTAAATATTTGGATTTCCTGGCAGAAATAGGGTGCTAGGTCCCCTGCTATATCCTACAGCCCCCACAGAACTGAAAGAAGGCATTTTTTATCTGGTGATGACCGAATGTAACTGTGTATGTCAGTGAAATGTGCTTCAGCCATCAATTAAAATTTATTAACATATTACATGCAGCATATATTCAGATTACCTCCAGCTTTTGCTTGTTGCATGAAAGAATGAGAGAGGTGCCTGTCTCGTATTCTTTATCAGCTAAATCCCAAAAAGGTTTGGTGGGAGGGCTGGAAGCAGGATACACAACCTCTTAAGTCACTATTATGACTTAGGGCAGCTTGTATCATCAACTGAGGCATTGCTATTAAACAGCTGTTTGTTAGCTGTTTGAAATGAGTTGATGGATGCTAGTCTAATGAAAATTGCCTATTTCATCGATACCAATTAGATTCCTCTCTTCCACTGCAAGTGACTGGACTGGATAAACATGATGAAATTGAGCTGTCTTTGTTTTGTAACCGTGTTTTGTAAACGTTCAGCAAGGAGACACACGCAACAATAATGTGATTTCTGCTTGTCTTCTATTGTTTCTGTCTCATAACTCTCTGCAGAAAGTTGTGCTAAAGTAAAACCCTGTAAAATACTATTCTTGAGCTTTCAAATACTTCTTTTGGGGTTCTGTCCTATAATGATTTGGTTCTTGATGCAGCTGAGAAGATGAATTCATCCTAGTCAACTACTGAAATGTATTGCAACATAAGGAAACATTTCTCCTGCTTTAGATATTTGACCCTGGAATGATGCAACTCAGCATTTATTCTTCATCAGCCAAAACAATCCATTTTCCAGTGATTTACAGGGCAAAAAAAGTCCACCAGCTAATGCTGGTATTTAAGAATTGCTACCTGGCCTATCTTGCTTTATGGTTATCTGGAAGGTGCTTTCCAGAGATGCTGGGACACTTCTGAAATCAGATAATTTTGCACCCTTACCAGCTTATAGAACCAGGTATAAGAGTTTCTTAAAATTAAATCCATGGCTGCTTTGAAGGGCTCTTTATTGAGCTAGATGAAAATGTAGTAATGCAGCTCTCATACAGGAAAATATTCCTAAGCCTATTTGCATTCATTGCTGAAGTGCTTAAGTACATGATAGAGTTAAGGATCGATCTGAGTAATGTTGGTGAAGCAGAGCCTGGCTGAAGTCTCTGATTTCATGTGGAAAAAAAAAAGGAGGTAAAGAATTTAAGAGTGAGAGGAGAAAACAGGTGACAGGAATTGTGAATATCTGTATTTCCCATTAGCAAACTGTTTCCATTGGTCAAGACCTAAATTTGGTTGAAACTGCAGTTCAAGGATGGATCATTGCTGGCACTACTTCATTCAAGATGTTATTGGATCTTGCTGACTGCATTGGCTCAGGATGCATCAGCACCTCACTAACTGTATGAGAAATCAAAGATGTTGTGTACTGTCAGATCAATAAGTGGTGTTTTTCCTCTGTGTCAATATTGCAGATGATGTCCTAGCTTGGGGATTTCCACAGTAAGAGCAGAAGGAAACTGTGACCACTTGTGGGTTGTGATAGCTTTGGGATATAAATAAGTAGGTTATGACATTGGACAAGGGTAATGGTGACAGGAATTACTACGTGCACACAGTGTCTGTGTCACAAGTAGATGTATGACAGGGCTCATTCCTCAGTAGATGCTCCCATGCCAGTGTTAGATCAGTATTCACTGGACAAGGGTGGTGAGAGACCTCTCTTTTTCATGCAGTAAACAAAGCATTGCAAAGGGGAGCTAAACTCTGGTTGTCATACAAAACAAGTGTCATGCTTATCAATGTCAGCTGATATGCTCCCAGAAATTATAGACAGCCAGTGTCTTTAACAAGAGCCTGGAGGGAGATGCAGCTCATTCTGAACCACAGACCTGCCTGGAAGGTCAATGCTTTCTGACCCCATTCTCTTCTCTTCCCTATACATTTTTGAAGACCAATCTGTCAGGGCAGTCAAAAGACCTGAAGCACTCAGCCTGGGTAACTCAAAACTCATTGCACTTTAGATATCTATTATCTGTCCATCTATCCTACCTATCCATCTGTGTATATATATATGTACATATATATGTTCAGAAAAAAGAGAGAATGCTTACCTGGCTGTTGGAAAACAGCAAGGCTGTCATCTTAATTTGTCTGAGTAACCTTGAAGGTTTCTTGGATTTTTAATTACCCTGGAAAAGTATTGTATGCATGTGTACAGTTATGTGCTGTAGGTGCAGGATACAAAAATGAGGAGGGTGTGCACAGTGAGCTCTGAAACCTACATTTTTCAGGGACATGCTGCTGAAGAGGTCAGCTAAGTATTGGGACTGGGGATTTCTGTGTTTTAGTCTACAAGGAATAGGTTGATAGCAGCCTAGCTCTACAGAGGTCCTCTGCTTACAACTGTTGCCATATTTGGCTTTTCAGCTGGTTTAGGTGCTAAGGACTGTAATAGGAGCTGAACTTGTGCTGCCAGATTAATTACTGAACTTGAGTAAAATCTGTGTTCATCAATAATGTAATATAATAAAGTTTGATTTTATGTTGATTTTATTACCAAGATGTCAACCTGTAATTTGATCACAGCAGCATGAGTATTGTACTGTGTCCTCATTCAACCCTTCTAATATCTGTCAACTTGATTTAAGATGTCTGAAGCATGGTAATGCTGATCTCTCAATACGGATGTTACTTTCACTCACTAGTTCTCCTTCTTTTCAGGCACTTGCCAGCCCAAGCAAGAACTCTTGTGAGCCTTATGAAAACTGATCAGGTAAGTTGTCTGGGACTCCTTTAAACTTACAGTATGAACAGGTGTTGCTTCACACAGCAGATCCACCTGCAATGACACCACCATGTGCATATCACAAAGGTAAAGAAATTCAGACTCGTTTTCTTCTTTATTGCACAGAGAATTGACTTCAGTGCTGACTGGAAGCTCATAACAGTGCACATTGGAGCCAACGACCTGTGCATCTATTGCAAAGACCCTGTGAGTAGTGACACTGGTTATCTCCAACTGTGCTGTCAGTATAGAAGCACCTCAAGGGAAATCATAAAGCCCTCACAGAGATAACATGAGCTATACATGGGCTGCTGTATGTTTTGACAGGGGTTGTTGCTGGCAATACCCTGATCTAAAAAGTTACTAGCAGCAGAGAAGGATGGTTTTGTTTACTCTGGCTTACTCCAGGATAAGAACCACTGCTTTGACTACTATTTTATGACCATAAGCAAAAAAGGGAAAGGAAGAAATGCCTCACTTCTCTGATGTGGTAACTGCTCTGCTCTTGCTTGGTCTCCTTAGACATCCAGGAATGGCAGTGGTAGCTCAAAGCGGTGCCACCCTACAATTGTCATCACGCAATAACTCACAGCGTGGGGAGGTGCTAGGAACTGCTGAGGTGTATATATGAGGGAAGTTGCTGCAGTCTTATTTGAATGTTATGCTTCTCTGGATTGTGGAGAAGCCTTTAGGGCTGCCATAAGGAGGTCATGGGAGTTGAGTGGGCAGGCGACAGGGAGAGGCCACCTTTCACTGCCAGCTCTCACTCTCTGCCTTTAATACGCTCACTTATTGTGAGCATTTTCAATTCTCCTGCAACCCCTTGTGCTTGAGAAATGTGCTTCTTCTGCAGGAGCCTTGCTAGGCATCTTTGCTGCTGCTGCCAAGTTTTATAGCCTTATTTATAGCTATGACCTTGACTAGCAATGATTTCACATAATTTTATGAGAGCTTATCAGCTGGCTGTGAGCATGCTTGTGGCTGCTTGGTTTATGCTGTTCAGCATGCATTCAGATTGGGATTTAACCCAGTGGATTTGGGTTAAATATGCTGCTACTCAACAAGGTTTATTTTAAATCCAAAATTTCACAGAGCCTCCCTATGTTTTGGATTAATTGCTATGTTTAAAATCCCCAGTCTCTAGAAAGAAGCAAGAACATTCTACTGACCACAGTGTTGTAGGGCAGAAAAGGAACTGAATTAATGTGATTCTCCAGCCTCCCAACCTAAATTC